>NC_091762.1:9194235-10576555 GCF_029378745.1 Bos indicus | reverse complement strand
ACATTAAAAATATTTTTTCTGAGTAGTGAATTAAATTAATTTTCTTTTTATGTTCTCTATATAATCAAGATTTTCTTCTTAATTATTCCCTTCTAAACACAAAGCAAAATTGTTAAATTCTTTGCCAAAATGGAACTTTCTAATGAGGCTGCAGAGAGGACTACTGAGAAGAAAAGGTGAACACAGTGGGTAATTTACCGTGGAGAAGAAAAAGTTGACAGTATAAGGTACCACTAACTTAAAGTCTCTAAACAGGCATTTTATAGAAATTTGAGCACCCAAAGGCCCGATTCAAAGGAAATTAACTTCCGGTTTTTAAAGGAAGGCCATAGTTGCTAAAAAGAAAATCTTTCTGAACAGTGCTGGAAATAGTGTAGCAAGTGAGGCAGAATTTAAGGGAATATCAAAACTATTTTAAAAAATTAAGAAAACAACACAGTAATCAAGATGAATAAGATTTTAATGCAGTGTTTTTAAAAATGAATGTAAAAATCCATAATGAATGAAATATTAAAATCTGAAATAAACACAGAACCAATTCTGACTCTTACTATTGTGGGATGGAAGTAGTTAAATGAGGGCAGATTTTGAAAAACAGAAAAATAGAAAATATTTTCAATAACAGAGAAAATGTAGACCAAATATGTGTTCCCTTTCCACTGAGATGTGGTGATGGGCTAATCCTTAGCCACTTCTGTTTAACTGAGATTCATGATGTATTACTGAGCAAGATAAAATTCAAAGCTTATGTCACTGGAAAAATCAATCCTACCTATATTAAGGGGAATGAAAGAAAAATAAGCTAGGCTATAGGAGAGTAAAGATTGAATTGAGCTTGTGCATTCCTGCAATTCCATCTCCTCCCCCATCATCCTCTTGGGGAAATGGGGACAAAGAACTGGTGGGTGATGCCACTCGGGTAGTAAGGTCGGGATAACCGAAACAAAATGACAGCCTCCTTCTGCAGAATTCACCTCACTGAAAAACGCAACACTTTAAACCACTTTCTGTTCCTTGGATTCTGGATCTTTTGACCAGAATATCTCTCCATGAGAAAATATAAAAAATATTTCCTTCTGGAGACATCATTTTCTGCTTAGACCTAACAACCAATCCTAGGCAAGGGGTTAATCGTATTCATTTCATCATCCAAGTCTTTGCTTCCAACTGGAAGCAAGTTGGAAAAATTCATGTGCTTGGTAGCTTTAAGTCCTTTAAATATAACTGAATCATAGGACCTTAGAGTTAGGAGGTAATTTTAAAAGCACAGCACTCCTCACAAATAGCCACCAAACTCTGCTTCCAATGATTGGAAATGCATTCTCTTACAAGCTAGCATCCGCCTCTTCAGAAATTAAGTTTACTTAAAGAAATAAAACTGGGCTTTTCATATTATAAAAATGCTTAAGGCAGAAAAAAAAGCTGTCCGTATAGAAGGACATAAGTAGAAACGTTAGTTTTCTGTTTCCTTGCTTTGCATTCTCTGGTCTAGAAGTAAACATAATTTATGTTTGTTTGTTTGTTTATTTTACCTGGTTTATTTCTGTCTAGAAAATTTCTATGTTCAGTTATGTATATTTCTGTATCATTTCAATTTTGCACAAATGGAACTAGACTGCACATACCAATTTACAGCTAGTTTTTTCCCCTTGATATCTTGAATACTTTCCATACCAGTGCTGTAAATCTCTCACTCTTTTCCTTTCTAATGGTGCATACTACCTCATTACACAGAATCATATAGATATATGGTCATCAATTCTATTTTTGAATGGTCTTAGTTCTTAGAAAATGTTACTTCCTATTGACTCAATATGTCTCCCTGCAACTTACCACATCCACACATTATCCCACCATCTATTTCCTTTTCAATCTGATAATGTTTAAAATATTTGGAGATCATTGTAATGTCTCAGCTAAATTTCATGTCCTTGAATCCATTACCACAACAAGATGAGCATGAAGAAATATAATATTAATGAACATGAGAATCAATACAACCAAAAAATATTGCAAATCATAAAGGGAAAATAATAATATTTTGGAAAATACACATGGCATTCCATTTTCACTTAGTTCTGCCAACAGCTGCTTGCTGTGGCAGACATTAGCAATAAGGAAAAGGAGTCACTTTTCAGACAGTGATCTTTAAAAGACATTGAAAGGCTGAATCTATTCAGAGGAAACAGGTGAAAATACCATATATTCAAGAGGTGTTTAAAAGGAAAGCTAAAACCCACAAAGCAAGAAAAACTCAGCTCTTCTAGTATCAATGCATACTCAGTCACTCTGACGTCTCCAACTCTTAGAGAATCTCAAATTATTGCTATATATTCCTTGAAGCTGGGGACATTGATTCCTTTGGTTTGAGAAGTGAGCCAGAGGGAAAAAATCCAGTCTGTTAAACTCCAGATTTCAGGAGTATTTCCCCCAAGAGGAGCAAATCCCTCTACCCCAAGTCTCCTGGGACCATCTGTTTCAAAATTCCTCCAGGGTGCTAAGAAGGAAAGGATGAGAGAACCCTAGAGCTTATCTCAAGGGCTTTGTTAGGAACTTGGGTAGTAGATAAGAGAGATGCTCTCATTTGCTTGCTAACTGTTAGGGGATTTTGAAAGTTTCACAGACTAATACTGCATTGATTTTAGTCCAGCAAACCATAGGGTTACTGGATAAGCTTACAAAGACCCTAAATTTTAGCTTTGCAGTATTAGAGAGCAGCCAACTTCCTGAAACTTATTCAAATCAGATCAGGGCAAGCAGAGGGTTACAGGAGCCGGGGCTTCTCTTGTCCAGTTTCAGCTTACAGTCAATTTCTTAACACCTCAGTGACATACATCTCAGCCTAACTCGCCAATTTAGAGAGATCCATCTCCTCTGTTTGGAGAGAAGATACTTTCATACCCATTCCTCATGCTCCTTTTGATTCATTCTTGACTTATTCTGGAAAGAAAATGAAACAGCAGTAGCTTTCCACTTCAGCAAGTTGAGTTTCTGGGTCAGTACGACCTCTTCATTGAGAAGGTCTCTGTACTCTTGCCTGATTTTCCCTCTAACTCAGATGGCAAAAAGTCTGCCTGCAATGCAGGAGACCTGGGTTTAATCCCTGGGTTGGGAAGATCCTCTGGAAGAGGGAATGGCAAGCCACTCCAGTATTCGTACTTGGAGAATCCCATGGACAGAGGAGCCTGGCGGGCTACAGTCCATGGGGTCACAAAGAGTCAAACACAACTGAGCAACTAATACTCCTACTACTATTCCTGTTACCTTCTCAAGCCCCTAGTAAGCCAGGGTGGAATCTTCGTGGCAAATTGTGTTTGCATCAATTGAGACACTGAACTCATCTGTATCCTTGGGAGTTGTTTGAGAAGCCATTTTAGTAAAGAAGGCTGAGTGCTGAAGAACTGATGCTTTCAAACTGTGGTGCTGGAGAAGACTCTTGAGAGACAGCAAAGAGATCAAATTAGCCCATCCTAAAGGATATCAACCCTGAATATTCATTGGAAGGACTGATGCTGAAGCTGAAGCTCCAATACTTTGGCCACCTGATGGAAGTCCCGACTCACTGGAAAAGACCCTGATGCTGGGAAAGATTGAAGGCAGGAGAAGGGGATGACAGATGGTTGGATGGCATCACCGACTTGATGGACATGAGTTTGAGCAAACTCTGGGTGATAGCGAAAGACAGAGAAGTCTGATGTGCTGCAGTCTATAGGATCGAAAAGAGTTGGACATGACTGAGCGGCTGAACAACAGCAGTGTAAAAGAGAATGGACATAAGGATCTTCAACTCTAAGAATTTTCTTTCTAAAATAATTCTATTTTCCCTCTGATTAAAATAGCAATATAGATGTATGTTCACCGTATATAAACACAAGAAAGGGAAAATAAGATAATGCAAATTAGTTATGATCTCCAACTTAAGAAATACCAACACTGAATTTTTTTCAAATATTTAATTCATTACTTTATTTTTTGGGGCACACGGGGTCTTTATTGCTGCCTGTGGGCTTTCTCTAATTGTGGAGAGCGGGGGCTGCTCTTCCTTATGATGCACAGGCTTCTCATTGTGGTGGCTTCTCTTGCTGTGGAGCATGGGCTCTAGGGCACTCAGGCTTCAGCCGCTGCTGCACGAGGGCTTAGGAACTGCGACTTGGAGTCTCTAGAGCACAGGCTCAATGGTTGCAGCACATGAACTCAGTTGGTCCTCAGCATGTGGGGTCTTCCCAGACCAGGGATCAAACCCTTGTCCCCTGCATTGCAAGATGGATTCTTAACCACTGGACCACCAGGGAAGTCCCAACACTATACATATTTTGATAACTGGTTTTCAGATTATTTTTATATGCATTTATATGTTTGTATCTGTTTATACATGTACACTTATGTTTATGGCAAAAATGGAATGGTTATTATTTTTGTATTATTTTGGACTTCCCTGGTGGCTCAGGTGGTAAAGAACCTGCTTGCAATGCAAGAGGCCCAGGTTCTATCCCTGGGTTGGGAAGATCCTCTGGAGGAGGGAACAGCAACCCACTCCGGTATTCTTTCCTGGAGAATCCCCATGGACAGAGGAGCCTGGAGAGTTATAGTTCCTGGGGTCTCAAAGAGTCAAACATGACTGAGTGACTAACACGCACAGTATTTTTGTAGCAGTGCTTCTTTTTAACAACATGAGGTTGTGTTATACATATTCTTTATATGCAGCCTGTTTTCTCTCTTAGCAATGTCTTATGAATCTTTCCTATATAAATAGCAATTTTTTTCTACAGAATTATTCTTAAATAGCTATCTTGCCTTCTATCACTGAAGTACTCTATATTATAGTATGGTTTCAAGACTTAAATGAGCATCATGTATTACATGTGGTTGGTAAATCTTTAAGGTCTTTTTTAGTCTAGACCAGGGTTTCTAACCAGAAGCACTGTTGACATTTTACGCCTCATAATTCTTTGTTTTTTGGAGACAGGAGAGGGGCATGAGGGGGGAGGCCATGGCTGTGTGAGGTTACAAAGTGTTTAGTATCCCCTGGGGGTAAAATCATCCTCTTTTGATTATCTTTGATCTAGAGTGTTATGCCATTCTCCTCCCCACCACCCAAATCTTTTTCCATTTCATTGACAGGTGTAAAAACCAGGTTAAAATTTCACTTTTGGATATCAATTTACTCATTGTATCATTTAATTTGTTCTTCTATATCCCGTGTTTTCTGCAGATTGAAAGTCAGTTCTAAAGTTTTAATTAGAGGTAAGTTCAATTTATTAAATTATCAATGAAATGGAAAAAGATTTGGGTGGTGCGGAGGAGAATGGCAGAATGCTCTAGATCAAAGATATTCAAAAGAGGATGATTTTGCCCCCAGGGGATATTTGACAATATTTAGAAGTCAAGGCTATGGTTTTTCCAGTGGTCATGTATGGATGTGAGAGTTGGACTGTGAAGAAGGCTGAGCGCTGAAGAATTGATGCTTTTGAACTGTGGTGTTGGAGAAGACTCTTGAGAGTCCCTTCGACTGCAAAGAGATCCAACCAGTCCATTATGAAGACCAGCCCTGGGGTTTCTTTGGAAGGAAAGATGCTAAAGCTAAAACTCCAATACTTTGGCCACCTCATGCGAAGAGTTGACTCATCGGAAAAGACTCTGATGCTGGGAGGGTTTGGGGGCAGGAGGAGAAGGGGACGACAGAGGATGAGATGACTGGATGGCATCACTGACTCGATGAACATGAGTCTGTGTGAACTTCGGGAGTTGGTGATGGACAGGGAGGCCTGGCATGCTGTGATTCATGGGGTTGCAAAGAGTCAGACATGACTGAGCGACTGAACTGAACTGAACTGAAGCATATGTACTATAAAATGTATTATACTACATTAAACCATATATAAGTTATACATAGCTGAGCTAGATTATATAATATATATTAAAATCTTGTACCACATCAAGTAGGATTATCAAATTTAACACATATATATACAAATGCACGCTTGTGTTCAACACTTTGCAACCTTATGGACTGTAGTCCACCAGGCTCTTCTTTCCTTGGTATTTTCCAGTAAAACATATACAAGACACCTAGTTAAATGTTAATTCTAAATAAACAACAAGTAACTTTTGTAGGATAAGAATATCCCAAATATATCATGGGACATATTTATATTAAAAATTATTATTTATCTGAAAATCAAATTTTACTCAGCATCCCATATTTTATCTGGCAACCCTCATCAGGAGGCATATACTGTTTGATTATACTACTCTCAGCAATGCTAAATTGATCAGTGTTTCAGGGAGCAACAGTCTGATGCTCTATTCAAATTGATCCCATCAATTTTTTATCATTTCATCTTTAATGACTTTTGGCTAAATCAATTTTTTATTAGTGGATGAAAACAATGCTTTTCTAATCAAGTCATTTCTTCTACATTTATTCCATATACTTTTTTTTTTTGTATAGAAGTTTATTTCATCAGTTAGGCCAAGAGTACAAGGTAGAACAGAGTATAATCAAAATTCAAACTGGGTCCTCTGTTTCTGAGTCTAGTGGGCATTCCATTACATCCAGGGAAAAAAGACCATTCACTTTTGATTTGTTGATGATATATGACTACAAATAGTCACAATCCAGGAAGCCTATGTCTCATAATTAGTGGAGATATAAGATGGCAGAGATATAGCATAGGGTGGGAGTGTGCAAATTTGCAAACTGAAGCAAATTCAGAAAAAAATTCTCTAAGTGGGGGGAAAAAAAACTCTAGAAATAAGGAGTAAATGATGGCATTTGAAGCAAAGAGAGTGATGGATAATTTAAAGAATCTGGCATTTTTTATTTTCCTTTCATTCTGGCCACAGAGTCTGAGTAACACATTTCAAAATAATCCATATAGTCAAGTACATATCCATGGGTGTACTATAGACAGTCAAATTGCTTGTGGTTTCTGAAAGGTCTGGGCTTCTCTGGTGGCTCAAGCAGTAAAGAACCTGCCTGAAATGCAAGAGGCCCAGGTTTAAGCCCTGGGTCAGGAAGATCCCCTGGAGAAGGGAATGGCTACCCACTGCAGTATTCTTGCCTGGAGAATTCTGTGCACAGAGGAGCCTGTCCGTGGCTACAGTCCCTGGGGTCACAAAGAGTCGGACATGACAGACTGACTAACAATTTCACTTTTTCTGGAAGGTCTAAAGTTTTGTTCACAAACAGACTTTAAAGATATCTCAGAGGAAGACTCCCTTTCTTCAGCTTCATGACATGTGACATGATCAGAATTAGGCAGCACAAAAAATTTTCTTCTTTTTCATTTATTGTCTTTATTATATTGCACTTCCAGTGAATTAAATTTATAGTTAAATATCCTGTGGATAGAATATAGAAAGAGGATTAGTAGACCCTATCTTTCACATATGTCATATATCTCAATAGGGCTGGCAGGACATCAGTTATAAAAGAAAATATTCTATGATACTAATTACCATAGGAATTCATTTAAGAGTATGTCAAAGAGATGCAAAGATTAGTGATTCCATGAAAGATGAACAACCGGAGATAAAAGAGTTGTCTAGAATGTCTTTAGTACTCTTCCAGAGATATTTTTTTAAAAGCAATTATCTCTAAGAAAGAAGAGGATAATTTATCAGGTTGCAACATCATTATAGAAAAATTAATGAGTTAATTGCTCATTTATATCTCTAATAAATATTTATTGAAAATCTAAACATGCTCTGCATCATGCTAAGCACAGGGTAAAGAGCAATCAATCAAACACATACATTGTATGTGATGCGGAACAAGACAATGCAATTCATATACAGTTTGACACATGCTTTGATAAGGTAAGAACAGAGTATTACAGGAACAATAAGTAACCTTCTGATGTGCATTTTAATATACTAAATTACTTATATCCACCAGGAAGCAAAAGCCACTTGGAGATGACTGATCTGAATTAATAACCATCAAAAATGAATGAATGGGCATTTTGAATTATCTTGTGAGTTTGAATAACATCTCAGAGACTGGTCAGCTTTAGTGAGTTGACCATTAAGATTTGGGGCTTGCGTGGCTGAGACAACCCTGGATGATGGGAGCTACACCAAGGTTTTCCTAATTACCAAATGCTGTTTTTGATTCTTCTCTTACTTGATAACTCTGATGCATTCAACACTGCTAATTACTCCCCATCTTGAAATTTTCTTCAGCATTGATTCTGTGATACCATTACTATCTCTTGGTGTTTCTAAATTTAAACAGAGAAGCTTACCATTTAGCATATGGGTAATTTAGCATATGGGCTTCCTTGGTGGCTCAGACAGTAAAGAATACACTTGTAATGCAGGAGACCTGGGTTCAATTCCTGGGTTGGGGAGATCCCCTGGAGAAGGGCATGGCAACCCGCTCCAGTTTTTCTTGCCTGGAGAAGCCCCATGGACAGAGGAGCCTGGTGGGCTACAGTCCATGGGGTCACAAAGAGTTAGACACGACTGAGTGACTAAGCACAGTACATGCATTTGTCCATCTGTTTTACAGAGGGGATAGTGAATGCCTTTTAATCTAGTGAGTCAATGAACTTGGGGTTGTTAAGAGAGAGTCTACTGCATTCTTTTCATTTCAGTTTGTGATTAACCTAAATATCTAAATTAACTACCTACTCAGCCACATCACTCTGATTTAATTCTCTGCCTGGTATGTTTTTGTTCATTTCTTTATTCATTTCATCCCTCTCTTTCTCCCATATTGAGTTATTAGTCCATAAGAGCACTCAGTCTCTCATCCTTTTCTCAGTCCTAAACCTTCAGCCAAAACAAACAAGCAAACAAACAGAACCCCATACTTTAGCTCTGTGTTTGCCACTGATGAATGGCTTAGATATAAAACTTGCACAAACCATGCTTTGATGTTCAGATTTCTCAATCCTTAAAATAAAGAAATTTAAATTCTCTCTAAAGTATTTTCCTATTTTAAAACTTTGATATTTTTCTCTACTTTGGGACTTAGGATAAAAACTGATGTGTGCTTCTGTGCTCAGTCATTTCTGACTCTTTGCAACCCTATGGACTGTAGCCTGCCAGGCTCCTCTGTCCTTGGAATTTTTCAAGTAATAATACTGGAGTATGTTGTCATTTCCTCCTCTAGGGGATATTCCTGACCCAGGGATCAAACTCACATCTCCTGCATTGGCAGCCAGATTCTTTTACCACTGCACCATTTGGGAAGCCCCACTGAGAGGAAATTGAAAATACCATTTATCTCTTCCTCAAGTCACTTCTAACTGATGTCCCATGGTTATCATCAATCCCACCATCCCTTCAGTATTCTGCTTTAAACTCCTTTCTTTCTTTGATTTCCACTTTCAAATCTACCACCACCTCCTGTGGCTTTTTCTTTTCACCTATGCCAGCTTTGAGACAGTATCATAGAAGGCAAGGTTACTGTCCTGAACTATCAACCTAGCAGACCAGGCAGGAGAATGAAGGACTCATCAACCAGGCAGCGGGAATCACTGCTCTTTGGAAACCACCATAGGGCCACACCGTTCCAGTGACTTAACTTCTTGAACTCCTACAATCCTAATTGCCAAAAAAGGCTCAGATGTTAGAAGTGGAGGAGACCTTACGGTTCATGCAGTCCAACCTTTACATTTCATAGACACAACTTTTTTGAAAGAAGTCTCAACTTGTGAGGTATAATCATAATTTTTTTTTAAAACGCTTACTGCAGCCCCACGCCTGTTGGGCAGCAGGCTCCCATGATGACATTTTAGACCAATTTCATAAACTTCTAATCCCTTTTTTGTTATTAAATTATATCATTGGAGTTATTAAACACAATCCTCTTATTTCCAAAATTTATATTTTCTTTGAAATTCTCTCCAGTCTCCATCAGCCCCTACGCTTCCACCTTCCCCCAAGCATGGAATAGGCTTATGGCTCCAGTGTCTTGATAAGTACTGGGAAGTGAAGGGTGATGACCACACAGTCCCCTTTCCTCCCAACATCATCGTCTTCCTTCCTGAAAGGTGAGAAGAGAGAATGGAGAATGAAAAGCAATTATCCACAGTGTATCAGCTATCAGCTCCTTGTTTTGTTGTTGCTGCTATTTCTGAAATGAACACCACCCTATAAATGGAGATGCAGATACAGTAATGTCCCCTTTTCATTCAGTTTAGTTCAGTCACTAAGTCATGTCCGACTCTTTGCGACCCCATGAATCGCAGCACGCCAGGCCTCCCTGTCCATCACCAACTCCCGGAGTTCACACAGACTCACGTCCATTGAGTCAGTGACACCATCCAGCCATCTCATCCTCTGTCGTCCCCTTCTCCTCTTGCCCCCAATCCCTCCCAGCATCAGAGTCTTTTCCAATGAGTCAACTCTTTGCATGAGGTGGCCAAACTACTGGAGTTTCAGCTTTAGCATCATTCCTTCCAAAGAAATCCCAGGGCTGATCTCCTTTAGAATGGACTGGTTGGATCTCCTTGCAGTCCAAGGGACTCTCAAGAGTCTTCAACACCACAGTTTAAAAGCATCAGTTCTTCGGCGCTCACCTTCTTCATAGTCCAACTCTCACATCTATACATGACCACAGGAAAAACCATAGCCTTGACTAGACGAACCTTTGTTGGCAAAGTAATGTCTCTGCTTTTGAATATGCTATCTAGGTTGGTCATAACTTTCCTTCCAAGGAGTAAGTGTCTTTTAATTTCATGGCTGCAGTCACCATCTGCAGTGATTCTGGAGCCCAGAAAAATAAAGTCTGACACTGTTTCCACTGTTTCCCCATCTATTTCCCATGAAGTGATGGGACCAGATGCCATGATCTTCATTTTCTGAATGTTGAGCTTTAAGCCAACTTTTTCACTCTCCACTTTCACTTTCATCAAGAGGTTTTTCAGTTCCTCTTCACTTTCTGCCGTAAGGGTGGTGTCATCTGCATATCTGAGGTTATTGATATTTCTCCTGGCAATCTTGATTCCAGCTTGTGATTCTTCCAGTCCAGCTTTTCTCATGATGTACTCTGCATATAAGTTAAATAAACAGGGTGACAATATACAGCCTTGACGAACTCCTTTTCCTATTTGGAACCAGTCTGTTGTTCCATGTCCAGTTCTAACTGTTGCTTCCTGACCTGCATACAGATTTCTCAAGAGGCAGATCAGGTGGTCTGGTATTCCCATCTCTTTCAGAATTTTCCACAGTTTATTGTGATCCACACAGTCAAAGGCTTTGGCATAGTCAATAAAGCAGAAATAGATGCTTTTCTGGAACTCTCTTGCTTTTTCCATGATCCATTGGATATTGGCAATTTGGTCTCTGGTTCCTCTGCCTTTTCTAAAACCAGTTTGAACATCTGGAAGTTCACAGTTCACATATTGCTGAAGCCTGGCTTGGAGAATTTTGAGCATTACTTTACTAGCATGTGAGATGAGTACAACTGTGTGGTAGTTTGAGCATTCTTTGGCATTGCCTTTCTTTGGGATTGGAATGAAAACTGACCTTTTCCAGTCCTGTGGCCACTGCTGTTTTCCAAATTTGCTGGCATATTGAGTGCAGCACTTTCATAGCATCATCTTTCAGGATTTGAAATAGCTCAACTGGAATTCCATCACCTCCACTAGCTTTGTTTGTAGTGATGCTTTCTAAGGCCCACTTGACTTCACATTCCAGGATGTCTGGCTCTAGGTCAGTGATCACACCATAGTGATTATCTGGGTCGTGAAGATCTTTTTTGTATAGTTCTTCTTTGTATTCTTACCATCTCTTCTTAATATCTTCTGCTTCTGTTAGGTCCATACCATCTCTGTCCTTTATCGAGCCCATCTTTGCATGAAATGTTCCCTTGGTATCTCTAATTTTCTTGAAGAGATCTCTAGTCTTTCCCATTCTGTTGTTTTCCTCTATTATTTTGCATTGATCGCTGAAGAAGGCTTTCTTATCTCTTCTTGCTATTCTTTGGAACTCTGCATTCAGATGCTTATATTTTTCCTTTTCTCCTTTGCTTTTCACTTCTCTTCTTTTCATAGCTATTTGTAAGGCCTCCCCAGACAGCCATTTTGCTTTTTTGCATTTCTTTTCCATGGGGATGGTCTTGATCCCTGTCTCCTGTCCAATGTCACGAACCTCATTCCATAGTTCATCAGGCACTCTATCTATCAGATCTAGGCCCTTAAATCTATTTCTCACTTCCACTGTATAATCATAAGGGATTTCATTTAGGTCATACCTGAATGGTCTAGTGGTTTTCCCTACTTTCTTCAATTTAAGTCTGAATTTGGCAATAAGGAGTTCATGATCTGAGCCACAGTCAGCTCCTGGTCTTGTTTTTGTTGACTTTATAGAGCTTCTCCATCTTTGGCTGCAAAGAATAAAATCAATCTGATTTCGGTGTTGACCATCTGGTGATGTCCATGTGTAGAGTCTTCTCTTGTGTTGTTGGAAGAGGGTGTTTGTTATGACCAGTGCATTTTCTTGGCAAAACTCTATTAGTCTTTGCCCTGCCTCATTCCGTATTCCAAGGCCAAAGTTGCCTGTTACTCCAGGTGTTTCTTGACTTCCTACTTTTGCATTCCAGTCCCCTATAAGGAAAAGGACATCTTTTTTGGGTGTTAGTTCTAAAATGTCTTGTAGGTCTTCATAGAACCGTTCAACTTCAGCTTCTTCAGTGTTACTGGTTGGGGCATAGACTTGGATTACTGTGATATTGAGTGGTTTGCCTTGGAAATGAACAGAGATCATTCTGTCGTTTTTGAGATTGCATCCAAGTACTGCATTTCAGACTTTTTTGTTGACCATGATGGCTACTCCATTTCTTCTGAGGGATTCCTGCCTTCAGTAGTAGATATAATGGGCATCTGAGTTAAATTCACCCATTCCAGTCCATTTGAGTTCGCTGATTCCTAGAATGTCGACGTTCACTCTTGCCATCTCTTGTTTGACCACTTCCAATTTGCCTTGATTCATGGACCTGACATTCCAGGTTCCTATGCAATATTGCTCTTTACAGCATCAGACCTTGTTTCTATCATCAGTCACATCCACAGCTGGGTATTCTTTTTGCTTTGGCTCCATCCCTTCATTCTGTCTGGAGTTATTTCTCCACTGATCTCCAGTAGCATATTGGGCACATACTGACCTGGGGAGCTCCTCATTCAGTATCCTATCTTTTTGCCTCTTCATACTGTTCATGGAGTTCTCAAGGCAAGAATACTGAAGTGGTTTGCCATTCCCTTCTCCAGTGGACCACATTCTGTCAGATCTCTCCACCATGACCCGCCCGTCTTGGGTTGCCCCACGGGCATGGCTTAGTTTCATTGAGTTAGACAAGGCTGTGGTCCTAGTGTGATTAGATTGACTAGTTTTCTGTGAGTATGGTTTCAGTGTGTCTGCCCTCTGATGCCCTCTTGCAACACCTACCGTCTTACTTGGGTTTCTCTTACCTTGGGCGTGGGGTATCTCTTCACGGCTGCTCCAGCAAAGCGCAGCCAATGCTCCTTACCTTGGACAAGGGGTATCTCCTCACTGCTGCCCTTCTTGATCTTCAACGTGGGATACCTCCTCTAGGCCCTCCTGCGCCCGCACAGCCATGGCTCCTTCCTTTTCCAAAGAGGTAATGCTGAGGTCAGTCAGAAAGGCTTTCTGAGAAGACTGGCTTGGATTTCTGCATCCATTCCAGTCAATCCAAGATGAATTGGCTTGTGTCAATGAAGCGCTCAACACAGTTCACAAAACAGGCTTCAGCCCGACTGTCCAACTTTGGCCCAGGCTTGTCCATGCACTTTTCCTTCACGTGTCTCCACGGCGGAACTGGAACCACAACCCACTGCCTCTGGGACCACCCCTTTTCATTAGTTGTCACTATTTTTTTAGCATTGTTGATTTTTCTGTTTCATTTGTCAGTTATTCAAAAGTAGGTGTTCTCACAGGAGTACCTCTAGGCTTTCCAGAAGGACCTGTGTTCATTGGTCTGCACAATTCCAATTATCTATCTAGCAAGGTTCAATCTGCTTCTGCTTTCAATACAGGCAGCCCACTCCACAACCTCTTGCTATTGGAGTCCCCCTCAGCCTCTTGTTATCAGAGGAAGACAGGTAAGATAGCATGCCTCTACAGCCTTCTGTTTTTCTCACCTAACCCCTGGGACCTTTGTTTAGCTTTGCCACACAGAATGTTGACAATAAACAGGAACTCCTAGCACACCCCCTCTCAGGTCCATCACTTCTTTTTGGACTTCTCCTGTAAGCTCTAGCAACATTAGACACTCTTCTAGAATAATGCTTCGTAAGCTTTAAGGCAAAAGATGACCATGAGTTCTCAATTTTTTGGAGGGACAGGGAATGATTCAATAAGCACACATGTGGTGGGAAAAGTATTTGAGCACCGTGTTGAATGCCTTCCTTCCCCATTTTAAAGAACCTAGCTCTTCAAATCTCTAAGCTTCAAATCCTGGCTTTGTCATTCAATAGTTGTATGATCTTTCTACTTCATGGAAATCAGGATGCTAAGGGTATCCACTTCATAGGGTTCCTGTGTGTATTAATTGGGTTAAATCACTCTGATATAGAATAAGTTCTCAGTAAATGTTAATAGTTATTAATATCGCTACATGCGAAGAGTTGACTCATTGGAAAAGACTCTGATGTTGGGAGGGATTGGAGGCAGGAGGAAAAGGGGACGACAGAGGATGAGATGGCTGGATGGCATCACCGACTCGATGGACGTGAGTTTGAGTCAACTCTGGGAGATGGTGATGGACAAGGAGGCCTGGCGTGCTGCAATTCATGGGGTCGCAAAGAGTCGTACATGACTGAGCGACTGAACTGAACTGAACTGAACATGTTTATTATTTTTATTGAAACACATTATAATTTTTCCTTTTTTATTTCTGCCTGTGGAAATCAAGATTTTGACAAAGTCAAATGTGGTTATGTTACTGAACCCAAGTCTGGCTGCTTGCCGCTTGATAGCCAGTTCTTGAGGGACAGGGGTTAGTAGGAAAGGAAAGGTAGCTTTATTTCAGATGCTGGCAACCAGGAGAGAAGGTGGACTCGTGTCTGAGGGTCAACTTCAAATTGTGGCTCAGGGGACAGAAGTTTTTAAAGGGGTGTTTCAGGGTTGTGTGGGAGGAGGGAGGGGACAGGATGGCACAGTCAGTTCTGACAGTTATCTTGATATCAGTGATGTGGTAGTCTGGCCAGCATCCTCTTTAGTTGTTCTGAGTACCGTTAAATTCTAGTTTCAGCATTTGTTCCCACTTCTTGGGGACTGTTCTCAGAACTGTGTGGAGTGGCTTATGTCACAGCTTTTGTCTGGTCATCATGTAGTCATCCTCTCATCATGCAAGTCACCTTCTTCCACCTGGTGAGGGGCTTCAGTGTCTAAAAAGCAGCTCACAAGATACAGCTCAGAATATTATCTATGACTCTTGAGGAGTAACTACAGGTCTTTGGCTCTGCTTGGTGACTAAACTATTGTTTTGTCTTGTGTAAAGGTTTAGAGTGTGTGGCATAACTGAGTTCTAGGGCGAAGGTTGTGCTTATAGTTAGAGGGACCTACATTTTTTGCATCTTTGATCCTGCACAGTATTCAGTAGATTGCTATACATGTAACAGCTGCTGAACAAGTCAAGAAATACAGTTTCTGTGATACACTGGATGTTTCTGAAATGCAAATATTCCACATACTATTGGTAAACCAAGGCATAATGTCAGTATAATGTGGGAGTTAGTTCATACAAGATTTTTCTGAGCATGTTAATTTTTTATTATTGTCAAGGAATAGTAGCTGAACATAAATCTTATTAGCGCACTGAAGCACAGCAAGAAACAGAATACCCTACACAAAAGTCATTCACTTAAAGGTTTTCTTCTTGGCTTAGCTTTACCACATGTCTGTCTTGAGACTGTTCTTACATAGTTTTCTCTGGCTTGCATGCACTTTCTCCCTGTGGCATTCTTCCATCAACCTACCTTTATCTTTGAAGAAGATCAAACCCTATGTCTATTGTTGATTTTATTCATTATTTAGAAATTTAACATATCCTTTTAACCATTTAATTTATTTAGTAGAAATGCTAATGTTTTTGTTAGTGCTCTGGTTATAGGATTTGAATGATCTGCCACAACATTTTTCTCCCCCAAAACTTGTTATTTTTAGTGTGTGTTTTTGCAGAATGCAAGGACTTTTAAAAATAAATGCATATGACGTTATAGCAGAAACACCTGTGTTGTGTTTGAGATCTTTTAATTGAATTGAAAGAGTGACACCATTTCTCCCTTTTTGGCCATTCAAGGACTTAACTCTTTCAACTATTTAACTTTGTCTTCCCTCATTACCTGCCCTGCTTCCTATCAGCTAACAAATATGATCTAGCCTCTCTTACAAAATCCAAAAAGCAAAGATATCACTTTGCTAACAAAGGTCCGTCTAGTCAAGGCTATGGTCTTTCCAGTAGTCATGTAGGGTTCTGGGAGCTGGACTATACAGAAGGCAGAGGTCAAAGAGTTGATGCTTTTGAACTGTGGTGCTGGAGAAGACTCTTGAAAGTCCCTTGGACAGCAAGGTGATCAAACCAGTCAATCTTAAAGAAATCAATGTTGAATACACATTGGAAGGACTGATGCTGAAGCTGAAGCTCCAATACTTTGGCTGATTCATTGGAAAAGACCCTTCTGCTGGGAAAGATTGAAGGCAGGAGAAGAAGAGGGCAACAGAGGATGAGATGTTTGGATGGCATCACCAATGCAATGGACATGATGAACTTCAGCAAACTCTGGGAAATGGTGAGGGACAGGGAAGGCTGGCATGCTACAGTCCATGGGGTCGTGGAGAGTCAGACACGACTGAACAAAAACAACATAAAAACCAAACCCTCTCTTGACCCCACATCCTCCTACATCACCCTTCCACAGCAAAACACAGAAAGTGTTCTACACATGCTGTCTCTACGTTCTCACTTATTTACTTTTCAACATCCTTCAACCTTGCTTCTGCACATACTAATCCACTGAAACTGCTGTTGTTAAGATCCCCAAGTTTTCCATATTGCTAAATCCAAAGAATAATTTTCTTCTCTTATTTTACCTCTCAACAAGATTCTATAATCAATAATTTCCACTAGAACTATATCCTTCAGTTTTAGTGACTGAGATTGAATTCCCTGAGATGTATCCCACTTTCCTGGCTGTTTCTTCTAGTCTCTTTTCTGGCTCTTCCCATTCTACCCCTATTCTAAATATTGGAATTCTTTATGCTTTGTCCTGGGATCATCTTTGTTTTCTAGCTACTCTTCCTGTCTCTTTAGCTGACCTCATCTTATTCCCAGTGGCTTTATAAATTTGCCAATGATTTTCAAATTTATGTCTCTAGTCCTCACATTGCTTCTCAGCATAAACACTTCGATATCACAAAGATACTTCAATCTACAATATTCCCAAACCAGAAGACTTGATTTTCCTTCCTAAATCTGGTACTTTCTCAGATTTCACCATATAATAAATGGTATCAACATTTACCCAATGATTAGAGCTGAAAACTCAGGAATCATATTTTATTCTTTCTGCACTTTCCAATCTATCAGCAGGTGCTGGAAGAGATCATATGTTTCTGTAACATTTGCAAAAGTAATATATTTTAGCTACATTTGGATAAGACCACTGTCTTTTCCCCATCAGATTTCTCTCTGTCATACTTTCTTTTTTATTGGCAGCATGAAAGAGTAGCTGCAGAAAGCTTTTGGAATACAGACAAGACAAACTTGAGTTGAGGATTTGTTTAGTTCTGGTTCAGTATAATAGATGCACATGATTCATCATCACTTCCAGGCATGGGAAAGTACCTCAAGCCAGCCTGAGAAATGGCCATCAAGAAAACTCCACCAAGAGCCAGCTCTCCTGACTTCAGGACACAAAGGTGGAGGGACAAATGTCACGATGCAGCTTGAATGCATCCTCCAGTATTTGGCATTGGAAATTTGTGGTCAGTGAAGGAAGACAAGGTTGAAATATCTGGAGTCAGAAGTTAATCTTGTCAAAATATTTTTCTAAGCATCAGATGCGTGTAAAATTGTAGGCAGAGGATTTTGTTCATTCCCCCATCTAGTGAAAATGGAAGTTATCTCCTATCAGGAATCTACTCAGTAATGTAGAATACAAAATTATAAGCACACTGTGATGATTTTGTCTTTTTTTGATGGGGATAAAGCAGTATAGAATTAATCATAATTTCTGTGTTTGTAAAGCTCAAACCTGCAGCAGTACTACAAAGAGTGGAGCTACTCATGTGAATGGTGTGAAAGAAAAAGGGAAATGGAGTCACTATTGCTAAAACAGTTTTCTCAGATGGAGTCAGGAAGCCACTGAGGAAGTGGGACTTATGCCTGTCTCAGTCTGAATGGAATCTATCATTTTGCACTATTGTCCTCTCAAGATACTTATGGAACCCTTGCTCTAAAACAACATGTGATTCTGTAAGCACAAATATTGCCTGACTTGCTTCAGAGTCCGTCACAATTCTTGCTAGACAATTTAGCACCATTGTAGCTTTTATCTTTACAAGCCCCTGACTCTTTCTCTTCCCTGGAACACTCCTTAGGTTATACCCAAATCTCTGTCTCCGGAATCACGATTCTTAACTCCAAATAATGCTCTTTTCCTGTGTAAACTTAATATTAATTACTCCTTGGCAACCACATTTTCCATGCACCCCAACTATCAATAATAGAAAATAAATGCAGATAAGTGATGCCAAAGAATGAATTATATTTCTAGTTTATCTTGTAGAGAAGCAAAAATTGCCACCCCCAAATATGTCTCTTTGGCAGATTAAGTATTTTAAGTTGGTTATTTTCTGATAGAAAACAGGGGGAAAACTCTGAAAACCAGATAGAAGTTAATCTTTTTTAGGAAACGTTTATAAGGGAAATCTCCATCTGTAAGTCTGTCTCCCTCTCTGAAACAGGAAGAAGAGGATGACCAAATCTCTAGAGATTCTTATTAATGGAGAAGGCACAGACTTAAATCTGCATAACAACCTTACCCTTTTTTACTGTGCTTTTCCAGGTAATCTTCCACAATTGACTCCCTCCACCCTCCACAACCTTTTTTGTCTTTAGCTGAGGGTGGTATTTTAGGTGAGGGCTTCTGCCCTTTTCATGAGTTACTCAGTTCTCCTGGGTTCCTCCCATGTCTGCTGCTGCTGCTGCTGCTAAGTCGCTTCAGTCGTGTCCGACTGAGCGACCCCAAGGACTGCAGCCCACCGGGCCTCCCATGTCTACACAACGTTAAACTTTGTTTGATTTTCTCCTATTAATCTCTCTCATGTCAATTTATTTCTCAGACCAGCCTGAACAACCAAGAAGGGTAGAGGAAAATTTCTTCCTTCCCAACATTCTGTAAAATGTGATATTGTGATATCACTGTCCAATGAAGAAGAGAGCAGAGTATGTTGTAAAGATAGGTAGGAAAAGTATTTCTGGATTATATAATACTGATGTCTTTTTCCAGCTTTTATACTTTGCAATTTGTTGAGTTTGTTTTCTTATTTTAGATAAATAGTCATTCTAATACCTAATATTATATTCATAATTTTCTAATCACCTTTTTAAGGAAGATGCTCCAAATTGAGGAAGTTTCAGGTACCTGAAACTGGATCCATGACTCCTACCTATGCACACACATATATTTTAAAATCAATATAGTTCCTAGTCTTAATATAAAAAAGAAATAAAATGAAATAACTTACAGTAAGCAAGTATATCCATGATAAATGTGACAGCTATAAATGTAGCCCTATCCAGCAGTGAGGTATTGGTGATACTGTTACCAAAGCTGTTGCCCAAGAGTCATACCTCTGCCCTTCTTATCTAAGTTTCAGAAGGAAGCTGCAAAGAGAAAAGCAAGAACTGATTAGAACCAACTAGGCCCAAGACAGCAGATTTGACTTCTAGTGGTCCATAGAAGTGGTCCTAGAGTCTCATTATATGCTCATTGTAATATATTAGCATATGCTAAGTGACACACCCATAGGTGCCATGACAGTTAACAACTGGAAAAGCCCATACAAGGACTGAACAGGAGTGCTGCATCAGTTTCAGGTCCAAACCACACCCCTGTGCTTGGATTACTTATGAATATTCCTCCCACACTTTCCAATTCCTTCCCTTTTACCTTGACCCTCTTACATATATGGTTTCTCTGTCTAAATTAGGTTGAGAAGTTGATTTGTGAGCCAAGTTCTTGCTTCTTCATTCTTTGACCATTGAATAAAGCTGATGCTGTTCTAATCTCAACATCAGTTTCCTTATTGGCAGCACAGATCCAAGCAGAAAAAGAACCTCCCTGGCTAAGACAAGGGATGGCTAGGATCCTGGTGGGGTCTAGCTGACTAATCTGGTAACAATACAATGATCAGGAACAGTGTGGCTCTTGGTGATCTGATTTGGGGAAACAGTGAATGATCCAAGGATGCTTTTCTAGGAAAACCAAATGTAAGCAGATAGTGTAGGGGATCCCTGGAGAAAGAGAACCAGGCTTGACTTTCTTAACGTGAGAAGCCATTTTGTGATCTAAGCCTGGTCACAATATTTACCCTTCCACAGGTCTCACTAATCAGTGATCTTAAGTAAGGGAATGTAAGAACAAAGGAAAAGCAGTCAAGAAACAAGAGTTCAGCTATTAGACAGGGTTCTAGTTCCTCCTTGAGGGATATACATAACAATCTGATATGGTCTTTGAGTTCTGCAGTAACCAAGGTGGAGGACAGAATGATGATGCTGACCCTCTTGACTTCAATCAGCTAAAGCTTGTACTCAACCCTGACCCCAATTGTATGCTGATTCTCTTCTGCTCAAGCCCTTTCATGAATATATATGTACCCTTAGCTTAAAACTTCCCTGATTTTGATCTTCTGGGAGATACTGCTTTGGGAAAGATCTCCCTATTTACTGCTAGTAATAGTAAATCATCCCTCTTCCCAAACTTTGACTTGGTTATGACATTCACCAAGAGGCAAAGCCAGTTTACAAGTGACACAAGAATAATCTTCCATCAGAGGACACAATAGTTTCTTTCCTATAGAATCCAGAATATATGAAAAAATGTAAAAATGCTTTGCATTGTTTGTCAAATAGATTCAAGGCTCAAATAATTATAAAATACCTGGCTGGACATTTGAAAACAGTGTAAAGGCAGAACAATTCTTTATATTATGCAAGGCTGCCCTGGGTATTACAGGACATTGGGTTGCCTACTAAATGCTAAAAATGCATCCTGCACACTCATCACTGAGACAAGCAACAAGCTACTCCTCCCAGCTTCCAAAAGTTACTTATTAAAATGCAAATATCCTTGGCTGGACTAAGACCTCTTCTCTTTATCTGCTAACAGCCTAAAAGGGATTCCTTTAAAAAAAGAGTTGTTACCATTTTTAACTATGTAATTCCGTAAGGAAGGGTAAAATAAACCTAGCCTACACTACATATAGCTTGAGGGCTGACTCTGCAAAACTGGACTTTGTCTAGAACCACACCTGGGAATGCTCTCAGGACTCCCACAGAGCAACTTCTCTCCTCTATCCCCTCACCTGTGAGTGGAGGAAGGGTCTCCTTGAGGTACAATCACTCCTATGTGATCCGGGATGCACTGCCTTCCAGACCAGTAGCCTTTCCTGCTCATTTTCCTGTGGACAGAAAGAGTTTCTCTCTGCTGCTCCAAAGTCTAAAGGATCCTAAGAAAATGATTGTAATAACAGTAATAAAATCATACACAGCATTTACTATCTGCCAGCCTCTCTTATAAAGCTTTTACTATATTAACTCATTTAATACCCTCAACAACAAATGCTGCCACTATCCACATTTAACCAGAGAAGATGCTGAGTCACAGAGAGGTTTAGTAACTTGTGGAGAGCCAGGTAACCAATATGTGATCTGAGCTGAGAATCAAACTCCAGGGCCTGTTCAGAGCCTGGATACCTAATCTGTCTTACACTTAATCTCTTTACACCTGTGGCAGATGCATGTTGATCTATGGCAAATCCAATACAATATTGTAAAATTTAAAAAAAATTTAAAAAGTAAAAAAAAAAAATAATAATAATAAAAAATAAAATATTCCTGGATAATAATTTTTTTCTTTTAATTTTTAATTTAATATAATAGTCCAGCATTCATTTTTGTTTTTGTTTTTTTTACATTACCATTCTTCCTAGGTATCTTCCTCAGCAGGCTTATAATTCTGTTCTGTCTATTCTGAAGGAAAGATCAGGTCACTTACTGATTGTATCTGTTGGAGGCAGAAAGGCAAGTCAGAGGCCCTCTAGGTCTCTTGGCTGGAACATAATTTTTATAAGGCAAAGGTCACATTTGCTTGAGTGCACCTTATGGTTCAGACTGTTCCCTGTCTACAAGGTGCCACAAAGATGCCTCATCTGGACACCTTACAATGAGTAGATCCTAATAGTTCATTCATGGCCAGTTGAGTTTCAATTCCCCACTGCTACAAAGTGAAGAACAGATAAAAGTTTGGAGGACTTCCCTGGTGGTCCGGTGGCTAAGACTCTGTGCTTCCACTGCAGTGAGCCTGGGTTCAATCTCTCACTGGAAAACAGATCTTGCATGCTGTGCAGTAAGGCAAAAAAAAAAAAGACACCAAAAAACACCCAAACCACTAAGGTTTCTGAAAACCAATAATGGATCAAAATTTGGGACAGAGATGTTGTTAATGAGTGTTGAACACATGAATATCTGGATTCAATGCTTATTATAAGAAGTGAGATTAGGACAAAAATCTATGGGTCCCAGTGAGCACAGGTTTCTGATATCTACAGGCAGGTAATAAGATAAAGGATGTGTGGGACTTGACTGGTGAATCAACCAGTTATGTTAGGGTAGAGCAGAACTATGATGTAATCTTGTGTTTATTTGTACCTTCTGAATTCTCATTTTGTTCCTTTGGGTACCTGTGGTTTTATAGTATGGGAATCAGGATATAGTTTATTCTTCCTGATGTTGATATTTTTGATTTTGTTGTTGTTGTTGTGTGAGTTGAGGATGGGTGGCTTGGTTTGTTTTTAAGCTTTAATGAACTTCTTTAGTTGAATTGGTAAAATCATTGCTATTACTGCTACCAAAATACTACCTTCATTTCACTGCTGGACACTGAAGCTTTGCTTTAGGATGGTGGAGGAAATGAAAATAGTGTATCAACGACAAACCTTATTCTCTCCATAGTAAGAACTAGTACATCTTGAATTCCAGTCCACCTCCCATTCAAGCAGGGAATAACTGAAGACTTGGGGGAGGCTTTAAAATAGACTTTTCGAGTCACAGTCAAGTGACTGTCTCTGAAGGATAATTTTAATGTAGAATCACTGTCCTAGGGTAAAAAAATATCTGGTAACTCTCCTGGACAAACTCTCAACAAAGTGCTGAAACAGATTCCATCTTTGTCTCTTTTAGGATCTTGGTATTTTCAAATATGTACTGCCTTCTGACAGCACCTCAAAAAATTGCATCTTCCCCATTTCTTTCTCCTCCTCTTCCCCAAACAATTTTGTCCATTCTGTTCTTTCCTATAATACTCTCTTCTTCATCACTATGGGGAGGAGTGAGATTACTTACATAAATTTTATCGGCATAACATACTGGTTCAGAGAAGGCAATGGCACCCCACTCCAGTACTCTTGCCTGGAAAATCCCATGGACAAAAGAGCCTGGTAGGCTGCAGTCCATGGGGTCGCACAGAGTCGGACACAACTGAGCGACTTCACTTTCACTTTTCACTTTCATGCATTGGAGAAGGAAATAGCAACTCACTCCAGTGTTCTTGCCTGGAGAATCCCAGGGACAGGGAAGTCTGGTGGGCGGCCGTCTATGGGGTCGCACAGAGTCGGACGCGACTGAAGTGACTTAGCAGCAGCAGCAGCAGAAGCGACTTAGCAGCAGCAGCAGAGCAACATACTGGTTATCATGGAAAACATCCTATGTATTTGCTGATTGCCTTCAGTTCAGTTCAGTTCAGTCGTGTCTGACTCTTTGCGACCCCATGAATCGCAGCACACCAGGCCTCCTTCCCCATCACCAACTCCCGGAGTTCACTCAAACTCATGTCCATCGAGTCGGTGATGCCATCCAGCCATCTCCTCCTCTGTCATCCCCTTCTCCTCCTGCCCCCAATCCCTCCCAGCATCAGAGTCTTTTCCAATGGGTCAAGTCTTCACATGAGGTGGCCAAAGTATTGGAGTTTCAGCTTTAGCATCAGTCCTTCCAATGAAAACCCAGGACTGGTCTCCTTTAGGATGGACTGGTTGGATCTCTTTGCAGTCCAAGGGACTCTCAAGAGTCTTCTCCAACACTACAGTTCAAAAGCATCAATTCTTTCATTTCGATATTTGGCAAAACCAATACAATATTGTAAAGTTTAAAAATAAAAAAATTTAAAAAAAGCATCAATTCTTCAGCACTCAGCTTTCTTCACAGTCCAACTCTCACATCCATACATGACCACTGGAAAAACCATAGCCTTAGTCCTGTTGAAATGCATGTTTCTCCTGAGTCTTTATTGAGCAATGGTAATAAATGGGATCCAGTCCCATCACTTCCTGGCAAATAGATGGGGAAACAATGGAAACAGTGACAGGTGTTATTTTCTTGGTCTCCAAAATCACCGTGGATGGTGACTATAGCTATGAAATTAAAATACTCTTGCTCCTTGGAAGAAAAGTTATGGCAAACCTAAATAGTGTATTAAAAAGCAGAGATATCACTTTGCTGACAAAGGTCTGTATAGTCAAAGCTATGATTTTTCCAGTAGCCATGTATGGATGTGAGAGTTGGACCATAAAGAAAGTTGAAAACGGATGAAATGATGATTTCAAGTTGTGGTGCTGGAGAAGACTCTTGAGAGTCCCTTGGACTGCAATAAGATCAAACCAATCAATCTGAAAGGAAATCAACCCTGAATATTCATTGGAAGGACTGATGCTGAAGCTGAAGCTCCAATACTTTGACCAACTAGTGGGAAGAGCCAACTCATTGGAAAAGACCCTAATGCTAGGCAAAATTGGGAGCAGGAGGAGAAGCGGGCAATATAGGATGAGACAGTTGGATGACCTCACCGACTCAATGGACATGAGTTTGAGTGAACTCCTGGAGATAGTGAAGGACAGAGAAGCCTGGCGCGCAGCAGTCCATAGCGTCACAAAGAGTCAGACCTGACTTAGCGACTGAACAACAACAACAACAATAAAGGAGGGGAAAGATAGATTTACAGAGCATCTTCTACATACCAGATGCTGTTCAATGCATTTTACACATTTATTATCTTCTTAAACCTCATAATAAAGACATGATCTAGATATCATCATTGTCTCTGTTTTATAGGTAAACCCTAATCACATAAATACTTACACTTTCCAGATTAACTCTTTGCTTTCTTTAAAGATCTGTCACTAAGATATTGCACAACCTGGGACCAGTCAGCATCTTTCTTATCTGAAACTTTCTGTTTAGGAATCTGTAGACCCATATTCTCTAGTTTCAGAGAAGCTGAAAGCTTTGGTTAGATCTTTATGTGCAGCGACTTTATATTTAATTCATTAGTCTTAATTCAACAGTTGGTGGGGTTTCCCTGGTGGTTCAGTGGTAAAGAGTACTCCTGCCAATGCAGGAGAGATAGGTTTGATATCTGGTCCGGGAGGAGCCCACGTGCTGAGGAGCAACTAAGCCACAACTGTTGAGCTTGTGCGCTAGAGCCCAGGAACTGCAACTACTGAGCCCATAGGCAGCAGCTACTGAAGCCTGAATGCCCTATAGGCCGTGCTGCACAATGAGAGCAGCTACCGCAATGAGAAGCCCACGCACTGCAACTACAGAGTAGACCTGCTTGCCACAACTAGAGAAAACACATGCAGCAAGAAGGCCCAGCACAGCCAAGAATACATACAAAAATAAGTATAATTATATATATTAAAAAAATAAAACAGTCAGTATGGAAAAGCTGGCATGATAGAATGGGGCCTTGCTGACTTCATATTGCCTCTGCTATTTCAGAGTTTTGGCAAGGCCCAAATAATAATACCACACATGAAAAAAACTTTGTGGAGGGCAAGCCAATGTAGATATTTATGGAGATGTTATCTCCAGTGTCATTATCAATATCAAATCCTGGAAGAAGGTGACTAATTCTGACCTAGAGTTAAAAAGAAAAGAATTACTCATTGAGGTCCAGGAGGGAAGAAAACAGATGTGGATTTAAAGGAGAAAGGGTGATCAGGCTAGAGGATTTGAAACATAAAAATGGACAAAAGCTGGAGCAATAAAATAAAATAAATTATATTACTGAGATCCCTTTAAGTTATGGTTTAACATCTGCCTTCCTGTGTTGTAGACCTCATCAGGACCCATGGAGAGAAGGAGCCTCCAAAAATATCTCCAATTTGGCTGGTCGGACAGTGGGTCATAGGAAGCAGATGAAAATTTGTGGATTTGTACACTAATGGATCAGCAGGAAATTAGGTAACAAGAGGGTTGGTAACTCTGGAGAACCACAACAGAATTTCAGCTAGAATTCTGGCCATACTTATAGACATGCATAAACAGTAATCATGATTGTGAATTTTACTCTAGGATTCGATTTTTCAAATGTTTCAGTCCCAAATTAGCCATTTACTAGGGAGTACTCTAGGATAAATGACTTTACCTCTCTAAGCTCCAATTTTCCTTTCTATAAAATGTAGATAATGATGGTATATCTTCATAGAATTATTTTGAGAAATGAATGAAGTATAAGGTGTATTTAGCATAGTGCCTGACCTATATTTGGAGAAGAAAATGGCAACCCACTCCAGTATTCTTGCCTGGAGAATCCCAGGGATGGGGGAGCCTGGTGGGCTGTCGTCTATGGGGTCGCACAGAGTCGGACACAACTGAAGCGACTTAGCAGCAGCAGCAGCTGACCTATATTAGGTGAATAATTAACTTATTTTTATTCTTCTCTCCTCTGCACCCCACTTTTCTAAGTTGCAAACAAAATAACTATACTTTGACAGTTTAAGAAAGTTTTGTTCCTGTGTGCCCCCTCTGCCCCTCTCCCACTAGATTCCAGGTGTGTACACAAAGGTGTAATGGAGAGTATGGGGGTAAGTATAAAATTGTCCTGGAGACCTCCCTGGTGGTCCAGTGGTTAAGACTGTGCATCCACTTCCACTGCAAGGGGCATGGTTTCAATCCCTGATTGGGGAACTAAGATCCTGAATGCTGTGCAGTGCAAACAAAAAAAGAAGAAGAAAATCAGTAAATGATTTTACAACTATATATATAAAATTGCCCTTTTAGGCACCACTCTGAATGTTATCTCCAGAGAAGGAAGCAAACTTAGGTGCAGCTGATGCGTTAACCAGATATGACACAGAGAACATTTCCTTCTGCTTTTCACTTTCAAGTTTATTCTAAGGCCTTGGATCTCTGCAGCTCAGTTGGAGGCCACGGAGAAGATGCCTACCATTCCCATGGGAGCCCCTGCCCTGCTGTGGATAGCTCTGCTGCTTTTCTGTAAGTAGAGTTACCAGCCCCCTTGAAGGGGCCAGAACAGATTGGGGGAGTGGCTGGTGAGGGAGAGTTGACAGTTTTATTGCTGACTTTTTCTAGGTTATGAGCAAACTGTGGGTCATTTCCCAGGGATTCTGTAGGGAGGACGAGCTGGATAGGGGGGTTGGGCATCATCTAAGGAGGGGGATTGGGCATCATCTAAGGAGGAAGCCGGACTGAAAGTCTGGTCCTTGCTATCAAGCTGGATTTTCCTAGAGGGTAAAGGAGGGACAGCAGAGGAAGGAGAGAAGCTCCTTCTCTCCCTTAAACAGAGTCCTGAAAAGATGGTTGGCCCTTTAAACTCCATGGATGTGGACCTCAGCATCATAACCAGATCCCAGTCTTCAGGTATGCAGAAGGCTGGGGTCAGATACTAACTTATTGTCTCTGGATTTTGCAGCTCCAGATGGCATGTCAGCAGGTGAGTCCTCTGTCCTTGTTCCCTCAGCATTTCAATGTGTCTGGAAATTGCCCACCCTTCATCCTTTCCCTTCATCCCATCATCTGTTTTTTAATGATTATTAATCTGCTCTTCCCTGCTACCGCACTTCCACCTGCCTCATCTTCCTTCTTTCCCCCATTCAAACGCTTCCCACACAGCACTTTATTCTCTCAAGTCACCCTTTCCTCTTTTATGCAAACATTCATGTCTGCTGAGCATCTGTCTCAGCCTCTGCTCCAGATACTATGATATAAACTCATTTAATTCTTACATCATCATCCCTGTTATTATTATTGCCATTTTATAATTGAGGATACTGAATTAAGATTAAGTAATTTGTTGGCGGTTACATGGCTAACAAGGCACTGGATTCTAACGTAAGTCCCTTAAATCCAAGTCTAGTTCTCTTTTGACCATATCACCTCTTCCTCATCACCACCTGGCCACTTCCAAAGTCTTCATTCAAATTCGTACCATATCTCTTTGTTCTTGAAAGCCTTTTAAGACTGATCATCTTGGTGATTCTCAGTACCTTCCAGAATTGACATATAATTTTCATTCCCTATTCACTCACAATTAAATAGTCATAAAAATTTAGAGCTGGGAGAGGCCATGTATTTCATTTAGTCCACTACCTTAATTCATCCATTATTCACTCATTCATCAACTCAATAAATACTTAATGAATACTCGCTATGTAGTAGTCATTGTGCTGAACTATGTATGAACATCACAGACATAATCTCTGCCTGAAAAGAGACTTCAATCCTCATTTACAGATACTGAAATTGGAATCAAGAAAATTAGAGGGATTATCCTCTTTGTTTTTTAATATCTTACATTCATGTCCTATTTTTTCGTAGGTTGGGAGCTAGAGTCCCTAGGTGGGACCACAAGATTCTTTCCTCCTTCCTTTAATTCTAGGACTCAGGTTTCTTATCACCAACAGTTTAAGGGTAGATTGACCGTTGATTGACTATTATTATGTCTGTACTCTGGAGGCTGAACAGATTTCAATGATATTTTCCCTCCTTCCATATCTCTTTCCACAATCTGTTCTTCTCAAAGCCATCTGGAAATCTAAGGTGTCCTTGAATCCACCATGGAGAAAAATACTTAAAGGAGATGCTGTGACTCTTATATGTGGTACGAACGGTTCCTCTGAAGACCAGTCCTCTCTGTGGATCCACAATGGAACCAGTTTCACAACGAATAATTCAAGATGGCACATTGTGAAAGCACGCATGCAGGACAGTGGGGAATACCAATGCCGAATCAAAGGATTTGCCATCAGTGAACCCGTATACCTAAATGTCATCAGTGGTAAGTTCCAGGGCTACAGAAGTATCAATTCTCTCATGTGCGGAATGGCCCATCTGACAATGGGGAGAAAGCAAGTTATTCCAAGGCTTAGAGAAGCAAGGTGGAACTCAAGGTCTCTCTCCACATACAGGTCCCTCTCTCTTCTTCTGCCTCTACTCCATCTGACCTTCTGGCTTCTTTCAATATTCTAGCAGTCTCCCAATGTTCCTCCTCTAGTCTGTTTCATTTCTATCTTCTCTACCTGGCTACAGATGCATATTACATGGTCAAATGGCATATTGGATACGTGAACATTACAAAGAGCTCTTTGATTTAAAGATTTACTTTGCCATTTCCATGTGTCATGACCTGAATATTAAGTTGTACTCTTTTTTCTTTGCTTAATTTATTTTTTAATTGAAGGATAATTGCTTTACAGAATTCTATTGTTTTCTGTCAAACCTCAACATGAATCAGCCACAGGTATATATATATATCCCTTCCCTTTTGAACCTCCCTCCCATCTCCCTCCCCACCCCACCCCTCTAGGTTGATGCAGAGCCCCTGATTGAGTTTCCTGAGACATAGAGCAAAATTCCCCTTGGCTATCTCTTTTACATATGGTAAAGTAGTAAGTTGTACTCTTCATTTTGAAAGCTCTCTCTTTACATTCCTCATGTACTCTACTTTTACTTAAGAACAAATCTTATGTTTTGCTTCATCACTCTCCTACTGTCAACAATTAGTGCAGTGTGCTCAGGCATATGTGGGTTACTTTGTAAATGTTCAGTGAACAAAGTAATGATTTCATTTGAACAGCTAGGTCATTTATATTTTGTTTTATATTTTTAAATATAAATATTTTTAAAGTATAAGCACATTTTGTATTTTTTCTCTTGAGTGAAAAGAGATGTTTCAACATCTGTGTACAAATTCTTAAGTAGAAACTGCTGCTACTGCTGCTAAGTCGCTTCAGTCATGTCCGACTCTGTGCGACCCCATAGATGGCAGCCCACCAGGCTCCCCCATCCCTGGGATTCTCCAGGCAAGAACACTGGAGTGGGTTGCCATTTTCTTCTCCAATGCATGAAAATGAAAAGTGAAAGTGAAGTCACTCAGTCGTGTCTGACTCTTAGCGACCCCATGGACTGCAGCCCACCAGGCTCCTCCATCCATGGGATTTTCCAGGCAAAAGTACTGGAGTGGGGTGCCATTGCCTAAAGCAGTGTAAAATAGCTTCTTTATTTTTTTGGAGTAGATTCTAGAAAAGTCCTCAAAGATTGCTCCTAAATAAAATATGCTTATGCAACCTAGACATGTTTCTATTCTAAATTTTGAGTTCTTAAAATGACATTAGCCATAAAACCTGACTCATTATTGACAAACATTCATTGAGAATCTACTGATTCCTAGGTATTATTAGGCACTGGAGATATGATGAAAGGAACAGACATGCTCCTGACCTCTGAAGTAGAGAGCCCAATGAGGAAATGGACATCCAATCAATAATTACACAAATAATTAATTCAAATTGTAATGCATGTTCTGAGGAAGCTGGAGGCTTACTATGATTAATAGAACTGGGAAGCACCTATAAGTTTAGAGAGGACAACTCTACTAGGCTAGGACTCTCCAGGCAGAGTAGGATAATTTCCCCTTTAGTGACCAAATGCAACAATAGAGCTGAAAGGGATAATGGGTTTCAGACTTCCTATGGGTGGGCTCATCAGAAGTGTCAGCAATGTTGTGGCCCCAGAATTACCTTTCAGGAGGAAAGAGTATTTATCAACAGAGGAGACTGAGCCAAGAAATGGGTTAATGATAAAGGTTTCTGATACTCTCTGCATGACCTTTTTTATTATCTTATTTTTCTTTTATCTGTCATTGTTAAATAAATATCTTAATGAATATTTTTCAGACTGGTTGATCATTCAGGCCTCTGCTGAGGTGATGATGGAGGGTGAGTCCCTCTTCCTCAGGTGCCACAGTTGGAAGAATCTGAATGTCTTCAAGGTGATCTACTACAAGGATAACAAAGCTCTCAAGTACTGGTATGAGAACCACAACATCTCCATCACCAATGTCACAGAAGGGAACAGTGGCACCTATTACTGTGTGGGCAGAATTCAGAGGCTGCCCTACATCTCTAATAAACTCAAGATTATAGTAAAAAAACGTAAGTTGGTGAAGGAAAGGGAATGAGTCCATATCAGGGGAAAGGAGAAAGAACATTTGAGCCTAATGCAATTGAAGCTATAGAATGGAGGCAACTGTGATTCCTTGAAAAGTCTACTAGGTTTGCAATGAGGAGACCAGGGGTAGAGTATATCCCTTAGTCTCTGTCTCAGATTCCTTACTTGTTCATTGGCAACAGTAATACCTGCTCACATTATGGAATTTTTACAGATGTTAAATGCAATAGTTGTGAAATGGATTTTTAAACTGTTGAGTATTAGTCAAGCAAAGTCATCTATTGCTCCTGGGGAGAAACTTACATTTATCAAATAGAAAAAGAGTTTCAAAGTTGAAGGAACAAACTCTTTATAGCTTGAAGAGTCTATTCTAGCCTATGAGGGATGGGAAAGGAAACCAACTCAACAGGCTATGTGCCTGTGAATTAGGAGATGAGAAAGAGAGCTTGATATGGAAAGAGTAGTCAGGTAGGCTGCCTCTGTAGCCAATGAAAGGCTGCCATTTCCAAATTTCATATAAAAGAATGAGCCTTTAAAATATTTGCTTTGCAATGAGGAAATCAGACATTTGCTTGGTACACTTTGCTCATGCCAAAATCTTAAAAAACATGAGACCAGAAGCCACAATTAATTTCTAATGGTAGTTCTCTGTTAACTAATTTGAGACCTGTTGTTTGATTTTCACTGTGCTTCCAGTATCCTTATCTGTAAAACAAAGGGTTTGGACTAAACTTCATTAAAATTGCTTGGAGAATTAAAAAAAAAAATACTGATGTCTGTATATCATCCCTTGAGCTTCTAACTTAATTAGCTTGGAATAGGCCTGGACATCAATATTTGAAAGCTCTTCCAGGTAATGGTAATAGGCAGCCAGTGTTGAGAGTCACCGGTCTAGGTAATCTGTGAGTAATTTCTGGCTGTAATATTCTAGGGTTCTAAAATTCTAGAAAAATTGCAAAAAATCATTACTTTGTAAATAGAATAGCAGAATCACAAAACAGTGGACTTGAAAGGCAATTTACTTATTGCCTTGTTCAGTTGCTCCATTGTGTCTGACTCTTAGCAACCCCATGAACTTAGCCTATCAGGCTCCTCTGTCCATGGGATTTTCCAGGCAAGAATACTGGAGTGGGTTTCCATTTCCTCCTCCAGGGGATTGTCCCAACCCAAGGATCAAACTGGTGTCTCCTCCATCTCCTGCATTGGCAGGTGGGTTCTTTACCACTAAGACACCAGGGAAGCCAACTTATTAATATTTATAATCTAGCCCAATATCTTAATTTCACCCAACAGACATGCAATGAATGATGATTGTTTGAGAAATAAGGCACTGGTGACCCCCTGCCCTTACTCTATCTGCTTCCCACCTCCATGTCCTATGTGGACATTGGTCTTGTGAGGCTCCAAGGGAGGGATCATCTTTCCTATGACCTTTTCCATTAGGCATATTGGCCAGACAAGCCATTAGAAAGGGACTGTGGGGGAAATACTCAGGACTCCCTAGGGCTTCAGGGAGCACAGACTGAGGAACCCAAACCTATGAGTGTTTTGTCTCTGCTACTGGATGTCATTTCATGCTAGAAGGTGAAGGACCATGTTGGATCCTTCTTTTAGGGAAGATGAAGACTTTAACCTCAGTTTTCAATTCCTAATGAGTTATGTTTCTTATTGCATCTAGCATACCCTCAAAGCAACTATTTCTGGCTACAATTTCTTATCCCATTGTTGGTGGTGATTCTGTTTGCTGTGGACACAGGGTTGCTTATCTCGACCCAGCAGCAGTTCACATTACTACTGAAGATGAAGAGAACCAGGAAACGCAACAGATTTACGGACCCACAGCCTAAACCAGATCCCCCAGGGAACTGAAGTCACTCCTCAAGAAACCTCTCCGATGGCAATTTCTTTTTGGCTTTAGTAAATGCTTCTCAGTTGTCAAAGACAACTCACAAGGTACATAGAAAATGCTCACAGCTTTATAGAACTTCATTAAACTTCATTAAACTAATGGAGTAGCACGTAATAGTAAGTGCTCAATAAGCATCATTTACATAAGTAAAGAAATGAATAGATTCATTTATTAGCATCTGTAAAAGCGATATACAACTTGAATAAAAGTATGAAACCATGTAATGTGACAGTTTTGTTTTGTTTTTGTTTTAATTTCCTTTTTTTGTTGTTTTAATTTAATTTAATTTTTTAACTTTACAATATTGTATTGGTTTTGCCATATATCAACATGAATCTGCCACAGGTATACACGTGTTCCCCATCCTGAACCCTCCTCCCTCCTCCCTCCCCATACCATCCCTCTGGGTCATCCCAGTGCACCAGCCCCCAAGCATCCAGTATCGTGCATCGAATCTGGACTGGCGACTCGTTTCATATATGATATTATACATGTTTCAATGCCATTCTCCCAAATCATCCCACCCTCTCCCTCTCCCACAGAGTCCAAAAGACTGTTCTATACATCAGTGTCTCTTTTGCTGTCTTGTATACTTGGTTATTGTTACCATCTTTCTAAATTCCATATATATGCGTTAGTATACTGTTTTTCTTTCTGGCTTACTTCACTCTGTACAATAGGCTCCAGTTTCATCCACCTCATCAGAACTGATTCAAATGTGTTCTTTTTAATGGCTGAGTAATACTCCATTGTGTATATGTACCACAGCTTTCTTATCCATTCATCTGCTGATGGACATCTAGGTTGCTTCCATGTCCTGGCTATTATAAACAGTGCTGTGATGAACATTGGGGTACACATGTCTCTTTCCCTTCTGGTTTCCTCAGTGTGTATGCCCAGCGGTGGATAATGTGACACTTTTAAGTATTCGAGGCTTGCTAGTTTTGAGGCATAACCATGAAGTCCTAGATTAGAAATGTTCTTTTTTGTAATGTTCTCTCCATTGTAAGTCTGACTTACGAATGAGAAGACAAGGAAGAATGTGCTGATGAAGCTGATCATTTTTATGTTCTCTCTTCACTTACTATCACATGAACTTCTAGCTCTTGGCAGAATCTGGGGCAGGCTTGAGCCCCTGAATTCTGGGGGTGAGGCTCAGTCTAAGAGTTCCCTGTGATTGTTTCACTCCTGTCTTATCTCCCCAAATTAAATCTTGTATATCCTCTTACAGTACCTGAACTAAGCATCTTAGAAATACTCGCACATAATAACTCTCACAATGAAAAAGTACAGGACTGAATAAGATCTCAAACAAAGTCCCAGTCTTTTTTCTCCTACACCTGCCCCACCTCTGCTCATGAAGACAGTTATACGGGGCCCTGGGGAAAGCATTAGAGAAGAGAGGAAGGTACTGTTGGTGCTGACCAGGAGTTCACAACAGGAAATGGGAGATCAGAGCACCTTTAGTTTATCTGGTTTTTTTGTTTGTTTTTTTTTTTTTGTTTTTTTGAACAATTAATAACATAAGGAAGTGAACTAGGGGGAACATCTGTAAATATTCATAAGACTGACAAGTCCCATTTTCTCCAAAGGGGTCATAAAGAATAGAGAAATTATTAAAGGTTTTTTTTTTTTTTTTTTAATATAGGTATCTGCTGTTGGCATAAAGGAAACCCTTACATCCCCTTGAGTTCTGTGGCTGAACTAATAAATTTGACACAAGGCAAATTAAAAGGAGGAAAAGAAAGAAATTTTAATTCAGGTGCTCAGAGGTCTCATAGACATGGGACCTTAGAAGTGGCCAAAGCAGGCAACCTTTATACTTTTCAGACAAAGAAATGATACATTTGAAAGGAATTGACAGGACAGAGAAGCTTAGGTTTGGAGTGCTCAATTCATGAAGAATCTAATCAGAGATTGGGCTTGAGGTATTAAATAAAAGAAGAAACAAGGTTTTCTTCTTATTATTATTTTTAATTAGAGGATAGTTGTAGATATCCCTTCACCCCATCCCACCTGTCTAGGTCCTTACAGAGTACTGGGCTGAGCTCCCCGTGTTTTATATATACACACAGTCATTTTCATTTCTTTTCCATTATGGTTTATTACAGAATATTGAATATAGTTCCCTCTGTCATATAGTAGGACTCTGTTGTTTATCCATCCTATATATAATGGTTTGCATCTGCTAATCTCAAACTCCCAAATCCATCCACCCCACTTCTTAAGTAACTTTAATTCAAAATATTCAATATGTCATTGTGGCATATTTAGAGACAGCCCACATTGAGTCCTAACACTGGTATGAACCTCCTTAACACTGTCCATGCTTTTTTTTTATAATAATTTCAGAGAGATAGTGACCAGATTCCCAGGAAACAGCCATTGGCACTTGGCTTTGTGTAAAGAGGCTTTATGGGTGGAGAAGGGATTTTTTTCTGCAACAATAGGCCAGGAAATGTCCCTATAGGAAGCTCCTTGCTGTTATTCCTAGATACTCCCCTACCTTTAAGAAAATATAGAAGGTCTATTATAGTTACAGGCTTGGGACCAGAGTCATACAGAACATTCATTAACAACATCTAGTCTCATAGTGTTTTACACACAGCTATGCATCAGGCTGAAGAGCAAGTTACTTACTCCTTTATTTGTTCTGAGACTAAGTGACCCAGAAGAATTGAGAGAGATTGAACATGGATAGTCCAGGCTTTGTAAGCTTCAGATACATCTTTCTGAGTCTTGACTGTTACACTTCATGTTTCTTCCATTTACATCCTCACCCACAGCTTGCAAGCACTATGGACTAAGCACAAACCTGGAAGTTCGAGCTGTTGATAACTAGCTGTGTGACTGGGGCAAGTTCTTTCCAGTCTCAGATTCCATTTCTTCTTTGTAACAAGGGAGGTTTGGACTAGGTGGTCTCTAAGCTCCCTTTTAGCCCAGACATTTTGTCTTTCATTGCATGGGAACCTGGCTCTGTGTGGTGACTCTCCAGTACAAAGGTTGAGAACACATTCCCCAAGAAGCTCCAGTGTGAATTTCTCTTTCATACTCCACATACTGTTCTCTCCTTTCACTGTGTTCTTTCATATATTTAAATTTCAGACTTGTATCAGACTTATGTCTACCATTTATTTCCACATTTTTTTCTTCCTGATAGTCATACATCTATTCTGTAGGGAATGTGGAACACATAGTTGGATCTTGAGTACTCTGTGGACCCTCCAAATATGGCACTTATAAAGATGTCTTTATATATATATATACACATATATATATGTATATAAAATCTATCTGTGACAGAAATAGTATGAATGTCACCAAATGATTAGATAGAAATAATTCACCCCAGCTTCACCCTCTGTTACCTCCAATCCCTTACCATACTGGTCTAGACTAGCCCATAAAGCAAATTTCTTCCCCACAATTACTGTTCCAAATTATCTGCCATAAACTGTCACAAACTCCCAATAATAAGGGATTTGTTTTTGAATATCAAGTCAGTAGCTCCCTGCTACTGACCAGTGGAAGAAAAATTTCCATGGCCCTCAGGAGTAGAACAGACAAAAGATACACCTTGTCAGTATTTCAGGAAATTGAATACTTGAAGAAAGGCTCTGCTTTCTCTCTTTTCATTAAACGGAACATGGAACAACAGAACATCTCCTTGAAGTCAAAAATGGGAGCTTTATGTTGAGAATGGCAGAGGCACTTGCCAGCCTGGGTCCCCAGAAAACCTCAGAGAGTAGTGTTATCTCATTGCCTTAAATTGTCTACCCAGCCCAAGTTCCCAACTGATGCCTTATCAGCTTCCATGACATTCCCACCATAAGTCTTTTACTCTGTAACTGTGCCCAGGATCACTGTTAAAGCCACTTGCATACATCACTTAAAGCATCCACAATCTTTCCCTTCTTGAAGACTTTCCTGTTTTTCCTATTATTTGCTATTTTTGAACTATCTCTGAGAGAAGTCAGTAATCTCACTGCAAGGTAAGGAATGCAATGAAATTTGCGGGGAGCCAGCGTGAGGAACTCCGCCCGTGGCAAAGGTCATGAGGAAGGAGGCTCAGCATACTCAAAGGCAGGATCGAGCCTCAGGAGTCCCCCTGGAAATTCTCGACCATCTACCCCCAAAACCAGAGTCTGACTACTTTACTGCTTTGTGCTCTCACCTACACCTTTGACTTTACGGGGGGCTGTCTTCCACCACCATCTCTCTCCTGAACAGGTTCTTCCGGCCACATGTGATTGTTCAGAGCCTCCCAACTGTGAGAGGCATAAGATGTTCTAAACTGTCTAAATACAGATTCCTTTGAGCAGTTAAAAGATTGATTAGAAATTGTATTGGTGAAGGGTTTTTCACTTGTTGGGCCAATGTTTGTTGCTAAGTTTCCATATCCCTTACCTGCTGTGTCCCTGGCAGTGTATTGATTAATATAATTGGTGTAAGTAGTAGCTTTAATGTTTGTAACCTTGGACCCTTGAGTTAATTCTTTTTCTTGTTATAGCCCACCACACCTTTGCCCTATAAGAATGCAACTTTATCTAATGCTTTTGGAGGGTGGCTCCTGACTAATCACCTTTATAGAAAAATAAGTTTTCTGAAGAAAGGGTCTTAAAATGTTAACAGGCCTCTGGGCCAGAAGATGATGCAAATCACCTAAACTTTTGCATATGATAAGTTTGCAGGAAGAAAGCCTGGCTTACTGCATGACTCTACCCTTCCCCCATTATCCTCTATGCATAACTTAAGGTATAAAAACTACTTTGGAAAATAAAGTGCGGGCCTTGTTCACTGAAACTTGGTCTCCCCATATCGTTCTTTCTCTCACCTTCTGGCTGAATTATTCAGCCTCTTTTCTCCACTAAATTTTCTCACTGAGCTATCCTTATTCTATTACTCTTTATATCCTTATTAACGTTTAATTAAGCAATTGTTTCCTGATCCTCGCTGATGCCATCCCTGCTTCGAATCCCCTGGATCCACGAGGGCTGGACCCCGGCAGAAACTGAACTTGCTTGCAGAGAAATTTTTGAAGACAAAGAAATGACTTCCTGTGGATTCTGAGAAAAATGCTAATTTTTATTTATTTATTTATTTACCAGTTTGCAACAAGGTAATACTGCACTGCCACAAACTAAGCTGAACCAGAGTAAATATCATTCAATTAATAGGATTAATTTTTTAAAAATTAACATCTTTTTAAAATTAAAATACAGGAACCACTGATCTTCTACCTTCACTAGCTCATATCAAGGCTGAAAATTTGGAATCTCCATTGACCAACCACTGTTCTAGCAATGGGATCCTAAAAGTTGCAGACTGGGATCTCTAAGAAACAGAGTCTGAAACAGAGATTTGAAAGCAGCAAGTTTATTAGGGAGTGCTCTCAGCATCAACACCCATGTGGGATGAAGGTAGAGGGCGAAATGGAAATGTGATGGAGTCATGCAGAAACCGCAAATCATCTCACAGATAGGAATTCCTGAATCCTGGAGTACCCTTCATAGCTATCTTAAATTGAGGAAAGGGTGCCAGTCTATACCCTGAAAAAGATAAGTCATTGGAAAGCCCACCCATGGGAAGGGGCTATGACTCTGGAGATGGCAATTCTTTAGCATGGTAGTTCCTGAAGCGGGGTTCAGCTGCCAGCTGTCAGCCCAAGACATTTCCAGCAGCTAGGGAAATAGATGTGTGGGTCCTGAAGGGGCAGCACCAGAGCAGCTACCAAATACAATTTCAAATTGAAGTGAGTGTGACACTGGCCATCAGATCTTTACCTAACAATTTTATCTACATTAAACAGAACTACTAAGAAAAAAATTATAACTGTTTTCTGGCTATCATAATAGAAATAAACTGACTCTGTCATTTCTAAAAATATGGTCACCAAGGCAAAGATATTTTTTATCTTTTATCTCTGGTCAGATTTTATATACCAGTGTTTTTCAGCAAAGCTAGATATGTTAAGTTGACTTAGAAGATTTGTTCATTTCCATTGGTTTGTCCCATTTTCAGCACCTAGATAACTTCACGACACTCTTACAAGTGACATTTTGCCTCTGCAGGACCACCCCATGGGATCAGCTAGATTCTGGAGACTGCAGAAGCTGCGTTTGAAATGCAGGCTATACCTGATCTTTAGCATAGAAGGCCAGAGTGCTGTGAAAGGATAAGGGAGAGAGAACCAGAGCATATGAAAGCATCACCTTCTGTGATGCTCAGACATAAAGTGCTATTTTTTAAACTCAGGTTTTAAGTTGGGAATATCTAAGAAGAAATTTCTGAAGATTAACCACTGAAAGTTTAGGTGGTTTTTGTTGTTAAGTTGCTGAATTGTGTTCAATTCTTTTGTGACCCCATGGACTGTAGCCCACCAGTTTCTTCTGTCTGTGGGATTTCCCAGGCAAGAATAGTGGAGTGGGTTGCCATTTCCTTCTCCAGGGGATCTTCCTGACCCAGGGGTCAAACCTGCCTCTTCTGCACTGGCAGGCAGATTCTTTACCATTTAGCTTCTGGGAAACCATGATAGCTTAGGAGCTGACTGGAAAATGTTTTCATTAAATCAAGCTTCAGACTTTGTCTTATTAATAAATGACTTCAGAAGCTGCAGTTAAAGTGCTTACATTTATAACACTACTTCAAAGATTTAGGTCTACTCTGCAAAAGGAACTCTGATTCTTCTTGGCTCCTCCCAGCCTCCATCCTCTTTCACTCCTGTGTTGGAGGTATGAAAGCATTAAACTGTTTATCATGTTCTCCTTTCCCAAGGAGTTTTCTCACTAGTTTTTACCTAGGCATCTTGGGACTGGACAACCCACCTCTGTGCTCTCAGTAGCTGAAGATCTTTTGCATTACCACATATGTACTCCTCATTTCCAGAAATAGTCAGTTAGGGCAGTTCTATCCACTTGGAGAGTGGGTTTTTTTGTTTGTTTGTTTGCCTTTTGAAGATCCCTCAGGCTGTGGTGGGATATTAGCAAGCAGCAAAATCAGATTACAAAAAGCCTTCAACATCCACAGAAAAGGACATGCACGTGTCTCCACACTTACTTGTTAAATAAATTTTGCACAAATTACTCCTACGCCCTTAACCACCACAACAGAGGTTTTTCTGAGGTGGTTTCCAAGCACTTTATTTATTAGCCTTTTAGAACTCTGCTGAATTTTGTCTTACTGTAGTTGTATAATCCAACATATTCTCAGGACATATTTAGATATGTATGTACATGAGTGTGTGACAGAATATGGGTATGAATGACCCACACAGATAAATCTTTTCCCTGTATTCTTAAGGGTATGATAAGTCATTTTCTATTCTCTCTTAAGGAGAACACAGAGAAGCATGACTAACTCAAATGGAAGCCTCCAGTTTTAGCACCCAATTCAGTCTATTCTTGATCCCATACTGAGCAGCATTACTAAAACAGCATTAAAATTAATATATGTTTATGAAATGAGAGAAAAGGCCTTCCACAACTCTCCTCACTAAGAGGAGAGGGGCTTTCGCCCCACGGCTCTGCACAAAGCATCTTTGACATCCTGGTTCCTCAGACTGTACACGACAGGGTTTAGCAGAGGGGTGATCACTGTGTAGGTCACTGAGATGAGTCTGTCCTGCCCCAGGGAACTCTGGGACTTAGGCTTCAGGTAAATGATAGAGGCACAGCCATAGTGGATGATGACCACGATGAGGTGGGAGGCGCAGGTGGCAAAGGCCTTCTTCCGACCCTCAGCTGAAGCAATCTTGAGGATGGTGGAGATGATGAGGACGTAAGAGATGAAGACCAGTCCCATGGGTACAACAAGGACACAAATACTGACAAAAACGTTGATGATCTCATTGACAGTGGTATCTGTGCAGGCCAGCTTCAGCAGGGGTCTCACGTCACAAAAGAAGTGAGAGATGACAAAGGCATCACAGAAGGGCAGGCCAAACACAGACGTTACCTGGACAATGGCCATACTCAGGCCAATTCCCAGGGACCCAGTTGCCAACTGGATACAGGCCTCTTTACCCATGATGACTGAATACCGTAGAGGGTTGCAGATGGCCATGTAGCGATCATATCCCATGGCTGTGAGCAAGAAGCAGTTATTGATACCAAAGGTTAGATAGAAAAAGAGCTGAGTGGCACAGCCTTGGAGAGAAATGGTCTGATGAGGACTCAGGAGGCCAGAAAGCATACAGGGAATGATGGCCACAGTATAGCAGGTCTCAGAGATGGACAGCATGCTTAGGAAAAAGTACATGGGAGTATGAAGATGATGGTCCAGGCGAATAATAGTCAAAATAACGGCATTGCCAGAGAGAGTCAGCAGGTACAAAGTTAGAAAGACAACAAAGAAACCAAGCCTGTGCTGCCACCCAAAGCTGGAGAAACCTTCAAAAAGGAACTCAGCCACAGAAGTGGAGTTTGGCTTTGGCATTGAGGGAGACTGAGGTCTAGAAGAGCTCAGCAAAGGAAAGAAAGGTATGATGAGTTAATCATGAAAGATAATAGGCTGGACCAAGGCCTTCAGTGAAGGGTGTGTCCATTTTATGAGCAATGCCTGAGCCCTCAAGAGTCATCAGTGTTCAGGTTAGACCACATGCTCAGAGCCATCACTTTCCCCTCTCTTTTCTTTAGTACTATAAAGGTTTTACCCCAGGACCCTGGGATTTATGGCAGAAATAGACCTGAGAAAGAAAAGAGAGGCACATCAAAAGGCAGATTTGTAGAAATAATTACCCAGCCATTGAAGAGGTGAGTCCAGGTTCAGGAAGACACCCAGCTCTAAAGTTCTTCCTCCAACACTCTTTTTTTTTTCTTTTTTTTTTTTGCAGGACAGAAGATACTTACAGCCAATAAACATATGAAGACATATTCAAATCTCAGTATTAATTAGGGAAATGCAAGGCAAGATGGTGACATATCATTTTAGACTCATTCAACTGTCAAAAATAAACTGGCCAAAGCAAGTGTCCTCCTCCAGCACTTTTGATTTAGCCCCCTCAGCATCCAGTGGGGAACAGTAATCTAAGTGAAAGACAAAAGACACTCACAGCTGATATTCTTTCAATACTGTCAGAATGCTCTCTCAAGACCAAGTGTCCTGCAAGGGTTCTAGGATGACTTCTCCTCAGAACCCTTTGTCCTAGGCTTTACTTCCCTAAGTCCTACACTAAAATCTACTGTGATCATGAAAGACTCAAAAAGACCATGCAGGTAGTTAGCTTATTTCCCTGAATTCTAGCCAAAGGCAAGGAGAGAATGAAATAAATAAAATAAATATGAACTTACTCCTTCAAGTCACTTCAAGTATGAAAAGGTTTCCCTAGTGTGAGAAAAGACAAAACTTTTAATCAGAGAAGATGTTCTGTAACAGATGTTCTATTTTTCATTTCAATATTGTATATTCCAAGTTATGATGGGGATAGAAATGTGCTTACTCAATGTGAACTCCAGATTGGAGACCATACTTGAACAGAGTTAACATTGCCCATAAACCCATATCTACTCCTGATTACCCACCGTTTAACCATTACTGTTATTCAGGAAGCTAAGATAGATCCTAATTATATTCCTTTCCTGTTTGTTCCTGAAGACAGTGCTTCTTGAAATTCTCTCCACTCTGTCTTCTCCTCTCCATGCTTCTTACCAACACTCAACTTTCAACCTCAAAAAAGTTTTCCTAATTAATCCCCTTTATTTAAGCTGACCTTAGACCAAGTCTTCCTTCTGAATGTTGTCACAACATTCTTTTTAAAAGTCCACTGATGGAGAGTTCTTGCACAAATTCCTACATGTGTGCGTGCTAAGTAACTTCGGTCATGTCCGACTCTTTGTGATCCCATGGACTGTAGCCTGCCAGGCTCCTTTGTCCATGGGATTCTCCAGGCAAGAATACTGATATGGGTTGCCATGCCCTCTTCCAGAGAATCTTCCTGATCCAGAAATCAAACATTTGTCTCCTACATCGGAGGTGTATTCTTTACTCACTGAGCCACCTGGGAAGCCCTTAAATTCCTTCATTAGCCTCTCTAAATTTTAGGCATGATATTTAAACTTATTTGTATATTGAATACAGTAATGCTCCACAAAGTTGACATAAGTATTACATGAGTTAATATATTAGAAGAGTTTGATAACAGTACTCAACACATAGGGAGCCTTTAATAAATAATAGTTTTATTAGTACTTTTTTCTGCAGGATCTTAGTTCTGCAACCAGCAATGGAACCTGAGTCCTCAGCGGTGAAAGTACTGAATCCTAACCACTGGATGGCCAGGGAATTCCCTAGTACTTCTTTTTACTTTCCACATATTTAAATATTTAAACCAGTTTAAATACTTCAGAGAAGCAGGATAGGGTAGACAGGCTTAAACCTAGCATTCTAGGGTATATAAATAAGCCTGTGATTCTAGTCTTGATTTTATAAATTTTATTATTTACCTTCCAATTGTTCATATGGACTTTTTCTTGCTCTTTAAAAATTTTTATTGAGGTACATTGATCAAAACATACACTGTTACATGTACTATATCAACAAAGGTATGAATTAGGTACAATAAGACTTTCATCTTTAATTCTAATCTCCTTGAAGATGCCCAATATTTTACTTCTCCCTTAGATCATGTTAGTCCCCGCAGCTAATATATATCTAGGACTAATCTGTGACTTCTAGATTGTGTTTCTGGGTTACAAGCAATAGTTTTGAATTCAGCACTATAAAATCACAGTTTTCACTATACTCACACATTTGATTTGAAATTCATCCAGGTTATTCAGGATGAATAAGTTAATTTCACTTTGTTGGCCAGAAGACTTTACTCATGCTGGTAGCCTAAAATATTTGTTTCCCTCTCCTCCAGACCATTAGACAGCTCTTAATTGCTAACACTCTAAAAAACTGAACCCCAGCACCATCATATGGGAGATTCTAACAGATAGAACAGTCAGCAAAGGGGTGCAGAGTGGAATGGGGAAATGAAAAACAGTGGCAAGGGTAGGATTACTCATCTAGGCTGTAGGAGGAAGCATAAAAGACCACAAAATTAGGGAAGGTACAGATGGACAGAAACCTCAAAATCCAGATAATTTCTTTGACCCTGGAGTCTTTGCTACCTTTTATTTATTCAAATAAATGACGCCTCCCCACCACCAAAGTGAAACAAAGCCTGCTCCTGCCTCAGTCGTGGATGAATGCACAATTTGCATTTTGTCTCAGTGAAGAGAGCTTTTTTTTTATCTCATCATTCCGTTTTTTTTTGCTTTGTTTTGTTTTGTTTGTTTCCCGTGAATAGTAAAACCTTGCTTCAAATCCAAACAAAACCATTTCTTCAGTAGCCCTGTGTGTTAAGTAGTCACAAGGTATAAGTACTGCGCTAATACTCAGAAAGCAAAAATGACCAAGGAATGGTCCTTGTCCTCATGGAGGTTAAATTTTTGAAAATCTTTTTGTACAGGACCCAACTGAAAGCCTTTAAAGTCTTATGTCCCTCTTCTCTATGTTAGTTTATACATCTACATTTCCTAAATCAGAAATCACAATAGTTTCTAGGAAAGATCATGTTCCCTTTTGTATAGACTTATCACTGGCTGTGTCATAACTGAATATATACTATAATAAATATTTTATATATCAGGAAATGAAACTCACCAAGGGGCTTGTTTTTGGGTCTTCTAGAGAGCTGTGTTCATGTCCAAGAGTCGCATTACCCACTCTGGAACTTTGAATGCCTGCAATAATAGATATGGATTTTTACTAAACAGTTATAAGTTTCCCAGATCATCATTGAATTTCCTAATAATTATTTCAACCTATCAGTTATTTAAGTTTAGACCACTGTGTAAAAATTTGTCCTTTTATCAAGTAGTCTACAAGTTTTTTCTTTTTATCTGAAAGTCACTAACGTCTTACTGAGCAGAGCTACAGTTTAATTGGAATTCCCCCTTAAATGGCAGATCTTTAGATACCTCCCAGGATGCAATATGTAAAAGTACTAGACAGGAAGGAAACAATGCTTATCCCTCTCTTCCAGTGCCTGAGATTAGAAGTGAAGGACAGACAATTAATTTCCTGAACATTAATTTCCTCTAGGTTCTCACAGCCCGTAATCCTGGAAGAAGCTTCTCATTGAGTCACAAAGCAGTAACTCTGGCTTAAGGTTTCCTAGTAATGTGCAAATGTCTGCTCAAACTCTGGGGTCTTCTTCCCCAAAATAACACTGACTACTCCCAAATGATCAATAGCAAAAGACATAATGCAAACAGCAGAGTACCTGGAGACCTTATTAGTCAGGCAGCTCACTTCCTAATCCCAAGATTAATGTTTGGGAGCAGAGAGTTCCCTTGGTTATCAGGAGGAATCTCTGGGGTAAAAAGTCTGACTTCAAGTTCTATTAGGGCTGGCCATGGTCCTACTAAGATACACATCATGCTCTCTGTCAATTTCTCTGGTGCCAAAGGAGAGTGGCTCAAGATCTTGTGGAATGACTCTTCGTAAGCGGCAGAAGAGAAACAATAATTGCCGAGTAGGGTTTAAGCATGAATCCCTCCTGCCTCTTACACACATGGTTGATGTTCCGATACTCTGACACTTGAATAAGATTAAAATCTTAGGGTAGAATCATCAATCCAGTCCATGAATTATGTTGTAAAGAGTTTTACCAACTGACCTTTCTCAGCTTTGCTCTGCTCACCATAACTTACTTATTTAAAAGTCACTCAGTCATGTCTGACTCTTTGCGACCCCATGGACTGTAGCCCACCAGGCTTCTCCGCCCATGGGATTTTCCAGGCAAGAATACTGAAGTGGGTTGTCATTTTCTCCTCCAGGAGATCTTCCCGACCCAGGGATTGAACCTGGTCTCCTGCATTGTAGGCAGATGCTTTACCATCTGAGCCACCAGGGAAGTCCTAATATATAGGATATATGCTCACCATAAATCCTATGTTATTTAGGAGCCCCTAACTCAGTTCCACCAGGGCCTCAGCCTTGCCAGGTCATCTTTCATATACTTACAAAAAAATTCATTATGTCACATCATTATATCATCACTCAATAATGAATAAACAGAGGCCCAGATAAAAAAGTGTCTACTCAAACAGTAATCAAGTCAGTAGCTGATATGGAAACTGAAACCTGGGTAAACAGAATTGCTAGTCTGACACTTTTTTCACCATAACCAAGGTGTCTTTTTAGATTGTTATCACTAGTAGTGCCACCATACAATTTCAAATTAAATTCTATCTAGCCACTGTTTGTTGAGAATTATTTTGTGTTTAAAAATAAAATCTAAAAAAAAAAATTAAAAGAATTCATAGTCTATCTAGGTGTTCATGAGTGTTGATAACCTTCAAATATGTAAAAGCTAACGTTGAATTGTCGCATATTTTTAACACTTTAATCATTTTCTTTGCATTGGTCTCACATCTCTAACTTGACTGAGAGTACCTTCAGACAGAGACTCTCATTCTTTTGTTCTCTGACAGTACCTACAGCTACTACCACTAATAAAAACAATTACTAACACTTTTTATATTTGCTTACTAGATGCTAAGGAGTAGACTCTGTAATGTACATGTATTAATATAATCCTAACAATAAATACATAAGGCAACATAATTATATTTGTTTTCAGAATAGAAAACCAGCACAAAGACATTATGTAACTTTTCTATGATACTGGGGTGATAAATGGGAAACCAGAACTTAAATTCCTAAAATTCAGCTTCAGAAGACACACCAGCACAATTCTGGACACAAAATAATTCTCAATAAATAGTGGCTAGATAGAATTTAATTTGAAATTGTATGGTGGCACTACTAGTGATAACAATCTAAAAAGACACCTTGGTTATGGTGAAAAAAGTGTCAGACTAGCAATTCTGTTTGCCCAGGTTTCAGTTTCCATATCGGCCACTGACTTGATCACTGTTTGGATAGACACTTTTCTTATCTGGGCCTCTGTTTATTCATCATTGAGTAATGATATAATCATGTGATGATGATGACAATAATATCTAACCAGATGACAGCCTCATTCTGCATCCTTCATATTGTTTTATATAACCTCACAGTATATATATACATATATATGTGTGTGTGTGTACACAGCATATATAACCTCACGTAATAAAGTAGTTACATATTTGAATACTATTATCCCCATTGTGGAGAAGGCAATGGCACCCCACTCCAGTACTCTTGCCTGGAAAATCCCATGGATGCAGGAGCCTAGTGTGCTGCAGTCCATAGGGTCACACAGAGTCGGACACGACTGAGCGACTTCACTTTCACTTTTCACTTTCATGCATTGGAGAAGGAAATGGAAACTCACTCCAGTGTTCTTGTCTGGAGAATCTCAGGGACAGGGGAGCCTGGTGGGCTGCCATCTATGGGGTCGCACAGAGTCGGACACGACTGAAGCGACTTAGCAGCAGCAGCAGCAGCAGCATCCCCATTGTACAAATGGAGCAGCTAAGACTAACTAAGAGAACTGATTAATAAGTGACCATTACCTGGGTCCTTTCCACCCTGCTACTCTTCATATTCCTATAGAATTTAAGGAAAGAACTAGTTTTCCTCTTTCCCTAGAATGATATTATAATGACTATATGATGTAGATATAGCTTCTAAGTCAGTGAAAAGTAGAGGAGTCAGGATTCCAGAAAGAAAAGACATATAGAAATGTTAGCCTGATACCCACTTCTCTGTAGTTTCTTTGTGAGATCGTAACTTAATGTCTGTCATCTTTGGTCAAAAGCCTAAAAACTGAGCAGAGCATCTAGCAGTATCCATATGTGTGGTCTATACCTTAGGCAAAAGGGTAAAATGGAAATAAATTCACCCTCACAAAGAATGAAACCAGTTCAATTTTACTTAATCCCTACATGTGTTATTTGCTCTTACCTTTAGACTAACTATCCAACAGGAGGTAAAATAAAATCTTTTCTAGAGGAGGACAATATAATGTAAAGTCTCAGTTTATTTCTACAGTTTACATTTTTTAAAATTTAGAACAGGGGTAGGCAAACTACAGCCTACTTACCCATGAGCCCACTTACCCATGTGAAAACTGGTGGTTTTCACATAGCCTGCAGGCTGTATAATGATTTTTACATCTGCAAATGATATAGAGTGTCCAGGATGTGATAAAAATACACCAAACATACAAGAGAAAAGACTGAAAAGCTAAAGAGCAAGAAAATTTCAAAAAAAGAAAAAACAAGCACTTGACTGAAACAGACCCATAAAAATAACTGTATTAAAATTATCAGACACAACTTCAAGATAAATATATAATAACAGACGCATCTAGGGTGACCCTCAGTGAGCCACACCCATGTATAATCCTCTCTCCTTGAATGTGGGCAGAACTGTGACTTGCCTCTATGAAACAGAATAAAACAAAGGTGATGGGTGTCAAACTCATGTCACACTCATCTTGAAACATTCATCTCAGCAAAAAGGATCAAGAGATCTTTCCTTGCTGGCTCTGAAGAAGTAAGCTGTCAAATTTTGAAAGAGCTTATAAGAAAACCATTTGGCAAAGAATATGGCCAACCTCTAGGAACAGAGCAATCTCAGTTGGCAGCTGCTCAGAAAACACAACCTCAGTCCTATAACCAGAAGGAATAAATTCTGCCAAGAGCTATATGAGCTTGGAAGAGCATATGAGGCATATAGAACCCAGTCAAAAGGTTCAGCATATGTGTGATTGAAGTTCCACATAGATAGAAGAGATAGAATGTAGCAGTAGAAATATATGAAGAAATAATAGCCATATGTTTTCCAAACCTGAGGAAAACATCAGATGCAGATTTGAGAATCATTTTGAACCAGACACAGAATATACACACATATACCTACACACAAAATGCAGGAATATTATGTAAAACAACTGAAAATAAAGATAAAAAGTTTTCAAAGTAGCCAGAGGGAAAAAAGATACATTATTTTCAAAGAATAACAATAAGACTATTAAATGACTTCTTAGTAGCAATAATGGAAAACACAAATCAATGGAATAGCACCTTAAAGGTGCTGAAATAAAATAGCTGCCAAACTAGAACTCTATACTCAGAGAAAATCTCTATCATTAAAAAAATTTTTTTAAATACATTTTTCAATGGAAACAAGTGAGAGAATTCACCATCAGACTTGCATTAAGGAAATATAAAAAGAGTTCTTCAGGTAGAAGGAAAATCCATCCTAGATGGAAACAAAAATGAAAATTAACAAAAATGAATTTAAAAAGTATAGAAAAGATAAATACATGGCAAAGTATAAGTTGATATTGTACTTAGTATTCTGCAATCATGAATTAATGTATTATGAATTTTTAAATATTTATAGAATTAAACCATACAACAGTAACATGAAAATGATATTAAACTCAGACTTCATATAGTCTTTTCATTGTCCTTGAGATGTAATTCTAAAATAACCACTTTACTGTTGTTGTTTAGTTACTAAGACATGTCTGACTCTCTTGAAACTCCAAGAACCATAGCCCACCAGGCTCCTCTGTCCATGAGATTTCCCAGGCAAGAATACTGTAATGGGTTGCCATTTCATTCTCGAGGTAATCTTCCTGACTCAGGGAAGATTGAACCTGGGTATCCTGCATTTCTGAAAGAGATGGGAATACCAGACCATCTGACCTGCCTCTTGAGAAACCTGTATTCAGGTCAAGAAACAACAGTTAGAACTGGACATGGAACAACAGAGTGGTTCCAAATAGGAAAAGGAGTACGTCAAGGCTGTACATTGTCACCCTACTTATTTAACTTCTATGCAGAGTACATCATGAGAAATGCTGGACTGGAGGAAGCACAAGCTGGAATCAAGATTGCCAGGAGAAATATCAATCACTTCAGATATGCAGATGACACCACCCTTATGGCAGAAAGTGAAGAAGAACTAAAGAGCCTCTTGATGAAAGTAAAAGAGGAGAGTGAAAAAGTTGGCTTTAAGTTCAACATTCAGAAAACTAAGATCATGGCATCTGGTCCCATTACTTCATGGCAAATAGATGGGGAAACAGGCTCCAAAATCACTGCAGACGGTGGTTGCAGCCATGAATTAAAAGACGCTTACTCCTTGGAAGGAAAGTTATGACAGACCTAGACAGCGTATTAAAAAGCAGAGACATTACTTTGTCCACAAAGGTCTGTCTAGTCAAGGCTATGGTTTTTCCAGTGGTCATGTATGGATGTGAGAGTTGGACTATAAAGAAAGCTGAGCACCAAAGAATTGATGCTTTTGAACTGTGGTTTTGGAGAAGACTCTTGAGAGTCCACTGGACTGCAAGGAGATCCAACCAGTCCATCCTAAAGGAGATCAGTCCTGGGTGTTCATTGGAAGGACTGATATTGAAGCTGAAACTCCAATACTTTGGCCACCTGATGCGAAGAGCTGACTCATTTGAAAAGACTCTGATGCTGGGAAAGATTGAAGGTAGGAGGAGAAGGTGGTGACAGAGGATGAGATGGTTGGATGGCATCACCAACTCAATGCACATGGGTTTGGGTAGACTCTGGCAGTTGGTGATGGACAGGGAAGCCTGGCGTGCTGCAGTTCATGGGGTTGCAAAGAGTCGGACACAACTGAGCAACTGAACTGAATCCTGCATTGCAGGCAGATTCTTTACCACTGAGCCACCAGTAAAGTCCAAAATAACCATTAAAATTATGTAAAAGTAATAAATGAAAAAGGAAAGAAATAATTTAAAAATTCTTGATTACTCCCTACCTCCAAAAAAATAAGATGAGAGAAAGGGTACACACAAAAAAAGTGGGGAGAATACAAATCCTAAACTTGTTATTTAAACCCAAATATATCAGTAATTTTATTAAATTTAAAGTTTAAATTTCATTAAATATAAAATAATAATCCCATTATTAGACATAAATTGATAGATTGAGTAGGAAAATAAGGTTTTGTTAATAAGTATCATATCTTAATTATCAGAATATAGAACAACTGAAAAAACAAGAGAATGAAAAATATATATGATACAAACACCTATTAGGGAATTATTGTTTTGTGTTAATGTTAGCCAAAGAAGATTTTAATTTTTAAAAATTTTGGAGGCTTTTGTTGTTGTTGTTTTGGAACTTTTTTTGCCACACCACATGGCTTGTGAGTAGTTTCATAACCACAGATCAAACCCACACTCCCTGCAGTGGAACACAGAGTCTTAACCACTGGATTGCCAGGGAAGTCCCTTGAGACTTCTTTCGTGGCCTGACATAGAGTCTAGAATTTACATACATGTTAGGACAAGGTGATTGATGATAGTGTTGTTCAAGTATTCTATATCTTTACATTTTCTCTGACCAGTTGTATTATAAATTATTGAAATTGAATTATTAAATTCTCCAACTATGATTGTTGAATTGTCTATTTCTCCTTTTCATTCTGTCATTTTTGCTTCATGGGCTTTGGGACTCCATGGTCAAGTACATACACATGTATAATTTCATATCTTTCTAACATATTGCTAACATATCTTCCTAACGTAATTAAACATATTTCTCTGTTTCTTGTAACATTCTTTATCGGAAAGTTTTATGCTGTTTGAAATCAGCATAGCCACTACAGTTCTCTTATGCCTTCTGTTTCCATGGTAGGACCATTTACAACCTCAGAGTATTTGCATCTTTGGTTCTACAGTGTATCTCCTACGGACAGCGCATGGCTGGATCTTGCTTTCTTAAATCCAGTATGATGGTTTTCCCTTTGATCAGAGGACTTAATGCATTCACTTTTAATGTAATTAATGATATAATTTTACTGTTTGTTTTCTATGTTGCATGTCTTTTTCATTCCTCTGTTTCCTTTTTACTGCCTTCTCTGTTTAATTTTTTTTATTATATCATATTAATCCCTCTGTTGATTTTATAGATAGATTTTTTAAAATTAATGTATTTAAAGCGGTTTTTCTATGCATATTTAAATATCAAAGTCTAGTTCAGGTTAATCCTGATTTGATTTCAATGACATATAACAATTTAACCTCAGTATAACTATTTCCTCCTCTCTCTCCTTTGTGCTATTATTATCATATATATTACAACTTTATTTTCTATAAATCTAAAAATATAATATTATAATTAAATAACTGTTTTAAACAGTTTTCTGTTTTTTTTTTTTTTAAAAGAAACTAAAAGAAGAACACAGAAATGCAGATATATAAACAGCACATGCAGACACACAGTCCTTTATAATTACCTACCTGTGTTACATAGGTAGTGTTTCTAGTTTTCTTCATTCTTCCCTGTGGATACGAGTTGGATATATCCATATAACATATAACATGGATATATGTTAAATTGTCATTTCCTTTCAGCTTGAAGAACTACCTCTTGTATTTCTTGTATAGTAAGTCTGTTAGCAACAAAAAATGGCAATCTTTGTTTACTGAGTTCACCTTTATTTTTGTAGGATATTGTTTTTGAAGGATATTGTTGCTAGGCAGTTTTTTATTTTAAATGTACGTGATGATTCACTTTTCTCTGGCTGTTTTCAAGATTTTGTCTTTGTATTTGGCTTTCAGAAGTTTGACTCTGCAGTGCCTACATATAAGTCTCTTTGCATTTACCTTCAGTTCAATTCAGTCGCTCAGTTGTGTCCAACTCCCTGCAACCTCATGGACTGCAGCACGCCAGGCTTCCCTGTCCGTCACCAACTCCCGGAGCCTACTCAAATCTATGTCCGTCACGTTGCTTGCATTTACCTTACTCAAGAATTATTGAGCTTACTGAATCTCTTAAGTTAATGTTTTCCATCAAATTTGAGCAGGTTTTAGTCATTATATATTCAGATTTTTTTCTGCCCTTTTATTCCTGTTTTTCAAAGAATCCCACTACATCTATGTTGCAAAGTTTGCTTTTTTTTTTCCCCTACAGGTTTCTGAGATTATTCATCTTTCTTTATTTTCTGTTTTTCTGTTCTTTAGATTGAATAATTTTTATTGATTGATTTTCAAGTTCACTGATCCTGCTCCTGCCATCTCAAATCTCTGGATCATCCTTTCAGTTACTATAGTCATCTCTAGAATTTGCATTTGCTTCTTTTTTATTGCCTTTATTTCTCTTTTGAGATTTACTAATTGTGGACTCATGCCCTGTTTTTCTTTTAATTCTTTAAACATTTGTTGTTTAGTTGCTGAGTCATGTCCAACTCTTTTGTGATCCCATAGACCACAGCCTGCCAGGCTCCTCTGTCCATGGAATTTTCCAGGCAAGTATACTGGAGTGGGTTGCCATTTCCTTCTCCAGGGGATCTTCCTGACCCAGGGATCAAACCTGTGTCTCCTGCATTTTCAGGCAGATTCTTTACTGCTAAGCCACCAGGGAAGCTCATGTCCTTTAATTCTTTGAGTATATTTATAAAGTATGTTCTCACCACTCTGCAGCCTTCCCTTTCTTCTTTTAACAACCTGTATCTCTTTGCCAGGGTGACTGAATATAAGGGATATATTTTAGGGAGAATACTGGACGCTATCTCTGAACTGACATTATCCCTTTGATAACTAACACAGTGTAATGTGAAAATCATGTTGTTGTTCAGATGCTAAGTCCTATCCAACTCTTTGCGACCCCATGGACTGCAGCATGCCAGTCTTCCCTATCATTCACCATTTCCTGGAGCTTGTTCAAACTCATGTCCATTGAGTCAGTAATGTCATCCAACCATCTCATCCTCTGTTGTCCCCTTCCCCTCCTGCACTCAATCTTTCCCTTTTCAGGGTCTTTTCCAGCAAGTCGGTTTTTTGTGTCAGGTGGCCACAAGTATTGGAACTTCAGCTTCAGCTTCAACTTCAGTACATCCAATGCATATTCAGGGTTGATTTCCTTGAGGATTAACTGGTTTGATCTCCTTGCTGTCCAAGAGACTCTCAAGAGTCTTATCCAACACCACACTTCACTGCAATTAGAGAAAGTAGTAAGCAGCAACAAAGACCCAGCACAGCCAAAAATAAATAAGCAAATAAATAAATAATAAATTCTTAAAGAAAAATTCTACATTTTTCCTTATAGCATCTATTTTTGCTTGTACTACGGTACTTATTTGTAAGATTATTTGTTTGAAACCTGCCTAGTTTGCAAGCTGTGCACTGCACAGGGATACCTAATCAAGGAGGAGAATGAAGGATAAAATCCAGCCCACAGTCCACTTGACAAGTCATACATCCTGGTTGTTGTTCAGTTGCTAAGTCATGTCCACCTCTTTTCGACCCCATGGACTGAAGCACACCAGGTTTCCCTGTCTTTCACTGCCTCCCAATGATATATACATCCTAGTATATATACATCCTGGTATATATACATCCTGGTATAGAGCCCCAAACATCCATTGAAGTTATGCTCTTTTACTAATTGCACAAATATACTGTCTACTCACTGTGTGTGCACGTGGGTTGCATCTATCCAAACAAGCTTTTTTTTTTTTCTAATTCACACAAAAAATACCCAGTGGATTAGCTACAGCTCAATATGCTTCCCTCCTTGATAAGCTATATGAGAGCAAACACAATGGTGGTTTTTGTCATGCTTGCTTGCACCTCCAATACTCAGCATACTACATGCAGCATAAATAGATGTTCATTAATAGTTATTGCTTCATTAAATGAAGGAATAATCCTCAGGCATAGAATAACTGACATGTATTTTATTTTGCATGTTCCTTCCGGGTTCACTGTTTTGGTTTGTCATGGTTTTTTTTTTTTTAACAAAACTCATTTCAGTTTCTACAATGCAAACTGCTCTTGTGAGTCCGTAGCCAAAGGCAGTATTTTGTCCTACTAATTGCTCAAGTTCCTAATCAGGCCCCTGGGACAGAGCCTCAAGCTCTTTCTTTGCTACCCCTTGTGCCCAGGAATGATTCTCAAGGGGAAGTCCCTAGAGTCTTAGATGGAACTGGTTCTCTTTGGGGAATAAGCAGAGCTCCCAGATTTGGGGTTTCAAGAGGATTCCTCTCTGCAAGAAGATCCTCCCAGGCCAGAGGATGCAATGCTCTGGCCTTATTGGTCCCCATACCTCTGACATTCAGGAAATGCTAAACTTTTATGCGTGGGGTTTTCAAATTTTTTTCCCTTATAGGCCTTTTGGAGAGAGTCTTATCTTTGTTCTTTTTTTTTTTAAAGTTCAGATGCACAGCCACTAAAAGAACTTATCTCATATCTTTTACCAATTTTGCAAGAAGTAAGTGGTGTCTGCTGCTGCTGCTGCTACTAAGTCGCTTCAGTCGTGTCCGACTCTGTGCGACCCCATAGACGGCAGCCCACCAGGCTCCCCCGTCCCTGGGATTCTCCAGGCAAGAACACTGGAGTGGGTTGACATTGAAAATCATCAAAAAACCAGAATGAGAAAGGAAAGAAACTTAGAAAATTTAAAACCTCTTTTTTTTTTCCCTACTAGTGGTGGCTAGTAGGAAAAAAAAAAAAAGAGGTTTTAAATTTTCTAAGTTTCTTTCTTTTCTCATTCTGATCTTCTGATGATTTTCTTAAACTTAGAGTTTCATACTTTGCCTGTGTTTTGCATGATGATTTTTTTGAGACCAAGTGCCTATAAAGTGGAATATAATATCGTCATAAGTTTTATTTTTAAATAATGAAAGAATCTGTTTAAAACCATGGAGGGAGAGATAGTAAATTGGAAAACCCTCATAATACCAGAGTTTTCATCTATCACTGAAGTCCCTGTTATCTTTCGAGTAAATAAGACTGAGGGTCAGACATCTTTCATACAGCTGTTGTCTTCTTTCCCTCTAACCTGCGCCTCATTCAATCAGCAAAGTTTTGATTCAGTGAAGGCATGTAGAATCTGGAGTCACACATACTGTGTTTCACACCTGGTCTTACCAGTTACTAGATATATGAGTCTGACAAGTAGTTAATATTTCCAAGCTTCAAGTAGTCCATCTTTAAAATGGGAGTACGTATTTTATTTCCTTGTAGGGTAATTTCTAAGCTTTAAGTTGTGCAGATTGTCTTAAGAGGACAATATGTACTATATTTTAATCAAGTGTTGTTTTTGCATTCGCATTTACAAATTAACTCAGACATTCAAAGCCTAAGGGTCAACTTCATTGTTCCATCAGCATTTGAGGTCTATATGTTGTTTTGACTCCCCTTAGTTATTTTGCTCAATCTTGGATTAGGCTCGGTTAAGCTCAATCCTTGCTCTGCTTCCATCCAGCAAGGTAACACAGGGGCATCCAGATGACTACTTCCAGAGAAATATGCTTTATATAATCTGTGTGTGTGTGTGTGTGTGGTGGGGTGGGTGTGTGTGTATGTGATGTGGACATGGATGTGAATGGGGCTGGAGCTGGAGTTTCTAGACAGATAGTTGCTAGTCTTGCAGCAGAAGAAATACAGTTTTCTTCTGAGACTTGCCCTTCTACCAGACACTAGTAGCTGTGTTAGGAACTTACAGGAAATTGGGTAATACATATCAACCCATATCCTAGTCTCTGCACAGAGATATCAAAGCAACCCAGAAGAAGATGAAATGGTTTCCTCTGTTTTTTTAATATCTTCCTAGAGAAGGCTCATCAACTTCTGTCTATCAGTGTTACACGTATCAGTATCTCTGTTGAGATGGAAAGGACATCATCTTCCCTCCAGTATTGAGAACTTTCAAGAACAGAGGACTCAGAGTACAAGGTAAAAAGAGCTGGGCTCCCAAGTCCTCTCTGCCATGAACTAAATATGTGATATTAGACAACACTTTTATCTTTTTTGGAACTAAGCATCATCACATTTCTACAACATATTTATTTTTGAGCAGTAGATGTTTCATTACTTTGAAGAATAAAGGAAACTGTAAAATGGCCAAAATTCTTATAACTTTCTACCATATTTTTGGAGAAAGAGATGTTCATCAAAAGTTAGATTAAGGATTGGAAAACTAACCCCAGATGAATTATCTGTGTCCCTTCTTAATAATGGAAAGTCCCTCGTAGCTCAGTTGGTAAAGAATCTGCCTACAGTGCAGGAGACCAGGGTTTGATTCCTGGGTTGGGAAGATCCCCTGGAGAAGGAAATGGCAACCACTCCAGTATTCTTGCCTGCAAAAATAATGGCAGTCACTCCAGTGTTCTTGCCTGCAGAGTCCCATGGACAGAGGAGCCTGGCAGGCTACAGTCTATGGGGTCGCAAGAGTCAGACATGACTTAGCAACTGAACCAGCACCTTCTTAATAATAACGGTTTTTCATTTTTCCTGTATTGTTCATTCATGTCTTTTTTTCTCTGGCGGTTTCTCAATTTTTACTACTTAATGGGACTAAGTCTAGATTTTGACTTCAACACTTTGTCCTAGTTTCCATGTACCCAAGGCAGCGCTGCTGTATGTATCTGGCAAAGGTATGGGTCTCCTCCCCGAGACTAGATGTACCTCAAGAATATTACTTCAATTATTGGTTCACATAGTTATCAAAAGCTTAAGAGAGGGCAATATTAGGCTAGGTCTTGGGTATATGAAAATGACTAAGTATGATCTCTGCTATAAGAGGTTCCCAGATGACACTGGTGGTAAAGAACCCACCTGCCAATGCAAGAGACACATGTTCAATTCCTGGGTCTGGAAGATTGCCTGGAGGAGGAAATGGCAACCCACTCCAGTATTCTTGCCTGGAAAATTCCATGGGCAAAGGAGCCTGGGAAGGCTATAGGCTATGGGGCTTCAACGAGTCAGACATGACTGAATCAGCAACACTTGCAACACCTTCATTATCTCTGCCATCAAAGAGCCTACAATATAGTTCAAAAGTTAGATAAATAATTTCAACTAAATGTGATAAGTGCCATCACATGAGAATGAAAAACGCCAACAGCACTAAGACTGGAGGGATACTTAGATGAAAAGATGGTGATAAGAATAACCTCAAGTTTAAAAAAATTGAACTTACCCTCCACCCACTGCCTACATAGTACATATTCATCATGGACACTTTGCAAAATTCAAGATACAGTAGAAATTTATACCATGAGCTATACCATGCAGAATTGTGTACTACTAACATTTAGATGGTTTCCATTTAGCTTTCTCTGTATTCTATACTTTTGATTAGTTGAGATAATTCTGCATATACCGTATCATATCCTGCTTTTTAACCATCATTTTCCATTGAATTAAAAAATTTTCTTATGCATAATTTAAAAGCTGTGAAATGGCTTTTTTGACAGTTTAAAAATATTATACTAGTATTAGTTTCTGTTTATAAATATCACATATAATCATTTCTGTATTCTAAATCTTTTGTATATACATATGTATCCACATTTATGTGGGAATATATCTTTGCTTTTCATTACAGTATAGGGATCACATGACCTTTACTATTTTGATATTTCTTCCATTTAACAATATCATGAACATTTGATGCATAACACTAAAATTTTTATTGTAAAGTATGGCATGCATTAAAAAGAATATATAAAACAAATGCACGTTTTAAGAAAAATAATAAAACAAATACCTAGGTACCCTCTGCTTAAGTTAGGAAACAGAAAGTCACCATAAAACTAGAAGTCTCACATACGCTCCTTTCAAATACTTCAATATATGCCAAATAGTCACTATCATGAATTTTAGGTTAAAGAATTTCCATATTTTAAATTTCTCATGTATTGAAAGAACAAACTGCTTTGAAGAACTTATTATTATTTCTAAATGATATATTATTTAATCTTGCCTTCTTGGAAAATTAAATAAATAGAATGTATGCATGTATGCTAATTTGCTTCAGTTGTGTCTGTGTCTTTACGACCCTATGCACTGTAGCCTGCCAGGATTCTCTGGAAGTCCATGGGATTCTCCAGGCAAGAATATTGGAGTGGGTTTCCATGCCCTCCTCCAGGGTATCTTCCAATCACAGGTAATTGAACCTGTGTCTTTTATGTCTCCTGCATTGGCAGACAGTTTCTTTACTGCTGAGCTACTGGGGAAGCCCAATAAATGGAATGCACACACACAAACGTATGTATACAAACTTTGGTTAGCTTCTGTTATTCAACATTATGATTTGAGATTCATCTACGTTGTTTTGTGAAAATGTAATTTGTCCCTTTAAGGAGTCAGCAAACTTTTTCTGTAAAGGATCAGCTAGTAAATATTTTAAACTGTGTAAGTCATACAGTCTTTGTTGCCTCTTTTTAGTCTGTGTAGGCCAGACAATCTTCATTGCCTCTATTTAACTCTACTATGTTCGTGCAAAAGCAGTCATACATAATACATAAAAATGGGTGCGACTGTGTTCCAATAAAGCCTTACTTACAAAAACAGCTGACCTGTGGGCTATAGTGTGCCCACCCCTGTTTCACAATTAATTCATTCACTGTTCTATAATACTTCATTGTAAGAATTTACTTCAATTTAAATATCCTTTCTGCTTTTGAAAATACTTGGTTTGTTTCCTTTTTATTTTTCAACAATAAACAAACTTGCTATAATCTTCTTGCTTGTGACTCTTTAGCTTTTCTGGGCTTAATATCTAATGATTCAATTGCATAGGATATGTTCATTTTCAGCTCTGACAGGTAATATCTGTTCTTCAAAATAATTTTATCAATTTTTGTCAATTTACATTCCTTTTATTAGGGAAGCAGAGCTTCCATTGCACTGTATCTGTGATAGTTCTGATGTTTGTAATCTGATGAGTATGAAATGGGCTGTGGTCTTAACTTGTAGTCTGTGGTCTTATGTTCTCTGGCTATTAACAATATTAAAAATCTGTTCACACACCATGTGTTTCCTCATATAAAATCCCTATTGTTTTCTTTTTAATCTATTATTATATTAAGCTAATCTTCTCCTTCTGATTTTTAGACCTTCCAGGTGCTAGTATTTTATCTGTTGTTTTTATTGTGAATGTTTTTCCTATTTCTATCTTTTCCTTTTCTTGTGATTTATTTTGAAAAATAGGAGTTAATTTTTCATGGAATAAAATTATTATTTTCTTTTCGGTTTTATATTTTTCACTATCCCAATTTTTAAAAATATTCTCATATATTATCTTCTAGACGTTTCATAGGATGTTTTGTTTGTTTTTACATTTTAATATATCTGAAACTGATTTTTTTTTTAAAGGTGTGCATGCTTGTGCTCAGTTGCTCAATCATGTCTGACTCTTTGTGATCCTATGGACTATAGCCTGCCAGGCTCCTCTGTCTATGGGATTCTCCAGGCAAGAATACTAGAGTGAGTTGCCATTTCCTTCTCCAGGGGATCTTCCCAACCCAGGGATTGAACCTGCATATCCTGTGTTTCCTGCATTGGCAGGCAGAGTCTTTACCACTGAGCCACCTGGGAAGCCCTTTAATGTGTGCGTTCTAAGTTGCTTCAGCCATGTCCCACTCTTTGTGACCCTATGGACTGTAGCCTGCCAGGCTCCTCTGTCTGTGGGATTCTCTAGGCAAGAATACTGGAGTGGGTTACCATGCCCTCCTCTTTAATGGTGTAAACTCATCTAATTTCAGTTTTTCCCATATGGGTAAACCAACTATTCCAGGACTATTAATTGATGACTCTGTGCTTTCCACCAATCTGCAAAGCCAGCTCTGGTGCAAATAGTTTCTGTATTTCAGAATTCAATTTTTTTCCCCCATTAGTGTGATTGCTTATCCCTGTGATAATACCACATCTTCTTAATTCCTATAGCCTTAGAATAAGCAACAGTATTTGAAAGGCAAACCCTTTACTCTTGCTTTTCTTCTTTAAGAGTGTTTTGGCTTCTCTTTGTACTTCCATATAAATTTTAGTATCAGTTGTCAATCTGGCAACCAATGAACCAAAAACAATCCATTTGGGATTCTCATTGAGCTGCACAGGAGTTTTGATTAATTGAAATCTTTGTAATACGAGATTTTCCAATTCATAAACATGGTGTACTGCTCCATTCATTTCAGTCATCTCTAGTGTTTATTATTAAAGTTTTATAATTTTCTTAATAAAGGTCTTTATTCTTAGGTATTTCCTATTTTAAGCTACCACAAATGATAGCTCTTTTAAATTTAATTTTCTATCAATTTAAGTACAGAAATGTGATGAATTTTTATATATAAATTTTGTACCAGAAAGTTTGTTAGACTCTGTTAATAATTCTAATAGTTTATCAGTAGCTTCTCTTGGATTTTCTATGCTCACAATCACATCATCTACAAAGATTTTCTTTATTCTCAATCCTTGTATCTTTAATTCCTTTTTTCTTGCCTTACTGGGCTAGCTAGAATATTCAATTTTCAATGTTGAATAGAAGTAGATAAAGCAGTCACCCTTATCTTGTTCTTAATCTTAAAAAGAATCTTTCAGTATTTCACCTTTAAGTATATGCTGGCTGAAGAATTGCTGTACATATGCTTTATCAGTTAAAAGAATATCTTTTATTCTTTGTTTACTAAGGGTTCTTATAAGTAGACACTGAATTTTAAAAATGCTTTTTTGGCAGCTACTGAAATAATCATGTCTCTTTTCCTTTAAACAATTCATTTGAGGAAAAATATAATTGGACTGTTTAATGTTAAACAAGCTTAGCATCCTAAAATAAAACCAGCTTGGTCATATACCCATTTTATACATGGTTGAATTTGGCCTGGTGACATTTTGCTTGAGAGTTTTGCATTTATTTCTATGAGTGAGATTGCCCTGATAAATTTGGTATCAAGATAATTCCAGCTTCATAAAATGGGGTTAGGAGTATTCCCTCATCAGGGAGAAAGAAATTTTATCTATCTTTCTAGTTTCTTTTGGCTGGTCTAAGAATTAAATTGACCTGAGACATATTAGTGAGAGAAAAATCAAACAAAAGTTAAATAACAAGTACATATGTGAGAGATTCAGGAAGACTGAATAACTCACCAAATGACTGAAACCCTCACCTTGAATATCATGTTCAGCTAAAGAAAAAAGAGGATGTTGGGGGTAGTGATTTGGGACTTCCGAGGGGAAAAAGACAATCCACAATTCACTAGAAAAGAAAATGTTGGGTAAACAAATGTTTGCTGGGCCAGGCAGAAACAATGGGACAGAGAAATTTTAATGAGAAGACTTTGCTGTGTTTCTCTGGTTCATACCATAGTTATCTACGGTGATGGCTCTCTTCCTGGAACAAGCCCTCCATCTACAAACTTTTAGGCCTTTAGGGGAAAGGTCAAAGATTCCTCCTGAGTCACTGGACCTTAAAAATAACCAGCCTAAATTAATCTTCATGTTAAAGAGACACATCTTGGGGGTGGCAAATTTTGCTCCCCTACCCCTTCTTTTTTTTATAACTCATAATAGTTTAAACTATTTCAGTCTTAAGATTGAAATTAACTTATCCTTGAATGTTGTAAATTGTTATTGGTAAATTGTTCTTGGCCTGGAGGTTTATTTGTAGACTTTTCACTACTGTCTTTATTTCTTAAAATAGTTTTCAGGCTTCTTCTTAATTCAATATTAAGTAATTTTTTTTTCTAGACATGTATCCATTTCATTGAAGTTTAAAATGTACTGAGACAAAGTTTTTCATAAAATTGCTTTTCATCTTTTTGTGTCTGAAAGTTGTCTTTATGTCTCTGTATTAATTCTTACTAGAGTTTATGTCCTCGTTTTTTTGTTTTTTTTTTTTTCTCCTTTGACGGTTTCACTAGCAGTTTACCTAAAGTTTATAAATTTTTACCCTTTTGGATCTTATCTGTTTTATCTTTATTTTATATATTGATAACAATTGTATCATTTTTTTTTTACTTCTACTTTCTTTTTTTTAATCTTGTTTTTATAACTTCTTAGGGTGGATGCTCTACTAGCTAATTTTCAGCCTTTTATAAAAGTACAAAAAAAGCATTTTAAACTACAAAGTTCCCTCTAATAATGTTCTAAATGCTGATATGTGGTTTGCTTATTATTCTTTAGTTCTAAATATTTTTTAACTTCCATTGTTAATTCCTCTTTGAACCAGTGGTTAGATTATCAAATATTTGTAAGTTTTAAAGTTCCTTTTTGTGACAATTTCTAGCTTACATTGTGGGCTGAGACTGTGGTCTACAGAAAATACAGTTTTAAGAAACTTTTGAGACCAATTTCATGGGCCATATGTAGGTTGTCATTTTTTAAATGACCCAGGAGTACCTGAAAAGAAAGCTTTACCTCAAGCTTTTAAATAGTGTTGCACAAATTTTCTGTATCTCTTATTCCAGTCCCAGGACCTAGTCTGCCACATCTCTGGGAAAGGCAGTTGATTAATGAAATTTTGAACTGAATCTTTGTGGTATTGAATCTTTAGACAGTGCGCTCACCAGAGGGTAGGGCAGCACCAAGAGATGGTGCTGACTTTTTCTTTGTTTTTCAGCCCTGAGATCTCCAATGAGGACAGCCAACCACACACAGGTAAGAGAGTTTATTTTCCAAGGTTCTCCAACTTCCAAGAACATTAGCTGAGCTCTTCATGGTGTTTCTCATCCTGTACATTTTAACTCTGGCTGGTAATGCCATCATTGTGACTGCTATCCATATAGACCATCACCTCCACACACCCATGTCCTTCTTTCTAAGTGTCCTATCTACATCAAAGACTTTCTACTCCCTTGTGATCATCCCATGCATGCCTTTCAGCCTTGTAGGTCTGAGCCAATCCATTTCCCTGGAGGGCTGTGGAACTCAGCTTTTCTTCTTTCTTGGCTTTGCCATCACCAACTGCCTCTTGTTGGCAGTAATGGGGTATGATCGCTATGTGGCTATCTGTAACCCACTTCGTTATTCAGTCATCATGAACTGGAGGGTCTGTGCCATCCTGGCATTCTCAGTCGGTGCCACAGGGTTCTCACTCTCACTGGTTCAGGTTGTGGCTATTTTCAGATTGCCCTTTTGCAAGGCACTGATTGAGCATTTCTTTCATGATGTTGACCTGTGCTGAACCTGGCCTGTGCTACCCCAATCATCACTGATATCCTGGCCTTAATTACCAGTCTCTTGGCCATCACAGGCCCTGCCACCTTCTTCATTTCCTACATCCTCATTATCTCCACCATTCTCAAGATTTCCTCAGCGGAGGGCTGGAAGAAGGCCTTTGCCACCTGCGCCTCCCACCTCACTGTGGTCATTGTCCACTATGGCTGTGCCTCCATTGCCTACTTCAAGCCCAAGTCAGAGAACACCAAGGATCAGGATCAACTGATCTCAGTGACCTACACTGTCATAACACCTTTACTAAACCCTGCTGTGTATAGCCTAAGAAACAAAGAAGTCCAGGATACTCTACAGAGAGTGGTGGGTAGAAATCCCTTTCCTAAGATGAGATCCCTACCCAAATAGGTGTGCATGCCTTTCAGGAGGAAGTCTATACCGGTAAAGTTACAGAGCCAGTATTTCAAATGATTGGCAAAGTTTCATACATCATATACAGGGCCAGAGCAAAAATGGACGAGGGGTAAGCCTCTAACAAATGATTTTTCACTTCCTCAGCCTCTTTGTTAGCATAATAAAAACACAAGTCACTCCAAAGACCTGTAAATAAACACACACTGGCCCTATTCCAGGAGATGATTTTAAGATCAAAGTGAGATCTCATGTTCATCTTGAGGTAGGAGGTAGATGAGCCTCTTCCCTCTCCCCATGGTAAAGCTATTTGGGGTTCATTCCCTGTGGATTGAAACTCCAAGTCAAGAATAGCAGGACAATTAAAGGAGGAGGCTGGGCCCCACCCAGACCACATATTTTTCATCCTTGAAGTCAGGAGACCTCCTTGACTACACATGTGCAGAAAGACTCCTTGGAGGCCAAAGAGCAGTTATGCCAAGGGATGTTCTACCCAGATGCCTTTTTGGTAAAATCTGTCTTGGCTAAGAGATGTGTGCAGTCACATGGGAGGATACTAAGACATATGAAATATGGACTGTGAACCAGGCAAATCAAAAAGATTGGCCAAAGGAAACTTGGAAGAAATACCCAATACAAGTAATTCAAACTACTACAAGGGTGTGACTCGGGAACTCTGGGTCTGCCTGTGTGTCTATCCACAGGTCCTGTCCTCTTTTCCTCTAAATAAATACTTTATTTGGTTTACTACTTTCCTTCTTTGTGTGGATTCTTTTCTCCAAAGCCGAAGGGACAGGGCCCTTATCACTGACCACTTGTCTAGTGGCTAAGATCTGATGTTCTCTTCGCCTCAACCCAGCCTCAATCTCTTTCTGGGAATCCAAGCCCCACCCCAAGCTGATGTAGGTCGAGGCCACCCAAGTTCAATCTCAAACTTAAATTTAAAGTGACCATTTCACTTTTTAATGTGGTATAAACCACATTAAAATCACCACTTCACTGAATCTTCTAACATAAATTGGACGCTTGAACAAGTGGTCACTAGGAAGGATACTGTGCAGAAATCTAATACGATAAACAAAGTGAAAATATAAATACCTTTTAGGAAATGGGTTTACAGTGAGCTAAAATCTTTCTAGAGAGAATATTTCCAAGCATGCAGGACTTCAAAGGAAAGGAAACCAGGGTTGTGGGAAGTGAAGAAGTTGAGTGGAGAGAAGTACTAACCACATATGACGTGCATGGAGCTTACGTGACTTAGTCTGACTCTTCACTTCTCCTGGCTAGAGATAAGCCACATGAAAAAGTCCTTGTGAGGCTTAAAGAAGGACTCTTTCATGGGCAGGATATATAGCAGGCTCAAAAGAAGAGAAGACTAACAGCTCAGGGATCAAAGCATTGAAAGAATGCTATGAAATTAGCTAAGAAGAAAGAAAAATTAGAAGCAGATCCAAATGGGAACTTCTAGTGATAGGAGAGAAGCCAGGAGGGCAAGGGTATGATCAGGAGGAGCCAAAGAGAGTTTTAAAAAGGCTGTTCAGGTTGGGTCCTCTCCTGCCTTTTATATGTAAATTCACAAAGGCAAAGAAACATACTTAAATGGAAATATGAAAAGAATCAGCATAGCACCTTTCTGATAAAATAGGTAGTTCTATTAGTCTTAAAAATCTGAAAAAAAAGTCAATGCTAAAGGACTTTTGACTTAAAACTTCCATAAAATTAAAGCAACTGAGTTAGAAATGAAATAATAGAAGACAATGTACTATTCCTCATCTTAATAATAATAATAAAAAAAAAGAATCAGGGTGAACTTTAGACTCAATTTGTGATTAAAAAAATAGGTGTTGAATCAAACTATAGTGGTCAATATTGATAATTACTGAGCAAGTCAAAATTACAATACTGGTATATTTATTAAAAGATACATAAGATATATATGAATACACAGTATTCTCATTGCAAAATATTTTTAAAATACAGACATATCAAATAAAATCTATAAAGTGATTATGCATTTTATAAGCTATATAGGCTATTGCATGTACAAATCTAACTTTAAAACTGTTCTGCAATTCAATCTGCTTTGTAATTCTGAGCTCCCCATCTGCCTGAAAAAGTCAGGTAGAAAAAGGGCCTGACTTGGGCCACTCCTCTGCCCTGACCCAAGAGGTCTGCCCCTAGCCTCATCCCATTTAAAGAACTACCCCTCACCCCCACTCAGGAGTCTGCCAGAAAAAGTCAACTAGTCTTTTTCCTATAAACTTAAGCAATTTAGTACTTAAGTCATTTTATGACTAAACAGTGAAACTCAAGGTCCTGGTCCTCCCCTTTCTTCCTCATTATCCTCTGAGTGGATCATGTTCTGGTGAATGTGAGACAGTCTAGACCTGGGGCCTGGGACCCTATGTTGCAGTGCTGGTTATTGTTTTTCTTCATTCACGCAGTTGTGTCCAACTCTTTGTGACCCCATGGTCTGCAGCACGCCAGACTTCCCTGTCCTTCACCATATCCCAGAGCATGCTCAAACTCATGTCTACTGAGTCAGTGATGCCATCCAACCATCTCATCCTCTGTCAATCATCTCCTTCTCCTCCTGCCTTCAATCTTTCCCAGCATCAGGGTCTTTTCTAACAAGTTGGTTCTTCACATCAGGTGGCCAAAGGATTGTAGCATTGGTTTCAGCATCAGTCCTTCTAATGACTATTTAAGATTGATATCCTTTAAGATTGACTGGTTTGATCTCCTTGCAAACCAGGGACTCTCAAGACTGTTCTCCTGTTAGGGGACGTTCAACTTTAAGGGATCCAATATGTTGTTTTCTTCCTTTGTGTGCCATTTCTCAAGGACTCTCTGTTCCTTATCAGTTCCTGGGAAACAGGAATGAGCAGAGCTGCATGCAGTTCTCAGGACTAAGATTATGGGAAAGAGAACCTGGTTGAATTTCCTTCAATGACTCCCTCAGTGATTCTCTTCAGTGACCTTTTACTTAAAGGACTATCCATTTTGTTGCAGCTGGTGGAATTTCATTCTTTTTAATGGCTGAGTAATCATTTTATTGAAGATATATAAGCATGCGTTTCTGCAAATAAAGTACCCTTGTTTCACTCAAGACTTGGGTTCCTGCATCCTTCTTCTCGTTGACTCGTCCCCAGGTCCTGGTCTACGAAGACCATGACAATTAGCGCCTGAACAGGGACCTGGTGAACGCCCTTGGCAAGCGGACAGAGTGACCGTTAGGACCTATGGAGGTCGGTAAGTGCGGGGTTATGGGACAAATGGCTGGAAAGCCCCACCACTTTTCTACTTTACTTCATCATTTATTTAAGGTTCAAGGACTTTCAGTTTCACGTCAGCGGATAGAGGCTTGTCTCCAAACAGTGGTTGAATATAATCCCTGGTTCCCTGATGAAGGCAGTTTCGATTTAGAAATTTGGAACTGGGTTAAAGAAAATGTTGAACAAGCCACAAGATGGGGAGAAAACATTCCAATAGATTTCTGGCCTTTGTTCAGTTCAGTTGCTCAGTCGTGTTCGACTCTGCCACCCCATGAATCACAGCATGCCAGGCCTCCCTGTCTATCACCAATTCCTGGAATTTATCCAAGCTCATCAAGGAATTTACCCATCAAGTCGATGATGCCATCCAGTCATCTCATCCTCTGTCATCCCCTTCTCTTCCTGCCCCAAATCCCTCCCGGCATCAGGGTCTTTTCCAATGAATCAACTCTTCTCATGAGGTGGCCAAAGTATTGGAGTTTCAACTTCAGCATCCATCCTTCCAATGAACACCCAGGACTGATCTCCTTTAAGATGGACTGGTTGGATCTTCTTGCAGTCCAAGGGACTCTCAAGAATCTTCTCCAACACCACAGTTCAAAAGCATTAATTCTTTGGCACTCAGCTTTCTTCACAGTCCAACTCTCACATCCATACATGACCACTGGAAAAACCATAGCCTTGACTAGACAGACCTTTGTTGGCAAAGTAGTGTCTCTGCCCTTGTGGGCCTTCATTAAAGCCATGATCTTGCCATTTCAAGGCAATTCTTCCCCTCCCTGATATTCTTCAACAAGCGGAATGCTCATTATACAAATATGAATTAGATGATGAGACTTTACAAAAGGCCCAATTAGAGAAACATAAAATGTTTCAGAACTTTCCCACCATCCCTGCTCCAGCTATCCCAAATGCTCTTCCTCCTCTTGTAACAGGCACGAAACCAAAGGTCCCCTCAACTTGAGGACAAAATGAATCTGGTGATGATTTTTCTGATGCTCTCTTTGACACTAAAGCCAACAATACTTTTTTTGATGACAATGATAAGCCCCTAATACACACTCATATTTATGAAAACAGATGATCCACTCATTCTCCTTTATGATGAAGGCTTTCTGATTTACTGGCTTTGCAGTCTCAAGTCTCTGAGTCTGATGATCTTTTTGCCTTTCCTGTGTTAAAAAATTTTAATGCTCAAGGGCAACTAATACCTCAATAGGAAGGCATTGATTTTTCTCACATACAACAAATGAAAAAGGCTGTAACTATGTACGGCCCTCATTTGCCTTTTACTAAAGAACTTCTAATGGAGAAGGCAATGGCACCCCACTCCAGTACTCTTTCCTGGAGAGTCCCATGGATGGAGGAGCCTGGTGGGCTGCAGCCCATGGGGTCGCTAAGAGTTGGACACGACTGAGTGACTTCACTTTCACTTTTCACTTTCATGCATTGGAGAAGGAAATGGAAACCCACTCCAGTGTTCTTGCCTGGAGAATCCCAGGGACAGGGGAGCCTGGTGGGCTGCTGTCTATGGGGTTGCACAGAGTTGGACACGACTGAAGTGATTTAGCAGCAGCAGCACCATAGAACTTCTAAACGCTATGGCATCTTCTATTGAAAATTTTATTCCTTATGATTGGCGAATTTTGGTAAAAGCTCTTCTTAAATCAGGAGAATATCTTCAATGGATAATGTGGTTTCATGATGTTGCCCAAGATCATGCCAATTCTAATGCTCAAGCTGGCACTCCCCAAAATCAAATTACTTTTGAAATGTTAACCAGTATGGGGCAACTTGATTTGGTGGAAGCTCAGATACAATGCCCTTCTTTGTGGCATGAGCAATTGAAAGAAGTTGCCCTTGAAGCTTTGGATCAAATTACTCCTCAAGGAGAACCTAAAGGTAGCTACACAAAGATATTACAAGGGCCTAATGAAGCCTGTGCTGATTTTTTTAGCTAGACTGGGAGTTGCTATCTCCCATATTGTTGTCAGAGAGGAGGCCAGAGTGCAATTAGAAAGACTGCTTGCATATGAGAATGCAAATCAGGAAATTCAGAGAGCCATCGCTCCAATCCGTGAAACTGGGAATGTTATTGATTATTTGAAGGCTTGTCACAATTTAGGATTAGAAATTCAGAAAACGCAAATGTTAGCTGAAGCAATGGCTACTGCCTTTAAAAAGGGGAATGAAGGATGCTTTGTTTGTGGGGATAAAAGCCATTTTAAAAAGGATTGCCCTAAAAAAACACACAGAAAAAATTAAAATTACTAAAAAACCTCCAGGGGTCTGCCCTCGATGTCATAAAGGGGTACATTGGGCTAAAGAATGTCGATCTAAGTATGATGTTAAAGGGAACCCTATTTTGGGAAACTCAAAGATGGGGACTCCCCAGGTCACCAGCAACAAAAACTAGGGGCAAACTCCATCTTTTCCCTCAAATCTTCAACATCTGGCAGTGCTTCCATCAATATACCAGCCCTGAATGATTTTCTTCTTTTTCCTCAAGCAGTTCCGTCTAGAATACCTACTGGACTTTGTGGACCCTTACCCCCATAAACCTTTGGCCTTATACTTGGCCAAACTAGTCTGACTTCTAAGTGAACTACTATTCATCCTGGAATAATTGATTCAGATTATAAGGGAAAAATTCAAATTATGATGTCATCTCAGATACTGTGGCAATTCAAAAATGGGGACAAAATTTCCCAATTACTTCTTTTACCTTACATTTCTATTAACTCCTCTAATATTATACGGACAGGTGTATTTGATAGTACAGATCAAAAGCAATCCTTATGGACATCATTAGTATCTGAATATGCATCAGTTCAGTTCAGTTCAGTTCAGTCGCTCAGTCATGTCCGACTCTTTGTGACCCCATGAACTGCAGCACGCCACGCCTCCCTGTCCATCACCAACTTCTGGAGTTCACTCAAACTCACGTCCATTGAGTTGGTGATGCCATCCAGCCATCTCATCTTCTGTCGTCCCCTTCTCTTCCTGCCCCCAATCCCTTCCAGCATCAGAGTCTTTTCCAATGAGTCAACTCTTTGCATGAGGTGGCCAAAGTACTGGAGTTTCAGCTTTAGCATCAGTCCTTCCAATGAACACCCAGGGGTGATCTCCTTTAGAATGGACTGGTTGGATCTCCTTGCAGTCCAAGGGACTCTCAAGAATCTTCTCTAACACCACAGTTCAAAAGCAGCAATTCTTCAGCGCTCAGCTTTCTTCACATCCATACATGACCACTGGAAAAACCATAGCCTTGACTAGATGGACTTTTGTTGGCAAAGTAATGTCTCTGCTTTTGAATATGCTATCTAGGTTGGTCATAACTTTCCTTCCAAGGAGTAAGCATCTTTTAATTTCATGGCTGCAGTCACCATCTGCAGTGATTTTGGAGCCCCCAAAAATAAAGTCTGACACTGTTTCCACTGTTTCCCCATCTATTTCCCATGAAGTGATGGGACCAGATGCCATGATCTTAGTTTTCTGAATGCTGACCTTTAAGCCAAGTTTTTCACTCTCCTCTTTCACTTTCATCAAGAGGCTTTTTAGTTCCTGTTCACTTTCTTCCATAAGGGTGGTGTCATCTGCATGACCAAATATAAATGTCAAAATTAATGGCAAAAGATTTTTCTAGTCTTCTTGATACTGGATCCGATATTACCATTATTTCCAAACATTTATGACCCAAATCTTGGCCTTTACAAATAATTTCTTGCCACATTGCAGGAATATCTCAAACCAAAGTACAAGAGGTTTATCAAAGTGTCCAAATATATCCATGTGAGGGACCAGAAGGCCAGCCTGCAACATTACAACCTTATGTGATAGATGCACTCCTTAATTGGAAGAGATTTACTTATGGAATGGCAAACTCAAATATATATTCCACATTTTCCTAGGGGCCACCACTCATTTAATAAGCAATACAATTATTAAAATAACTTGGAAAAATGATTAGCCTATTTGGACAGAGCAGTGGCCCCTTACAAAAGAGAAATTAGAAGCTACCAAGGAACTTATAGATAACACAATTGAAATTAAAATATATTGAGGAATCTTGTTCCCTTGGAATTCTCCCATTTTTGTGATAAATAAGAAATCTAACAAATGGCATCTTTTAACAGAACTTTGAAAGGTTAATGCATCCATGAAACCTATGGGTGCATTGCAACCAGGAATTCCATCACCTACCACTATTCCTCAAAACTGGCATATTATTATAATACATTTGCAAGGTTGCTTTTTTACTACACCTTTACATCCTCTAGACCAAAAGAGATTTCCTTTCTCTCTCCCTTATCCTAATCATATCGGGCCTCACAAACAGTATCAATGGACTGTATTGCCTCAAGGAATGATGAATTCTCCCACCATGTGTCAATATTATGTAACCAAAGCTCTTGAACCTGTGAGAAAACAATTTCCTAACTTTCTTGTTATTCACTATATGGATGATATATTCTTTTCAGCTCCTTCTATTTTAGAAACTCAGCAGATTCTTGACATAGCTCAACAATACTTAAAAGATTCTGGATTAATTATTGCCCCTGCTGCTGCTGCTGCTGCTAAGTCACTTCAGTCGTGTCCGACTCTGTGTGACCCCATAGACGGCAGCCTACCAGGCTCCCCCATCCCTGGGATTCTCCAGGCAAGAACACTGGAGTGGGTTGCCATTTCCTTCTCCAATGCATGAAAGTGAAAAGTGAAAGTGAAGTCGCTCAGTCATGTCCGACTCTTCTCTACCCCATGGGCTGCAGCCCACCAGGCTCCTCCATCCATGGGATTCTCCAGGCAAGAGTACTGGAGTGGGGTGCCAGTGCCCTCTCCGATTATTGCCCCTGAAAAGATTCAAACCTCTACACCTTACCATTACTTGGGATTTATTGTTAATAGACAAAGTATCACTCCCCAACTGACACAGATTTGTGTTGATAAATTATCAACCTTGAATGATTTTCAAAAAACTTTAGGTGACATAAACTGGATTAGACCTTCTTTGGGCATAGCAAATTATCAACTGACTAATTTATTTAACACTTTAAAAGGAGATCCTGATTTAAATAGCCCTTGTTCACTCTCCCAAGAGGCATGAGAGGAACTCTGCTTAGTGCAAAATAAATTGCAAAAGCAATTTCTTACTCATATTAGAATTGAGTTACCTCTAGACTTATTTATACTTCCCTCTCTCCATTCCCCTACAGGACTTCTTGCCCAACAAGAACACCCAATAGAATGGGTATATACCCATTTTAGAGGGACAAGGTCACTTATACCCTATCTTGATTTGATTGCTATAATAATTATCAATGGGAGAAATAGAACTAGAGCTCTAATTGGCTCTGATCCTCATAAAATTGTAGTACCTATTAGTAAATCTCAATTTGAGAATGCTTTACAAACTTCTGCTGCTGCTGCTAAGTCGCTTCAGTCATGTCCGACTCTATGCGACCCCATAGATGGCAGCCCACCAGGCTCCCCCGTCCCTGGGATTCTCCAGGCAAGAACACTGGAGTGGGTCTCCATTTCCTTCTCCAATGCATGAAACTGAAAAGTGAAAGTGAAGTCGCTCAGTCATGTCCAACTTGTCACAACCCCATGAACTCAGCCCACCAGCCTCCTGCATCCATGGGACTTTCCAGACAAGCGTACCAGAGTGGGTTGCCATTACAAACTTCTACTGACTTCCAAATAGCCTTTTTGGAATATTTTGGATAAATTTCATTTCATTATCCTTCTAACAAACTTTGGAATTTCTTCAAAAATACTGAATTTATTATCTCTTGCATTGTCACATCACAACCTATACCTCAAGCCCATGTTTTTATATAGATGGGACTAAAAATGCTAAAGCCTCATTCTGGTCTCTCAAAGAATATAAGGTTTTTTATACTAAATTTCACTGTGCTCAACAAAATGAATTATATGCTCTTATTCAAGTTATTCACCTACATCCTTACCTTATTAATATAGTTTCTGATTCTTTATATTCAGTTTTTGTGTTACGATATATAGAAACTTCTACCATAAATTCTAATCAGTTTATTACTCAACAACTTTTTCTCAAACTACAATCTCTTATTAGGAACTGCACTTCCCCCATTTATATCACCCATATTTGAGCACATTCTTGCCTTCCTGGCCCTATGGCTCATGGCAATGAACAAGCTGATAAACTTGTCTCTTTTGCTACTCCTGAAGAGCAACATGCTTACACAATAATACTGGTTCATTACACCAAATTTGGAAAATTCCATACAGCCATGCTAAGGAAATCATTAATAATTGCCCTACTTGTAGGCCCTTACATCTTTGACCTATTGCATAAGGTATTAATCCTCGAAGACTACAACCTAATGAACTATGGCAAATGAATGTAACTCATTGTCCTGAACTTTCTTCCTCTTCCTTCTTACATGTCTCAATTGATACAAATTCCTCTTTTATATGGGTCACACCTCATCGAGATGAGGCTACACGACATGTTATAACCCACCTGTTAGCTTGTTTTGCTATCATGGGAACACCTAGTTCTATAAAAACAGACAATGGCACTGCCTATATTTCTAGGCAATTCAAACAATTCCTACAATCATTTTCTATTAAACATATTACAAGCATTCCTTATAATCCACAAGTACAAGGCATTGTTGAACAAGCATACCATACACTGAAACTACAAATAAAAAAATTTAAAAAGGGGGAATACACAGGAACATTTTTATCTTCCTTACCCAGAGCAGACTATACTAGATTCCAATGCAATATATTCTCTAATCCTATAACTATTGTTAATACAGCTTTGTTTTAAATTTTTTTAACTTACTGCAAGGAGGTATTTTGACAAAAGCAGAAAAACATTTCGAGGAACTGAAGGACACTTCTCTTCCTCTGCCCATTTGGTATCACAACGGGCTGACTAAACAATGGAAATCTGCGAAAGTAATATTACATGGAAAGGGGTATGCTTGTATTTCTCCAGATGGAGCCAACGAAGTCAGTTGGCTCCCTCTTAGGAAGATCTGCCCCTGGGGAGCCACTGGCATTCAAGATAGAGAGAAAAAGGCGAAATCCCTGGGAGGAGGAGGTTCCAGTACAAGCCATGGCGGCTTTAAAAATTTCAAAGAAACGCCTTACCCAATGTCATTGACCTCATGATCTCCCTACTTGGGGACAGATAAAAACTCTTACTAATCAAGCTGAAAATCTGGTTTCTCAACAGGGAATGCCTTGGAATCCTGAGAATATTTTTGTCTCTATGGTTGCTTTGCTTGCTTTTGCTTCCCCTGCTCAGGCTGACTTGATTAATCACACTTATTGGGCTTATATACCTAACCCCTCTTTATTTCAGGTTGTAGAATGGACAGAATCCCAAGGACGGGGGAGCCTGGTGGGCTGCCGTCTATGGGGTCGCACAGAGTTGGACACGACTGAAGCGACTTAGCAGCAGCAGCAGAATGGACAGATATAGGACCTATCATATCCACTAATGACTCAATACATATGCCTCCTCCTTGGAGCTTGGAGGGGCCCTCTCATCCTGAGGAAGAAGGAAGAGTAATTAACATTTCTCTAGGCTATGAAATCCTTCATTTATGCATTGGCCCAGCAGAATTATGTATTAATGTTAGTCAACAAACATGGGCTTTCACCTGCCTCCAAAATAGAACTTCCACACATTGCTTGGACTGTTTACTGCCCTGTCCTTTTATGAGAACCATGTCAATACTACCAAAATTCTAGGAAAAGGACAAAAGTCAGAATGTAAGGGGTTTACTTATAAGGATTTTAAATATACTCCTGTTTATTGGGATAGATGTCAAGCTAAGTCAGGGAAATTAATGTTTGTGGCCAATTACACCACTATTGATTGGGGACCCCATGGTATGTGATATGTGGCTATTTAACTGCTCAGATGATATTAATAGTACTATGTGTGATTATGTTACTCAAGTAGCATGGAAGGTTACCAACAGTTCAATGGAACACTTCCATGACAAAGGACTTCTTGGCTGGCTTGACGGCCGAATGACACCTCCTCGCCCTTGAATCGTCCTCAATAAACGAATTGGGCCTGAACAATGGGACATCTGGAAACTTGCTGCAAGTACTGAAAAACTTGGAACTGGGACTGGATATTTCACAGGGACCAGTTGTAGTCATAGTAACTATTCCTTCCATTATAATCATTCATATTTTATACAAGCTTGTGTTCCCCTTCCTTTTGTAATAGCCATAGGAAACTTACAATTTAATAAGACTTATAGATTGCAAATTTTATACTTGTCTTCATTCCTCTATTTCTCTAAAAAACGAATCCCTTTTGATTCTTCAATCTTGACATAGCCTATGGTTGCCAGTAGATCTCCAGTGACCCTGTGAAGAGGGTCCCATGGCAGGACTTGCCTCCTGGTTACTCACTAAATTACTCCAATGAGCTAAACGATTCATTGGATGGCTAATTCTTGGCATTTCGGGACTAATAGCCATTTGCACCACTGCTGCTGCCTCAGGCATAGCTTTACAAACTTCAATTCAAACACAAAACTTTATTCAAAATTGGACTAAAGATGCTCATACTATGTGGGCCACCCAGGAATTAAAAACAGCCATCCAATGGGTTTGAGATCAATTAATAGATTTACAAAAACAGGTATTATTAAAATGTGATTGAAATTCTATGCAATTTTGCATTACTCCTGTTCAGTTCAACCATAGAACTTATAATTGGGAACAAAATTTCATTTGCAAGATATACATAATAATGCTTCCTTAAATGTACAATTATTGTAGAAGGAAATTTTTGAAACCTTCTCTAAGAGGTCTCTTCCAACAATTTGCAAACCTTAGCTGAACAGCTAGCTGATCAATTATCTGGGCTAGACCCTCGAAGATGGTTTCAAAGCATCACACATAGTATTGGATCTGGAGCTATAAGGCTGATAATTATCCTGGTGATTATATTTGTAGTATACAGATGCCATTCTACTAAAATTGTTCAAACTAAACAAACTCAATTGGTCAGGGCCTTTTTCACTAAAGTATCTACAGTCACCCCCAGTTATGAAAAAATAAAAAAGGGGGAATTGTCAGGGGATGTTCAACTTTAAGGGATCCAATATGTTGTTTTCTTCCTTTGTGTGCCATTTCTCAAAGACTCTCTGTTCCTTATCAGTTCCTGGGAAACAGGAACAAGCAGAGCTGCACGCAGTTCTCAGGACGGAGATCATGGGAGAGACCACCTGCTTGGATTCCCTTCAGTGACTCCCTTCAGTGACTCTCTTCAGTGACCTTTTACTTAAAGGACTATCCATTTTGTTGCAACTGGTGGCATTTCATTCTTTTTAATGGCTGAGTAATCATTTTATTGAAGATATATAAGCATGTGTTTCTGCAAGTAAAGTACCCTTGTTTCACTCGAGACTTGGGTCCCTGCGTCCTTCTTCTCATCAACTCCAGTCCCCAGGTCCCGGTCTATGAAGACTGTGACGTGCTCCAACACCACAGTTCAAAAGCATCAATTCTTTGGCGCTCAATCTTCCTTATGGTCCAACTCTCACATCCATACATGACTACTGGAAAAACCAAAGCTTTGACTATATGGACCTTTGTCGGCAAAGTAATGTCTCTGCTTTTTAATATGCTGTCTAAATTTGTCATAGCTTTTCTTCCAAGAAGCAAACATCTTTTAATATTGTAGCTGAAGTCACCATCTGCAGTGATTTAGGAACCCAAGAAAATAAAATCTGTCACTGTTGCAGTTCTTGCACCTGGACAAACCTATCCTCCAACAACAAAATACAAAGAAACTATAAGTAGCTAAAAATAACTGCACACATGGCTTGCGTGTGTGCTATGTCGCTTCAGTCATGTCCGACTCATTGCGACCCCTATGGACTGTAGCCTGCCAGGCTTCTCTGTCCATGGGATTCTCCAGGCAGGAATACTGGAGTGAGTTGCCATTTCCTTTTTCAGGGGATCTTCCCAACTCAGCGATTGAACCCACATCTCTTATGTCTCCTACACTGGAAGGCAGGTTCTTCACCACTAGTGCCACCTGGGAAGCAGTCAGGTAATTATGAACAATAAAATACAAAACTATCAAAAACCCAACTGCCACTTCTGAAGTGTTGAGTGAAAGCAGGGTCCTATGCATGATCCTGCACACAGCACCAGCAAGGAGGTGAGCAGACCACTTAAGCCACTCCTCTGCCCTGACCCAAGAGGTCTGCCCTTAGCCTCATCATATTTAAAGGACAAGCTCACCCCCTCACCCCCACGCAGGAGCCAGCAAAGGAACCTGTTAACTTGCTTTCACTCCTTTGTGCCGCAACCCAAGTCCCAATAAAACCTTGCCTGAATTTCATGTCTGACCTATCAATTTTTATTGATTAAGGAGTCCAAGAGCCTTGGGTTGGTAACAGAGGCTTCTAGTTTTCTTAGCAGGGAGGAAGAGGAACTTGATCCATGGTCACTTCCATCTGTCCATATTGGATTCAATATAGATACATGACCCTTGTAGTCATCCTTGTTGGTATCTTTTGAGATGACTCTGGTCTTGTCATGTTCTTCAAACAATGTGGTTCTTGCTTCATCTCCCTTGTGATTACTCTCAGCCCACTGGCCCTCTCTCTCCAAGCACTTGAGGGCACTTGGACATTTAGTTGCACCCTTAACCCTATAGTGGAGTAAATAGGACACAATGAGGAGTCACCAAGACATCCTCTTGGATGTATCACTCACCTATTTCTGCTCCACCAGCAGTCACATGCTTTCTGAGGCTGGGAAGTGATAAAGCACTTCTGCTTTATCAGATGCCTCCCCTCCTTCTTTACAGCAGGGTAAACCTGGCATCTCCAGTAGGTGCAAGAGTGGGCCTTCCCCAATAACCAGCTAATTCTAGTGCTATCATCTCCACGAAGCCAGACATCTTTATTTTATTTCAACAGAGAAACCTAAATCCTTCCTAACTCTGTAGTAGTGTACATTATATGTTTCACATACAAAGTACTTTCAGTGCTTAGGCTTTTGATATTCAAAATTATTCTTTGTAAACTCAAATAAGCTTTCCTCTCTAGAAAAGTTTGCTAAAGTTAAAAACTATTTCAGCTTTTCAGGCAAATATTTTAGTTATGCATTAAAAAAACTTTTTGAAATTCAATTGACTTTTTTTTTTTCTGAATTCTTTTGGGCTTACCCTTCCATGGAGCAAATGAAAAGTCCTCTGACACAATGTGAAATATGGAAATAATGAAGAATTTTAATTCTATTCCACTTACATATTTGTTTTAAAATGTTTTTTTTTTTACCTAATACATTTACCTGCCACTATTCTTCCTTAGAATATTTTTAGATGTTTTTGCTTGCTTAAAATTTTCATATAAATTTTAGAAGCAGCTTATTTAAATTACACCCTTCCCCAACACACACACATACTCAAAACAGTTACATTCAAGCAAGTCAAAATCTGGTGCATTTGTTAATTTATGAAAAACTAATATTTTAATGATCTTGTCTCCATATTAAAAACATAGTATTATTTTCCATTGGTTTAATTCTTCTTTTGTTTTTACCTTTTACATTTCAAAGTGATCAACAAGGATAATGCTAATTATGATGTCACCATTCAAAGATACACATAGTTATCTTCATACCCATGATCGTTTATTTTTCAAATGGAAGTCTGTACCTCAATATCCCTCACCTATTTCTTTTTTCCTTCCATCCCTTTCCCCTTTGGCAACCACCTGTTTGTTCTCTATATTTATGATTCTGTTTCTGCTTTGTTATGTTTGTTCATTTGTTTTGCTTTCTAGATTTTACATATATAAGTGAAATCATACAGTATATATTTAGCTTCTTTCACTTAGTATAATACTCAAAATCCAACCAATTTGTCACAAATGGAAAAGTTCATTTTTTATTATGCCTAGTTAATATTCCATTGGTAATATTTACCACATTTTCCTTGCCCACTCATCTACTGATAAATACTTAGATTGCTTCCATATCTTGTCTCGTTGTTGTTCAGTCGCTAAGTCATGTCTGACTCTTTGCCACTCCATGAACTGCAGCATGCCAGGCTTCCCTGTCCTTCAATATTACCCAGAGTTTGCTCAAACTCATATCCAATGAGTAAGTGATGCCACCCAACCATCTCATTCTCTGTTGCTCACTTCTTCTCCTGCCCTCAGTCTTTCTGAGCATCAGGGTCTTTTCCAGTGAGTTGGCTCTTCCCATCAGGTGGCCAAAGTACTGGAGCTTCAGCTTCAGCATCAGTCTTTCCAATGAATATTCAGGGTTAACTTCACTTAAGATTGACTAGTTTGATCTCTTTGCTGTCCACAGCTAAGTCACTTCAGTCGTGTCCGACTCTGTGCGACTCCACAGACGGTAACCCACTAGGCTCCTCTGTCCCTGGGATTCTCCAGGCAAGAATACTGGAGTGGGTTGCCATTTCCTTCTCCAATGCATGAAAGTGAAAAGTGAAAATGAAGTCTCTCAGTCGTCCCCGACTCTTAGCGACACCAGGACTGCAGCCTACCAGGCTCCTCCATCCATGGGATTTTCCAAGCAAGAGTACTGGAGTGGGGTGCCATTGCCTTTTCCGAGGGACTCTCAAAAGTCTTCTCCAGCATCACAATTCCAAAACATCAATTGTTCAGCACTCAGACTTCTTTATGGTCCAACTTGCATATCTGTACATGACTACTGGAAAAGCCGTAGGTTTGACTATAAGGACCTTTGTTGGCAAAGTGATGTTTTTTTTTAATATGCAGTCTAGGTTTGCCATAACTTTTCTTCCAAGGAGCAATTGTCTTTTAATTTCGTGGCTACAGTCACCATCTGCAGTGATTTTCGAGTCCATGAAAATACAATCTGTCACCATTTCCACTTTTTTCCCATCTATTTGCCAGGAAGTGATGGAACTGGATGCCATGATCTTAGTTTTTTGAATGTTGAGTTTTAAGCTAGCTTTTTCACTCTCCTCTTTCACCCTCATCAAGAGGCTCTTTAGTTCCTCTTCATTTTCTGCCATTAGAGTGGTAACATCTGCATATCTGAGGTTGTTGATATTTCTCCTGGCAATCTTGATTCTAGCTTGTGAGTCATCCAGCCTGACATTCTGCATAGAAGTTAAATAAGCAGGGTGACAATATACAGGCTTGACATACTCCTTTCCCAATTCTGAATCAGTCAGTTGTTCCATGTCCAGTTTTAACTGTTGCTTCTTTACCTGCATAAGATTTCTCAGTAGACAGATAAGGTAATTTGGTGCACCCACCTCTTTAAGAGTTTTCTGCAGTTTGCTGTGATCCACAGTCAAAGGCTTTGGCATAGTCAATGAAGCAGAAGTAGATAGGGGTTTGTTGTTTTTTTTTTTTTTTGGAATTTCGTTGCTTTTTGTATGATTCAATGGATGCTGGCAATTTGATGTCTGGCTCCTCTTCCTTTTCTAAAGCCAGCCTATATATCTGGAAGTTCTCAGTTCAAGTACTGTTGAAACCTAGCTCAAAGGATTTTGAACATTACCTTGCTAGCATGTGAAATGAGTGAAACTGTATTGTAGCTTGAAAATTTTTTGGCATTGTCCTTATTTGTGTTTGGAATGAAAACTGACCTTTTCCAGTCCTGTAGCCACTGCTGAGTTTTCCAAATTTGCTGGCATATTGAGTGGAACACTTTAATGGCATTGTCTTTTAGGATTTGAAATAGCTCAGCTGGAATTCCATCACCTCCACTAGCTTTGTTCATAGTAATACCTCCTAAGGCCCATTTAACTTCACATTCCAGGATGCCTGGCTCTAGGTGATTGACCACACTATCATGGTTATATGGGTTATTAAGACCTTTTTTCCATATTATCTCTTCTGTGTATTCTTGCCACCTCTTCTTAATATCTTTTGCTTCTGTTAGGTCCATACCATTTCTGTCTTTATTGTGCCCATCTTTGCATGAAAGATGGCATCTCCAATATTATTGGTATCTCCAATATTATTAAAGAGATCTCTGATCTTTCCTGTTCTACTTTTCTCCTCTATTTCTTCGCATTATTCATTTTAAAAGGCTTTCTTATCTCTCCTTGCTATTCGCTGGCACTCTGCATTCAATAGGGTATATCTTTCCCTTTCTCCTTTTTCTTTCACATCTCTTCTTTTCTCAGCTATTTGTAAGACCTCCTCAGACAACCACTTTGCCTTCTTGCATTTCTTTTTCTTTGGTATGATTTTGGTCACCACCTCCTGTGCAATGAGTTCATGATCTGACCCACAGTCAGCTCCTGGTCTTGTTTTTGCTAAAAAGTTCTCCAACTTTGGCTACAAAGAATCTAATCAATCTAATTTTGGTATTGACCATTTGATTATGTACATGTGTAGAGCCTTCTCTTGTGTTGTTAGAAGAAGGTGTTTGCTATGACCAGTGCATTCTCTTGGCAAACCTCAGCCTTTGCAGTACTTCAGTTTGTACCTAAAGCCAAAATTTCCTGTTACTCCAGGTATCTCTTGACTTCCTGCTTTTGCATTCCAATCCTCTATGATGAAAGGACTTTTTTTTTTTTTTTTGCTATAAGTTCTAGAAGTTCTTGGAAGTCTTCATAGAACTGTCAGCTTTAGCTTCTTTGACATTAGTGATTAGAGCATAGACTTGGATTACTGTGATGTTGAATGGTTTGAGTTGGAATGAACTGAGATTATTCTGTTGTTTTTTAGATTATACCCAAGTACTGCATTCTGGACTCTTTTGGTGAATATAAGGGCTACTCCATTTCTTCTAAGGAATTCTTCAGTTCAGTTCAGTCACTCAGTCGCGTCTGACTCTTTGCAACCCCATGAATCTCAGCACACCAGGCCTCCCTGTCCATCACCAACTCCTGGAGTTCATTCAGACTCACGTCCATCGAGTCAGTGATGCCATCCAGCCATCTCATCCTCTGTCGTCCCCTTCTCCTCCTGCCCCCAATCCCTCCCAACGTCAGAGTCTTTTCCAATGAGTCAACTCTTTTCATGAGGTGGCCAAAGTACTGGAGTTTCAGCCTTAGCATCATTCCTTCCAATGAACACCCAGGACTCACCTCCTTTAGAATGGACTGGTTGGATCTCCTTGCAGTCCAAGGGACTCTCAAGAGTCTTCTCCAACACCACAGTTCAAAAGCATAAATTCTTCAGCACTCAGCTTTCTTCACAGTCCAACTCTCACATCCACACATGACCACTGGAAAAACTTCACTTTCTGCCATAAGGGTGGTGTCATCTGCATATCTGAGGTGATTGATATTTCTCCTGGCAATCTTGATTCCAGCTTTTGCTTCTTCCAGCCCAGTGTTTCTCATGATGTACTCTGCATAGAAGTTAAATAAGCAGGGTAACAATATACAGCCTTGATGTACTCCTTTTCCTATTTGGAATTAGTCTGTTGTTCCATGTCCAGTTCTAACTGTTGCTTCCTGATCTGCATATAGGTTTCTCAAGAGGCAGGTCAAGTGGTCTGGTATTCCCATCTTTTTCAGAATTTTCCACAGTTTATTGTGATCCACACAGTCAAAGGCTTTGGCATAGTCAATAAAGCAGAAATAGATGTTTTTCTGGAACTCTCTTGCCTTTTAAATGATCCAGCAGATGTTGGCAATTTGATCTCTGTTTCCTCTGCCTTTTCTAAAGCCAGCTTGAACATCTGGAAGTTCACGGTTCACGTATTGCTGAAGTCTGGCTTGGAGAATTTTGAGCACTACTTTACTAACGCGTGAGGTGAGTGCAATTGTGCGGTAGTTTGAGCATTCTTTGGCATTGCCTTTCTTTGGGATTGGAGTGAAAACTGACCTTTTCCAGTCTTGTGGCCACTGCTGAGTTTTCTAAGGAATTCTTAGAAGTAATAAATACAAAGGTCATCTGAATTAAATTCTCCCATTCCCATCCATTTTAGTTCCTTGATTCCTAAAATATCAATGTTCGCTCTTGCCATCTCCTGCTTGAGCATGTCCAATTCACTTTGATTTACCTTCTTATCTTGGCTATTGTAAATAATGTAATGAACACTGGGGTGCATGAAACTTTTCTAATTGTGTTTTTGTTTTCCTTTTCTTTTGACAAGTACTCAGGAGTGGGATTTCTGGGTCAACTTGTAATTCTATTTTTAGTTTTTTTTTTTGAGGAATCATCATACAGTTTTTTGTAGTGGCTATATTGATTTACCTTCCCCCTAGGGCTTCCCTGGTGGCTCAGAGGTTAAAGCGTCTGCCCGCAATGCGGGAGACCCGGGTTTAATCCCTGGGTCGGGAAGATCCCCTGGAGAAGGAAATGGCAACCCACTCCAGTATTCTTGCCTGGAGAGTCCCATGGACAAAGGAGCATGGTAGGCTATACTCCACGGGGTTGCAAATAGTCGGACACGACTGAGCGACTTCACTTTCACTTTCACTTTCTTTCCCTCTAGCATGGCATAAGCTAGGAAAGCTGGGGAAAAAACCAGCTTTCCTCTGGTTTTTGTTCTCTTTTTTGATAGCAGCCATTCTGAGAATTGTAAGGTAATGTCGAGTCTGGCTTTGATTTCCATTTCCCTAATCATTAGTGATGTTGGGTGTATTTTCATGTGCCTGTTGGTAATTTGCATGTCTTTGGAAAACTATCTATTCAGGCCTTCTGTCCATTTTTCAGTTGGGTCATTTGGTTTTTTTGATGTCAAATTAGATGTGCTCTTTTTTATCCCTTATTGGATATATCGTTTTCAAGTATTAAGTATCTTCTCCCATTCAGTAGGTGGCGTTTTTCATTTTGTGGATAGCTTCCTTCAATTTGCAAAGGTTTTTTAGTATGACATAGTCTGATTTATTAATTTATTTGCTTTTGTTGCCCTTGCCTGAAGAGACATATCCAAAATAGCTGGCTGCCTATGTTTTCTTGTAAAAATTTTATGGTTTCAGGTCTTACATTTGTCTTTAACACATTTTGAATTTATTTTTACATATCATATGAGTAGTCCACTTTGATTTATTTGCATGTAGCTGTTCTGTTCTCCCAAAACTATTTATGGAAGAGGTTGTCCTCTCCCCTTTTTATATTGTATGTTGCCTTGTCTAGTGTAGATTACTTGTCCATATACATATGAGTTCATTTCTGGGCTCCCTATTCTGTTCCACTGATCTATGTGTTTGTTTTGGTACCAGTGCCATGCTGTTTTGGTTACTGTAGCTTTGTAGTATAGTTTAAAATCAGGGAGTATGATACTTCAGCTTTCCTCTTCATTCCCAAGACTGTGCTGGCTGTTTGGGGTCTTTTGTGTTTCCATGTTTTACACATTTTTCTATAACTTTTTTTCTAGAAGTTTTACAGTTTTACTTTTTACACTTAGGTCAATGATTCATTTTTCAACTTGTTTATAATAAGCTTTGAAATTGAGGTCAAGGTCAAATTTTTGCCTTCAGATATCCAGTTGCTTCAACTCAATCTTTTTTTAAGGACTGCTGCTGCTGCTGCTGCTGCTAAGTCGCTTCAGTCATGTCCAACTCTGTGTGACCCCATAGACAGCAGCCCATCAGGCTCCCCCATCCCTGGGATTCTCAAGGAAAGAACACTGGAGTGGGTTGCCATTTCCTTCTCCAATGCATGAAAGTGAAAAGTGAAAGTGAAGTCCCTCAGTCGTGTCTGACTCTTAGCAACCCCATGGACTGCAACCTACCAGGCTCCTCAGTCCATGGGATTTTCCAGGCAAGAGTACTGGAGTGGGTTACCATTGCCTTCTCCATTTTAAGGACTGTCATTCTCCATTTTTCACATTGTCACAAGTCAGTTGAGCATATTTCTGTAGATCAATTTATGAGTTTATTATTCTGTTCTAGTGATCTATGTGTCTATTGCTCCACTAATACCACACTATTTTGATGAATGTAGCTATACAGTAAATCTTGGGCTTCCCAGGTGACACTAGTTGTAAAGAATCCACCTAACAAGGCAGGAAACATAAGAGACGCAGGTTTGATCCCTGGGTCAGGAAGATCCCCTGGAGGAGGGCATGGTAACCCTCTCCAGTATTCTTGCCTGGAGAATCCCATGGACAGAGGAGCCTGGCAGGCTACAATCCATAGAGTCACAAAGAGTCATACATGACTGAAGCAACTCAGCAAGCATGCATAGTAAGTTTTATTAATAATTTTGGGTAGAGTAATTCCACTTTATTCTTATTTATTAGCATTATTTTAGTTATTCTAAAGCTTGTATTTTTCATGTCAATTTTAGAATAAGGTTGTCTATATCTAATTTTTGACAGATTTATAATGTTGAGTCTTCCAGTTCATGGTCAAAGTATGTCTCTCCATTTAGGTCCTCTTTGATTTCTTTCATCATCATTTAGCAATTTGCAGCAGGGGTCCTCAATGTATAGGATCTTGTGCCTGATGATGTGAGGTGGAGCTGACGTAATAGTAATAGAAATAAGTGAAAGTGAAAGTCCCTCAGTCATGTCTGACTCTTTGCAACCTCATGGTCTATACAGTTCATGGAATTCTCCAGGCCAGAATACTGAAGTGGGTAGCCTTTCCCTTCTCCAGGGGATCTTCCTAACCCAGGGATTGAACCCAGGTGTCCCGTATTGCAGGCAGATTCTTTACCAACTGAGCCACAATAAGAGGAATAAAGTGCATAATAAATGTAATTTGCTTGAATCATCCCAAAACCATCTCACCCCTCCCCCCCTGCAACCGCCTCAACCTGATCCATGGGAAAACTGTCTTCCATGAAACTGGTCTCTGGTGCCAAAATGGTCGGAGACTACTGATACTCAGTGCACAAATCTTATACATGTTTTGTTAAGCATATACCTAAGTATTTCATTTTCTTTGGAGAAACTGTAAATGATACTGTGTTTTTAATCTTGGTTCCCTAATTTTTAATGTTGTATAAAGAATTGTGATTGATTTTCATATGTTGATATTTATTGTATATTGTAACCTTGTTTAACTCACTAGTTTGAGGAATTTTTTGTTTCGTTTTGTTTTTGCCCATATGTTGGATCTTTCTACATAGATAATTATATCACCCATATAAATAGGGACAGTTTTATTTCTTCCTTTCTGATCTATATGCCTTTTATTTCCTCTTTGTGTCTTATTGCAGTGACCAGAACTTCCATTACAATGTTGAATAAGAGTAGTGAGAGCAGACATCCTTGCCTTGTCCCTGATTTTACAGATGAAGTAGTCAGTCTTTCACCACTAAGTATACTGTTATTGATGGTTTTTATACTGTCTTTATCAAACTGAGATAATTCCCTTCAATTCTTAACTTGCTAAGAGTTTTCATTATGAATGAGTGCTGGATTTTGTCAAATGTTTCTCTGTGTCAAGTTGATATAATTACATAATTTTTCATAGGATTGGCATATTTATTTTAAAAAGAGGAACAGGGAAGTAATCTAAGTGATTATATAACAACAGGAGCTTCTTAGTTGAAAGACCTTTGTTAGAAAAGAGAGCATCAAGAACTCAGCAGCTACCATCAACCTATTCTTCCATTGTCAGTTCTTTGCCAAATTACTGAAAGGGGAAAGAAAATTAGCCTTTTGGGTCATGTCAGCTAGCATTTCCTGACAAGTTTTGTCAGTTCTACCTACAAGGCAAATTTATCCATTCCCTTCAATCTCCACTGAAACTGCTCTTATCCAGAAATAGTCTTCTCTTACTATCTACTCTCCTTGTTTGTCCTTATTCTTTTTCAGATATTCTCTACATAACAGCCCAAGTTGTCTTTTAAAGATGAAAATCAGATCATGCTCTTTTCCTAATTAAGAACACCCAATGGATTCCCAGTCTATTTGGAATAAAATTTACTCCCCTCATGATGACCTACAGGCCTTACCTATCCTTATAACTTCATGCCATTAAGTGTGACTCTCATGTCTAACCTCTTACCTACTAGTTCAGTAACTATTAACATAGATTTACTCCCACTTGGGAAATTTATACTTGCTATTCCTTCAGTCCAGAGTACTCTCTTTCTCCAGATTCCCATTCATTCATTTATGTTCATTTATGCTTGTTCATTCTCTATTATTCAAGCCTTAACTGAAATGAGAAGTAATCCTTAAGGATTCCTTCCCTGACCATTTCATCTATAGAAATGCTCCCCATTGTCGTTCTCCATTAGGTGTTTTATGATTTTTATAGCACTTACCACTAGCTGAAACAAAATAATAAGATTGAAAATAAGAGAGGGAAAACTGTAAACCAGGCAAAATACTTAACAGAAGAGAACAAAAAGCACTAATAAAACAAACAGTGAACGAAACAAAGTTCCTGCTGTCATAGAACTTACTTTCAAAAAGGAACATAGATGATTCTCAAAAATATACAAAAGTGAAAGTGAAAGTCACCCAGTTGTGTCCAACTCTTTGCAACCCCATTGACTATACAGTCCTTGAAATTCTCCTGGCCAGAATACTGGAGTGGGTAATCATTCCCTTCTCTTTTATACTTATAAAAATTTATAAGTAATATATAATGTTATTTTGGGGAGTGTAATGTTTGAAGAAAAAACAAAAGGAAAGAGGACAGCAAGACAGTCATTCCTGGCAGCAGGAAACAATAGTTTATTTAGGTCAGGTGGTCAGGAAATGTGATGTGTAAGCAGAAGAATGAATGAAGAAGTGAGCCAGCCTTAGAGAATCTGAGGGAAGAGTGCTCCAGGCTAAGGTAAGGTGTAGGGAAAGGTCCTGAAAAGGGGTTAAACTTGGCATGTGTGAGGAACAAAAAGCAGGCCAGTGTGGTTGAGAGGAATGACCAAGGCAATTAAGGGGAATGTTGAAACTGGTTTTAGAAGCTTTGCCAAAGAATGCTCAAACTACTGCACAATTGCACTCATCTCACACGCTAGGTAAAGTAATGCTCAAAATTCTCCAAGCCAGGCTTCAGCAATACGTGAACCGTGAACTTCCAGATGTTCAAGCTGGTTTTAGAAAAGGCAGAGGAAGCAGAGATCAAATTGCCAACATCTGCTGGATCATCGAAAAAGCAAGAGAGTTCCAGAAAAACATCTATTTCTGCTTTATTGACTATGCCAAAGTCAATTTGACTGTGTGGATCACAATAAACTGTGGGAAATTCTGAAAGAGATGGGAATACCAGACCACCTGACCTGCCTCTTGAGATATTTGTATGCAGATCAGGAAGCAACAGTTAGAACTGGATGTGGAACAACACACTGGTTTCAAATAGGAAAAGGAGTTCATCAAGGCTGTATATTGTCACCCTGCTTATTTAACTTATATGCAGAGTACATCATGAGAAATGCTAGGCTGGAAGAAGCACAAGCTGGAATCAAGATTGCTGGGAGAAATATCAATAACCTCAGATAATGCAGATGACACCACCCTTATGGCAGAAAGTGAAGAGGAACTAAAAAGCCTCTTGATGAAGGTGAAAGAGGAGAGTGAAAAAGTTGGCTTAAAACTCAACATTCAGAAAAAGAAGATCATGGCATCCTGTCCCATCACTTCATGGGAAATAGATGGGGAAACAGTGGAAACAGTGTCAGACTTTATTTTTTTTGGGCTCCAAAATCACTGCAGATGGTGACTGCAGCTATGAAATTAAAAGACACTTACTCCTTGGAAGAAAAGTTATGACCAACCTAGATAGCATATTCAAAAGCAGAGACATTACTTTGTCCACAAAGGTCCATCTAGTCAAGGCTATGGTTTTTCCTGTGGTCATGTATGGATGTGACAGTTGGACTGTGAAGAAAGCTGAGCGACGAAGAATTGATGCTTTTGAACTGTGGTGTTGGAGAAGACTCTTGAGAGTCCTATGGACTGTAAGGAGATCCAGCCAGTCCATTCTGAAGGAGATCAGCCCTGGGATTTCTTTGGAAGGAATGATGGTAAAGCTGAAACTCCAGTACTTTGGCCACCTCATGCGAAGAGTTGACTCATTGGAAAAGACTCTGATGCTGGGATGGATTGGGGGCAGGAGGAGAAGGGGACAACAGAGGAGGAGATGGCTGGATGGCATCACCAACTTGATGGACGTGAGTCTGGGTGATCTCCGGGAGTTGGTGATGGACAGGGAGGCCTGGCGTGCTGCGATTCATGGGGTCACAAAGAGTCGGACATGACTGAGTGATTGCACTGAACTGAACTGAACTGAATGACTTTGAATTTTATTCTAAGTGGGATGACAAATTATTGTAGAGACATCTGAGCAAAGGGAATACTGGATTTGATTTAGACATTAAAATCTTTACTCTGACTGCTAGTGTGATTAACACCCAGACCAAAGGAGAAGCAGGGAGAGACCAGTCAGGACCTTGCTTGCTGTGGTCCAAGTTAGGAGTTATAACAGCTTGGAACAAAGTGTACCTTTGAGGGAAGAGTTTATTGGTTCAGTTTGGGATATGGTCTATTGGAGATGCCAAGAAAATATTCAAGAAAAGAAAATGGGATATAAATTTGGAGTTCTGGAAAGAAGTATGAACTGGAGACTTAAATTTGGAAATTGTTTAAAGCCAGAAGAGGAAGTGATCATTAGGGTGTAACTGAACAGTGAAGTGGTTTGCGGCTGAAAAGAGGTAATTTAATACTGTGAGATTGAGGAGAAAAGAGAAACGACACTGGAAGTCAAAAGGGGAACGGATATGAAAACTAAAAGATGTTATGTCCTGGAAACCACATGAAAAACAGTTTGCAAGTAAGATAAATTAGTCAATTGGGTCAAATACTGCCAGTATGCCAAGTACAGTGTTTTAGAATTGGCTGTTAGGTATGACAATATCAGGTGTTCAGTCTCAATGAAAAAATTCTGTATGAGTAGAGGGATGGTGATAAAAGATTGTTTAATATGAATTCAAGAGAAAAAAGGGGAGAAATTTAAGGCAATGTAATTCCTTCAAAGAGTTTTGATGTAAAAGGAAGCAAATAAATGAGCCTCTAGCTGGGGAAGGATGTGGGATCACAAGAAGGTTGTTTTTATTTGGTTTTATGCGTGTTTTTTTGGGATGAGGAAAATTACAAACAAGTTTGTAAATGAAGGTGATCTACTGCAAATTTGAGGATTCAAAAGACATAAGGGAGAACTGCTAAAGCAAAGTTCTAAGTAGGAAAGGGGATTGGAGTGCAGTGCATAAGTGTATGGATGGGCTTGTTAGAGTGTACAGAGCACACCCCACAGTGAGAGCACACAGGCGTGGTACTGAGCACAGAGGCACATGGTTGGGCCGAGGTGTTGGTGGGAATATATGAAAGATTTCTCTTAACTGCTTTAGTTGTTCTTAAAAGAAGTAAAAAGTAAAGTCACGTGCTTTAAAAAGGATAAGCAAGAGTCTTGGAAGTTAGAGAATAAAAAAGAATGTGTGAAAAGATGGTGAGAGAAAGAATGGTAGACAGAAAGACAGTGCTTTTGCCATAACATCAATAGCCCACTTAGTGTTAAATGTCATGACTTTTAAGTAAAACTGGCAATCATAGGAATGTATTTTTCACCAGTGAAGTTCAACTGCATGAGTACTCTGCATAAGAGGAAATTTTGACTTAACCAACATTGGCATCATGCCAGATAAGATTGGGGCATGTGAATTAAAGGTGAATGGAACTAAATGATAATCTGTGGATTTTAACAGGGTATGGAGGACAGAAGGGTGCATTAGCATGGAACCCTGAAAATGATAGAAATAAACATAGATATAAAATGTAAGACTTTATAAATTGAGGAATTTTTTTTAAGATACAGGTGAGAATGAACTGAAAAGATAAGCAATAAAAATAATAGCTCTTTAGAAAATACAATGGAATAAGATATTCCATTCCTAAATGAAACAAAACAGACTAAATACATGGAAATAGAAAATACTCATTTCCTATACGAAGAATATTCTAAAACCCAGTGCTGTGTGCTAAGTTGCTTCAGTCTTTGATTCTATGCAGCCCTATGGACTATTGCCTGTTGGTCTCCTCTGTCCATGGAATTCTCCAGGCAAAAAAACTGGAGAGGGTTGTCGTACCCTCTTCCAGGGGATCCAGGAACTGAACCTGCATCTCTTACATCTCCTGCATTGGCAGACAGCTTTTTTTTTTTTTTTTTTTTTTTACCACTAGGGCCACCTTGGAAGCCTCTAAAACCCTACTGAAACACATAAAAGAAAATAAACTTTTCCTTTTAAAAGTGTTCCTTTTAAAATGAGTAACACTTTCCTCAGTGTTCCAACATTAAGACTTTGGTTTTAGTATTGTAAAGACTAAAGATGTTTGTTCTTAAATTTCTATGAATTCAATGAGAAATCAATAAAAATACCATTAATTGTTAAATGTGAGAATAAAGGGAGACTCTAAAGAATAATCAGAGGGTGGGGGGTAGATTTACCATATAGTAATAATATAATGTAGTAATGATATGAGATTATTAGTCAATATATGGTGTTGAGACAATGGCCTAGTTACACATAATGATAAAAGGTATATCCAATTTGATTTTAAGAAGTGCATTTTACTTTGTTCATTACAACCAATTAGATTCCAGATGTATCAAATACTGAAATACAAGAAGTATAGAAGAAAACATGGGTACTTTAAAAAAAATAATCTTGGAGTTAGAAAGGCCTTGGTAGACATGTAAATAAAATACTAATAAAATATCAAACTCACAAACTCAGTAATAATGATAAACAGAAGAAAAATTTTGCAACATGTATAATAAAAGGCATCAGTCAGTTCAGTTCAGTTGCTCAGTCGTGTCCGACTCTTTGCAACCCCATGAATTGCAGCATGCCAGACCTCCCTGTCCATCACCAACTCCCAGAGTTCACCCAGACTCACATCCATCGAGTCAGTGATGCCATCCAGCCATCTCATCCTCTGTTGTCCCCTTCTCCTCCTGCTCCCAATCCCTCCCACCATCAGAGTCTTTTCCAATGAGTCAACTCTTCGCATGAGGTGGCCAAAGTACTGGAGTTTCAGCTTTACCATCATTCCTTCCAAAGAAATCCCAGGGCTGATCTCCTTCAGAATGGACTGGTTGGATCTCCTTGCAGTCCAAGGGACTCTCATAGTTCCTTATAATAGAACTCTTGTAAGGAAATGATGACACAGGAAAAAAGAGCAAGATATGTAAATGGACACCCTTGTCTCCTTCTGCCCTCAATCTCTCCCAGCGTCAAGGAAATGAAGGTGTCAGAGGATGAGATGGCTGGATGGCATTACTGATGCAGTGGACATGAACTTGGGCAAATTCTGGAGATGGTGAGGGACAGGGAGGCCTGGAATGCTGCAGTCCATAGGGTCACAAACAGACACGACTGGGTGACTGAAAAACAACAGCATGTAAATGGACATTCACAGCAAATGAAGTGCAAATGATTACTAAGTATATTAAAAAATACTTAGCCTCACTCATAATTGTAGAAGTAAAATTTCAAAGAAAAAGTTTACCTATCAGCTTTCCAAAAGTTGAAAAAATTGGTCTGTGCTTATGGTGATGGTGATGGATTTTAACCAGATTCATTGTGATCATTTTGATAGCTTATGGTGAAAGTGTTGGATTCATGATCTCCAAAGAAGATTTAGCTTCGGGACCAGGGACCAGGCTTGATCACTCAAGAGCTTTTGTGTAGCAGAGTTTTATTAAAGTGAAAAAGGAACAGAGAATGCTTCTGATACAGACATCAGGAGGGGGATGGAGAGTGCCCCCCCCTGCTAGTTTCAGCAAGCTATTTTATGTCTGTTAGAAAGCTATTAATCAGATAAGAGAGACACCTCAAGGCTGACGGAGTTTCACCAGGCCCCTCTCCCACAATATGCAGTTTTGAGATAGGATGGCAAGAGGTGTGTCATCCCCCAGCCATAAAGCAATTGATATGAATACTGGTTTGTTGAGCTATTATCAGCCCAAGGTTTGAGAAAAGAAAGAACGTTAGTCTTAGGTGGAACCATTTTGAAGAAAGGCAAATTCCAAAGCAAATACATAGTTTCATTAACACGGCTTAAAAAAAATAAATTCTGTAACAAAAGCCCATTGGTTAGCTCAAAGTTTGAGAAAGTTAAGTTCAGGTGGAACCAGGTGTCGGTCGTCATGGCAACACAGAATTTTAAGAGAAACTTGCAGCCTAGTTCCTCCGTTTGGAGATCCCTGGCCTTCTTTCCTGTTACCCTCTCAATTTCATAATATATACAAATACCAAATTGACACATTGTACACCTGAAAAAAGTATAATGTTATATATTGATTATATCACAATTAAAAAGAAAACTAAGATCATGGCTTCCAGTCCCAGTCCCATTACTTCCTGGCAAATAGATGGAGAAACAGTGGAAATAGTGACAGATTTTATTTACTTGGGCTCCAAAATCACTGTGGATGGTGACTACAGCCATGAAATTAAAAGACGCTCCTTGGAAGAAAAGTTATGACAAACCTAGACAGCATATTAAAAAGCAAAGACATCACTTTGCTGACAAAGTTTCATATAGTCAAATCTATATATTTTTTCAGTAGTCATGTATGGATGTGAGAGTTGGATCGTAAAAAAGGCTGAGCACTGAAGAATTGATACTTTGGAATTGTGGCACTGGAGAAGACCCTTGAGAGTCCCTTGGACAGCAAGGAGATCAAACCAGTCAATCAACTAAAGGAAATCAATCCTGAATATTCATTGTAAGGACTGATGCTAAAGCTGAAGCTCCAATACTTCAGCCATCTGATGTGAAGAGTCAGCTCATTGAAAAAGACCCCGATGCCTGGAAAGACTGAGGGTAGGAGGATAAGAGGGTGACAGAGGATGAGATGGTTGGGTGGCATTGCCAACTCAATGGACATGAGTTTGAGCAAACTCCAGGAGATAGTGAAGAACAGGGAAGCCTGGTGTGTTGTAGTCAATGGGGTTGCAAAGAGTTGGGCATGACTTAGTGACTGAAAAACAACACCACTAAAACTAAAACTGCTCAAAGAATAATGGAGACATGTCAACAGAACGAAGGAGGCAGACAAATGCATTTCCTGTTTGCCAATTCTACGATGATTTGAACATCAACATAAATAATGTCAGTAGTATATTACATTGTCTCATAGTATCTATATTATCTAAATAGTATCTCTTTCTTACAGAATATCAGTCTAAAGAAGGAATGATGGAGTTATGAAATCATCAATGGACTTTAAAACTAGAAGGTATAAGTTTGATGAGGAATAGGATATTAATTTAAATATATCACTCTATAAATTATAAATATAAAAAGGGAAAATAAAAACTTTACAATGGAGAAACCTGGTGGACACTATCTTAAATCAGCTTCACTAATATTAGGATAAATTGACATCACGTGGTTCCTGGTATGGTGTATTAAGAATGATACATCACTCTTTCAATATTCTTGTTAAAAATTCAAAATTTGAATCTAGATATGAAGGAAATTAAATAAAAGTAAGTACAAAGAAGGGGAAGAAGTGAAACAGAATTGAATATGAGTGCAGGGGGAAATGATTAACTCTTTAGATAAACACTGAAAACTGAGAGACATTCTATAAAATATCTGGCCTGTAGCTTTCAAAAGTACTAAGGTCTAGGAAGACAAAGAAAAGTAAAGTACTGTTTTAGATCAAAAGGCACTAGAGAAACAGATGCAAAGGATAATCTTGGAATGGATCTTAAACTTCAAAACAATTTAACTATAAAGGACATTATGAGATAATAAGGTAACTGAAATATGATTTGCAAATTAGACAAAAGCATTGCATTTGATATTAATATATGTGTATGAGTCTCTGTATATATATAATATACACAGATTTTTAATAATTATATTATAATGACTACATAGAAGAATGTGCTTCTTCTTGGGGAATACACACTAAAATATTTAGGATTAAAGTGATACAATAGCTTCAACTTACTCTCAAGCAATTTGGAAAAAAATTATATAGGTAGGTGAAAGAGAGAGAGAGAGTTATACAGTGAATGGGACAAAATGTGAAAAGTTGGGATAGCTGGACAAAAGACATTTAGGAGTTTTGGCAGTACTACAACTTTATGTAAGTTTGAAATTGTATCTTTAAAAAGTTTTAAAAAGCTTAAAAAGACACATGAAAAAGTTATTAAAATATCTTTAAAGATATTTGTGCAGGAAAGGGTCAAGTCAGCAGGCCTGGGTTGCTCAAACCCTGCACATTCCCAAGAAAGGCTCGTCTTTAAATGATATCTGTTTGATCAGATCATTTATGCTAACAATGTGTTTTATGGTGCTTCTGCTTTTGCTCTGAAGGGCTGGCATCAGTACCTGAGGTTCACAGAGCAGTTATTACATGCCTAACGTGACTGATTCCTAATAAAAAACCTGACAGCAAGGCTCAGGTGAGTTTCCCTGCTGACAACACTCTGCACCTATGGACACTCTTCACTGTTGCTGGGAAAATTCCTCATGCCCACATGCTTCTCCTAGGGGAGGACACTTGGAAGTTTATGCTAGATTTCTCCTGGATTTTGCCCCCATGGACCTTTTCCCTTTGCTAATTTTAATCTGAACCCTTTTGCTGTAATAAACTAGAACCATGAGTGTAACAGTTTCTCTGTACCCTGTGAATCATTCTAAGAGAATCATTTAGCTTGATGGTGATCTTGAAGACCCCCAACAAAAATTAAAGACACTTAAATAAATGGAAAAAGAGCCTATACCAGTACATCCCTAATGACTTTTTAATTTAATGCAATTCCAAAAACATGATCTAAAATTTGTATGAAAGAGAAATCCTACAACTACATAAAAATAAGAGGGGTTGATCTCCCTGGTAACTAAGATTTATTATAACTTTATAGTTGTTAAGATAGTATAATTTGGGAACAGAGAATTTAACTGACCAATGGAGCATAATAAAGTGGCTAAACTGATCAATGCTTTAAAAGAATTATGATATATAAAAGAGATAAAACTGTAGACCAGAGGGAAAAGGAAGGACTCTTCAAATAAAATTGATAGAATGATTAGTTACCCGGTTTTTTTTTTTTTTTTAAATGAGTTTGGACATCTATCTTACCTCATACATAAAAATAAATTCCAGATGGATTTGAATATGATAAGTATATTAACAGGATTAGATGAAAAAAAAAGATTATTCTGATACTGAGGTAGAAATATCTTTTTTCCAGGGAAATGTGGAAGTGCTAAAACAAAGAGACAAGAATTATAATTTGACTCCATTAAAGTAATTTTTGTTCAATAAAAGGCACCATAAAAATGAAAAGACAAACCAGAAAATGGTAGCAAATATTTGCATAACACATGAAGGGCAAGAGTTTGGTGTCCAGAGTACATATAAAGCTGCTACCAGTTGAATAAGAAAAATACACACAAGCCAGTTGAAAAGTGGTCAAAGGCATGAACAAGTATTTTCCTGAAGACAAAACAGACATAACCAACAAACGTTGTAAGCTCTTCAATCTCTCATTGTTCAGGAAAATGAAAATTAAAACCAAAACTATGTCACACCCATCAGTTTGACAGAAATTAGCAAGTCTAATAACAAGTCCTTAGAAGGATGTAGAGCAACTGGAACTTTCTTATTCTTTGCTTGTCATAGTGTACAACCATTACAAAATTCCATTTAGCATTATTTTGTAAAGTAGAAACATTTTATATTCCATGAGCTAATAATTCATCTAAAAGATATAAACCTTAGAGGAACTTTTGCACACTTGTTCAATATAGTGTGTATTAAAGTATTTGAAGCATTATAATTTATAAAAACAAAACTCTGGAAACAACTCCATTATCCCCTCACTAGTAGGATGGATAAAAAACATTGTGACATATTCACATGATGGAATAGCATAAAGTGGTTAAACTAATGAACTGCAGCTCTATTCTGGATCTTAGAAAAAGGACAGTGATTTTTTTAAAAAGCAAGTCTCAGAAAACTATACACAGTATATCATTTTTATAAAGCTCAAAAACAGAGAACTAAAAAGTGTATTGTTTAAACACATATAGATATAGAATAAAGGTATAAAATATATGAGGCAAAAATAACCATAAAAACCAGGATAGTAGTAATTGTTGGGGGTGAGAGTGGGGGTGGGAGATGAAGTACAAAGAGATAAGGAAGGAAAAATGAGAAGTATCTGAGTGGAGTTCTTGAGTAGTGTATTTTCAAATGTTTATTTTATTGTTATGCATCTCAACTTACAAATTTTAAACATAGTGTTTTGTAAGTATAAAGCATTCTAGTAAAATGATAGAGAAATAAATTTTTTGGATAAAGAAAGATAATAACATACACCAAGGCTACATGTGGTCACAAAAACCTATAGGCAAGTTGCAAGCAGTAGCTTCAAAGTCTTCTTGTCAGCCTAATCAGAGTTTTGTTAACTTTGCTGTTGCTAGGAACATTTTTTTTTAGCTTTCTAGTTATCATCTAATTCACTAAATATATATCTTTTATTTTCTAACTCACATTAATGTCCTGTTAAATTTCTAATATTAGATTAGCAAGAGATCTAGGATTTCATTTTTTTAGAGGGGAGGGTGTTCCCATTTACCCTTAATTTTTTTTTTTTTCAAGAATCCCTGGAACTTAAGCATTTCAAAAAGAGAGATCAGGTTTACAGAAATACCTAAGAAGGGAGATCCTGGAGTTTGGTTAGTCTAATTTTCACTTTGTCTCCTGTTTCCCTTTGAGGACAATGAGTCTAAACAGTTTGAGAGAAGATCCTGGTCATCTGCTAATTCACTGTAGCAGGCTGTATTTTGAAAAACTGAATGTACTATCTCCCACTCCATATGTTCTTCTGTTAATATGCTGCACCCCCATTAAAAAGCAAAGTCTCTACTCCCTCCCTTGAGACTAGGTGGGTCTCTGTGATTGTCTGAACCAATGTGATGGCAAGAAAGTCATGCTGTGACATCCTGACCTCTGAGACCAGGGCATAAAGGATATACAGCTTCTGTTGGGTTATTCATCTTGGGGTGCTTGCTCTTGAAATCCAGAGCACAGGCTTTGAGGAAGTCCAGGCTCAACAGGCAGTATTGACTAATTGACATGTGAGAAAGCAAACCCGTGCCACCTCCTGACCACAGCTACACAGGAAACCCAGGGTGAGGATGACCTGACTGAGGTCTGTCTCCCAGAGATGGTGATGGCGGATTGTTGTTGCTTTATGACACCAAGTTCATGTAATTTGCTATGCTGCTAACTGGAACATCAAAGTTTCAGTACAAGCAACCAAAGATGTGGACAACGACAGCCATGCATGTGGACAAGCTTACCCATTCAACTCTACGCTGAGGTTAGGGCATCCAGGGACATAGCTCTTCCTTATCTCAGCCCTTCAACTGTTCACACAGCCATCCCTGGAGAGACCTGTTAACCAGGAGTCAGAGGTTGTTGGCCATCAACCTCCTAACAGACCCCTAACCAGTGTCCTCTCTCCTCTCCTGGCTATTTGTAAACCTGCTAGATTTCTTTTTCAACCCTTAAAACAAGTTGATGTCTTGAAAAAGGCACCTCCTCTGGAAAAGGTCACTAGTGCATCCTCCAACAACACAGTCTCTTAATTTTTCATAGAGAGCCCAGACTGTAACAGGACAAAGTTCTCCCCAACCTAATTGTGTGCTGTGCATGCATATTCAATCGCTTGAGTCATGTCTGACTCTTTGCAACCCCATGGACTGTAGCCCACTAGGCTCTTCCATGGGATTTTCCAGGCAAGAATACTGTTGCGGGTTGCCATTTTCTCCTCCAGGGAATCTTCTTAACTCAGAGATCAAATCCATGACTCCTGCAGCTCCAGCATTGGCAGGCAAATACCACTGTGCCATCTGGGAAGCCCGCTGGTGTTACTAGAGCTGTTTTCATTGTCTCTTGTGAAAGAGGTTTTCTACCTGCTTCCCACTTGAAGCAGGGAGGCTCTTTATGCAAGTCAGCACTGACTTGTGTTTCTGGTGATAACTGGAGTGACAAATTGGTTCTTCTCTCAGTAGAGCAGAGAGAAAAAAAGAACACAAGTTTAATCAGAGGAGTGGCCCCAAAATGGAAGACTAGCCAATCATAGTTTAACTCCAAAACATTAAAGGCTATAATGGATATGAAGATACCACTCAGCAGCAAACAGCCAGGAAAAGAAGTTGAGATGTTAAATTCTTTAATGATAATTTAATGAAAATATTTTGAGTTTTTTTTTTAAGAAATCCATATTTGGCTAGAATTTCCTCTTCTTATGTCTCTGAAACAGATAAGGATAAAAGCCAATTTTATAAGTATCTTCATGTTTTATATAAACTTTTCTGTTTATAGTTTTCTAAATGTAAAAGCTACCACAAATTCAGTAGAGAAGGAGAAGAAGGAATATAAAATAATCTCCTCCAAGATCAAAAAACAAACCAAAACCAAGTACAAGGGATATTTTTGAAGTTTATCAGATATGAAGGCAGGCATTTCATTTTTTGCCATGTGTGTAAAAATTAACTTAGTGGAGAGTTGTCAGGATCTGGCCATAAGATAGGTAAGGCTACATTTTATTAAATTAACCAAACAAGGAGGTCATTAGACTGACGGGGCAATTTAATGTAAACAAACGAACCCTGGAAATAAATGCCTCCAGGTTATGAAGTCAAAGCCTCAGGACAACTGATCACAAACAGCCAACCAAATTTTAAGCTACAGTCAATACTTTTACTTTGCTTCCATGCCTTTTTTTTTTTTCCCCCAAGAAGTTTTTTTTTTTTTTTAATAATTTATTTTAATTGGAGGATAATTATTTCACAGTACTGTGGTGGCTTTTGCCATACATCAATATGAATCAGCAAAGGCATATCAATCAGAATAGGCATATCAATCAGAATAGGCATATGTGTCCCCTGCATCCTGAATGCCCCTCCTACTTCCCTCCCCGCCCTATCCCTCCAGGTTGTTACAGAGCACCAGCTTTGGGTTGCCTGCATCTACATCAAATGCCCACTGGTTATCTGTTTTACAATATAATAATGTATATATTTCAATGCTATTCTCTCAAATGATCCTATCCTCTCCTTCTGCCACTGAGTCCAGAAGTTTGTTCCTTACGTCTGTGTCTCCTTTGCTGCCCTATGTATAGGATTGTCAGTACCATATTTCTAGATTCCATATATATGCATTCAGTTCAGTTCAGTTCAGTTCAGTCACTGAGTCATGTCCAACTCTTTACGACCCCGTGAACCACAGCATGCTGGGCCTCCCTGTCCATCACCAACTCATGGAATTTACCCAAACTCATGTCCACTGAGTTGGTGATGCCATCTAACCATCTCATCCTCTGTCATCCCCTTCTCCTCCTGCCTTCAATCTTTCCCAACATCAGGGTCTTTTCAAATGAGTCAGCTTTCTGCATCAGGTGGCCAAAATATTGGAGCTTCAGCTTCAACATCAGTCCTTCCATTGAACACCCAGGACTGATCTCCTTTAGGATGGACTGGTTGGATCTCCTTGCAGTCCGAGGGACTCTCAAGAGTCTTCTCCAACACCACAGTTCAAAAGCATCAATTCTTCTGAGCTCAGCTTTCCTTATAGTCCAACTCTCACATCCATATATGACTATTGGAAAAACCATAGCCTTGACTAGATGGACCTTTGTGGACAAAGTAATGTCTCTGCATTTTAATATGCTGTCTAGGTTGGTTATAACTTTCCTTCCAAGGCGTAAGCATCTTTTAATTTCATGGCTGCAATCATGATATTCAGTGATCTTGGAGCCCAAAAAAACACAGTCAGACACTGTTTCCCCATCTATTTGCCATGAAGTGATGGGACCAGATGCCATGATCTTAGTTTTCTGAATGTTGAGCTTTAAGCCAACTTTTTCACTCTCCTTTTTCACTTTAGTCAAGAGGCTCTTTAATTTTTCTTCACTTTCTGCCATAAGGGTGGTGTCATCTGCATATCTGAGGCTATTGATGTTTCTCCCAGCAATCTTGATTCCAATTTGTGCTTCCTCCAGCCCAGCGTTTCTCATGATGTACTCTGCATATAAGTTAAATAAGCACGGTGACAATATACAGCCTTGACATACTCCTTTCCTTATTTGGAACTAGTCTGTTGTTCCATGTCCAGTTCTAACTATTGCTTCCTGACTTGCATACAGGTTTCTCAAGAGGCAGGTCAGGTGGTCTGGTATTCCAATCACTTTCAGAATTTTCCAGTTTATTGTGATCCACACAGTCAAAGGCTTTGGCATAGTCAATAAAGCAGAAATAGATGTTTTTCTGGAACTCTCTTGCTTTTTCCATGATCCAGCAGATGTTGACAATTTGATCTCTGGTTCCTCTGCCTTTTCTAAAACCAGCTTGAACATCTGGAAGTTCACGGCTCACATATTGCTGAAGCCTGGCTTGGAGAATTTTGAGCATTACTTTGCTAGTGTGTACAATTAGTGCAATTGTGCAGTAGTTTGAGCATTCTTTGGCATTGCCTTTCTTTGGGATTGGAATGAAAAGTGACCTTTTCCAGCCCTGTGGCCACTGCTGAGTTTTCCAAATTTGCTGACATATTGAATGCAGCAATTTCACAGCATCATCTTTTAGGATTTGAAATAGCTCAACTGGAATTTCATCACCTCCACTAGCTTTGTTCATAGTGATGCTTTCTAAGGCCCACTTGACTTCACATTCCAGGATGTCTGTCTCTAGGTGAGTGATCACACCATCGTGATTATCTGGGTCATGAAGATCTTTTTTGTATAGTTCTTCTGTGTATTCTTGCCACCTCTTCTTAGTATCTTCTGCTTTTGTTAGGTCCATACCATTTCTGTCCTTTATTGAGCCCATCTTTGCATGAAAATTTCCCTTGGTATCTCTAATTTTCTTGAAGAGATCTCTAGTCTTTCCTATTTTGTTGCTTTCCTCTATTTCTTTGCACTGATCACTGAGGAAGGCTTTCTTATCTCTCCTTACTATTCTTTGGAACTCTGCATTCAAACGGGTATATCCATATATGCATTAATATACACTATTTCTCTTTCCCTTTCTGACTATACTCTGTATAATAGGCTCAAGTTTCATCCAATAGCAAATGAAACAACTGACAAAGAATTAATTCCCAAAATATACAAGCAGCTCTTGTAGATTAATACCAGAAAAATGAATAACCCAATCAAAAAGTGGGGAGAAGACTTAAGCAGACATTTCTCCAGAGAAGACATACAGATGGCTAATGGACACATGAAAAGATACTCAACATCACTCAATATTAGAGAAATGCAAATCAAAACCACAATGAGGTATCTCACACTGGTCAGAATGGCCATCATCAAAAATTATACAAACAATAAATGCTGGGGAAATTGAGGAGAAAAGGGAACCCTCTTACACTGTTGGTGGGAATGCAAACTGATATAACCACTATAGAAAACAATATGGAGTTTCCTTTAAAAACTAGGAATAGAACTACCATACAACACAGAAATCCCACTACTGGGCATATTTCCTGAGGAAATCAGAATTGAAAAAGACACATATACCTCCATGCCCATTGCTAAGATGCTAAGATGCTTCAGTCGTGTCCGACTCTGTGCAACCCCATAGATGGCAGCCACCAGGCTCCCCCATCCCTGGGATTCTCCAGGCAAGAACACTGGAGTGGGTTGCCATTTCCTTCTCCAGTGCACAAAAGTGAAAAGTGAAAGTGAAGTCACTCAGTCCTGTCAGACTCTTCGTGATCCATGAACTGCAGCCTACCAGGCTCCTCCGTCCATGAGATTTACCAGGCAATAGTACTAGAGTGTGATGCCATTGCCTGCATATTAAAATTTTTAAGTGTTTATTTGAGCAAAGTTCTATTCAAATTAGATAGTGCCAAACCAAAAATAGTTAGGGATACTCCATTGCCAGGAACTTGGGGAGAAATTTCTACAAAGAAAAGGTAGATTCATCCACCTCATTAGAACTGACTCAAATGTGCTCCTTTTCATAACTGAGTAATATTCCACTGTGTATACATACCACAACTTCCTTAATCCATTCATCTGCCAATGGACATCTTGGTTGCTTTGTTATAGCTAGGACATGAAAGTGGAATATTACTCAGTTATGAAAAGGAACACATTTGAGTCAGTTCTAATGAGGTGGATGAATCTACCTTTTCTTTATAGAAGTTTCTCCCCAAGTTCCTGGCAATGGAGTATCCCTAACTACTTTTGGTTTGGCACTATCTAATTTGAATAGAACTTTGCTCAAATAAACACTTAAATTTTTTAATATGCATTGGTTTGTCTTTTACCAACAGAAAAGATGGAAATGGTGAGAATAATATGCTATTAGGGAGAGAAAAGTGTTTCCATGATGGCTTGGGGGTAAAGAATCTGCTTGCCAATGCAGAAGATGCAGTTTCAATCCCTGGGTTGGGAAGATCCTCTGGAGAAGGAAATGCCAACCTACTCCAGTATTCTTGCCTGGTAAATCCCATGAACAGAGGAGCCTGGTGAGTTACAGACTAGACTTGTGACTTGAGGATCACAAGTGTCAGACACGACTTAGCCACTAAACAAACAAAAAAGCAAAGAGGGAGAAAAATGCCTGGGATTGGGCTAGGGAAATTAGTGTGGAGGTTACTCCAGGCTGGGCTTGTGAAGTCCTGTGTATTTATCCATTTTCTTGGACAACCCCATGGGGTGAAATCTTGGCTCAGATTTCTTTAGACATGCACAGTGGTCTCCTGGCCTTTGCTGCTGCTGCTGCTAAGTCGCTTCAGTCGTGTCCAACTCTATGCGACCCCATAGACGGTGGGCCACCAGGCTCCCCCGTCCCTGGGATTCTCCAGGCAAGAACAGTGGAGCGGGTTGCCATTTCCTTCTCCAATGCATGAAAGGGAAAAGTGAAAGTGAAGTCGCTCAGTCATGTCCGACTCTTCGCGACCCCATGGACTGCAGCCTACCAGGATCCTCCGTCCATGGGATTTTCCAGGCAAGAGTACTGGAGTGGGGTGCCATTGTCTTCTCCTGGCCTTTAGAGAAGTCTCTAATGTCTACTGAGTTTTGGTCTCCCATTTCTAAAGCCCCACAATAGGACAAAAACAATAGCCAGATTGATGGCTTCAGTTCCAGAAAAGAAGAGGAAGGGAAAACAACAACAACACCCAGCTTCTGATAACCGAGGAGACTACAGGGAGAGCTGTATAGTTTCCTGGAATCTAAGACGGAGGCTTTTCGCTCTTTGCTAGAGCTCGTTTGGGCTTTGTAACCATGGTTTTCCAAGGCCCAACTATATAAAAATAGAATATTTATTTAAAAAATAAAACCTGACAGATAAGCCACTGCTGTTTCTACTTGCAGTGCAAAATGCCATGAGACTCCCAAAGCAAAAGCCCATAAAATCTGGTAAATGAGCCCTCTACCTAACAAGGCCCCTGGGCACCCATTGTCTGCTTCCTTCTAGCCCCAAGTTGACTCTCGAGGGTGCCCAGGGACTTATATCCAGAAACCTTGAGATATGAGCCCCAAAGAGCCTTTCTTGGGTGTCAAAAGCTCCTCCTTCAGCTGGAGAAAATATCTAGTATCCCAGTAAATTTCCTTCTACCACCATCCCTGGAAGAGCTCTAAAACAGGTGGAAGGACTGCATTTAGGTACCTTTACCTCACAACCTTGATTTGTGAATACTTGTGACCAATGGGCCACATCTTTGATTTCCCCCTCCATTTTTCTGTTGAGCCACAAATTTGCAGGAAGAAAAGTAAGTTAGATTTTGGAAAAGACATCAGGGATTTACAGAGGGAGCCACTGAGGAATAAAATAGATGTAAGAATTTTATTGAAGGCTTCCCTTGAAGCTTAGTTGGTAAAGAATCTGCCTGCAGTGTAGAAGACCTGTGTTTGATTTCTGGGTTGGGAAGATTCCCTCAGGAAGGAAATGGCAACCCACTCCAGTATTCTTGCCTGGAGAATCCCATGAACAGAGGAGCCTGGTAAGCTACAGTCCATGGGATCACAAGAGTCATACAGCAACTCAATCACCAAGGGTTTTATTGATGTTAAAAGGTGAAATTATATTAAGCTGGAAAAGGTCCAGGTGTGTATGAATTTTTGTTTTTCTTTATCCTTAATTTACCACTTTGAAAGATCATCTGCTAATCCTAAGGAATCATGATTTATGGCAGAAAGTGAAGAGGAACTAAAAAGCCTCTTGATGAAAGTGAAAGAGGGGAGTGCAAAAGTTGGCTTAAAGCTCAACATTCAGAAAACGAAGATCATGGCATCTGGTCCCATCACTTCATGGGAAATAGATGGGGAAACAGTAGAAACAGTGTCAGACTTTATTTTGGGGGGCTCCAAAATCACTGCAGATGGTGACTGCAGCCATGAAATTAAACGACGCTTACTCCTTGGAAGAAAAGTTATAACCAACCTAGAAAGCATATTGAAAAGCAGAGATATTACTTTGCCAACAAAGGTCCATCTAGTCAAGGCTATGGTTTTTCCAGTGGTCATGTATGGATGTGAGAGTTGGACTGTGAAGAAAGCTGAGTGCCAAAGAATTGATGCTTTTGAACTGTGGTGTTGGAGAAGACTCTTGAGAGTCCCTTGGACTGCAAGGAGATCCAACTAGTCCATTCTGAAGAAGATCAGCCCTGGGATTTCTTTGGAAGGAATGATACTTAAGCTGAAACTCCAGTACTTTCGCCACCTCATGCGAAGAGTTGACTCATTGGAAAAGACTCTGATGCTGGGAGGGATTGAGGGCAGGAGGAGAAGGGGACAACAGAGGATGAGATGGCTGGATGGCATCACTGACTCGATGGACATGAGTCTGAGTGAACTCCGGGAGCTGGTGATGGACAGGGAGGCCTGGCATGCTGCGATGCTTGGGGTCGCAAAGAGTCAGACACAAATGAGTGACTGAACTGAACTGAACTGAACTGACTAATACGGTAATGTGTGACTCTGCCACTTAGCAGTTATGTTTCCTTGTCTATGTCTTGTCTTCAGACAAATCATAATCCACATAGACACTTTTTATAAAGCCTCATAGAGTAGATTTACAGTTACCTACCACAATATACACATCAAGGCCAAACAACTTTCCATATTATCAAACGGTCCCTGATATCTAACAAAAAAATTGTTCTGTTTTCAACTTCATACTGTGTCCTTTCATATGATGCACTGAAGAGCCGAAGCGTAATTGTGCAGCAACCCCTTAAAAATACCATTTTGTAGATTTCCTTTATTTAAAATGGTATATTTCTGAGGAATAGATTAATCTTAAAAGCTTTAAAGAAGCTTGATGTTGAAATTTACCCAATAGTAAGTCATTTTGTGTGTTGTTAATTTACTTTACTTCCAGCAAAATGCACTTTTTCAGCAACTCCATGCTTTCTATTATTAAATTTGTTTTTATAGCTAACCTGTTACATAATTACATGTAGTTTAGTAATAAGGTAAAGCTACTAGAGAAGTTTCACTACCAGTCCATTTTCCAATTAGATGTTCACAGAGTCAGGCTTCCTTCTAGTTATAATTCCAGTGTCAAAATTTCGCCTAGTTCATTAGTCGTTTGTTGCTCTCATGGGCATAGACAGAAGAACAAGGAGACAGGGGTTATAAACACTGAATACTCCTCTTCTTTGAAGAAGACCTCACTATGGTAGCCTAGCACTCTGTTTCCTAAGAGGCCATTTGTTTGATGGACCAGTGACCTGTAATGATTCCACCAGCGAACACTTGTGCCCTACATTGCAGTGGACACACTAGCAACACAGAGTTGGAATACATGGACCCTACTCTCAAAGACTGTATAATGCAGCCATGATGGGGGCAAGTTCTGTGATACAATTTTGTAGTAGAAGGAACAATGGACACAGGATCACAAGACTTGTATTCAAATATTGATTTTCATCCTTTGACATCTGTGTGTCCACAGACAATTTCCTGAGTACAGCTGATCCTCAGTCTCTCCTTCTGAAGAGAAACAATAATTCTTGCCCTCCCTGCTCCACCGGATGGTGATGAAATTAAATAATGCTTGTGAACATGTTGTGTAATCACATAGGCACTATAGTTCTTTCAACACAGAAGAACTAGTATACACATGTCCTACATGTACAAGGACATGGATCTGGGGAGAGGGAGAGAGGGAGGGAAGAGAGAAAAAGAAAGGATTTTACAGAGGTCATGAGCTTTGTGTAGCTTTGAAAACTGAGCAGTGTCTAGGGAAGAGTAGTGTAGGACCAAAGCTGAGAGGAATAGTACTCGGAGTTGAAAGACTGAAATGAAAAGGCAGTGTAAAACCATAGTGACACGACCTCTGTCTTAAACCCTAGACACTTAGGAATTAGGAGGTATCTACAGAGCCTAGAGGGGCTTCCCAGGTGGCACCAGTGTTCCCAGTGTTAATCACTCAGTCCTGTCCAACTCTTTGTGACCCCCATGGACTGGAGCCTTTGAGGATCCTCTGTCCATGGGATTCTGTAAGCAAGAATACTGGAGTGGGTTGCCATTCCCTTCTCCAGGGGATTCCCAAGGATAGAACCTGGGTGTCCCACATTGCAGGCAAATTCTTTACCATCTGAGTCAGTAGGGAAGCCCCAAAGAATCCGACCACCAATGCAAGAGTTGTGGATTCGATCCCTGGGTCAGGAAGATCTCCTACAGAAGGAAGTGGCAACCGGCTCTGGTATTCTTGCTTGGGAAATTCCATGCACAGAGGAGCCTGTTGGGCTATAGTCTACGGGGTCACAAAGAGTCGGACATGGAGCATACATGAAGCCTAGAGCTCTGCCTGACACCGTTGAACTTGAATGGATTCAATAATTGTTCAAATTCTAAGTATGATACTTAGTTTAAAATGTTTCTACCAACAGTTCTGTGATATTGTTATCACCACTGTATTAATATAAAGGTAAGGAAATTGGTCTTAGATACATTAATTCTTTGCCCAAGATAAGTTAGTGTATGATAGAAGTAGGATATGAGTCTAAACCATTTGACTCTAAAAGCCACACACTTTAGTGAGTAAAGAACATTTCTTCTTTGTTTATTCCCAAAAGAAATGAGCATGAGTGTGGCTATAAATCAGCAGAAACCTGAAGTAGATTGACCAAAAGAATCTGCCCAGTCTACTAATAACAGAAATCAACCAACTAGGTTCCTTATAGAATTTTTTTTTTTTACTTTCTTAGATACCATATATGACTTAATGAAGAAAGAGAATCACACTCTGGTGAGTGAGTTTACTCTTCAGGGTTTCTCCAGCTTCTGTGAGCACCAGTTCACCCTCTTTATCGTGTTTTTTGCACTGTACATGTTAACCCTGGCAGGCAATATCATCACTGTGGCCATCATCAGCCTTGACCGTCGCCTCCACACCCCCATGTATTTCTTCCTCGGCATGCTGTCAGCTTCCGAGACTGTGTACACAGTCATCATTATACCCAAGATGCTCTGCAACCTTGTAGGCCTGAGTCAGTCCATTTCTTTGGCAGGTTGTGCCGCTCAGATGTTCTTCTTCATCACTTTGGCCATCAACAACTGCTTCCTGCTCACTGCGATGGGCTACGACCGCTATGTGGCCATTTGCCACCCCTTGAGGTACACAGTTATCATGAACAGGAGGGTGTGCATCCAGCTGGTGTGGGGGGCCTGCAGCATCGGGCTGATTGTGGCCATGACACAGGTGACATCTGTATTCAGGTTACCCTTCTGTGCCACAAAGGTGGCCCACTTCTTCTGTGACATCTGGCCTGTGATGAAGCTCTCCTGCATTGACACGACTGTCAATGAGATCCTGACTTTGATCATCAGTGTCCTGGTGATCCTGGTTCCCATGGGATTGGTTTTCATTTCCTATATCCTCATCATCTCCACCATCCTTAAAATTGCCTCAGCTGAAGGTCGGAAGAAGGCCTTTGCCACCTGCGCCTCCCACCTCACTGTGGTCATTGTCCACTATGGCTGTGCCTCCATTGCCTACCTCAAGCCCAAGTCAGAGAACAGCAAGGATGAGGATCAGCTGATCTCAGTGACCTACACTGTCGTCACCCCACTACTGAACCCTGTGGTGTACACCCTGAGGAACAAAGAGGCCAAGGATGCTCTGCTCCGGGCCATTGGCAGGAAGCTTTCCTGATAAGATGGGCCTGTTACAAAGAGGGTCTTGGAAGATTCTATAGGGAAGAGAAAGTAAAGCAGTGAACAGCACCTAGAGTGAAAATTCTGGAGCCTACCATGCAGTGGTTGGGTAGAAGAGATAAAAGGATTATAAATCCAGGCCCTGGAGAAAGGGGCTCCAAAGTACAAGCAAGCCTGCCCCTGATAAGACAGCATAGATGGTATGGAGGATCAATATAAGAGTAAGAACTTGATATGGGGAAGTACACGGATTGTATGCATAACCTAGGACAGAATGAGATCAAGATAGTAGAAAGGATTAATGAGAGGAGGCTGCTTCAAGGCAGTACTAAACCTTTAAATACATTCTATAACACTCTTTTTCGACATGAAGCTCCCTTTTATCCATTTAGAGTTACAAAGGCTTAACATCCAATTGAAGTCATTGTTTTGTGGACAATTCAAGTTCCTTGCATCTTAAACACCATAAATAAATAGCCGTCAGTGATAATAAACATCTATATAATTTACCAACTCCTGAAGTCTAGATCTTTTTCATGTATATGGCCAACCTGGAACTTAAGTTTTCAGGAATATGTAAGAGAAATATTTTTGGAAAATGATTAAAATTCCTTGATAATTTAATTAAAGAAGTAGCACCAAGTAATCATATTGGCATTTATATTTCAAGAATGCACAAGGATTGTTGGTGATAACATGTGTAAATAGTTCACTCAGTTAAAAAAAAATAGTATTGCCTTTGGAGATGCTTGCAGAATGGGTAAAAGTGGATAGGGAATGGGAGGACAAGAAAGAATCTACAGAAAGGATTAGTCAGGTGAGAGGACTGGAAAGAAGTGGATGTAAGGAAAGTGTCGTATGGTAAAAGAAAAAGATTTAAACCATCAACCCTATCGTTTCAGACCCCCAGGATCTGCATTAATATGCCATCTTTCACTAGTAACCTTCACTTCCAGTGCCCCTGCACGAGCCTGTCATCCAGTTCCACGCAGAACACCTAGTGTCTTGTGACTTCTCTCTTTCTATTTCATATTTGCGTGTGTTTCTACAGCTTACTGTCACTTCATGGAAATCCCTTACTGCCACCCTTAGTGCCTATTCAACCAAAGTGTACTCCTTTTAAAACACCAAACTAAAAGGATGACCCTTTCATGAACTTTCTAATGAAGAAATCACCCCCTCACTCTCCTACCTCCAAACTCGCACATACATTATTATAGAGCAAGCATTTCCTATAATGTCTTTAGAAATGAAAGCTTGAAATGAATGAGTGATGTCATAACCAGATGAAGTCTTCATTAGCTGGACAGTTTAATGTTTGAGTTGTACCAAGCAGTGGCATTTTCAGAGGCTGTGTTCTCCTTCATGTTATTAATAATCTCAAAAATTAGGACTATGTTCAAATATTATAATTTCATAAATAGCCCATTGTGGTTCAATCTTACCCACATCTGAGCATTTTTCAAAATTTATGGTGGAATCCTGGAGAAGGCAATGGCGACCCACTCCAATACTCTTGCCTGGAAAATCCCATGGACAGAGGAGCCTGGTAGGCTGCAGTCCATGGGGTCGCTAAGAGTCAGATACGACTGAGCGACTTGACTTTCACTTTTCACTTTCATGCATTGGAGAAGGAAACGGCAACCCACTCCAGTGTTCTTGCCTGGAGAATCCCAGGGATGGGGGAACCTGGTGGGCTGCCGTCTATGGGGTCGCACAGAGTCGGACATGACTGAAGCAACTTAGCAGCAGCAGCAGCAGCATGGTGGAATCCAAGAGAACCCAAAAATAAGGTTACCCACTGTTTGTTAATGGCCTCTCTCACTCAGTAAATACTTTTCAATTTTAGACTGTAGCTTCAAAAATGTTGCTCTGTCCATTCAAGTTTACTAATAATAATCTGTATCTGCAAAGTTAGCTACTGAAAATAGTAGCAAGTAGTGCTTGGAGGCCAGCAGGGCAAAGTGTATTCATTGTAACATAAGCACTGTAAGAAAAAGACTGCATTCTGCGTCCTGGCTTTACTTTTTATTCACCTCATATACTTGAATCTTTATTTAGCTTCTCTAAGCCTAAGTTTTCTCTGCAAAACATGTAGATAAAACAAATAACATTTTGTAGATGTTTCATCTACAAAACATGTCAGTTTCTCCTGACAAACATATGAGACAGTAAGTGTGAAAATCCTTTGTAAATGACAAATCAGGGACAAATATTCTCTTTATTATAGGAGTAAGAAAAGCAATATAATCTCTGTAAACTTCTAATTATATCAGAGAGTTCAGTGTCATCCATCTGAGGAGGATACTGCTACAGAGATTTTTTTTCTTTAACTTTTTATTTTGTATTGGAATATAGTCAATTAACAATGTTGTGATAGTTTCAGATAAACAGTGAAGGGACTCAGCCATAAACATACATGTATCCATTCTCCTCCAAACTCCCCTCCCATCCAGGCTGCCACATAACAATGAGCAGAGTTCCATGTGCTATACAGTAGCTTCTTGTCAGTTATCCATTTTAAATATAGTACTGTGTACAAACCACAGATATTTATGATTCTGCCTTTCTGTCTGCATGCTATCAATTTAATCCCTAGTCCTGGTTCAGGGTCGATTCTCTTTCCTTAGACATCCTGGAGAATAATGAGGGGAATTCTGCTTCTGGATGATTCACCTTCCAGACACATCCCAGTCATAGCACATCCCAGTCATTTAGCCTGGTACAGCGCTTCAGAGAGCTCATGAGTACAGTAAGTGATTGCTGTACTTAGTTTCCCCAGACATATGGGCTCCACCCTTCATTTCTCAACTGGTCTCCTTTGTTGGGAAGAACACAAAATCTTGAGACTTGAATTTAAGACACACCTTAACTTTCCCAACTATGTATAACTTTCCCAACTATGTATAACTTTCCCAACTATGTATAACTTTCCCAACTATGTATTCCTAAGGTAGTAAAGAAATCTTTCCTTATCTATGATAGGAGGTTATCAATGTCAACCATCTTTCCCATTAGGCTATTGAAAGAATGGAGGTTATCAATGTCAACCATCTTTCCCATTAGGCTATTGAAAGAATGGAGGTTATCAATGTCAACCATCTTTCCCATTAGGCTATTGAAAAAATCAACTAGAGTAGAATTAACAAAGTGGAATTGTTGTGGTAACCATAGGAAGTTAATATAATACATCATTATCCCTATTATTATTGGCTAATATTATCCCTATATTCTTACCTTTCCAATTTTTCCAGGCCATTTTATATTATTTCACTAATTAATTTTTGGACTTCTACTTTCCTCCCACTTCTATTTAAGTTCTAATACTGTTGTATTCTTCCTTAAATGTGCAGGTCTCATTAAAAAAACAAAAAAACCCTTCTAAACTCTGTATTACTATCTTTCATTAGCAATTTAATGCCTATCTTGCTCTACATCAAAAACTTTCCCTCTTCATTCAGTGAAATTCAAACTCTTTACCATGATCCACGATGACTCCCAATAGGAAATGCATATTGTAACATAAGCCAGTATGCACGTACACATCTTCTCTGTGTCTGTGTGTATTCACATACAAATGAAACATTGACAAATAATACTTACCCTTACTACAGGCAGTGCATTCTGATGTTTTCATTCTAGCTTGATCCATCCTATTTCATTTTATTTAAGTAATATTAGTGGAGAGAGGAGCATCTACAATGTATTTTGACCAAATACTCAATAATTGAAAGTTAAAATATTCAACTGAAGCCAATGCCTCAGCCTAACATCATTAGATTGTGTATCTGGGATAGTGAAATAAAATTAAAATGCTATTTGAAAACTTAATAACATTGAAATTTTATTATTAAACATTTGGTAATCATATTTAAACACTTGACACTTCAGAGAAAGGACATTTAGTCTTCATCGTAGCTGCTAGATTACTCTGCTGCTGCTGCTGCTAAGTCACTTCAGTCGTGTCTGACTCTGTGCGACCCCATAGACAGCAGCCCACCAGGCTCCTCTGTCCCTGGGATCCTCCAGGCAAGAACAGTGGAGTGGCTTGCCATTTCCTTCTCTAAAGCATGAAAGTGGAAAGTGAAAAGTGAAAGTGAAGTTGCTCAGTCGTGCCCGACTCTTAGCGACCCCACGGACTGCAGCCTACTAGGCTCCTTCGTCCATGGGATTTTCCAGGCAAGAGTACGGAGTGGGTCTGCTGCTGCTGCTGCTAAGTCACTTCATTCGTGTCCGACTCTGTCTAGCAGTCACTAAAACACACACTTGTGGTACTCGGTAGATGCTCACTTTTCAAGTAAGAAGCTGATTTGTAGAGGGGCAAAATATCTTGAGAGTAACATCTCATTTTTCTCTAACACTTTCTTTTCTTCATATTCTTTATTGCTGCTGCTGCTACTGCTACTGCTAAGTCGCTTCAGTCGTGTCCGACTCTGTGTGACCCCATAGACGGCAGCCCACCAGGCTCCCCCGTCCCTGGGATTCTCCAGGCAAGAACACTGGAGTGGGTTGCCATTTCCTTCTCCAATGCATGAAAGTGAAAAAGTGAAAGTGAAGTCGTTCAGTCGTGTCCGACTCTTAGCGACCCCATGGACTTCAGCCTACCAGGCTCCTCCATCCATGGGATTTTTCCAGGCAAGAGTACTGGAGTAGGGTGCCATTGCCTTCTCCATTCTTTATTAGGTAGGTATTAAAATAATGTATACTGTATATTGTCCTACACAATTTGAAATCATGCTGTAACTCATGTGTAAAATTTGATAAGATTCATGGATTAAATGGAATTAAGAAGCTAAAAATACCATGCTTAAAAGTTGTTTTTATTTAGTATTATAAATAAAGAACACCACATAATTTTACAAATATTAGAACTCTGATAGTCAATTTCCACTATTCTTTTTTGTACATTTAAACTTTGGCTTTATAAGTATATAATGTTCTTTCTAAAACTATCTAATAACTAACAAATTTCAATATTTATATGAAGCATTATTTTCCTATTTATTTAACTACTTAAAACTCTTAAATTTGTCCAGAAAATGAACAACTCTCACAATTATCATTATTTATTCTTGCATTTTACTTTTCTAATAATAAAATATATTCTTCACTTAATAGAATTTTAACATGTAAAGCATATAAAGCTATTTCAGTGTAATTCACAGAATGATTCACTGCATTTGAAAACATAAATGTAATTCAAACATATGTATATTTGAATGCATAAATATACAAACAGTACTCTTGCTTTATTCAGAGTACTGATGTTAGACTGACTAGAGATAATAATCATAATAATAACCTATGCTGTTGCATCATCATTGTTAACCTACAAATTCAGAGATGTCAAAATATAGCATACATGATTTTGAGCCATCAACTTTGTAGAGATTGAAAACCAAACTAGCAATTCAGCAGCAGGTTTTGACTAAATACCAGAAGCAAAGTAGAACTCTGAGTTATTCCTGGTGTGACCCACTAAACTGAGGAAAAACATTGGAGATGTGGATGCCATAAGGAATGCTGCATGCATGAGTGAGTAATGCTCCAAACTGGTTGAAATATCTGAGAAGAAAGTATCTGAGAAGTATCCGAGAAGAAAGTCCCTTATTTTTCTTTTTTATTCTTTTATTCTAAAATAGTAGTATGTGAATTGGCATTTTTCTGATTATAAAAGCAAATACTGATTCTTTGAAAAACATTTCAGAAAATTATACAGAAGAAACTTTGTTTTTTTATACAGAAGAACATGTTTTTTTCATGTTCACTGTAGCCTGGTGCAAACGCCAGGGACAGTGAAGGACAGGGAAGCCTGGAGCGCTGCAGTCCATGGGGTCACAGTCAGGCACAACTTAGCAACTGAACAGCAACAATAATAAAATGAGTACCTACAACATTTCTCTTCTCCACACTTGCCAACCCAACCCTGAAGCCAAATCCGAGAAGGGAAAGAAAAAAGTTTAAAATTAGGATTATATAGCCAGTGCTTTAAAAAATGGAATATTTTTTATCTAGTCCATAGTCTCTAGTGGACTAGAGACTACGAGCCATGTTGAGCAACTGTGAGGCATGAAAAAGAGACTTCCAACAAATGCAATTGGATTGATAAGGTATCTTAGAAGTATGTAGGAATCAAAAGGAAAATCTAGGCTTGAAACTTAGGAGTGGCACAAACGTTGCTTCATACTCAGAGGTGGAGGAAAATAAGATAATGATAAATGCCAAGACAAAGTAACAGGGTGTATTAGCCCAGGAGAAGGAGCCCTCCCCCACAGTTCTTGCTCCCAGGTAGGCAATAGGAGAACAGCATTGGTGATTTCCAGACAAGAGCAATACTTGGAGTAAGAGGCATGGCTAATGACACAGAGTCTAGCAATAACAAATACTAGGGAAATAAAAGAAAACATAAATACAGGCAGAAACAACTAGATATTAGAAGTGTTGAGCAAAAAAGCAGTAACATTTTTATAAAATAAATTAAGAAAATTAAACTCGCTTCTCCTGCTCAATATGAAGCTAAACATACCAGCTAATCCTAACCACAATTTAAAACAAATTATAGAAATTCTGTTAGATGTGAGTTCAGAGTAGAGAGAATTCTGACAAAACACAGATTTTACATTGCATTATTTCTGACTTTTTCCTAAAACTCTACTACATTTAAGAATAGCCTCACTTCCATAGTAAAAGGAAATAGGAGACTAGTGCAAAAGAATGTCTGTGACAAAATTTTGAAATCTGGAAAGCAGTTTAGTAAGTTGTTATTGATTTCTATGTAACTTAGCACACAGGAGAATGCTGATGTATTATTGAATGCGCAGGAGATGCCTGAGGCAGAGAGAACAACCTAAATGTCAATTTATCAATCAGAATGCCAGACATATTCAGGAAAATGGGTAGTAAGTACTTGTGAACCTAAGAGTGAATGATTAATCTAACAAAATAGAGGTGCTTGAAAAATTTTAAGAGACATCACACAATTAGAACCTTTCCTCCACCTGAGCAGAAGGCTAAAGGATTGCCTCCTGGAGAGAGTTAAAGAGATGAGGTAGGGTTCGGAGTGTGCTATAATAATAATTTTTTTTTTAAGTGAAGGAAAGGTAAAAGAGTATCAGCACACCTCACAGGATATTGACAATAAGTCTTAGAGCTCCCCACCTCAAAACTGAAGGATTTTCCCTTGGGGAACTCAGCATTTCAAGAACAAAGACTTAGATATGGACAAGTCAATGTTCTATGTTGGAAAAATAAGCTTACCCTAATAAAGCCAGCTTTACCATATTACCCAGCTTTATCACCCTACTAAGTAAAGCCCACCACCCAATCTATCTCATCCCACCACACATACATACTACAAGGTTTCTAAAAAGCTTATTAGTATGTCAAGCATACAATGTCAATTCAATACTTTGGCCACCTGACATGAAGAGCCAACTCACTGGAAAAGACCCTGATGCTGGGAAAGAGTGAAGGCAAAAGGAAAAGGAGGCAGCGGAGGATGAGATGGTTAGAGAGTAGCACCAACTTAATGGACATGAATTTGAGCAAACTCTGGAAGATAGACCCAGTTGGATTCCTGAGTCAGGAAGATCTGCTGGAGAAGGGATAGGCTACCCACTCTAACATTCTTGGGCTTCCCTTGTGGCTCAGCTAGTGAAGAATCCATGTGCAATGCAGGAGACGTCAGTTCCATCCCTGGGTTGGGAAGATTCACTAGAGAAGGGAACGACTAACCACTCCATTATTCTGGCCTGGAGAATTCCACAGACTGTACAGTCCATGGGGTTGCAAAGGTCAGACACGACTGAGCAACTTTCACTTTCACTTTCTGGGAGACAGTGAAGGACAGGGATCCATGGGGTTGCAAAGAGTCAGACATGACTTAGTGACTGAGCAACAACAACAAAAACAAATTTCAATCATAGTCATAATTGACTGAAAGGATCACCAAGTATTTGAGTAAAACCACTAACATGGAGAGAGACATCGGCACAATAAACAGACAACAAAAGAATAAGAATCAGATACAGTGCAGGGAATATATTAAGATCTTTCCAAAGATACTTACTGAACATTTTCAGAAGGACACAACAAAATACTTTATCAGAGAAACAAAAGCAGTGCTGTATAAAAGGTATGTTCTGAGAAGCAAAAACAGATTTCAGAATTAAAAATACATTAGCTGAAATAAAAAATTAAATATGAGAGTGGCAAGAGAAATTTGATGGAATGTCTTCAATAACAGAACAAGAAGACAAACAGGAGTGAAATAAGAGGATAATATATGAGTATTGAAGATAAATCAATACAGTGATTCACATACTGAATTACTACTTTGTACACACTTGATACTAATGTAATACTATAAATCAACTATAATAAAAATAAGAAAAATAAATTAGGTCTTGAAAATAAAAGTTTAGGTGTATATAATAAGAAGCAAATGATAAAAGAACTACCTAAGTAAAACCACAAATAAAGACCTATATATATATAACTAGGGATACAAATAAAAATTTTAAAACTAAGATAATTGCAGGAAAAACTTTAGATCAATAATTTTTTTAAAACATAGTCTAAATACATAATTTTCTTTTTTTTTTAAATTAATTTTATTTTATTTTTAAACTTTACATAATTGTATTAGTTTTGCCAAATATCAAAATGAATCCACCACAGGTATACATGTGTTCCCCATCCTGAACCCCCCTCCCTCCTCCCTCCCCACACCATCCCTCTGGGTCGTCCCAGTGCACCAGCCCCAAGCATCCAGTATCGTGCATTGAACCTGGACTGGCATCTCGTTTCATACATGATATTTTACATGTTTCAATGCCATTCTCCCAAATCTTCCCACCCTCTCCCTCTCCCACAGAGTCCATAAGACTGTTCTATACGTCAGTGTCTCTTTTGCTGTCTCGTATACAGGGTTATCGTTACCATCTTTCTAAATTCAATATAAATTAACCTTGGCCTGAGAATAATCAGAAAAATAAACAGGCCAACAGTCAAAAACAAAAATTTAATCACAATACACCTTCTACTCCTGTTGAAGAGAAAGACATGAGACCAAACATTTATGGGAGAATGGCATTGAAACATGTATAATATATATGAAATGAGTCGCCAGTCCAGGTTCAATGCATGATACTGGATGCTTGGGGCTGGTGCACTGGGACGACCCAGAGGGATGGTATGGGGAGGGAGGAGGGAGGATGGTTCAGGATGGGGAACACGTGTACACCTGTGGTGGATTCATGTTGATATATGGCAAAACCAGTACAATATTGTAAAGTTAAAAAATAAAATAAATAAAAAGAAAACAAAAAGAAAATATGCAGATTCTTTCAAGTTTAATTAAAAAAAAGAGGAGAATCTTCCAAACTCAAATCATGAAACCACTAGCTTCAAAAACTTTGTATCAAACCAGAAACAGGCAGTGAAAAACACAAAATTAAACACCAACATTGCTGACAGATAAGAGCAAATATTCTAAATAAAATCTTAACAAAAGGAATCCACAGTTTGAAGAAACTCAGCATGTCCAAGTTGAGTTTAGACCAGGAGTGCTAGGATGATTAAATGCTAAATAATCTATCAGAATAATTGATCATATTAACAAATTAAATTATTAAATTCACAGGATTACTTCAAAAGATGAAAAACACAAAACATTAAATATAAATCCAACATCCAATTAATCAGAAACACTCTTACCAAACTAAGACTAAAAAAGAAATTCTTTTAACTTTAAGCACCTATCATAAGTAGGCACCAGACAGCATAAATATTGACAAAAGATTTGAGCATTTCAACTAAATCCAGGAAAAAGACAAAAATGTATACACATAGTAAGGATAAAAGACAAGATGGATATATATTGTTCACACCTCTTTTCCGCTCCTATTTGATGCATTTGACTGAGTCAAAGCAGAATAAACAAAAAGTTGTGGATGTGTCTGGTGGTGAAAGTAAAGTTTGATGCTCTAAAGAACAATATTGCATAGAAATCTGGAATGTTAGGTCCATGAATCAAGGTAAATTGGAAGTGGTCAAACAGGAGATGGCAAGAGTGAGCAACAACATTTTAGGAATCAGTAAACTAAAATGGACAGAAATGGGAGAATTTCATTCAGATGACCATTATATCTACTATTGTGGGCAAGAATCCCTTAGAAGAAATAGAGTAGTCCACAGAGTCAACAAAAGAGTCTGAAATGCAGTACTTGGGTGCAATCTCAAAAATGACAGAATGATCTCTGTTTGTTTCCAAGAAAAACCATTCAATATCACAGTAATCCAAGTCTATGCCTCAACCACTAATGTGAAAGAAGCTAAAGTTGAATGGTTCTATGGAGACCTACAAGACCTTTTACGACTAACAACGACAAAAAAAAAGATGTCCTTTTCATCATAGGGGACTTTAGGATGTTATTTCAGACATGTTTATCTCTGAATGTTTACCACAGTAATCCAAGTCTATGCCTCAACCACTAATGCCAAAGAAGCTGAAGTTGAATGGTTCTATGAAGACCTACAAGACCTTCTAGAACTAACACCAAAAAAAAAAAAAAAAAAATGTCCTTTCATTATAAGGGACTGGAATGTAAAAGTAGGAAGTTAAGAGATACCTGAAGTAACAGGCAAGTTTGGCCCTGGAGTACAAAATGAAGCAGGGCAAAGGCTAACAGAGTTTTGCCAAGAAAATGCACTGGTCATAGCAAACACCCTCTTCCAACAACACAAGAGACAACTCTACACACGAACATCACCAGATGGTCAATACCAAAATCAGGCTGACTATATTCTTTGTAGCCAAAGATGGAGAAACTCTAGATGGAGATACAGTCAGTAAAAACAAGACCAGGGACTAACTGTGGCTCAGATAATGAAATCCTTATTGCAAAATTTAGACTTAAATTGAAGAAAGTAGGGAAAACCACTAGGCCATACAGGTATGGTCTAAATCAAATCCCATATGATTATACACTGGAAGTGACAAATAGACTCAAGGGATTACATCTGTAAAACAGAGTGCCTGAAGAACTATGGACAAAGGTTTGTAACACTGTACAGGAGGTGATGGTCAAAATCATCCCCAAGACATAGAGAATTAACATATAGACATGGGGAGAGGGGAGGAGAGGATGAGATGTACAGAAAGAGTAACATAGAAACTTACATTAAATAGATAGCCAATAGGAATTTGCTGTATGGTTCAGGACACTGAAACAGGGGCTCTGTATCAACCTAGAGGGGTGGAATGGGGAGGGAGATGGGGGAGATGGGAGGGAGTTTCAAAAGGGAGGGAATATATGTATACCTATGGCTGATTCATGTTGAGGTTTGACAGAAAACAGCAAAATTCTGTAAAGCAGTTATCCTTCAATAAAAAATAAATAAATTAAAAAAAAATCATCCCCAAGAAAAAGAAATGCAAGAAGGCAAACTGGTTGTATAAAGAGGCCTTACAAATAGCTGAAAAAAGAAGAGAAATGCAAGGCAAAGGAGAAAAGGAAATATATACCCATGTGAATTCAGAGTTCCAGAGAATAGCAAGGAGAGATAAGAAAGACTTTTTAAGTTTATGATGCAAAGAAATAGAGGAAAACAACAGAACAGGAAAGACTAGAGATCCCCTCAAGAAAATTAGAGATACCCAGGCTTCCCTGGTGACTCAGATGGTAAAGTGTCTGCCTGAAATGCAGGAGACCCAGGTTTGATGCCTGGGTTGGGAAGATCCCCAGGAGAAGAAAATGGCAATCCATTCCATTACTCTCACCTGGAAAATTCCATGGATGGAGGAGCCTGGTAGGCTAAAGTCCAAAGGGTTGCAAAGAGTCAGACATGACTGAGCAACTTCATTTTCAAGGGAACATTTCACACAAACATAGGCACAATAAAGGACAGAAATGGTATGGATCTAACAGAAGAAGAATATACTAAGAAGAGGTGGCAAGAATATACAAAATAACTATACAAAAAAGATCTTAATGACCTGGATAACCACGATGGTGTGATCAGTCATCTAGAGCCAGACATTCTGGAGTGTGAAATCAAGTGGGCCTTAAGAAGCATAACTACGAACAAAACTAGTGGAGATGATGAAATGCCAGCTGAGCTATATCAAATGCTAAAAGATGATGTTGTTAAAGTGCTGCACTCAATATGACAGCAAATTTGGAAAACTCAGCAATGGCCACAGGCCTGGAATAGGTCAGTATTCATTCCAATCACAAAGACAGGCAATGCCAAAGAATGCTCAAGCTACCTACCACACAATTGCACTCACCTCACATGCTAGTAAAGTGATGCTCAAAATCCTTGAAGCTAGGCTTCAAGTATACATGAACTAAGAACTTCCAGATGTACAAGTTGGATTTAGAAAAGGCAGAGGAACCAGAGATCAAATTGCCAACAGCCATTGGATCATTGATGAAGCGAGAGAATTCCAAACAAACATCTACTTCTGCTTCATTGACTATGCAGAAGCCTTTGTCTGTGTAGATCACAGCAAACTGTGGAATATTCTTAAAGAGGTGGGAATACCAGGCCACCTTACCTGCCTCCTGTGAAACTATATGCAGGACAAGAAGCAACAGTTAGAACTGGACATGGAACGATGGACTGGTTCAAAATTGGGAAAGAAAGGAATATGTCAAGGCTGTATATTGTCACCCTGCTTATTTAACTTATATGGAGAGTACACCATGTGAAATGCTGGGCTGGATGAAGCACAAGCTGGAATCAAGATTGCGGGGAGAAATATAAATAACCTCAGATATGCAAATGACACCATCTTTACAGCAGAAAGTGAGAAGGGATTAAAGAGCCTCTTGATGAAGGTGAAAGAGGAGAGTGAAAAAGCTGGGTTAAAACTCAACATTCAAAAAATGAAGATCATGGCATCTGGTCCTGTCACTTCATGGCAGATAGATGGGGAAACGGTGGAAACAGTGCCAAATTTTATTTTCTTGGGCTCCATAATCACTGTGGATGGTTACTGCAGCCATGAAATTAAAAGACACTTGCTCCTTGGAAGAAAAGCAATGACACATCTGGACAGCATATTAAAAAGCAGAGCCATTACTTTGCCTGCAATGGTTCATATAGTCAAAGCTATGGTTTTTCCAGTAGTCATATACAGACATGAGAGCTGGACAATAAAAAAAGCTGAGGATCAAAGAATTGGTGCAATTGAACTGTGGTGTTGGAGAAGACTCTTGTGAGTCCCTTGGATAGCAAGGAGGTCAAACCAGTTAATCCTAAAGGAAATCAATGCTGAACATTCACTGGAAGGACTGATGCTGAAGCTGAAGCTCCAATATATTGTCCACCTAATGCAAAGAGCTGATTCATTGGAAAAGACCCTGTTGCTAGGAAAAAATGAAGGCAGGAGAAAAAGGGGATGACAGAGGATAGATGGCATCACTGACTCAATGGACATGAGTTTGAGCAAACTCTAGGAGATGATGATGCAGAGAAGACAATGGCACCCCCACTCCAGTCCTGGAAAACCCATGGACAGAGGAGCCTGGTAGGCTGCAGTCCATGAGGTCGCGAAGAGTCAGACACGACTGAGTGACTTCACTTTCACTTTTCACTTTCATGCATTGGAGAAGGAAATGGCAACCCACTCCAGTGTTCTTGCCTGGAGAATCCTAGGGATGGGGGAGCCTGTTGGGCTGCCGTCTATGGGGTCACCAGACACGACTGAAGCGACTTAGCAGCAGCAGCAGCAGCAGGAGATGATGAAGGATAGGAAAGCCTGGCATGCTGCATTCCATGGGGTTGCAAAGAGTCAGACATACTGAATGACTGAACAGCAACAATTTGACTTAAAATACAACCATGTAACAGAACCAAAAATTGTATTTATGGACTTGTATAAAGTTGTATAAAGATATTTTATATATATATATATATATATATATATATATATATATATGTAGGAAATGGCAACACACTCGAGTAGTTTTACCTGAAAAATCCCATGAACAGAGGAGCCTGGTGGGCTACAGTCCATGGGATTGCGAAGAGTCGGACATGACTGAGTGACTGAGCACACATGTATGCGTATATGTGTATATGTGTGTGTATATATACACACACATATATATGTCAACACTTGTGCTAGTGGTAAAGAACCCACCTGGCAATGCAGGAGACACAAAAGACTTGGGTTCAATCCCTGGATCAGGTAGATCCCCTGAAGGAGTGCATGGCAACCCACTCCACTATTTTTGCCTGGAGAATTCCATGGGCAGAGGGGCTTGGTGGGCTACAGTCTATATGGTCACAAAGAGTCAGACACGACTGAAGCAACTTAGCATACATCTCAACAATAGCCTAAGGAGAGGTGAGGTAATTAAGCTATATTAGAACGAGGGCTTTGCATACTTTGCAAATTAAGTGGATGGAACAACAGACTGATCCCAAATAGGAAAAGGAGTACGTCAAGGCTGTATATTGTCACCCTGCTTATTTAACTTATATGCAGAGTACATCATGAGAAATGCTAGGCTGGAAGAAGCACAAGCTGGAGTCAAGATAGCCAGGAGAAATATCAATAACCTGAAATATGCAGATGACACCACCCTTATGGCACAAAGTGAAGAGGAACTAAAAAGCCTCTTGATGAAAGTGAAAGAGGAGAGTGAAAAAGTTGGCTTAAAGCTCAACATTCAGAAAACGAAGATCATGACATCTGGTCACATCACTTCATGGCAAATAGATGGGGAAACAGTGGAAACAGTGGCAGACTTTATTTTTGGGGGCTCCAAAATCACTGCAGATGGTGATTGCAGCCAGGAAATTAAAAGACTCTTACTCCTTGGAAGGAAAGTTATGACCAACCTAGAATGCATATTCAAAAGCAGAGACATTACTTTGCTAACAAAGGTCCGTCTAGTCAAGGCTATGGTTTTTCCAGTGGTCATGTATGGATGTGAGAGTTGGACTGTGAAGAAAGCTGAGTGCCAAATAATTGATGCTTTTGAACTGTGGTGTTGAAGACTCTTGAGAGTCCCTTGGACTGCAAGGAGATCCAACCAGTCCATTCTAAAGGAGATCAGTCCTGGGTGTTCTTTGGAAGGAATGATGCTAAAGCTGAAACTCCAGTACTTTGGCCACTTCATGCAAAGTGTTGACTCACTGGAAAAGACTCTGATGCTGGGAGGGATTGGGGGCAGGAGGAGAAGGGGACGACAGAGGATGACATGGCTGGATGGCATCACCGACTTGAAGGACATGAGTTTGAGTGAACTCTGGGAGTTGGTGATGCACAGGGAGGCCTTACATGCTGTGATTCATGGCGTCACAAAGAGTTGGACATGACTGTGCCACTGAACTGAACTGAACTGAATAGGAACTAGAACTTTTAGTGTAAAAAATTACGTGCAATCTTTCTCATGGCAGCCACTAAAAAAATCATTTTTAAAAATCTAGAGAAGGAAAAACAAAGAGAATGACAATGTTACACTAGAAAATATCTATTTAACAAATAGAAGGCAGTAAGAGATGACAAAAGGAAAAAAGAATGACATATAGGAAATAAGTAGTATAATGGGAGATTAGATCCTTCCTGGCCAGTAACTACATTAAATAGAAGGAAGCTTGATAATCCAATAAAGAGGTAGAGACTGGAAGAGTGAATTAAGAACATGTGATCTGACTATCCAGTGTTCACAGGATACAGACTATAGACTCAAAGACACAGATAGTTGTTACAGGTAAAAAAATGGAATAAGAGATACCATGCAAACAGTTACCAAAAAATAACATGGTACATTAATATCAACTAAGTTGACTTAAGACCAAAGTTGTTACAAGAGAAAAGATGTACATGTTATAGTGATAAAAGTTCAATCCATCAGGAAGGCATAATGATTATAAATTGTACACATTCTGGATAACAAATCCCCAAAATACATGGAGCAAAAACTGACAGATTTGAAGGGAGAAATATACATAATAGTTAGAAACCTTAGAACTTCATCTCCAACAACAGATAAAACAACTAGACATAAGATCAACATGGAAAAAGAAGACTTGAACAATACTACAAACCAAATAGAACAGACATCCAAGGAACATTCCAGTCTATAAAAATCCACATTCTTCTCAACAAGGACATTCTTTAGGACAGTCGATATATTAGGCCATTAAGTAAACATCAGGAAATTTAAAAGGATTGATCAAACAATGTATATTTCTGTGTAAAGAAATTAATTAGAAATCACTTACAAAAGGAAATTTGGAAAATTCACAAATATGTGACTGTTAACACACTCCTAAATAATAACCAATGTATCAAAGAAAAAATCATAATGAAAATTAGAAACTACTTTAAAGGAAATGAAAACACATGCCAAAACTTAAGGAATACATAAAAATCAAGAGAGAAATATGTAAATGGGTATATTTAAAAAAAAGAAAGTTCTCAAGTTGGTAACCTAAGATTCCACCTTAAAAAAATGTAGAAAAAGAGCAAGCTAAATCTAAATAAACAAAATGAAAAAAAAAAAAAAAAAAGGAGTGGAGGAGAAGTAAATGATATGGATAATGAAAAACAATAGAAAAATTAACAAAACCTAAAGTTAGTTATTTAAAACAATCAACACAGTTAATAAAACTTGATGCTCGACTGACCAAGGGAAAAAGAGAGAGGACACAAACTGCCAAAGGATGTGAAAGTCACTCAGTCATGTCCGACTCTTTGCGATCCCTTGGACTGTAGCTTGCCAGGCTCCTCTGTCCATAGATTTTTCCAGGTAAGAATACTGGAGTGGGTTGCCATTCCCTTCTGCAGGGGATCTTCCTGTCCCAGGGATTTGAACCCAGGTCTCCTGCACTTCAGACAATTTTTTTTACCATCTGAGCCACCAGGAAGCCCAGAGAAAAGGAGAGAGAACACAAACTACCACAATCGGGAATTAAAGAGAAGATATTACCAGCGACCTCACAGAAATTTTAAAAGATCTTAATAGAATTATATGAACAACTGTATGCCAACAAATTAGACAGCCTAGATAAAATGGACAAATTCCCAGAAATTCATAAGCTATCAAAACCCACTTAAGAAATAGAATATCTGAATATACCTATAACAAGAACAAACTTCCCATAAAGAATAGCCTGGGACCAGATAATTTCCCTGGTGAAGTCAATGAAACATTAAGAATTTATTCCAATCGTTTATAAACTCATCCAAAAAATGAGAAGGAAATATTTTTCAGTGCATTATATGAGACTAGTATTGTATTTTTTTTGAGACTAGTATTATCTTAATATCAAAACCAGACAATGATATCACAAGAAAAAAATACTATCGGCCAATATTCCTTATGAATATAGATGCAAAAATCCTCACCAAAATGAAATCCAGCAATAATTCATTTCTAGGCATATATCCAAAGGAAATGAACACATGTTACTTTCATAACACCTAAAAAGTGGTATCAGTCCAAATTTCAATCAACTTGTGAATGGATAAACAAATAGAGTTTATCAACATATTAGAATATTATTTAGTCATAAAAATGAGTGAAATATTGATACATGCTACAATATGGTTGAACCTTGAAAACATTACACTAAGCAAAATAAGCTAATCACAAAAAAACAACATATTGTATGATTCCATTTATATAAAGTGTTCAGAACAGGCAAATCCATAGAGATAGAAAGTAGATTAGTATTTGTGAGCAGCTGAGAACGGGGAGAAATAGAGCAGCTGCTGATGGCTAATGCAGGGTATCTTTAGGGGTGATAAAAATGTTCTGAAATTAGACAATGGTGATAGTTGCACAACTCTGTGAATTTAGTAAAAACCACTAAATTGCACACTTTGAAAGTCTGAACTTTATGTTCTGTGAATTATAGCTCAATAGAGCAGTTATATAAAAATATCCATTTACAGCAATAACAAAAACACCCGAGCACCTTACAAAAATACAGCAAAAATAGACAAGATCCTTCTGTAGAATATTACGTCAGTTTACTGAAGGACACAAAGAAATCACTGCATAAATGGAGCCATATCCATTGATGGGAAGATTTAAAGATGCAAAGTCAATCCACAAACTCAGTGCAGTCCTATTAACAAGCCCAGTAAGATGCTGCCCACACACTGAAAAACTAATTCTAAAATTAGTGCATTCCTTTATTTAACAAATATTTATTGAGTGCTTACACTGTGTCACTTTTATTAAAGCTTCTAGGGGTGCAGCAATCAAGCTGATAAACAGTATCACTGCTTTCATGGGGCTTATATTTAGTAATGTGCTAAAATAGACAAAACTATTTAAGAAAAAATTACAATGGGTTTCTTCATCTAGCAAATATCAAGATATATCATAAATCTATATTAATTAAAACAACATAAAATTGGTACAAAAATAGCCAAAATTGATCTACACAAACGAATAGAATAAAATAATTTGTGTATAGATGTGTACACATATACTAATTTGACACATGGTAAAGAAGAAAGGAGTATGACTGAATAGACATGGCTTAGATATATGCAATAGTGAAGCTCTTTATCTTTAGACTTTTTAAACTGTACTTCTTGGCTCTAAACTGCAGTGCCCTTAGAGCCAATAACTTTAGAAAGGAAGGAAGGAAGGGAGGGAGGGGAGAAAAAGGGTCTCCTTTGATTCTCAGCAACTGATGTTATTAAGCACAGCGTAGGCTCTAATTTGCTGGCTGGGATTTAGGAATAAGAGAAAATCTACAAGAAAACAAATTTTGTAAAGCCCATCTCTTACACGTATACCAAAAAATAATGAGTGATGAGCGCCCCTTAGAACCTCTTGATCCCAGCTCTACATCTCATTTCCTCCCCTCCCCCATTCAGGCATTTTTTAATGCCATTTCCAATGGACCACAGAAATGCCCAAAGATGAAAGAGGCCCGTGACCTCCTCATTGGTTCCTTTATTTTCAAAAGTGATGCTTCCCTACTCCTACATCTAGCTCCTTTTTAAATTCTAAAGTCAGCGTGGTCAGGGCAAGGAGAGGAAACCTCAGCAAACACAGTTCACAACAGGTAGACAACATCTTACGCACTAGCTCAGACATGCTTAGAGTGGTCAGGGGATTCTTTTCAAGAGGTCTGTCAGGTCAAAACAATTTGCATGAGAATACTGACATTAATTCTCTTTTTCACTCATTCTCTTTTGTGAGAGGAGTTTTCCAGAGGCTACATAATATGTGAAATGGCATTGGTTGATATACAGAAATACACATGAGAATCCAAATATCTTCTGTTAAAACCAGATTTTAAAAAAAGATTTTCAAAAATCTAAATCAGTACCACTCTTGTAAATATGTTTTTGATTATACTTTTTTTCATAACATTTCATTTATGTTAGTATCTAATAGGCTTAATGCTATTTTTAAATTAATTAATAAATATTTTCATTTTTTTTTTAGTTTTAATTCCTGCTAAAGTAAAATAATATAAACAAAATCTCTCAGGGTCTTCAATAATTTTTAAAGAGTTTAAAGTGTTCCTTGATCAAAAATTTTGAGATGGCTCCAGGCTTCTAAAAGCTAATTACATCACATCAATATAGACAGCTAATGAAGCCCTCAATAAATATCACTTAAATAAATGGGTGAATTAAAGGATAGATATACTAGGTTTTGAAGGATACAATACAGTTTAAATTATATAACTAGGGGTGGTCCTAAGATGGCAGAGGAATAAGATGGGGAGACCACTTTCTCCCCCACAAATTCGTCAAAAGATCATTTGAACGTTGAGCAAATACCACACAACAATTTCTGAACGCTGGTGGAGGACACCAGACACCCAGACAGGCATCCCATTGTCTTCAAAAGGAGGTAGGACAAAAGATAAAAGATAAAAAGAGAGACAAAAGAGTTAGGGGTGGAGACCCGTCCCTGGGAGGCAGTCATAAAAGAGGGAAGTTTTCAAACACCAGGAAACCCTCTCACCCGCGGGTCTGTGGGGAGTTTTGGAATCTCAGAGGGCAACATAACCAGGAGGGAAAAAATAAATAAAACCCACAGATTACACGCCTAACTGCAACTCCCAATGGAGAAGTAGCCCAGACACTTGCACCCGCCACCAGCAAGTGGGGGCTGCATTGCTTAGGGTAAGGACGGGGCCTGAATGCCCTGAGGGCAATCTGAGGGAGCTAATGTGAGATAGCAACCTAAACCTGGGATAGCCAGATAGAGGGGGGAAAAAAAAGGAAAGAGAGAGAGAGAACTTTCCTGTGAAAAGCTCTAAACTAAGGCACTGCCAGGGCCTCTCACAGAACAAAGGACTGAGCGAATACCAGAGGAAAGCTAGTGGACTGTGGATCGGCCCATCCCCTGCCAGAGGCAGGAAGGCAGGCAGGAGACAGCCAGAGCCAGCAGGCAAGGGGCAAACTTGGCCCCAGAGATGGAATCCCCTACCAAACTGTGAGCAGGCTCCCAGCTGCTAACCAAGTCTTCCTGGGATCCTGGACGATTGGCATCCACCAGGAGGGTCGTGGCTAGGGATCAGGTCCCCAAAGGAGACACACCGCACACCTGAGATGGTGCTCCTGCTGCGCACACAGGAAACTGAGCGACTGGGACGGGGAGGTGATAAAACGCACTGCCCCACCTGGGGAGAGTGAGCTTGCTAAGCACCTGGTCGCCTGAACTGCTCGGACCTGGAAAGGACACAAAACGCAGGCCCAACTGAGTCTCTTCCTTTTTGGAGTACCCAAGAACCTGAACCTGAATGGTTTAGACCTGGGAAGTACATGCAACCCAGGGCCCGCCTTAGACAGTTCCCCGGCAGAGCAACCTGGAGCCTAAGCAATGTAGACCGGGAAAGCACACACGCCATGAGTGGGGGCAAACCCAGTGTGGCCCAGACATGCCAGTGATATTTGTTTGCAGTGTTCCTCCCTCCCTGCAGCACAATTGAACAAGTGAGCCTAAATTAATGACCACCTTCGCCCCCTTGTGTTAGGGTGGAAGTTAGATACTGAAGAGACTTGCAAACAGAGGAAGCCGAAATAAACAAAGAGGAGGGAACGGCTTTGGAAGTGACAGGTGCAACAGGTTAAAACTCTGTAGTTAGCACTAGTTACATTGGAAAGGACCTATAGACTTTGAGAAGAAGTATAAGCTGGAACAAGGAACTATCTGAAACTGAATTGACCCCACACTGCCCTCAACAGCTCCAGATAAATTCCTAGATATATTTTACTATTATCATTTTTTGATTTTTAAGTTCTTTATTACTCCTTTAATTTTCATTCTTAAAACCTATTACCTTGGGATAAAAAGACCCTAGTTTTAAAGCAAATTTATATTTTTAAAAAAGTTTTGTGATTTTGTTTTGTTTTTTGAATATTGTATTTTTGAGAGTCTAACCTCTACTATAGATTTCTATGCTTTTTGGTATTTGTTATCAATTCTGTACCTTAAAGAATCCAGTCTTCAGTACCCATTTTTACTTAGGAGTGTGATTACTGGCTTGATTGCTGTCTCCCTTTTTGACTCTCCTTTTTCTTCCCCAGGTCACCTCTATCTCCTCCCTCCCCCTTCTTTTCTCTACTTAACTCCTCTGTGAATCTCTTTGGGTGTTCCAGGCTGTGGAGAATACTTAGGGAACTGGTCACTGGCTAGACTGGTCTGTCTCCTTTTGAGTCCACCTCCTTTTCTCCTGGTCACCTCTATCTCCTTCCTTCCTCTTCTCTTCTCTATGGAACTCCGTGAACCTTTCTGAGTGTTTCAGACTGTGGAGAGCAAATAGGGAATTGATTACTGGCTTGATTGCTCTCTCCCCTTTTGATTCCCCCTCTTCTCCTCCTGGTCACCTCTATCTCCCTCCTCCCTCTTCACTTCTTCATGTAATTCTGTGAACATCTCTGGGTGTCCCTCACTGTGGAGAATCTTTTCACCATTAACCTAGATATTTTATCATTGGTGCTGTATGGATGGAGAAGTCTTGAGGCTACTGTAAGACTAATACTGAAAGCCAGAGGCAGGAGGCTTAAATCCAAAACTTGAGAACACCAGAAAACTCCAGACTCCAGCGAACATTAATTGATAAGAGGTCATCCAAAAGTCTCCATACCTACACAGAAACCAAGCTCCACCCAAGAGCCAACAAGTTTCAGAGCAAATCATACCAAGCTAATTTTCCATCAACGCAGGAATGTAACCCTGAGCACAAAAATACAGGCACCCAAAAGTCACACCAAACCCATAGAACCTCAAAACACTACTGGACACTTCATTGCACACCAGAGAGAAAAGATCCACCTCCACCCACCAGAACACGGATGCAAGCTTCCCTAACCAGGAAACCTTGACAAGCCACTAGTCCAACCCCACCCACAGGGAAGAACCTCCACAATAAAGAGGAACCATAGACTTCCAGCATACAGAAAGGCCACCTCAAACACAGCAACCTAAACAAGATGAAAAGGCAGAGTATTTATCAGGTAAAGGAACATGATAAATGCCCACTAAACCAAACAAAAGAGGAGGAGATAGGGAGTCTACCTGAGAAAGAATTCAGAATAATGATAGTGAAAATGATCCAAAATTTTGAAAAGAAAATGGAGTTACACATAAATACTCTGGAGACAAGGATTGAGAAGATGCAAGAAAAATTTAACAAGGACCTAGAATAAATAAAAAAGAGTCAATATATAATGAATAATGCAATAACTGAGATCAAAAGCACTCTGGAGGGAACCAACAGTAGAATAACTGAGGCAGAAGATAGGATAAGTGATGTGGAAGATAGAATGTTGGAGGTAAACGAAGCAGAGAATAAAAAAGAATTAAAAGAAATGAGGACAACCTCAGAGATCTCTGGGACAATGTTAAATGCCCCAACATTCGAATCATAGGAGTCCCAGAAGAAGAAGACAAAAAGAAAGGCCATGAGAAAATACTTGAGGAGATAATAATTGAAAACCTCCCTAAAATGGGGAAGGAAATAGCTACCCAAATCCAAGAATCCTAGAGAGTCCCAAACAGGATGAAGCCAAGATGAAACACCCCAAGACACATAATAATCAAATTAACAAAGATCAAACACAAAGAACAAATATTAAAAGCAGCAAAGGAAAAACAACAAATAATCCACAAGGGAATCCCCATTAGGATAACAGCTGCTCTTTCAATAGAAACTCTTCAAGCCAGAAAGGAATGGCAGGACATAGTTAAAGTGATGAAAGAGAAAAACCTACAACCCAGATTACTGTACTCAGCAAGGATCTCATTCAAATACGAAGGAGAAATTAAAAGCTTTACAAACAAGCAAAAGCTCAGAGAATTCAGCACCACAAAACCAGCTCTTCAACAAATGCTAAAGCATCTTCTCTAGACAGGAAACACAGAAAAGGTTTATAAACTCAAACCCAAAACAACAAAGTAAATGGCAATGGGATCATACTTATCAATAATTACCTTAAATGTAAATGAGCTGAATGCCTCAACCAAAAGACAAAGACTGGCTGAATGGATACAAAAATAAGACCCCTATATATGCTGTCTACAAAAGACCCACCTCAAACCTAGGGAACCCATACAGACTGAAAGAGAAGCCTGGAAAAAGATATTTCATGCAAATGGAGACCAAAAGAAAGCAGGAGTAGCAATACTCATATCAGATAAAATAGACTTTGAAATAAAGGCCATGAAAAGAGACAAAGGATACTACATAATGATCAAAGGATCAATCCAAGAAGAAGATATAACAATTATAAATATATATGCACCCAACATAGAATCACCAGTATATGTAAGGCAAATGCTAACAAATATGAAAGGGGAAATTAACAGTAACACAATAATAGTGAGAGACTTAAATACTCCACTAACACCTACAGATAAATCAACTAAACAGAAAATTAGCAAGGAAATGCAAACTTTAAATTATACAATGGACCAGTTAGACCTAATTGATGTCTATAGGACATTTCATCCTAAAACAATGAATTTCACCTTTTTCTAAAGTGCACACAGAAACTTCTCCAGGATAGATCACATCTTTGGCCATAAATCTAGCCTTAGTAAATTCAAAAAAATGAAATCATCTCAAGTATCTTTTCTGATCACAATGCAGTAAGATTAGATGTCAACTACAGGAAAAAAAAAAAAACAAACAATTAAAAATACAAACACATGGAGGCTAAACAACACACTTCTGAATAACCAACAAATCACAGAAGAAATCAAAAAAGAAATCAAAATATGCACACAAATGAAAGAAAATGAAAACACAACAACCCAAAACCTATGGGATTCAGTAAAAGCAGTGCTAAGGGGAAGGTTCGTAGCAACACAAGTCTACCTCAAGAAACAGGAGAAAAATCAAATAAATAACCTGCTGCTGCTGCTGCTAAGTCACTTCAGTTGTGTCTGACTCTATGCGACTCCATAGACAGCGGCCCACCAGGCTCCCCTGTCCCTGGGATTCTCCAGGCAAGAACACTGGAGTGGGTTGCCATTTCCTTCTCCAATGCATGAAAGGGAAAAGTGAAAGTGAAGTCGCTCAATCGTGTCCAACTCTTCGCGACCCCATGGACTGCAGCCTACCAGGCTCCTTTGTCCATGGGATTTTCCAGGCAAGAGTAACTCCAACCAAATAAATAACCTAACTCACCTAAAGTAACTAGAGAACAGAAGAAATGAAGCACCCCAGGGTTAGCAGAAGGAAAGAAATCATAAAAATTAGGACAGAAATAAAGGCAAAAGAAACAATAGCCAAAATCAACAAAGCTAAAAGCTGGTTCTTTGAGAAGATAAATAAAATAGACAAACCATTAGCCAGACTCATCAAGAAAAAAAGGGACAATAATCAAATCAACAAAAACAAAAACAACAACAACAAAAGAAATGAAAATAGAGAAATCACAACAGACAACACAGAAATGCAAAGGATCATAAGAGACTACTATCAGCAACTATATGCCAATAAAATGGACAACTTGGAAGAAATGGACAAATGCTTAGAAAAGTATAACTTTCCAAAACTGAACCAGTAAGAAATGGAAAATCTTAACAGATCCATCACAAGCACAGAAATCGAAACTGTAATCAGAAATCTTCCAACAAAAGCCCAGGACCAGATGGCTTCACAGCTGAATTCTACCAAAAATTTAGAGAAGATCTAACACCTATCCTACTCAAACTCTTTCAGAAAATTGCAGAGGAAGGTAAACTTCCAAACTCATTCTATGAGGCCACCATCACCCTAATACCAAAACGATACAAAAGAGACCACAAAAAAAGAAAGCTACAGGCCAATATCACTGATGAACATAGATGCAAAAATCCTTAACAAAATTTTAGCAAATAGTATCCAGATCAGATCAGATCAGATCAGTCGCTCAGTTGTGTCTGACTCTTTGCGACCCCATGAATCACAGCACGCCAGGCCTCCCTGTCCATCACCAACTCCTGGAGTTCACCGAGACTCACGTCCATCGAGTCAGCGATGCCATCCAGCCATCTCATCCTCTGTCATACCCTTCTCCTCCTGCCCCCAAATCCCTCCCAGCATCAGAGTCTTTTCCAATGAGTCAACTCTTCGCATGAGGTGGCCAAAGTACTGGGGTTTCAGCTTTAGCATCATTCCTTCCAAAGAAATCCCAGGGCTGATCTCCTTCAGAATGGACTGGTTGGATCTCCTTGTAGTCCAAGGGACTCTCAAGAGTCTTCTCCAATACCACAGTTCAAAAGCGTCAATTCTTTAGCACCCAGCCTTCTTCACAGTCCAACTCTCACAACCATACATGACCACAGGAAAAACCTTGACTAGATGAACCTTTGTTGGCAAAATAATGTCTCTGCTTTTGAATATGCTATCCAGGTTGGTCATAACTTTCCTTCCAAGGAGTAAGCATCTTTTAATTTCATGGCTGCAGTCACCATCTGCAGTGATTTTGGAGCCAGAAAAATAAAGTCTGACACTGTTTCCACTGTTTCCCCATCTATTTCCCATGAAGTGGTGGGACCGGATGCCATGATCTTCGTTTTCTGAATGTTGAGCTTTAAGCCAACTTTTTCACTCTCCACTTTCACTTTCATCAAGAGGATTTGAGTTCCTCTTCACTTTCTGCCATAAGGGTGGTGTCATCTGAATATCTGAGGTTATTGATATTTCTCCCGGCAATCTTGATCCCAGTTTGTGTTTCTTCCAGCCTAGCATTTCTCATGATGTACTCTGCATATAAGTTAAATAAGCAGAGTGACAATATACAGCCTTGATGTACTCTTTTTCCTATTTGGAACCAGTCTGTTGTTCCAAGTCCAGTTCTAACTGTTGCTTCCTGATCTGCATACAAATTTCTCAAGAGGCAGATCAGGTGGTCTGGTATTTCCATCTCTTTCAGAATTTTCCATAGTTTATTGTGATGCACACAGTCAAAGGCTTTGGCATAGTCAATAAAGGAGAAATAGATGTTTTTCTGGAACTCTCTTGCTTTTTCTATGATCCAGTGGATGTTGGCAATTTGATCTCTGGTTCCTCTGCCTTTTCTAAAACCAGCTTGAACATCAGGAAGTTCACGGTTCACGTATTGCTGAAGCCTGGCTTGGAGAATGTTGAGCATTACTTTACTAGCGTGTGTGACATATCAAAAAGATCATGCATCGTGACCAAGTGGGCTTTATCCTAGGGATGCAAGGATTCTTCAATATTTGCAAATCAATCAATGTGATACACCACATTAACAAATTGAAAGATAAAACCATACAATTATCTCAATAGATGCAGAGAAAGTCTTAGACAAAATTCAACATCCATTTATGATAAAAACCCTCCAGAAAGCAGGTATGGAAGGAACATACCTCAACATAATAAAAGCCATATATGATAAACCCACAGCAAACATTATCCTCAATGGTGAAAAATTGAAAGCATTTCCCCTAAAGTTAGGAACAAGACAAAGGTGCCCACTTTCACCATTACTATTCAACATAGTTTTGGAAGTTTTGGCCACAGCAATCAGAGAAGAAAAAGAAATAAAAGGAATCCAAATTGGAAAAAAAGAAGTAAAACTCTCACTGTTTGCAGATGACATGATCCTCTACATAGAAAACCCTAAAGACTCTACCAGAAAATTACTAGAGCTAATCAATGATTATAGTAAAGTTGTAGGATATAAAATCAACACACAGAAATCCCTTGCATTCCTATACACTAATAATGAGAAAATAGAAAGAGAAATTAAGGAAACAATTCCATTCACCATTGCAATGAAAAGAATAAAATACTTAGGAATATATCTACCTAAAGAAACTAAAGACCTATATATAGAAAACTATAAAACACTGGTGAAAGAAATCAAAGAGGACACTAATAGATGGAGAAATATACCATGTTCATGGATTGGAAGAATCAATATAGTGAAAATGAGTATACTACCCAAAGCAATTTATAGATTCAATACAATCCCTATCAAGCTACCAATGGTATTCTTCACAGAGCTAGAACAAATAATTTCACAATTTGTATGGAAATACAAAAAACCTCGAATAGCCAAAGCAATCTTGAGAAAGAAGAATGGAACTGGAGGAATCAACCTGCCTGACTTCAGGCTCTACTACAAAGCCACAGTCATCAAGACAGTATGGTACTGGCACAAAGACAGAAATATAGATCAATGTAACAAAATAGAAAGCCCAGAGATAAACCCATGCACCTATGGACACCTTATCTTTGACAAAGGAGGCAAGAATATACAATGGAGAAAAGACAATCTCTTTAACAAGTGATACTGGGAAAACTGGTCTACCACTTGTAAAAGAATGAAACTAGAACACTTTCTAACATCATACACAAAAATAAACTCAAAATGGATTAAAGATCTAAACATAAGACCAGAAACTATAAAATTCCTAGAGGAGAACATAGGCAAAACACTCTCCAACATAAATCACAGCAGGATCCTCTATGACCCACCTCCCAGAATATTGGAAATAAAAGCAAAAATAAACAAATGGGACCTAATTAAAATTAAAAGCTTCTGCACAACAAAGGAAACTATAAGGAAGGTGAAAAGACAGCCTTCAGAATGGAAGAAAATAATAGAAATGAAGCAACTGACAAACAACTAATCTCAAAAATATACAAGCAACTCCTGCAGCTCAATTCCAGAAAAAAAATGACCCAATCAAAAAATGGGCCAAAGAACTAAATAGACATTTCTCCAAAGAAGACATACAGATGGCTAACAAACACATGGAAAGATGCTCAACATCACTCATTATCAGAGAAATGCAAATCAAAACCACTATGAGGTACCACTTCATGCCAGTCAGAATGGCTGTGATCCAAAAGTCTACAAGCAATAAATGCTGGAGAGGGTGTGGAAAAAAGGGAATCCTCTTACACTGTTGGTGGGAATGCAAACTAGTACAGCCACTATGGAGAACAGTGTGGAGATTCCTTAAAAAACTAGAAATAGAACTGCCTTATGACCCAGCAATCCCACTGTGGGGCATACACACTGAGGAAACCAGAAATGAAAGAGATACGTGTATCCCAATGTTCATCGCAGCACTGTTTATAATAGCCAGGACATGGAAGCAATCTAGATGTCCATCAGCAGATGAATGGATAAGAAAGCTGTGGTACATATACACAATGGAGTATTATTCAGCCATTAAAAAGAATACATTTGAATCAGTTCTAATGAGGTGGATGAAACTGGAGCCTATTATACAGAGTGAAGTAAGCCAGAAGGAAAAACACCAATACAGTATACTAACGCATATATATAGAATTTAGAAAGATGGTAACGATAACCCTGTATACGAGACAGCAAAAGAGACACTGATGTATAGAACAGTCTTTGAACTCTGTGGGAGAGGGAGAATGGCATTGAAACATGTATAATATCATATATGAAACAAGTCGCCAGTCCAGGTTCAATGCACGATTCTGGATGCTTGGGGCTGGTGCACTGGGACGACCCAGAGGGATGGTACGGGGAGGGAGGAGGGTTCAGGATGGGGAAGACGTGTATACCTGTGGTGGATTCATGTTGATATATGGCAAAACCAATACAATACTGTAAAATTTAAAAAGAAAAATAAATAAATAAAATAAAATAAAAATAAAGAATTTTATCATCAGTGTGATATTAAGTCCCAGTCTTTATGCCCCATGTTAATGGTGGTGTAGAGCATGAGGTGGTAGTAGGGAGGAGAAACAGTATACAGGCATGGCTCAGCACAGCTTCTGCAGGGTGGGGGTGAGAGAGAAGGGTACTTGTACCAAAGTTCATAAGCAATAACATGATGGGAAATGGTATAAGCAACAACTAAATTGACAAGTCTCAGCTTCCTTTCTGGAGGTTCTCCAACCTCAAAGCAGAGTAAAATTTCTAGAGCTTTTTCCAAGGTGTCTTTAACATGATTCTCACCTGTTTTGTATTATTTGGCAGGAGTAAGAGCTGACCTTCTTTTGATTATTTGACAGAAGTAGGAACTGACACTCAGTACCTTTTAGCTGGTGTTATGGGAATATGACTGGCAGTCTGAGGGGAGACATCTCCTGAGACAACATTGCAAGAACAGATCTCACAGGAGACTTCTGGTGTTGTGGAGAATGTTCCTGATCGTAAACACTTTGGCGGGGTGAGTATGTGAAGAGAAACTCTCACAGTCGGGATGCACTGACGGTTGAGTGGTATCTTCAGCGTGGCTGTGTGAAGCGCATCTCTCACCTCCTTGCTCCTTAGGTTGAACATGACAAGGTCCACCAGAGAGTGGACTGGTTGTTTCTCCGGAGAACTCTAATACAATGAGTGAATCCCAAGGAGGGGCATTGCAGATGGCCACATAGTGTTCATACTGCATAGCTGTGAGCAGAAAACAGTTGTTGGTTGCACAGATGAAATAGAAGAGCTGGATGGCATAGTTTTGAATGGCAATGGGCTTTAGAGTTCAGGATGATGGTCAATGCAGGGAATAAAAACCAGAGTATAGCAGGTCTCAGAGATGGACAACATGTTCAGAAAGAAGTACAACAGAGTGTAGCTGTGATGGCTCAAGCCAGTTGTCATGAGGATATCATTGCCAGAGAGAGTCAGCAGGTACAAAGGCAAAAGGTCAAAAAACAGAACAAGCCCATGCTACCACCTAAAGCTGGAGAAATCTTTAAAAAAAATCTCAGTAACAACAATAGTGGTGGTGGTGGTTTAGTTGCTAAGTCATGTCAAACTCTTGCAACCCTATGTACTATAGCCTGCCAGGCTCCTTTGTCCATGGGATTTCCCAGGCAAGAATACTGGAGTGGGTTGCCATTTCCTTCTCCAGGGGATCTTCCCAACCCAGTGATTAAACCCAGGTCTCCTGCATTGGAAGGTGGATTCTTTACCAACTGAGCCACGAGGGAAACCTCAAAAGCAAGAGTTTGGCACAAACTCTAAGGAAGATCTGGATCTGAATGAGGTGGACAAAGGAAAGGGAGGGGTGAGGCTCTAACCACACAATGGATTACACAGTACTCTGAGAAGCACTCTTGAATAATGTTCCAGGAGCAGGGGAACATCAGTGCTCTTCCACTGGCCAAAAGCTCCAGCATCCTTGGGAATAAATCAAGAAATTTCTAATGATTCACTGAATTTGGGACAGGGGTTGGAAGAAGGAAATTTTTCAACATAAAATAAACAGCAGAATTATGAAAACAACTACCCTACTTGACCATCACAGAGACAGGTTCAGGTCAAAGAAGATGAAGGTGTTGAGTGAACTTCACACTTCAGCTCCTCCTGTATTCAGCTTTGATCTGGGCCTTTGATGAAAAAATGAGGAAGCAGCAACACAGTGAAGAATGATGAATATCTGTGACTGATCCATTCATGTCTGTCAAAATGTCTGCCAACACAAAGTATGAGACCCGGGAATATGTCAGAACAGTATCTTGAGCCCTGGGCTCTCCTTTTCTCAGCCCTGCTACTTTGTGTAGAGAATATGACTAGTACACAGTCAGGTTTTTGGAGGGTCATTCAGGCTACCATACTAGCCATGTATCAAGACACAGAGGTCAATGTTCTTTTAAGGTAAATTTTGACATGCCTCTTTCTTGATTTGTACAGCATACTCCCTAGAGAGAAGAAAAGTTATGACCAACCTAGATAGCATATTGAAAAGCAGAGACATTACTTTGCCAACAAAGGTCCATCTAGTCAAGGCTATGGTTTTTCCAGTGGTCATGTATGGATGTGAGAGTTGGACTGTGAAGAAAGCTGAGCACCGAAAAATTGATGCTTTTGAACTGTGGTGTTGGAGAAGACTCTTGATAGTCCCTTGGACTGCAAGGAGATCCAACCAGTCCATTCTGAAGGAGATCAGCCCTGGAATTTCTTTGGAAGGAAAGATGCTGAAGCTGAAACCCAAGTACTTTGGCCACCTCATGCGAAGAGTTGACTCATTGGAAAAGACTCTGATGCTAGGAGCGATTGGGGGCAGGAGGAGAAGGGGATGACAGAGGATGAGATGGCTGGATGGTGTCACTGACTCAATGGGACATGAGTCTGAGTGAACTCCGGGAGTTGGTGATGAACAGGGAGGCCTGGCATGCTGTGATTCATGGGGTCACAAAGAGTCGGACATGACTGAGCGACTGAACTGACTGACTGACTGACCTGGTGTTAAAAGAAAATGTTTACTTCTCTAAATCTCTTCCTAATGTGAAAATTTCCATGAAAATTGTACATAGAGGTGAGTGAGTTATTTTTCAAGGATTTTTTTTCTGCCCCTAAGCCTGTACTTCATCACAATGGCTGATAATGTCATCCCTGGGACTATAATCCTCAGTGGCTTTCACTTTCACATCCCCCCTGTGTTTCTTTTAGTGTCCTGTTTCCTTCAAAGATCTTCAGCATGAACAGTATCTCATTTTGCTTTCAAGTCTTGTAGATGAGAATCCATATCTCCATGGGGAACTCTGAGACCTGAGCATCATCTTTGCTTTCTTATCACCAACAGTAATGGGGTAGTCCCATATCATGGGCATCTGCAACCCACTCTTACTCAATTCAAGAACTGGAGGATCTGTGTGTCTTCTGCTGGCATCCTCACTGTGTACAACAGGATTGCTTCTATCACTGGTTCAGGCTGTGGCCCTTCTCTAGCTAACCTTTTGTGATCCACTCACTGTTCATTTTCTCTATTATGTGCAAGTCATGTTGAACTTGATTCTGCTAGTCCAATCACTGATCTTGCTACTGAGTCTTCTGACTACTACTTTTGCCATTGTCTTTTGACTCTTATGCCTTCATTATCTCTACCATTTTCAGAACAGCATTAGCCAAGGGCCTAAAGAAGGCATTGTCTCTGTGTTTCCCATCTCACCATGGTGAACATCTGGTAAAACTGTACCTTTAGAGCTTAATTCAAACATGGTAGTGAGATAAGCAAAGGGTACAATTAGTCGATCTCAATGACCAACTCTAATCAGAGTCCGCAACACTTAAAAATAAAGGTGTCAAGAATGCCTTGACAAAGTTGTAGATAATAAAGCTCTTTCCCAGGATTATTAAAAAGGTATTAAAATATCTTCTCAAATAGTTTCACAAATTTTTCATACAGAAATATTGTAAATAAAGCCATTGGAGTCAGTTTCAGGTTAACTGGTAACATGTCGTGACACAATGAGGACTAGCATAAAAGTGAGCTTTAAGTACAAACTTCAAAATAAAAGTTCTTACAATCTCAGCCTATTGTTAATGAAAGAATATAGATTACTCCACAGGCCTCTAAATTGATACCCACTGATTCTAGTCCCAAGAGATTTCTATGAGGACAAAATATGGTCTATAGCATAAAGTTCAAGCTTAAAGTGTTGAGTTTATAGCATACATTGAAGAATTCAGTTCAGGTCAGTTCAGTCGCTCAGTCATGTCTAAAACTATAATAAAACATATGTATATTAGTTTATACATGATATATGTATATCACGTCCAACTCTTTGTGACCCCATGGACTGTAGCCCGCCAGGCTCCTCTGTCCATGGGATTTCCCAGGCCAGAATACTGGAGTGGGTTGCCATTCCCTTCTCCAGGGAATCTTCCCAATCCAGGGATTGAACCCAGGTCTCCTGCATTGCAGGCATATTCTTTATCATCTGAGCAACCAGGGAAGCAATAAAACATATAGCTAAGTAAATCTAGAATTAATTCAATTTGGATGTTTGAAAGGGAATTTATTTGAAAGATTTTTGTTAAAAAAAAAAAATCTGATTGGGAATTTTGGTTCAACACATAAGGAGCAGCGAACACACACCATTCTATCCTAACAACGAATGAAAGGCTGAACAGGCTGAACAATCAACAGTTCTTGAATCCATAAGAAAGGTGAAGACACAGGAAAACCTACTACCCTTAAGACTGAAGATACAGGAAAATATAAGGTGTCAAAGTTCATGGGAAGAGAGATGCATGCATGAAACCACTATGGGAGCCAGAGCTGGAGTAGGAAAGGAAAGGTATATGATCACTTTCGATATTAAAATATAATTTAAATAAAAGCATACATTTATGCTTAATTTCAAATAATTTATTACCATTGGTACTTTTAATTTTTTGTATGAATTCCAATTATTGTAGTGTCACCTCCTTACAGCTTGAAAAACTTCCTTTTTTACTCTGCTAGCAACAAATGCTCTCAAGTCTTTGGTTACCTGAGAGTGTCTTTATTTCACCTTCATTGCTTAATGATAGTTTTGCTAAATATAGAATTCTCGATCTTAAGACCTTAGACATTATTCTTTCAAAGTTTCAGATTGTGTTTAAGAGGAGGCTATAGATCATTCCCTACAGACATCCTTGAGATCCACAGTCACTTACATTTCTTTTCCTGAAGTCACTTTTTATGTTTGGCTACTTTAAACAACAAACTTCCCTGGTGGCTCAGATGGTAAAAGCATCTGCCTACAATGCAGGAGACCCAGGTTCGATCCCTGGGTTGGGAAGATCCACTGGAGAAGGAAATGGCAACCCACTCCAGTATTCTTGCCTGGAAAATCCCATGGATAGAGGAGCCTGGCAGGCTATAGTCCATGGGGTTGCAAAGAGTCTGACACGACTGAGTGACTTCACTTCACTTCACTTTAAACATCTCCTTTAAAAGAAAACTTGGAGGAAAAAATAAAATTGATGAACAGGATTTTCCCCTAACAATTTAGATGTGTCCCATTGACTCTGGGCTCTACTGTCCAAAGAGAAGTCAGCTGTTCATTGTATTTTGGGTCCATGTGTCTCATCTTTCTTGGATGAATAGATTAATGTCTCTCATCAAATTTAGAAGGAAGATTTGACACTGAAACCCACAGGGGTAACTGAGGAAGGAAGACACAAGAAAACGTCTTTTCTTTGGAGAAAGCAGTTGGTGCTGGATCTCCAACTTCAGCTCCAGCTGTTTTCTCTTTCTGCACAGCACTTTCTTTCCAGACAGCATCCAGACCACTGGATTTGTTGAGGAAGAAATGGAATGCCAGTGTGGCAAGTTTACTCTTTGTCTTGCTTACCTGAATTGGTGCAGCTGGAATTTTTCCTCCTCTCCAAAGAATGACTCAGTTACTTAAAGAAATAATGAATATAGGGGGATTAAAGTTTACTTGCTTCTAAGCTGTTCTAGAATTCATGGAATTTAATCACCATTCATGGAATGTAATCTCAGCCACAAACATAAATTGCATTTCTCCTCTCCCTTTCTTCTACAAATGGCCCTGCTTCAATCTAAGAAATTTAGAGCATTCTGAACTTTTTTTTTTGTTTTAACTCAGTCATATCACAGATGCTCTTTCTCTGTTGGTTGCTTCTACTCTGCCCCTATATATTGAAATGACATAGGACCTAGATCTGGGATTTTTCATTTATATTGTCTCTGAATTGCTTCCATCTAATGATTTAGTTTCTTTCATTCTTTCTTCCTTTCTTTCTTCCAATTCTTTTGTTGAACAAGCAATACAGAGACATTGTACAACAATCCAAAAGTAAAATAGGTTTATAGTTAAATATTAGTCTTCTTTCAGTTTCCTTCCTGTTACCTTTAGAATACTGATTCCTTGAAAATGCTACCCAAATAACCTACTGATAAACAAGGCTGAGTTTATCCTTACTTTGATAAGGGAGAATACCACCCTGACAAAGTATTAGTACAAGTTAGACAGAAGTGAAAAGTAAGGCTATTTATAAAGTTTTGGAGTATGCTTTATATCAGTCTTTCAATTCATGGACTTAATTAGGATTGGGTAAGGAGCATGATCTAATAGTTTTGGACTGGTAAACTCAAAAAAGTAATACTTTTGAGACGGAATTTCAATTGCCTTAGAGAGTTAACAGTCATTTGATGTTATTTATTAAAAAGTTGAACAATTCAGATGTGGTACAAATATACAGTGGAATATTACTCATCCATAAAAAGAATGAATTTGAGTCAGTTCTAGTGAGACTTTTATACAGAGTGAATTAAGTCAGAAAGAGAAAAACAAATATAGTATATTAATGCATATATATGGAACCTAGACAAATGGTGTTAATGAACCTATTTGCAGGGAAGGAATGGATACGCAGATATAGAGAACAGACTTGTGGACATGGTAAGGGAAGGAGAGAATGGGACAAATAGAGAAAGTAGCATCGACATATATATGCTGCTGCTGCTGCTAAGTCGCTTCAGTCATGCCCGACTCTGTGCAACCCCATAGACGGCAGCCCTCCAGGCTCCTCTGTCCCTGGGATCCTCCAGGCAAAAACACAGGAGTGGGTTGCCATTTCCTTCTCCAATGCATGAAAGGGAAAAGTGAAAGTGAGGTCGCTCAGTCGTATCCGACTCTTAGTGACCCCATGGACTGCAGCCTACCAGGCTCCTCCGCCCATGGGATTTTCCAGGCAAGAGTACTGGAGTGGGTTGCCATTGCCTTCTCCGACATATATGTACTACCATATGTAAAATAAATAATTGGTGAGAAGCTGCTATATAACATAGGCAGCCCAGCCTGGCGCTCTGTGATAACTTAGAGGGGTGGGATGAGGGAAAGGGAGAGAGGCTTAATGGGAAAGGATACATATAGAATTACGGTTGATTTGCATTTCTGTATGGCAGAAACCAACACAATATTATAAAACAATTTTTCTCCAATTAAAAAGTAAAAATAAAAAAATATAGAAAAAATTTCAAAAAAAGAAAAATGATATATATGAATCTATTTGCAGGGAAGAAATGGAGATGCAGATATAGAGAACAGACTTGTGGACACAGTGGTGGAAGGAAAGAGTGGGAGGAACAGAGCAACATATATACACTACCATGTGTCAAGTAGATAGCTGGTGAGAAGTTGCTATATAACATGGGAGCCCAGCCTGGTGCTCTGTGATGACCTAGAGGGGTGGGATGGGGAGCAGGAGGAGGCTCAAGACATATATGTATTATTATGACTGATTTGTGCTGTTGTGCAGCAGAAACCAAGACAACATTGTAAAGAAATTTTCCTCCAATTAAAAAATAAATTTAAAAAATCAGAATATTGGGGGCGGGGGAAGAGCTGAATATTTCATTGGTCATTGATATAAGTTTTTGGTGGAGGTTCCTAATAAACTTCTGTCTTCCTGGGAAAGAATTTTTTGAAATAAGGCCACATCGAGGAAGATAATGCAATAGTAGAGTTCTATTACTGAAAACAACTAAATAGCAAAGTCATGTTATGTAGTTACCCTTTCTCCCTGCACCCCTCCACCCTATATTCTTTCCTGGAAATAGATAGTATATAAATAGAGATGCCATATATATACTAGTCGGGTCTTCCCTGGTGACTCAGAATCCACTTGCAATCTGGGTAACCTGGGTTCGATTCCTGGGTTCGGAAGATCTCCTGGAGGAGAGCATGGCAACCTGCTCCAGTATTCTTGCCTGGAGAATCCACATTGACAGAATAGCCTGGTGGGCTATAGTCCATGGACACATAGCAAAGAGTCAGACACGACTGACTGACTAAGCACACATATATACAAGCTAATAAAAACAAATATGTGTTCAAATATACATTAATACTTTCCCCACTATATTTAACAATATCTGTAATGAGCTCCATAGAGTACTTGAAGAATTATCTGAATTTTTTCAATGGTAGGATAACTTTTGACCTTATAGATATGTCCTTTTTGTTAACTAAGTTTATTGCTGATGGATGTTTTGGTCCTTTTTGTCCCCAGCTGTTGTCATTGCAAACAATTCTGGAATAGAAAACTCTGTAAACATGCCATTTCACACATAAATGAACACCAGCAAGTGAAAAGGGAAAGTTAAAAACTCTGTGCATGCTAAACCTTAATAGAGTATTTAATAGACCATTGTTCTTCTCTACAAAATTTGTATCAAATGGTCTCTCACAACTAATGTATCAAAATGCAGTTTGCGATCATTATGCCCTATAGAGAAAATAGACAGTAATGAGAGACAGTAGGGCCCGGTGATTAAAAGCATAGACTCTAGATTCACTCTGCCCAGGACTGAATTCTGTTTCCTGCAATTCCTAGGTAATCACAGGTAGGTTACTTAACTTCTCTGTGTCTGTTTCCTTATCTTTAACATGGGCTTAATGATAGCATCTTCTTCACAGAGTTGTGAGGACTAACTTCTTGATTTATGCAAAGTGGTCAGGAAAGTGTCTGGCAGCTATTAAAAGATATATAAGTAAACTCTAAGTATATATAATGTTTGAGGCTTCTCATTAGTAGAGATCCTTAAACATGAAGTAGTTAACCAGGGCTTCCCTGGTGGTTCAAACAGTAAAGAATCTGCCTGCAATGTGGAAGACCCAGTTTGATCCTTGGGACAGGAAAATTCCCTGGAGAAGGAAATGGCAGCCCACTCCAGTGTTCTTGCCTGGAGAATTCCATGGACAGAGGAGCCTGGCAGGCCCCAGTCCATTGGGTTGCAAAGAGTTGGACACAATTATGTGACTAAAACACACACACACACACTTAACCAGGAAGACTTCCAGTGATCAGTTTAGAGTAGGAATTAGAAGCTAAAGCTAAAAGGCAATACTTATAGGAAGCTTGCATGAATGCAATTAGTTTTATTCAATGTGGTTATGCAATTAACTCCTATATTTTTCTATGAAATTAGCTTAAAAAATTCAAAATTGATCTTGAGGGGAAAAGAACCCTAAAGATGAGTATTCATTTATTTGTCCATCAAATATTTCTGATTCCCCTACTATGTGCTATGATCTATGGATTCAATGGCTACTGCATACTTGTTTCTCAATAACTATTTATTGAATAAATAATGAATTGGAAAGAATCCCCAGTGTTAAAAACTTAGAACATCATTAGAGAAGAAAGGTAAGTGGGAATGAGAGTACAGAGTAATGAGTGCTGTGATGGAGATTAGTACAGGATGGTATAGACGCATAAAGGAGGGGCATCTAACTCAGCCTTGAGGTCAGAGTGTACTAACAAAGAGGTATTATCCAAGACAGTGAGGGAAAGGCAAATGATGCATGTGTCACTGGGGGCATTTAGAGGGACCAACACTTATAAAGATACAGATGAAGCAGCAAGAGAATCACTACAGTTCAATAGTTAAGGACAGAGGCTCTGACATCATAGCTTCCTACGACTGAACCTTATTTCAACTTGGGCAAGGTGTGATCCCCTCTGCAACACACTTTCCACATCAATACTAGTCCTTCACTCAGAAGAATGTGTGAGGCTCAAACAGGTTAATGCATAAAACATTAAGCAAAATGACAGACACAAAGTAAGATCTCAAAAAATGTTGGCCATGATTATTATCATTATTAAAGAAAATCATGTCACTTTTAGGGACAAAAGTATCCTTCTGAAGGAGTGTAGGGCTCTGTGGTTCAGAGAAGCTTTAAAGAGGCTGAGTCCTTGGGGCCTCCTGTAAGGAAGAAGGAGAACCCAGCTGAGAATGACCCTGAAGTCAAAGAGTGCCTTGGTGTGTGGGATTTTCCAAAATACAAAGGTTGAATTTGATTGAAGTAAATATGTCATCATGTTCTTTCTAGTATTGTGTGAGCTGAATGAGCCTGTATTAGCTCTGTTCACACCATTCATAATGTACTGAAGTAAATTACATCCCCTCTCTGCTTCTGCCACTGCAGACTCCAGAGTCTCTGTCTTATCAGGCTACTTGCACATGGGAGCCCTTGCCACTCTCTCAAGGGCATTTCCCAGCTCTTCTCTGAACCTTCTCAAGTAGCATGGATGAAGAGTCACCTGCACTGCATGACGGTAAACCAAGGATTTGTGTGAGGGTTCTTGCTTTTGTTTGTACTGCTCCCTAATTAAATCTATTTAAAAAAAAACCTTTAGGAATAACTCATAGTAACTTCAAATTATACTTTCTTTTTAATCAACAACTCTGAGAACTGTGTGCTTTAATCATACTCTATGCTCTCTTTTTCTAATGCCTTATTTTTCATTTTCTCACTGAAACTTACCTGCCTCTTGACAGCTGCAAAGAAATTCCTGCCATTTATTTTCATTTGACTTCATATTTTCACACCTTTGAGGAGTATATACATTTCTATGAAGATAAATAACCATTTATCTTGACCTTTATTACCTATATCTAGTATACTCATAATAGATAAGTCTTCTTCATTTTAATGGCTCAAATGTTACAGAGTCCTTCCAAATTTTAAACTAAAAGTGTATGATTTCTCTTATTTACACAGCAGATGGTTCATCTAGGCTCTTAAACAACTTATTCACCTTATAAAAGCCACTTTGCTTTTCCTGCATAGGTGATCCTCAATGTTGTACACTATATTATAGAGGCCAACATTAACCCCCACCCACTGCTACACACAACACATTGTCCTTCCTTTTAGATTTTGCTGTATGTATTTGAACTCTGACAGTTCTCTCTTATGAGCAGACACATTGACTGCCTTTGTTCCAGATTATTATTTCAAGGGAAATTTTTTATAGTGAACAGCCTTGGAAGATAGAGCATAGGGTAGGTTTAATGCACAGTATCTCATATTCAGCTTCTTTAAGCTCAGGGTTCTGTTTTTCTAATAACACTAGTTTTCTAGTGTTTTCTAATAACACTAGTTTTCTAATAACACTAGTAACTTACTAAGTGTTCAGGTACTCCTGGCTCTCTCTGTATTGTAAGAATTGGGGCTCAGAGAGGTGGTGCAAATGTTGATATTATTGCTGTGAGTAATAACGTCTTTTGTCTCATTCCAAGATATCTCGGGGCTTTTGCCTGCATCCATGGAACCACAGCAGGCTCATTGGTAAGCATGGAAGGAAGGTAAATCTCACATCCTTCAGAGTTCTCAACAAAGACTTCATTTCAACTTTCTTAATTCTTTAAATGTGGCTCTTTCAGAACATGCAGAGTGGGGGTTCCTTCTCCACTCTGCATAGCAAAGTCAATGTCTCTCCCACATTCAGGTAAAATACTGGAGATTTACATTTTCCAGAGATATTTGCAGAACTAAAGGAAAATGCTGTGTAGAAAATAGGGGAAGAAGAGAAAGCCTACATATCAAGCAGAGAGATTTCTTCTCAATCTCCTTCCTCTCTCTCATGGTCTCCCACGATTCTGGCAACAAGATGTATAGTCATCAGAAAGAACATTAGAGGAATCCTCCCTGGGGAAATGGAGAATCCCCAGAGAATACATCTATAGATATTTACATGGGTACTTCTCAGTGAAAAGTGATTTGTCGCTTTATTGCCTTGTATGCATAGACACACATCTAGAATTTCCTATTTGCTCATTAGAGCTCCTCTTTTAGATATAAATGAAAAATCAAGGTGGTTTCTAACATGAAAGACCACGATGGAACAAACAGAAAAATATATGAACGTTGAAGAAAGGAGAGACAATGCATAGAGAAGAGAAAATATTTAAATATAGATGCATGGGTAATTGCCAACATCCGCTGGATTATCGCAAAAGCAAGAGAGTTCCAGAAAAACATTTATTTCTGTTTTATTGACTATACCAAAGCCTTTGACCGTGTGTGGGAATACCAGACCACCTGACCTGCCTCTTGAGAAACCTATATGCAGGTCAGGAAGCAACAGTTAGAACTGGACATGGAACAACAGACTGGTTCCAAATAGGAAAAGGAGTATATCAAGGCTATATATTGTCACCTTGCTTATTTAACTTATATGCAAAGTATATCATAAGAAACGCTGGGCTGGAAGAAGTACAAGCTGGAATCAAGATTGCCGGGAGAAATATCAATAACCTCAGATATGCAGATGATACCACCCTTATGGCAGAAAGTGAAGAGGAACTAAAAAGCCTCTTGATGAAACTGAAAGAAGAGGAGCGTGAAAAAGTTGGCTTAAAGCTCAACATTCAGAAAACTAATATGGCATCCAGTCCCATCACTTCATGGGTAATAGATGGGGAAACAGTGGCAGACTTTATTTTTCTGGGCTCCAAAATCACTGCAGATGGTGATTGCAACCATGAAATTAAAAGACGCTTAGTCCTTGGAAGGAAAGTTATGACCAACCTAGATAGCATATTCAAAAGCAGAGACATTACTTTGCCAACAAAGCTCTGTCTAGTGAAGGTTATAATTTTTCCAGTGGTCATGTATGGATGTGAGAGTTGGACTGTGAAGAAAGCTGAGTGCCAAAGAATTGATGCTTTTGAACTGTGGTGTTGGAGAAGACTATTGCGAGTTCCTTGGACTGCAAGGAGATTCAACCAGTCCATCCTAAAGGAGACCACTCCTGGGTGTTCATTGGAAGGACTGATGCTGAGGCTGAAACTCCAATACTTTGGCCACCTCATGTGAACAGTTGACTCATTGGAAAAGACCCTGATGCTGGGAGGGATTGGGGGCAGGAGGAGAAGGGGACGACAGAGGATGAGATGGCTGGACGGCATCACCGACTCGATGCACATGAGTTTGGGTGAACTCCGGGAGTTGGTGATGGACAGGGGGCCTGGCATGCTGCGATTCATGGGGTCACAGAGTTGGACATGACTGAGCAACTGAACTGAACTGAATATTCTTAAAAAGATGAGGAGTAGAAGTGAAAGTCACTCAGTCGTGTCCGACTCTTTGTGATCCCATGGACTATACAGTTCATGGAATTCTCCAGGCCAGAATACTGGAGTGGGTAGCCTTTCCCATCTTCAGGGGATTTTTCCAACCCAGGGATAGAACCCAGGTCTCCCACATTGTGGGCAGCTTCTTTACCAGCTGAGCCACAAGGGAAGCCCAAGAATACTAGAGTGGGTAGCCTATCCCTTCTCCAGCAGATCTTCCCGACCCAGGAATCGAACTGCAGTCTCCTGCATTTCAGGTGGATTCTTTACCAACTGAGTTATCAGAGAAGCCCCAAAAGATGAGAGAATAGAGTGTAAACACAAAATTTAAAAAGGCTTATATAACAAAAATTGTTATAGAAGATAATTTATTCCATTAATAAATTCAAAAATTGGAAGAGAATGTTGAAAAAAGTCTTCAAGAAAGTGTATCAAAAAGAAGAAAAAAAGTTAGATAATGAAAGAAAGAATACAAAGTGTGAGGATCAATAGAAGAGGTTTAAATGTTTAAATAGAAGAGGTTTAAATGTCCAACATCAGTTTCAGAGCAATAAAAGAGACAACATCAATGAAAGGAATATTTCACAATATTAAAGATCATCAGGACTGAGTGACTAGCATAGTGACTAGCATAGCATAGGAAAAAAAATAACAGAGAATATATATTGAAAAGTATGCTAAAAGTTTACAAAAAGAGAAAGGGGGGGGGAAATATCACATTATAAAGATTGATAATTCAAATGAAATTAGATTTTTTAACAATCACCCTAGAAATTAGAGAGCAATGGAGTAATGTCTTCAATATTAAAAGGGCAATTACTTCTAAGCTAAATAAATATACTTGGCAAACTATTCACAACATATAGGAATATAATAAAGATATTTTCACAAAAGTAATATTTTAAGGAATATATAACCCATACTTTGTTTTCAGTGTATTATTGAAAAGGTATACCCTCAAAATGAGGGATTCAGGAAATAGGGAAATTAATATTGGCAAGAGTTCAGGAAATCTCAGGATGCTGGTGGCCAGGTATATGAAAAGGTGCTCAATACCCAACCACCAAGGAAATGTAATTTAAAACTGCAACGAGATATCACTTCCCATCTGTTGGAGTAGCCATTATCAAAAAGACAAGAAATAACCAAAGCTGGCAAGGATGAAAAGGGAACCCTTGTACACTACTGGTGGGAAAGTAAACTATTTACAGCCACTGTGGAAAACAGCATGGAGGTTCCTTTAAAAATTGAAAATAGGGACTTCATTGGTGGTCCCTGGTCTTCCCTGGTGGCTCGCTGGTAAAGAATCCACCTGCAGTGTGGAAGACCTGGGTTCAATCTCTGGGTTGGGAAGATCCCCTGGAGAAGGGAATGGCAACCCACTCCAGTATTCTGGCCTGGAGAATTCTATGGACTGTATAGTCCATGGGGTCACAAAGAGCTGGACACGACTGAGCTACTTTCACTTTCTGGTAGTCCAGTGGTTAAGAAACTGCCTTCCAATGCAGGGGATACAGGTGTGATCCTTGGTGGAGGAACTAAGATCCCACATTCTGTGGAGCAACTAAGTCCACATGCTGCAACTAGAGAGCCTATGCATCACAACTATTGAACCTATACGCTTTACATCATGTGTACCAGAACTGGAGATGCCCCTTCATGCTGCAACTAGAGAAAAAGCCAGCACCCCAGCATTATTCACAATAGCCAAGTTGTGGAAACATTCTAAGCATACATCAACAGATGAATGAATAAAGAAAACGTGGGAGAATTTAAACACATCTGTATGCACACATTCATGCATACATACACAGTGGAATATTATTAAGCCATACAAAAGGAGGAAATTATGGTATTTACAACAGGATAAATAAACCTGGAGGATATTATGCTAAGCCTAAGTGAAATAAATCTAATACAGAAGTATAAATACAATATGATCTCACTTTTATGCAGTATCCAAAAATGTTGAACTCACTAAAGCAGAGAGTAGAATGGTGGTTGCCAGGGGCAGGGAGAAAAGGGGAACATGTTGGTCAAAGGGTACAAGTTTTCATTATAAGTCAGTTGTATAGTTTGGTGACTAAGGTTAATGATGCTTTATTGAAGTTTTGAAATTTCCCAGGAGAATCGATTTTAAGTGTTCTTAGTACATAAGATTGGAGAAGGCAATGGCACCCCACTCCAGTACTCTTGCCTGGAAAATCCCACGGATGGAGGAGCCTGGTAGGCTGCAGTCCATGGGGTCGCTGAGAATCGGACACAACTGAATGACTTCACTTTGACTTTTCACTTTCATGCATTGGAGAAGGAAATGGCAATCCACTCCAGTGTTCTTGCTTGGAGAATTCCAGGGATGGGGAAGCCTGGTGGGCTGCCATCTATGGGGTCACACAGGGTCGGACATGACTGAAGCGACTTAGCAGCAGCAGCAGCAGTATATAAGAACATTAAAAAAGGTAATTGTATGAGGCAATGGCTGTGTGAATAATCTTGACTGTGGTAATCATTCACAATGTAAATGTGTATCAAATCATCATACTGTAACATTCTAAATATATACCATTTTTGTCTGTTATAATTTAATAAGTGTGGGGGATGGGAGGACTCCTGGTGAGGGAAAGCTCCAGGATTACAGCAGCAGGCCTACAGAGCAACCCAAGAGTTGGATTGGCAAATGTGGGAAGAGATGACCTTAATATGAAAAGAAACTGAGAATTTCCTAGCAGTCCAGTGGTTAGGACTAGATTCTCTCACTTCCAGGCCCCTGGTTCAATCCATGGTCAGGGAAATAAGATCCTGCAAGCCATGCAGTGTGGCCAAAAATAAGATAAAAAGAAACTAACTAGGAGTCCAACTAACAAGACAGATAGATAGACAGATTAATGTGACTTGGGAATATTACCTAACTATGTTGTTGTTCAGTAGCTAAGTCATGTCTGACTCTTTGAAACCCCATGAATTGCACATTCATATTCATGAACTGCATATGCATATTCATATCTAACTATGGAAGAAGGTTTTGTTGTTCTGGTGGAAGACAGGAGCCTGGATTAATTATAGCTACTTGAAGACTAAACAAATGAACTTGTCAACTGAAAAAATTACACAGCCTATAAGTTGAGAATTACATTATATTTGGTGGACAAAACCAAGGACTTAAAGCCAGGACTCAGCCTCTCAGATATCTCTGAGAGACTACTCCAAAGAGGTAAGAGAGGAGTCAGGATATGTGAGAATTTTTGCAACAAAGATCAAGTGGTAGGAGCTTTGAAAGATTATTGTTAATTAAAGAAAACTGAGTATTTCAAGCTAAGGAATTTAATGCTTTTCTATGTATGGGCCCATGGAAGAGTCTGGACTCACTTAAATCATCCTTTTGATATACACCTTATCATCCAGAGTCATGTGTGTGTGTGTATGCGTGCACTAAGTTGTTTCAGTCATATCCAACTCTTTGCAACCCCATGGACTGTAGTCCACCAGGCTCCTCTGTTCATGAGATTCTCCAGGCAAGAAAAGGGGAGTGGGTTGCTGTGCCCTCCTCCAGGGGATCTTCCTGATCCAGGGATCAAGGGTCTCCTGGATTGGCAGGCAGGTTCTTGGCCACTAGTGACACCTGGGGAACCCCATCCAGGGCCAGTATTCATTTTTTCCCTGTTACAGTCCCTTCAGAGAGCACGGTCAGGGTAGGGGTGGCTGTGGTGGCTGAGACTTGGTAGGAGGCATTCTGTTTCCATCCCAAGTTCCCTCAGGGCTCATCCCTGGGGGTGGCTGTAATGTGATGGCTTGATGGCAGCAATATCCTTTGTTCACTGATATGGCAGGCAACATTTTTCCTTCACAGATTCAATTACTAAAATTCAGCAAGAAAACAATAATTGCACTGGAAGAGATGTACACTTATGGCTTGCTGCATGGCTCAGTTGTAATATTTGCATATTATAATAATGTATGCTCTGAAAATAGATTTATTTTGGCTGGGAGTATGTCAAGAGGAGAAGTATTTGCACATGTTTGTCTTCATGTGTAAAAATGCTGGTGTTGTAAATGAGCTAGGAATAGATAAGGTCTAAAATTTAGGAATTAAGAAATACTATTACATGCATTTTATATATATTATAGCAGAAATACAGAGGTTAATAACATGAGAAACAGGGAAGAGTTGAAAATAGGTGCTTCTATGAAGCAAGAATTATGGGTGGAAGCACAAAGTATTTTAATAATGTACTATTTTGTACTTTTAATTCTACATTTGAATTATTTATCAAAAATAAAATTAAATTGTAAAAATTAAGGTTAACTATTAGATAAATAGGAAGGATATATATATATATATAACTTTCTAACCAGAAAATGGAACAAACTAATCAGTCAAACAAAAAGATTTATTGAGAAACAGAGATTAAGAAACCTTAGTGCATGGAAAATACAAAATAAGATGGCAGTAATGTTTAATAACTTCTCTAATTATAATAAATGTGACTGAATTAAGCTAATCAATTGTAATACAGAGGCCTTCAGATTGAGTTTTAATAATCTACACTACACTATTAAAATAACATGTCACAGGTTGAAAATGAAGAGGTATAAGTGTTATCCAGGAAAATACTGACCAAAAGAAAATTGATATAACATTACGAGTATCAGACAAAATATCTTTCTAAGTGAAAACTTCAGCACTATTGCCAAAGAAGCTGAAGTTCAACAATTCTATGAAGACCGACAAGACCTCCTAGAACTAACAACCAAAAAAGATGTCCTTTTCATCACAGGGGACTCGAATGCAAAATTAGGAAGTCAAGAGATATCTGGAATAACAGGCAAGTATGGCCTTGGAGTACAAAATGAAGCAGGGCAAAGGCTAAAAGAGTTTTGCCAAGGGAACACACTGGTCATAGCAAATGCCCTCTTCCAACAATGCAAGGGACAATTCTACACGTGGACATCACCAAATGGTCAATACCAAAATCAGATTGATTATATTTTTTTGCAGCTGAAAGTGGAGAAGATCTATACAGTCAGAAAAAAAAAAAAAGACCCGGACCAGGCTGTGGCTCAGATGAACAGCTCCTTATTGTGGAATTCAGGCTCAAATTGAAGAAAGTAGGGAAAACTACTAGGCCATTCAGGTATGATCTAAATCAAATCTCTTATGGTTATATAGTGGAGATGATGAATAGATTCAAGGGATTAGATCTTGTAGACAGAGTGCCTGAAGTGCTATGGGCAGAGGTTGTAACACTGTACAGCAGGTAGTGACCAAAACCATTCCCAAGAAAAAGAAATGCGAGAAAGCAAAGTGGTTGTCTGAGGAGGCCTTACAAATAGCTGAGAAAAGAAAAGAAGTGAAAGGCAAAGGAGAAGGAAAAGATATACCCCTCTGAATGCAGAGTTCCAGAGAATAGGAAGGAGAGATAAGAAAGCCTTCTTAAGTGAACAACACAAAGAAACAGAGGAAAACAATAGAATGGAAAAGACTAGAGATCTCTTTAAGAAAATTGGAGATACCAAGGGAATATTTCATGCAAAGATAGGCACAATAAAGGACAAAGGCAGCAAGAACCTAACAGAAGCAGAAAGGATTAAGAAAAGATGGCAAGAGCAAACAGAAGAACTGTACAAAAAAGTTCTTAATAACCCAGATAACCACAATGGTGTGGTCACTCAACTACAGCCAGACATCTTGGAGTGTGAGGTCAAGTGGGCCTCAGGAAGCATCACTATGAACAAAGTTAGTGAAGGTGATGGAATTCCAACTGAGGTATTTCAAATCCTAAAAGATGATACTGTTAAAGTGCTGCATTCATTTTAACAGCAAATTTGGAAAACTCAGCAGTGGCTGCAGGACTGGAAAAGGTCAGTTTTAACTCCAATCTCAAAGAATGGCACAGCCAAAAAATATTCAAATTACCGTATAATTGCACTTTTTTCACATGCTAGCAAAATTATGCTCCAAATCCTTCAAGCTATGCTTCAGCAGTATGCGAACTGAGAAATTCCAGATGTACAAGCTGGATTTATAAAAGGTAAAGGATCCAGAGATCAAATTGCCAACATACTCTAGATCATAGAAAAAGCAAGGGAAGTCCAATCAAAAACATCTACTTCTGCTTCACTAGACCATAGAAAAAGCAATGAAATTCCAAGAAAAAACATCTATTTCTACTTCATTGACTATGTTAAAGCCTTTGACTGTGTGGATCACAACAAACTGCGGAATATTTTTAAAGAGATGGGAATACCAGACCACATTACCTGACTCCTGAGAAACTTGTATGCAGAACAAGAAGCAATAGTTAGAACCAGATATGGAAAAACGGACTGGTTCAAAACTGGGAAAGGAAGGAATACATCAAGGCTGTATATTGTCACCCTGCTTATTTAACTTATATGCAAAATACATCATGTGAAATGCCAGGCTGGATGAAGCACAAGCTGGAATCAAGATTGTGGGGAGAAATATAAATAACCTCAGCTATGCAGATGACACCATCTTTATGGCAGATAGTGTGGAGGAATTAAACAACCTCTTGATGAAGGTGAAAGAGGAGAGTGAAAAAGCTGGGTGAAAACTCAACATTTCAAAAAATGAAGACCATGGCAACTGGTCCCATCACTTCATACAAATAGATGGGGAAATGTGGAAACAGTATCAGATTTCATTTTCTTAGGTTCCAAAATCAATGTAGAGGGTGACTGCAGCCATAAAATTTAAAGATGCTTGCTCCTAGGAAGGAAAGCTATGATAAACCTAGACCGTTTATGAAAAAGCAGAGACATCACTTTGCCAGCAAAGGTCCATCTAGTCAAAGCTATGGTTTTTCCAGTAGTCATGGATGGATGTGAGAGTTGGACCATAAAGAAGGCTGACTGTGGAAAAATTAATGGTTTTGAACTGTGGTGCTGGAGTAGACTCTTGAAAGTCCCTTGGACTGCAAGGAGATCAAACCAGTCAATCCTAAAGGAAATCAACCCTGAATATTTATTAGAAGGATTGATGCTGAAGCTCCAATCCTTTGGCTACATGTTGCAAAGAGCCAACTCACTGGAAAAGACCCTGATGCTGGGAAAGATTGAGGTAAAGGGGAAAGGGGGGAGACAGAAGATGAGATGGTTGGATGGCATCACTGACAATGGACATGAGTTGGAGCAAGCTCAGTGAGATAGTGAAGGACAGGGCAGGTTGGCGTGCTACAGTTCACGGGATCACAAATAGTCGGACACGACCCAGGGACTGAAAACGACAAGATGAACATCACTAAGGGACTTACATTGATAAATAAAACAATTCACCAGGAAGGTATTCCATTAATGAATTTATAAGATCCTAGCAGCATAGCTTCAAAATGTATATGCAAAAGACAGTAAAACTACAGGGATAAACTGACAAACACCATAGTAGATGATACTACTACACATTTCTTTTGAACTAATAAAATAATCAATGAGTTAATAGGATCACAACAGTTATGACAAGTAATAAGCTTAACTTAATACTCAATTTATGCAGAGACTGTTAAGTCTTTTGACCCTAGTGAAGTGAAAGTTGGTTAGTCTTGTCCGACTATTTGCCACCCCATGTACTATACAGTCCATGGAATTCTCCAGGCCAGAACTGGAATGGGTAGCCTATCCCTTCTCCAGGGGATCTTCCCAACCCAGGAATTGAACTAGGGTCTCCGGCACTGCAGGCAGATTCTTTACCAACTGAGCTATCAGGGAAGCCTGATATTTTTGACTCTAAGGATGCCTCAACAAATTCTGAAACAAGGGTATTATACAAATAGTCTTCATGGACCACAATGCTATAGAATAAGAAATCAATAAAAGAAAGTAGCCAAACTTTCCATTACCCCTCCTTATAGTATTGAAGATTTATTTTATAAGCACTTACATAGCACTTACTATATGCCAGCCATTATTCTAAGAACTTTCAAATATTTACTCATTCAATCCTCACAACAGTTGTTTAAGGTCAAACTATTATTCTTCGCATTTCACAAATAAGGAAATTGAGGCACAGAGGGGAGGGCCATGTGCCCAAGGTCACCTATAGCAGTAGCAGATGGATCACAAACCCAGGCACCCTGACTCCAGGATCTGAGCTCTTCGGTATTAAGTGTATTATCCTAACATAAACATATAAATAAACTGAGAGTTAAAGAAAAAATAAAAACAAAAATTTTAAATTATATAGTATAACTCAACAATAGCACTGTACATCAGAATGACTAAGGTAAATCTGAAGCAGTTCTCAGAAAGAAATTTATAACCTTATAATATTTACTGTAAAGCAAGAGGAAAAAATATTTTAATTCAAGAAGCTTAAAAAATAAAAATAAAATCAAAGAAAGTTGAAACAAATAATAGTGAAATAAAGTTAAATTACTAAAGCAAGTATGAAATAATTGTTTTTATTCAGTCACTGAGTCATGTCTGATTCATTGTGATCCCCATGGACTGCAGCAACAGTAAATGTGATGCCCATGAACTGAACTATAGTAAATATTATAAGGCTATAAATTTCTTTCTGAGAACTTCTTCAGATTTACCTTGTTCATTTAATTGTAATGCTGGAGAGGACTCTTGAGAATCCCTTGGACTGCAAGGAGGTCAAACCAGTTAATCCTAAAGGAAATCACCCTGAATATTCATTGGAAGGACTGATGCTGAAGCTGAAGCTCCAATGTGTTGGCCATCTGAAACAAATAAGAATGAAATAAAATCAATTAAAATACTAAAGGAAATATAAAACAGAAACAAAAAATTGATCTTTGGAAATATTAACTGAAAAATATAGTCTCTAACAACTATGATAAATTGGAGAGATATAATTTAAAAAATCAAATAGGAAAAAAGATAAGAGGGCAGATACAGATGAGTAAAATAATTATAAAAGCATATCATGAACAACTTTTTATTAATCTATTTGAAAAAGAATGCAAAATGGGAAAATTCAGAAGAAGATATAAATTACCATAACTATACCATGAAGCAATGGAAAATTTACTTGAATAATAATCCTTAAAAATGGAAATAAAGGAAAATCTATTCTCTCACAAAACAAGCAAGCAACAACAAAAAAGACACCAGGCTCAGAGCACAGAAAAGAAGCAAAATCTTCCCAGCATTTAAACAGGTTGCTGATTGAAAACTTTTGGTATCAAAGTTAAAGTAGGGAATGATAATTATCAACCAATAAGGAATGAATAAAAAAATAGCAACCTGAATTCAACAGTGTATAAAAAGAACAAGCACAGGTTTTCTTTTAAAATGAATAAATCAAAATCAGAACAGTCTATTAATGTAGAAAGAAAGCATATTAAAGAATAAAAAGAAAGAAAGCATCCTAACCAATTAAAGAAAGAAAGCACATTAAAGAATACAAAGCATAAAAATTATATCAGTGGATACAGAAAAGGAATGAGGCCATTGAACAGACTGTTAGTGATGAACTTGCAAACGAAACAGGAATAGAAGGGAAATTCCTTAATGTGATAAAGTTTATCTGTCTGAGATTTACAACAAGCATCACATTTAATGGTGGCTGAAACATGAGAAGCATTTAAATTAAATTTGTAAAAAGACAAAAAGGCCTCTATAATTGCCTTTATTCAATCCTGTATTATAGTTCATAACTAATGTGATAAATCAAAAGAGGTAAAGATATTAAAAAATCAGAATGGAAAAGACAAAACTTCCCAAACATACCAATGATATACTCATTCCTTTTTCAGAAAAACAACAAACAAACAAAAAAAACCCCACCAAACTTCCATCCACTCCAGATTTTTCAGTCTTTTTCAGATATGTGCAATAAGAATCATATATTTTTTAAAAGTCATTTCTCAGTTCATAATTTCAATATCAGGGTTTCTTTTCCTTTCTCATGGGTTTCAACTCCATTTCTATTTCTAATTTCAGAGATACATATTTAAACAGAGCTACCAGAAAAACTGTGAAGAATGGACATTGATTAATAAGGTCCAAGATTTAATGATTATTTTAAAGTCTTGCTAAGATCTGCTGCCAAGCTTTAAGCCCTCTTTCAGCTGCTCCCTAAAGGATTTCAAACAGTTCTAATGAGGCTATGCACTAGTCATTCCCAAGTTGTAATAAATATGCTATGTATCTATTTCTTAGCTCTAGGTCTCTGGACCTTAATGGCTTATGAGCCTGAGTATTTGCAGTTTCTCTTGGATAAATGTTTGAGGGCCTTGAAAGAGATTATGTGGAACTAAACCAAATGCCTAGCAACTATCCCATGCTGTCAGCCTCTCTCAGTTTACTTGCCTTATCAAAGACACCACAGTGAACTGCTTTGCTTTCAGGTATTCATTTCTCAGTCCACTGGTGTTTAGGAAAGGAACCTTTCCTACTTTTGGTGTCTCTAAGAGAAAGGCATAAGCAGGGTACCAGAACTAGGGATTAGAAGAACCCAAGTTCCAGTGGAACCTGGTAGAATTGATATCTGATTCTCCTTCAACCTCTGGAAAGGCCCATCTTAGGCTGACATTATAAAAGGCAGACAAGGCTGGGCCTACCATCACTCAGTCATGTCCGACTCTTGCAACCCCATGGATTGTAGCCTTCCAGAATCCTCTGTCCATGGGATTCTCCAGGCAAGAATACTAGAGTGGGTTGCCATTTCCTTCTCCAGGGGATCTTCCCAACCCAGGGATCAAACCCGGGTCTCCTGCATTGCAGGCAGACTCTTTACCGACTGAGCCATGAGGGAAGCCAAGCAAATACTTAAATACTGGGAAAGAGAAAGAGGGCAAATGCAGGAAGAACTGCAATGGGGGCCTTCCTTCTCATCTCACTCAAGGAGAAAGTGCTCAGGTTTTCCTGTGCAATGCACAGCGATGTAGCTTACAGTGAATGATGTCAGTTTTGTGATCTCCAAAGAAGATTTACCTTCAGGACCAGGGACCAGGGTTAATCACTCAAGAGCTTTTGTGTAGCAGAGTTTTATTAAAGTGAAAAAGGAACAGAGAACACTTGTGACACGGACATCAGAAGGGGGATGGAGAGTGCCCCCCACCCCCGCTAGTCTTAGCAAGGAAGCTATCTACTTTTTCAGTTGGTTATTACAGTAAATCAAAAGAACGTCTTAATGTTGCAAAGGTCTTACTAAGCCCACTACCACAATTTACATTTTAAGATAACAGGATTAGAACTAAAAATAGAAAGATCTTACCAGACCCACTTACCATTCAATATTACAGTAATCCAAGTCTATGCCCTGACCATTAATGCTGAAGAAGCTGAAGTTGAAAGGTTCTATGAAGACCTACAAGACCTTCTGAATTAATACCCAAAAAAGATGTCCTTTTCATTATAGGGGACTGGAATGCAAAAGTAGGAAGTCAAGAAACAGAGTAACAGGCAAATTTGGCCTTGGAATACAGAATGAAGCAGGGGAAAGGCTAATAGAGTTTTGCCAAGAGAACGCACTGGTCATAGCAAACACCCTCTTTCAACAACACAAGAGAAGACTCTACACATGGACATCAACAGATGGTCTACACCTAAATCAGATTGATTATATTCTTTGTGGCCAAAGATGGAGAAGTTCTATACAGTCAGCAAAAAAAAAAAAAGACTGGGAGCTGACTGTGGCTCAGATCATGAACTCCTTATTGCCAAATTCAGACTTAAATTGAAGAAAGTAGGGAAAACCATTAGACCATTCAGTTCAGTCACTCAGTCTTGTCCGACTCTTTGCAACTCCATGCATCACAGTACGCCAGGACTCCCTGTCAATCACCAACTCCCGGAGTTTACTCAAACTCATGTTCATTGAGTCAGTGATACCATCCAGCCATCTCATCCTCTGTCATCCCCTTTTCCTCCTGCCCGCAATCCCTCCCAGCATCAGAGTCTTTTTCAATGAATCAACTCTTCTCATGAGGTGGCCAAAGTATTGGAGTTTCAGCTTTAGCATCAGTCCTTCCAATGAACACCCAGGCCTGATCTCCTTTAGACCGTTCAAGTATGACCTAATCAAATCCCTAATGATTATACAGTGGAAGTGAGAAATAGATTTAAGGCACTAGATCTGATAGACAGAGTGCTTGATGAACTGTGGACAGAGGTTCGTGACATTGTACAAGAGACAGGGATCAAGACTATCCCCAAGAAAAAGATATGCAAAACAGAAAAATGGCTGTCTGAGGAGACTGTCTGGAGAAGGCAATGGCACCCCACTCCAGCACTCTTGCCTGGAAAATCCCATGGACAGAGAAGCCTGGTAGGCTGCAGTCACGGGGTTGCTACGAGTCGGACACGACTGAGAGACTTCACTTTCAATTTTCACTTTCATGCATTGGAGAAGGAAATGGCAACCCACCCCAGCGTTCTTGCCTGGAGAATCCCAGGGATGGGGAAGCCTGGTGGGCTGCTGTCGATGGGGTCGCACAGAGTTGGACACGACTAAAGTGACTTAGCAGCAGCAGCAGCAGAGGAGGCCTTACAAATAGCTGTGAAAAAAAGGGAAGTGAAAAGCAGAGGAGAAAAGGAAAGATATACCCATTTGAATGCACAGTTCCAAAGAATAGCAAGGAGAGATAAGAAAGCCTTCTTCAGTGATCAGTGCAAAGAAATAGAGGAAAACAATAGAATGGGAAAGACTAGAGATCTCTTCAAGAAAATTAGAGATACCAAGGGAATATTTCATGCAAAGATGGGCTCAGTAAAGGACAGAAATGGTATGGACCTAACAGAAGTAGAGGATATTAAGAAGAGGTGGCAAGAATACACAGAAGAACTGTACAAAAAAGATATTCATGACTCAGTTAATCACAGTGGTGTGATCAGTCACCTAGAGCCAGACATCCTGGAATGTGAAGTCAAGTGGGCCTCAGGAAGCATCACTATGAACAAAGCTAGTGGAGGTGATGGAATTCCAGTTGAGCTCTTTCAAATCCTGAAAGATGATGCTGTGAAAGTGCTGCACTCAATGTGACAGCAAATTTGGAAAATGCAGCAGTGGCCACTGCACTGGAAAAGGTCAGTTTTCATTCCAATCCCAAAGAAAGGCAATGCCAAAGAATGCTCAAACTACTACACAATGTCACTCATCACACACACTAATAAAGTAATGCTCAAAATTCTACAAGCCAGATTTCAACAATACATGAACTGTAAACTTCCAGATGTTCAAGCTGGTTTTAGAAAAGGCAGAAGAACCAGAGATCAAATTGCCACCATCCACTGGATCATTGAAAAAGCGGGGGAGTTCCAGAAAAACATTTATTTCTGCTTTATTGACTATGCTAAAGCCTTTGACTGTGTGGATCACAATAAACTGTTGAAAATTCTGAAAGAGATGGGAATATCAGACCATCTGACCCGCATCTTGAGAAACCTCTATGCACGTCAGGAAGCAACAGTTAGAACTGGATGTGGAACAACAGACTGCTTCCAAATAGGAAAAGGAGTACGTCAAGGCTGTATATTGTCACCCTGCTTATTTAACTTACATGCAGAGTACATCATGAGAAACAAAAGGCTGGATGAAGCACAAGCTGGAATCAAGATTACCAGGAGAAATATCAATAACCTCAGATATGCAGATGATACCACCCTTATGGCAGAAAGTAAAGAGGAACTAAAAAGCCTCTTGATGAAAGTGAAAGAGGAGAGTAAAAAAGTTGGCTTAAAGCTCAACATTCAGAAAACAAAGATCATGGCATCTTGTCTCATCACTTCTTGGCAAAAGATGGAGAAACAGTGGAAACAGTGTCAGACTTCATTTTGGGGGGTTCCAAAATCACTGCAGATGGTGATTGCAGCCATGAAATTAAAAGACGCTACTCCTTGGGAGAAAAGTTATGACCAACCTAAACAGCATATTAAAAGGCAGAGACATTACTTTGCCAATAAAGGTCCGTCTAGTCAAGGCTATGGTTTTTCTACTAGTCAGCTATGGGTGTGAGAGTTGAACTATAAAGAACGCCGAGTGCCAAAGAATTGATGCTTTTGAACTATGGTGTTGAAGAAGACTCTTGAGAGTCCCATGGACTGCAAGGAGATCCAACCATACATCCTAAAGGAAATCAGTCCTGAATATTCATTGGAAGGACTGATGCTGAAGCTGAAACTCCAATACTTTGGCTACCTGATCGAAGAACCGGCTCCCTGGAAAATACACTGATGCTAGGAAAGATTGAAGGTGGGAGGAAAAGGGGACAACAGAAGATGAGTTGCTTGGATGGCATCACTGAGTCAATGGACATGAGTTTGAGTAAACTCCAAGAGTTGGTGATGGACAGGGAGGCCTGGTGTGCTGCAGTCCATGGGGTCGCAGAGTCGGACATGACTGACTGACTGCATTGAGCTGAACTGAACCAGACCCAGTCCCGTAGTATACATTTTAAGACGACAGGATTAGTCAGAAGGTTCTTAACAAGCAGAAACATGTCCTGGAGCACAATACATTGTGGTTATATAATCACTGATACAGAGTTTAAGGGAAAACATATCCTTGAGCAAGATGAGTTGTTTTGTTGTGTAATTATTAGCTTTGGGCTTTAAAAAAACAAATGTTTTATGTGCTTAAGACAAAGGAATGTAGAAAAAAAAATTTACCTTTTTCTCCTCCTAGAGAGCTCCTTCCTCGTCCTCCTATTCCTCCTCCTTGTCCCCCGTTTCTCCTCCTCCCTCCCTTCCCCCTACCCTTCCCCCAGGACCCCTGACTTCTTATCAACTTACCTAAGACTTAACTCTCTCAATGCCTTGCAGTCTGATGGGAAAAACCAGCAGGACTAGTGTGTAGAACAGATGTCATGTCTTTGTTCTGCTATGTTCCATGTACCTTGATGTGAGAATCACATAATGAGTATCTGTTGAAGGAATCACTGAATGAATGATTCACAGTTTCCAGAACTTTCAAACTGGAAGAGACATCAGAGTCAGATCCTTTGACCCTGAGGGTACAGAGACCTTAGCCTGAGTGGCCTATCTAATAAAGCTGCACCCTTAAACATGGTTGGGCTCCACAATGTCATAGACCCTTTCTACAATGATGTTCATGGAGTCAAGAGCTCCTCTTCCTCCTCCATCCACTGAGCAGAGCAAGACCATGGTCTAATGAGACAATCTGTTCCTATGGAAACCCTCAATCATCTATGTAGGGGAGCAAAACATGCCACCCCAAAATGTCTCTCTGGCATGCAGATTATTTTGAGCTGAAAACACTTAAGTCTCAAAAGACTCAGGAAGAATATTTGACCTTCCCCCAACTGCCTTAAAGAATGTAGATCAAGGACAGGTTCCAGGAAAGGAGCCATCACCATAGATAACTGTAGTATGAATCAGGCAGTAGACAGGGGGAACCTAGGAATGTCTGTTCATTAAAATTTCTTTCTGCATTCCATTGTCTTTGCAAGGCCCAGCACACATTGATTTACTAAACTTTTGCTTTTCTATGTGGATTGTCTTTCTCCCCTTTGAAGTCCCAAATCTCTACCTGCAGCATTCTTTTTTGTCTTTGGTTGAAGTTGGTATTTAAGGTGAGGTTTTTGGACATTTTGGCAAGTTACTCAGTTTTCCTGGGTTTCTCCTCATACATTTTTGTTGTTGTTTAGCTGCTCAGTCATGTCCAACTCAGTGGCAACCCCATGGACTGTAGCCAATAGGCTCCTCTGTTCATGGGATTCCCAGGCAAGAATACTGAAGTGGGTTGCCATTTCCTTCTTCAGGGAATTTTCCCCACCCAGGGATGAAACCCATCTGTCCTGCACTACAAGCAGATTCTTTACCATTGAGCCACTGGGGAACCCACTTCTTTTATATACACATGTCATTAAAACTTGTTTGATTTTCTCATGTTAATCTGTCTCACATCACTTTAATTCTTAGACCACTAGAAGAACCTGAAAGGACAATTTCTTCCTCCCTGACACCTACATACTATCTACATGAGCGGGTTGATGAGCCCCATTGTTAATGAGATCCCCAGACGTCACAGTGTTTGGATCTTGTGAATGTTACCTTGGGGACAGTCACTGTGACTTTGGGGAGAGGGACCCCAGAGTCCTGGGGCACAAGAGAATTGTCCTCTCTGACAGACTGCAATCCAGATGAAAGGAATAGGGCTGTGAGGAGACACAGGAGAGCTGATATAGCTTTCTATTTGTTACTCCCAGATCTGACCAATCAGAGAAAGGAATGAACAAACTGACCCTGGTGGACTCTGTATTTTTCTTTTAGTCCTCCCTTTCAGAAGATTCTCTGGGAGCCTTGTCTGCCACACACAGCAGGAATCCTGCCAGTCCTTGTTCTATCCTCACAAGTCTTACTCTCCTAGAAGACAGTGCTTCAGCCCTGCCTGTGAGATGTAAGTTACATCCCATGACTCAGTGAAGCATGATTCTCGTCTGGCTAGATGTAGCTTTATGACCCTTGCCTCATGGACTGTCACCTTCTTATTTTCTTTCCTAGGAATATTGTCAAGTGGAAAAATGAATGTATGGCTGTGTCACAACCCTTGGGAAATAAAGACCATTATAAATACTAAAAAGTCAGGCATGAAGTGTTGTTTGGGCATTAGTTATATAAAAATCTCAGAAGTTTCAAAAAACTTAGCTGAATCTCAACATATATGAATGAAGCATGGTAATTGGGGGCATCAAGTCCCATCTTCTCCCCTCAGCCCTCTATCACATTCCTGGCCTGTAGGGACTGAAGAAGAAAAATGGAACATCTGATTCTGGTTGAGCAAACCTAATTTTCCCCCTCTATTCTAGAAAAAATATATTCCCTGAACACAGAAGTCCCCACCTAGTCCTGCCCCAGATATCATACAGAGGCCAGGAAGGGAGAGTCAGTGAAAGGCTGGCTGGCTGGCTGAAATATTGGGTCCATGAGTGTAGGAGTTCAAGGCAGAGGTCCTGGACACAGGCACGCCTGTAGTATTGCTGCATTGGGAGTGGCTTTTCCATTCCAACCCAATGCAGATCCTCCTCTGATCCTTGGGATTATCTCCCCTCCTTGAATATTGTGTTTCCTCCCCCACTACCTCCTTATCCTCACGTCTCCAAAAGACAGAAAAACATCCTCTAATCTGCAAGCTGTGCCACAAGTATTAGCTAGATGGAGACCAACCACCTTCTTGAAGTCAGGCTTGGGAGAGGAGAAGGGAAGATAACACAATAACCTTTGAAATCTGTGCTCACCTTTCCCAACAGTTACCATTTATTGATGGCATGATCTACATTGGGGCCTCTGCCAAATGCCGTGTGGGCATCTTCCCATGTAATCCTTTATCAGTCCTCTGAGATAGTTATTAGTACTGTGTTCATCTTACAGGTGAATAAACTGAAGCCCAAGAGATGAAGAAATGTTTGTAAGGTCACATGTGAAGTAAGAGGAGCTGGCCTTACTTCTGAAAATAGACCAGCCCTATGCCCAACCCCATTGTGAATCTAGAGTTGGAGAGGAAGGGAAAGTGAGGATTGGACTTTTCAATTAATAGAGCTTGAAGAAATTCATGACAAAAATCATCCCCAAACACAAGAGAAAGAGAGTGAGAGAGAATGAGAGAGAGGGAAATGGGGGAGGGAGGAAGAAAGGGAGAATAAATATATGTGTGTTTAGGTGGGTCTCACATGCAAATAGAACCCAGAATCAGGCAGAGTGGGGTTGGGGAGAACAGATGAAGAGAGAGAAACAGAAATGTAATGTATTGTTTGCCTATTACGCATCAAGAACTGTGCTTGGCTACTTACATACAGTAATTCATGTAATCTCCATAGTAACACTATGAGTAGATATTATCCCCTCAATTTTATAGATGAGCCAATAGAGACAAATGAAATGAGCACACAAAAAATTAAGCATCCCTTGACTTACACTGGGGTTAAAGCTGGAGATTTCTATAAAGTTTAATATTTTGTTGTTTTCATCTGTTTACAGTTACTGGTACTTCAAACTCTTAATAAGTTTCAGTCTCTTTATTGTGTTTACAGACTAGACAATGGCAGCAGAAACTACAGATACATTCCACAAAGAAGAAAGGAGACTTGGGTATTAGAACAAATGGTATTTGGAGAACATAAAAAGAAAGCAGGGCTGAAAAGAAAAGAGTTAGCGCTAGATCACAGAACATCCTGGGTCCACACACTAGAATCTCAAATAAAAAAAGTAATAATTACTTTAAAAAAGAAAAGTAGTCTCTCTTCTCATGGCCTTATTCCAGTAGATGCTAAGTCATGTCTGATTCTTGCGACCCTGTGAACTATAGCCTGCCAGGCTCCTCTGTCCATGGGATTCTCCAGGCAAAAATACTGGAATGGGTTGCTATTTCCTTATCCAGAGGATCTTCCCCACCCAAGGATTGAACCTGGGTCTCCTGCATTGCAGGAAGATTCTTTACTGGCTTAGCTACAAGGGAAGTCTTGTAGACATTAGCTATTTTGAATTTAATTTGAACCATGAAAGCAAGTAGTGCTATGTATCTTTATTGTCCAAGCCCTTCTGACCAGAGTTGGAGCTGGCCTCTTACCTCTCAGAAGTATGACTTAAGTAGGTTTCTGTCCCTGGCTTGGATTCTCTCTGTATGCATACACCTTTACACTATGTCTCTAACATGTTTAGACCATTGCTGGTCTAAACAGATGACTCTGGATGGAGTTCCAGGGCTGTGTCTGCTCTGGTCTATCATTCAATCTATTTTTCTGGTCCATCTACCTACCTCTCCACCTTTCAACTTCTAACCAAGCTTTTTAGGTGTTTTCACTACTCCCTTTACATATCTTCTCTCTTCCATCCCTACTATATCTGCCTCCAATGCCAGGCCCCCAAGTATCCTAAGAGGTCTTCACAGACTTGGCCAGTGTCTGAATGCTGAGAGCTTCTGTAACCCAGAGCTACGCCCACTGTGAATCCCTGCTCGTGGCTGATGATGGCCCTGGACCAGTAAACTGTTTCCAGCCTGGATGTTCAACCATCTCACTTCATCTCTTTCAGACCCAGATTCTCAATGCCAAGACCTAATTTCACAGCTGTGGCAGAGTTTACCTTTGAAGGCTTTTCCATTTTTGGATGGCAGCCCAGACTCATCCTCTTTGTGGTCTTTTTGGTCTTGTACCTGTTGACCCTTGCCAGCAATGCTATCATCTTGACAGTCATCTGCCTCAACCATCAGCTTCACACACCGATGTACTTCTTCCTGAGTGTGCTGTCCATTTCTGAGACCTGTTACACAGTGGCCATCATCCCTCGAATGCTGTTCAGTCTCCTCAGCCCCCAACATGCTATCTCTATTCCAGACTGTGCCACTCAGCTCTTCTTCTATCTCACTTTTGGTGTCAACAACTGCTTCCTGCTCACAGCCATGGGGTATGACCGCTATGTGGCCATCTGCAACCCCCTACGATATTCAGTCATCATGGGCAAGAAGACTTGTATACAACTGGCAGGGGGATCCTGGAGCATTGGCTTGAGCACAGCCACCATTCAAGTATCCTCTGTGTTCAGCTTGCCTTTCTGTGATGCCAGTGTCATCTCCCACTTCTTTTGTGACATCCGGCCCCTAATGAAGCTTGCTTGTGCTGATATCACCATCAAAGAATTGATCACTTTGCTCATCAGTCTGTGCGTCCTTGTTCTGCCCATGGTCTTGATCTTTATCTCCTATGTCCTGATTGTCTGCACCATCCTCAAGATGGCATCTGCTGAGGGTAGGAAAAAGGCTTTTGCCACATGTGCCTCACACCTCACAGTAGTCATTGTCCACTATGGCTGTACCTCCTTCATCTACCTAAAACCCAAATCACAAAACTCCCTGCAGGACAGACTGATCTCTGTAACCTACACTGTCATTACCCCGCTCCTAAACCCCGTTGTATACAGCCTCAGAAACAAAGAGGTCAAGGATGCCTTGCTCAGAGCTTTGGGCAGGAAGTCCCTCTCTTAGGTGTTAGTCATTCTCAGTAACATTAAAATTTTAAATGTTTGATGAGGTGTGGCAGTGAGGGAGCTAATCAAATAAGAGATAGTATGAGGGCTCCAGGTACCTAATCTGGGAAGCATCTGGGAAATCAGAGGAATAGAGTGAAACAAGAAGGCAAAGATTAAAATGAAGGAATTGATGGATGGATTTTCCAAGACTGATAGATGGGTATACCATGCTTGATAGAAATTAGATAAGATAAAGCATATTCAGGTGCTGTACTATAATGTTAGACATTGCTTTTGTTACCCTTGGCATAAGGATTGTAAACCAGCAGTGTGGGTGGGAAGAAAATACGGTATCATAACAGAGGAATCTATATAATCTAAACCTGGCCTCAGCATGAAAATCAGGGACATGAAATAACAAGTTCTCCATTATTTACATGCAACACTTCCTATGCTATATTTTCCACTATAATTTCTTACAAAATCACTCCATTAATGATCTACCCTGTGCCTGTTACTACATATATAAACCCTAGAAAGCTATGTCAGACACAGACTCTGATGGCAAACTTACAAACTGGTTGAGAAGTGTAAATTTTGAGCAGCCGAAGCAACAACCATAAAAATGGCTTTCTGTATATCTGAAAATTGCAAAAGAAGAGCCCTCATCTTCATATCCATTCCCCTTTCTCCAAAGGGCCTGGGTCCTATAAAAAACCTTATCAATGCTCTGCCCAGGTCTCCTCTACTGGGCTGGCCCACCCATATCCAGCCTTGTGAATGCTGGAGTGCTGACACCTCATAGCTGCCCTCCTCTCTGAGGATTTGCCATTGGCTGAAAGGGAACTTTCTTAGATGTGACATATACCCCACACCCACCCCTTACAAGGGACGGTCTACAGCCAAGGCCTGGCTAAACAGAAGGTACAAAGGCCACTGACATAGTTTCAAGATGGGACCAACTTTAGAGTGTAATTGTAGAGTCCTCCACTGAATCAGGCTGAAGTTAGACTCAAGTGAGCCCGCAGCCTTGCTCAGCTCTCCCCTCATCCCACCCTGCGGCCCTCACCCCCTTTCCTCGGAGGATACTCCATAACCGATCACCTGCACCTGGGCCCTTGTTGCAGCCTCTGCTTCAGAGAACCCCCACCCGAACCAGGTGACACCCATATCATCACTCAGATGTCACTCTTTGAGTGTCTTCTCTGCATCTGTTGCAGTTAAAACAGTGCCCAGTACATAGTAACTACTCAATAACTATTAAAAGAATGAAGAAAGGGGGACTTCCCTGGTTGTCCAGTGATTGAGACTCTGTCCTCCCAAGGCAAGAGCACTAGTTCAATCCCTGGTTGGGGAACTAAGATCCCACATGCCATACAACATGGCCAGGAAAAAAAAGAACAGAAAGAAGAAAGGAAGGAAGGAAGAAATCTGTGGACAGCTAAAACACAATTAGCATCAGCAGACAGTCCTTCTCCCTTTTTTCTTTTTTTATTTCATTACTCCTAGGTCGTTCCACCCCCGCCACCCCCTGCCACATACACCTTGGTGATATCCCTTTTTGGTGAATGTATTGAATATCTCCTAAAGAGCAGGCATAAGTTTACTCACTTGACTCATTTAATCCTCACTGTAAATTTATAAGGTGTTTTATTAAACTTATTTTACAGACAAGAAAACTGAGACCTGAAAAGATTAAGTAAATTCCTTAAGGTCATATTGCTAGTATGTGGCAGAATCAAGATTTAAAAACAAGCAATTCACCCCAGAATTTATAGCTGCATTATGATCTCATGATGATTATTTGAACTGGCTTTCTCCTTTATAGTTGTTAAAGACTAGTAGAAGAAGGAGCTCCATACATTGTGGATTTATACACATCTCAAATCTTATTTGAATGTCCTTGGATCTTGGAAAATCAGTCTGGAAGTTCAGAGATCATGTATTATAGCATACTTTCTCCTCAGATATCTTGGTTATCCTTTCTCCACTTAGCACAGTTCCAAAGATGAAAGGACAAAAGGAAATCTCAAGTGGGTCAAAGTCCACTGGAGAAAACAGGTACCTGGACTATTAGATCATTAACCTCTGTACCCAACATCATACCCACATTTATTTTTGTTCCTGTTCCCCCCTTTCAAAATGCTGACAGCCTCAAGGAGAAGATGCTGAGAAAGTGCAAGATTGTAGATGGAGTACAGCCTTTTGGGCCAGAGCAGCATGCGCCCCAATCCTGGGTCCTATATTATAAGCATGTGTCCTAGGGATAGTCACTTAACCTCCCTGGCTTTTGTGTCCTATCTACACAGCGGGGCTGACAATTATCAACCACCCAAGGTTATTGTGAGGAGTCAAAATGGTTACAGACACATAATGTCTCCAGGTAGCAGGAAGTGGGATGGCTATTGGCTCTACAACCCAGCACCCCAATGCTGTTTTTTATCTCACTCTGAAGGGACAGTTTTAGCAGAAGTTTTAACAACAGAGTTGTCATTCATAGAATGAGTTCCCTCTTCCCAGGAGGTCCTGAGTTTGTAAATAGGCTTCCCCTCTAGTCTTTGATCCCATGTTACAGTAAAAGGCACTAACTATCCTCCAGGGTCTTCCAAGAGTTACTTCCTGGATACACCTGTCATGTCATAATAAACCACTCAGCTGCCTTTCTATGTCCCTACCCAGAGTCCCTTGACCTGTGCCCAACCCGCTGACGGGTCTGAACAAATACTCAGAGCATCAGTCTTTCTCACTTCTCTCCTTGGTGCCTCAGAGACATGGCAAGGAGTCTGAGAATTCATGTATGCAGTCAACCTTCATAAGTAGGATGTATAAATACTTACATAGACATGTGTGACTATTTTTAAATGTGCCATAAATTATTTGAAAGCACAAATTACTAAATTCGTAGTTCTCTTTTCAGGAACCTTTTTTTCTATCAATTGTTATAAGTAGTACAACTATTATTATCCAACCCTCATCAAGCTGGAGATATGAACTGTTGGAGCATTCACATCCAAAAAAATGGAGACAGGGATAGTCTGAAAGTATATATAAGTTGAGTGCTATGGATTGAACTGTGTCCCCCTACCACCAGCCCCATATTGTAGAGATTAAGCTCTTATGTGATGGGATTTGGAGACAGAGCCTGCCAGAAGTAGGTTTAGATGAGGTCAAGATGGTGAGTGGGGTCCTCCTGATGGGATTCAGCTCAGTTCAGTCAATTAGTCTTGTCTGACTCTTTGTAATCCCATGGGCTGCAACACACCAGGCTTCCCTGTCCATCACCAACTCCCAGAGCTTTATCAAACTCACGTCCATCGAATAGGTGATGCCATCCAACCATCTCATTCTCTGTTGTCTCCTTCTCCTCTTGCCTTCAATCTGGCTCTTTTCCAATGAGGCACTTCTTCGCATCAGGTGGTCAAAATATTGGAGCTTCAGCTTCAGCATCAGTCCTTCCAATGAATATTCAGGATTGATTTTTCCTTTAGGATTGACTGGTTTGATCTCCTTTCTGTCCAAGAGACTCTCAAGAGTCTTCTCCAGCACCATAATTTAAAACCATCAATTCCTTGGTGCTCGGCTTTCTTTATGTTCCAACTCTCACATCCATACATGTCTATTGGAAAAACCATAGCTTTCACTATACAGACCTTTGTCATTAATGTCTCTGCTTTTTAATATGCTGTCTAGGTTTGTCATAGATTTTTTCCCAAGGAGCAAGCGTCTTTTAATTTCATGGCTGCAGTCACCATCTGCAGTGATTTTGGAGCACAAGAAAATGAAGTCTGTCACTGTTTCCATTGTTTCCCCATCTACTTGTCATGAAGTGAAGTGATGGCATTAGGGTCCTTTAAGAAGAGATAAAGGGCTCTCTCTACCACTCTTTCTCCACCATGTGAGGACACAGAGAAAAGGCAGCCATCTGCAATCCAGAGAGAAAAGTCTTACCAAGGAATCAAATATTCTAGCACTTTGATCTTGGATTCCCAGGCTCCAGAAATGAGAAGTAAATGCCTGTCATTTAAGCCACATGGTCTGTGATATCTGTTATAGCAGCCCAAGCTAAGACACTCAGGCACAATGCTGACCTCAGTTAACCTTGTTGTGAGTCCTATTCGTGGCTCTGAAAGACTCCCATTGACAATCCTAAAACATCATTAGGAGGGCTTAGACCTGGGATCCTAAACTACTGTGAATGGCATGCATAAACTAGGACTACTTGAATATGGTCCCCAAATTAAGCAGTTTATAGCAGATCTTCTTGGCTGTTTCCCCAGTTTTGTTTCTATAGTCACCACACATTCATTTCCATTTAGCACCAAATAGGGAAACCTGGCGTGCTGCAGTCCATGGGGTCACAAAGAGTCAGACACGACTGACTGAACTGAACTGAACCAATAGACTTACTGTTGATGGAGTAATAGATTCCTCATAACTTATCCTCTGTAAAATGAAATAGTACTAATGACTTTATAGGGTCATTTGGAGGATTAAGTGAGACAAAAAAGTGTGAAAGTATTCAATAAATATTAGTTGACTCAGAAGCTGAAAACCTCTTTTTCCCCGGCACCACATTTTTATACCATCTACCAAGGGCCCCATCTCCAAAATCTTCCTGATTTGTCCCAAAGCAATGGCATCATAAAGCACTGGGCTATTTTGCTCAGTTCTACTCTTGCTGCTGAGATCCTATAGCCACCAATCATACCTAATGATAATTTAATATAAAGATCATTTATTTGATTTATCAGTTATTACAAAAAGCTATGCATATTATGAATAATCAGGGAACTGATGTGAATGAACCTGATGGGAGTAGTTTATATAATGATTCGTTCTTTCTTCTCCCTTGCTCCATACATTGATTCAGTTATAAGCCCTCTTGGTTTTCCTCATATGTCTGTCCTACCTCTCCCTCTCTTATGGGCCATTGTCAACCCATATAGATCAATCCCAATTATCTCTGGCCTGACCTGTTGTGTCAGCAACCACGCTGCTTCTTTTCACCAACCTCAAATCCATCTTTGTACTGCTTCCAAATCAATCTATAAAATTCCAGTGCTGAGTATCTTTTTTTTTTTACCAGCATGGAACAAAATCACCAGAGAAACAAGAAGAGGGTACAGGGTAGCTGATGAGGGCTGGTGGTCCTTTAGAGACAAGTTGCTAAGGACAGTGAAGCCCATGAACAGGAGGGATAAGTGAAATAATAATTTGAAAGGCCCTTAAAAGTGATGAAGTCTCTGTGTGTGTGTTCAGCTGTACCTACTCTTTGCGACTCCATGGACTATAGTCCACCAGGCTCCTCTGTCCATGAAATTTTCCAGGCAAGACTACTGAAGTGGGTTGCCATTTCCTACTCTGTGGGATTTTTCCAACCCAAGGATTGAACCCACAACTCCTGTGTCTGCTGCTTGGCAGGTGGCTTCTTTACCACTGTGCCACCTGGGAAGCCGATCTAAAATTTTTTGTATAGACTGGTCTTACTTTACCTACAACATATTTTTCTGTAATCAACCTGAGTCTAATCAAGAACCATCTTCTTCCTGTCCCACTTACTTGTGGCATTATTTCAGTCTACTTGTCTATCACTTATAACTGTATAATCATAAGGGATTTGATTTAGGTCATACCTGAATAGCCTAGTGGTTTTTCCTACTTTCTTCAATTTAAGCCTGAATTTTGCAATGAGGAGCTCATGATCTGAGCCACAGTCAGCTCCCAGTCTTGTTTTTGTTGACTGTATACAGCTTCTCCATCTTTGGTTTCAAAGAATATAATCAATCTGATTTTGGTGTTGACCATCTGATCATGTCCATGTGTAGAGTCTTCTCTTGTGTTGTTGGAAGAGGGTGTTTGCTATAACCAGTGTGCTCTCTTGGCAAAACTCTGTTAGCCTTTGCCCTGTTTCACTTTGTACTCTAAGGCCAAACTTGCCTGCTACTCCAGGCATCTCTTGACTTCCTAGTTTTGCATTCCAACCCCCTAAAATTAAAAGGACATCTTTTCTTGGTGTTAGTTCTAGAAGGTTTTGCAGGTCTGTAGAACTTCTCAGCTTCAGCTTCTTTGGCATTAGTGATTGGGGCATAGACTTAGATTACTGTGATGTTGAATGGTTTGCCTTGTTAACAAACTAAGATTATTCTTTTTGAGATTGTACCCAAGTACTGTATTTTGGACTCTTTTTGTTGACTATGAGGACTATTCCATTTAGTAATCTTTTAAGGGATTCTTGATGACAGTGGTATATATAATGGTCATCTGAATTAAATTCACCTTTCCCTGTCCATTTTAGTTCACTGATTCCTAAAATGTTGATGTTCACTCTTGCCATCTCCTACTTGACCACATCCAATTTACCTTGATTCATAGACCTAACATTCCAGATTCCTATGCAATATTGTTCTTTATAGCATTGAACTTTACTTTTACCACCAGATATATCACAACTGAGCATCATTTCTGCTTTGGCCTGGCCTCTTCATTCTTTCTGGAGCTATTTCTCCACTCTTTACCAAGCTGGGGGGCTCATCTTCTGGTGTCATATCTTTTTGCTCTTTCATACTGTTCATGGGGTTCTTGAAAGGAGTACATCAACAACGTATACTGCCACTCTGATTATTTAACTTACATGCAGAGTACATCATGGGAAATACCAGGTTGGATGAAGCACAAGCTTGAATAAGGATTACCAGGAAAAATATCAACAGTCTCAGATATGCAGTCTCTAATGGCAGAAAGCGAAGAAGAACTAAAGAGCCTCTTGACGAAGGTGAAAGAGAAGAGTGAAAAAGCTGGCTTAAAACTCAATATTCAAAAAACAAAGATCATGGCATCTGGTCCCATCACTTCATGGCAAATAGATGGGGAAGCCATGGAAACAGTGGCAGATTTTATCTTCTTGGGCTCCAAAACCACTGTGGATACTGACTGCAGCCATGAAATTAAAAGATACTTACTCTTTGGAAGAAAAGCTATGACAAATCTAGACAATGTATTAAGAAGCAGAAGCATCAGTTTGCCAGCAAAGGTTCATCTAGTCAAAGCTATGATTTTTCCAGTAGTCACGTATGGATGTGAGAGTTGGACCATAAAGAAGGCTGAGTACTGAAGAATTGATGCTTTTGAACTGTGGCGCTGGAGAAGACTCTTGAGAGTCCCTTGGACATAAAGGAGATCAAACCAGTTAATCCAAAAGGAAATTATCCCTGAATGTTCATTGGAAGGACTGATGCTGAAGCTTCAATCCTTTGGCTACCTGTTGCAAAGAACCGACTCATTGGAAAAGACCCTAATGTTGGCAAAGATTGAGAGCAGAATGAAAAGTGGGCAACAGAGGTTGAGATGGTTGGACAGCATTACCAACTCAATGGACATGAGTTTGAGCAAACTCTGGGAGATAGTGAAGGGCAGGGAAGCCTGGCATACTGCGGTCCATGGGATTGCAAAGAATCAGACATGACTTAGTGACTTTAGTGTAACTAAACAGTGAGCCCTTCAAAGGTTTATAAAGCATCTCATCCACTGCTGTTTGCCCAGCAATGAGCACAAGGTCCAGCATATGCTTAGTGCTCCAAGAATGAATGGACATAGATAATACCTCATTTTAAAGAAAGACAATGTTATAGAAGCAATAAACTAACTCATGGAAAGTCTTCAGTGAAAAGTAAATTCTGAGGCTGAAACTCGACAAACTAGTAGAAGTTTGCCAAATGGAGAGGAGGAGGTAATCTGAGTAATGAGAACAATGTTCAGAGGCTCATCTCTGTTTCCTAACCCCCAAGAGAGGATCCCTGGATCTAAAGACAATGTCTCCCAATTCTGAATGTCACAGGGGCAGAAAGACAGGCAGCATGAACTGTTCTCTGCAGAACCATGGCCATATTTGACTACTTTCATTCCAAAGAGAGAACCCTGGGTAGAAATCCTCCCTATAAAAAAAAGGGAGGGGAGTTAAAATTCATGAGATCCAAAGTAATATGGCTCCAAGCTTGAGCTGCCTAGATTTGTAAACTATGGATTTCCAAGGCACATATGTAAAAAAGCACAATGTACTTATTCATTATTTTATTATTAATACCACACTAACCAACTGTGTTAACTGGCCAATAATAATGTGCTTATTTGAACAAGTTACAGTGAACTAAATAAACCAGCTTCCTCTAATTCTGTTGCTCCTTGAAGCAAAAATTCTCCCCAGACTCCCCAAATGCCATCCCTAGGATTGGGTAAATGAGCCCTACACATAATGAGCCCCCCAGGAACCTACTGTCTGTATCCTCCCAGCCCCAGTGTGGTTCTGAGGATGTCTACAGGGAGTTACCTCCAGGAGCCCCACTGGCTGCTCCTGGGGGAACTCCTTCTTTGGCTTTGAAGACTTCTCCACACAGGGGCTGTCAAGGATGCCTGCAGCTCCCAAGCCCGACCACGTTCCTGCCAGTTTGTATTTACCTGCTACCCGCTCAACCTGTCACAGTTCTTTTTGGTTACCTTGCCCTTCCCTGACCTGCACCCTGAGGCCAAGAGAGTCAGACGCTTACATCTTCACTCCTCAGCCTCTTCGAGCTGAGCCCTCTTGTTGTGCCTCAGCTCTAGGCAGTTACAGGCAAGTGTTCTTTAGAAAAAGAACTGACTTGGGTGTTATTGCTCATGGACGACTTTAACTTATGGTGTATAACAGTTCTTGTTATAACTGGGGTAGGTCTTCATTAGCTTATGTTTGCTTGTCTTGCCCTTGATTTTTTTGGAAGAATTATAGGCTCCATAGGGTGGTGGATACTAATTAGGTTATAGCAGCCATTCATCCACCTCAAGACAGTTAGACTTCAGCCAGAATCAGATGACACTCTAGCCCTGGGTTTCTTGGGAGAAGCCCTATTGGTATTTGGAATAGGACAGTTCTTCCTTGAGTGGGATCATCACATGTACTGCAGGACATTTAGCACCACTAATTGCTAGCAGCATCCGTGACCATCATTAGAACAATCAAAAGCTCTAACACACACTTTTTATTTCATAGTAGAGGTGCCATACCACCCCTTGGCTGGACCACTGCCTAGTTTATGCCTAGAGGCCTCTCAGAAGATAACTGTCTTTAGCCATGTATTTTAAGTCAAATGAATTTCCCTATTGGGAAATATTTCCTGTTGCAACTTTACTCTCTTTTAGCATTCTTAATGTAAGTGATTAACAGCTGGTCTTCAATTTCTCTTAAGTAAGTTTTTATGAACTAGATGGAGGTCTCTATGTCTACTAAGCTTCCTCACTGATATGATTTACTTTATGCAAAAAGTCTTTTTCTGAATATGCATAAGGAAATCAGAATATAATTTAAATAGCCTACAGGAGCTTACTGTCTAAAGGAACCTAAATGTGAAATATTACATGAATTGGACTGAGCCCCATCTTTCAACAAAATGATGTATGTTTACTGTAACTCTGTTCTTTATATTCAGAGCCTGCTTTTACTTTAGATGAAGGACACATGAATTTGCTGCATCTTCCCTGGTACGATTGTTCACCCCTGCAGAGTAGGTGTATTCCTACTCACAAAGTTGTATTGGCTGTAAATTTGCCTTCTAGTTTAGGGAAAATGAAGATGTACCATGGTTTACAATATACGTGAGTCAGTGCTATGAAGTGTCAGCCAACTTCCATCATTCAGACAGCAGTGTTGATGGTGGCTGGCTAAGATTCACCTTTTCCTTCTTGAAAACAAGATGAACATTTCTGAATCTGCTTTGCTTTTATTTCCTAAAGGATGTGCAAGGGGATGATTCACAGCCCTGAAATAAAAGAACTTTCCAGTCAATCCCTAAACAAGTTGTTTTCAAGCATCAAATTCATGCATAATCCTGAGTCAGTGAGATACGCAGATGTAAAAGGTATAAAGCCACAGAGTGCACAGAGGGATGACAATAATCCAAACATGAAAATTTCAGAGGACAATATGCATTAATGGAGGAGAAGACATGCATTAGTCTTGAGGACAATTTACTTAAGAGGAGGAAGATAGGAAGAGCATTCCAGATGACAAGGATGAAGAGTACAGTGAAGTGGGAATGTACATGGTTATACAGTGCAGGGGAAAAACTTAGATGATTCTAGCATGCATAGGAAATTGTATTATAATGGATGGGCACAGAACAAAAATATTTTAAATGAAGATCAGTAAACCTAAAGATTAACTGTATTCCACTGCCACTGGAAAATGTATCCCCAGGTTAATAAAGGAGAACAAAGTTCAATTTCAGAAATGGATTAAATTGCTTTACTGAGATTATGTAACTTTTATTCTTCTACACTTCCAATCTAGTGGCCACTCAATGAAGAGCGAGAACCACACTCTCACCACTGAGTTTGTTTTACAAGGTTTCTCCAGCTTCCACGAGCACCAGCTCACTCTTTTTGTGATGTTTCTTGCACCGTACATCTTAACCCTAGCAGGTAATATAATTATCGTGATCATTATCCGAATCGATCATCATCTCCATACCCCCATGTACTTCTTCCTCAGCATGCTGTCCACTTCAGAGACTATATATACACTAGTTATCCTTCCAAGAATGCTGTCCAGCCTTGTGGGTATGAGCCAGTCCATTTCATTGGCAGGTTGTGCCACACAGATGTTCTTTTTTGTAACCTTTGGGATCACTAACTGCTTCCTGCTCACAGCGATGGGCTACGACCGCTATGTGGCCATTTGCCGTCCCTTGAGGTACACAGTTATCATGAACAGGAGGGTGTGCATCCAGCTGGTGTGGGGGGCCTGCAGCATCGGGCTGATTGTGGCCATGACACAGGTAACATCTGTATTCAGGTTACCCTTCTGTGCCACAAAGGTGGCCCACTTCTTCTGTGACATCCGGCCTGTGATGGAGCTCTCCTGCATTGACACGACTGTCAATGAGATACTGACTTTGATCATCAGTGTTTTCGTGCTCGTTGTGCCTATGGGTCTGGTCTTCATCTCTTACGTCCTCATCATCTCCACCATCCTTAAAATTGCCTCAGCTGAAGGTGGGAAGAAGGCCTTTGCCACCTGCGCCTCCCACCTCACTGTGGTCATTGTCCACTATGGCTGTGCCTCCATTGCCTACCTCAAGCCCAAGTCAGAGAACAGCAAGGATGAGGATCAGCTGATCTCAGTGACCTACACTGTCGTCACCCCACTACTGAACCCTGTGGTGTACACCCTGAGGAACAAAGAGGCCAAGGATGCTCTGCTCCGGGCCATTGGCAGGAAGCTTTCCTGACAGTCTGGGGACTGGTTTTCTGAGGCTCTTAGCACTCTAAGCAGGACTGTGAGGAGCTGAGCCCCATGTCCTTGGCTCCCGGAGACCTGCCCCTTGCGGAGGAGGAAAAGAGAGGAACTGAAGCAGCATCCAACTAGGAGTCTGGAAGCTTTAAATAAAGTCCCTGGGTGAAGTGCTGGCCCTATTTTTATGGATAATTAAACAAACAAGGATGGGATATGCCTGAAGAAGAGGTTGAAGAGTAGTGTGGGCCAAGGAGTTTTCACTGACCTCTTGGTTTCCTTGTGGCTCTCTGCTTAGTGAAGAGGGTCCTTTAGAAAAAAAACAGAATCAAGGACATACATTTTTCCCTATAATCCCTTCCTTCCTTCTTAAGAGCATGAGAATTTCTCAATCTGGACTCTCTGTTGGAATCTGTTTATACATGACATACCAAGTCATAAATCACTGTGTGGACAGGAAAAGTAGCCTCAGAATGAGGGAGAAAACAGATTTCCTCTCCCAGAAACTTAATTTATCCCAGTTTCTAGCAAAACTGTTTATTAAAGATGGTGACCACTGACAGTTTAATTAGAGATCCTAGCAATCTTGTCAGCCATGTTAACAGTCATTTGAGGGCACATCCCAAGATCCTCCCAGGTCAGTTCAGCCGCCATTAATCCAGAAAGCAAGTAATGGGCAATGTGGATGAACCAGGTGGTAGACTGGGTCTGGGGAAACAAAAATGAAAAGAAACCTTATTGCCTGGCTTCAAAAAACTCAAACTCTAGTGACAAAGGCAAACATTTAAAAATTCGGATTTGGAACTTCCCTAGTTTAACCACTTCCAATGGTTAAGACTTCACCTTCCAATGCAGGGAGTGCGGGTTTAACCCTGGTCAGGAAGCTAAGATCCCACATGCTGGGCAACCAAAAAACCAAAACATAAAACAGAAGTAATATTGTAACAAATTCAATAAAGACTTTAAAAACGGTCCACATCAAAAAGAAATCTTTAAAAAAATATATAGTTTCACTTCTACACATCAAGTGATGTATTGACAATTGAAGGGAAATAGGAGAGAGAGAAACAAAGAGAAACTTCATTGGAGATGTCAGAAATCTTCAGAGAGGAGATGATCTGTAATCTGGACTGGTCTTAAAACACTTACAAGAAGAGATTATCTGATGGGCAAGTTTTTATAGGAAAATAATTTCAAAGAGAAGTAATAATGTATTCACATGTATGAAAGTAAGAGGAATGTTCAGGAAATGAAAAGTGACTGTGTGCTGACAGTGGGGTACAAGAAAGGAAATGGAGAGATAAGACCAGAAGGGTGAGATGGAGTCAGCTTGTGAAGGACTTGCTGAAGGAATTCTAGCTTCAACTTTTAAACAGTCAGAATCACCTAAGACTCAGGAAAACTAGGATTCAGTTTATGAGGCATCTATGTGAATTTCTGCCATCCTTGTTGTCCTTACTTAGCTCCACCAAAACATCTAAGAAGTTGTATGAATCTATAGTCTCTAAGCCAAGAAAATAGTGGGGCAAAAGGAAATAAGGCTATAATATTTGGATGTCACACATAGAAATAATTATGCCCTTGTGATGAAGTCGAATCAGACAGTCATAGAGAGCAGGGGAGCAGAGGCTGACCAAGGAACTTCATGTAGATTTGGGGCTTGTGATTCAAATGAGTACCTGGTGAGGAGAAGAAGGGACTAGCTGTCAAGTCAGTGTCTAGGCTAGACTTCAGACATGGGGACATGATGGCCCCTGAACACAACTTGCACTAGAATTAAAGGGTAGACTCATTACTCAGAAGAGTCTTCAAAAGAAGGTACAGAGACCCAAACAGCACATGTGTCTGCTCTCCAGACCATAACAGAAATACCAGGCCCACTCTCAGGATCAATAGAAGCAATGGCAACTATCAAAGTATGCCTAAAGTTCTCTGAGTATATAAAATGGCTAAAAGAAATTAAGAGAAATTGTTAACTGGAAAATAAAAAAACTGAATGATGAAAAACAAAGTATTGCAGGCAAAAGGTTTGACAGTCTTTCAATAAGCATTCATGGAATCTTTACTATATGCCAGATGCTGGACTAGACAAGGAAAATATCAGAATAAACTGCACTATTCCTTGAACAAAGGAGCTTCTAGTCTTGCAGGGGAGATAGGATTGCACAGAACTCACCATAATGCAATGTGATAGAGAAATGGGCAAAGCATGTTTAATAATTAATAACAAAGACATAAGCCTTGGGATATTTTTTTGTGATCTATATAAAGCTAATCTCATCAAACCAAGAAAGAGTCCTGCATGCTGAGCTTCAGTGAAATAAATGTTTGTTACCTGGGCAATAGGGCTGTCTTGATCTATGTATAGGACCATCTCCTAGGGCTAAGGACTATGCAGCTGCTGACAGGCATCATTCAGAATAGCTTATCACTGTGGACTTCTAGAATATTTATCACCCAGGTTTTCCAGAAGCCTTGTTTGAACAGAATAGCTTCACAGTCACACACTATAGAATCAGATGTTTTCAACAGCCTTTTCTACAGCCCATTCAGGACCTAGCCACAGAACTTCTGAACTGCTAAACAGTTCCAGCCTCTCACTGAATATTTGGCTGGATTAAACAACCCAAGAAGAACCTTTCCTGTTCCTTAGGATTATTTTGGTTACTACTCATGCCCAGAATCATTTTATGGCAAGTAACTCTTCCATAATGTGGCAAAACGCTTTCCCGGAAATTATCTCACTAGGTCTTCAGAAGAGTCCTTGGAGGAAGGCAGGGATAAGGCTCCCAACTGTACAGATAATAAGGCTAAGACAGAAAAGTGATGAAGGCAGAATTGAATTTACACCACCTGGCTGGCATTTTCTGTTTACCTAGAGTATATGGTAAAGAAAATGCCTGTAATTCAGGAGACACAGGATTGATCCCTGGGTTGGGAAGATCCCCTGGAGAAGGAAACGGCAGCCCACTCCAGCATTCTTGCCTGGGTAATCCCATAGACAGAGGAGTCTGGCGGGTTTATAGTCCATGGGGTCGCAATGGGGACACGACTGAGCAACTAACACTCACACAGAGTATATCACCATTCAAGGGCAACTCACAGTATAGATAATGATGGACAAGAGAAATCAAGCTAAGCAAAGTTCAAATCCCCCAGGGCCTTCAACTTCCCAAATAAAACAAAACCTCATCCCTGAGCCTTTTTCAAAAGAGAAGAATCCTCTGTGAAATAGTCACCTGGGATCCTCATTCTAGACAATGCAGATCCTCAAAGGAAGAGCATTTCCACCAGCAGTTCAAGCTGTACAGTCTTATTCATATAGAATCAGTTAAGATTTTAGGGAACATGACTATCTACTTCCTCCCATATTAAATCAAATCCAAGAAAAGCATTTAGAGCTTCACAAGCAAACCTGGCCGTTACTTAAAGGGGTTAGATCCAGTGCTAAGTGCTGGGAGTACAGTGGTAAATTATGCTGATTGCAATATATGTAATATATAAAATACATAGTGTAACATATAATATACACAAGCATTATATCAAATATAATACATAACATACATTTGGCAGAAAGATGAATGCTAAATGAAAACTTTAAACAGGTAATGAGAGCACAAAAGTAAGAAACTTTTAGTTCTAGTAAATATTTTTGAATCAGAAATAAGGGAAGACAAATTCAGGTTCTTGGCCAGTCAATTCACTTCTCCTTAATCACATATCACTCCCTATCACTGGTAGAGAGTGAGGCTACGTGTTTAACAGTGAGATTTTTTAAGTCACTACTGTGGTCTATAGTGCTCTCATTTGTTAGAGAACCTCCAACAGCTCAAGCTGTAAGTCTGGTAAGAAACTCAGTTCTAGCTCCAATAAAAATAAATATTCTTCATGTCTTTACCTTCCCAACCCTACTGAGCAGATCCTTAGATTTGTTTAGACAAATCTACTTCCCATAAGAGGAGAGTTCTCTTTTGTGAACGCTGGGGCAACATGGTGGACTTTGGTTTGGAACCCAACTGTACCAGTCACACACTGCCAGCTGCACCATGAGGAACAGGAAGAGTGGGAGTCAGTAGACTGAATTCAGGCCCTGGGTCTCTCACTTATTAACTCTGTATTCCTGGTTGAGTCACAAATTTTCTCAATTCCACAAGGTCCTGTGAGTGAATCTTTAACCAGCATCTCCGCTCATGGAAGTGTGGGAAGACGCAAGGCCTTTAGGATGAAAGTAAAATACGAGATGAGATGGAGGGAATATAGAGAATATTGAAATAGATTTCTGACTCATTTCTCATTTTTTAATTGAAGTATAGTTGACATGCAATATCAGTTTCAGGTGTACAGTATAGTGGTTCAACATTTGTGTACACTATGAAATAATCTCTTCAATAAGCTTAGTAATGATCTGTTACTATATAAAGTGACTATAATATTCTTGTATTACCGATGCTGTACATAACACCCCCATGACTTATTCGTTGTGTAACTGGAAGTTTATACCTCTTACTCCACTCCACCTATTTGGTCCATTCCCACATTCCCAGCACCTTTGGCAAAAACCAAAGCTTTTTTTATTTTTTTCCATAAGTCTGTTTCTGTCTGTTTGGTTTTTTTAGACTACATATATAAATGAAATCGTAAAGGATTTGTCTTTAAAAAAAATCTTCACTTATTTATTTTTGGCTGTTCTGGTTCTCTGTTGATGCGTGGGCTTTTCTCTCGTTGTGGCCAGCTGGGCTACTCTTCATTGCAGTGTGCAGGCTTCTTACTGCAGTGGCTTCTCTTGTTGCAGAGCATGGGCTGCAGGGCACATGGGCTCCAGTAGTTGTGGCACGTGGGCTCATTAGTTGTGGCTCCTGAGTTAGAGAGCGCAGGCTCAATAGTTGTGGCACACCGGCTTAATTGCTCCACAGCATGGGGGAACATCCCAGATCAAGGACTGAACCCGTGTCTCCTGCATTAGCACGTGAATTCTTTACCCATGAGCCACCAGGGAAGCCCATATTTTTCTTTCTTGGCTTGATTTATTTCACTTAATATAATAACCTCTAGGTCCATTTACATTGTTGCAAATGGCAAGATTTCATTCTTTTTTACGAATGACTGATACTTCAGTGTGTGTGTGTGTGTGTGTGTGTGTGTGTGTGTGCGCGCGCGCATACGTGCATCACCTCTTCTCATGTACTCATCTATCAGTGGGTACTTAGTTTGCTTTCATATCTTGGCTATTGTAAAATTATGCTGCAATAAAAATAGGGGTGCATATATCTCCTCAAATGAGTCTTAATTTCTTTGTATAGATACCCAGGAGTGGAATTGTTGTATTATATAATAAATGTGTTTTTTTTTTTATTTTATTTTGTTTTTAAACTTTATATAATTGTATTAGTTTTGCCAAATATCAAAATGAATCCATCACAGGTATACATGTGCTCCCCATCCTGAACCCTCCTCCCTCCTGCCTCCCCATACCATCCCTCTGGGTCATCCCAGTGCACTAGCCCCAAGCATCCAGCATTGAACCTGGACTGGCATCTCGTTTCATACATGATATTTTACATGTTTCAATGCCATTCTCCCAAATCTTCCCACCCTCTCCCTCTCCCGCAGAGTCCATAAGACTGTTCTATACATCAGTGTCTCTTTTGCTGTCTCGTACACAGGGTTATTGTTATCATCTTTCTAAATTCTATATATATGCGTTAGTATACTGTATTGGTGTTTTTCCTTCTGGCTTACTTCACTCTGTATAATAGGCTCCAGTTTCATCCACCTCATTAGAACTGATTCAAATGAATTCTTTTTAATGGCTGAGTAATACTCCATTGTGTATATGTACCACAGCTTTCTTATCCATTCATCTGCTGATGGACATCTAGGTTGCTTCCATGTCCTGGCTATTATAAACAGTGCTGCGATGAACATTGGGGTACACGTGTCTCTTTCCCTTCTGGTTTCCTCAGTGTGTATGCCCAGCAGTGCGATTGCTGGATCATAAGGCAGTTCTATTTCCAGTTTTTTAAGGAATCTCCACACTGTTCTCCATAGTGGCTGTACTAGTTTGCATTCCCACCAACAGTGTAAGAGGGTTCCCTTTTTTCCACACCCTCTCCAACATTTATTATTTGTAGACTTTTGGATCGCAGCCATTCTGACTGGTGTGAAATGGTACCTCATAGTGGTCTTGATTTGCATTTCTCTGATAATGAGTGATGTTGAGCATCTTTTCATGTGTTTGTTAGCCATCTGTATGTCTTCTTTGGAGAAATGTCTATTTAGTTCTTTGGCCCATTTTTTGATTGGGTCATTTATTTTTCTGTAGTTGAGCTGTAGGAGTTGCTTGTGTATTTTTGAGATTAGTTGTTTGTCAGTTGCTTCATTTGCTATTATTTTCTCCCATTCTGAAGGCTGTCTTTTCACCTTGCTGATAGTTTCCTTTGATGTGCAGAAGCTTTTAAGGTTAAAACTACAGGCCAATATCACTGATGAACATAGATGCAAAAATCCTTAACAAAATTCTAACAATCAGAATCCAACAACACATTAAAAAGATCATACACCATGACCAAGTGGGCTTTATCCCAGGGATGCAAGGATTCTTCAATATCCACAAATCAATCAATGTAATACACCACATTAACAAATTGAAAAATAAAAACCATATGATTATCTCAATAGATGCAGAGAAAGCCTTTGACAAAATTCAACACCCATTTATGATAAAAACTCTCCAGAAAGCAGGAATAGAAGGAACATACCTCAACATAATAAAAGCTATATATGACAAACCCACAGCAAACATTATCCTCAATGGTGAAAAATTGAAAGCATTTCCTCTAAAGTCAGGAACAAGACAAGGGTGCCCACTTTCACCATTACTATTCAACATAGTTTTGGAAGTTTTGGCCACAGCAATCAGAGCAGAAAAAGAAATAAAAGGAATCCAAATTGGAAAAGAAGAAGTAAAACTCTCACTATTTGCAGATGACATGATCCTCTACATAGAAAACCCTAAAGACTCCACCAGAAAATTACTAGAAATAATCAATGAATATAGTAAAGTTGCAGGATATAAAATCAACACACAGAAATCCCTTGCATTCCTATACACTAATAATGAGAAAACAGAAAGAGAAATTAAGGAAACAATTCCATTCACCATTGCAACGGAAAGAATAAAATACTTAGGAATATATCTACCTAAAGAAACTAAAGACCTATATATAGAAAACTATAAAACACTGGTGAAAGAAATCAAAGAGGACACTAATAGATGGAGAAATATACCATGTTCATGGATTGGAAGAATCAATATAGTGAAAATGAGTATACTACCCAAAGCAATTTATAGATTCAATGCAATCCCTATCAAACTACCAACAGTATTCTTCACAGAGCTAGAACAAATAATTTCACAATTTGTATGGAAATACAAAAAACCTCGAATAGCCAAAGCAATCTTGAGAAAGAAGAATGGAACTGGAGGAATCAACCTACCTGACCTCAGGCTCTACTACAAAGCCACAGTTATCAAGACAGTATGGTACTGGCACAAAGACAGAAATATAGATCAATGGAACAAAATAGAAAGCCCAGAGATAAATCCACGCACATATGGACACCTTATCTTTGACAAAGGAGGCAAGAATATACAATGGATTAAAGACAATCTCTTTAACAAGTGGTGCTGGGAAAACTGGTCAACCACTTGTAAAAGAATGAAACTAGACCACTTTCTAACACCATACACAAAAATAAACTCAAAATGGATTAAAGATCTAAACATAAGACCAGAAACTATAAAACTCCTAGAGGAGAACATAGGCAAAACACTCTCTAACATACATCACAGCAGGATCCTCTATGACCCACCTCCCAGAATATCAGAAATAAAAGCAAAAATAAATGTGTTTTTAATTTTTTTGAGGAACCTCCATACCATTTTCCATAGTATATGCATCAATTTACATATTCACCAAGTATAAAAGGGCTTCTTTCTCTCACTTGGCCAAAATTTCCTATTTGCTTAGGAAATTTTTTTAATAGCCATTCTGACAGGTTCAAGGTGATATCTCATTGTGGTTTTGATTTGCATTTCCTGATAGCTAGTGTTACTGAGCGTCTATTCATGTGGTCTGTTGGCTATCCTATGTGTTCTCTTTGGAAAAATGTCTATTCAGGCCCTCTACTCATTTTTAATCACTTTTTTTTTTTTTTTGAGTTGAATGAGTTCTTTGTGCATTTTAGACATTAACCCCTTAACAGATATATCATTTGCAAATACCTTTTCCCTTTCAGTCAGTTGCCTTTATATGTTTTGTTGATGGCTTCCATCACTGTGCAAAAGCTTTTTAGTTTGATATTTATTTATTTATTTTTAACTTTGTTGTCCTTGTCTAAGGAGACAGATCCAAAAAATGCATTGCTTAGACCAATGGAAAAGGATTTACTGCCTATGTTTTCTTCTAGGAGTTTTATAATTTCTGATCTAATGTTTAAATCTGTTATCCATTTTGAGTTTACATTTGTATGAGGTATAAGAAAGTGATCCAATTTAATTTTGGCAGCATGTAGCTGCTAAGTTTTCCCAACATCATTACTGAAGAGAATTTTTTCTCACTTTATATTTTTGCCTCATTTGTCATAGATCAATTGACCATATGGGCTTCCTAGATAGCATAGTGATAAAGAATCTGCCTGTCAATGCAGGAGATATGGGTTTGATCCTTGGGTCAGGAAAATCCCCTGGAGTAGGAAATGGCAACTCACTCTAGTATTCTTGCCTGGAGAATTCCATAGGCAGATGAGCCTAGCAGGCTAGAGTCTGTGGGATTGCAAAGAGTCAGACACAACTGAGTGACTGAGAGCAATTGACCTTATAAGCGTTGGTTTATTTCTGGGCTTTCTAGTCTGTTCCATTGGCCTATGTGTCTGTTTTTGTGCTGGTACCACACTATTTGGGTTACTATAGCTTTATAGTGTAGTTTGAAATTGGAAAGCATGATATCTCCAGCTTTGTTCTTTTTCAAGATTTCTTTTGACTATTTGCAATCTTTTGTGCTTCCATACAAATTTTAGAATTATTTGTTATACTTCTGTGAGAAATTCTATTGGTATTTATATGAATTCCATTGAATCTAGAGACTGCTTTGGGTAATATAGCAATTTGGACAAAATTATTCTTCTACTCCATAGGCTATACCTTTCCACTTATTTGTATCATCCTCAATTTCTTTCGTCAATGTCCTATAGTTTTCAGAATACAGGTATTTGACCTCCTTGGTTAATTTATTCCTATTCCATTCTTTTTGACGCAATTGTAAATTGGTTTTCTTAATTTTGCTTTCTGATAGTTCTATATTAATGGATAGAAGCACAATGGATTTCTGTATATTCTTATACTACTACTTTACTGGATTCATTAATTACTTCAAATAGTGTTTTGGTGCAGTCTTTAGGGCTCTCTGTATATAGGATCATGTCATCTACAGTGACAGTTTTACTTTTTCTTTTCCAATTCAGGTTCCTTTTATTTCTTTTTCTTTTCTGATTGTTGTGGCTAGGATTTCCAATAGTGTATCAAATAAAAGTGGTGAGAGAGGGCATCCTTGTTTTGTTTCTGATATTTGAGGAGTTGATTTCAGCTTTTCACCATAGAGTGTGATGTTGGCTGTGGATTTGTCAAAAGTTAAGGTATTATGTTAAAGTATATTCTCTCTATACCTACTTTGTTTGGAGTTATTATCATAAATGAATGTTCGATTTTTTCAAATGCTTTTTCTTCATCTCCTTTGTTTTGTTAATGTGGTATATCACATTGGTTGATTTATGGATGCTAAGCCATACTTAAATTCCTGGAATGAATCCCACTTGAACATGGTGTATGATGCTTTTAGTGTGTGTTGAGAATTTTTACATCTAAGTTTATCTGGGATATTGGCCTGTAATTTTCCTTTTTGTGATGCCTCTGTCTAGATTGGGAAGTAGGGTAATGTTGGTTTAATAAGAGTTTTAGAGTATGGCTTCCTCTTCAATTTTCTAGAATAATTTGAAAAAGATAGGTATTAACTCTTCTTAAAATGTTTGGTAAGATTCACTTGTGAGGTCATCAGAACCTGGACTTTTGTTTTGGGGGAATTTTTGATTAATGATTTAATGTCATTACTCTTCGTTACTAATTTCATAAATCTATTAAGATTTTCTACTTCTTCATGATTCAGTCTTGATAAATTATGTACTTTTAGGTGTTTATCTACTTTTTTCTAGGTTGTCTAATTTGTTTACATCTTAGTGTTCATAATATTCTCATGATCCTTCGTGTTTCCGTCATGTCAGCTGTAATTTCTCCTCTTTCATTCTGATTTTATTTATTTGGACTCTCTTTTCTTCTTGATGAGTCTGGCCAAAGGTTTGTTGATTTTGTTTATCTTTTCAACAAAGTAATTCTTACTTTCATTTACTTTTTTCAATTGTCTTTTTAATCCGTATCATATTTATTTCTACTCTGCTCTTTATTATTTCCTTCCTTTTATTAACTTTGGCCTTTACTTGTTCTTCTTTGTCTTGTTCCTTTGTGTGTCATATTAGGTTATTATATATTTGATGTCTTTCTCGTCTCTTAATGGAGGCCTGCATCATTTTAAACTTCCCTATTAGAAGTTTGCTGAGCTTGCTGTGTTCCATGGATTTTGGAAAGTTATGCTTCCATTTTCATTTGTCTCAGATATTTTTTATTTGTATGGATAAGGAAGGGAAGAGTGATTACTGTGAAATATATTCAGATCCTTCTCCATAACAAAGACCTACATGTTAAGGAAAAAAACTGTGCTATATAGCCTTATCATGAGTTGGGGAAGGAAATCATCTCCAGTCTTCTTTTATCAATGAAGTCTTTTGGGTCAGGAACATAGTTAACAGAGGTCAGGACTTCAAGGAAATAGATAGGGAATTTCGTAAGGAAGTAAAGACCTGAAGAAAATATCTACACTACTGGAGAAAAACAAATGAAGGTCATGACCCTGAGACATTGCCCACTTAAAGACTGAAATTTGATAGGAAGATACTAGAATAACCTTCTCCCCACATTTTACCACCACACAAACAGGGGGCCAGTGTAATAACAGTGAATTACAACTGAGGGCTACAAGACACAAACTCTACAAAGAGAGAGAAAAACAAAAAAGGACACTAGAGGAATTTGAAGCCTCTGGTCCAATTAATATAAATCCTCGCTTTATATTAATGTATAAAACATTAAAGTCCTATTTATATCGCTTCCTATTACTCAGTACAACATGACTAGCTTTTAACAAAAAATTACCAAGTCAAGCTGAAAGAAAAGAAAAACAGTCTGAAATGATGAACCAAGCATCAGAACAAGATTCAAATATATCCATGTTGAAATTATCAGAAAATTTAAATAACTATGGGAACTTTAGGTATACATTAAGCACTCTAGAGAAAATGGACTTTCCTGTGGCTCAGATGCTAAAGAATCCACCTGCAGCTGGGGAAACCTGGGTTAGATCCCAGGGTTGGGAAGATTCCCTGGATAAGGGAATGAAAACCTACTCCAGTATTCTTACCTGGAGAATTCCATGAACAGAGGAGCCTGATGGGCTACAGTTTATGGGATCACAAAGAGTTGGACATGACAGTGACTAACACTTTCCCTTTAACTTTCTAAAGGAAAAAAGTAGACCATATGCAAAAACAGATAATGTGAATAGAAGGTCTAAGAAAGAATAAAAATAAATTCTGTAAATCAAAAACTAATAGAAATGAAGAATATCTTCCATCTGGTCATGATTAGACTGCACAAATATCAAGAAAGGAATTACTGAGCTTGGAAATTTGTCAATAGAAACTTCCCAAACTGAAATGTAAACAGAAAACATATGTGTAACTGAAATACCAAAAGGAGAAGGAAGAAAGGATATAACAGATGATTTTCGTGAAGTAATGTTGCCTGAGAACTTTCCAAAATTGATGTGTGCTGTGCTTAGTCACTTAGTCGTGTCTGACTCTTTGTGACCTCATGGACTGTAGCCTACCAGGCTCTTTTGTCCATGGGGATTCTCCAGGCAGGAATACTGAAGTGGGTCACCATGCGCTCTTCCTAATAGGTGTCAAATAACAAATCCAGGAATCTCAAAGAATGCCAAGCAGGATAAATACCATCCCTTTCATCAAATAAAAACAAACAAACAATAAAAACACTTAGGGATATTATATTCCAACTGCAGAAAACCAAGGACAAAGAAAAAAATCTTGAAAGAAGTCAGAGGAAAAAACATCTTACCTACAGAAGAACTAGGATAAGCATTAATACAGATTTCTTGTCAGAAATCACACAAACAAGAAAAAAGTAGTGTGAAATATTCAAAGTTCAAAGAAAAAATTTCATCCACTTAAATATCAAAATAGAGCAAAATTATTCTTCAAAACTGAAAGAGAAATAAACACTTTTTCAGACAAACAAAAACTGAGAATTCATTGCCATCAGATCTGCCTATTAAGAAATGTTAGAAGAAGTTCTTCATGAAGAAGAAAAATGATATAGGTCAGAATAAAGGATCAACATAAACAAAGGAAGAGCAGGGAGAATAAATAAAAGTGTATAAAATATAATATTTCATTTTCTTATTCTCAGTTGATCTAAAAGATAGCTACTTATTTAAAGCAAAAACAGTAACAACTAGTGGAAGGAATGATAGGAATATCACAAGTGACAGAAGGGAGGAACTGGAGATACTCTAAGGAGGGGTCCCCAGCCCCTGTGCCATGGACTGCTGTTGGTCCATGGCCAGTTAGGACCTGGGCTGCACAACAGGAGGTGAGAGGTAGGCAAGCTAGTGAGCAAAGCTTCATCTGTATTTACAGCCTCTCCTTGTTGTCAGATCAGGGGTATTATATTCTTATATGAATTCAGACCTGACTGTGAACTCTCCATGAGAGATCCAGGTTGGGTACTCCTTATAAGAATCTAATGCCTCATGATCTGAGATGGAGCTGAGGAAGTAATGCTAGCACTGGAAGTACCTACAAATCCACATTACCATTAGCAGAGAAGTTTGACTGCACAGAGACCATAATAAATCAAGTGTTTGCACACTGCTTACCAAAACCCTATCAGTTAGTGGCAACTGAAGAAAGCTAGTGGAAGTGATGAAATTCCAGTTGAGCTATTTCAAATCCTAAAAGATGATGCTGTGAAAGTGCTGCACTCAGTATGCCAGCAAACTTGGAAAACTCAGCAGTGGCCACAGGACTGGAAAAGGTCAGTTTTCATTCCAATCCCAAAGAAAGACAATGCCAGAGAATGTTCAAACTTCTGCACAATTGCACTCATCTCACACACTAGCAAAATAATGCTCAAAATTCTCTAAGCCAGGCTTCAACAGTTTGTGAACCATGAACTTCAGATATTCAAGCTGGATTTAGAAAAGGCAGAGGAACCAGAGATCAAATTGCCAACATCAGTTGGATCACTGAAAAAGCAAGAGAGTTCCAGAAACACATCTATTTCTGCTTTACTGACTACACCAAAGCCTTTGACTGTGTGGATCACAACAAACTGTAGAAAATTCTTACCAGACCACCTGACCTCCTGAGAAATCTTTGTGCAGGTCAAGAAGCAAGTTAGAACTGGACATGGAACAATATACTGGTTTCAAATAGGGAAAGGAGTACATCAAGGCTATATTGTCACTCTGCTTATTTAACTTATATGCAGAGTATATCAGGCAAAATGCAGGCTGGGTGAAGCACAAGCTGGAATCAAGATTGCCGGGAGAAATATCAATAACCTCAGATATGCAGATGACACCACTCTTATGGCAGAAAGTGAAGAAGACCTAAAGAGCCTCTTGATGACAGTGAAAGAGGAGAGTGAAAAAGTTGGCTTAAAACTTAACATTCAGGAAACTAAGATCATGGCATCTGGTCCCATCACTTCATGACAAATAGACGCAAAAACAATGGAAACAGTGACAGACTTTATTTGGGGGTGCTCCAAAATCACTGCAGGTGATGACCACAGCCATGAAATTGAAAGACGCTTGCTCCTTGGAAGAAATGTTATGACCAACCTAGATAGCATATTAAAAAGCAAAGTACTTGCCAACAAAAGTCCATCTAGTCAAATCTACGGTTTTGGCAATAGTCATGTATGGATGTCAGAGGTGGACTATAAAGAAAGATGAGCACTGAAGAATTGATGCTTTTGAACTGTGGTGTTGGAGAAGACTCTTGAGAGTCCCTTGGACTGCAAGAAGATCCAACCAGTCCATCCTAAAGGAAATCAGTCCTGAATATTCATTGGAAGGACTGATGCTGAAGCTGAAACTCCAATACTTTGGCCACCTGATGCGAAGAACTGACTCATTTGAAAAGACCCTGATGCTGGGAAAGATTGAAGGTGGGAGGAGAAGGGGATGACAGAGGATGAGATGATGGGATGCCATCACCGACTCAATGGACATGAGTTTGAGTAAACTCCAGGAATTGGTGACGGACAAGGAAGCCTGGTGTGCTGCAGTCGATGGGGTTACAAAGAGTTGGACATGACTGAGCAACTGAGCTGAACTGAACTAGTGACTGCCTTTAAGTCAGAATCTGATACTTACCTTAGTCTGCACATGGCCCTCCCATGATTTTATTCACCACTACTGTCCATGCCTCTTTCCCACACTGTGCACTTGGTCTTAGCCACAGTCTTGATAAGTCCATGAGCTAACCATAGCCAAAATGAATCAGAAAACAAACATCACTGGAAAGCTTCTTCGAAAAGGGGGAAAGACCCAGTGATGAGACAGAAGAAGATTCTGCTGCTGCGTCTAAGTTGCTTCAGTCGTGTCCAACTCTGTGAGACCCCAGAGACAAGCTCCCCCATCCCTGGGATTCTCCAGGCAAGAACATTGAAGTGGGTTGCCATTTCCTTCTCCAATGCATGAAAGTGAAAAGTGAAAGTGAAGTCACTCAGTCATGTCCTACTCTTTGTGACCCCATGGGCTGCAGCTTACCAGGCTCCTCCGTCCATGGGATTTTCCAGCCAAGAGTACTGGAGTGGGTTGCCATTGCCTTCTCCAGAAGAACAATTTCATCAAGTGTGTCTACACTGAGAACATCATTCTTAGTGGCTAACTGCATTGCTGAAGCAAGAGCCCTTTACTAACGGTGAAGAGCTGATCCTGCCTGCCATTAAGGACATTTATTGAGAACTTTTAGGAGAGGCTGCAGTTCAAAAGGTGGCACATGTGCCTCTTTGAGCTAGCACCATAACTAGACAAATTGTTGAAATAGCAGAGGATATTGAGACACAATTTTCAGAGTGGATTAATGAATCATCGTGGTACACAATCCAGATAGACAACAAGGCAACAATGATTGTTTTTGTGCAAGACATTTTTGAGAAGGATGTGCATGAGATTATGTTATGTGCACTTTTGTTGCTAACCAACATTGCAACTATAGAACTACTCAAGTCTTTGCATGATTACATATCAGGAAAATTGAAATTGGTCATTTTGTGTTGGTATATGCATGGACAGAGCAGCTGCCATGACTGGATGGCTTTCTGGTTTCACTACTTGGGTCAAACAAGTCATTTCTGAATGTGAGTCTATGCACTGTGTCATCCTCAGAGAAATGCTAGCTAGCCAAAAAATGACACATGAACTTAACAATGTTTTACAGGATGTGATTAAAATGATCAACCACATTAAAGTACGTGCCTTTAACTCACATGTGTTCACACAGCTCTATGAAGAGATGGCTGCAGAGCACACATGCCCTCTCTTATACACAGAAGTGAGGTGGCTTTCTAAAGGTAGATCACTGGCCAGAGTATGAGAGTCACTCCAGAAATTTCTTTTAGACAAGCAGTCACCACTGGCAGCACATTTCATAGTATGGGTTGCAAAACTTGCTTACTTGTATGACATATCGAGCCTGCTCATCAAACTCAATCTGTCACTTCAGGGAAAAACAACAACTGTGTTCAAGTCAGCAGATTAAGCATCTGCACTCAAAGCCAAACTGGAATCATGGGGATGATGAGTGAACACTGGGATTTCTGACATGTTTCAAACATTAGCAGAGATTTTGAAAGAGACTGAATTAGGGCATTCTTTCTCCCAGTTGGTGCATTATCACCTATCTCAGCTTTCAAGGAGTTTGAACATTACTTCCCAACCACAAAACACTTCAGAACTGGGAAAGGACAGATCCATGACCCATTTGTTAATAAGCCAGATGACTCGACTTTGTCCATGCTCGTAGAGGGTTGTCTGCTTGAAATCACAAATGACAGTGGCCTTAGGAGCATGTTTGAGACAACTTCAAAGCTCCATACGTTCTGGCTTAAAGTCAAGGCAGAATATCATGAGATTGTCACAAAAGCACTGAAAAAAGCCTGCTTCCATTTCCAACATCCTATCTTTGTGAAGCAGGGTTTTCTGCAGGGCAGCAACCATAGCAAGATTAGGACTAGACTGGACATAAGCAACACACTTGAGGTGTCAGTGTCTCTCCTGTCACCCCCAAGATGGAACCATCTGGTTGCAAGAAAACAAGCGCAGGGTTCCCACTGATTCTGCATTATGGTGAGTTGTATAATTATTTCATTATAAGACACAATGTAATACTAACAGAAATAAAGTGCACAATAAATGTAATGCACTTGAATCATCCCAAACCAGCCCCACCTGCTAGTTGGTGAATTTTTTCTTCCACAAAACCTACTGCCAAAAAGCTAGGGAGCACTGCTTTAATGTTTGAAATACATTAAATAAAAGATAGATCAGAGTAGATATTTAAAAACAGGACAAATCTATGGGTTATTTACAAGGAAACCGCTCATATAGCTTTCAGTTCAGTTCAGTTCAGTTCAGTCGCTCAATCATGTCCGACTCTTTGCGACCCCATCAATCGCAGCACGCCAGGCCTCCCTGTCCATCACCAACTCCCGGAGTTCACTCAGACTCACATCCATCGAGTCAGTGATGCCATCCAGCCATCTCATCCTCTGTCGTCCCCTTCTCCTCCCGCCCCCAATCCCTCCCAGCATCAGAGTCTTTTCCAATGAGTCAACTCTTTGCATGAGGTGGCCAAAGTACTGGAGTTTCAGCTTCAGCATCATTTCTTCCAAAGAAATCCCAGGGCTGATCTCCTTCAGAATGGACTGGTTGGATCTCCTTGCAGTCAAGAGTCTTCTCCAACACCACAGTTCAAAAGCATCAATTCTTTGGCGCTTAGCCTTCTTCACAGTCCAACTCTCACATCCATACATGACCACTGGAAAAACCATAGCCTTGACTAGACAGAGCTTTGTTGGCAAAGTAATATCTCTGCTTTTCAATATGCTATCTAGGTTGGTCATAATTTTCCTTCCAAGGAGTAAGCATATTTTAATTTCATGGCTGCAATCACCATCTGCAGTGATTTTGGAGCACAGAAAAATAAAGTCAGCCACTGTTTCCACTGTTTCCCCATCTATTTCCCATGAAGTGATGGGACCAGATGCCATGATCTTTGTTTTCTGAATGTTGAGCTTTAAGCCAATTTTTTCACTCTCCTCTTTCACTTTCATCAAGAGGCTTTTTAGTTCCTCTTCACTTTCTGCCATAAGGGTGGTGTCATCTGCATATCTGAGGTTATTGATATTTCTCCCGGCAATCTTGATTCCAGTTTGTGCTTCTTCCAGCCCAGTGTTTCTCATGATGTACTCTGCATATAAGTTAAATAAGCAAGGTGACAGTATACAGCCTTGACGTACTCCTTTCCCTATTTGGAACCAGTCTGTTGTTCCATGTCCAGTTCTAACTGTTGCTTCCTGACATGCATACAGGTTTCTCAAGAGGCAGGTCAGGTGGTCTGGTATTCCCATCTCTTTCAGAATTTCCCACAGTTTATTGTGAGCCACACAGTCAAAGGCTTTGGCATAGTCAATAAATATATAGCTTTAAGAGATGAAAAAAGATATGACAGGCTAATACTAATCAAAAGAAAGGTTTAGTAACTATTAATTTCAGACAGAATAGACAAAGTAGAATTCAGAATTAGGAAGACTGTCTAGAATAAAGGGTATTACATAATAATAAAGGGATATATTCTATGAGAAGATATAGGAATCTTAAATATGTGTGCACCTAAGGGCATCAAAATACATGAGGAAAAATTAACAGATAAGAGATAGAGAAATAACAGAAAAGAGACAGAGATAAATTTATTACTATAGTTGAACACTTTTACCTTTCTGTCAACAGACTACACAGGCAAAATAATAGTGCAAAGGATACATGGTCTAATTTGGGAAAGGAACACGTCAAGGCTGTATGCTGTCGCCCTGCTTATCTAACTTCTATGCAGAGTATATTATGAAGAATGCCAGACTGAATGGAGCACAAGCTGGAATCAAGACTGCCAGGAGAAACAGTAACAACCTCAGGTATGCAGATGATGCCACTCTAATGGCAGAAAGTGAAGAGGAAGGAAAGAGCCTTGTGATGAGGATGAAAGAGGAGAGTGAAAAGCTGGCATAAAACTCAACATTCAAAACACTAAGATCACGGTATCTGGTCCCATAACTTCATGGCAAATAGATGGGAATAAAGTGGAAACAGTAACAGACTTTTTTTTTTTTTTTTTTTTGGTCTCCAAAATCACTGTGGATGGTGACTGGAGCCATGAAATTAAAAGACATTTACTCCTTGAAAGGAAAGCTATGACAAACCTAGACAGTGTATTAAAAAGCAGAGACACCACAATGCCAACAAAGGTCTGTATAATCAAAGTTAAGGTTTTTCCTGTAGTCATATACAGATGTGAGAGTTGGACCATGAAGAAGGCTGGGCATCAAAGAATTGATGCTTTTGAACTGTGGTGCTGGAGAAGACTCTTGAGAGTCCCTTGGACAGCAAGGAGATCAATCCTAAAGGAAATCAACACTGAATATTCATTGGAAGGACTGATGCTGAATCTGAAACTCCAATACTTTGACCACCTGATGCAAAGAGCTGACTCATTGGAAAAGACCCTGACGCTGGGAAAGATTGTGGGCAGGAGATGGGGGCCACAGAGGATGAGACAGTTGGATGGCATCACTGACTCAATGGATATAAGTTTGAGCAAATTCCAGGAGATAGTGAAGGACCAAGGAAGCTTGGTGTGCTGCAGTCCATGGGTTCACAAAGAGTCAGACAGGACTTAGCTACTGAACAACAACAAAGGATACAGAGGAACTGAACAGAACTACCAATTTTATCTTAATAGTTAACATTTATAGAATTGACATTTATAGAATCCTCAATCTGAGAACACTGAAATACAAAATCTTTTTAACTTTGCATGTAACATTCATCAAGACAGACCACATTCTGGGCCATAAAACACAATGTAACAAGTTTGAAAAGACAGAAATCACACTAAGTATATTCTCATACCACAATGGAATTAAACCAGAAATCAATAAAAGAAGATAGATATAAAATTCTAAAATAACCCAAAATTTAAAAATTCTAAATAGCTCATTAGTCAAAAAAGTTTAAATTGTAACTTTACAAATATATTTTGAAAGTAATTAAGTTATCAAAGTTTGTGTGTTGCAGAGAAAGTAGTGCTTAGAGGGAAATTATAGCATTAAATGCATATTTTAGAAAATAAGAAAAATTGAGCAACAATAACCTAAGCCTTGCCTTAGTAAGCTCTAGAAAGAAAAGTAAATGAAGCCTAACACAAGCAGAAGAAATTATGAATGTGAGAGCAGAAATCGATAAAACTGAAAACAGAAAAGTAATGGAAAAAATCAACAAAGTCAAAGGCTGGTTATTTGAAAGGTCAGTAAAATTGATAAACCTATAGACAAGTCAACAAGAGAACAGCTGTTGCCAAAGCTGTTTGATGGATGTTACTTCTATTTGGGGGGAACCTTCAAACACCATCCAAAGGACAACCTTATTAAACTTGTCGCTGCCGGTGGGGGCCAGATCCTCATTAGAAAGCCCAAGCCAGACAGTGACGTGACACAAACCATCAATACAATCACGTACCATGCCAAACCTGATTCTGATCAGTGCTTCTGCACACAGTGTATCATCTATGAGGACCTGTCTAATCATTCCCCAGAAAGGGTTCGGCAGGGCAAAGTCTGAATGGCTCCTTCCAGCTGGTTTATAGATTGTGTGATGTCCTTTGTGTTGCTCCCTCTTGACAACTGAACTCTCACAGTGTGATAACCTAGTGACTGTACTGTTTTCATCAGTCACGTTTTTACAAATAGATAGACTCATTCTTTGGAGAAGGCGATGGCACCCCACTCCAGTACTCTTGCCTGGAAAATCCCACGGACGGAGGAGCCTGGTAGGCTGCAGCCCATGGGGTCGCGAAGAGTCAGACACGAGTGAGCGACTTCCTTTTCACTTTTCACTTTCATGCATTGGAGAAGGAAATGGCAACCCACTCCAGTGTTCTTGCCTGGAGAATCCCAGGGACGGGGGAGCCTGGTAGGCTGCCGTCTATGGGTTCACATAGAGTCAGACACGACTGAAGTGACTTAGCAACAATAGACAAGTCAACCAAGAAAACAGAAAAGACACATATTAACACTATCAAATGAAAGAGGGATCATAACTTCTGACCCACTGACATTTAAAGGATTATAAAGGAACATGAAAAGCCATGTTCAGAAATTTGATAACTTGGATGAAATAGGTCAATTCCTAGAAAAACTCAAAGGACTACAACTATGCAAGGAGAAAGAAATAGCCTCATGTAGGTTAAAGAAATTAATTAATAATTAATAATCTTCCAAAAATTAAACTGCCAGGCCCAGGTGATTTCACAGATAAATTCTACTAAATAATTAATTAAAGAAGCAATAATGTCAATTCACCACAATATCTTATAGAAAGTAAAGGCAGAGAGAACAATTCTTAAGTAATTCTGAGTCTAGTTTTACCCTAATACCAAAACCAGATAGATATCAAAAAACAAACAAAAAACATAAGTAGCATACTAATACTTGTCATCAATATTAATAAAAAAAAGTTCAGCAAATACAAAGAAGTTGAATCCAGCAATGTATGAGATAAAGTATACATCATGTCCAACTTTGATTTAATAAGATATTCAAGGCCAGTTCAAGATCTGAAAACCAATCAATGTAATCCACCAAATTAGGAAGCTAAGAAACAAATTATATGATATTATCAATTGGTACAGAAAAAGCATTTTACAAAATTCAATATCCATTCCCCATTTTTAGAAAGGAAAACTCAGCAAAATAGGAATTGAGAGAGGAACTTTCCCAATTTGATAAAAACATTTTTAATAACTTACAGCTTAACTTCACATTTAATGATGAGATACTGGATGCTGCCCTTCTAGGTCAAGAACAAGGCAAGGATGTCCCTTTTTGTTGCTCATATTCAATATCATACTAGAAGTCCTACTTGTGCAATAAGACATGAAAAAGAAATGAAAGGTATATAGATGGGCAGAAAGAAATAGTACTGTTTTTATTCACAACTGACATGATCATTTAGTTAGAAAACCCCAAATAATTTACAAATTCTTCCAGAACTAATGAGTATGGCAATATCACAGAATAAAAAGTCAATATACAAAAGTTAGTTGTTTCTTATATATCACCAATGAAAAATCAAAATTGGAAATAAAAAAATTCACAAAAGTGTCCAAAGAACAAAATATGATAAGTCTAACAAAAATGTATATGATCTTTATGTGAAGACTATTTAACACTGCTAAGAGAAATCAAAATGGTCTAAACAGAGACAGACTATGTTCCTGGATTTAAAAAGACTTATTAAGATGTCAGTTCTTTCCAACTTGGTCTATTGTTTCACACAATCCCAATCAAAATATCAGTAAACCATTTTATAAATAACAAACAGATTCCAAAGTTTGAATGGAAAGGTAAAAAAATATAGACAAAGCAATACTGAAGAACAAACACAGAGAACTAAAAACTTATTTCAAGACTTTACTATAAAGTTACAATATTCAAGACTAAGTGGTACTAGTAAAAGGAAACATGGATCAATGGAACAGAACAAAAATTTCAGAAATGACTCACTGTGGGTTTTTTTGCAAATGCAATTTAGTGGCAAAAGAATAATCTTTTCAACAAATGGCACTGGAATGGTTAAATACCCATATATTAAAAACAGCAACAAAATACCCGAGTCATAGATGTTACACATTACACAAAAATTAACTCAACATGGATCAGAGACTTCAAATGCAGACTGAAAAAACTATTACAAGAAAACATAGGAGAAAATCTCTCTAACCTTGGGTTTGGTGATGATTTTTTAGAAATACCCCTAAAATTACAATCCATGAAAAAAACATGGTAAGTTGGACTTTATTAAAATTGAAAATATCTTGTAGAAGACACTGTTAAGAGATGAAAAAACAAGTCACAGACTAGGAGAAATATTTCCAAAACATTTATCCAATAAAAGGCTTGTATCCAAAATACACAAAGAACTCTTAAAACTCAGCATTAAGAAAACAAGTGATCCAATTTAAAAACGGGCAAAAGAGCTGACAGCTCATAAAAGAAGATCTACAGATGGTAAATAAGCATATGAAAAGATGCTCAGCATAATTTTTCATTAGGGAAATGCAAATTAAAGCAGCAACGAGATATCATTACAAACCTATTAGAATAACTAAAATCCAAAAGAGTGATAACAACAATTCCTGGTGAGGATGCAGTGCAACAGAAATTCTCATTCTTTGAGGGCTGGAATGTAAAATGGCATAGCCACTTTGGAAGAGAGTTTGACAGTTTCATACAAAAGTAAATGTGTTATCACTATATCATCCAGCAACCACATTGCTAGTTATCTGCCAAGTGAATTAAAACTTATGACCAGACAAAAACCTGCACACAAAGTTTATGGCCAGTTTCTTCATAATTGCCAAAACCAAAGGCAACCAAGATGTCCTTCAATAGATGAATGAATGAACAAGTGTACATCTATTCAATGAAATATTTTTAAGAAAATTTTAAAAATTAATGAGCAATCAAACCACTGAAAGACATAGGCATATCTTAAATGTTCATTGCTAAATGAAAGAACCCAGTCTGAAATAGCTATATATACTGTATGGTCCCATTTATATGACATTGCTGAAAAGACAAAACTGAAGAGACTACAAACAGGTCAGTGGTTGCCAGGTGTTTAAGAAGGAAGGAAGGTTGAATAGGAGTATAGGGAAATCTTTTTTGCCAGTGAAACTATTCTGTATGCTACTGTCATTGGTGATACATGACACTACATATTTGTCAAGCCCATAAAACTTTACAATACAGTGAACCTTACTGTATGAAAATGAAAGAAAAATCTTTAGGCATTTGAGATCCCAGAATGCAATGCAGGCTGATGCAAAATAACCCACTGTATTACAAATGTACAAAACAACCTCACAGAAAGGGGTAGGGGAAAGGTGCTAACCAAAGTAACTTTGGGAAATGAGTGAAGTCTAGAGGACTAAAGGCATAAGCACTGTCTTCTAATGTTTAGAACTATTTCCCACAGGGATTCAGGCTAACAATTCTTATAGTGCTATAAATTTATACTGGAATTGAACAATTAAAACTGGACAGCACATGGTAGAAGCCAGATTTTTCTCTGTTAAGATGTGAAGTTACAGACAAGCAAGAGAAGGCTAAAATGATCTACATGGTAATGGATCACAGACATCTAGATTTTGGTTTCTAACACAATTCTCTAAGAAGAGGACTTATCCTTAGATAAATGGCTGATTCTAAAAGTAGGGCAGTAAAGATGCACCATGATCCCGGAGCATCTTGTAGCACCTGAAAGTAAGAAAGTGCTCACACAACTCAATGACTTGGATATGTCAATGGGAAAGAAGAGCCAACTGAAAGCGCCAAATCTGGGACAATCTAAAACATATAAAATAGTATTAGATTATAAACCAAAAGATAAAATAAATACTCACATGTTAATACTGATATGACATAAGTAAATTACTGACTAAATAAATGAAGGAGAATAGACAAATCTCCTGGGCAGAACTCCAAATAATTTTTACACACATTCTACTCTCAAGAAACTAGAGCATAACTTTCCTCTCATGTACATAGTATCTTTCTTCCAAACAGTCCAATTAAACAGTGAGATAAAAAGAGCACCTTAGTTCAGAAATCTGTAAAACACTACCTCATCCAGGTAAAGATTAACATTAACGGTGGTAAGCCATATTGATAGCATGTTCCCTAAATACAATGTGATGAGAATGGTACTTTTTCTCTGGCCTTTCTCTCAAAATCTAAAACCCCTGGTAGTTTTCTTTTCCCTGAAGTCTATTTTATCTGGTACTAACATTTACACTCCTATGTTCTTTTGATTGATTTCTGCATGATTGTTATCTTCCATCCTTTTATTTTCTATATTTAAAGTTAGCTTCTTCTGGACAGTATATAGTTAGGTCATGCTATTAAATCCACTCTGATAATTTGTTTTAACATGGTATATTTAGAAGATATTTAGACCATTTACATTTAATGTTATTATTGATATGTTAGGGCTTAAGTCCACTATTTTATATTTTGATTTACATTTTACCTCTGTTTTTTTTTTTTCTTTCTCATGCTATCCTGTGAGTTAATTTAGCATATTTTGGAATTGCATTTTGATTTTTCTAGATCATTTTGAGTGTATCTCTTTGAACAGCTCTTTTAGTGGTTGCTCATTTGGGTAAATAATGAAGAACAGGGTTTCTAGATCATATGGTAAGTACACATTTAATTTTATAAGAAACTGCCAAACTGTTTTCAAAAGTAGCTGTGCCAATTTGCTTTCCCAATATGAATTACAGCTGCTCGCCATTCTTGTAAGCTGTTGGTGTAGTCACTATTTTTTACGTTAGTGATTCTGATAGGTATAAAGTTATAGTGCTTTTACTTTGTATTTCTGTAATGGATAATAACATTGAACAACTTTCGTATATCTATTTGCCATCCTTTTATCTTTTTGGCACAGTGTCTGTTCAAATACTTTGCCACTTTTAATTGAATTGGTTGTCTTCCTACTCTTAAATTTTGAGAGTTCTTTATATAGTTGGCCCTTGAACATGGGGGATTAGGGGCACCCATCCTCTACCAGTCAAAAACCCACGTTTAACATTGCAGGCTGCCCTCTGTATCTGTGTCTCCACACCTGTGGATTCAACTAACCATGGATCATATAGTACCATTGTACAGATTTATTGAAAAACATCCACATATAAGCAGACCTCACAATTCAAACCAATGTGTTCAGGGTCAACAGCATATTCTGGATACAAGTCTACTGTGAGATAAGTTATTTGCAAATATTTTATTCCAGGTGTTGCTTGGTTTTTTTTTTTAATTCTCATTAGTTACTTTCACAAAGCATTTTTTAAAATTCAGATAAAGTTCTGTTTAATAATTTTGTCTTTAATGATTGTTTTTGGTATTGTGTATAAAAACTTGTTGCCTAACTCCAGTTCATGAAAACTTTCTAATAAAAATTTCATACTTTTAGGTTTTACATATAGTTCTAGGATAACTTGAATCAATTTTTATATAATATATGAGGTTTAGGTCAAGAGTCACTTTTTTACATATGGATATCCAATTGTTCCAGCATCCTTTGTTGAAAATTTTTATCTTTCCATGGAGAACAGTATGGAGGTTCTGTAAAAAACTGAAAATAGAGCTATCATATATGATCATGCAGTCGCAATCCTGAGCACGTATCCAGAGACAACACAATTTGAAAAGATATATGTACTCCCAACGTTCACTGCAGCACTATTTAAAATATCCAAGACATGGAAGCAACCTAGATGTTCATCGACTGACGAATGGATAAATATGTAGTATATATATGTACAATGGAATGTTTCTAGGCCATTAAAAAGAATGAAATAATGCCATTTGAAGCAACATGGATGAACCTAGAAATTATCATATTAAGTGAAGTAAGTCAAAGATAAATATCAGATGCTATCACTAACATGGGAAATCTAAAAAAAAATAAAAATACAAATGAATTTAATCTACAAAAGAGAAATAGACCCATAGACATAGAAAAGAAACTTATGGTTACCGATCAGGAAAGGGGGGATTAACATATCCATGCTACTGTATGTAAGATAGATAACCAACAAGGATCTGTGTGTGTGTTGTGTGTGTGTGTGGTGTGTGTGTGTGGTGTGTGTGTGTGTGTAACTGAATCACTTGGCTGTACACCTGAATTGTAAATCAACTATATTTCAATTTTAAAATTTTTTTAAGTTTATCCATTATTTACTGAATTACTTTTACACCTCTATCTAAAAAACAATTCTACATATTTGTATAATATTGACTATTCTAATACAGGAATAAGTAATATATCTCTTCTAAGATCTAGCCCCCCCCACACACACACACACACATATGCAACATCTTCTGTGTATTGCTTCATTTTGTCTTCATTTAGTCCAATTATTTAGAAATGTTAGCAACCAACAGGCCCTACATTGGCTTCTACTGTGTCTCTGCAGTCTTCTTAAGAGTGGAGAAGATTCCCCAACCTGCATTACTCCTTATTACCTGAAAGCAGAGACAGACTTGCTTATGCATGCCCTTCATAAAACCAGCAGCCCCCCTTTTCAACATCACACTAAATACAGAAAACACAGCATCCCTCTCCAATCTCTTTCTTCACCTTCTCTATCCCATACAGATCCCTTCACAGAAGTTCTTTCACATACAAGTTACTTTATATAAATGGATTCCTGTGGGCCTGACCCTGACATGTCTGAGTCCCAGTGGAAACACAACTTAGCTTCAAAATGAGACCCTCATACTACATTCAGGATATTTTTCCATGTTTTCAGATGTCAATAATAAAATGACCGGAACTTGAACCAAAGTGGTGAGAACAGGATAAACCAGGCTCTATTCCAAGATTTTAGGCTTCCCCAGTGGCTCAGTGGTAAAGAACCCACCTGCCAATGCAGGGGACGTGGGTTCAATCTCTGGGTTGGGAAGATCCTCCAGAGGAGGAAATGGCAACTCACTTCACTATTCTTGCCTGGGAAATTCCATGGACAGAGGAGACTGGCAGGCTATAGCCCATGGGGTAGAAAGTGTCAGAAATGACTGAGCAACTAAGCATGAGCAAGACTCCAAGATTTAATTAGAACAAAGCATGAGGAAAAAGGTGGAATGCAAGATTACTCTTCTCATTCTCAGCAGAGAAGCATGAGATGATTCATTCAGAAATGAGTTCAGTTCCACTTTAAGTGGAAATACTCGGCAGAAAGTTGGAAATGTAGGTGAGAATCTCTGAGAATATAAAATGGGGAGCTATCAATATAAGGTAAAAAATTAAACTGTGAGAGAGAAATCAGATGGAAAAATGAAAGACCAAGGATTGAGCCTTGAAATTAATGAGTAGGATTCAAGTGGCTGACTGTAAAGAACAGGTGGTAAAATATACTAATTTAAGCAGAAAAGGGCTAATTGAAAAGGGGCAAAGAATGCAGACATCAAATTAATTTTGGTTTTAATGTATTTTGTTTGTTTGTTTGGCTTTGCATGCAGTTGCTCTTGTGTTTGTTCTAGTACTGATGCTCAGTAGCATCACTATCCCTTGACCTAGCCTTGCTTTATCCTCTTGAAGAGTAAGGAAATATTCAGGTAAGACTGAAATTTTACACTAGTACCAACAATATGATACACTGTAAAAATCATTTTCCAACTTTATCCTTTCAAAAAAGAGATCACCCCTGCTTCAGTTATATGGCTACCAGATATTTTCTGATTATTTGCATCAACACATGACTATTCCTTGCAAAACAATCCTAAGAGACTCCCTACATATCCAGGAATTCCACGGATTATATACAAGGTTTTCAAAATAAGTGTTTAGTTTTCCAATTATAAAGTAACATATGACCATTCTGGAAAAATTAAGATTTTATAAAAATACATAAGGAAGTAAATATGAACAATTCAAAAATCTAACTGGACATTACAGTAAGCACATTGTCTGTAGTCTGTTTAAAATATTATTGAGATAATATTTTGTATAAAAAGTCACATTTTGTTTTTCACTTACTATAGTAAAAGCTTTTGGCTGTACAATTACAGATTCCTCATAAGCATAATATTTAAAGGCTTCAAAATGTTCCGTAGTATAGCTGCTTAATGTTTTCAGTCATTAATTACTTTTCAGCATTTGAACTTCAATCTCATTTTTCTTCAGTACAAAAAAAATTGTAAGAAATTGTGGGCCCTAATTTTTAAAAGAATCCATTTTGAGTCATTCTCAAATGAAACAGATTTAATATGAATATCAATTTCCGTTAAATGCAAAAGGGTGATGTTTCACTGGGTTCTAATATGTTCAGGTCCCCTCTGTATACGAAATTACCACAGTTTACAAAAATGGTCCAGTGATTTTTTTTTTTCTGAGTAATGAATACAAACCTAGAGTTAATCCTTCCCTTTGGTGTATTAATCCCCAAATCTCTCTTCTAATAACTCTTAATTCCTTTCCTTAAAAAAAAATCAACCAAATTACTTTCAATCATTATCTGCCATAAAGTTCACTGGCTTTTGGTTATTTACAGATATTCTGTACAATAATGAGAGAAGAGCATCTGTCTTAATTATATTCAAATACACAGATCAGTGTACCTGTTGCTTTAAGAAATTATCTTAAGGCTTTCCTGATGTTTGCTTCTGGGACTTGATTCTAATGACAATGTGCACACTGGGGTTGGGTTATGTGGAATCCTAGGCAGATGGTTATGATTGTATGCTGGGAACCGGCGTGAGGACCTCCACCTGTGGCAAAGGTCATGAGGAAGGAGGCTCAACATACGCAAAGGCGGGATCGAGACTCAGGAGTCCCCCTGGAAATTCTCGAGCATCTACCCCCAAAACCAGAGCCTGCCTACTTTACTACTTTGTGCTCTCACCTACACCTCTGACTTTACATGGGACTGTCCCCCACCACCTCTTTCAGAGAAGGAGTTAACTTAGAGCTCCAGTTAATAATAATTCCTGGGCATGACAGGAGTGTTTTAACCTACAAACTCCTCTGAAGGTTCTCTAGCCTGCCTGACAGGCTTGTCCGGCCACATGTGATTGCTCACAGCCTCCCAACCATGAGAGGCATGAGATGATTTAAACCTTCTAAAAACAGGTTCTTTAGAGAAGTTAGAAAACTATTAGTATAAGTATAGTGGGCTGATTAGAAATTGTATTGGTGAAGGGTTTTTCATTTGTTGAGCTAATATTCACTGCTAAGTCTCCACATCCCCTGCCCTTATACACATTAAGGAATATATAGAAGAAATAAGTATTAACCTTTGATATTAATCATGTTAGACCTTAGGCTAAGTAAATTCTTTCCTTAATTAAAATCCACTACACCCTCACCCTATAGGAATGTAACTTTATTTGGGTGGCATCTGTTTTAAGAATAACCACCCCTGGAGAAAGAAGTGTTGACTGACTGCTGTCACAAGGAGAGGGTCATAAATTGTCAGCAGGCCCCCTGGCCAGAAGATGATGTAACACCCCTAAGACCTCTGTGTACATCTGTATGAAGCACCTGACTTTAATAAAAGTCAGGACTACTGACCCCGCGTGACTTTTGTGTAACATCTCAGTGTATAAAAACAGACCCTGGAAAATAAAGAATTGGGATCAGTTCCTCGAAATACTGGTCTCCTCATGTCATTCTTTATCTCAAACTCTGGCTGAGTTTCCATCTGGAGCGCAGAGCCCGCCAAGCTTACTAATTTTGCCTGGGCTTCTAAGATCTGACCGGGGAGGCCTCAGTGTCTCCTCTCCTTCAGGAGAACAGAAGGACGCCTGCGGCCAACGTACGTGGTGCAAACTTTTTGTCTTGAAGTTTTATTGGTTTCCCGAGTAAACCAAGCTACTCAGCCTCTTTTCTCCACTGAATTTTCCTGCTGAGCTATCCTCATTCTATTATTCTTTATATCTCTAATTAATATCTAATTAAAGCCAGTGTATTCACCAATGCCATCTCCCCTTCCAACTCCCTGGATCAGCCGGGGCTGGACCTCGGCAATTGTGGGTTAAAAATCCGTTGACCTACAGTTTGGAAAACATTTTTCAACTAAAGCGATTTTTACAACATGCAATCTGAGTAAGTATAGTTTCAAAACAGAGCCATAGAGAGTTTTCTCCATAACCTCTTCTCCTTCTATACTTTATTCTTTTTTTTTTTTTTTCTTGTCTTCTTATCCCTCTTTACCTACAAAGTTATAGTGAAGATTTTTAGTTTGGCCTTTATGTGGCCTCACCAGACTAGAAAAGACATGGAAACTGGCACAGTCTTCATTTTACAGATGATGTACCTGAGTCCTGAAAAACTTATGGGACCTGTCCGACAATAGCTCCTAGTCGTGGCTGATTTGAAAGTGGCTTATTTTTCAAAATACTATACTACATCAAAAATATGGAAAACTAAAAGTTAGCTAAAAATATATTTCCCCTGGAATGGGAAATGATTCAGTGGAAAAATGTGAGATGACTTTAGGCTTTAATTTAAAAAAAAAAAAAAAGCTTTTGAAATTACAAATGCAAAGTCATGAATAAGACAGTGAAAAGCTAGGACACAAGTCTAATTCATGGTTCCTCTGCTCCACCCCAGCCACCATGAAGGGAAAGATGGAGATCTGGAAACTTGTCCTTCCCAGTAATCGTGTACTGAATATTTGCAAGGTTTATGGGTTAAGGCATTTTTGCCAGGTTGCAAAACACTTGCACATATTCTCACTTATCCTAGGATCAAACTTCCAGTGTATTTTCTTCCCAAGACAAACAAGATCTTCCCCAAAGTGACTTTTCCTCCACTTTATTTACATAAATAGTTGGAACTTTTAAATGACTGTTTGTCTTACTGAAGAAAGATAAAAAACAAGAGGGAAAATACTAGGTTCTGCTTTTGGGGGCACCCAATGACTCGAGTCCGGAGAAGGCAATGGCACCCCACTCCAGTACTCTTGCCTGGAAAATCCCATGGCCGGAGGAGCTTGGTAGGCTGCAGTCCATGGGGTAGCTAAGAGTCGGACACAACTGAGCGTCTTCACTTTGACTTTTCACTTTATGCATTGGAGAAGGAAATGGCAACCCACTCCAGTATTCTTGCCTGGAGAATCCCAGGGACAGGGGAGCCTGGTGGGCTGCCTTCTATGGGGTCTCACAGAGTCAGACACGACTGAAGTAACTTAGCAGCAGCAGCAATGACTCAAGTCAATGAAAGCTTGAAAACAAGATACCTCTGTCTCTCCCAGTGTAACTAAGCACCTAGAATCATGCTTTGTACAACCCAGTTCACCATTAAATATCTACAGGGGAAAAGAAATATGTAAGGAAAGGAGTAAGAAGGGAAAGAAGGAGAAAGAAGAGAAGAATCAACATGGATGAAAACTAACCATGTGTTGGACATTTGACTTATAGTCTTATTTTATGCTAACAAAGATTTTATCTCTATTTAGCTGTTGAAGGGAATAAAGTTCAAAGTTCATATCTAGTTAAGGGGCCCTGGAGAGAGAGATTTAAACTCTTACCACTTCAGTTTTCCCTGTCTTCATGACCATATTTTCCTTATATTATTGTTAACAACTTCCTAAAAGATCTCCTGGCTTCCATTCCTGCTCCACTCAAAACAGTCAGTACTCAACAACCAGAGTCTTTATAAAATGTTAGTCAGATTGCAGTGATCTCTGCTTTAATTATTCTGATGGTTTTCCTTTGTACCTAGAATAAAGTGCAATGACTTTTCTAGGTCTGCAAAAACCTACCTGACCTTTATCTCTAACCTCACAACCTCATTCTCATTTACTACCCTCCAGTGACACTACCAAGCCTAAATCCAGCTTTGGGTACTTCAATTTGCTCTTCCCCTTGCCTTCAGTGCTCTTTCCCAAATATCTGGGGATGGCAATTCATGGCCTACAGGTCAAATTCAACTCCCAGACTCCTGTCTGTTTCTATAAATAAAATTTGATTGGTACACAGCCACATCCTTTCAACTGTTTTATCAGTGAATGCTTTTTCAGGACAGTGGCAGACTTGTATAGTCAGGACAGAGACCACATGAGCTGCAAAGCCTAAAATATTTACTATCTGGTCTTTTTAAGGGAAAAAATAAAATAAAAGATTGCCAATCCCAGTCCTATATTATGGTCTGGTTGGTTCTATCTTGTCACCCAGAAGAGGTGTCCATCTCAAATGTTCAAAGAGAGGTCTTCCCTGACTATCCATTCTAGAATAGCTCCTTGCCACAAATCATGCCATCTTGTATTATGGTCCTTATAACATCTATGGCTTTCCTGGTGGCTCAGCTGTAAAGAATCTACCTGCAATGCAGAAGCCACAGGAGACATGGGTTCAATCCCTGGGTCAGGAAGATCCACTGAGGGATGGCATGGCAACCCACTCTAGTATTCTTGCTTGGAGAATCTCATGCACAGAGACTGGCAGGCTATAGTCCATAGGGTCTCAAAGAATCAGACATGACTAAAGTGACAGCACACATGCACACACAGTGGCTCAGAGGTAAAGGATCCATCTGCAATGTGAGACACAGATTCAATCCCTGGGTCAGGAAGATCTGGAGAAGGAAATGGCAACTCACTGCCGTATGCTTGTCTGGGAAATTCCATGGACAGAGGAGCCTGGTGGGCTATAGCCTATGGGCTCACAAAAGAGTTGGACACAACTTAGCAATTAAATAACAACACTTACTTTACTCATTTATTTCTTTATTTGTTTACTATCTAATGCCCCTTTTAGAATATGTGCTCCAGGAGAGTTATGAGACATTCTAAATTTTATTTACAACATTTGCCAGTTATTAACATAGAATAGCAATGCCAAAGAATGCTCAAACTACTGCACAATTGCACTCATCTCATATGCTAGTAAAGTAATGGTTAAAATTCTCCAAGCCAGGCTTCAGCAATATGTGAACTATGAACTTCCACATGTTCAAGCTGGTTTTAGAAAAGCAGAGGAATCAGAGATCAAATTGCCAACATCTGCTGGATTATCAAAAAAGCAAGAGAGTTCCAGAAAAACATCTATTTCTCCTTTATTGACCATGCCAAAGCCTTTGACTGTGCGGATCACAATAAACTGTGGAAAATTCTGAAAGAGATGGGAATACCAGACCAGCTGACCTACCTCTTGAGAAACCTGTATGCAGGTCAGGAAGCAACAGTTAGAACTGGACATGGAACAACAGATTGGTTCCAAATAGGAAAAGAAGTACGTCAAGGCTGTATATTGTCACCCTGTTTATTTAACTTCTATGCAGAGTACATCATGAGAAATGCTGGGCTGGAGGAAGCACAAGCTGGAATCATGATTGCCAGGAGAAATATCAATAACCTCAGGTATGCAGATGGCACCACCCTTATGGCAGAAAGTGAAGAAGGACTAAAGAGCCTCTTGATGAAAGTGACAGAGGAGAGTGAAAAGTTGGCTTAAAACTCAACATTCATAAAACTAAGATCATGGCATCTGGTCCCATCACTTCATGGGAAATAGATGGGGAAACAGTGGAAACAGTGGCTGATTTTATTTTTCTGGACTCCAAAATCACTGCAGATGGTGATTGCAGCTATGAAATTAAAAGATGCTTACTCCTTGGAAGGAAAGTTATGACCAACCTAGACAGCATATTAAAAACCAGAGACATTACTTTGTCAACAAAGGTCCATCTAGTCAAGGCTATGGTTTTTCCAGTGGTCATGTATGGATATGAGAGTTGGAATACAAAGAAAGCTGAGTGCTGAAGAATTGATGCTTTTGAACTGTGGTGTTGGAGAAGACTCTTGAGAGTCCCTTGGACTGTAAGGAGATCCAACCAGTCCACCCTAAAGGAGATCAGTCCTGAGTGTTCATTGGTAGGGCTGATGCTGGAGTTGAAACTCCAATACTTTGGCCACCTGATGCGAAGAGCTGACTCATTTGAAAAGACCCTGATGCTAGGAAAGATTGAGGGCAAGAGGAGAAGGGGACGACAGAGGATGAGATGGTTGAAAGGCATCACTGCCTCAATGGACATGGGTTTGGGTGGACCCTGGGAGTTGGTGATGGACAGGGAGACCTGGCGTGCTGTAGTTCATGGAGTCACGAAGAGTCTAACACAACTGAGCAACTGAACTGAATCTCTTGATAAATATTTTTAATAAGTGAATACATGATGGAAATGCTTGGGTTTTTTTATTCCAAAACTCAGTATTTTCCACTATGTTATATTTTCTAATAACAAAAGAATGTTTTGGCCAAAAGAAAGAACAATGTATAATTAAGCAAATTTTGTTCAATCCTGCAGATCTATTTTGGATTCAGTAAAGATAGACATCATACCGCCCTCAGGAAAACCGTAAAGTCTATGAAATGCAGAGTACACATTTGTAGGGTGCACTGCAACTAAATTGGCAGGGCCATATCACAGATCTATCTGTAACCACCAGACAAAAGCATCTGGAAGGTTTCCATGAGGAGAGAAGTTTGCTCTGGATGAGTCCTAGAAAACACTTCAAAGTAAGCAGTTTGTCTTTTGTGCTCAGCAACTTTGTTTTTCTCCTTACAGCAATCCCCTTCTTCCATTAATGCAATTGCTGACCTCCTGCTGACTAATCCTGGTGTATTTAAGACACCCAGTTCAAAGTCCACAAGCAAGACAGCCACCCATGCTCCTGACACTCTTTTCCTTTTATTCTTGATACTCAGTCCTAAAGACCTTCATTAGCTAAATAAAGAGCTGATAGCAAGTCAATTCATGGATTGCCAGTCTGTGAGGGGGCCCTTGTCCTAGAAAGTTCACTGCCTTTACTTAAATGTCCATTAAGAAATAAGTTATTTCTAATCCTTTGGTAAGCCAAGTTACCAGTACTAACTTTACTTCCAGGATATCACTGAATGTGTAATACACTACCAAACAATTCTTGTTTGGAGTCAGCATTACTCCAACTAATTGAAACATCTGAATCACTTAACAAATCTGTAAAGTGAAGGTCTAGGATTTGATGATCTCTAAGTCCTTTCAGTGACAAGAACCTATGTTTCTAAGATGACCACCAGAGACTTCAGGGCAGAGCAAAAGTGTGTGGATTATGGACATTGAGGTCACATTGGTGGGAGTTATAGTGCTGTGTGCTTTGCAGAAAATTCCTTAATCTTTCAGCGCCCTGGTTCCCTGGTTATACTATGGACGTAATAATGGCCACCTTTTCTGCGGATAAGATTGTAATGTGCTAATTGCATATAAAGCACTTAGAACTGTACCTTGCTAACAAATGGAAGCTACTTTCATTAATATTTTTATAATATGTTCTAATTTCAATAAATTTATGGTAGTATAATACTGAATATTGCATTAGTTATATTTTTATGAAACTATCATCTTAGAGATGGAGAAGGCAATGGCACCCCACTCCAGTACTCTTGCCTGGAGAGTCCCATGGATGGAGGAGCCTGGTGGGCTGCAGTCCAGGGGGTTGCTAGGAGTCGGACACGACTGAGCGACTTCGATTTCACTTTTCACTTTCATGAATTGGAGAAGGAAATGGCAACCCACTCCAGTGTTCTTGCCTGGAGAATCTCAGGAATGGGGGAGCCTGGTGGCTGCCGTCTATGGGGTCACACAGAGTCAGACACGACTGAAGTGACTTAGCATAGCATAGCATCATCTTAGAGAAGAGGCAAAACATACTAACATAAATTTCGGAAAACTGGAAGAGCTGAGAAGAAATGATAATATGAACCAACACAGATTAGGTCACATATCAGAATTCAGGGGGCTACTTAGCACAGTTCCACAAAAGAACTATGACCTATTGTTGACCTTAAATCAAAATATCTGTTCTCAAAGGAAGATATTAAGGACTGGAGGGGAGATGGACTTGAACTGACCTTTGCCCTTGAACTGATGGGCTGCTCCTGATAATGTAAAACTAATAGAACCTGTCTTATTGAAATCAAGGTTTAGAAAGGAAGGTACAAGTTGTAAGTAGTTTTTTTTAGTCTAAATGTGGTTTATACAGTGGCTCTCCTATGATAAGGAGACTTGAGACTTGGTAAAGCTCCTTATTACATTTACCAAATTTTTTAGCATTGAAAACCTTTACTTTCCAAACTTATCCAATTTATTCTGTGTAATGAAATGAAGAAAATCATATTTCCCAAAATTCCTCTTAGGGAGACTTTGTATTTATTCAAAAGAAATTACTTTCTTTAGAGTATGAGACCCTAAGGAAATGGTTAAGTAACACAATACAGCAATTAAATTGTTCCGCCTAATAAAAGGATGAGGAATTTTAACAAGAGAGGATTCTAAAGAGGAAGACAGGGGCCAGTAAGGCAGAAAGACAATATGAGGAGTGGGTGAAAGGCTTAAGGGGGAGAGAGAACCCCTATTGGTTGAGTGGCAGAGAAGAGAATTAGGAAAAGATCAGAAGTGTCTGATTTGGAGGGAGTGTTAGGCTGTTTGCTTTGAGTGTACAGTGTAAACCCCTTCCTCTGTTTCCCGTAAGGGAACTTCAAGAACGCCATCTTTATTGCTCACTTGTGATTTTATGGGTTATTTTGTAGACCTGGAGAAGGGCTGAGCTCTGTGTTCAAGTCAGTACAGGGAGAAAACAATGTTCCTGGGAATCCTAACTTAGAGAACAGTGAGGATGGGGGAGGGAGAGCTAATTTCTAAGCCAGATATAATCATATTTCTTTATGGTTTCTCATAATATTTTTTAATGAAGTTTTTAAAAACTGACTCATCTGTACTAGTATATGGAAAATTAAGACCAGAGAGACAGGGGAACTCAAAATTGTGATAGGAATACCCTCCCCAAAGGGAGACAGAAGATTAGAAGGTGGAGTTCAGGGAACAGTTCCGTAACCTTCCCATCAGACTATCCACCCTTCCCCTACCAGACGCCTTTCCAGCTTATCCCTCAGAGAATTTTACCCTTACTTTATCTATGACAGTGCTGTCCAGAAGAAATATTATGCAGGCCACATATGTAATTTTAATTTTTATAGCAGCAAAACTTTAAAAAATGTAAAACTAGAGAAGTAAATTTAAATAATATATTTTATTTAACTTAATATTTCTAAAATATTTTTACCATGTAATAATCAGCATAAAATTATTAATGAGGTATTTTTACATTTTTTACACAAAGTCTTTGAAATTCAATGTATATTTTATATTTGCAGCACAGCTCAATTGAAACTGACCACATTTCATGTGCTCAATGGCTACATGTGGCTTGTGGCAACCATTCTGAACAGCAGTTAATTGAAGATGTGAATCCTATACACAATTATAATCTCAGACAAGTAGAGGTCATTTCCAGCTGCATCCATGGACAAATGGACAGTGAATTCATGTTGGCAATATTAATTGTATAGCATTTAGACATGGAAAATTTATTCTTAAATTATGAATAAGTGGTTTAAGCAAGTGAACCCAGCAATTATTGCATATTACTACATGTGGCTATTGAAATGAGCACTTCCATATATTACCACATTTAATCCTCTCAAAAAAACACCTGATGAAGGATGATTATTGAGATTGAAACAGTAGACCTGTGTCCAATATCTATTTCACCCTTCTCATTTGCCTTTCTGAAGGGCAGAGAGTGAAATGCTAAATGCTGTATTTCCCAGACTCCCTGGAAACTAGGGTTCTCAATGTGATTTAGAGTCAATCAGAAATCCCAGGGACGCGGGAGCCTGGTGGGCTGCCGTCTATGGGGTCGCACAGAGTCAGACACGACTGAAGCAACTTAGCAGCAGCAGCAGCAGCAGATACACATATGTGAGACCCGAAGGCTGGAATTGAGGCAGAGACTGCATTTGGTGGGGGGCAAAGGAACTGAGTTTTCAGCAACAGAATTAAAGAGACATGCCATTGTCCAGTCTCTGCTTGTGAATATGGAGAAGTAGAGTCCTAAGGATCCATCCTAGCAGAGTCCTAGGGATTGCTGGGACAGATTAGAGCAAATACAGCATGGGGAGGCAGTGGCAATTGTGGCAGTGTCTTTCTAATTAAGTAGACTTTTGAACATTGTGATTTCCCAATGATAGCCACAAATTGGGTTAGTTCTAAAAGAATCTTCATCCTAACTCTGAAAACAGAAGCAAAAAAACCCAGGTGTTTCCTGGATGACTCAGTTCTGCAGTGTAAATGCAGAAGTTATTCCTCAGTGCTCTTGGCTAGATTCTGTTTCTCTCTCCCAATGGTTCCATGAGCCATTTCCACAGACCACCACACTCACCCATCACATCAATGATATGTTAATTAGGTGGGGTGAGTTCAAGATGGATAACATACTGAAGGGTTTGGTAAGACATGCATACTACAGATGTGTGTGTGTGTGCTCAGTTGTATCTAACTCTTTGCCACCTTATGACCTGTAGTCCACCAAGCTCCTTTGTCCATGGAATTTTCCAGGCAAAGATACTGGAGTGGATTGCCATTTCCTACTCCAGGAGATCTTCCCAACCAAGGGATCAAATGCATGTCTCCTGGATCTCCTGCACCTCCTGCACCAGCAGGCAGATTCTTTACCATTATGCCACCCGGGAAGCCCTCAGTACTATGGAGAGAGAAAAATAAATCCTGAACATTGAGAAATTTGCCATTTCAATTTTAGAGGTCCATTGACCAGAGTTATGGCATGACATCCCCTACAAAGTCAACAGCAAATGGCTATACCTTACCACATTTTGTGGTATTCCTTACCACAAAATTGAAAGCACCAATGCCTGCTATGCCCCTTTGAATTCTAGAGGTAATATGGTCCCCATGTGGGTATAATGTTCTGGCCCTTATACTACATGAGAAGCTTCCAACTTGGAGCCTGACCTACAATATGAAAAGGCTCTGTTGCAGATCCAGGTTGAGGTACAATCAGCTATCACTTGGGCTATATAAGGTGGCACAACTTATTGTGTTGGAAGTGTCAATGATAGGAAAAATTGCAGTAGAGAATTTATTACAAACTCCAGGAAAAGGATCACAGCACAGGTCTCTGAGGTTTTGGAGAAAGGTCATACCATCCAAAGCAGAGAATTACATACACACATTTGGAAAACCTGCTTGGGCCCTGGTAGAAACAGAATGTTTGCTAATAGGACACCAAGTGACCATACATCTAGAAATGTCCTTTAGGAGTTGGATCCTATTTGACCTGTAAAGTCAGAAAGTCAGTAACAATCCACTATAAGATCCAACAGTACATGTGAGATTTGGTACAAGTAGGACCCGAAGGCACAAGCAAGCTCCAAAAACATGTAATCTAGATCCCAATGTCAGCCACCATGGTTGCATCAGCAATGTCCTCTCTCAACTCACTCTGATGGTTGTTGGGGTGGGGATTTTGTATAGCCAGCTACAAAGAGGTGAGGGGAGCTGCTGCTTGGGTTATGAATGTGTTGGATCAATATGTGGGTGCAAGTAAATAATACATGGTGACTGTACAGCCTGGATGCGGAATAACAACCTATGACTGCCACCTGGACTTTTTCCTTCCAAAGACTAGCAGGTAAGAAAAGGAGACATTATCCTGGTCAGGTTAACCAACACTGATCAGCATGAAGAGGTAGGAATCTTTTTGCACAATGGAGACAGGGTGGAAGATATATGGAACTTGATGATACACTCGGACACTTCTTTGTACTCCCTCGTCCAATGGTAATTGTAAATGGATGGGACAGCAACCTCTGCCTGTGAAGGATATGATTACCAGGAAGTCAGAAATCTCAGGTGTGGAGGTTTGGTGACCCCACAAGTGATCCACCAAAACCTTTAGTGGTGCTGGCTGAGGATGAAGGAAACTTGGAATTGATAATTAAGGAAGGAAATGATTAGTATCAGTTGTGGCTCCGAGACCAACTGCAATGATGAAGGTTGTAATTTTCTTTACTCTCCTCCATCTTCTAGGTTCTCCTTCGAGAAAAGAGACTGAATGGAACAGTTGATAAGCTACCTCTTGAATCCACTTTGGATATGGATCTGTGCAATGTAAGGTATGGACTGTGGCAGACATGGATCTAAAAGACTCTTTAGATTCCCCTTTCAAGAAAGGATTCATCACCTGTATGTGAGGAGTATGGATAGCTGAGGTTCTCAAACTTCTTCAGATTCACCTGGACTTCCGAGTCAAGGTGACAACACTTGTGGGAATCCCTCCAGCTAATACTGAGGTAAAATAGCCCAACCATTTCCACCAGTGTGGGATTTCTGTAATAGGTAGTAATTTTGCCAGTGTTCCCTACTAGGCTAGCAGAGACTGTCAGATATATACCATGATCTGATGACTCACCCTCCCTAACCTTGTTTCTTCCCTCTTCCTTTCATAGGTGTTTCCTTTACAATAATCTTTTGTCCTCCTACTTCCAACTCAGATTCCACTTACCAGTAGAGCCAACCAAAGCAAAGGGTCTTCTCTCTTGGTAGAGAGAAAGATTATAAATAAATATATAAGTATAAAAATATATTGTTAAAATGTGATTTCTAAGGAAATAATACAAAACAAGGGGATTTGTGAGTAATAGAAATACTATTAATATTGGGTAGGGCTTCCCAGGTGGTAAAGAATCCACCTGCCAATGCAGGAGACACAGGTTAGATCCCTGGATTAGGAAGACCCCCTGGAGTAGGAAATGGCTTCCAACCCCAGTATTCTTGCCTGGAAAATTCCAAGGACAGCAGAGCTTGGTGGGCTATACTCCAGGGGGTTGCAAAGAGTCAGACACAACTGAGCAACTGAGCTCACATGTATTATTAGTGGGCAGGCTTTTAAAGCTTATCTGAGAGGATACATGTGAGTAGAGACCCAAATAAAGTGCAAATATGTAAGGCATGCAAATAACTATTTGAAGGAAGAATGAGTCTGCTTTTTTCTTTTCCCACATATACCACACTGAATTTTCCCAATCAACTTTAGCCCTGTTCATCCCATTTTTAGCTAACAATTTGATATTCTGCATCACCAAGACTATCGAGATATTTTGACATGTATTCTTTCCATCATCTCTTAAACCAAATATCTCTCTGCAACTTTATTTTTCCTTTCTTTGCCTGTGACCCTCTCTCTGGGGAAGAAGAGTCTGCTCTGATGGCCAACACTAATCTCTTCATTTGTAACTGAAGACAAGCAACGTAGTGGTGTTCTCAACCGCCAAGAAAAAAATTATGCATTTCTTCCTCCAGGGAACACTGCCATTTTCACAGAGAGGGAATCAGAAACTGCCGATGTTTCATAAAATAAGACAGATGAATCTCAGCACCACATTGCAAAGGACATGTTCAGTAAAGTGTTCGTTAATTCATCACTTAGTAAGCACCTGCTTATGTGCTTGGTTTTAGCAGTGATAATAGAAAGATAGCCAGGACCCCAAATCTTCGACCAGCTGTCTCCTGCTATAGATTCTTAATAGGATATATTAAGAATTCTTAAGAGGGCACATTCTTATAGATTCTTAATAGAGCATATTTGGCACAGATGACACTCTAGGGAAATGCATTCAAGTGTCTTATTTTGATGACCTGGGCTGGTTCACATATGCTGCCTGCAATGTCCTTCAGCCAAACTAACTTAAAGTCCAACTTGAAGCCTTAGAATGATGTTTTGGGTTTTTGTTTTTTTTTTTTCTACCAGGTCTACTCTAGGAATTTTCCTGGATGATATTTTTTTAATGGAATAGTACAATGAGGGACAGAAAGATGATTTTAAGAGGAAGAACCTGTCTTTGTAAGGCCCAGAGAAAAATGCCCCAAGGACCTCATTCTGTGTTTTCCTCTTTGTCCAGTACTATTGGCCTTTCCTGGTGCACAGATGCTACAAAGCCAGGGGAAGTAGATGTACTGCTGCTCCAGCCCTGTTGGAAACAAGATAGAAAGAAGCAGTAATAATCCCAGCTCACAATCTTCTGGACAAAACATATCTAACCTCTTTGATCCATCTTTTGTAAGATAAATCCACTCTTATCTCTCTAACATCAACCAAATCATAGATCCCCAAGAAATGTAATAACTTCATTTATTTTGTGACTGATAGTTATGCCTGTTGTCAAGGATGTACCCTTCTTTTCATAACCTTTCAGAAAATAAATATCCTTATGATAAACAATCGAGAAAGCAATATTATACCACGTCCGGCATTTTCTAAGTAGTTCAGAATTTAAGTTCAGTTAGTTCTTTTGCCATTGTTGTCTGGATTTCTCTGAAGAGTGGCCTCTACTTACAAACATCACCCACTTAAAACTTGCAGCTCCAGGTTCTTCCTCTCTCACAACAACTTCATCCCTATTTCTGAAATTGTGATTTCCTGCCATTGTGGAAACAATGGAAACTTTAATAGCCACGGTGATGAACTCTTAGAAAACCTTTACCCACTTCCCCACTGGATGATTCATTCACTTTCTCTAGTTTAAAAAAAAAAAAATCAAATCCGCTACTTGTCCAGAACCCAAATATAGCACCATAAACTTTAAAACAATTCCTCCCTGTGTACAATATACAATTTGCAATGTTTTCTTGTGCATAATACATAAACTGATCCTAAAAAAGTCTTGTGACGTGAGCAAAGTAGGAACTATTAGCTCCATTTTATTGAAGGAAAATGTGGTACCTATTTTTGTGAATTTGTCAAAATCTGCTTTCCTCAGGGTAACTACCCTAATCCCAAATCTCTATGTCTTCCTCCTCAAAACCCATCTTTGTATAATATGACCCTATCTCCAGTCAAAATTGAGTGAATCAGGAAAGAACCCAACTGAATCATTCTCATTCCCTCAATTAGTAATCTGAAACTGGGACAGAAATAGAGATGGGGAGAGAAATTTTAAGAGAAGTGGGGACAAGCAAAAAAGAGACAAGAAACGGTAGGGAAAGATGAGAAGAAGCTGTCCAAGTAAGTGGAGCTGTAACATTAGAGAGCTTTTATCAGAAAAAGTCACAAGAGTAGATAAGAATTACATAGATTGCAGAGAAAAATAGAGACCAAAAAATGAGAAAGAATGTTGAAACTTCAATTTCCATGGTCTATGGTCTTCCTAAAGTCTGACTATATTCTTATCCATGAGCTTCATGAGATGTTGTCATAACTCACAATGAACTTTTCTTTTCCTTAAGCGAGGCCTGATTTCCATATTGGGAACCAACATGAAAAATATGATTCAAAATGATTAAATTTATCCAAGATTACATTTTCAGGTAGTGGTTACAAAATTCAAAATCAAAGTCTAGTTCCCAGACTTCTAGTCAATTAATTATGAAGAGTTATTCTATGCTAGAGACATCTACTTAGATCCAGAGATAATGAATATAGAAAGATTTGTGTATTAAATTCAGAAGGAGAAAGCACAGAAATGGAAAAAGTCAAGATGATTGTAATAGGTTGACTGGTGTTTTCCTAAAGATATGTCCACCTGGTAACTATAAATGTGACTTTATTTGGTAAAGGCTTTGCAGATGTAACTAAGAATCTTGAGATGAGATCATCCCGGATTATGATGGGCCTTAAATCCATTGGCAAGTGACCTTATAAGAGAAGGAGAACATGGAAGAAGGCATACAGGAGAAGTCAATGTAAAGAGAAAGGCAGAGATTATGGTGATGTAGCCGCAAGCCACCAAACACCAAGGATTGACAGCAGCCACCAAGCGCTCAAAGCCAGAAAAGAGGCATGAAATGGACCAGCCCTGAAGATGCTTGGATTTCAGACTTCTAGCCTCCAGAACTGTGAAAGAATACATTTGTGTTGATTAAGTCACCAAGTTTGTTATAGCAGCCACAGTGAACTAACACAATGATTAAACGTATAAACAAATAGAAAGAATGAAAAGAAATTAGAGAATGAGAAGTTAAGAATAAATTATGAGAGCCTGGGATATTCAAACTACAATGTCCACATGAGAAGGCAAGGGGTTAACAGCCACTTGGCTTTGTTTGGGGCATCTACCTTTATTTAACAGCGATGAAGTGCCAGGTGGGAGGTGCCTGTGGAAGATACAGAGACTGGAAGAGGGCACTGGACCTTAAGGAGCTCACAATTTGTGAGCCTGTGTTGGAGGTGGACTATTAAGACTCAGTCTACCAAGTATTATTAAAGTACTATTCTAAAATTGTTTTTTTCTTTTTTAATTTTTGTAAAGGATTATTGAGGATTTTTTTTTCTGCTATGGCTTTATCAGGATTAAATAAAACATCTCTTTTTTTCCCTTTTTCGTTAACACCCGCGTATGTATTATTTGCTCCTCTACCACTCCCATCACCTTCAAAAAGAAAGTGAGATGTTTCTCAGGCTAGAAGCTCCTTGATGTGAGAGAGAGGTAAATAGCATTCTCTGTTTAAGTCTAAGGACTAGAAATCTTTGTGTTTCAAAAATGGAGCCCACCAAGGTGATTAGAGTGGCTTATCCACATGTGGGAATGATGGAAGCTGTGGCTTTAAGAGGAGAAGTAGGTGGCACAACTCCAAGGAAGTTTAGTTCCCTAGAAACGGGAGAGGATCTGGCAGATTGAAAGGGCTTGATGTATGGAAATCTGCAGGCTCCTCATACACAGCACCCCATAAATAGATCTCAGAGGGAAAACAGTTGTATGAATACCATGGAGACTAAACTCTATTAAAAAAAGTTTCATATTATGTCAAAATCAGAATATCTAAGGACAGCCTTATCTATTGCTGCTGAAAGGAGAAAAAGTAGATCATGGTACATGAATAGCTTCCTTCCCCTCTTCTTTCTCCTTCACAAAAAAAGAATAACTTACATGATTTACAGAGTAATGAGTCATATTAACACATGGCTGATTAGTTCATTTGCAATTTTAGTGACAAATTCAGTCTTCTATAATGTATAATGTGTAAGATTTTTATACACAAAATGAACAATGTATGTATTATATGCTCCCCAGGTAATGGTTATATCTTAGGCGAATTTATACAACTTGCATAGAGGTTGGGTATTTAATGAAAGAATATTCTGGGAGGAATTTGTGACAAATAGCTCCAAAAGAACTTGTGAATATCTCAGAAAGCTTCTTGCTTCTTCTTAACAGAACAGAGCCTCTATACATTCAGAAGCAGGGGCTCTTTATACTCGGTGTTTATAGAGTCACTGGATTATAAAGTTCTCAACCTCTTCTCATTTACCTTACTAAGAAAAGAAATGAACATTCTGTGGTGACCAAAATGGTAAGGAAATCTAAAAAAAGAGTGAATATATGTATATCATACGACTGATTCACTTTGCTGTATAGCAAGAAACTAACACAACATTGTGAACAGCTATATTCCAATAAAAATTAATTTAAAAAGAAATTACCAACTGTATACTAAAAAAAAATACAAACAAATAACACAACAGAAATCTTTCTTCTTTGGGTTATCCATTGTAAATCATAAATTTTTTTTGACCATGGCTAAATGAAAGATTACAATTTCTTCCCATAACACTAATTAATGTTAGTGCAAGCATAACTGTAGTTTAGGACTGTGAATTTTAAATCATTATAACTAGCCTCAAACACATCTTTATTAATCAAAATGGGAACCATTACAATCAACACATTTTTGCATTGAGAAATAAGTTTATTTTTTCCTATGGCATAAAAATGCATGCCTTGGGATTCAGTGAACTCCTGGAAAGCATTTTCTGAATCCTGCTGGTTGTGGAAACATTTTCCCTGCAAAAAGTTGTCTAGCTGCTTGAAGAAATGTAGTAGGTTGGTGAGAGGTTGGGAGAATATGGTGGATGAAGCAAAATTTCATAGCCCAATGCCTTCAACTTTTGAAGGATTGGTTATGTGACCTGTGGCATGGTGTTGTCATGGAGAAAAACTGGACCCATTCTATTGACCAATGCTGTCTGCAGGCTTTGCAGTTTTTGTTGCATCTCATGGGTTTGCTGAGCATACTTCTCAGATTTAGTGGTTTCACCGGGATTCTGAAAGTTGTAGTGGGTCAGACAGGCAGCAGACAACCAAGCAATGACCTTTTTTGGTGGAAGTTTGCCTTTAGGAAGTACTTTGGAGCTTCTTCTCAGTCTAACCACTGAACTGATCATCGTCAGTTCTCATACAAAATCGACTTTTCATCACACATCACAATCTGATTGAGAAATGGTTGTTGAGTAGAATAAGAGAAGATGACACTTCAAAACAATGACTTTTTAAATTTGCAGTCAGCCTACAAGCCACCCACTTATCAAGCTTTTTCACCTTTCTAATTTGCTTCAAATGCCAAACGACTGTAGGGTGGTTAACATTGAGTTCTTTGTCAACTTCTCATGTAGTTGTAACAGGATCAGCTTCCATGATCGTCTCAGTTGGTCACTGTCAACTTCTGATGGCCAGCCACTATGCTCCTTATCTGCAAGCCTCTCATCTCCTTTGTAAAACTTGAACCACTGTACATTCATTAGCAGTTCTTGGGCCAAATGCGCTGTTGATATTGTGAGTTGTCTCCACTGCTTTATGACTCATTTTGAACTTGAATAAGGAAACCACTCAAATTTTCTTTTTGTCTAACATCATTTCCATAGTCTAAAATAAATATAAAACATACAGCAAATAATGTCACTAGCAAAAAAAAAAAAAAGCAAGAAATGTACATTAAAACAATTTATAACATAGCCCCATTTACTTGAGAACATATTCCAATATCAAATGGCAAATTTCAACAACACAAAACTCACAATTACTTTTGCACCAACCTCCCATAGCCAAGCTGGCACAGAAAATGAGCAACTTCAAATTGACTCCCAGGTGTCAGCATGAAACATCTGCATCACTGCCCCAAATTCAGCCTGCCCACATTTTCTGAACTGCATAAGACCTGAGTCTGGAACAATCCAGTAGAGGGAAGGGAATGAACACTCATGGGCTTTGATGAGTGAGAATTTGGTCACAACTAAATTTGATTCAGAAAAATAAATAAATGTGACATTTATTGCCCATAGAGATTTCTGAATTCATTCAAGCCTATTACTATTATATGTGGAGAATCTATGCTTAAGAAGGGTAAAATGTAGGATAATTAGAGCAAAGTTGAACAATGTTGACTAAAGACTCATCTTTTGACCTCATGTAATGATTTATTCATTATCCTTAATACTTAAATAGGAAAAACTAAACTCCACTTAAACTGCCCATAGCTCTACAAACTGTGATTTACTATTGTTCTATAAATTCTTGTTAGTATTAAATCTTCTAAGAGCACATGTGGAATACATACTTCCTTAATCACCAAGTTTGGGGCAAAAAAAACCCACTGGTAGTAAGCTGAGCCTTCATCCCTATAATTGCTGCCACCCCAACTTCTGCACACTCTCTCCTCCTTCACAGCCCATTTAGCAGCATGTCATCTCTGTGAGTGGTGGTGGTGAGTGCTGGTCACTGACTAATCACCAGCTGAGTCCCTCTGGGCCTTGAGTTTAAGTAAAAGTTGTTCTGTTCATGATTCTCCTGGTTGCTGAGACTACAATCCTTCAGACTCAGTACTATGACAGTTCCTATTTGCTTTCATTGCTGCTGCTGCTACTGTATGTCCCCACCCTCTCAACTGACCTCTCTCCCAATATCTAGGAACTGCCTCTGAAGCATCCAAGATTCCAACCTTTCTGATCCAAGTCCCATACCAGCCCCTTTAGCCAGGTTTAGAAAATGCATATTTTATTTTGCATAAAATAACAGTTACCTTGAACACAATAGAGTCCTGAGAAGTGTCTGTTTTCTACCCTTTAAAAAATACACATTTATTGAACACCTATTGATCTGTTAATAAATTAACTGTGCACATTTTGTTGTGGGCAGTGAACAAAACACACAAAATCTATTTTTCTAGTAGATGGAAACATACAATAAATAATTAGCAAATAAATGCATAATATGGTGCTAAGCCACCTCAGTCATGTCTGATTCTCTGCAACTCTGTGGATTGTAGCCCACCAGGCTCCTCTGCCCTTGGGATTCTTCAGGCAAAAATACTGCAGTGGGTTGCTATCCCCTCCTCCAGGGGATCTTCCCAACACAGGAATAGAACACAAGTCTCTTATGTCTCCTGAATTGGCAGGTGGGTTCTTTACCACTAGTGCCAATATATTAGGTAGTCAGAAATGATAAGGAGTAAAACAAAGTAAGGCAAAAGGGACAGGAAGTGCTAAGGTTGGGATGGGAAAGTCTTGTTTTATACGGAAGAGTTCAGAAATATCTATTGCTAACAGACATTTGCAGCAGAAACTTGAAGGAATAAAAAAGCCAACCATGCAAACTCCTGGGAAAGAGCATCCCAGAAGAGAGAATCATGTAGCAGAACTGTGCTTGGCATGTTGGAGGAATAGCAAAGACTGTGTGGGTGAAACAGTCATCTCTAGAGTAAAGGAATAAATGGGTTAGAGCAGTAGTCCTCAAACTTGGCTGTGGAGTTTAAAAAAAAAAAAAAACAAATTGATACCTGGGTCCACTGTTTGAGACTGTGATTTAATTGGTCTAGGGGTGTAGCCTGACATGAGCATTTTTAAAAAGCTTGCACAAGAGATTCTAATGTATAAGAAAATTTGGACTATAGAAATATGGTAAGGTAAGGTTGCCTAGCAATACTTTAGCCCACAGAGGGTCAGTGCCATAGAGTGACATTAGTCAGAGTGGTTGCATATTTTTCTCCAACTAATTCTGCTGCCTGGGCTAAAGGTGAAGTAGTTGGAAAGTTGGATTTAACTAGGTCTGGAGGTTTGCCAGGTAACAGCAATGAAGAAAGAGAGAAACAAGGGAGTTTTTAATCTATGAAAGCAATTGTAATGAAGAAAAAAGGAATCAAAACTGGCTAAGGAGAGAAGTTAGGACTGGAAGGGAGTGAGGAACAGTGTTAAGATCAAGGAATCTTTACTTCTGCCCCGAATTCCCATGTGGGGATAATTTTCCCCACTGCTGAAGCTGCTGCTGCTAAGTTGCTTCTGTCGTGTCCGACTCTGTGAGACCACATAGACGGCAGCCCACCAGGCTCCCCCGTCCCTGGGATTCTCCAGGAAAGAACACTGGAGTGGCTTGCCATTTCCTTCTCCAATGCATGAAAGTGAGAAGTGAAAGTGAAGTCGCTCAGTTGTGTCCGACTGTTGGCGACCCCCTGGACTGCAGCCCACCAGGCTCCTCCATCCATGGGATTTTCCAGGCAAGAGTACTGGAGTGGGATGCCATTGCCTTCTCTGAATTTTCCCCACACCACCAAGCAATTCTGCACAGCAGCTGGATGTCCTACAATTCAACTCAATTCTGACACTATCTGCCCAGAGACAGCATCAGATTCCAAGATTAGGGGCTCAGTCCCACAAGACTGCCCTCTACTTCAGATGCCAATCGCAAGTCCAGGTTGTCACCTGCGCTTTAGACTGACCACCTATAGATCAGAGATTCCCAAAATCAATTCCTCAGGTTCAATTAATTCGCTAGAGTGGCTCACAGGGCTCAGAGAAACATTTCATAATTAGAACAGGCAAAAGGAAGAGATGGACAGGGTAATGTACTGTGAAAAGGCACAGATCTTCCATGTGCCCCTCTCCAAGAATGCCATGCTCCCCCAAGTCTTGGCTTGTCCACCAACCTGGAAGCTCACTGAAACTAGTGTTTTACATGTTTATGGAAGCTTCATTGCATAAAAGATTAAACCATTGGCCATGGGCAGCTGATCACCATCTCCAATCCCTCTCTCCTCCCTGGAGGTGGAGGATAACACTGAAAATTGTAACCTTCTCATCACATGATTGTCTTCTCAGGCAACCAGCTCCCCTTTTTAGACCCTTTCCCCAAATCACCTCATTAACATGACACAAGATACCTTCATAGTTCTCATCACAGGAAATTTTGAGGCTTTGGAGAGCTCCATGCTAGCAACAAGACAAAGACCAAATATATATTTCATATAATAAATTACAATATCACAGAGTTCAAGTACTATTTGGGCTGAACATTTGTTCCCTTGGGTACTAGAGAGTTGGAAAGGGAGGCAGTGGTAGGTTTAGATATTACAGAGGGGATACGGTAATCGCAAATGGAAACATGTAGTGTTCAGTTCACTCGCTCAGTTATGTCCAACTCTCTGCAACCCCATGAACCACAGCACACCAGGCCTCCCTGCCCATCACCAACTCCTGGAGTTTACCCAAACTGATGTCCATTGAGTTGGTGATGTCATCCAACCATCTCATCCCCTGTGATCCCCTTCTCCTCTGTTATCCCCTTCTCCTCCTGCCCTCAATCTTTCCAGCATCAGGGTATTTTCCAGTGAGTCAGTTTTTCGCATCAGGTGACCAAAGTATTGGGAGTTTCAGCTTCAGCATCAGTCCTTCCAGTGAATATTCAGGACTGATTTCCTTTAGGATGGACTGCTTGGATCTTCTTTTGTAGTCCAAGGGACTCTCAAGAGTTTTCTCCAACACCACAGTTCAAAAGCATCAATTCCTCTATGTTCAGCTTTCTTTATAGTCCAACTCTCACATTCATACATGACTACTGGAAAAACCATAGCCTTGACTAGACAGACCTTTGTTGACAGGTAAACTTTGCTTTTTAATATGCTGTCTAGGTTAGTCATAACTTTCTTTCCAAGGAGTAAGCAACTTTTAATTTCATGGCTGCAGTCACCATCTGCAGTGATTTTGGAGACCCCAAAATAAAGTCAGTCACTGTTTCCACTGTTCCGTATCTATTTGCCATGAGGTGATGGGGCAGGATGGCATATATTAGTTTTCTGAATGTTGAGCTTTAAACCAACTTTTTCACTCTCCTCTTTCACTGTCATCAAGAAGCTCTTTAGTTCCTCTTCACTTTCTGCCATAAGGGTGGTGTCATCTGCATATCTGAGATTATTGATATTTCTCCCGGCAATCTTGATTCCAGTTTGTGCTTCTTCCAGCCCAGTGTTTCTCATGATGTACTCTGCATAGAAGTTAAATAAGCAGGGTGACAATATACAGCCTTGACGTACTCCTTTTCCTATTTGGAACCAGTCTGTTGTTCCATGTCCAGTTCTAACTATTGTTTCCTGACCTGCATACAGGTTTCTCAAGAGGCAAGTCACGTGGTCTGGTATTCCCATCTCTTTCAGAATTTTCCAGTTTATTGTGATTCACATAGTCAAAGGCTTTGGCATAGTCAATAAAGCAGAAATAGATGTTTTTCTGGAACTCTCTTGCTTTTTTGATGATCCAGCAGATGTTGGCAATTTGATCTCTGGTTCCTCTGCCTTTTCTAAAACCAGCTTGAACATCTGGAAGTTCACAATTCACGTATTGCTGAAGCCTGGCTTGGAGAATTTTGAGCATTACTTTACTAGTGTGTGAGATGAGTGCAATTGTATAGTAGTTTGAGCATTCTTTGGCATTGTCTTTCTTTAGGATTGGAATGAAAAGTGACCTTTTTGGGCCTGTGGCCACTGCTGAGTTTTCCAAATTTGCTGGCATATTGAGTGCAGCACTTTCACAGCATCATCTTTTAGGATTTGAAATAGCTCAACTGGAATTTCATCTCCTCCACTAGCTTTGTTCGTAGTGACACTTCCTAAGGCCCACTTGACTTCACATTCCAGGATGTCTGGCTCTAGATCAATGATCACACCATCATGATTATCTGGGTCGTGAAGATATTTTTTGGATAGTTCTTCTGTGTATTCTTGCCACCTCTTCTTAATATCTTCTGTAAGGTCCATACCATTTCTGTCCTTTATTGAGCTCATCTTTGCATGAAATGTTCCCTTGGTATCTCTAATTTTCTTGAAGAGATCTCTAGTCTTTCCTATTCTGTTGTTTTCCTCTATTTCTTTGCATTGATCGCTAAGGAAGGCTTTTTTATCTCTCCTTGCTATTCTTTGGAACTTTGTATTCAAATGGGTATATCTTTCCTTTTCTCCTTTGCTTTTCACTTCGCTTTTCTTTTCACAGCTATTTGTAAGGCCTCCTCAGACATCCATTTTGCTTTTTTGCATTTCTTTTTCTTGGGGATGATCTTGATCCCTGTCTCCTGTACAATGTCACAAACCTCCGTCCAAAGTTCATCAGGCACTCTGTCTATCAGATCTAGTCCCTTAAATCTATTTCTCACTTCCACTGTATAATCATAAGGGATTTAATTTAGGTCTTACCTGAATGGTCTAGTGGTTTTCCCCACTTTCTTCAATTTAAGTCTCACTTTTACAATAAGAAGTTCATGGGCTGAGCCACAGTCAGCTCCTGGTCTTGTTTTTGTTGACTGTATAGAGCTTATCCATCTTTGGCTGCAAAGAATATAATCAATCTGATTTCAGTGTTGACCATCTGGTGACGTCCATGTATAGAGTCTTCTCTTGTGTTGTTGGAAGAGGGTGTTTGCATTCTCTTGCCAAAACCCTGTTAGCCTTCACCCTGCTTTATTCTGTACTCCAAGGCCAAATTTGCGTGTTACTCCAGGTATTTCTTGACTTCCTACTTTTGCATTCCAGTCCCCTATAATGAAAATGACATCTTTTGGGGGTGTTAGTTCTGAAAGGTGTTGTAGATCTTCATAGAACCTTTCAACTTCAGCTTCTTCAGCATTACTGGTCGGGGCATAGACTTGGATTACCATGGTATTGAATGGTTTGCCTTGGAAATGAACAGAGGTCATTCTATCGTTTTTGAGATTGCATAGAATGTATGTGTATGACCACAGAAGTAGCTGATGGATGCAGTGTGAGAACAAAAGTCACTGGGAGCTAAGACAAAAATCAACATCTTCAAGAAAGAAGGAGGGCAAATGACCTGGGAGCAGCAATGAGGAACAAAAAGCTATCCCATCCTCATGCTCAATCATAATAAAGGATACAGAAGAGAATGTCTGCTATATAAGGATGGAGAAGAAGCAACACCATCAAGGGAGTTCCAAGTTTCAGTGTGAGCAAAAACATAAAGGAAACATCCAAGAGATGAGGTTTAAGATACAGAACTTTTGCCAGGGATGGGCCATGGTTTCTCCATGGGAAAGGTTTGGGAGCTGAGAGGGTTGGAGGGCAAGTTAGACTGTGACTAAAGATTGGGTCGTGAAGGACGGCTTGGTGTACTTCTGTGGGTATGTGTAAACTCTTTTAAACAGTGCCTGGCTTCAAGTCATTGCTTTGTAATTGTCAGATACTATTAATATTTTGGTGATTTCTGTGAACACAGAGATATAAGAAACAATGGTATTAGCCCCAATAGACTTTTGGGTTTAAGAATCAGCAAACTAAAATGGACTGGAATGGGTGAATTTAATTCAGATGGCCATTATATCTACTACTGTGGGCAAGAATCCCTTAGAAGAAATGGAGTAGCCATCATAGTCAACAAAAGAGTACCAAATGCAGTACTTGGATGCAATCTCAAAAATGACAGAATTACCTCTGTTCATTTCCAAGGCAAACCATTCAACATCATGGTAATCCAAGTCTATGCACTGACCAGTAATGCTAAAGAAGCTGAAGATGAATGGTTCTAAGAAGATCTATGAGACCTTCTAAAACTAACACCCAAAAAGATGTCCTTTTCATTATAGGGGACTGGAATGCAAAAGTAGGAAATCAAGAAACACCTGAAGTAACAGACAAATTTGGCCTTAGGAGTACAGAATGAAGCATGGCAAAGGCTAACAGGGTTTTGCCAAGAGAATGCACTGGTCATAGCAAACACCCTCTTCCAACAACACAAGAGAAGACTCTACAAATGGACGTCACCAGATGGTCAACACTGAAATCAGATTGATTATATTCTTTGCAGCCAAAGATGGAGAAGCTCTATACAGTCAACAAAAACAAGACCAGGAGCTGACTGTGGCTCAGCCCATGAACTTCTTATTGTAAAAGTGAGACTTAAATTGAAGAAAGTAGGGAAAACCACTAGACCATTCAGGTAAGACCTAAATCAAATCCCTTATGATTATACAGTGGAAGTGAGAAATAGATTTAAGGGCCTAGATCTGATAGACAGAGTGCTTGACGAACTATGGATGGAGATTCTTGACATTGTACAAGAGACAGGAAGCAAGACCACTTCCAAGCAAAAGAAATGCAAACAAGCAAAATGGGTATCTGAAGAGGCCTTACAAATAGCTGTGAAAAGAAGAGAAGTGAAAAGCAAAGAGAAAAGGAAAGACATACCCATTTGAATGCAGAGTTCCAAAGAATAACAAGGTGAAGTCAAGTGGGCCTTAGGAAGCATCACTACCAACAAAGCTAGTGGAGGAGATGAAATTCCAGTTGAACCATTTCAAATCCTAAAAGATGATGTTGTGAAACTGCTGCACTCAGTATGCCAGCAAATTTGGAAAACTCAGCAGTGGCCACAGGCCCAAAAAGGTCACTTTTCATTCCAATCCCAAAGAAAGACAATGCCAAAGAATGCTCAAACTACCGTACAATTGCACTCATCTCACACGCTAGTAAAGTAATGCTCAAAATTCTCCAAGCCAGGCTTCAGCACTATGTGAACCACGAACTTCCAGTTGTTCAAGCTGGTTTTAGAAAAGGCAGAGGAGCCAGAAATCAAATTGCCAACATCCGCTGGATAATCAAAAATGAAGAGAGTTCCAGAAAAACATCTATTTCTGCTTTATTGACTATGCCAAAGCCTTTGACTATGTGAATCACAATAGACTGTGGGAAATTCTGAAAGAGATGGGAATACCAGACCACGTGACTTGCCTCTTGAGACACCTGTATGCAGGTCAGGAAGCAACAGTTAGAACTGGACATGGAACAACAGACTGGTTCCAAATAGGAAAAGGAGTACGTTAAGGCTGTATATTGTCACCCTGCTTATTTAATTTATAAGCAGAGTACATCATGAGAAATGTTGGGCTGGAAGAAGCACAAGCTGGAATCAAGATTGCCGGGAGAAATATCAATAACCTCAGATATGCAGATGACACCACCCTTATGGCAGAAAGTGAGGAGGGATTAAAGAGCCTCTTGACGAAGGTGAAAGAGGAGAGTGAAAAAGCTGGGTTAAAACTCAACATTCAGAAAATGAAGATCATGGCATCCGGTCCCATCACTTCACGGCAGACAGATGGGCAAATAGTGGAAACAGTGCCAAATTTTATTTTCTTGGGCTCCAAAATCACTGTGGATGGTGACTGCAGCCATGAAAATCAAAAGACACTTGCTCTTTGGAATAAAAGCTATGACCAACCTAGACAGCATATTAGAAAGCAGAGAAATTACTTTGCCAGCAAAGGTCTGTCTCGTCAAGGCAATGGTTTTTCCAGTAGTCATGTATGGTTTTGAGAGTTGGACTATAAAGAAACCTGAACATAGAAGAATTGATGCTTTTGAACTGTCATGCTGGAGAAGACTCTTGAGAGTCCCTTGGACTGCAAGGAGACCCAAGCAGTCCATCCTAAAGGAAATCAGTCCTAAATATTCACTGGAAGGACTGATGCTGAAGCTGAAACCCCCAGTACTTTGGTCACCTGATACGAAGAACTGACTCACTGGAAAAGATCCTGATGCTGGGAAAGATTGAAAGCGGGAGAAGGGGACGAGGATGAGATGGTTGTATGGCATCAGTGATTCAATGGACATTAGTTTGAGTAAACTCCGGGAGTTGGTGATGGACAGGGAGGCCTAGCATGCTGCAGTCGATGGGATCGCAAAGAGTTGGACACAACTGAGCCATTGAACTGAACTGAAGCTTTTGGGATGATGACATTGATGAATTTGTGATTTAGGGGGACTAGATGGAGACAGAGATTTCATAAAAGCATGTGGAGTTTTGGCTTTGTATCAACAGGAATAAGTACAAGAAAAGGGAGTACAGAACATAAGATCATAAAAATCTCATAAAATTAAAGAAAAGCTATTAAGAAAACTCCAAAAACTTTCAGAGAAAAAGAATGCCTTCAGGAGACTTGAAATTTTTTGAAATTCCTAAAAGCTAGAAAATAGGGCAGCTGTGAGTACCAGATGTATACACATTCTCTGATACTCCTTCCTTCAAGGTGGAATTAATTCCCCTCCCCTGAATGGTGGCCCAAATTTAGTGACTTTCTTCTAACAGAATAGAATGTATAAAAGTGATGGCATGTGACTTCTGAGATTTGTTCGTAAAAGACATTTTGGACTTCTCCTTGTTCTTCTTGGACCACCAGCTCTGGAGGTGTCCAACTACCATGTCCTGAGGATACTAAGCAGCCCTATGTAGAAGCACACCTGGGAGGAACTGAGGCCTTCTCTAACCACCAGCTCTGACTCACCAGTCATGTGAGCCAGCCAACACAGAAGCAGATTAGATGGGCCCAGGCCAACACCTTGACCTCCTGCGAGTATCTGAGCCAGAACCCCTGAGCAAAGCCAATCCCAGAGCCCTGACTCTCAAACTGCCTGTTGTTGTTGTTCAGTCACTCAGTTGTGCCCAACTCTTTATGACCCCACGGACTGCAGCACACCAGGCTTCCCTGTCCTTCACTATCTCCCAGAGGTCAGTTAAACTCATGTCCCTTGAGTCAGTGATGCCATCCAACCAGCTCTTCCTCTGTTGCCCTCTTCTCCTCCTGGCCTCAATCTTTCCCAGCGTCAGGGTCTTTTACAGTGAGTCGGCTCTTTGCATCAGGGGGCCAAAGTATTGGAGCTTCAGCTTCAGCATCAGTCTTTCCAATGAATTTCCTTTAGGATTGACTGGTTTGATCTCCTTGCTATCCAAGCAAACTATGTGAGATAATCTTTATTGTTGTTTTAAGCTGATAACTTTTAGGGTAATTTGTTATGCATTATTTGATGGCTGATATTTTATGCTTGAGCTCAAAATTAGACAGGATTTACATATTTTTAAATCAAAAACAGTGTTTATTCCTTTACTCCCTTTTGAGGGGCATGCCACAGTTTCCCCTATACCCTTAGGCTGCATGTATATTAATTTAGGAACAGGATGGAGAGGTGGTGGAGGGAGAGGTTTTTCTCTTCAGCCACTTACTGCGTTTTAACTAAGAGACAGCTCATCCTGAAGGAAACTGTGCACTATGTTCAGAGAGCAGAAGGTTTAATTTCTTTTTTGTTTCATCCTTCAAAACACAGAAAAGAAATGAATTTCGTAGTCTAGTAATGCTCAGGAGTTAAACTAAGAGGCAATCACTCTTGGAAGTATAAAAGATCTGACTGTCCATAGATGTTTGACCCTGAGGCCATGTCATCCAGGGCTCCTCTTCTGTTGGTTTTATTTCTACTACAATTTATTGAATTTTCCTTTTAAGCTACCAAAGCAGTACTACATACTTGTTGCAACAAAACAACTGCTATTGTATAAAGAAAACCACAAACAATCTTCCCCTTTCTTCCCCATCCCCAAGGCAATAAATGTTAATGATTTGTTCTGCATTCTTTTACCCTCTTTTGCTATAAACATGGACAAAAATATGTTCTTTCCTTTGCTTTATTTTCATCTGTCCTATACCACATGTGCTACTCATCAATATGCATTTTCCCTTAAAATATTATATATATATATATCACTTCATACTAATAAAAATAAATCTAACTCATTGTTTTGTATAGCTGCATAATATTCCATAATATAGATGGGCTATAATTTATTCAACCATTCTACTGATGATTTAAAATATTTATGATTAAGAATATAACATAATTATCTTTTTAGATATATTTTTACCTATGGGTACCTATAGCACTTTATAGACCTTATTCTCCAGTGATTCCTGAATCAGTGGTTAATTTTAAGTTTTATAATAATGTTCTCAGTTCAATTCAGTTCAGTCGCTCAGTCGTGTCCGACTTTTTGCGATCCCATGAATCGCAGTATGACAGGCCTTTCTGTCCATCACCAAGTCCCGGAGTTCACTCACACTCATGTCCATCAAGTCGGTGATGCCATCCAGTCATCTCATCCTCTGTCGTCCCCTTCTCCTCCTGCCCCTAATCCCTCCCAGCATCAGAGTCTTTTCCAATGAGTCAACTCTTCGCATGAGGTGGCCAAAGTACTGAAGTTTTAGCTTTAGCATCATTTCTTCCAAAGAACACCCAGGGCTGATCTCCTTTAGAGTGGACCGGTTGGATCTCCTTGCAGTCCAAGGGACTCTCAAGAGCCTTCTCCAACACCACAGTTCAAAAGCATCAATTCTTCGGTGCTCAGCTTTCTTCACAGTCCAACTCTCACATCCATACATGACCACAGGAAAAACCATAGCCTTGATTAGACGGGCCTTTGTTGGCAAGGTAATGTCTCTGCTTTTCAATATGCTATCTAGGTTGGTCATAACTTTGTTAAAGACACTGTAGCCTTTCACAGCTGTACTGCCAATGTGAAGGAGTTACTGTTTCTCCATATTTTTGACAGGGCTAAAGAGTTAGAATGTTCTGCAATTTGGAATAAAAATGGTATCCCAATCCTCTTTTGTCTTGCATCTCCCTATCAGTCATCCTGAATATCTTTTTGTGTGTTCTGGGACACTGACCATTCTTTTCTTCTTCTGAGAGCAGTAAAGAGAAGGTAGTTACCTTTTTTTTGCTTTTTAAAGTAATGGGCTTGCTTTTAGAGCAGTTTAAAGTGCACAGCAAAGTTAGACAGATAGTACAGGAAGTTCCCACATGCCCTCCCCTCCCCAACACACACACACACATTCAGCCTACCCCACAACCAACATTTGTTACACCCATGAACCAATACTGAGACATCATTGTTAACCAGTCTACAGTTTACATTAGGGTTCTCTCCTTGAGTTGTACAAAAAATTTTGAACAATTTATAACATATATCCACTGCAGTAGAATGACACAAAAGTTTTATTTCCTAAATAAAATCACCTGTGTTCCACCTATTGCTCCTTTTTTCATAACCCCTGGGTTTATATGTATATATGGTTTACACACACACAGTCTTCCAACATGCTTTTCAGAGAACAGTTCTTAAATAGATGCAGTAGAAGTGGTTCTCTGGCCCTCAGACTGTGCTCTGTAATCAGATGGTGCCACTGGTTGAACTCCACACACTGGAGGGACTTCAGTAGGCAGGGCTTAAGGGTCAGACAGCCTCAGACTGAGCTGTGCAATCAGCCAGGGCCCCAAAGATGGGTAGAGCCTCAGTCTGGGCTTTGCAATCAGGTAGGCCATTGGCAAGGTTCCACTGTTGAGCAAAATCTCTGGCTAGGCTTTCCGGTTGGACAGGACATCCAGTTGTATCCTGCAATTGGGTGGGGCTGGATACTCTTCATGGTTGGCCGGTCACTTTCTGGGCTACCCAGTTGGGTGGAGCCACAGATTATATTCCATGATTGAGTGGATTCACCAGCTGGGTTCCCTATCTTGAGGAGGCCACAAGCTGTGTTCAGCAATCATATAGGGCCATAGCTGGGCTCAGGCTGCCCAGGGTCACTGTTTAGGCTCCCTAGTAGAGTAAAATCAGAGGCTATGCTCAACAGGTGAGAAGGGCTGCTGGCTTGACTCTTGGCAGTAAGATGGGCTCCAGGGCTGCCTACGTTCTCTGGTCAAGCCCTTTGTCCTGACAGAACTAGAGGCTATGCTCAATAGTTGGGATGGGCTGTAAATTTGTTTTCCTGCCTGGGTACAGCCACGGAAAAGACTTCACTGCCAATAGAGACCATTGGCTAGGTTCTGCAAATGGGCAGGTAGAGCCACATGGGCACTGATACAAACATGAATGTGATTCTCCAAGATCTGACTGCACTTTTTCTCCACTTCTTTCTGATCCCCAGTGATCAAGCCCCACAGATTCCCACAATGATTCCCCATGATGCAAGATCCAAGTGAGCCTCCCAGGATGTGTATCCAAAGCTGAGGGGAGCAAGATGTCTATCTTGCTCTCTTTTCTCACTGGGGAAACTGTAGGTCCTGGGAAGCCATCCCTTGGTGTGGTTCTGTGCCGGTACAAGGAGCAGCAATGCCCTAGAAGTGAAACCTCTATTCTTCACCTTCTAATGCAGTCCTTCTCTATCTCTGTGTTCCAGAAAGTCACTTCAGCCTCACTCCCAGGCTCTGGGATTTTTACAGTGGTGTCTTGTCTATGGATAGTTGCTAGTTGGTCTTCTTGTGAGGGGGACTAAAGTTGGAAATGACCTTCATTGCCATCTCAGTGTTACATCCAGGGTCTCCCAGATCACACCCAAAGGGGCAAGAATAGGTAAATGGTACACTTCCAGGTCCAGAGCCAAGACTTTTTGCATATCGATGCATAGGTGGTCATGACCCTCTGAGGTCCCCTGGCAGATGGTGCTCGTGACAGAACCAAAGGCAAACAGGGCTGCAGCTCCATCTTCAGGGGACAGAGCTGTTTCCACGTCTGCATCTGGGACCATGATCAGAGAATCAGCCACCTCAGTAAGACAGCCTCAGTCTTGGACTGCACTAGGGTTTCACGGTCTCCTAACTGGATCCCCAAGCTCCCACAAAGGCACTTTTGTCTGAGGATGGATGCCAAATTATTGTTGCTGAATGGGAGATTTAAATGAAGGGTGTCTTATTTGACCATCTTGCTGACATCACCTTCCCCAACTTATTTTATGAGATAATGACCTTAAACTAGAATCTGGCAATGAAAACAGTGATATTCAAAACTGGTAATACATCAAAATCATTTTGGATATATTCCAGGAATACAAAATTGGGTTGACACTTTAACAATCAATTCATTTCACCGCAATTACAGAAATAAAAACTGTGTCACCATCTCAATGTATGCAGAAAAAGCCATTTATGAAATTCAGCATCCAGTCATGATGAAACTTTTAGCAAACTAATACCAGATGAAAATAATGAAAATACATTGTAAAGCACAGATTTATTTTGTGACATCATTCTGGATGTTCAAAATGTGTTTTGGTTTACTCCTTAATGTTCCTTTGCTCAGGGTGATAAAGAACTGATTCATGAAGAGCTTAATAATTATACATGAAAGACTTCTGTTTAGGAAAAAACATTTCACAAGCTCAGCAGAGCATTTAAGAAATTAACTGAGTTTAATGGGCAACTTGAAACATAAGCAACTCAAAAGAAGTATTAGAAATCTAAGGATGATGTTATAATGCCATTCAAATGTCAGTCATATTTATTTCCCAGTTTGTGGAAGGGGTTTGGTGAACCAAAACATTTCAACAAGAATTCAAAGATAAACTCTTTTCTACTACCCTAGAATATCAGTACTGGAAATTTATCTCATATACACACAAAGTAGAATCCCAGACAGTCAAATCTCTAATCACTTCCACAAAGATTGACCCTTATGGAACCCATAGGAATCCTGCTCCTGTCCCAAGATGGTGTTGGGGTAAGCACCCCACAAAGTGTCCCTGCCAGAGACCCTTCCTCACCAAAGCCTTCCCACTGACCAGAGCCCATCAATGGGCCAGGGGGACTTCCCAGCACTAGCGCTCATGAGCACTGGAATGTTAAGGTTTGGATGATTTCACGGACAATATTGTAACACTATGGTACAAGTGGTATTCTCCAGTACTAGACCTCATAAGAACTAACTCACTGTCCTTGCTGGAAAAACTAGAGAAAAGGCACCTGAAGTTAAGGGAGAAGTCAGTGAAGGCTCAACATCAAAGAAGGTTTCTGCCAGAGTTTCCCCCAGCTATAGAACCAAACTCAGGAAGCAAGTAATAGATTCTTTAGGGGACAAAATTCCCTTCTTATCCATCCAAAAAAAAAGACAAAAGCAGGAAAACATTGACCCAATAAAATGTCTGGTGGGAAAAGAATGGATGAAAACCTTTTATGAGCAATTGTTTCCCTCTTTCCTGAACATCCTCCAGCCCACTCTACCACCTCTCCTATTTGTCTGAGCAAAGCCAAAGGCCAACAACAGTGTGGGCACATGCAACACAGCCCCCTCACAAAGTGGTATTAAGTTTCCCACCTGTGAGTTGGAGCTCCTGTCACAAAGCTCAGACCTTTCCAGGTTTACATATATAGAATGGGAGGTGGAGGGGGTTGCAAAGTTACCAATAATCTTTGAAAGATTTTTCACTTCTGCAAACAGGTGCCAAGTGCCTGGCTTCAATAAGGGAGGAAGGGAATGACCCTTGTCTGAGAAATCAATGGTGATTAATTATTTTAAATATTGGTTATTGCATACATCCCAACCTCTGTAGCCCAGATTCCAGGAATAAGAAGATCCAGAAGTCCAGGTAAGAGTCAGAATAAAGAAAAAATGAATACAGCTAACAGCTCAGGTCTCAGGAGCCCAAGTTCGGAGGTTCTTGCTTCACTGTCAAAGTACAGCTCTGCTTGACCTTCCTATTGTCACTGCTAGATCCTCGTTAGCCATGGGAAGGCATCTGTGAATTCTGGCCTGTGGGCTGTGGGACAGACTCTTAGGGCATGCATGTTGGCTTCTCTTATCCTGCTCAGAACATTCATTCCCTAGAACAATGTCCTCCATCTTCCTCCCTTCCTCCTGCTTTCTGAGTACTCACTACGTATCTAAGCATTGCTAGGTGCTGGGGTGAATACAAAGAAATGTAAATCTATTCTCTGAAATCCAGAGGCTTACAGTTCCTCCACCAGTATAGATTAATTATAAATTCCCTTTTAAAGTTTCAGTCATGCCCTTCATTGCACTTAATCTCCTTTCATCATCATCTCTACATACACGTAAGAACCTCTCCCTCTCTTGAAAAGTGTTAATCATTCAGTCATGCCTGACTTTGAGACCCCATGGACTGTAGACCACCAGGCTCCTCTGTCCATGGGATTTCCAGGCAAGGATACTGGAGTGGGTGGCCATTTCCTTCTCCAGGGGATCTTCCTGACCCAGGGATTGAACCCAGGTCTCTTGCACGGCAGGCAGATTCTATGCCTACTGAGCTACAAGGGAAGCCCTTGTCCCCTCTTCCTAAGAGTGAAATAAAACATCTTTTTTAGAGTTTTTTTTTTTCTTGTTGTCAGTCTCATATATTGTAACATCATTGGCTGTGAACTCTGATTTACCCACATCTAAAGTGTGAAGCTGAGGACTCAATGCACTGGATTCTATTGGTCTCTCCTTCCCATGTCACTGGTCCCAAAGAAAGACTCAGACAGCCCTGTCCTCAGTCTGCTGGATGTCATCCTTCAGTTCATTTCTTCTTTGCACACTATGCCCCATTGAACTATCCATCAGGGATCCCCCAGTCTCCCCTGTTCTCAGTACCCCAACCTCATTCTTCATCTTCACACCCAGCATATTGTATCACCTCCTATTTAATGAGAAGATTTTTTTTCATGCCAACTTATTTTATTTTTATATAAATTTATTTATTTTAATTGGAGGTTAATTACTTTACAATATTGTATTGGTTTTGCCATACATCAACATGAATCCACCACGGGTATACATGTGTTCCCCATCCTGAGCCCCCCCTCCCACCTCCCTCCCCTACCATCCCTCTGGGTCATCCCAGTGCATCAGCCCAAGCATCCTGTATCCTGCAGCAAACCTGGACGGGCAATTCATTTCTTATATGATATTATACATGTCTCAATGCCATTCTCCCAAATCATCCCACCCTCTCCCTCTCCCACAGAGTCCAAAAGACTGTTCTATACATCTGTGCCTCTTTTGCTGTCTCGCATACAGGGTTATCATTACCATCTTTCTAAATTCCATATACATGCGTTAGTATACCATATTGGTGTTTTTCTTTCTGGCTTACTTCACTCTGTATAGTAGGCTCCAGTTTCATCCACCTCATTAGAACTGATTCAAATGTATTCTTTTTAATGGCTGAGTAATATTCCATTGTGTATATGTACCACAGCTTTCTTATCCATTTGTCTGCTGATGGACATCTAGGTTGCTTCCATGTCCTGGCTATAATAAACAGTGCTGTGATGAACATTGGGGTACACGTGTCTCTTTCAACTGTGGTTTCCTCGGTGTGTATGCCCAGTAGTGGGATTGCTGGATCATAAGGCAGTTCTAGTTCCAGTTTTTTAAGGAATCTCCACACTGTTCTCCATAGTGGCTGTACTAGTTTTCATTCCCACTAACAATGTAAGAGGATTTCTTTTTCTCCACACCCTCTCCAGCATTTACTGCTTGTAGACTTTTGGATCACAGCCATTCTGACTGGCATGAAATGGTACCTCATAGTGGTTTTGATTTGCATTTCTCTGATAATGAGTGATGTTGAGCATCTTCTCATGTGTTTGTTAGCCATCTGTATGTCTTCTTTGGAGAAATGTCTATTTAGTTCTTTGGCCCATTTTTTGATTGGGTCGTTTATTTTTCTGGAATTGAGCTGCAGGAGTTGCTTGTATATTTTTGAGATTAGTCCTTTGTCAGTTGCTTCATTTGTTATTATTTTCTCCCATTCTGAAGGCTGTCTTTTCACCTTGCTTATAGTTTCCTTTGTTGTGCAGAAGCTTTTAATTTTAATTAGGTCCCATTTGTCTATTTTTGCTTTTATATCCAATATTCTGGGAGATGGGTTGTAGAGGATCCTGCTGTGATTTATGTTGGAGAGTGTTTTGCCTATGTTCTCTTCTATAGTTTTTGGTCTTATGTTTAGATCTTTAATCCATTTTGAGTTTATTTTTGTGTATGGTGTTAGAAAGTGTTCTAGTTTCATTCTTTCACAAGTGGTTGACCAGTTTTCCCAGCACCACTTGTTAAAGAGATTGTCTTTTCTCCATTGTATGTTCTTGCCTCCTTTGTCAAAGATAAGGTGTCCATAGGTGTGTGGATTTATCTCTGGATTTTCTATTTTGTTGCATTGGTCTATATTTCTGTTTTTGTGCCAGCACCATACTGTCTTGATGACTGTGGCTTTGTAGTAGAGCCTGAAGTCAGGCAGGTTGATTCCTCCAGTTCCATTCTTTATCAAGATTGCTTTGGCTATTTCAGACTTTTTGTATTTCCATACAAATTGTGAAATTATTTGTTCTAGCTCTGTGAAAAATACCATTGGTAGTTTGATAGTGATTGCATTGAATCTATAGATTGCTTTGGGTAGTATACTCATTTTCACTATATTGATTCTTCTGACCCACGAACATGGTATATTTCTCCATCTATTAGTGTCCTCTTTGATTTCTTTCACCAGTGTTTTATAGTTTTCTATATATAGGTCTTTAGTTTCTTTAGGTAAATTCCTAAGTATTTTATTCTTTTCGTTGCAATGGTGAATGAAATTGTTTCCTTAATTTCTTAAAGAGAAGATTTAAATGGTCCTTCCATTTGGAACCTAAAGCCTCATATATTAACCCTCCCTTTCTGGCCTGGTCTTCTCTGGAGAAAATATACCCTTACTGCTACCCAAAACCCAGAGCTAAGAACAGTCTTACAGATAATTTCTGCTTCACAGAATGTAGTCTGAGGATGACATGGAAGCTGCTGATATTTCATGAGGCTGTGGAGTCAGCATCATGTAAGGGGGGAAATGCACTAAGTTGCTAATTCTGCAGACTGTGTTTGCCACCATTAAACTTTCATATCTTAATTGTAACAAGTTTAAATTTGATAATTTAATGTTTCTGTTCAAGTGTAAAATCTTGCCTGTTGTTGTTACTCAGTCATTAAGTCGTGTCTGACTCTTTGGATCCCATGAACTATAGCATACCAGGCTCCTCTGTCCTCCACTAGCTCTAGGAGTTTGTTCAGATTCATGTCCATTGAGTCAGTGATGCTACCTAACCACTGCATCCTATGCTGGCCCCTTTTTCTTTTGCCTTCAATCTTTCCCAAAATTAGGGTCTTTTCCAAAGAGCCAGCTCTTCACATCAGGTGACCAAAATATTAGAGCTTCAGCTTCAGCAACAGTCCTTCCAATGAATAGTCAGGGTTAATTTTCTTTAGGACTGACTGGTTTGTTCTCCTTGCAGTCCAAAGGACTCTCAAGAGTCTTCTCCAGCACCACAATTCAAAACCATCAATTCTTTGGTGCTCAGCCATCTTTATGGTTCAACTCTTATATCCGTACATAACTGGTAAAACCACAGTTTTGGTTATACAGATCTTTGTCAGCAAACTGATGTCTCTGCTTTTTAAAACACTCTTTAAGTTTGTCATTGCTTTTCTTTAAAGGAGCAAGTGTCTTTTACTTTCATGGCTGCAGTCACTGTCTGCAGTATTTTTGGAAGCCGAGAAAATAAAATATGTCACTGCTTCCACTTTTTTCCCTTCTATTTGTCATGAAGTAATGGAACTGCATGCCATGATCTTAGTTTTTTTAATGTTGAGTTTCAAGCCAGCTTTCTCACTCTCCTTTTTCACTCTTACTAAGAGGCTTTTTAGTTCTTCTTCACTTTCTGCCATTAGTGATCTTGCTATTAATGTGGCTCAGATGGTAAAGAATCTACCTGCGATTCAGGAGACCAGGTTCAATCCCTGAGTTGGTAAGATCTCCTGGAGAAGGGAATGGCAACCCACCTCAGTATTCTTGCCTGGAGAATCCCACGGACAGACAAGCCTAGTGGGCTACAGTCCATTGACTCATACGACATTGGACATGACTGAGTGGCCAACATTTTCCTTTACAGTTTCAAAGACTTATTAGTATCTAGTACAAATCTGCATATGGCAGATACTCAACAAATTTCTTAAGAAAACGTTTTTCCCAAATGCAGCTATATTTTGCTTCTTCTTGAATAAACATATTGACATTAAAATTTTAAAGTCATAATTATAATTATATGGCATAGGTCAAAGAAGAAATCTCCAGATAAATTTGAAAATATTTTGAACTAAATGAAAATAAAACATCAAAGTGGGACTCAGTAACAACAGTGCTTAGAGAGAAAATTATAGCATTGAATACATATCTTAGTAAAGAAAACAGACCTAAAATCAATAATCTAAGTTTCCAACTAAGGAAACTAGGGAGAAAAAAGGCAAATTAAACCTAAAGTGGAAGAAAATAAATAATGATTATTAAAGATATCAGTGAAATTGAAAACAAGAAATCAGTAGAGAAAAATCAGTGAAACAAAGACAGTTACTAACCTACTATTAATCTATTCTGCAAAATATTCTGCAAAATGCAAGTCAGGAAGAAGCAGTTAGAACTGGACATGGAACAACAGACTGGTTACAAATTGGGAAAGGAGTACATCAAGGCTGTGTATTGTCACCCTGCTATTTAATTTATTTGCAGAGTACATCATGAGAAATGCTGGACTGGATGAAGCACAAGCTGGATCAAGAATGCTGGGAGAAAGTTCAGTAACCTCAGATATGCAGATGACACCATCCTTATGGCAGAAAGTGAAGAAAAACTAAAGAGCCTCTTGATGAAAGTGAAAGAGGAGAGTGAAAAAGTTGGCTTAAAGTTCAACATTCAGAAAACTAATATTATGGCATCCGATCCCATCACTTTATGGCAAATAAATGGGGAAACAGTGAGAGACTTATTTTGGGGGGGGGGGTTACAAAATCACTGGAGATGGTGACTGCAGCCATGAAATTGAAAGACGCTTGCTCCTTGGAAGAAAAGTTGTGACCAACCTAGACAGCATATTTAAAAGCAGAGATATTTACTTTACCAAGAAAGGTCTGTCTAGTGAAGGCTGTGGTTTTTCCAGTAGTCATGTATGGATGTGAGGGTTGGACTATAAAGAAAGCTGAGCACAGAAGAATTGATGCTTTTGAACCGTGGTGTTGGAGGAGACTCTTGAGAGTCCCTTGGATTGCAAGGAGATCCAACCAGTCCATCCTAAAGGAAATCAGTCCTGAATATTCATTGGAAAGACTGATGCTGAAGCTGAAACTTCAATACTTTGGCCACCTGATGTGAAGAACTGACTCATTGGAAAAGACCCTGATGCTGGGAGAGATTAAAGGCAGAAGGAGAAGAGGATGACAAAGGATGAGATGGCTGGATGGCATCACCAACTCAATAGACATGAGTTTGAGTAAACTCCGGGAGTTGGTGATAGTCAGAGAGGCCTGGCATGCTGTAGTCCATGGGGTCGAAAAGAATTGGACACCTCTGAGTGACCGAACTGAACTAAAAATGTTCTTTGCACATAATACAATCTTTTATATACAGGAGGTTCATTTGGTTCTTTTACACATTTCATTCTCCTCATTACCTTCATGCTTTCTTTTAATCCTTGAGCATATATAATATTTGTAAATGTTTTAGCAACCTTGCCTAATTCCATCTCCTCTTTCATGTCTATATCTCTTTCTTCTGATTTTCTTCTCACTATAATTGGCATTCTTCTGCTTCTTCATATACCAAGTAGTTTAGTGAATGCTAGAGATTTTGAATTTTATTTGTAGCTTGCTGTATTTTTTTCCTTTTATACCTTTAAAAAAGCGATGAACTTTGTTCTGTTACGTATATAGGTTAATTGTGGATCCTATTGAGCTTGACTTGATTGAGTTCTCTGTTTGATAGGGCAGGACTCATTAGTCTTTACTTTAGGGTTAGCATGGCTTTATCCCTAAGGTATAGTCTTACTAGGGTCTCCACTGAGGACCCAGTTTGTTCAGTTAAGCTTCTCTTCTCTAGTTGGTCAAACACCAATGTCTCACAGCCAAGTGCAAACTTCAGAACCTCTGTTTACCTTATATTCTTTGCAGCCAAAGATGGAGAAGCTCTATACAGTCAATAAAAACAAGACCAGGAGCTGACTGTGGCTCAGACCATGAACTCCTTATTGCCAAATTCAGACTTAAATTGAAGAAAGTAGGAAAACCACTAACCATTCAGGTATGACTTAAATCAAATCCATTATGATTATACAGCAGAAGTGAGAAATAGATTTAAGGGCCTAGATCTGATAGATAGAGTGCCTGATGAACTACGGAATGAGGTTCGTGACATTATACAGGAGACAGGGATCAAGACCATCCCCATGGAAAAGAAATGCAAAAAGGCAAAATGGCTGTCTGAAGAGGCCTTACAAATAGCTGTGAAAAGAAGAGAAGCGAAAAGCAAAGGAGGAAAGGAAAAAAATAAACATCTGAATGCAGAGTTCCAAAGAACAGCAAGAAGATATAAGAAAGCCTTCCTCAGCGATCAATGCAAAGAAATAGAAGAAAACAACAGAATGGGAAAGACTAGAGATCTCTTCAAGAAAATTAGAGATACCAAGGGACATTTCATGCAAAGACGGGCTCGATAAAGGAAAGAAATGGTATGGACCTAACAGAAGCAGAAGATATTAAGAAGAGATGGCAAGAATACACAGAAGAACTGTACAAAAAAGATCCTCATGACCCAGATAATCACGATGGTGTGATCACTGACCTAGAGCCAGATATCCTGGAATGTGAAGTCAAGAGGGCCTTAGAAAGCATCACTACGAACAAAGCTAGTGAAGGTGATAGAATTCCAGTTGAGCTATTCCTAATCCTGAAAGATGATGCTGTGAAAGTGCTGCACTCAATATGCCAGCAAATTTGGAAAACTCAGCAGTGGCCACAGGACTGGAAAAGGTCAGTTTTCATTCCAATCCCAAAGAAAGGCAATGCCAAAGAATGCTCAAACTACCACACAATTGCACTCATCTCACAAGCTAGTAAAGTAATGTTCAAAATTCTCCAAGCCAGGCTTCAGCAGTACGTGAACTGTGAACTTCCTGATGTTCAAGCTGGTTTTAGAAAAGGCAGAGGAACCAGAGATCATATTGCCAACATCCTCTGGACCATGGAAAAAGCAAGAAAGTTCCAGAAAAACATCTATTTCTGCTTTATTGACTATGCCAAAGCCTTTGACTGTGTGCATCACAATAAACTGTGGAAAATTATGAAAGAGATGGGAATACCAGACCACCTGACCTGCCTCTTGAGAAATCTGTATGCAGGTCAGGAAGCAACAGTTAGAACTGGACATGGAACAACAGACTGGTTCCAAATAGGAAAAGGAGTATGTCAAGGTGTATATTGTCACCCTGCTTATTTAACTTATATGCAGAGTACATCATGAGAAACGCTGGACTGGAAGAAACACAAGCTGGAATCAAGATTGCCAGGAGAAATATCAATAACCTCAGATATGCAGATGACACCAGCCTTATGGCAGAAAGTGAAGAGGAACTAAAAAACCTCTTGATGAAAGTGAAAGTGGAGAGTGAAAAAGTTGGCTTAAAGCTCAACATTCAGAAAACGAAGATCATGGCATCTGGTCCCACCACTTCATGGGAAATAGATGGGGAAACAGTGGAAACAGTGTCAGATTTTATTTTTCTGGGCTCCAAAATCACTGCAGATGGTAACTGCAGCCATGAAATTAAAAGACGCTTACTCCTTGAAAGGAAAGTTATGACCAACCTAGATAGCATATTCAAAAGCAGAGACATTACTTTGCCAACAAAGGTTCGTCTAGTCAAGGCTATGGTTTTTCCAGTGGTCATGTATGGATGTGACAGTTGGACTGTGAAGAAGGCTGAGCGCCGAAGAATTGATGCTTTTGAACTGTGGTGTTGGAGAAGACTCTTGAGAGTCCCTTGGACTGCAAGGAGATCCAACCAGTCCGTTCTAAAGGAGATCAGCCCCGGGATTTCTTTGGAAGGAATAATGCTAAAGCTGAAACTCCAGTAGTTTGGCCACCTCATGTGAAGAGTTGACTCATTGGAAAAGACTCTGATGCTGGGAGGGATTGGGGGCAAGAGGAGAAGGGGACGACAGAGGATGAGATGGCTGGATGGCATCACTGACTTGATGGACGTGAGTGTGAGTGAACTCCGGGAGTTGGTGATGGACAGGGAGGCCTGGCGTGCTGCAATTCATGGGGTCGCAAAGAGTCGGATACAACTGAGTGACTAAACTGAACTGAACAGACCAAGAGATACTTATGTATCATTCTGCAGCTTTTATTCTGTGGAGCTTCCTCTTCTCTTCTACTCTGACCCACATGTACCAGCCATACTGCCATCTCTAAATTTCAATTTTTGTCTCTTCAGCTCAGTAAAACCATGTCTTCTTCTTAGACTCCCCTTACTATGTCATGTTTTGCAAAGAGCCTTTAGACAAAAGGCCAGGGAATCATGAAGCTTAACTTTCATGTTTCTAGTCTCTCCATAATCACAGTCTTTCACTGCCTATTGTCTCAAATCTGAAAACAATTGATTTGCATGTTTTTCCCACTTTATTATTTTTTTTTATGATGAAAAGCCTAATAGAGCAGTAGTTACTCCCTTCTGAGTGGAAGAAGCAATACATAATTGATTTTACATTTTTCTTTGTGTGCCATTTATCAATGTATTTCCCTTCAACTTCAAATTTGCCTTCATTGCTTGCTCTGAAGAAACTGAGCTGGGCTCCTGACAGCTGGTACAATGCTAAGCTTTGTCAAATCAGGACACTATTAGACACGTTGCAGGAGGAAGGGGCCTTCCTTCATATTTCCACTGTGCTTCATTTGGCAGTTTTCTTCAGCATGACTTGGCTTCTCCAGCACCAAGTTCCTGCAACATGGGCAGATACTCCAGCTCTGCAGTGCATGGCAATCAACAGCACCTAGAAATAAACAATTTACTTTAGGATGGCTCTCTACATAGTATATCATCTCCAGCAAGACAGCACCTTCAGAATAGCTTTCCCCAGTACAACAGAGGGCAGATATCTAGCATGTTCCAAAGTGTAGATTTCATCTAAATTCTCCCAGCTTAGCACACTGCACTGTCTCTATCATACAGTGAGTGGGTTGATGTTGTGGCCTCTCCAATAAGGTATGGATAATAACCCTTATGCAGGAAAGGTTGTCTCTTCCTTGAGTGTTGTTGATTTTTATCATTCATTATTACCAAATTTTTTTGAATGAAGTTTCTAAATCAGAGCAGATTTCTTATTATGCTCACCACACAGTCAACAGTCAGAATAGCATTGGATCATTAGTCCCTCCACATTTGCAACCCTGCAGAGTGATGCGATAAGAGCTATATGGGAAATATATCCTACACAAATGGAAGCATAACTCTGTATTCAAGTGATGGAGAAATATAAAAGTCTTCCCTTTATACAGGGGAAAGAGATTATTTTCCTTCCTTCTCCTTCTGAGTATCTCCTTGGAGACAGAATGCAAAGAATCCTTACTCTAATCCTTTGTTATGTAAATAAATCTCTCCAGGAAGAAGATAGAGTGTCTATGGCTTTAACAACCTAGAGATTTCCTCATGGTTCCAGGCTCCACCCCTTTTGAAATGTAAACAAGCAGAGAGATAATGAATCACTGAAGACACTGACTGCAGTCATGAAGTTAAAAGATGCTTGCTTCTTAGAAGAGAAGCTATGACAAACTTGGACAGCATATTAAAAAGCAGAGACATCCCTTTGCTGACAGAAGTCCATATAGTCAAAGCTATGGTTTTTTCAGTAGTCAAGTACAGATGTGAGAGCTGGACCATAAACAAGGCTGAGCACTGAAGAATTGTTGCTTTTGAACTATGGTGCTGGAGAAGACTCTTTAGAGTTTCTTGGACAGCAAAGAGATCAAACTAGACAGTCCTAAAGGAAGTCAACCCTGAATTTTCATTGGAAGGTTGATGTTAAAGCTGAAACTCCAATACTTTGGCCACCTGATGTGAAGAGCTGACTCACTGGAAAAGACCCTGATCCTGGGAAAGATTAAAGGCAGAAGGAGGAGAAGGAAGACTGAGGATGAGATGGTTGGATGACATCATCAACACAAAGGACTTGAGTTTGAGCAAACCCTGGGAGATAGTGAAGGACAGGGAAGCCTTGTGTGCTGCAATCCATGGGGTTGCAAACAGCAGACTTGACTTAGTGACGGAACAACAGCAACAGGTGCCTTACCCAAAATCATCTGACTCTTGGGAAGATAAGAGAAGCTTATTGTAAGGAAATAATTAGCTCCACCATTACAGAAACAGATGGCCTCAGTTCTAATCTTCACTGAAAGAAGTAAAATGTTCCTAGGGGAAATGAAAGCAAACCTTCTACCCTGACAGCTTATGCATTTCCATGGTTCAGGAAACTGAGATTTTTATAGGATCACTAAAAACTGTAGAGAAAATCTGTTCCCCATAATACGCTATATTAGCCCTAGGGATAGTGGCTGGATTTGCTATTCCTGTATTCTTCAGGATTATCTTAGTTGCTATCCAATATTCTCATTGCTCCAGTTCCTTGTAATAGTTGTGTGTGTGTGTTAGTCGCTCAGTCCTGTCCGACTCTTTGTGACCCCACGGACTGTAGCTGCCAGGCTTTTCTGTCCATGGGATTCTCCTGGCAAGAATACTGGAGTGGGTTGCCATTCCCTTCTCCATTGTAACAGTTACTAATTCTTTATATTAAACTCCTTATTCAAATTATAAAGTGGAAGTGAATGTTGCTCAGTCATGTCCAACTCTTTGCGACCCCATAAACTCTACAGTCCATGGAATTCTCCAGGCCAGAATACTGGAGTGGGTAGCCTTTCCCTTCATCAAGCAGCATTTGTCTAGTTGGGCCATGATTGATACAGAATTAGAACTCACCATCTTATTCTAAGACATCTAAAATAATTGCTATTTCCTGTTCAACAGGTCCAATTTGTAAAATATCATCAATACACTAGTATATATGATGTTGTATGAAATGTCATGACAAGCAAGATTTCTGTGGTCTACAGTATGATGTGCTGTGCTTAGTTGCTCAGTATTGTCTTACTCTTTGTGACCCCCATGTACTGAGGCCCACCAGGCTCCTTTTTCCATGGGATTCTCCAGGCAAGAATACTGGAATGGGTTGCCATGCCCTCCTCCAGGGGATCTTCCCAACCCAGGAATTGAATCAGGGTCTCCCATTGCAGGCAGATTCTTTACCAGCTGAGCTACCAGGGAAGCCCCTATAGTATGATAGGGAGCAGTAAAATTGTCATAGCCCTGAAGTAAGACTGAAAATACACTACTGGGCCTTCCAAGTAAAAGCAACTGCTTCCGGTTGTCCTTAAAAACTGTATGGATAAAAAGTCATCCAGGTCAATAACTATGTACCAAGTGTTATGTGCTATGTGGATTTGTTCCCTTAGAGACACTACATATGGGAAAGCAATAGCAATTGGCATCACAATCAGATTAAGTTTACAACAGCCCATGATCATTCTCTAACATACATCTGACTTATTTGCAGCCAAAGTGAAGGAATTAAATAGCAATGTGATGGGTATTATCATCCCCACTTCTTTAGGTTTTTTAGGTGCTATTTATAATTCCCATAGTAAAGCGACATTGTTTCTCACTTACTATCTCGAAAAGGAATAGTAAATGAGATGGAATTCCAGTTGAGCTCTTTCAAATCCTGAAAAATGATGCTGTGAAAGTGCTGCACTCAATATGCCAGCAAATTTGGAAAACTCAGCAGTGGCCACAGGACTGGAAAAGGTCAGTTTTCATTCCAATCCCAAAGAAAGGCAAAGCCAAAGAATGCTCAAACTACCTCACAATTGCATTAATCTCACACACTAATAAAGTAATGCTCAAAATTCTCCAAGCCAGGCTTCAGCAATTCATGAACTATGAATTTCCAGATGTTCAAGCTGGTTTTAGAAAAGGCAGAGGAACCAGAGATCACATTGCCAACATCTGCTGGATCATTGAAAAAGCAAAAGAGTTCCAGAAAAACATCTATTTCTGCTTTATTGACTATGCCAAAGCCTTTGACTATGTGGATCACAATAAACTGTGGAAAATTCTGAAAGAGATGGGAATACCAGACCACCTGACCTGCCTCTCGAGAAACCTGTATGCAGGTCAGGAAGCAACAGCCAGAACTGGACATGGAACAACAGACTGGTTCCAAATAGGAAAAGGAGTACGTCAAGGTGTATATTGTCACCCTGCTTATTTAATTTATATGCAGAGAAACGCTGGGCTGGAGGAGGCACAGCTGGAATCAAGATTGCTGGGAGAAATATCAATAATCTCAGATTTGCAGATGACACCACCTTTATGGCAGAAAGCGATGAAGAACTAAAGAGCCTCTTGATGAAAGTGAAAGAGGAGAGTGAAAAAGTTGGCTTAAAGCTCAACATTCAGAAAACGAAGATCATGGTATCTGGTCCCATCACTTCATGGCAAATAGATGGGGAAACAGTGGAAACAGTGAAAGACTTTATTTTGGGGGACTCCAAAATCACTGCAGATGGTGACTGCAGTCATGAAATTAAGAAACTCTTACTTCTCGGGAGGAAAGTTATGACTAACCTAGATAGCATATTAAAAAGCAGAGACATTACTTTGTCAACAAAGGTCTGTCTAGTCAAGGCTATGGTTTTTCCAGTGGTCATGTATGGATGTGACAGTTGGACTATAAAGAAAGCTGAGCACAGAAGAATTGATGCTTTTGAACTGTGGTGTTGGAGAAGACTCTTGAGAGTCCCTTGGACTGCAAGGAGATCCAACTAGTCCATTCTAAAGGAGATCAGTCCTGGGTGTTCATTGGTAGGACTAATGTTGAAGCTGAAACTCCAATACTTTGGCCACCTCATGCAAAGAGCTGACTCATTTGAAAAGACTCTGATGCTGGGAGGGATTGAGGGCAGAAGGAGAAGGGGATGACAGAGGATGTGATGGTTGGATGGCATCACCGACTCAATGGACATGGATTTGGGTAGACTCCGGGAGTTGGTGATGGACAGGGAGGAATGGCATGCTGCTGTTGACGGGGTCGCAAAGAGTCTAACACGACTGAACTGAACTGAACTGAACTGATCTCGAAAAGGAGAAGAAATTCTAAGGGCTTTTATTTAATACCTGCTACCATATGACCAATATGTTAGGGAACCACTGTGGGGGGTTCTACCAGTCACTAAGCATATCTATTCTAATTTTACATTAGAGAACTGAGGAAATAACCACCAGGTGAATCACTTTGTGTCACATCAGAGCTAACACTGCATCTATCACCTGACTTGAGTCAACACAGTGGAGCATCACAGTCTATCAACTAGTTCCCAAACCAATGTCAATTCAAAGATCAAGAGCCCCTTGACTGAAAGGGAGCCCAAGTCTCCTTGAGGAAGTGTCCTTTATAATTAATACAAACACACATTGTAGATTTTCCACCAAATCTTTCCCCAAAGGGACCTATGCCCATAGAGTAGAGTGGCTTCACTGAGGAATAAGAAATACCCAGACCTATCAAGGATTACTTGACACTGGCCCAAAATTTATGTTAACATGTTAGGACCCAAAATGTCACTGTGGCTCATCAATCAAAATGATAGCTTATGGGGGTCAGGTGGACAAAATGGTATGCCCTGTGGATGTCAGTCAGTCTCTTTCCCCAGTGACCTTAATGTTTGTTCAAAAGCTCCCATGAACAAAATGGCCATGTTAGCAGAGGTAGAACCTACACCTAGGCTCCACAATATGGACTTACTCTCAACAAAGTTGATCTGAATTATATCATTGCTGAGCACCTTATCTGCCAAAAGCAGCAACCAATAGTAACTCCTAAATGTGATATCATTCTTTGTTAAGAATCAATCTGGTGGCAGGTTGATTATAATAGACCTGTTTCTCCATGGAAGGGGCAGAAATCTGTCTTTGCTGGAACAGACACAAATTCAGAAAACTGATTTGGTTTCCCTTCCCATAATGCTTTCTGCCAGCCCTACCATCTGTGGACACTCGGAATGCCTTAACCACTATCATGGCATTCCCATAACATTGCATCTGGTAAAGGACCTCATTTCACAATAAAGGAAATACAGCAATGGACTCATGACCGCAGAATTAACTAATCTTACCACATAGTTCATCATCCAGAAATAGGTGATGTATTTGAAAGATAAATGGCTTACTAATGACTTGGTTACTCCACCAGTTGTAAGATATCTTAAAATTACAGGGCTCTCTTTTAAATCAAAGAATGTATGTTCTGAATCAGACAACCATACAGCCAGAATTTGTGGGTCTAGGAGTTAAGGGGTGAGAGTGGTAATGGTTTCTTTCATTCCCATTTCACCTAGTAACTCACTTGCAGGATTTTCTTTCTGTCCCAGCATACTTAGCTCCATGGGTCTTAGTCCTCATGGGCAAAATATTTCTAACCAAGAAATGTAACAAAAATAATTAAATTTAATTAGAAGATGAGACCATCACCTGGCCATTTGTGACCCCACACACCATTGAACTAACAGTAATCCCCTGTTACAATTAATCCTTTATATTAAACTTTCATTATTCAAACTGTGGTTTCCCAAATGGACCATGACTGATATACTTCTTTTTTATATTAAGCAATCAAACTATTTTCTAAGCACTATTAGCTGAATCACACAAGTTTTAATGTCTTACATCTTAATTTCTATTCAGTTCCAAATATTTTTCAATTTCCCTTATAATCTATTCTTTAATTCATCAATTATTAGTCTGTGTGTTAAATTCTGAATGTTTTTACCTGATATTTTTTGTTTGATTTAAAACTGAACTCCACTGTGGTCAGAAAACATACTTTGTATGATTTTAGTATTTATGTTTATCGAATCTTATTTTATGATTCATATGTTCTTTCTTGTTTCCATGGGCACTTGAAAAGTGTAGTCTGCTGTTGGTTGTAAGGTTCTATAAATATCAAAAGGTCAAACTGACTAAAACATGGAAGAGCTATTCTATTTGCTTATTTACTGCCTACTCATCCAATCAATTGCTAAGCAAGTATTGAAATCCCCAATCAGAATTGTAAATTTATCTATTTCTCTGTCTCTATTTAACTTAGTTTTGTTTTACTTATTTTAGAATTCTATTACTAGGAGCTGCGTATTTAAGATTGTCATGTCTTACTGATGAATTAGCTTTTTATTTTAATAAAATCTCCCAATTTTATTTATGGTAATATTTCTTGTTTTGAAATCTTTGTCTGACATTAATGAAAACTGAAGGTGAAAGTAAGGCATTTTTAGATAAGTGAAAACTGGGATAATTCTACAACACTAGAAATTGCTAAAGAAGTTGTAGAAGGTAAAACTAGTATAGAGTTTGCATGAACATAAGTTTGAGCAAACTCCAGGAGATTGTGAAGGATAAGGAAGATTGCAGTCCATGGGGTCACAAAGAATCAGACCTGACTGAGTGACTGAACAACAACAAATGTTATATACACTCATTCTTTCAATTCATCTGTGTATTTTTATTTCAGTTTGTTTATATCCATTCTGACAACATCTGCCTTTTCATTGACCTATTTAGTACTGCAGACCCTTGAACAACATAGGTTTGAACTGTGCAGGTCCTCTTATAGATGGAATTTTTCAACACATATACTACTATATTTATAATCTGAGATTGGTTGAATTTGCAAATGTTGAACTACAAAGTGCCAACTGTTGGACTTCCCTTGGCACAGTGCATATGAATCTGTCTACCAAGATAGAGGACATGAGTTTGATCCCTGGTCCTGGAAGATTCCAAAAGTCATGGAGCAACTATGCCCATGTGCCACAACTACTGAGCCGCCACTCTAGAGCCTGTGAGCTGCAACGACTGAGCCTCTGTGCCACAATGACTGAAGCCCGCACACTCTAGGGCCTGTGAACCACAACTACTGAGCTTGTTTGCCTCAACTAATGAAGCCCATGCACCCTAGAGCCTCCACGTCGAAACTGCAGAGCACACGTGTGGCAACTATTGAACCCTGAGTGCCAAAAGCATGTGCTCTGCAGTCAGAGAAGCCATTGCAATGAGGAGCCCATGCACCGCAAAAGAGTAGTCTCTGCTCAGTGCAACTAAAACTCTGTGAGCAGCAATGGGGACCCAGCACAACCAAAAGTAAATAAAATTAATAAATAAAATTTTATTTAAAAACTGCCAGTTGTAAAGTTAGATGTGGATTTTCAACCGCTGGGACGGGATGGGGGCAGGGAGTGTTTGAGTACACTTAATCCCTATGTCATTTAAGGGTCAACCATATATCTAGATTGAATGTAGTTCTTAATACAACTGAATTTAAGTCTAATATTTTGCTATTTTTTTTCTATTTGTCTCATTTGCTAGCTATGCCTCTATTCCTTTTTTTCCTTAAGTATTAATATATTTCTTAAATATTAATACTTAAATATTTTTACTATTTTATTTCTGTATTGTTTTCATAGGTATGCCTCAGTGCATTATTCTTTTCATTATTGTTCTATGAATATACATTCTTATTACAATCTTAGTTAAAATCGTACCACTTCTTGTTAAAAAAGACATCTCATAACAGTACAGTTATGCTTATCTTTCTATATGCTATAGCTGTCATGTATATGACACCTGTATACATTATTAGCCTCTCGATATTATATCATATTTTCTTTAATATATCCTTTAAAATAACTGAAAGAAAAACAGTATATCTTTATTTACCCACATATTATTATGCCCAGTGATCTTCAGTACTTTCTATAAATCTATAGCTTGAATCTGGTGCCATATTCCTTCAACCTTAAGAACTTCCTTTAGCATTTCTGATAGTGTATAATTATCTCAGTTTTCAATTATCTGAAAATATATTCACATACATATAATTTCTGAATGGTATTTTTTACTGGATATAGAATTCTAACTTAACACTAAAAATGTCATTTAACTCTGTTCTGGTCTCCATCATTTTTGATTAGAAGTCAGTGAAATTATTATTGTTCCCTTACGTGTAGTATACCACTTTTACTGGTGACTATCAAGATTTATCTTTGGTTTTAAAGATTCACCTCTGATGTACTTAGATTTGGTGTTCTTTTTATTTATCCTGCTTGAGATTCACTGAGATTCTTGGGTCTCTATATTTCTCATTAATTTGGCCAATGCATCTCCAGATATTTTGTGACACATTCTGTTCTCTATTTGAGACTCCAATCACTTGGAAATTAGGCTTCTTATATTGTGTATAAATCATTGAGATTTTTCTTTTTTCTGTTCTTAGATCAGTAGAAATTATTGAATCTGACCTTCAAGTTAACCAATCTTTTCTTTTACCAACTCCAGTTTGCTGTTGAGCAAATTAGTAAATTTTTCACTTCAAATATTTTAACTTTCTGTTCTATAAGTTCTTATTACAGTTTTCATTTCTTTACTGAGATTCCACATCTGTTTGTTCATTAAGAGCATATTTTCCTATAAATATTTGTATCTATGTATATACTGCCCTTTTTTTAAGCACCTGACTACTAATTTGGGCCATCTTAAAATTGACTTCTATAGACTATTTTTCTCTTAATCATGGAGTCATGTTTTTCTGTTTATTTCAATGTTGAGCATTTAATTGTATGCTGGACATTATGGAAGATACATTATAGAAATTCTTGGATTCATTAATCTTGGTGAACTTGCTATCTTTGAGTTGGCACAGCTGTCAGTAAATCTCCCTATAGCACAGTGTTTTGACTTGCCAAATTCATTCACCTTGACTTGGCCCAAACAATACATGAGAAGATGACGTCACCAGCTAAGTTAGGCCATTTTCTTCTCTGAGGTTCTATGGTACTCTGTGTATAGCACTAATCACACTGTATTAAGACAGGTTGCAAGAATATTGTGAGTTACTTAAGAGAAGCCAAGTTAAGTGAAAGTTGCTCAGTCATGTCTGACTCCTGGCAACCCCATGGACTATACTGTCAATGGAATTCTCCAGGCCAGAATACTGGAGTGAGTAGCCTTTCCCTTCTCCAAAGGATCTTCCCAACCCAGGGATCGAACCCAGGTGTCCCACATTGCAGGTGAATTCTTTACCAGCTGAGCCACAAGGGAAGCCCAAGAATACTGGAGTGGGTACCTATCCCTTCTCCAGTGGATCTTCCTGACCCAGGAATTGAACTGGGGTCTCCTGTATCACAGGTGGATTCTTTACCAAATGAGCTATCAGAGAAGCCTTAAAAGAAGGAAGGCTTAAGAAGAAGGAAGACTTAAGAGAAGGGCTTATGTCTAGTCTCTTCAGCTAATGCCTAACTGATACTCAGAGTGGATATTCATGTCATATTTGTTGATGCAACAAACAGAATCATTTAGAAGTTCATAAATCATATGATGCTAACACAAAATTCACAAAATACTGGAATATGTGAGTCTTTTAAAATTTTATTTATTTTTAATTAAAGGATAATTGCTTTACAGTATTGTGTTGATTTCTGCCATATATCCACATAAATCAGCCAAAAGTATACATATGTCCCTCTTGAACCTCCTTCCCACCTCCCACCCCATCATGCCCCTCTAGGTTGTCACAGAGTACTAGTTTGATCTCCCTGAGTCACATAGAAGATTCCCACTGGCTATCTATTTTACATATGGTAATGTGTATGTGGGTCATTTAACTCAGAAACAAAGATGCTAATATAAGCTTAGTTTCAGCTGAAGGTATCAGTGAACCACAACACAAGGTAAATTTAAATGCTCATGGTAAACATTTAAAGAAATATATTAATGAGGTTCAATATACCTTATTTACAAAGGCAAGAAAAGAAATCAGAACATTTCAGGAAGAGTCAGCAATACTGGCTGAAATGAAGCTCTAGCATGTAAAACAAAGTTTACTCATTCATCATACCTTATTTATTCCCTGATAAAACTCTGTGTGTGTGTGTGTGTGTGTGTGTGTGTACATATGAATAAAGAAAGAACATAGAATTTAGGATCGATAGATTGATAATTGAGGCTAACTTCTTTTTTAATCCAACTTTTATCTCTAATGGTGTATGCACCCTTAGGAACATCCCTTAATCTTCCTCCAGTGTATTTATCTGAAACTGAGGTAGTAATATTTATCTTACAGGTGTGGTGTTGGAATCAAGTGAGATCATGAATGTGAAAGACCTTTGTGAATGTAAAAAGCTACATAAATATTAGAGATAGTTATAAAATAATTCAAATGAAGCATTATTACCTTTGACTATGGCATTCATCACATCTAAAACTCCCAAATGTTCTCTCCCCTCACAAAAATATATGTGCATAGTCACTCACATGCACACACAATTCCAAATGTGTAAATACTTCAGCAGCAGCATCAAAACTGATCTGGGATCTTGCATGCTTTAAATATGCATTTTTAAAAATTGTGTGCAACATACTACCTGTCTTAATTTGGCTTCACTTTATCCCTCCTGCCTACTTCCCCCCTCTCTCCTCTTGGAAACATTTATACTTATTAAGAACGTGTTTTATTCTACTTATTGTTGGTAGTACTGCAACAATTTTCTCTAATCCATCATGCACTGCAAGTGGGGAGTGTGAAAGGATATCGAGTGAAACTGGTTTTTCCCTAGAGAAGCTACAAAGTCAACACTGTGAAAATCTTATTTCAGAACATTTAAGATCTGTCAGAGTCTGGTTCACTTTTTTTTCCCCCCTCAAAGGTAAGTATTAAAAATATTTTAACTCTTGATTTTACGTGTCAAGCTATCAAGCTATCAGGTTTAAGTTTGTTATTTTTCTGGTACGGCTAAGACATCAACCCAGTATTAACCCAGATTCCTTCAAAAGAAGGATTTTTCCCCCCAGTCCAATTTTAAATGACGAATTAACAAAAATATATGAATGTCAACCGAGTTTATGGAGCAAGTGAGACCTGATTATAGGAAATGCTGCAACGGGGAGAAGTAATTTCAAGTATGCTCCCAAGATTGTCACTTCTACTCTGTTTTTCCTGTTTACCGTAGGTGAGGGAAGTCTTTATAGGAGATAGAGGGAATATAATAGGCTATCTCTATCAAAACAAAACTGGAAATCCCTGGATAAGAACTTATACTAAGTATTTGCTCACACATTCAATATATGCATATTTCCAAAAGTATATTAAGCAACTATTATTTGTCAGGCTAATAATCAGCATGGCAATGGGCATATAGGAATGAATAATACTCACCTGCTAGTACTTCTAGTTTTTCAGGCTATATGTCTCTGCTCAGGCTCTTTTCTTTCCCTTGATTGTTCTCCCTAATCCCTCCCAGACTTCAGTTGACCTAGCACCACAGAAAGTTAATTAAATATCATCTCTCTGAATTATTTTCTGACCTTCTAAATAGATTTTGATCAGTTCTCTTTTTTTTTGTTGTTTTTTTTTTTGTACAACACTCCTGACCCCAAACAACAATCCTATATGTATGCCTATTGCAAGTTTTGGTATTTTTCTTATTTTCTCTGTCTTCCCATTGGACTGTGAAGAACTAGAAATAGAATCCTGCATTGCCCAGGATTATAGACCCAGAACTACTTAACTGCTCAGTACACAGTGCTTGAGAAATGCACAGATACTGAATAAATATATGACATTACGGTTACTTTTCTGATGAGCAGAAAAGCTAAACAAAAGAAGTGCTGAAACAAGATGTTTGCAATGCACAAGAAACCCAAGATGAAGAAACATGTGTAGAGTGAAATGTTGGAAAATTATGATAACAGAAGAAGATAATCAAGACAGCCCCCACATTACCAGCAATCTAAGTATTATGAATTGATTATAAAATTTTAGTAAAATCTTATCATTTAAAGGTTACATATAACAAAAACTACCTACATATGTGTGCACATATAACTTGGATAAAAGTAGCAAATTTTAAGACCTAAAAAAATGTGGATACACACATGCACACACACATACGTGATTCACTGTTCCTGAGTCATCCTACTAGAAGGACCTGGGACCACACAGGCATACCTTCTCTTATATATTTGCTGCACAGACTGTAGAAGTGGCTTCCTCCAGTGAGTCTAAGTCCATGCAAAGTGGGTAAACAATGAGCACTAATGGGCAATTCACTCATCTGTGAGGTGTGTTGAGGAGGGGCAGGAATGATGTTTCAACACTTAAGAAAATGGAAGGGATGGGATGGAAGAAAGCCAGAAAACCGTCAATAAAGAAGATCACAAGTATAACAAAAACTACCTATATCTCTACTATCTACATATTTCTCCATATCTGTATAGACATTGATCTATATACATACCTACATAGTATATACCTATGTGTGTGTCCACATTTTTTTAGGTCTTAAAATTTGCTACTTTTATCCAAGTTATATGTGGACACATATGTAGGTAGTTTTTGTTATATGTAAACTTTAAATGACAAGATTTTACTACAATTTTGTAAAGTGTGTCAAAATATATACACTACTATTATAAAATAGATAACTAATAGGAACCTATTCTATAGCACAAGGAACCCTACTCAGTGATCTGTGGTGACCTAAATGGGAAGGAAATCTAAAAAAGAGTAGACATATGTATATGTATAACGGATTCACTTTGCTGTACAGCAGAAACTAACACAACACTATAAAGCAACTATGTTCCAATTAAATTTTTTTAAAATAAACATTTTTAAAAAAAGAAGACCACATGTGCCTTCTTATATATATATACATATACCTTATTGCAGTATAGTTGACTTAAGTGTTTCAGGTGCACAGCAAGGTGATTCAGTTATACAAATATGCATATTGAAACTATTTTCCATCATAGGTTATTATAAGATATTGACTATAGTCCCCTATGCTGTACGGTAAATCTTTGTTGCTTGTTGCATATCTATTTTTAAATTATAAATCTAGCATTCTACTCATACTAAGTCAAACAAGTGGAATCAAAATGTCATAATTTTTTTAGTTAGGTAAACTTTCAGTTTTCTAAAAATTATATATTATACATATTTATATACATATGTGTTTAAAAAAAAAAGCTTTTCTACTACATACTTGATAAAGGCTTGAGAAAGAACATTAAAAAAAGAGAAGAGATAGAGAAATTAGAGAACATAAACTGAATATGAAGTAGAAAAACTGAAACAAACCAGATAAAAGTAAAAGATCATCATATAGTCCAATTGTTTTTAAACATGACTGCTAATTAGAAATGAATCTGGAGCTCTGGAGGGGAAAAAAAAAGCAATACCTGGTCATTTTTACTTTTCAAAAAATTTCAAGATAATTCTGATATACATTTGGATTTTAAAAAAGTGATTACAGATTTTTAATTAAATGGCAGTTTTGGTGATGTAGATCTCTATTACTTTTCTGTTGACCAATCATGATACAATGGTATTGAGTAAAGGTTACATAATCACAATAGTAAAAGATGTTTATCGGTTTTCACAGTCAATAGCCAAAAAATAAAATATCATTATAATTACAAGCTATAATGCAAACATGATTAACTTAACAGTATAAAATAATTACATACAATTGGGGGGGCAGTCAAGCAGAGTGATGTGGTAAGTGGAAATGCATATATGCACATGTTCTCATTTACCCAGTCAGACTATGTCTTTTGGTTGGTGCATTTAATCCATTTACATTTAAGGTAATTATCAATATGTGTGATTCTATTACAGTTTTCTTGTTTGGAGTATATTTTCTGTAGATCTTTTCCTTTTCTTGTGTTTCCTGCCTAGAGAAGTTCCTTTTGAATTTGTTGAAAAGCTGGTTTGGTGGTGTTGAATTCTCTTAACCTTTGTCTGGAAAGTTTTTGGTTTCTCTATCAAATCTGAAGGAGAGTCTTGCTTGGTAGAGTATTTTTGGTTGCTGTTTCTTCCCTTTCATCATTTTAAATATACCACACCCTTCCCTTCTGGCTTGTAGAGCTTCTGTTGAGAAATCAGCTGATAGCCTGTTGAGAGTTCCCTTGTATGTTATTTGTCATTTTTCTCTTGTTGCTTTTAATATTTTATCTCTGTCTTTAATTTTTGTCAGTTTGATTACTGTGTGTCTCAGTGTGTTCCTCCTTGGATTTATCCTGCCTGGGACTCTCTGTGCTTCCTGGGCTTGGTTGACTATTTCCTTTCCCATGTTAGGGAAGTTTTCAGCTATTATTAGCTCTTCAAATTTTTCTCAGGTCCTTTTTCTCTCTCTTCTCCTTCTGGGGCCCCTATAATGTGAATGTTGATGAGTTTAATGTTGCCTCAGAAGTCTCTTAGGCTGTCTTTATTTCTTTTCATTCTTTTTTCTATATTCTATTCTGTGGCAGTGATTTCCACCATTCTGTCCTCCAGGTCATTTATATGTTCTTCTGCCTCAATTATTCTGCTATGGATTTCTTCTAATGTATTATTCATCTCTGTTTGTTCTTTAGTTCTTGTAGGTCTTTGGTAAACATTTCTTGCACCTTCTCAATCTTTGCCTCCATTCTTTTCCCAAAATCCTGGATCATATGCACTATTATTATTCTGAATTCTTTTTGTGGAAGGTTGCTATCTCCACTTCATTTAGTTGTTTTTCTGGGATTTTATCTTGTCCCTTCATCTGGGACATAACTTTCTGCTTTTTCATCATGATTAACTTTCTGTAATATGGTTTTTGTTTTAACTGCTGTGAAGTTGTCCTGCTTCTTGCTTGTTCTGTCTGCCCTCTGATGGATGAAGATAAGAGGCTTGTGAAAGCTTCTTGATAGGAGGGAATGGTGAGAGGACAAACTAGGTCTTGCTTTGGTGGGCAGGGCCTTGCTCAGTGAAGATTTGGTCCAATTATCTGCTGATGGGTTGCATTGCCTCCCTGTAGTAGTTTGGCCTGAGGTGGCCCAGCCCTGGGGTCTATGGGCTCCATAATAGGATTAATGGCAAACTCTAAAACGGTTTATGCCAAGGGGGAATTTCCAGTGCCCGCATCCCTGTGATGAGCTCCTGCCAACCCATGCCTCCACAGGAGGCCCTCTAACCCTAGGAGGTAGTTTTGGTTCAGTCTCCTATGGGATCTTTGCTTCTCTCCTCTGAGTCTTGGTTCATGCAAAATTTTGTCTGTGCCCTCCAAGGCTGGCGTTTCTGTTCCCCCAGTCCTTCGGAAGGTATATAATCAAATCCTGCTGGCCCTCAAGGCCAGATTCCCTTAGGATTCCCAGTCCCTTTGCTGGGTCCCTAGGCTGGGAAGACTGATGTGGGGTTCAGAACCTTCACAATAGTGGGAGAATTTCTTTGGTTTCATTATTCTTCAGTCTGTCAGTCACCCACCCAGCGGGTATGGGATTTTATTTTATCATGACTGCACCCCTCCTGTCATCTCACTGCAAACTCTTCTTTGTCTTTGGAGGTGGGGTACCTTTTTTTGGTGGGTTCCAGTGTCCTCCTGTCAGTGGTTATTCAACAGCTATTTGCAATTTTGGTGCTCTCAGAGGAGACAAGTGCAGGTCCTTCTACTCTACCATCTTGAACTGCAAGCCTCTCAATATATCCACATGTGCCTTCAGATTATCTATCTACCCTCCATTACCCCTCAGTCTCCCAGGTGAGAACCACCATTTAATGTTCCATTTCCCCAGCTTAATGAAAAATAGCAGTGCCCACATAGACAAAAATAAACGGGGTTAAAGAATGCTTCTCCAAAAGAGTTTAAGAAAATTATGGAAGCAAATGGTCTATGAAAGAGGGAAGCTGGATTCTGCAGTATGTCTCTGTTAGGATTTGAGGGAAGAAATATATCAGAGAAAATTCTTTGAGAATATGATAGAAAAGACAGATTCACACTTGAGCACAAAATTTACTAAATAATTCCGTAAAGTTCAAAAGTCCCCTGAAGCCCTTATAAACACTACTCCTGAAGGCACTATGAACCTCAGGTTGAGAAACCTATTCTAGAGGGACACCAGTGATGGTTACCATCGAGACTCTGATATCAGCTATGATGTCACCCAACTATGAGAGCATGCCACAAAGGACACTGGACAAGGAACCCCAGCCCTGCTGATCTCCTCACACCGAGACCTATGGAACAGAGAGTAAATTACAGTCATACGGAAGATGCAATAGTATTATTTGTATAGTTCAGAACAGAGAAATAAAGCTGCAAGGTAAGGGACAGGAAGTGACCTGGGGATGAAATCATGACAGGAGTGTACAAAAAGACACGTGTCCATATCAATGTTTCTTCATATCTCGCAGCTCTGCCTCAGAGCAGAGATAAACTAGTAATAAGATGCACAAAAAAAATATTCTTACAACCTTAATCATTGAGGATATAAAATAATGTAGCACAAATATGCTGATTTTTCTATACATTAGTATTGAGAGAAGGATGAAGTCTGCACTATTTTCTGAGAAATTTGCCTTAGACTTTGGAATCAGAACAGCCAATATCTAAGACAACTACTTCAATGCCACTTCAGCTACTAAATAGAAGTATGAAATCTGAAAGGCTTCCATAGGTTGAATAGAGAAGACTCTTTATAAAAAGTGCATCTGGATAAAAGTACAGTTACAGAGAACAGCCACCAATATGTTCTCTCCCAGTTTAGCCTCTAGGGAACAACAGAGATTTTTGCTTTGATTTCGAATAAAGAAGAGAGACACATAGACATGCATAAGAGCCAAGGAACTAACATGGATGGATAATAACAAGTGACAAGATGAGAATGAAGTCATTATTCAGCAATCATTTACTACTGTTTCAGTTATTCTTTATCTGTGACAACTATTCTTCATGATACCAACAGGATGTTTAAGTTGTTATAAGAAAAATCAGTCAATTGAATATATAATTATGTATAATTATATGTGAAAGATATTTCTAATGCATTGACCTTATTACTTCCAAGTATATTTTCATATTAACATATAGCTTCTTGATGAAAGTGATAAAGGAGAGTGAAAAAGCTGGCTTAAAACTCAACATTCAAAAAACTAAGATCATGGCATCCAGTCCCATCACTTCATGGCAAATAGATGGAGAAACAGTGGAAACAGTAGCAGACTTCATTTTTGGAGCCCCAAAGTCACTGCACATTGTGACTGCTGCCATAAAATTAAAAGACACTTGTTCCTTGGAAGAAAAGCTATGACCAACCTAGACAGCATATTAAAAGGCAAAGACATTACTTTGCCAACAAAGGTCCATCTAGTCAAAGCTATGGTTTTTCCACTAGTCATGTATGGATGTGAGAGTTGGACCATAAAGAAAGCTGAGTGCCAAAGAACTGATGCTTTTGAGCTGTGGTGTTGAAGAAGACTCTTGAGAGTCCCTTGGACTGCAAGGAGATCAAACCAGTCAATCCTAAGGGAAATTAGTCCTGAATATTCACTGGAAGGACTGATGCTGAAGATGAATACTTTGGCCACCTGATGCAAAGAACTGACTCATTGGAAAAGATCCTGATGCTGGGAAAGTTTGAAGGCAGGAGGAGAAACGAACGACAGAGGATGAGACTGTTGGATGGCATCACCAATTCAATGGACATGAGTTTGAGCAAGTTCCAAGAGTTGGTGATGGAGAGGGAAGCCTGGCATGCTGCAGTCTGTGAGGTCACAAAGAATCAGACATCACTGAGCAACTGAACTGAACTGACTGATACCTTGATATGCCTAAAAACAGTCAGTCAGTTCAGCCACTCAGTTGCGTTCAACTCTTTGCAGCCCCATGAATCGCAGCACACCAGGCTTCCCTATCCATCACCAACCCCAGAGTTCACTCAAACTCACATCTATCAAGTTTATGATGCCATCCAGCCATCTCATCCTCTGTCCCCTTCTCCTCCTGCCCCCAATCCCTCCCAGCATCAGCGTCTTTTCCAATGAGTCAACTCTTCACGTGAGGTGGCCAAAGTACTGGAGTTTCAGCTTCAGCATCAGTCTTTCCAATGAATATTCAGGACTGATTTCCTTAGGATGGACTGGTTGGATCTCCTTGCAGTCCAAGGGACTCTCAAGAGTCTTCAACACCACAGTTCAAAAGCATCAATTCTTCAGTATCCTTCACAAAATTTATTCCATATCATAATGTTTGTCTTCATTACTTTTAATTTTGCCTATGCTAATATGTGTGGTGGTAGCTCATTGTGATTTTAATCTGCGTTTCCCTAATGGCTAATATTGAACATGTTCTCATGTACTTGTTTGCCATTAATTAATCTTCAGTGAAATATCTGTTCAAATCTGTGGTCCATTTATAACTTGGTTTGCTTGCTTTCTTTTGAGTGCTTTTTTTTTTTTTTTTTTTTTTTTGAGTGCTCTGTATATACTCCAGACCCAATCCCTTTTCACATTTGTGAAATGCAAATTTCTTCTAGGTTGTTGTCTTCTCATCTTAGTAGTATGTTCTGAGGGGTAGAAATTCTTAATTTTGATGAGGTTATTTATCTTTTTTTATCTTTTATGAACTATGCATTTGGTTTCATACAAAAAAGTAACCTTTGCCTAACATAAAGGCACAAATATTTTCTCTTAAAAGTTTAGTAGTTTTTTAGATTTTACATTTAATTCTACCATATTTTTGAGTCAATTTTGTATAAACTGCAAGAGGTGGATAATAACTGGTGTTTTTACACATAGACATCCAGTTGTTCCAGCATGAATTGATAAAACACTTTCCATTCTCCACTGAATTGCCTTTGTTTCTTAAAAAAAAGAAAAAACAAACAGTTAACCATATAGGTATAGGTTTCTTTCTGGACTCTAGTTTGTGCCATTAATGTTTTTCTGTCTTTCTATCAATACTCTCTTGGTTACTATATTTTTAATGCCCTTTCTCTGTGTTATTATATCTTCATTTTTAATACTGTAGAGTACTTTTATGAAATTTGTAAATGCTTATATTTTATTTTGGCAAAAAAAAAAGCCTTTAGATTAATAAAACCTACTTCTCTCTTGTAAAAAAAAAAAAAAAAAAAGAAGTGCTACCCTTTTCTGAGGCTCTTCATTTTTCAATCAGCAGGAGTTAAGAAAACCCTTTCTGAAATGACTGCTACAGGGCAAGTGATTCAGCTTCTGAGAATGAAAGCCGTCCTTGGGCTGTCTCTGCTGCTTCATTTCCTAAGACCTCTTCCACATCTGTTCCAGCTGCCTCTTCTCACATCTTCTTACCAGACTACATCAAGGGTCTGACTGCCTGAGAGGAGCCAGGTAAAATGAAGGCCAAAAGAGGTCTCCAAACAGAACTCCTCAGGCACAGAAACAAGTAGTCTTACTCTGGCTTGGAATGATTCTTGTATCTGGTAACAAAATTCATCAGAGCAAAAACCTTGCTTTCTGCTTTGCCCCTACAGCATGAGAAAGAAAAGCATTTCAACTCTTTGACATTATTCTCCACACACATTGTATTTGATGAACTTGTGTATCGTGGCATGTTTGTGAGTAGACACATTACACTGAGCCAAAGGTCTCCTGACAAAACAATTCAATCTGTTAAGAACTGATTCTGCCCACAGCTCTACACAGGGCATCCTTGACCTCCTTGTTCCTAAGACTGTAAACAACAGGGTTCAGCAGGGGAGTGATGATGGTGTAGGTCACAGAGAGAAGAAGATCTTTTTCTATTGCATTTTCTGATTTGGGCTTGAGGTAGGCAATGGCGGCACAGCCGTAGTGGACAACAACCACAGTGAGGTGAGAGGCACATGTGGCAAAGGTCTTCTTGCGGCCCTCGACTGAGGGTATCTTAAGGATGGAAGAGATAATGAGGATGTAGGAAATGAAGACCAGGACAACAGGCACAATAATCACAAATGAACTTACACCATAATTGATGATCTCATTGATAGTGGTATCAATACAAGACAGTTTCATGACTGGGTAAATGTCACAGAAGAAGTGATCCACCATGGTGCCACAGAAGGGCAAGGTGAACATGGCCGTTATGTGGAGAACTGCCATAACAAGGCCAGTGCCAAAGGACCCACAGACTAACCTAGCACACACGCCTTTGTTCATGAGGACTGTGTACCTCAGGGGCTTGCAGATGGCCACATAACGGTCATAGCCCATTACTGTGAGCAAGAAGCAATTATTAATGGCCAACATGGCAAAAAAGAACATCTGAGTTGCACAGCTTCCCAAAGATATAGGCTGGTTATAAAAAATGAGACCAGAAAGCATTCGTGGGATGATGACCAGCGTGTACACAGTCTCGGAGCTAGACAGCATGCTGAGAAAGAAGTACATGGGAGTGTGGAGGTGACGGTCAATGCAGATGACAGTGATAACGATGATGTTCCCAGTCAGAGTGAAAATGTAGGTGATGAGGAAAACCACAAAGAGGGTTATCTGGTGATTTCCAAAGATGGAGAATCCCAGGAAGATGAATTCTGCCACTTCTGTGAAGTTCTTTCTCTGCATTCTGCTATATCAGTGTCCTAAGGCAACAGAGAGAGGCAGTCATCACGGGGAAAATTCCCATCAGCAACTTGACTTCATAGTAAGGGACAATGATAGCTGAATTGAGTGAGCACAGTTCCCCCTTTGTGACCAGAAAGCTCATGTAATGACCCCTGAATAGAAAGAGAAAACTCTGGTTGCTTCTGTGGGGTTTATACATGTAAACACAATCATGAGGTGCAAACTTGCCCTGTGCATGGAGACTTCTGAACAAATGCTCACAGCACTGATGTTGGGAAAGGGAAGAGAGAGCCGGGAAAGAGAGATGCCCTGTGTCCCGAACAGTAATGAGGTCTACCACTTAAAACAAACTCCAGGAACAAGAGGCTTACTAATGAAGTGCAGGTCAAGAAAATGATAAAGATGAAAGTTTTGAGGGGCAATGATATAGCAGAAGGAAGTAATCTGAAAGATGAACTTTGATCAGTCATCACTGGATGGTGACAGGGCCACCAATAACTTTTACAAAGTATTTCAGTTGAGTTTCGAATCTAGAAACTTCAATTCAGAGAAAGAATGTGGTCCAAACATGTCATCACACCCTCAAAGAACTGCAGGACAATTTGTGCTGTGATCTCTCCACTGAAATTGTTCACTGAGTCCCGCCAGAGTAATCTTTTTTGCTGACCTCAGTGGTCCTTTTTAAGAATGAAGTCAGGAAGAGAGACAAGTAATAGGGAGAACATGGTTTAGTTTCTACTATAGTAAGAAAGGGGAAGGACAATTCAAGCTGTGAACAGGGAATGTAAGCATCAGAGTTGAGAGGAGGAGGAGAAAGGAGTCTGCTGGCTGCTGGGATCTGAATTGGCTTATCAATTTTTAAAAATTTGGTGAACACAGAATTTTATATAATTATAAGAAATAGAGTGCACTAGTTCCCTCTACCAAAAAGCCAGAGTACACAACCTGTGTGGAGAATATACATTTGATTTTGTGGACAGTGATCATTCCATTGCTCTCCCTCTTTTCTTATTCAGAATTATGAAATAGACTTTCTCTCCCACCTGCCATAATTCCCTGAAAGTTGGTTTCATCATGGTCACTCCTACAAAACTGTTCTCTCAAATGTCAAAGAAGTCTCCATTGCTATAAGTGTCAGACTTTGCTTTTTCCTCTTTCTCTTTTCCCTCTGATTCATTTTACACTTCTGAAAACCGTGCCTCCTGGAAACATTCTCTGACCTTAGTTTCCATGACACCACACTAGTTTTCTCTTTTCTCAGCACTAATTTAGTTCTCTCCCATGAAGCTGCTCATTCCACCTATATCATAACGGAAATGCTGTTCTTTGGTCAATCTTTGGCCTTTGCTTTTTTCTTTCCACACTCTCCTCAGTTTTTCCAGTTATAATTTCTATGTTAATTGCTCTCAGATCCCTACTTCTATCATCAATCTTTTCCTCAAAGAATCCTCTGGATTCTTCTACTTATGGGTCTTGCTGATATAATACATTTTACTTTTTCAAAAACTAATAAACATTTATCCTCTTATATTTGGGACATACCCTCTACATCTTGGGCTTCCCTGGTAGCTCAGATGGTAAGGAATCTGCCTGCAAATTCAGGAGACCCGAGTTCAATCCCTGGGTTGGGAAGATCCCCTGGAGAAGGAAATGGCTAGCCACTCCAGTATTTTGCCTGGAGAATCCCCCAGACAGAGGAGCATGGCAGGCTACAGTCCATGGGGTCACAAAGAGTCAGACACAACTGAGCACCTAAGCACAAACACTCTTTATATTAACTTCTGTCTTTCTTGATGACCTCACCATTATTCCAGTCAACCAAGGTCAGTATTTTGGAGTCACTTGTACCTCATCATTGCATTCAGTGAAATTCTTTCTTAAATAATATCTATTGTCTCTTCCTTTCAACGATTCTTAAGGCTAAAAAATGTGCTGAGTTTGACATTACAGTAACTCATGTCATTGTTCCTGGTGATACAGTTCAAAGCACCCTGAAATGTATGCTTGGAATTCTCAGTGGATGCTGGATCCTAAAATTTGAATGGGTGAAAGCATTCTACAAAGCAAAGAATGTGAACAGGAAGAAAAGAATGAAATTCCTGAAGGACCACAGAAAAGCAGGATCAACAGAGAACAGCTGTTGCCAAAGCTGTTTGATGGATGTTACTTCTATTTGAGGGGACCCTTCAAACACCATTCAAAGGACAACCTTATTAAGCTTGTCACTGCTGGTGGGGGCCAGATCCTCATTAGAAAGCCCAAGCCAGACAGTGATGTGACTCAAACCATCAATACAGTCGCGTACCATTCCAAACCTGATTCTGATCAGCGCTTCTGCACACAGTGTATCATCTATAAGGACTTGTCTAATCATCGCCCAGAGAGGGTTCGGCAGGGCAAAGTCTGAATGGCTCCTTCCAGCTGGTTTATAGATTGTGTGAAGTCCTTTGAGTTGCTCCCTCTTGACAAATGAACTCGCACAGTGTGATAACCTAGGGACTGTACTGTTTTCATCAGTCACGTTTTTACAAATAGGTAGACTCATTCATCGGAGAAGGCGATGGCACCCCACTCCAGTACTCTTGCCTGGAAAATCCCATGGACGGAGGAGCCTTGTAGGCTGCAGTCCATGGGGTCATGAAGAGTCGGACACGAGTGAGCGACTTCCCTTTCCCTTCCCTATTGTCTCTCCCAATGTCTGGATTCACAATGACCCTCATAAGACTAGGGTACCAAATCCTCTAGTCAGGAAATAAAACCTGTTCCCATTCTAAAACATATATGGAAATGCAAAGAACTACAAAAGCCAAAGCAATTTCCCAAAAAAATTTAAAAACTTACACTATTGCAATTGAAGACTACAGTAACGAGGCAGCATAGTACTGGTATAAGGATAGATATACAGCTCAGTGGAACAAAACATAGATCAAAAATGATCCACATATATATGGTCAATTAATTTTTACAAAGTTTTTAAATATCTTAATAATAGTATTATCAATAAATGTTGCTGTTACAAACAATTGGATAGCTAGACAGAAAAAATAAACCTCAAATCTTACCTCATGCCATATACAAAAAAATCAAAGTAAATCAAAGACATAAAAGTTAAAACAAAAATTCTAGATGAAAATATGTGAGAAAATCATGACCTTGGAATGAGAAAATTTCCTAGACACAAAATAAAAAAGCATAAACTATAAAAGGACAAAATCACAAACTGAACTTCATCAAAATAAAGCTTCTATGCTTCAATAGACATTGTTAGAAAAATGAAAAGGAAAGCCACAGACTGGGAAAAAATATCCACAATATACACGTCTAAACTTGTATTCAAATGTATAAAGAATTCTTAGAGCTCAATACTAAGAGACATGTTTTTAAATTGGAAAAATATTTAAATAGACATTTTACATAAGAAGATATACAAATGGTGAGTAAGTACATGAAAGAATGCTCAACATCATAGCCTTATTAGCCACCAGAGAAATGTAAAATAACACCATGAGGTACTACTCCATGCCCACTCAAATGGCTAAAATTAACAACTTGACAACCCCTAATGTTGTCAGGGAAGCAAAACAATTGGAACTCTAAAATATTGATGGCAGTCTTATAAAACAGTACAACCACTTTGTAAAACAGTTTAGCATATTTTTAGAAAAATAAATACATACTTACTCCATGATTCAATATTTTTCCTAAGTATTTACACAAGAGAAATTAAAACTGATGTCCATATAGAGAAGCGAACATGAATATCCTAGAAGCCTTATTCCTAAAAGCCAAAAACTAAAAACCACTGAAACTTTTATGGTGTATCTATACAATGAAATATGGCTCAGCAATAAAAGGAACAGATTACTAATACAAACAACATGACTGATGCTATCAAGCATTATATTAAACCAAAGAAGTCAGACACAAAAGAGTGGATACAATGTGATTCCATTTATAGGGCACGCTAGAAAATATAATTTTAATCTACACTTGCAATAAAGCAAGAGGTGGTTACCAGAATTGTTAGGGAATTGACTGTAAAAGAACACTTTTAGGGATGGGAACTTTTAGGGATGAAGGGAATGTTCGTGATTATGATGGTAGTTACACAGTCACATAAAGTTATCAAAATTCACCAAAATGTATACCTATATTGGTGCATTTTGTTACATCATTTACAGTAAACATGGTGTTTATCACATTGTATAACATTATATAGTACAATAGGATGGAATGTAATATACCTCATCTAAGTTGATTTTTAAAAAGATTCTCATTTGGCCAAAAATAAGATTTTATGCTTGCAAATCTGTCACTGCTAGATCCACAGCTCTTTAGGGGCTCACTGTGATGTAAGAAGCATGGGAATTGGCTAGACCCTAGGGAGTCAGAACCTGATGTGGAATCTGTTAATGTCATAACACGTGGTCTTGGGGACTTCAGTGATGGCCCAGTGGTAAAGACTCTGCCATTTCAGGGGGCCTGGGTTCAATCCCTTGTTGGGAAACTAAGATCCCACATGCTACACGGGGTGGCCAAAAAAAAGAAAACCAAAAAGCATGTGGTCTTGGGCAAACCATTTAAATTTTTTCTTGGTATGGCTCTATGATAGGAAGAAACCATCCAAGTATTTTTTTTAAAGTCAACAAAAAAAAAGAAGAAAACAGTGTGAGACAATGGAAGATGAGAAAGACAGAGAGAAATTATTTCTAGATTATCCTCTTGGGAAAATAAGAATGTTGAAACAGCAGAATATAATGAAAAGATAGAATAGCAAGTGTTTTAATCAGGAAGATTACATTCCAAATAGAAAAAGAGAAAAAAGCTTGAAGATGCAAAGAAAACTGTATTTACAAGAAAACAAACTATTACGGAATGTATTGATACTTACAACAAATCATGTATGTTATTTAAATTGGTGTGAACCTGTTAGGAAGTGAGAAGGAACTTAAAACATGCAACTTGGCTAACCTCACAAAAAATATTACATGTCAATTATTCTTCCAAAAAAACAAAAACTCTATGACCTCTCCAGAGACCTTGAAACACAAATTTCAAGATGCCAGGGACTCTTTAAAAATCTATGATTATTATAGCTATCTGAAGAAGCCAGAGAAAGAAAAACACTTGATCATAGGATGGGAAAGAATCTGCCAGACTGTGCTTTTATTTTTTTTACGACATGAGCCCATTTGTCATGTCTTTGCAGCTTCCCATCGCAGAACTCCAGATCCTGGCCCATAAAGGATGCAGGAGCACAAGGGACTAGATCTTGCTTAAGGTAAGACACACATACAGGTAACCCAGGCACATTGCAAACTTAATCTGAAAGCATCTACAAAAGCAAAACACCCTGGTGCTTCTTCAGGGCTTTATAATCTTACAATCACTTTCTCTCTCTCTAGATTGGACTGGAGCTTAGAGAAAAAGAGGTGCGTGACATGCACACTGGCCCTGAAAGTTACATCTGTAGGAGGAGGAGAAGGAAAACCTATAAACTCAGACATCATGAGAAGAATCTCCAAGGAAAAGCCATGTTGACTAGCCCAGTTCTCCAGGGTCTCTTTTCCTCAGAACTTCCTGATTGTCTCAAGGGAATGAGTAGAGTCAGATTCCAGACAGGTGTCAAGGGATCTTATTAAAAAGAAGACTTCATTTTTTCCAAGTGGTTGGTGATTTGTGATCCTGAAGCCATCCTCTCAGATGGTGTCTCTGCCCCTATCGTGGACTTTAGAAGATGGGAGATTAGCCTCTATAGTGCTTCCAAGAGAGGGCACTTAAGTACATAAACAGTATTTCCCAAGGACACTCATTTGTTAATAAATTCCATTTCCATTTTAGCAAGACAGATTTTCTTAGCCTGAGTATTAGCAGTTAGACTCCTTCTGGGAGACTTTCCAACAAATATGTCATGCTCCTGGCATCCAGAGTTCCCTTTTGTTGTTACTGTTTACTTGCTAAGTTGTGTCCAACTCTGCGTCCCCATGGACTGTAGCCCGCCAGATCCCTCTGTCCATGGGATTTTGCAGGCAAGAATACTGAGTGCATTTCCATTTCCTCCTCCAGGGGACTGAACCCATGGTCTCCTGTCTTCTGCATTACAAGTGGATTCTTTACCTGCTGAGCCATCCATGGCTCCCTATCTTTGCCCACTGCCCACTCCTCTGGACTGATCCAAATCCCTTTCCCCTGAGCATCCTTCAAGACTCTTCCAAGACTGCAGCAAATAATGTTTTAATTTTTCCACTTGATCTATGCTTATTCCTCCCTTCCCTACATGGAAGTTACAAAATGGTGTAAAGGCTTTAATGTACTTTTACTTCCTCCTTATACCTTATGGTATAAGGTCATTCTATCAGACTAGATATGTACACCTCCAATTTAATACACTCAAATGCCAGGATCATAATCAAGCAGTCATGTTAACTCTGACATCTGTTTCTATCCAGTTATATGTTCTCAAAGCATTTCAGAGCATTTCAATGGAAGTCAGAATAAGGATTTCTTTAATAGCCCTAAATCCTGTTCTATATTGTTTCAAATCCAGTAACCTCTGGTTTCAGTCTTTCCTTTTACAATGTTTACAGAGTTTACAGTGACCTTGATAATTTGCACAATCCTTGACTTTAGAAGTTATCTGAAGCACATTCATAAATTCTTTAGTTAATCCTCAGTTATCTCCGACATTGGGCTTCCCTGGTGGATCAGTGGTGAAGAATCCACCTGCCAAGCAGGAGATGTGTGTTCAATCCCTGGTTTGGAAAGATCCCCTGGAGGAGGAAATGGCAACCCACTGCAATATTCTTGCCTGGAGAATTCCATGGACAGAGGAGCCTGGTGGGCTACAGTCCTTGGGATCACAAAAGAGTCAGACATGACTTAGAGACTAAACAACAACAATCTCCAAGGTCTCTGCTCCCTCCTACCTTAAGTGTCTCTCAGGTCTGACAAAGGCAATACCATTACCGATTCCCATTCCCCCGACACTTGAGATTTTTAACAAGATTTCAAACTTATAGAAAAGTTGCAAGTACACTACAGGGAACTCCTACATACTCTTTCCTGGATTCACCAATTGTTTATATTTTGCCCCATCTGCCTCATCTAAATCTAACTCTAAAGGAGTTGAGAGTCAGTTGGATACATCATGCCCCTACAGCCTTAAATACGCCTTTGAAAGTTTTCTAAGAAAAAGGAAATTCTATCACACAGCACAATGAAATTACAAAGACACGGAGTCAAGAACCACTGTCACTTATCTCAACACTTACTGGCAGGAAACAGAAATTAGACCCAGATTTCAGTTCTGCATATCACAATACCAATGCTCCCCTTCCAAAACGCAAAATATCGTACCCCTTCCAATTCTTCCTAACCCAGTAATGCTTTTGCCCAAGGGCCTGAGAAAGAATAACTTATTTTAGAAAAGAAAGGGCAGAAGGAGAATTAGAGCCCCTCAACCTTACCTCTTCTCCTTCCACCTAATCAAGAACATTATTTCCCAAAGAAGCCAGTCTCCTGAGTTAATGATCATCCAATGCTCATGTCCATCTAGAAAATCTACAAAGATTCATTCCCATTTTTCCCATGTCTCAAATAATTTCTCTTACTTTCCTTTTTACTGCTGCTCAACTATCTTCCCAAGCAAGACTAAGTACCACTTTCTCTTTAAATTCCTTCCCCCTCCTCAAATTTACAGAAAAGTTGAAAGGGCAATACAAAGGAATTTTTCTTGAACCATTAGAGTAAGTTTTTGAGACCTTTAAATACTTTAGAAGTCCCTACAAACAAGGACATTCACCTACGTACCACAAAGCCATCACCCCAATCAGGAAAGTAACACTGACTCACTATCTTCTAATCCTCAGGTCCCATTCAGTGTTTTGCCAGGTGTCCCAAACATAAATCCAGCTCAGAATCAAGCTTTGTGTTCATTGGCATGCTTTGTTAATCTTCTTTAGTTTAGAACGGTCTCTCAGCAATCCCTTGTCTTTCATAACTTGGATGTTTCCAAAGATTACAAGTCGAGTATTTTATTAAAAGTCTCTGAAGTTTAATTTGTCTGCTGTCTTCTCATGATTAGAAGCAGGTTATGGACCTTTAGCAGGACAGAAGTGATGTTGTGTTTTTTCACTGCATGCTATCAAGAGGCACATGGTTCTGAGTTATCCCACTTCTAATGATACCCAGTTGGATTGCTTAAAGTGGCATAAGTCAAGATTCTCTACTTTGAAGTACTCTTTCTCTTTAAATTAATAAAATATTTTTCAGGGAGGTAGTTTTGATAATTGTTTGATAAATATCTTTTCCTGTTCTTTATCAATTATTTATATATATCATTTTATGATTCATTGTTTACCTTGTTTATTCAATATATTATCATTATTTTGACAATTTATTTTGATTCTTCAGTTATTTTCCATTTGCTCAGTGGAATCGCCTTCAAGCTGACTTTGGTGTCCTTTTGACACGTTCATATTATTCTTTGATCATTTCCTTCCTTTCTGGTTTTAAAAATAAAAGTCCAGACTCTGTGTTTGCCTGCCTCAGACCTAGAATTAACCATTTGTCCAAGCATTACTGGTTCTTTTTACTGATATGCAGCATGTAGAAAGGAAGTTTGGGATCTGCTTTCAGGCACTTGCATTAGAAACAGCTCGGGAACATGCAATGCAAATACACACACACACACCACACACACACACACACACAAACACACACACACACAGTGAAAATCATGCGTTCACAGCAATATCTCCAATTTCTATCTTTTCCCTTATCTCTTCACTTATTGTAATTCCACAAATTTATATTAACATTATAATTCGACAAATATCTAGTGAGTCCCTAAGATATATATGAAGCAAAGTGCTAGATGATGGGTGGGATCTCAGAGATAAGGATAAAATAGAATATTTTGTAAGATTTTGTAAGGGTGTTTAGAGGAATATACAAATAACTATACTGTGAGATAATACTGTAATAACAGAAAATGCCATAATAATGACTTTCAAGAACTTACTCTGTAAAAAGCACTGTGTACCTGCCGGCCACTAAAACCTCACAAAGGGTGGCAACTTATATTACTGTACACATATGAGGAGTTAAATGTTCCAACAGTTTCAGTGTTTGCTTGGGTTTCCAAATTTAGAAAATGAGAGTGCTCTGCTTGGAGTCCATATTTGTCCAATTCCAAAATCGTTTTCCTTCATCACTATGGCATTCAGAAGATGGAAATATCCCATCTGTCAGGAGATCAGGAAAGACTTCATGAGGTAAATGGCATATAAGATAGACTTTCAAGAACTGGGATTTTGAGAAACAGATATGTCTGAAAGCTACTTAGGTTACAGAGAAGAGAATGAATCAAAGAGTTTAAAGGGGAGACTCAGGGCATATATTCAAAAGTAGAAGACTTTGAGTACACAATAGAATTTGTGAAGGAAGTAAGACAAGACCAATAGATTGGAAAAGAACTGTAAATGGTTCTAGATCCCAGAAAAATGAGTCTGTGTTTCATTCAAGATGCAAAAGTTAACCTAAGCCCAACTCCACCACTGAACCTAACTAAGGTTATCAGAAGAATGACATTGTAGAAAACTGCTTCCAGGAAGTGACAGTTAGGGTCTGGCCAGCTTTCAGTATTAGAAGAGAAGAAAAAGAGATTCTGGAAGGCAATTACTGAATCAGGACAATGAGGCTGGAAGGTAAGATGAAGTAAAGGACATGAAGTACTGACTAAAACAAAAGGGGAGTGTGTGTGTGTGTGTGTGTGTACACAGGTCAGGAGGAGAAGAACCAAAATAAGATATAGAACAGTTGAATGGGATTTAAAGTGGAATAGATGGAATAATATCTATGCATAAACAACTTCAGTTTGAAATATGGAGTGGGGAGAGCAAGGTTGAGTTAAATCCAACACATGATGGTTGTAACTCCAATACAAAAGAAATCGAGGTTACTGGATATAGCCCAGCAAAAAAGCCACTCTCTTATCTGCAAAACTTAAATACTGCATGGCACACAAGAGATGTTCATTAAAATTGTGTTTACATTTTTTTTTAAAAATGTGTTTAGTAAATGTACGCTTGAATGGATGTGAAGGCAGTATCACCACATACAGATACTGAACGTCACCTTGACAGGCTTGGGGCAGAAGAGAACAAAGCTGCAAGATTCTGACATCTGAAGATGGTGAATGAGGGTCTGGGAGGTCAAGTCATAAGGAGAAAAGGGAAAGGAAAAGGGAAAGATGAAAGATGTCTCACGACAATTCTCTAGAAACCAGAGGTGGTATCCCCCATTGCTCTGAATCTCTGTAGCAAAGTGCTGGGATGTCATACTGAATTAGTAACAGAGAGGTGGATTCTGTGGCTACAGCAGAAACCAGAATCCCAGAATACCCCACAAACAGACTGCTTCACAGAAGAGTAAGAGGAAAAGAAGTCCCTGCATCCACAGCTCATGAGAGGCCTGAGTTCAGGCAGGCTCCCCTCCCACCCACATGGCTCAGAACTCCCAGCAGAGCACAGGGCCGTGGGCAAAGCGGCCCTTGGAGAGTGGAATCAGGCCCTTCTGATGTGGCCGGTGTGGCCTCTTATCTCATCCATAACACCACAGCTCCACAGTACTCTCTCCCAGCACAGAATCTGGGTCACAGTGGAACGGAGCTCTGGCTGTCCTCTGTACCTAATAAGTAGCTTGCATTGATTTTCCAGCCCTCCCTTCGCCACCAGCAGCTCTGACCATCGGCACCAGGGGGCAGGCCTGGAAAATCACTCACACATTATTGGTGCTCTCCATCCCCCCACCCACCCAGAGGTGAATATAAACCCTGAACAGCCTGAGGTCTGAGTATGAGAATCTCTATGTAGGTGAGTCAGAAGCTGGCTAGATCACCAACCACTGGGTTGTCTGCTACACTCATGCTGGTCACCCCTGCTTCTCTAACAGCCCCAGGCCAAGAACATAGCTGCTGCTATGGGTCTCTGTTTCCACTCTCCCAGAAGCCTTTGCTCAGGTAGGTTAGAAGGTCAGGGTACATAAGTCTATGTGGTGGGAAAGTAGGGAAAATGTGAATGGAGAAATCATGGGAAGGAAAGACTAGAGATTATTAAATACATGACTGAATTTATGATTTCTCCTGTTGACATTTTAGGTGAAAATTGTTGTATCCCCTTCTTTCTCTCACAGACATGAGTAGGAAGGTGTTTATTTTTTCCTAAATGGTCTAGTAACACTCATGTGAGCTTGATCACACAGCCAGAGGAACCTCTGCAGAACTTCACTCTGTGTCTTTGTGCTTATCCTGGCCTCTCCCCATGTCTCAAGCCTGTCCTCCTACAGCTACAGGCCAATAAAAATGAGATGACCTTTTTTTTTTTTTTTTTTTTTTTTTGAAGCACTGCATCTTCATTGCTGTGGGCAGGCTTTCTCTAGTTGCATCAGTTGGGGCTACTCTTTAGTTGCAGTGCACGGGCTTCTCATTGTGGTGGCTTCTCTTGTTGCAGAGCACAGGCTCTAGGCACTTGGACTTCGGCAGTTGAAGCACATGGGCTCTGTAGCTGTGGTGCACAGGCTTAGTGGCCCTGTAGCATGTGGAATCTTCCCAGACCAGGGCTCAAACCTGTGTCCCCCACATTGGCAGGCAGATTCTTAATCACTGGACCACCAGGGAATCTTGAGATGATTGTTTTTAAGCCTAGGACTGGAGAGTAGAGTGTTATCTTGTGGGTGACAAGATTTTCTCCAAGGTCTCTAAGGACTTCCTTGCCCAGGTGCACACCTGTGCAAGTGAGGAGTCATCCTCCGGTACTGCCAGACTCTGGCTCAACAGGCAGATTTGGGTGAGAAAGGGACTCAAACAGGGTTACTCTGTGGGGACTCACCCCATATTGTCCTGGGGCAGGAGCAGAATTCCTATTGAGGTGGGTTTGATCAGAGCCAGGCCTTTGTAGGAGGGATTGGATTGGGGATTTGTATCTGTCCATCTCCAGAAAAAACTGACTGGCTTGTGTGTGGAGGTATCTCCATCTGACCCAGTGTCCTGGAGTGGTGAGCAATGAACAGTGAAATACAGGATTATGTGCTGACCAGGCATCAGAAGTCGAACTGAAGTTCTGTTCCAACAGGACAAAGATAGCGAGAAGGAAAATTACCCACAGGAAAGACCAGCTCTAAAGTCAATTACACTGATCCCCTATGGCTATTGCTATTTTCTTTGAAGTATCCTATCTATTGAAATGCTTAATTTACAGTAAAAGTACAATGACTTCTAGCATTTGTTCAATTTTTTTTATGGCCCCAAACATCTTTTATTTAAGGTTCATATTTTTGAGTTGTGTTGTTATTCAGAAAATAAGGAATAACCAGTGTGCAATAAAAACAAAATCTGTTGTAAGAGGGGAAAAAAAGTAAAGGGTTTAACTTCTACTAGTAAGAAAAGGTTTTGGACTTCCCACTCAAAGGAGCTTATTCTTATTTTACTCACAACTATCTATCTCTGTGGAACTTCACTGCTGCTGCTGCTGCTACTAAGTCACTTCAGTTATGTCTGACTCTGTGTGACCCCATAGATGGCAGCCCACCAGGCTCCCCCATCCCTGGGATTCTCCAGGCAAGAACACTGGAGTGGGCTGCCATTTCCTTCTCCAGGAACTTCACTGAGAACCTGCTAATTGGGGTTTCCAGGGCACAGTTAGCAGAAACAGAAGGGTAGAACAGGTTGGGAGAATCTGTACTCACTAAGAGCTATGGCGCCTCCTTCCTCTGGGGCACATCCCCAGAGCTGATCTCACAAAATCTGGGGCCGCATAGTCCACGGCAAATCTTTACCTCCAGTAGCCCTTCAGTGCCTGCATGGTAAGTTGCTTCAGTGCTGCCCAGCTCTTTGCGACACTATGGACTGTGTTGCCATGCCCTCCTTAAGGGACCTTCCCAACCCAGGGATTGAACCCACATCTCTTACGTCTCCTGCATTGGCAGGCAGGTTCTTTACCAGTAGCACCACCTGGGAAGCCCCCTATAGCCCCTGAAATGCCATAAAATAATCATTGACATAACAGTGTCCCAAAGTCATCAAGAAAATACATTATGAATAACTCTCATGTCACCTTTGCTTAAAATCCCTCTAAGATTCCCAGGCACTTATAGCAGAAGTTAAATATTTTGGCAAGTTAAATATTTTGGCAAAGTTAAATATTTGCTGAAGGATTTAACTACTTGTCTGAAGGCCCTGCAAATAAAATATTCAGCCTATTGATTGGTATGTAATATATATCAATGATATTGCAATTAATATCTGAGGATAGTGAAGAACAGGAGAGCCTTCTGCAATATCCGTGAGGTTGCAAAGAATCAGACATAACTTAGTGACTAAACAGCAACAAAAATTATAATCAAAATCATTTGTTTTATTATTGTGATTAATAATAATGTAATAAATAATACTAATAACATCATATACACTGCTGTTATATATTTTAGTAGTATTTTAGTATATGTTAGTATTTTATTGTTATACAAAATACTATAATTAATAATATTAGTATACTATATATATTGCTTGCTGCTGCTGCTGCTAAGTCACTTCAGTCGTGTCCAACTCTGTGCGACCCCAGAGATGGCAGCCCACCAGGCTCCCCTGTCCCTGGGATTCTCCAGGCAAGAACACTGGAGTAGGTTGCCATTTTGTTCTCGAATGCATGAAAATGAAAACTGAAAGTGAAGTTGCTCAGTCGTGTCTGACTCCTAGTGACCCCATGGACTGCAGCCTACCTGGCTCCTCTGTCCATGGGATTTTCCAGGCAAGAGTGGGGTGCCATCGCCTTCTCCGATATATATTGCTTACTATATTATTATTATTGTTTTTGTGTGAAACACATCCCACACTGTCTTGTTCTTAGTTGGTGCTTAGGAGGAGTGGGTTTCAATTCTTTCAACTCCTTTGCCAAACAGAAAAGAGCAAAAGATGCTGGATTTAAGAGGGACTAGTCCCAGTTTAGCACATCACAGGGGCACTGGCCTTAGTTTGCAAAGAGTGGAGTCAATGAAGATCAGAAAACAAGAATTCAGAAAGAGCCAAGGGTTTAACCCACCTTACCATCCTCTCCCTTCCACCAAAAGTTGAAACCAACCTAAGAGAAGACTTAATAAGTGATGAAAGGCATAGGCACAGGCACAGCACAGTGTAATGAAAACAGAAGATTTCAGAAAGAGATGATCAAGTTAGAGTTGCCATCTGAGCCTACAAAGATTTCCTAAAAACTGAGGAAGAGCGGCTACAATGGGTTTCTTATAAGTCAGGTCCCATAAGCCTCCCCACCAAGTAGTAGGGAAACAGGTAAGTAAACCAAGAAAAGCAGGTGTTTTACTGATATACGAAATATTTAGCTTCTCTTTGTTATCTCCTGACTTAACTATATGTTTTCTGTTTATGATACATCTCCCCTTGATTTTATATCTTGAAACAGTATTCAAATAAAAGACATGATCCTCCCTGTTCTATTTAATTAAATATAATGAGAATAACTTTCTTCAAACATTAAATTAACACAAACTCTGAAGGAATTGGGCAGAGAGAAAAGATATATGTTTCATTTTATATAAAAGTATAATCTTCTAAGCATTACAAATATATATGAAAGCTGCTCAGTCAAGTCCAACTCTGCGATCCCATGGACTGTAGCCTGCCAGGCTCCTCTGTCCATGTAATTCTCCAGGCCAGAATACTGGAGTGGATAGCTGTTCCCTTCTCCAGGGGATCTTCCCAACCTAGGGATCAAACCCAGGTCTCCAGCATTACAGGCAGATTCTTTACTGAGTCACCAGGAAAGCCCATATATATATGGCGCTAGTGGTAAAGAATCCACCTGCCAATTCTGGAGACGCAAGAGACACAAGTTCAATCTCTGGATTGGGAAGCTCCCCTGGAGAAGGAAATGGCAGCCTGCTCCAGTATTCTTGCGTGGAAAATTCCATGGACAGAAGAGCTTGGTGGGTCACAAAGAGTTGGCCTGTGGCCCATGGGTCACAAAGAGTTGGACATGACTGAGCACACAGCACACACACATACAACACACACACACACACACGTACATACACAGACACATATATGGGGCTTCCCTGGTGGCTCGGATGGTAAAGAATCTGCCTGCAATGCAGGAAACTCAGCTTCAATCTCTGAATTCAGGAATTCCCCTACAGAAAGGAATGGCTACCCACTCCAGTATTCTGGCCTGGAGAATTCCATGGACAGAGGAGCCTGGCAGGCTATAGTCCATGGGGTCACAGTCAAACATGACTGATCAACTAACACTTATATATAATCTAAGAAAAAAGAAAGGCGTTCTTTATATCCAGAAAACAGAACATTAAAAATCCAAAACATCTGAAACCAAAACCACAACCATTACCAGTTTGTTCAATCCCACATAATTAATTCTTATTCTGCTTGATCTTGGGTGAGCAGTTTTATGAACCTGTCAGTTTCTCTATTAGAGTTCTAGAAATACCAACTCAGTCCAGTGCTATGGTCTCAAAATTATGTAAACTAAGCCATCAGAATCCTCTAGCCCAGAGTTCTTGTCATAGTCTTTTCCAAGGGTCTCTGAGAAGACAAAGCATTCCGGCCTATAGATAATGGCAAATACTTCCAGGGAAGAATCAGAGCAAAACAAAATCTGTCTGTGGGTGATAAAATATTTAAAATGGCGTGTTTAAGATCTGGTAACAGTTAATAAGAATATTTGGTTGTTTCTATGACATTCAACATTATAGAATAATTACTAGAATGGTGATTGGACATCTCATGGGTGTCCTAATTTCTAGGAAATTAATACAACTTCTGAAATATTTACATTTATATTTACCCATACAAATATAACCTAAATTAATATCACTTCTTATTTGGAAGAGGACAAGCCTTTCCATGCAATAATCCAACCTATCAAATAAACCAAATTAGTATAACATCTTTCTTTTCACAAGGTGAGAGAACAAATCCCTTGAGACTTTCCATGGAGTCTTTGGAATAAGTCAGTTTGGAGTCAAGATAATTTCATTTAGGATCTGACTTGGAGAAGGCAAAATTGTCAAAAGTGTTAAAAAAAAAAAAAATACCCTTAGCTCTTTGAAAAGTGATAAGACTTGGTTTTCTTAAATAATCAAGGATAAGGTTAACTAACATAAGGCATACATAACATAAGGCTGATAAAAATCTTTGTTTCTTAGATGGGTGACTTAAAAGATAAAGAAAAATAGTTTGCAATCTATTAAGAACAAACCAACAATCCAAGAAAACTCTTGTTATATTAGTAGAAAGAAAAACAGATTCTAGTTTTGCACTGTTACATTTTTGAGCTTATCTTTAAAACACCATATAAATAAATCCATTCAATCTTAGCCAGCTGAACAACACATAAAATTACTCTTCCTCTAAATCTCCTATAACTTTCTATATCCATTCAATTTTTTCCCCTACATTTTTCTCTTTCTCACTCTGGGACAAACAGTCATTTCACTTCAGGACAAAATTATTCTGTTTTTCTTTACTGAAGACACATGCTTCAACATATCGCAAACTTTTTCTTACTGAAACATATCCTACTTTTCTGTATACTTTGCCTGAAAAAGTTGTTCCCTTATTATTTTTGGTAGTTTTATTTTCATACACTTATTATAATTTTTTAGACATTAGTAACCTGTCTTTCACAGAAAAAAAATCTGGGAGGAAGTAGACAATTATGAACTGCCTGTCACATACCAGTATTCTGTGGTAGACTAACAAATTTTCTGAATATACAATTTTATAGGTCTATACTTCCTCATATTTTTCAATGTGGTAAAAAGAACATATTGACAGACTCAAATATATTTAGATTCTCTATAACAAACAAAATTCAAAAGCAGAAAGCACATACACTTAAATGTATATTCAGTAATGAATTATTTAGCAGTTCAGGTTACTTAGAAATGATTGAGATGTTTAGTGAATATCTATTACTTAGCAAAACTCTAAGATTGTAGGTTACAAAAAAGAAAAAGAAAAAGATTTTGGAAACTAATTTTAGGCAGACACAAAACTGCCCATAATCTCCAATTATTTCCCTGTTAACTATTTTCACAGTGCATATTGGGGGTGGAGAACCCTGAAAAAATAAATTAAATGCTTGGAAGGTTTTTTGTTTGTTTTACTTCTGTGCTGGATTTACATTAGGCAATGGATATCAAAGAATTCGTTTTTACTGCATCTTTACTTATACATTTGTTTTTTAGATTGAATTGATAACTTTTATAATCTTAAATATCTAGTAGATATCATATTACCTTATTTGACCAGTAAACCCAAGTAGAATAAAAATGTATGCTCGTATTACAGTCAGTACTGATAGTCAGAAGGTATTGCTGTTTTTACTCAACAGTATTAAATTAATGTCAACAGTATTAAATTAATGTCAACAGTATTAAAATAATCTTCAAAGATTTGCTCAACTCACAGTTTTTGGGATTGTTCCTATATTTCTGGAAGATTTTAGTAATATTTAATTTATATAAACACTCATTTACCTCTAAGCTGATTTAAATAGAGCTCTTTACAGGACTTTATAAATTTGGTAATACCATTCAGAGGAAGGAAAATATCACAGATGCATAACATATGTACATACATCCATAAACATATGTACAGACAGATGCAAACAGATCTTATACCTTTCCATCTAAAATTTTAGCCACGAGCCAGGTAAACACAGAAGCACAAAAACTCACTGGTTTATTTCCACTCTCTGTCTAAATCGTGTTTCTGACAAATAGAACAAGTCAAGGCTAACCACTCAATATGAGAGTTAAATCCTTTTACCAATATCCGCAGATCTTTTGCCCTGTCTTACAGACACTAGACTACATTATAGGTGAGAGACTGAGGGAATGTGAAGCAGCTGCTGTGAAGCTGTCTCCAAAGTCTGACCCAGTTAAAATATCCAGTCTGTTTCCAATTGGCCTTCTTTATTTTTCTTTTCAGCCTCATGCAATTGCTTTTGGGGGTCCCTGAGTCCCTTGAAGGGCTTCCCTGATGGCTCAGACAGTAAGAATCTGCCTGCAAAGTGGGAGACCTGGGTTCGATTCCTGGGTTGGGAAGATCCCCTGGAGGAGGGCATGGCAACCCACTGCATTATTCTTGCCTGGAGAATCCCCATGGTCAGAGGAGCCTGGTGGGCTACAGCCCATGGAGTCCCAAAGAGTTGGACATGACTGAATCCCTTGAGAGCCCCAGGGGACAGAGAGCAACAAGTCCAAGTGCCTGAGAGGCTAGAGTGAGAAGAAAAAGGTCTGGCATGGTGAACAGAGGATGAAGGGGCCTGAAGAGAGGCAAAAAGGATTCAAGGAGTGGAAGGAAATATTGAAGGCTGTGAAGGAGGAAGGATGAGTGGAAGCAGTGGGAAGCGAGAAGTCTCAGAGGAACAAGATTGAACAGATCCTCAGTTTCCCAATGAAGTTCCTATCAACATTAGTAAAGTCATGCCAGCAAGAAAGCAAGCAGAAGTTAGCAGAACATATAGTCATATGAGTTCAAGAAGAGGGTTTCAGCTGACTGAGAAGCTCCACTGGGAGAAACAGAATCAAAAAGAGAAAACAGAGGTCTCAAAAGAGCCAGGGGGGGAAAATTCCCAACCTAGGACTCAAGGACTAAATCCACACTTGACAAAAAAAGCCAGAAAGAAATTTTCTAGCCCAGAAAGTCAGAAAGTGTATTTCCATTTGAAACAAAGAACCAAGCCCAGGACTCAGGGAGTGAATGAATCTTACTCCAAACAAAGAGCCAGAAAGAAAGCCTTACAGCCCAATGTGTATTAGTCATAAAGTCATGCCCAACTCTTTGCGAACCCATGGACTGTAGCCCACCAGGCTCCTCTGTCCATGGGATTTCCCAAGCAAGAATACTTGAGTGGGTTGCCATTTCCTTCTCCGAGGGATCTTCCCGACCCAGGATTAAACCTGGGTCTCCCATATTGCTTCTCTCCACACTGTTTCTGTCCTTTAATGTGCATATCTTTGTGAAATGTTTCCTTAGTATCTCTAATTTTCTTGAAGAGATCTCTAGTCTTTCTCATCCTACTGTTCCCCTACACTTTTTTGCATTGTTCACACAGGAAAGCTTTTTTTCATCTCTCCTTTCTATTCTTTGGAACCCTGCATTCGCATGGGCATATCTTTCCTTTTCTCCTTTGCCTTTAGCTTCTCTTCTTTTCTCAGCTATTTTTAAGGCCTCCTCAGACAACCATTTTGCCTTTTTACATTTCTTTTTCTTCCAGATTGTTCTGATCACTGCCTCCTGTACAAAAAGGACAGAAAGAGCATAGACCTAAGAGAAGCAGAATTATTAAGAAGAGGTGGCAAGAATACATAGAACTATACAAACAAAAAAAAAAGATTTTAATGACCCAGATAATCATGATGTTGTGATGACTCACCTAGAGCCAGACATCCTGGAATTCAAAGTCAAGTGGGCCTCAGGAAACACAATTATGAACAAAACTAGTGGAGGTGATGGAATTGCAGCTGAACTATTTCAAATCCTAAGACGATGCTGTGAAAGTGCTGCACTCAATATGACAGCAAATTTGGAAAACTCAGCAGTGGCCACAGGACTGGAATAGGTCAGTTTTCATTCCAATCTCAAAGAAAGGCAATGCCAAAGAATGTGAAAATTACCACACATTGCACTCATTTCTCATGCTAGCAAAAGTAATTCTCAAAATTCTCCAAGCCAGGCTTCAACAGTACATGAACTAAGAACTTTCAGATGTTCAAGCTGGATTTAGAAAAGGGAGAGGAACCAGAACTCAAACTGCCAACATCCATTAGATCATAGAAAAAGCAAGAGAATTCCAGAAAAACATCTACTTCTGCTTCATTGACTATGCTAAAGCTATTGACTGTGTGGATCACAGCAAACTGTGGAATATTCTTAAAGAGATGGGAATATCAGATCACCTTACCTGCCTCCTGAGAAACCTGTACACAGGTCAAGAGCAACAGTTAGAACTGGACATGGAACAACAGACTGGTTCCAAATAGGGAAAGGAGTATGTCAAGGCTGTATATTGTCACCCTGCTTATTTAACTTATATGCAGAGTACATCATACGAAATGCTGGGCTAGATGAAGCACAAGCTGGAATTAAGATTGTTGGGAGAAATATCGATAACCTCAGATAGGCAGTTGGCACCACCCTTATGGAAGAAAGTGAAGAGGAACTAAAGAATCTCGATAAAAGTGAAACAGGAGAGTGAAAAGGCTAGCTTAAAGCTCAACATTCAAAAAACGAAGATCATGGCATCCAGTCCCATCGTGTCATGGCAAATAGATGGAGAAACAATGGAAACAGTAAGAGACTTTATTTTGGGGGGGTCAAAAATCACTGCAAATGGTGACTGTGGCCATGAAATTAAAATATGCTTGCTCCTTGGAAGAAAAGCTATGACCAACCTAGACAGAATATTAAAAAACAGAGACATTACTTTGCCAACAAAGGTCCATCTAGTCAAAGCTGTGGTTTTTCCAGTAGTCATGTATGGATGTGAGTGTTGGACCATAAAGAAGGCTGAGCACTGGAGAACTGATGCTTTTAAACTGGTGTTGGAGAAGACGTCTTGAGAGTCCCTTGGACTGCAAGAAGATCAAACCAGTCAATCCTAAAGGAAATCAATCCTGAATATTCATTGTAAGAACTGATGCTGAAGCTCCAATACTTTGGCCCCCGATGCGAAGAGACAATTCATTAGAAAAGACCCTGATGCTTGGAAAGATAGAAAGCAGAAGGAGAAGGGGACAGCAGAGGACGAGGTAGCTAGATGGGATCACCAACTCAATGAGCATGAGTTTGAACAGGCTCCACGAGATAGTGAAGGACAGGGAAGTCTGGCATGCTGCAGTCCGTGGGGTTGCAGAGTTGGACATGACTGAGGGACTGAACAACTCCTGTATTGCAGGCAGATTGTTTTACCATTTGAGCCACCAAGGAAGCTACAGCCTAGTAGGTACCTCACAAATAAAGAAGCCTTGGCCTCTAACCCAGCTTCTAGAGTATCCTCAGAATCTTAAGAACCAAAATCTATCAGTAGGCTGTCATCTGGGGCACCTGTTCATAATCTGGACTCACCAATGGACCCTCAACAATCAGAAACAAAGACAAAGTCATCAACGGTGTTGATTGCTGCAGCCTAGGTAAGAGGTCCAAGGGTCCAACGATGCATCTTATGTAAGTCACAGCATAGGTACTTCCAAAGAAAAGCCAGGGCCAGACAGTAGGTGAAGCAGTAAAAACCAGTCTTACTCAGAAATACCACATTAGAAGGAAGAGACATGAGTATAGAGCTAAGCTCAATTCCAAATACAGCAAGGGCAAGTGGGCATTTATAATCCAGGAGCACGGTGGGGGTCAGGATGTTCCAAAGAGGATGCATCATGGTAAAGAACACTATGATTCAACTGACTTGACAAAATTCTTGCTGATGGCAGACCAGCGTGAATAGATATCAAGGGTGGGGGATAAGGAACTTGATTAGATATTAAGGGTGATCAGATATCAAGTGTGAAGGGTTGTTTCTCAATTGACTTTACAGGATTCTTGCTAAAACCAGTCCTGACAAGAACAGACACAGAAGTCCACCATTAAGTAAAGAAGAGGGCTTAGAAGGGCCTGACTAAAGACTGGTCAAGGAGAGAGCCTCTGTCACCTTAAACCCTGAAAGATGTCCAGGAGGCAGGTGGGCTAAAAGTCAATAAATCTCCCATGGGACTCATATGGGAGAAACAACCAAAGATCTTTCACTAAAATTCCCTTTTATACCTCTGGTCACCATCCCTAGAAAATGTAGAGAAGAGGATGACAACAGGGGGCATTATTCAATTATTTCAGATTATCAGCCAAGGAGATGGCATATTGTCAGGTCAGACCAAGTCTTAAGCTAAATGGAACATTTTCTCCCTACTCCCTGCTAAGTTCTAGCTCATGTAGAATACCAGAGAGTTATAGTGTGAATAAATTACTCAACCCCACTACACAGATATGCCTACTGGGAACTGAAGAAAATGTGTGTTAACAAGGAGTTTTATAACGGTAAAGGCTGTGTTCGTTTTACAGACCCACCTTCTTTGAAACATGGAGCAGTTCTCAGAGCTGAGCACACAATGTTGATATCACATGGCCACTGTATTTGCTCATGCACTCACCTAATCAATCACTATCTCACATCTACCCTGTGCCAGGTGCTATGCTAGGAACAGGAGGTACAAAGCTGAGAAAAATGATTCCGGCCCAAAGAGTGTTGCCACTGGAACAAATTCTTTCAAGTCAACCATTAACCAACGTACTTTCATCACTTCATGGCAAATAGAAGGGGAAAAGGTAGAAGCAGTGACACGTTTTATTTTCTGGGGCTCCAAAATCACTGTGGACAGTGAGTCCAGCCATGAAATGAAAAGATGCCTGCTCCTTGGAAGAAAAGCTCTGACAAACCTAGGCAGTGTATTAAAGAGAACAGACATTACTTTGCCAGAAAAAAGTCCATCTAATCAAAGCTATGGTTTTTCTAGTAATCACGTACAGATGTGAGAGTTGGGCCGAAATGAAGGCTGAGGGTGGAAGAATTGATGGTTTTGAAATGTGGTGCTGAGAAGACTCTTGAGAGTCTCTTGGACTGCAAGGAGATCAAACCAGTCAATCCTAAAGGAAATCAACTCCAAATAATCATTGGAAGGATTGATGCCAAAGCTGAAGCTCCAATACTTTGGACCCTGATGCAAAAAGCTGATTCATTGGAAAAGATTCTGATGCTAGGAAAGTTTGAAGGCAAAAGGAGAAGAGGGCAGCAGAGGATGAGGTAGCTAGATAGCATCAGCGACTCAGTGAACATGAGTTTAAGCAGGCTCCGGGAGATCATGAAGGAAAGGGAAACCTGGCATGCTGCAGTTCATGGGGAGTCAGTCATGACTTAGCAGCTGACAACAACTAAACAATGGTTTCTGAATTTTAACCTTTCTCCAACCTCCAATTAATGCTATACCTTTTCTCATAATCTCTCTGAAGAAACCCTTTTCATAAACGTTAATTCTCACTGGGAATGTCTATGAGTCACAGTAAAAATAGTTTCTTTTAACAAACTTAATGGTATTAATACTTTGGCCATCTGATGCTAAGACCCAACTCTTTGGGAAAGACCCTGATGCTGGGAAAGATTGAGGGCAGGAGGAGAAGGGAGTAACAGAGGCTGAGATGGTTGGATGGCAGCACTGACTCAATGGACATGAGTTTAAGCACAAACTCCGGAGACAATGATGGACAGGGAAGTCTGGTGTTCTGCAGTCCATGGAGTCACAAAGGGTCATACTTGACTAAATGACTGAAAAATAACAGAATGTTGTTGAGGTTTATTAATTTTTTATTAATTGAAGTGCAACTTCTGGACATCTTTCCTGGGTACTTTCGGTAAGTGTCATATACACTTACAGATGGCAAAGAAAAAAAAAAAAAAACTCAACAAGGAAAACACTCATGCCATTAAAAATGCACCAGAAAGATAGAAGGATATGGACAGCCCAGAGGCCCAGAATCATAACTGGAGAAAGACAGCATCAGAGATCCTGATAACTTCTGACCCTTCTGGTTGTCCAAGGGTCAGACAAAACCTTTAGAAAATGATTTGTATACTTAATGGCCTATGATAAATGACTAGTGGTAAGAGCCATAATCATTAGTATCGAAGTCCTTTTCTTTGGTCATCTGCTGCATTCATAAAGGATCTACTTACTACACAGGAGTCAATCTAGCTTCAGAATACGCTGCTTTTCTAAGATAAAAAAGCACGTGCAATAATACCCTATCCCACTCCACTCTATCCACAGTTTACTTAGGTAAATTCAGTATAAATCCCTGAACTTGCACCTGTAATAAAATTTAGCTTCAGGTTGAGTTGCCATGAGAAGAAGAGAAAGATGTGACCTGGAAGTGCTAACTGTTAGTGCCCTTTGTAGTGGAGACTGGGCTTTTTGGATGGCCCAGGAAAATGCCCAATGTGAACATGGCAAGAGAAACCAGGCCTGGATCACTTTTAACCACTGACTGGAGAAAGGTAATAGCTCATTGGGTTATAAACTGATTTCATTCGGGCTTCAGAAAGTTTTCCAATACCCTCCAAGCCTATGAATACTGGGTTGCACCATATGAAATCATTACTATTTGTAGTTAAAACAATCAAATATCAGCTATTTCAAGCAGTTCAACCTAACAAATGCCCAGAGAAACAATGTCACAGTTCGAGCAGTACCGTATTTGTGCCTGAAAAAAAGACAATGGTAGGAGTCAATGCTGACTGATATACTGCGGCTGATATATTACATGAGTCCTATGAGCTACAGAGAGCCCATTCAGCTATGTCTGCACTTCATAAATGCCCTCCAACAGAAACAGAATATGCTGCAATAATGTCTTCCTTCAACGTGGCCTCTTGGGTACCATCTCTCCCACCCCACAAACATAGACGGATAGAAGAAAGCATTCGGAGGGAGAAGAGTGAAGATGGAGCCGGAGGGAAAAGGAGGAAACAAGGGAGAGGTAGGGGAAAGATGTTATATAAGTTGACAGTGCTTTCAGTTTACAATACTGAACTCTTTCTGGATTGACAGTGGCTTAAACTAATGATACTTTTTCTTGTCTCTAATACCAAGAAGTTCAGAAAAGGAGGTCAACATGGTGTGTTTTTTATGTTTCTTTCTAAAACAAGTTGACTCTAACCTCAGAGGTCACAAGATGGCTTCTGTCGGTCTAGCCTTCACATTCATGCTCCAAGCAGGAGGAAGAGGAAACAGTAAAAGAAATATTTATCCTGTTTTTCATAAAGCAAGTGTTCCTAGAAGCCCTGGATCCCACCCACACCATGCAGAAACCCTTTACATCTCATTGGCCATAACTGTGTTACATGGACACCTACATGAAAAAAGATGTTGGAACAGTGGGTATTTGGTGGAAAGCAAGGCTATGACATCAATGAATTTTCCTGAAGCAGCATTCCAATATCCAGTGAACAGTTTCATGGGTTTCAGGAGACAGTTGTGAAGACTTCCCTGGTGGCCAAGTGGTTAAGAATCTGCCTGCCAATGCAGGAGATATGGGTTCAATCCCTGGTCTGGGAAGATTGCACATGCTGCAGAGCAACGAAGCCATGCACCACAACTACCGAGCCCATGCTTGGCAACAAGAAAAGCCACCATCGGAAGAAGCTCACACACCTAATAAAGAGTAGCCCTCACTCACTGAAACTAGAGAAAACCTATTTGCGGCAGTGAAAACCCAGGGCACCCAAAAATAAATAAATATTTTTAAAAAGAGATAGCTGTTGTAACCATGGCAGGGAAAAAACTGTGTGTTCCAGAGTCCGGTCACTAACTGTGCTGCTGCTGAGAGGGCTTTGCCAGTGGCATCAGTGGCTTCCTGAACCTGGATCACTATCAAGTGACCTCCAGTCATTACCTTCCTGACTCTTGCAGAGACAGAAGCAGCCCAGGCTAACTCATTCTACAGTCTTGTTACAGAAATTTGTTTCTAGAGGCCCAGCCTGGAGTCTATTCTCCAGCAGTCCTCCACAGTTCTGTAAACACTTAATGATCTTTTAAAAATCTTTCTGTTTACAGTTTTCACTTTCTGCAACAGAGCCCTAACTGATGCATGAGTTTCCTGTTCCTGCCACAGGTAGTGAAGTGGAAAGACAGCTTTGTGGGGCCTCAGCTTCTGCCCAGGACTGTCAAGGAGAAACTAACAAGAATTAATTTCCTAAGCTACCTGAACTTCCCCAAGAGAATACATATTTATTCTCCAGGCCCAGCTTTAATTGCAAAGATCTGCATCTAAGTGTCCATGGTTCTGATGTTACTTCTTTCCTGAACAGATGACACTTCTTTTGCATCTGCAGGTTTTGGATTTCCTCTCTTGTTAGTTTTCTTTCCCTTATATACAATGACTTCAAGACTAATATCCTGATACATGGATGTATCACAGGGTATTCAGTCTCTGAAATTCATAATCATTTTTGGAAGCTGTTTCTCTACCAAAAAAAAATTTATTTGTAATTTGTTAATATATTTCTCGTTTCACAGAGCTATCTTTAAAGAATAGAGACTAGAGAGAGAAAGAGATACGCAAAAAGTCTTTGCTGTAACCATTTCACTAGTGCCAGCCAGTTGTGGCTAGTCCTCAGCTGAACCTCAAAACCACCAGAACACAAGCTTTCCAAGGAGAAGGGGCATGTAAATTTACCACTTTGTGTTTAGCACCTAGAACAAAGTCTGAGACATACTTGAAGCTTAAAAAATGTTGAATAAATGAATGTATACTGACACATCAGAAACCACACCCCACCCAGCCTCCCATACCAGTCACCAGGGCAAAGCCATTGGAAATGATGCCATCCTCACCTATGTCTGCACACTGTCCTTCATCCTCTTAATCAGTGTACTTGGTTTACTCTGGATAAGATTCTCAGAGTATGAAGAAAGTATAGATTGCAGCCAACCCCCGGATCTGAAGGGGTTCCTTTTGGCTCTTGGATTCACCATTTCCCAAGGTCAATCTAACCTCAGTGAAGAAAGCCCTAAAAAAATCTCACTAACCAAAACTGTACTTTCTTATTCTTAAACAGAAGCAGGTCAAGGTATGGATCACCTAGGTAATTTCTCAGATTGCAAACTGTAAATTGTAGTTAAACACCACTAAAATGTGATGAGATAGACAAAACTATAAAATTTAAGAAATTAGATTTGAGGAAATATTTTTGACTTTGGTTGAAGGAAATTAGAGAGAGAGAGAGTATGTGACAGAGAGAGAGAGAAATATTATGTAGGAGGAGAAGACTGCCAAGGAATATGCTTATGTAATAACAGATATTCTCTAAACTACTAATAGCTGTGTTAGTAGTTTAAAACACAAGCATTTATTGTCTCATATAATTTCTGAGGGTCAGGAATTCAGGAGCAGCTTAGCTGGTGGTTCTGATCCATGATCTCTAATAAGGTCACAAACAAGATGTTATCCAGGACCACAGCCATCAGAAGGTCTGGTTGGCACTGGTGAAGCCACTTTCAAGATGACTCACTTACACAGCTGTTAGTCAAAGCCTAAATTCCTTGCTGGATCCTGGCAGAAGGCTTCAGTTCCTCACCATTTCCTGGGTGTTCTTATGACATGAATGATCAACAGTAGGTAAGAAAGTAAGCAGGAAAATGCAGTGTTATGACTCAGGCTCTGAAGTCACCCCTTGACACATACACATTTTTCTACTCATTAGAAGAAAGTCACTAAGTCTAGTCCACGCTCAAGGGAAAGGGATTAAGTACACCTTCCTGAAGTGGACCATATCAGAAAACTTGTGGACACTTAAAACAACAACTCAGTTAAGAAATATGGAAATGGTTAAGTATAGGGTACTTGCTAAATTCAGTATGCAATTTTAGGGCTGAGTGGTGTTGGGAGATGCACAGAAGACTAGAAGTTTGCCTTTCTCGTTCTTCCCCAAGATTGACTAAATTTTCCTCTAAATTAAAGCTTGACAACCATTTAGATAATGCTATCCAACTTCTGAAAGAAAGCATACAAAGATTAAAAGATAAGGTAACGGACAGCTTAAGTCCCCTTTTGCCTTCCTGGCTCACATAAGGGGAGAAAAAATGAAAAGACTAAAATTTTTCTGAAGGTCACAGCCTACAAAACAAAGATTTAATTACCCCTTCTCTCTAAATCCTTACCAAATGTATCAGGCACCCAGTCTAGTGACAGTGGATTGTGAGTGAGAGAGCAATAAGACAGACTATTTAAGGATGTGATGGAATTCCAGTTGAGCTATTCCAAATCCTGAAAGATGATGCTGTGAAAGTGCTGCACTCAATGTGCCAGCAAACTTGGAAAACTCAGCAGGGGCCACAGGACTGGAAAAGGTCAGTTTTCATTCCAATCCCAAAGAAAGGCAATGCCAAAGAATGCTCAAACTACCGCACAATTGCACTCATGTCATACACTAGTAAAGTAAGGCTCAAAATTCTCCAAGCCGGGCTTCAGCAATGTGTGAACCGCAAACTTCCTGATATTCAAGCTGGTTTTAGAAAAGGCAGAGGAACCAGAGATCAAATTGCCAACATCCGCTGGATCATGGAAAAAGCAAGAGAGTTCCAGAAAAACATCTATTTCTGCTTTATTGACTATGCCAAAGCCTTTGACTGTGTGGATCACAATAAACTGTGGAAAATTCTGAAAGAGATGGGAATACCAGACCAGCTGACCTGCCTCTTGAGAAACCTGAATGCAGGTCAGGAAGCAACAGTTAGAACTGGACATGGAACAACAGACTGGTTCCAAATAGGAAAAGGAGTACGTCAAGGCTGGATATTGTCACCCTGTTTATTTAACTTATGTGCAGAGTACATCATGAGAAATGCTGGACTGGAAGAAACACAAGCTGGAATCAGGATTGCCGGGAGAAATATCAATAACCTCAGATATGCAGATGACACCACCCTTATGGCAGAAAGTGAAGAGGAACTCAAAAGCTTCTTGATGAAAGTGAAAGAGGAGAGTGAAAAAGTTGGCCTAAAGCTCAACATTCAGAAAACGAAGATCACGGCATCTGGTTCTATCACTTCATGGGAAATAGATGGGGAAACAGGGGAAACAGTGTCAGACTTTATTTTTCTGGGCTCCAAAATCACTGCAGATGGTGACTGCAGTCATGAAATTAAAAGACGCTTACTCCTTGGAAGGAAACTTATGACCAACCTAGATAGCATATTCAAAAGCAGAGACATTACTTTGCCAACAAAGGTTCATCTAGTCAAGGCTATGGTTTTTCCTATGGTCATGTATGGATGTGAGAGTTGGACTGTGAAGAAGGCTGAGCACCAAAGGATTGATGCTTTTGAACTGTGGTGTTGGAGAAGACTCTTGAGAGTCCCTTGGACTGCAAGGAGATCCAACCAGTCCATTCTGAAGGAGATCAGCCCTGGGATTTCTTTGGAAGGAATGATGCTAAAGCTGAAACTCCAGTACTTTGGCCACCTCATGCGAAGAGTTGACTCATTGGAAAAGACTCTGATGCTGGGAGGGATTGGGGGCAGGAGGAGAAGGGGAGGACAGAGAATGAGATGGCTGGATGGCATCGCTGACTCGATGGACGTGAGTCTGAGTGAACTCCTGGAGTTGGTGATGGACAGGGAGGCCTGGCGTGCTGTGATTCATGGGGTCGCAAAGAATCGGACAGGACTGAGCAACTGATCTGATCTGATTTAAGAAGCAGCTTGCAGGAAAATCCAAAGCAGGGAGAAAAAACAAAGACCTAGAGAAACTACAGCTGCAACAAACAGTAAATACAACCTATCTCTTAGCCAGATAAACATGTCTGAAATCTTATATGAAAGACCAATTTACCTTGTTCCTATTGCCTATATCATGCCTAGCTTACAATAAAAAAATTACAAGATATGATAAAAGACAGAGGAAAGAGTCTGTAAAGAAAGTAAGCATCAGAGCCAGACACGGATAAGGCAAAGATTTTAGAATTATCACACTGGAAATTTTAAATAACTATGATTAATATGCTAAGGATTCTAATGAGAAAAGTGGATAACATGCAAGAACAGATGGATTCTATAATCAAAGAGATAGAAATGCTAAGAAAGAATCAAAGGCAAATGTTAAAAATCAAAAATATTTTAACAGAAATGAAGAATATCTTTAATGGACTCATCAGCAAACTGTCCTTCATCCTCGGTTAAGGTTACGGTTAAGGAAAGAAAGAGTGAGCTTGAAAATCTGTCAATGAAAACTTCCCAAACTGAAATTCAGAATTAAAAATAGAAGAAGCAGAGAAGAATGTCAAAGAACTGTGGGACAATCACAAAAGATGTAACACATGATAGAAATATCAGAAGCACAAGGATAAATATTTGAAGAAATAATGACTAAAGTTTTCAAAATTAATGACACTAAACCACAGATCCAGTAAATACAGAAAACACCAATTAAAATAAATAAATATCAAAAATTCTACACCTAGGTATTTTATTTTTAAACTGCAGAATATCAAAGGCTCCAAAAGCACTTACCATCATATGCATAGTGGTAGAATCAAAGAGGAGGGGAAAAGAAACTAAAATAATAATAATAATAGTAATGCTGAATATCTCCCAAATTAGAGGGAAATTATTCATCTACACAGTCAACTCTAAGTAGGGTAAATACAATGAAATACCCATTCAGATACATCACTGCCAAAATGTCAAAACCAAAAATAGAAAAGGAAATCTTGAAAGTAGCAAGAAAAAAACAACTGGAATCATATACCCAAGAGAATCCCAATCAGATTAACAAATGACTTCTCATCAGAAGTAACTGAAGCCAGAAGGCAGTGGAGGGATAGAGTCAAAGTCCTAAAAGAAAATATTGTCAACCAAGAATCCTATATCCAGTAAAGCTACTTTGCAAAAATGAAAGCAAAATAAACACATTTCTAGGTAAACAGAATTTGCTGTTTGCAGACCTGTCTTAGGAAAAATGCTGAAAGGAATTGAAACGATGAAATTTTTTTAATTATTTTTTATTGAAGGATAATCACTTTACAGAATTTTGTTGTTTTCCATCAAACCTCAACATGATTCACCCATAGATATAAGTATATGCCCTCCCTTCTGAACCTTCCTCCCATCTCCCTCCCCACCCCACCCTTCTAGGTTGATACAGAGCCCCTGTTTGAGTGAAACTTGATACAATTTAAACCCACAGGAGGAAAAAAAACAAAGAACTCCATAAAGGTACTTACATAGAAACTATAAAAGATGACATAATTGCATATTTCTCTGTCTCTTTTATTTTATTTTATTTTTTGGCCATGCCACATGGTATGTTGGGTCTTAGTTCCCTCATCAGGGATCACATCCATACCTTCTGCCTTGAAGTCATGAATTCTTAACCACTGGACCACCAAGTAAGTCCCCATACTTCTCTTTCTTATCTATATTTATTAAAAGAGGAATTGCATAAACAATATCTAAGACTTTCACTTCCAGGAATTTGATGTATTCTTCTCCATTCTCTAAGTAAAAATAAAAACCCTGGATGTTACATATGAAATAAAAATAAAAAGACTAAAGGATAAAGAGGAACAGAAAGAGAAAGACCAGCTAGAGACCATACAACCTGAGGTAAAACCACTGCATTTTCTTTTGGCCTCGTATACCCCAGACTGTAAACTAGAAAAGCCAGTAAACTGAAATACCAATGGGTGCAGACAAAAAGAGGCCCCCTAGAAAGGTCTGCTATCTCTATACAAAAGGACCAGTAAAAGGATATCCTAACAAGACAGAAAATCTTAGAAAAATAACTACTCTGTTCAAAAAACACACACCACAGAAAAACAACTTCCCCTGCTGTACCCCTCACATCAAAAACCAAGCGGAAAGCCCTAGCTTCCACTTTTGCTGGTCTGTAAAGAGACATCCCAGCTCCACACTAGAATGGTATCAAAAAAGACTGAATGTGTAGCCAGGAATTTCACCTCTGATAAACAGTAAGAACCCCCTCCAGTGGTCTCAGTGGAGACCAGGTGGGGAGCCTAGACTTTGACCTTATGCAAAAGTCAAAGGTGTTTCTACAGCTCCCTACAAGGGTGTATCAGAGAGGGCCTAATAGAAAATCAGGATGTTCACCATCCAGCAGTAAGAAGGCCACCACCTACAGTGTATTGAGACCTCACAGAAGGCCATAAAGCAGTGCCCTACCTCTCACAGCCAGAAGGTTATCAGTTCAGATCTAGTGAAGAGCCTGAACTCTCACCCCAACCCAGCAGTATCAAGGACTCGATCATCCTGTTGTCAATAGAGTCTGAGCAGAGGACCTGGACTTCCACCCAAATGGAAGTAAAGAGGTGGTCACTCCTTCCCTTCAGAGCAAAGTTAGAGGAGACCTGCTGAACCATAAGCTTTAAATAGATCCAGAGTCTTGTAACATAATAGTCAAAATATTGAAGTTTCAATCAACCATCATTCATCATACCAAGACCCAGAAAGGCTTCAAAAGAAATGGAAAAATACCATCAACAGATACCGATACCAACATGACACATATATTAGAAATACCTGATAAGGATTTTAAAGAAAACATAAAAATGTTTCAGTGAACAATTACAAACATGCTTGAAACAAATAAACAAAAAAGCTCACAAAAAAATGAAAGGGTGAAATTGTTAGTTGCTCAGTCATGTCCAACTCTTTGTGACCCCATGGACTGTAACCCACCAGGCTCCTCTGTCCATGTAATTTCCCAGGCAAGATTACTGGAGTGGGTTGCCATTTCCTTCTCCAGGGGATCTTCCTGACCCAGGGATCGAAACCGGGGCTCTTGCACTGCAGGCAGATACTTTAGTCTGAGCCACCAGGGAAGGGACATCTCAATAAAGAAATAAAAGATATAGAAGAAGAACCAAATAGAAATCTAGGATCTAAAAATACAGTAATCAAAATTAAGGATAAATTCAACAGAAGAATGAAAAGAACAGTAGAAAGAATTTGAATTTGAAAATAGAACAAGAGAAAGTATCCAATCTGAACAACTAAGAAAATGAACTGAAAAATAATGGATAGAGTATAAGGAACAAGACTATAGTAAAAGATCTAAAGTTCATGTCATCAGAGTGCCAGGGAAAGAGGTAAAAGAGGCTGGAACTAAAAAAATTACTGGAAGGCATATGACTGAAGTGTCCCAAATTTGTCAAAAGACATAAACCTACAGACTCAAGAATCTGAGCAAACCCCAAAGAGAAGAAACCAAAAAAATACCTACACTAAGACACATCATAGTCAAACTGCTGAAAGCAAGAGGCAAAAGAAAAAGTTGAAAGCAGCCAGAGAGAAACAATGAAAACAATCTGAATGACAGTGGATTTCTCATCAGAAACTGGAGAATGGGAGGAAGTTGCACAATATTTTTCAAGTGTTGAAAGAAATGAACTGTCAACCCAGAATTCAATATCTATTGAAAACAGTCTTCAGTGATAAAAGAGATATTAAGACATATTCAGAGAAAGGAAAGCTTAAAATTCTTCACCGGCAGACCTACTCTAAAAGAATGGCTAAAAGAAGTTCTCTAAATTGAAATAGAGTAAAAGAAATATCCTTGGAACATTAGCAAGGAAGAAAAAACACAGTAGGCAAAAATATAATAGACTTGTCTTCTTCCCTTGAGTTTTCAGAATTATGTTTGATAGTTGAAGAAAAAATTATAATCCTATCTGATACGGTTACCAGTGTATGACGAGGAGATATTTAAGATATGAATGGGAGGGTAAAGGAATATCAGTCATAGTTATATAAATCTATACACGTGGTAATATTTAAGATATGAATGGGAGGGTAAAGGAATATCAGTCATAGTTATATAAATCTATACACGTGGTAATATGACACAGGAGTGAACACACCTATATCAAATTCCTTATTGCGATGTAGTAACCATTGGGGAAAACTGCACTGATAATGACTGGAGGAAAACTTAAGTCTGTTAATTTTATATTTAAACAGTGAATTCTAGGAACTGTAAATTGTATCTCAATAAAGTGTGTTTTTTTTTTAATCACAAAAATTCCTTGCAATCTGTGGATAATTTAATAGAGGCAACAGCACTCATGCATCTCAGAAATTCCTGAGGATACTAATACAACACAGCTCAAGACATAATAACCTCTCCAGGAAATTGCTAAGTGGGTATACTTTGTTTACAAAGGCAAAGAACAGGATATCTTTGAGAAATCTGCCATATGACTCAGCAACCCCACTCTTGGGCATAAAACCATAATTTCAAGAAATACATGCACCCCAATGTTTATTGCTGCACTTTTTACAATAACCAGGACATGGAAGCAACCTAAATATTTATCAACAGATGAGTAGATAAAGTCAATGCACCACATATATACAATGGCTAAGAATATTGCTTAGCCATAAAAAGGAACAAAACTGCCATTTGCAGAGATGTGGATGGCACTAGAGACTGTCATAGAGAGTAAAGAAAGAGAAAACCAAATATCACTTATTAATGCATATATGTGGAATTTAGAAAAATGGTACAGGAGAAACTAACACAACATTGTCAAGCAACTCTATTCAAATAAAAATTTTTAAAAATAATGTTTGAACTGAGATGTATTTGGACCTAGAAAGGATATGTTCAATTATCTGAAAATAGATTTATATGCATATTATTCTTTACCATATGAGAATGGATAAATGAGGTAGTGGAAAGAGAGAGAGAATATATAAGTCTGGATATGGAATTTAGAGTTAGTCCACATGGGTAGGGCTGAGGCCCAATTCTTTCAAAGCCCCAACCTGTCACTTACTGTATGAATTTTGGTGAGCTTCTTTTGGGCTATGGAGTCAGACAGCCTGAGTTCCAATCCCAGAATTCCACTCCCCTATGTGAGTCCTAGGATAAAACTCACACTCCATGCCTAAAATGCAATATATAATAAGACATATCTCAGGAATTCCCTGGCAGCCCAGTGGTTAACACACCATACTTCCACTGCAGGGAGCATGGGTTTGATCCCTGGTCAGCAAACTAGGATGCTGCATGCTGCACATCACAGCCAAAAAAAAAGAAAAATATACACATATACATATTATGTATACCCATATGCACACACACACTTCAGTAATGCTTGAACTGAAAGGTATTTGGACCTAGGAAGGCTGTGTGGGGTGTGTGTGTGGTGTGTGTGTGTGTGTGTTACCCAACTCATAGAGTTACTGTGAGGATTAAAAGACTGAACACATATAAATAACCCAGGGCAGTATTTATCTCATAAATTAGCTCTAGCCATAGTGATAATAGCAGTAGCAGTAGAGGTAAAATGGGGAAATAATGCTTACAAAAGTATTACACACCTCAATTTAGAAAACACATGCAAAATACAACTTTTTAAGTTAATTCATATATAATTTTAAGGAAGTATTATTAAGTAACGTGATTTTCTGCTACAAAGCTTGTCACATTGTAGAACTTCAAACAGTTTCCTTGCCCCGTGTCACCTGCCCACCACCAGCACCCTGCACTCACAGACACACACGTGCATGCACCAGCAATAGGAAACTGCATTGTGGACTGCTATCTTCTAAATCTACTTTTATGAAAATGTGGATTGTGTGCTGGGCTTGTCTTTTGGCTCTTTAGCTAAGGCTCATATCTTCTTCCATGCTCTCTCTTCTTCCAAAGGCATTTGTCCCCTTCACGAAGACTGTGTTTGACTTACTGTTGGGTTTGCTGAAGCTGTTTTCTCCCTTACTTGGTTTCTTATAGGTTGAAAAATGGGGAGTAGGAGGAGAACGTGGACTAAGCTAGAGGGATCTGATGGAAGAAAGAGCCCATGGAATTTTTCTTTCCTAGCAAGTTTTTTTCACCTTTTCACCTTGAGATAAAGAAAAACTGTAAGGTGGTCAGAGAAAACAAGACCAGATTCTTCTACTGGCTACAGGACACAAAAAAATTACAATCACAAGGCCTTATACTTTGTAGAAGCTTATGAGTTCATCCATCCAAAGTTGTGTTAAGAGCCCCATGCAGAGTACCAGGAATACAGAGATGGATGCCAGCATGCCTGTCCTTCAGGTTCCTTCAAATCTGAGCTAGGCATGCTATTCCCTTTGCTTACCATCATCCTTCTCACCCTGCTGCTGCTGCTGCTAAGTTGCTTCAGTCGTGTCCTTCTCACCCTACCCAACTTCAATTCACTTAGTTGAACACTCTAATCCTTCTCTGTGGCTTCATCCTCTCCTGAATTACACCAGGTAGAACTGAGTGCTCGTTCCTTTGTGCACAAACTCTCCATCAACACCCTCTACCACCCTGATCTCCCTAATTGTGTACCCATCCCAGCTTCTGCATACAGACACTCCTCAGAGATACTGTGAATCCAGTTCCAGATTATCAAAATAAAATGAATATTACAATAAAGGGATCCACACAAACTTTTTGGTTTCTCAAGAACATATAAATGCTATGTTTACACTAGACTATAGTCTATTAAGTGTGCAATAGCTTTATGTTTAGAAAAACAATGTATATAGCTTAATTAAAAAGTAATCCAGTTTGGAAAATGGTGCTGACTGACTTGCTCAACACAGGTTGCTGAAAACCTTCAATTTGTAAGAAAGAAAACACAGTATCTTCAAAGTGCAGTAAAGCAAAGAGCAATGAAGAAATATGCCTACTTTTTTATGTGGTGGTCTCTCTCTTGAGAGCCTGAGTTCCTTAGGGATACAGAATCTCCTTAGGACAGTGGTTGACACATTATAAATACTCAGCACTTAGATTTTGAGGGAAAGTATGACAAATTTTCTACTAAAAGATACATATACATCCCTAATAGAATACACCATGATAAATAATACTAAAATACTTAAAATATGTGCAAACAACTATATCAGCAGACAGAAAGGAGCAACTAGTGCTGCCTGGGTTGGGCAGGAGTGGAAGAGAGAGAATAGCTGTTAGTGATGCTGATCATGACCAGTCCTGAATATTCATTGGAAGGACTGATGCTGAAGCTGAAGCTCCTATACTCGGGCCACCTGATGCGAAGAACTGACTCATTGGAAAAGACCCTGATGCTGGGAAAGATTGAAGGCAGGAGGACAAGGGGATGACAGAGGGTGAGATGGTTGGATGGCATCACCGACTCAATGGACATGAGTTTGAGCAAACTCCAGGAGTTGGTGATGGACAGGGAAGCCTGACGTGCTGTAGTCCCTGGGGTCACACATAGTCAGACACAACTGAGTGGCTGAACTAATTGATGATGATGAAAGCAGCTCTGATCAATATATTTTCTATTATGCACGCTTATCACTCCTCTCTAGCCACACAGGACTTCCTGTCATTTCTCAAACATTCTGGGATTTCCCTGACTCAAGTGTTTGAATTGTTTTGTGATGATTTGGATCAAGGTGTATTTATAGATGTGTGTGTGTGTGTGTGTGTGTGTGGATGCACGCATATAGCATCGCAAAATATACTACTTACTATGGGTCTGAGTAAAAATAACTTTACAGAACCCTAATCTAGAGCAATCGATTTTTATCTTTGGCAGATCAGAGACTTCTTTGAAAACCTGATGAAAAATGCACATGTGCCCAAGCTCACAATACTTTGCACACAATTTCAGAAAGTTCACAAATGCCCTTAAACCTATTCAAGAGCCCCTTAAGGATCTGTGGACTTCAGCTTCAGAACTGCCCTTTATGGTACACCAGGTGCTGATCCTAAGACACTGGCATCACCTATTAATCCTCCCAGTCTCCTGTGTGAAACAAAAGAGAAATTCCAGGAGAAGGCAACCACTAATGCCTGAGACTTTTGACCTTAAGCAGTCTGTTGAAGAAAGGAAAATCACACATGGCCAAAATGTACCTCAATCCTAATTTTGAGGTTAAAAATATGACAAAAGTTCTCAAAATACAATATGGAAAGATTGACCTTGAAGTTGAAATAGCAATGTGTCATTTATATCCAAAATATAGGAATATGTAAAAATATATGTTCCTATACTAGCTTTTTCCAACAAATTTTCTAGTTCTAACAGTGGAAGTATATAAAAGTTTCTTAATTAAACACATAACCACCCATCTAAGAAAAAAAGTGTAATATATGAATAAAGAAGAGCTCTTCAGAGCAAGAACTCTACTGGTAAAAGACATGGGATGGAAATAAACTTATAGCCTGCACTTACCTAGCAGAAGGGAAAATGAGTATTGATATGGGTTTAATTTATTGGAAAATGCTAGCAAAGAGCAATCAAAGTCACTTGCCCAGAATTAACCACACCTACTCCAAATTCAGAAAATGAAGATCATGGCATCTGGTCCCATCACTTCATGGGAAATAGATGGGAAAACAGTGGAAACAGTGTCAGACTTTATTTTGGGGGGCTCCAAAATCACTGCAGATGGTGACTGCAGCCATAAAATTAAAAGACGCTTACTCCTTGGAAGAAAAGTTATGACCAAACTTGATAGCATATTCAAAAACAGAGACACTACTTTGCCAACAAAGGTCCATCTAGTCAAGTCTATGGTTTTTCCAGTGGTCACGTATGGATATGAGAGTTGGACTGTGAAGAAAGCTGAGTGCCGAAGAATTTATGCTTTTGAACTGTGGTGTTGGAGAAGACTCTTGAGAGTCCCTGAAAAGACTCTGATGCTGGGAGGGATTGGGGGCAGGAGGAGAAGGGGACGACAGAGGATGAGATGGCTGGATGGCATCACCTACCCGATGGACGTGAGTTTGAGTGAACTCCGGGAGTTGGTGATGGACAGGGAGACCTGGCGTACTGCGATTCATGGAGTCACAAAGAGTCGGACACGACTGAGCAACTGAACTGAACTGAACTCCAAATAGCTACCACATAGCCACTATGGAATTAACAATTCTCAAAGGCTTTAGAGGAACAAGAAGACAAACTTTTTTAAAAGCGTTCTAAATGAAGACATCATTCCTTGAGAAGAGACACCCCCCGCCCTGTTCTCCCTGTGCCATTCCCAAGGCTATAATAATAATGTCACTTTAAAGGGACTTTTCCTCCTATAAAACTAAAGGATACTCCACCTAAATACACACTTTAAGTTGGGATGAATTCATGGAAAGAAGGATCTCTCTTGTTGCAACTGTTTTTCAATCAGCAAATGGTTAAGGAAGTGAGTGAGTGAGTGAGTGAAAGTCACTCAATTGTATCCAACTCTTTGTGACCCCATGGACTATAGTCCACCAGGCTCTCCTCTGTCCATGGGATTCTCCAGGCAAGAATAATAGAGTGGGTTGCCATTCCTTTCTCCAGGGGATCTTCCCAAACCAGGGATGGTTAAGGAAAGTCTTTTTGAAATACCTATTAAGGATCATATAACTGAGATCATGGAAGCGGGGTAAGTCTCAGGTGGTCCATGGGGTTCTTTAACTGAAGTCACTGCTGTTACTGTCACTAGGTCTGTGCCATGCATGGACAAAAGCCAAGCAGCAAATGGTCAAGTGAAGTGGAAGCCAGGAGGATTTTCAATTAACATGCTCCTCCATAAAAAGAAGTCATCAAAGTTCTCCTGGAGCATTACGGTCCCTGTAGTCATGTGCACCCTGATCAGAAAGCCTGGCTCCTGCCTTCTTTATAGAGTATAAGTAGAAGAGCAGGCTAAGTCTGTGAACCAGCTCACAACACAGCTTTCTATTTGGTCTACTCGTGAGCTGTGAAATGTCTGTAAGCAGGGAAAAACACTGGCCAGGACTAAAGGTCTCCTGATGAAATGAGTCAATCTGTTGAGAAATGCTTGTGTCCACAACTCTGTACATGGTATCCTTGACCTCCATGTACCCAACACTGTAAACAGCAAGGTCCAACAGCACATGACAATGGTGTAGACCTCTGAGATGGTCTGTTTTCTACTGAATTGACCAGTTCAGGCTCGAGTTAAGTGACAGAGGCACAACCACACCAGACAATGACCCCGGTGAGGTGGGAGGCACAGGAGGCAAAGCCCTGAGCTGAAGCAATCCAAAGCATAGTGGAAGTGATGAGGGCGTTGATGCAAGCCCATGAACACCTGAATGTAGGTGTGGGAAATAAATGGTTTATGCCATGGATAGGAGTGGCAATAAAGGAAAGTTTAATATACTTTAGCATCACAGAAATATAAATGGAGCCCAGATGATATCTAGATAACTACTACACCTGGGCCAATACTAAATAAAACACACACCAACAAGGCACACACCCTCTTGTTCACAGACTCTACATCTCAGGGATTTTCACATGACCACACAACAGCTGGTGGCGCTGACAAAGACAAAAACAGAAGGACATAGCTAATGTGGTTAGAGCCAGGACAGTGCTGTTCCCTGATGAAGTGAAGATACTGCACAACAACACTCACAAAGCTGGAGATGTCCAGCCAGGTGAGCTCTGTCAGCTTCTGTGAGGCTCTTTCTCTGCATTCTGCCGTTTTACAGATGTGAATTAAATGGCTGAACATGGGCAAATTCTCTTGTCCTGACATGGACTCTAGGTCCTAGGCAGAAACATGGCTTAGGGCAGAACAAGATGACAAGAGTAGAACAAGACAGCTCTAGCTAAGACCTCTTTCAGCGCCCACCTGAGACATCTGCCCCTGTTTTCTCAATGTGTGTGTTCTCTGTAAAACTGTAGACTAAGAAATATATTCCTATATAGGTGGCTCAGAAGTTAAAGCGTGCAATGCAGGAGACCTGGGTTTGGTCCCTGGGTTGGGAAGATCCCCTGGAGAAGGCAATGGCAACCCACTCCAGTATTCTTGCCTGTAGAATCCTATGGACAGAGGAGCCTGGTGGGCTACCATCCACAGGGTTGCAAAGAGTCGGACACGACTGAGCGACTTCACTCACTCACAGAGAGAGTCTTCTCTTCAACAGACTTAGGACTTAGTTACACTGAGTTCCTGCCATTATTTTTTTTCCTCTTTTCATAGCACCTCCCCAAGATGCTATACTCACAAAGGGATGATGAACAAACAGCAAGGAGATGCTCATGGCCAACGGGTTATAAGGAATAGAAAGAAAATAATTCTAATGGATCAAAAAATCCACTTCATCAATCAAGGTGTATTTTTATAAATATGAGAATGAAGATGAGTGATTCCAAATAAATGAGTGATAATTCAGGGGTGTAAAGGACAAAGGCCGAGAAATGAATACTGTGACATTCTGGAGGGGCATGACAGTTGAAATCTGAATTCAGACATGAGATTTCCTTGAGGGAGGCTGATCTAGACAGAGGGCTGAACCCAAAAGTAGATAGGAGATGACAAATTTATCAGGCAGCTTATTTTACCAGCAAACCCTGAAACTAGGAACAGAGAACTTAGATCAAGGGAAGACTCCTGTAAATCAGCAAGACCTGGAAAGGAAGAGGTGGGTTTGTGAGGCTGCCAGAATTGGGAAGGGGAGGCAGGAGTCAGCCAACAGCTGCCTGGAGCCTGGCATTTAGAGTCTGAAATAGCTTCTTTGGTGGAAAGGTCAGTCATAATCTCAGGTGAACACCGATTTTTCTCTGTCATTGGATGAAATGTTATGGGGTGAGAAGCAGAAACACAATAGCCTCTCTGTCAAAAACAGACACTCTATAATCTGCATGGGAAACACACAATGGATCCTAAGTCCCCTATAGAAATCTTGCTTCTTTCCTTTTGTTCCTTGTCAGAATTACTGCACAGGTTCCTAAGGGAAGGAAGACCTCCCTTCCTCCGTCCATCATCCCCTGCAACCTGGCTTCTGCCACATTCACTTTAAGGAAATTGCTCTTTCAAAGGTCACCGATGATGTTTTTATTGCTAAATCCAGCATCCCTTCTACTTAGATCTGATGCATTTAATACCAGTGGACACTGCCTCCTAGAAACTTGCACTGGCTTGGTTTCCATGACACTATACACACCATCCTTCTCTCTGTCAAACAGTGTTTTTTTGTCTCTCTCCCTGACTCTTCTCTTGCTTCCAACTCCATAAAAGCAAATGCTCCCCCACATCAGTGCTTGGTTCCCTGACCTTTGCTCTCCTCTCCCTTCCACTGAAAGAGATCATCTATTTTCGTTTCATCATCACTTATGTGTTGATTCCTCTGAAGCTTGTATTTCTAATCCCAAGTGGCACTCACATATATCAAATTTTCCACTGGCCTGTTCTATATGTATATCATACTATCATTTCAAATTTAGCATTTTAGGAACCAAACTTATCATTTACCCTGCACCTCTTCCAAATGAATGTCCTTGCAATTGTTCTATCTGCATTAAAAGGACTCTGTTTTTCCAAATTATGTGCAATCAAAAATTTAGAGTAAAACCTAATTCAGTTCCATATTCTATTTATCTTTTTTTTTTTTTTTTAATCTCAGGTTTGCCCTTTTACTTATACCGTAAGACCCTGCCACCAGTCTGAAATTGTTTACCTTTGATTTTATTCAATCACTTCTCAGGATGATAATCAGTTGCTCTTAATGTCTCCACTGTCTGTTTTCATCTACTACAAATGCATGCCCTTAAGTTTCCTTACAGCCAACAGAACACATGTAAATAATTCTTTATTCACACCAAAATCTGTACTCTTCTCCAACCTCGTGTTTTTTCTCCCATCAGTCTCTTCCTTTCCAGTCTTTCCCAGGGGTTACTGCGACTTTATGTCTTCTATAAATACCCCAGGCCTTAGAAGGTATCTTTCAAGTATTTTTTAATCCCTTGGTAACCCAGAGGAGCCTGGCGGGCTACAGTTCATGGGGTTGCAAAGAATCAAACAAAACTGAGCAATGAACACACAACACATGACCTTCAGTTCCATGCCACATCTCTGCCTTTTTCCAGATCTGAGTTTGTGCCATGCCCTTTCTGTGGCACTGCCAGTGCTCTATTCTCCCATCCTCTCTGAAGACACGTTTTATTGTGTGCCAGCTGAGGGCATCAGGGCAATACTACTTGAGGCACACCAGTGACCTGCCTCTTTCCAGTGCTTTCCATCTTTACTCCCCTATCCTCAGCCTTTCCAGAGCTACCCAGACAGAAACCAGCATCTCTCACCTAAACTTTCACTGGCAGGAAGGCACCCAAAAGCCTCTCAGCAACCACAGGGATTGGTTCACCTTGAAAACCCGACCCGGTTCTAAAGACTCAGAATTAATTGTCCTATATTCTGACATGAGGACCTTCCTTCCTGCAACAGAAAGAACCCAGAGTTTCCACTTTGACTACTACTGAAGCCCAGGCTGTTTTCTTCCAAGGCCTAGGAAACATATTCCAGAGAAGGAAATTAAAGAACAGAATCAGGCCCCACCTCTCCTTCTGTTTTCCCGTTCTACACTGAAACCTACTTTCTAGCCCTGCTGGTCTCTTCACAGGGATTGAACATACTATTTTCACACCCAGCTACAAACTCTGGCACTCGACCCCAGTAGCAATATTCCTAGGGCAGCTCCACACCCACATCTCCCATTAGAGGGGACTCTTCCACATTGACCTCCAAACCATCTTTGGTTGACAGAATGATATTTCATAATTTCTGATGAAAACTAGAAGCAGTTGGTAAACGCTATATTCTCTAAATTTCATGGCATACATTAACTAACATATGGGAAGGGGAAGAGCCTAGTACCTGGATTCCCAGTAAAAGTTGCATCCCATTTCCTATTTCCAGCAGATCTTCTTATGTTACTCAAGTGGATTCGTGGTTTTGGTTGCTACTAAACTGTTTTATGTAAAAATTCCTCTCCCTGCTCGAATCATACGATTCCACAAATATTAATTTATATTGGGTTCCTTCCATGTTCATAAATAATGGTTAAGTAAAACAGGTGAACTAGAAATAAGACGTAATACTCAGCTTCAATTAAGAGAGGATAAGAGATAAATATGGGCTTCCCTGTTGGCTCAGATGGTAAAGAATCCTGCCTGAAATGCGGGAGACCTGGGTTCAGACCCTGGGTTGGGACGATCCCCTGGAGAAGGGCATGTCCACTCTGTGGACAAAGGAGCCTAATGGGCTACAGTCCTGGTTTTGCTGAGTCAGACATGACTGAGAGACTAAGCACAAGAGATAAATACACCAACATCCATAAATATGGGGAAGACACAGTGACATCCATAAAAGCTTCAAAATTACAATAATCATCCAGACGCCATTCCATGAACTTTATGCATATTATAATATCTCATTTATGCTCACAATTACACTGTGAGGTGGAAAGGTTTATCTTTGTTTTGCAGAAAAGGAAAGGAAGGTTCAGAGAGGTTGAGTAGCTTTCACAATAGTCAACCACTAGCAAATTTTACTCCAAAGTCTTTGGTCCTAACCTCATGGGGAGTTGGAAAGAGGCAAAATAATGTTTAATTGAGACATCAAGGATATCTTCATGAAATGAATCACTTTAGAGGCTGATTTTGAACAGTAGTTAGGATTTTACGAAACAGAGATAGATAAAGAAAATTCAAGACAAAATGAAAGCAAAAAAAAAAGAAAGAAAGAAAGAAATCAGGAAAATCAGGTATGTATAAAAAACAGCAATTAGAGGTATTTGACCAGAAAACAGTGTTTGATTAAGAGATTAAGCCTAGGATGGAGCCAAACTGTGAAAGGCACTGGCTTTCAAGCTGAAGGATCTGCATTTAATTGAGACAATAAGGTGTATAATCCAAACTCCAACTAACCGTTACTGTGCCACAAGCCATATAATGTTTTCCCACCTGGGATTTAGCTTAGAAAAAAGGAGAGAGTGGAAACTGTCTATAGCTGAGCAGTAGAAGGATAATTTGAACAATGGTAGAGAGCGTTTTTGGTGGCAATTTTTATGTCATTAAAAAGGCTGACCAGAGGTCTGCCATAAGCTGAGAGAAGAGGAAATGAACAAGAGACTGCACAAGAGGATGAACACGAAGATTCCATAGAATTTAGGGACAGGAAAAAAGGAAGATAATGCAGCGAGAAAGGAAAGCTTTAGTTTGATATCTTAGAGGCAGAGCAGGTTTGAGTGGTGGCCAGTAGCATAAGAGTTTAAGTAACAGCAGAGGGGATGAAGATAGAGGTCACTGGGGTTGTGCCAGGGTAGGTCACCACTCAACCTCCAGGACTAGTGTAGTGCCTGGGCATTAATACTAAATGTAAGTGTAATGTATTATTGGGGTTATCACCAAAGATTAACATAAATGAACCTTCAATGGCCAGGGACCCAAAGAGGAAGAGAGGAAAACCAAATGAGATGCTGACATCTCTGCAAATAGTAAACAGGTTACAAGAAAAATCAGTTACAAAGAGGAATGGAAAACTCTGGCATAAAGAAACACCATGATAAACATGACCATGGCCATGGCAGTTGGAATATGCTAGGAGTATGAAATGCTCACCTGCTGAATTAACTAGCCCTAAAATTGGACAGTACTAGACTTTCAGGTCCATGCCCAGCTGTCACTAAATTTAAAAGCTTTCACACAACAAAGGAAACCATAAACAAAATGAAAAGACATCCCACAAAATGGGAAAAAATATTTGCAAACAAAGCGATCAATGAAGGATTAGTCTCCAAAATATAAAAACAGCTCATGCAGCACAGTGTTGAAACAACATACAACCCAGTCAAAAACTGGTCAGAAGATCTACGTAGACATTTCTCCAAAGAAGACATACTAATGGCCAAGAGGCACATGGAAAGATGCTCGACACCACTAACCATTAAAGAAATGCAAATCAAAACCACAAGGAGGCCTCACCTCATACCAGTCAGAATGGCTATCATTAAAAAGTCTATAAACAACAAATGCTGATCAGGGGTGGAGAGAAGGGAACCCTCCTACACAGTAGGCAGGAATGTAAATTGATACAGCCACTAGGAGAAAAGTGTGGAGATTCCTTAAAAAACTAAAAATAGGTTTTCCCTGGTGGTCCAGTGGTGAAGAATCCACCTTGCGATGCAAAGGACACTGGCTCGATCCCTGGTCCGGGAAGATCCCACAGGCCTTAGCTGTGGGCCACAGCTTGTGAGCCTGCACTCTAGAGCCTGCAAGCCACAACTACTGAGCCCACGTACTACAACTACTGAAGGCTGAGCACCAGGAGCCTGTGCTCTGCAACAAGAGAATCTGCCGGGGACCAGCCCCGGCTGATCCAGGGTATTCGAAGCGGGGACGGCGTCGGCGACCTATTTATTTAAATATTTTATCAAAGATATAAAGAGTAATAGGATGAGGATAGCTCAGTAGGAAAATTCAGTGCAGAAAAGAGGCTGAGTAGCTTGGTTTACGCGGGAGACCAATAAAACTTCAAGACAAGAAGCTTGCACCACTTACGTAGGCCGCAGACGTCCTTCCGTTCTCCCGAAGGAGAGGAGACACTGAGGCCTCCCGGGTCAGATCTTAGAAGCCCAGGCATAACTAGTAAGCATGGCGGGTTCTGCGCTCCAGATGGAGACTCAGCCAGAATTTGGGAGAGAGAGCGACATGGGGAGACCAAGTTTCGGTGAACAAGGTCCACACTTTATTTTCCAAAGTAGTTTTTATACCTTAAGTTATGCATAGAGGATAACGGGGGAAGGGGTACAGTCATGCAGTAAGCCAGGCTTTCCTCCTGCAAACTTATCATATGCAAAAGTTTAGGTGATTTGCATCATCTTCTGGCCCGGAGGCCTGTTAACATTTTAAGACCCTTTCTTCAGAAAACTTATTTTTCTCTAAAGGTGATAAGTCAAGCGCCACCCTCCAAAAGCATTAGATAAAGTTGCATTCCTACAGAGCAAAGGTGTGGTGGGCTATAACAAGAAAAAGAATTAACTCAAGGGTCCCAGGTTACAAACATTAAAGCTACTATTTACACCAATTATATTAATCAATACACTGCCAGGGACACAGCAGGTAAGGGATATGGAGACTTAGCAGCAAACATTGGCCCAACAAGTGAAAAACCCTTCACCAATACAATTTCTAATCAATCTTTTAACTGCTCAAAGGAATCTGTATTTAGACAGTTTAGAACATCTCATGCCTCTCACAGTTGGGAGGCTCTGAGCAATCACATGTGGCCGGAAAAACCTATTCAGGCAGGCTAGAGGATTTCCAAAGGAGTTTGTAGGTTAAACACTGTCACACCCAGGAATTATTAACTGGAGCTGTAAGCTAACTCTTGTTTCAGAGAGAGGTAGTGGGGGACAGCCCCCCGTAAAGTCTGAGGTGTAGGTGAAAGCACAAAGCAGAAAGTAGGCAGACTCTGGTTTTGGGGGTAGATGCTCAAGAATTTCCAGGGAGACTCCTGAGGCTTGATACCGCCTTTGCGTATGCCAAGCCTCCTTCCTCATGACCTTTGCCACGGGCGGAGCTCACTCGCCGCAAGAATCCACAGCAGTGAGAGACCCACACACTGAAACAGAGTAGCCCCCACTAGCTGCAACTAGAGAAAGCCGTGGGCAGCAACAAAGACCTACCACAGTCCAAAAAATCACTTAATAAGTAAACACATTTTTTGAAACTAAAAGTAGGACTGCCATATGATCCAACAATCCCACTTCTGGGCAAATATCTGGAGACAACCACAGTTTGAAAAGACACGTGCACCCCAGTGTTCACTGCAGCATTACACACAATAGCCAGGACCCAGAAGCAACCTGAGTGTCCACTGATAGAGGGACGGGTAAAGAAGACACAGTACACATACTCAGTGGAATATTGGTCAGCCATCAAAAATAAGGAAATAATACCATTTACAGTGACACGGATGGACCTAGAGACGATCGTACTGAGTGAAGCAAGTCAGAGAAAAACAAATATCATATAAGTGGAATCAATATCACTCCACTTATATGTGGAATCTAAAACAATGGTACAGATGAACTTATTTGCAGAACAGATATAAGTCACAGTTGTGGAAAACAGACTTATAGTTTCCAAGAGGGAAGGAGTTGGGGAGATAAACTGGGGGATTGGGATAGAAGTATACATACTACTATATATAAAACAGATAACTAATAAGAACCTACCATATAGCACAGGGAACTCTACTCAATACATTGTAATAACCTATATGGGAATAAAATCTAAAAAAGAGTGAATATACGTATATCTATAACTGACTCACTTGGCTGTAAAGCAGAAATTCACACAACATTGTGAATCAAATATACTCCAATAAAACTTAATTTAAAAAAAAAGAAAGAAACACCATGATAATCAAAAAAAGAAACAGAGCTGAGTGACAGAGACTAAAAGGACTAATCTTCAGGGAGACAGAAAATACAGATACTCTAATGCTCTCACTCCCCTTAGCAGTAAATATGGAATTAACCAAAGATGAAGAGATTCCAAGATCTTCAGTAGAAATCAGAACCCCAGAATATCCACAAACAGAAGACACAGGGCCATCAGACTGAGGGACACCTGAAGAGTGAAGTCAGGCCCTCCTGACATGCCTAGCATGGCCTCTCATCTCTTCCACAACACTACTCTCCACCCCACTCTCTCCCAGCACCAGAATCTGGGTCACAGTGGGGTGGAGCTCTGGCCATCCCCCATATCTAATAAGTAACTCCCAATTGATTTTCCAGCTCTTCCTTCCCCACCAATAGGTCTGACTGTTGGCATCACAGGGCAGGCCTGGAAAATCACTCACACATTATTGGTGCTCTCCACCCCCATCCTTACCTGGAGGTGCATATAAACCCTGACATGCCTGAGATCTAATAATGTGAAGCTCAGAAACTGGGTGAACAACCACCGTGCTCTCTGTACCCTCATCCTGGTCATTGCTGCTGCTATACCAGCCCCAGGCCAAGAACATGAACAAGCTGATGTCTTGGGTCTCTGTCCTCATCATCCTCCCAGAAGCCTTTGCTCAGACAGGTAGGGTGGTCAGGGTATGATTCAGGAACATGAGATGAGAAAAGATTGAATGTTCTTCTTCTCCTGCATTTATAGTAAAGGTCACTCTGTTTCTCCCTGTCTGTCCACAGACCTCAGAGGGAAGGTATTTGTGTTTCCTAGAGAATCTTCCACTGACCATGTGACCCTGATCACAAAGCTGGAGAAACCTCTGAAGAACTTGACCTTGTGTCTCCGAGCCTATAGTGATCTCTCCCGGGGCTACAGCCTCTTCTCCTACAACATCCACAGCAAGGATAACGAGCTACTGGTTTTTAAAAACGGAATTGGAGAGTACAGTCTATACATTGGAAAAACCAAAGTTACTGTTAGAGCTACCGAGAAGTTCCCCAGCCCAGTGCACATCTGTACCAGCTGGGAGTCTTCCACAGGCATTGCTGAATTCTGGATCAACGGGAGGCCACTGGTGAAAAGGGGCCTGAAACAGGGTTATGCTGTGGGAGCTCACCCCAAGATTGTCTTGGGACAAGAGCAGGATTCCTATGGAGGAGGGTTTGATAAGAACCAGTCCTTTATGGGAGAGATTGGGGATTTATACATGTGGGACTCTGTCCTGTCGCCGGAAGAAATCTTACTTGTGTACCAGGGTTCCTCGTCCATCAGTCCCACCATCCTGGACTGGCAGGCTTTGAAATATGAAATCAAAGGCTATGTTATTGTCAAGCCCATGGTGTGGGGCTGAGGTCTGGAATCAATGAAAGCACTTGAAAATGAAACAACCAATACCCAAGAGTTCTGCTTAAAGCAACTGGACGCTAAATTGTAGATCTGTAGCTCTTTCTTCTTTGAATTTCCCATCTACAAGTATGCCTAATTAAAAAATGTATTATGCCACCTGCATTTGTTTAGTGCTTGTCATAGTCCCAAACATTTTCTCTTATATCTACTTATTTGAAAATTGTTTAATTAACCAGAAAAATCAGCCTGCAAGTTATGAGGAGGGAAATCTTTAAGTAACTAAAAAGATATGTCAGAGCACTCAATGAGTATGGTCAGTAGCAACACTTACATGCTACTAATAATCATTGCATTAACAATTTGAAATTCATGTGGAGTTGCAACAGAAATCTTTCTATTTGGTTTTCCAGCTACAAAATCAAAAAGAGGTCTGAGCTTCTGCCAAGAAGACAACTATAATGAGATAAGCAAGCAAGCAACAGTTGAGAACTTGATAGCAAGTAATGAGATGGGGAAAAAAAATTAGAACCAGCAGAAATGAAAACTAAAAATGTTTAAGAGTCTGGATCATTTTGGGTAAAGGCAAGCCTGCCTTTTTTTTTCCCCCCTCAAAAATTCCAATGGTACCATACAATGACTGATTTCCATAAAACTGTCCTGAAGTCATCAAGAATCTTGCTCACATGAATTCCCAGTTGAAAATCCTTCCATGGATCCCCACTTCACACAGGATGTAACTTAAACCCTTTGACATACCCCCCATTAACTGGTCTCAGCTTATCTCTTTAAGATACAACTCTTAGCACAGCAACAGGCATCCCAATTACAACACTACAAAATAATTATCAGATGCTATTATTAGTAGTTATCTTCATTATTATTAAAACTATGGAGCAGAGTGTTTGGCATATCCTCAACAGATATGAATTCCCTTCTCAGAGAAGCAAGGACTCCAAAGAAAGTTTGGCTGCATATGAGAAATAAGGCAGGCTTTGCCCACAGATAACAGAGCATGAAGCGAAGGGAAGTCAGAAAGACAGCATCCAGTAGAGCTTCAGAATAACCAAGTGATTGCTTCTTTTTTTTCACTTTTCTTTTTTCCCAAGTGATTACTTCTAACTGGTGTCCATTCACCCAGGATGGACAAAGAGGCAGGCACAGACACAATAAAGTAGGCTGGAGCTTTCAACAACACGGCCCCAGGGCTGGTCATAACCGGAAGACTCTATAAAGGAGTTTTCCTTAATGAGAGTGTTTGCAACTTTCTCTATGTTTTATATGGGAAACTTCATGGAGAGCTCTAAGGTTAAAGCAATGAGGTCTGCTTGGGCTTCGGATATGCCTTAGCTCAGAGTGAGGATTTTAAGAAAAGATTTTCTCTTTTCTTCGCTAGAAAGCATCAGTATGTAGTCACCTTAGAAAAGCAACATGGAGACTTTCTAGGCATTCATGGTACTTCTTCTTATTTAGAAAGAACAGGTGTCCAAGAACACTCAAAGAAGAGAAGGAAAGCTGAAACATGATCTCAGTCACCTTTAATTCTTACCATGTTGTCATGCTAAGTCGATTCAGTCTTGTCCGACTTTGCAGCCCTATGGACCGTCATTCACCAGGCTCCTCTGTCTATGGGATTCTTCTGGCAAAAATACTAGAGTGGGTTCCCATGCCTTCCTCCAGGGGATCTTCCCAACCCAGGGATCTAGCCCTTGCTCGTAACATCTCCTGCATTTGCATATGAGTTCTTTACCACTAGTACCACCTGGGAATATGACTAAATAGCTGATTAACTTATAAACTAGACTGCATTTGTGTTCCAGAATTTTCCATCTAGGTTTTTTCTCGCTGTAACCATTCTTCTGTGAGTTCAATACGGGAGATGCTCAGGGATTCCATCATACACTGGGACAGTAGTCAAGCACACACATCATGCACATCCAACCACAGGATCCAAAGCAAAACTCATCTAATGTTACTGGTAAGTTACACTAAGGTCCATAGTCTACAAGGGGCTGATCCAACTGTGTCTGGAGCAAGGAGGCAAAGGCAAATATTTCATCCAGAGCTCTAGCTGCTACACCAACTTCTCATGGTAACCTCATGGTGTTCTTGTGAGGATCAGAATTGATAACACAACACCTACTCAGTACATGTTCCAGCACCATGGAAGTGCAGAAAGCTATGACAAACCTAGACAGTGTATTAAAAAGCAAAGACATCACTGTGCCAACAGAAGTCCCTCTAGTCAAAGCTATGGTTTTTTCCAGCAGTCATGTATGGACGTGAGAGGTGGACCATAAAGAAGGGTAAGTGCCAAAGAATTGATGCTTTCAAATTGTGGTGCTTGGAGAAGACTCTTGAGAGAGTCCTTTGGACAGCAGGGAGATCAAACCAGTCAGTCTTAAAGATTTCCTGAACATACATTGTAAGGGCTGATGGTGATACTCCAATCCTTTGGCCCCCTGATGCAAAGAGCTGACTCATTGGAAAAGACCCTGATGCTGGGAAAGATTGAAGGCAAAAGAAGAGGGCAACAGAGGATGAGATTGGTTAGATAGCATCACCAACTCAGTGGACATGAATGTGAGCAAACTCCAGGAGATAGTGAAAGACAAGGAAGCCTGGCACACTGCAGTTCATGGGGTCACAAAGAGTCGGACACAATATAGCAACTGAACAACAAGTGCTAAGTGTCACCTATGACGTAAAAGAAACTGAGACTTACTACCTAAATCTTTAAATCATCTGCCTTAACTTCTTGGTATATTCCTACAAACAGAAAAGTTCATTCTCTGTTTTCAGCCTCTGCTCCCAAACCTACCCCTTACCTAACCAAACCCATGTACGTCCCCTGTTAGTAGCAGAAATAGGGTAAAGCTCTTCACATAGACATTGAGGGTCATCACATCTGACTTTTATACAAGTACATTTTCATTGAGAGTAACTAAGCAGGAGCAACACACTAACGTAGATTCAAAAGAACAGAAGATAGTGCCATGTGACATTCAACACATCTTTGTCTGAGGTGAGCAATTTTTCTCCAGGAGAAAAAGAAAAAGTCAGGCCATGTGAGACCAGAGCCTGCCCAGTGTTCCCGGCATGATCCAATTGTATGAGATATCTGGACTTATTTCAGGATTCTGACTCCATTCAGACCCATGGGATACACAGTAAGTCTCTTGGCAAATAAACCCAGGAGACAAGAGCTAGACAACAGGAATCCTCCTGAGAGTCCCCGTCAAATCAGACTTTAAAGGGACTGCTCCTTGAAGGTCAGATTTGCTCAGTGCGAATGTGTCACCTTATGCTTCAGCCAAAGTGCAATTTACTGTGAGTGATCTAATAATGTAGTAAGGCTGACCTAGACCCTAATAAGGCTGAGTTTTGTATGACATTAAGATTCTACTAGGGCTTCCTTGGTAGCTCAGGTGGTAAAGAATCTGCCAGAAATGCAGGAGACCCTGGTTGTATTATTTATTCTAGCAAAAAATGACAATCAGTTTTCTTGGCATTGCAGTGACTTCTTGTAAATAAGTCATAATTGCCTGCTATGTCCTATAACCAGAAAAGAGCACAGGCAGATTCTACAGACTCAAGAAGGCAAGGGGGCGGATTCTTCTGGGTATGGGAAGGCTTCTGTCCCAAAGAAAAGTCATCACTCTCTTGTTTATTCAAATAGTTCACATAATCATCAGTTTCTTAAGAAATCAGCTCCTCCATTCCTGGCACCTTACATCTATTTTCTTTAATGAAAGGAAAAGAAAGGACAGGACAAGATGGAAAGCCTGGCAAAAGACAACATCATTTTTTTTTTTTTTAGCAGCACGACTCCTTTTAACTCAAAATACAATTATAGAGACTTAGCCTACCTTGCATAGTTTATTTTTTTAAACACAGATTCGGTTTCTAGGCACAGACTTTGCTTATAAAGATCTAGATATTTTTAAGAATCCATGGGTTTTGTCATAATTTCTTCCCTTTGCAAATGGTATTTCCTTTACACCCTCAAATTGTGCTTTTCCCCTCTATCTTATTTTTCTTTTTCCTCTAGTCAGAATTTCGGCTTCATGACTAAAATTTTGATGCATGAGCACATTTCAGTATCCTTACTCCCCCACAGGGTTTTTGTCCTTCTGGAGTGTTTAAATCATTTTGAAAGCTTCTTTATGTTCTATACTGTGCTTTTGAGATTGTCTGCTAGCGTGTCACTTACACAGAAATGCCCCTAGGGTTCAGGCGCAGAGAGGACCCAGATTTGGATGGTAGAAGGGCTGCTGCTCCAGTGCCCAGCTGCAGTCACTCTGGCTGGGCTGGCTCACAAGAGTAACCAGGACGAAGAAAGGGGATGATCATCTGGTGCTAAAAGTATCCTTAAGTTCACTGACACCTGTTCCAACTGCTGAGAATGCAACCCAGCCATTCTCCACTGGTATAATCAATGCCCCCATTCCACACACCACTTCAGCACCATGGTGCCCTCTGCAACTTCTCCCCTCCCAAGGCAAACACTGGGGATTGTTCACTGAATTGACTCCAGGTAAGAATGCAATGTGATTTACTCCCACGTCCCATACTTCCCCATCTCCTTCACTGGGGCCTCCCTCACCTCCAGAGGCAGTTATCAGCCCTCTGCTGGTTATTTCAACAACACCTATCTTTACAGTAACAATTTTGGATTGTGCTTTTTAAAAAGACAGGTTAAAAATGAGATAGGAAGCAACTGCCCTTCATCTTCCATTTCATTCCTTCATGCTACAACACCCCTGAAGATGTGACAAGATGGAGTGACCACACCCTAGAACTCCTGAAATGGAGAACAATCATTGGGAAGAACGCTTGGAAAAACATTCCAAGTGTGATGAGCATATGACACCCAGCCTAGGAAGCACAGCCAGTCACCAAAGTACACTGTGCTCAGTCGCTCAGTCATGTCTGACTCTTTACGATCCCGTGGACTGTAGCTTCTGTCCATGGAATTCCCCAGGCAAGAATACTGGAGTAGGTTGCCATTTCCTTCTCTATGGGATCTTTCCGACCCAGGGATTGAACCCAGGTCTCCTACATTGCAGGCAGATTCTTTACTGTCTGAGCCAACAGGGAAGCCACTGCTGTGCTCAGTCGCTCAGTTGTGTCCAACTCTTTGTGACCCCATGGACTGTAGCCCACCAGGCTCCTCTGTCCAAGGGGATTCTCCAGGCAAGAATACTGAAGTTGGGTTGCCATGCCGTCCTACAGGAGATCTTCCCAACGCAGAGACTGAACCCGGGTCTCCCTCACTGCAGCCACATTCTTTACTGTTTGAGTCACAGAGAAGCCTGCACTTTATGGAGGGTGAATCCCAGTTACTGCAGCACTATTTGTTCATCTTGTCTGAAGGGAATGTTGAGGCTTGGGCTGTACTTGAGTTACTAGGCAGCAGAAGTGACAGCTCCCTCTAGTGACAGGGCTTCACTCTTCCCTGCCTACTGTGCACCTTGCCTCTAAATAAATGCAACATGGAAAGAACACTGCTTTGAACATTTGCATTGAACATTTGCATTATATACTCCCACACGTCTTGATCTGGCCTTCTTTTTGCATTTTTTTGCCACATTCTAAGAATATCCTGCCTTAAGATAGTCTTTCATTGTCTGTGCAATCCAATTCAAATGTGCACCAAAGGCAATAAACTTATTTCTCCCCTCTCTTTTTTCTCCTGGGCTTATATACCTGGGCCACATTCCCTGGTCATCAGCCATCCTCTTTATAACTTTATAACTTCTTTGAAGAAGGTAACTTTATAATTACCTGAGGCATGCTTAACAACAAATCTGGCTGATTTGGGGTGAAAGCAGTGCTTTTCAGGCCCTAAAGAGTCCTGGGATTTTTTTTTTTCTTTTCTCTTCTCTTTCTCTTTCAACTCAATTCAGCTTACTATTGTTGTTTTCTTCTCTGGCTCCAAATACGCCTGCAGCTTTGCCGGCTCAATACCTCCTTAGCTATTTTTTGTAACTCATTGCAATAGGTTCATCAGGAAAGGAGGAAAGCACGTAAGATCTGATGTTGTTATCTATGACATGTTAAAAGTTCTGTTACCTCCCTGTAACCTGGCTTTCCAATCCAAGACTCTACTGAAATTGGCCAGTACATCACCAGTGACCTCTTTCTTACTCGATTTAATATCTGTTTTCAGCTGTTATCCTCCTTTACCTTCTCCATACTATGAGCTATAGTTTTATACTCAGAGTTAAAATAATTTAAAATAAGGCCCATAATCTTCATTGTCAATACAGCCATTAAAAAAGTTTCATATAATCTCATCCCTACTCGAACATAATGGTTAACCCATAATATCAGCTATATATTCTTTCAGACATCTTGCATATATAAAAATATGCATTCACACACACACAGACACACACAGACACACACACACATTTTTAACCATATGGCAGCACACCATGTTATTGTTCTTTAAATAGCTTTTTTTTTTTTTTGCTTTTCATGCATTCCACATGTCTGTCTATGGTAATGCACCAGAGCAGCAGTGTTCATCACAACTTTCACCAAGGAAGGAAATGTTTGATATGCGTGCTGCCCAACAGAGTAGCCACTAGTCACATGTTCCTTTTTCGTACTTGAAATGTGGCTACCATGACTGATGAACTGAATTTTTCCTTTAAGGAGCCATAGCTGTATAACTCTCATTCTTCCTGAAAAGCTTAGAGTTGCACTGACACTCTCTTTCATCTCTATCTATCCAATTGGTATCTCAGCAGCCTTTTTAATACAAGTTACTTTATTTAGTGGCACACTCATTTCTACTTTATTTTGTTAATATTTATTTTTGACTGTGTTGGGTCTTAGTTGCAGCACGTGGGATCAGCATTGTGGCATGTGGTATCAGCAAACAGGCTCTTTGTTGCAGCTCACAGACTTAGTTGTCGCACAGCATGTGGGATCTTAAGTTCCCAGATCAGGGAACAAACCCAAGTCCTCTGCATTGAATCACCTAAGCATTGGATCACCAAGGAAGTCCCCCTCATTTCTACTCTAAATGTCTGCCTCCTTATTTTCCGTGATGGAGTACTTTCCAGAATATCCACATTTTCTGTATTGTGCTCCCTAGATTCCCAGGAAAGATTCACTAAGAATATAGATTCCTAGATTGCTAGTGGAAGTTTTCTAGATTTTCCCAAATCCTCCAGCTTGCTCGTATGACCTTGTTCCTTGTGGAAAGTGGTTCAAACTACCATTTGAAATATGGTGCCAATCCCAGAGTCCCTCACCAAATTTCCAGGAAATCCTGTGTGTGCTTGCAAAGTAGAACAGAACAAGAGAGGTCCTTGTGTTCCTTCCAGTCATTACCAGCAAGAAGTTTTTCTTCCTGTCTCTGGATTTCACCTCTTGCACATGGCACCCTTTTTCTGCATGGCCATCACCCACCTGTCTGCACTTTCCAAATACCACTAACTCAAGACTGTACACATGACAACTCTAAACGAAGGTTTGGGGCTCTTGGGAAACTTTACAACACAACATTGTTTAGCAAAAGGAGAGGAGGGTGGCAGAAGATGAGATGATTAGGTAGCATCACCAAGTCAATGGATATGAAATTGAGCAAACTCGAGGAGATAGCAGAGGACCAGGAAGCCTGACATGCTGCAGTCCATGGGGTCACAGAGTCAGACAAAACTTAGCAACTGAGCAACAAAAATATAAGTTAGCAAGCAATTTTAAATCGATTATTACAATGTTTTTATTTTTAAGTCCCTCTGCCAAAAAGAAACTGCTATTTCTTTCATTCAAGGTCCAGCCTTCTGACATGTTGCTGATCCTCCTCTCTTTTCCAACAATTTCCCCTTTTCTCCTTAGTTTGCTGCTAAGTCACTTCAGTTGTGTCCGACTCTGTGCGACCCCATAGACGGCAGCCCATCACGCTCCCCCGTCCCTGGGATTCTCCAGGCAAGAACACTGGAGTGGGTTGCCATTTCCTTCTCCAGTGCATGGAAGTGAAAAGTGAAAGTGAAGTCACTCAGTCGTGTCTGATTCTTCGCAACCCCACGGACTGCAGCCTACCAGGCTCCTGCGCCCATGGGATTTTCCAGGCAAGAGTACTGGTGTGGGTTGCCATTGCCTTCTCCTTAGTTTACCCACCCCTAAACCCTCAAATCCCTGTTGTTACTTTCACAACAAAGCAACTTTGCCAATGGTTTGTCTCACCTAGACCGTCTGGGCTGAGCCCCAAATCCTTCATCTTCACTCTTGCTAACGTGTCCCTAAAGACCAGCTCTCCTGAGATTAATTCTGTACACTGTTCTCAGAAATTTCTCCTAAGTGGCACCAGTGATTTTTAATTCAGTAAGTCTAACTCTCTCATCATCATTTTGTTTTCCCAACTTCTCATACTTTCCCTAGAAGAGAAAGGCAAAGCTAGGATGTGTACACTCAAGGGTACTGTGGCTTCAGATCAGATCAGTTGCTCAGTCGTGTCTGACTCTTTGCGACTTACACATCATTAAAACAAAACAGTGTTTCATCCACTCTCTACAAAAACAACATATTCAGGATAAGAACTTGAAAGAATGTGTGCAGTAGTCTCACATATTGGTCATTCCTTAGAGGCTTAACAAAAGGTAAAGGAGATAGCAAAAACTGGGAAAAGGGAGGGGGCTAAAGAAGCCATAATGCTGTGCCAGCACCCTACCTATTGATCATACAGTGAGGAAATCGACTCACGTGTGCGTATCTGTCTGTCCTCTACACTCTTCTCTCTATCCCTGTTCTAAAGTCCACACCACAATGGGAATTTCTCGATGTTGACTCCCTGCATTGTTCTCAGACACTGAAACTGAAGAATGCAGAGAAAAAAACCTCACAGAAGTGACAGAGTTCATTTTCCTAGGATTCTCCACATTCCATGAACAGCAGATTACCCTCTTCATGGTTTTTCTCATCCTGTACAATACCCTTGGCTGGCAATGCCATCATTGTGAGCATCATCCACATTGATCATCACCTCCACACTCTCAGGCACTTCTTCCTAAGAATGCTGGCCAGTTCAAAGGCCATATACACACTGGTCACAATTCCACGCATGCTCTCTGACCTCATAGCCCAGAACCCACCAATCTCCCTGGCAGGCTGTACCATTCAAATATTCTTCTTTCTTACCTTAACCATCAACAACTGCTTTCTGCTCATGGGGAAGGGGTATGACCACTACGTGGCCATCTGCAACCCTTTGAGATACACACTCATCATGAGCAAGATCAGTTGGATGGTGTGCATCCAACTGATGAGTGGAGACTACAGCATTGGCTTGGCCATGGCAGCTGTCCAATATCCATATTTACTTTACCCTTCCATCACAGGGTGGTTGGTCATTTCTTCTGTGACACTCTCCCTGTCATAAAATTCTCCTGTATAGAGAGAATGAGATCATCGATTTTGTTGTCAGTGTGTCTGTGATCCTGGTTATCATGGGCCTGGGCTTCACCTCCTATATTCTCATCATCTCCACCATCCTCTAGATCACCTCAACCAAAGGCCAGAAGTTGGCCTTTGCCACCTGCGCCTCCCACCTCACTGTGGTCATTGTCCACTATGGCTGTGCTTCCATTGCCTACCTCAAGCCCAAGTCAGAGAACAGCAAGGATGAGGATCAGCTGATCTCAGTGACCTACACTGTCATCACGCCCCTACTGAACCTTGTGGTGTACACCCTGAGGAGTAATGAGGCCGAGGATGCCCTGTGCAGAGCTATCTGCAGAAACATTTCTTAATCCATCAACCCTTTTTATAAAGAACAGTATGTGTTCTTGATGCATTCAACCTCAAGTCTGTCCTGTGCAATCTGTCCTGTAATGAGCTGTGCATATCTTGCTTCAACATCTTCACTGCAAAAATTGTCAACTTTGTCTCCATACATTTCAAACTTTGGTCCAAGTATTTTCAATTTTTTGAGTATATAAGAGGTCAGGGAAGATGGGCATGATTTTTTAAAAAACACATCCAAATTTTCAGGGTAGGGCAGCAGACTTCTTTAAAGCATATTAATGTGAGTATTTTATGTTTGAAAAAAATTTAATCTCTATTACTTTCATAATACAACCTACAGAAAATAAAACTTGGACAAAATCTTCCCAGCAAGATAAGAATAGTCGGTGGTAAGGAAGAAAAGTATATCAGAACCTTTGAGAAAGATGAGATGTGTGTTATTTTTTTTTTTTGATTAATAAGCCTTGAAATCACCGATTTAGTCCTCAGAATTTCAGTCTTTATTATTTGGTTTATACTAGAGCCTTTGCTTCCATCCAATATCTTCAGAGTGCTGCTGCTAAGTCACTTCAGTCGTGTCCGACTCTGTGCGACCCCATAGATGGCAGCCCACCAGGCTCCCCCATCCCTGGGATTCTCCAGGCAAGAACACCAGAGTAGGTTGCCATTTCCTTCTCCAGTACCTGAAAGTGAAAAGTGAAAGTGAAGTCGCTCAGTCGTGTCCAACTCTTAGTGACCCCATGGACTTCAGCCCAACAGGCTCCTCTGTCCATGGGATTTTCCAGGCAAGAGTATTGGAGTGGGGTGCCATTGCTTTCTCCGTCATAGTGCTAGCCAGGGCTATAAATTGCGAACAACTCTCACCTCTCTATAATCTGACTGTGCTAGTCCATTCTCTCAGCTGCTGGTTCTCTTTATGGAGTCAGTTTCTCTCTAATCAATATGAAGAATAATAAATTGGTCAAAAAGAGCCATACTTTTTTTGGATTGAGAACCATAAAGATACTCTTTGCTGTCACACACCATGGCACTTTCTGGATAGTACCATAAAGAAGAATTAGAACAAAACCAACAGCACCAGTAGTCAGAAGTAGTTCAGAGATTTGTTTAATCACTCATTTCACAAAAAAAAAAAAGAAAAAAGAAAAAAAGACTAAAAAAGAAAATAATATCTATATCTACTTCTACTAGGTCTCCTTTAAGGAAACAATCCTTCCCCAGGGCGTTCAGGGAGTTTTTCTGGTTTCATGCTATTGGGACATACTTGCTATATTGTTGCCTTGGGTGGTGCTAGGGAGAGTTAAAGACTCTGGTCCTGTGCATTTTTCTACTAAAGTATTTTGTATTAAAACAAAAATGCTTCTCTGCTCATCCCTTAATTCTGTCTTCTTACTTAAGGGAGTGATTTCCTTTCCCTTGTACTGAGAAGGGGTAGGTAACTTTCAAGGAACTCCTCTACAGTAACATCTAGCTTTACAGACTTCAGAGAATCTAGGTGGGAAGACCATACTTCTTCCAAGGCCTTGTCACCTCTAATTTCTGTCCTGCGTCATTGAAATTTCTACACCATAGCAGCAAGTCTTCCTATAAAATCTCTTGAAAGGTCAAGAGCTGGGTTTGAAAATCCTGGACTTGCCATAGATCTGCCCTGACTGTGCTCTTAAGATCAACCCTCCGTGAAGCCATCTCTCCTATGCCTGAAGACAGCACCCCCTGAGGAGTGGGGGCATGCATTCCTCCAAAATGAGACTGTCTCCTCTGAAAGTATGAAAGACCCCTTTTATAAATACAGTGTTTTTAATTCTGCCTCACTAGTCATCAAAAAACATTTTTAATCCCCTTACCTATTTATTCTGTACTGACTATTATCTGGTTATAAATGCTACCTTACGTTTTCTAGAGCAGCATCATTTACCTCACTCCCAGTTAGGAAATTAGTTACTCTTTTTTATTTGCCCCTATAGTTCTTTGTGCAAAATTATATTAGGACAGCGTTTTTCTCATTGTGCTTTTGTCGCTTATGAGTTGCTTTCTATCACTGAATCAAAAAGTGTATCAGGATCAGATATATGATATGTCATATAAAGTTAAGAATCAGAACTGTTTCTCTCACTGTTATGCCTCGTGCCTAGTAAAGTGCTAGGTAGAATGGGTGCTTACTAAAGCCTCATAGAATAGTCAAGCACCAACTATGTATGAAGCACTAGGCTTGGACTTTCTGGCATGTTTTGATCAGCGAGACATATCTGTTATGCCTTTCTGGGTTCTTTGCAGTTGGCCCTCACCTAAAAACAAAGTAATAAGCAGATTCACAGAGGTGGGGTCACTTGGGTCTGTAATTTCTCCTTCTCTGGATTTTCTATAAGCCAAGTTGCTTCAAGACCCTCCTCACGGTCAGTATTAATTCAGTCACTATGCCACTAATTCCTTATTGTTGTTGTTGTTGTTGTTGTTGTTTAACCACTAGGTCATGTCTGACTGTTTGCAACCCCATGGATTGTAGCTCACCAGACTCCTCTGTCCATGGGATTCTCCAGGCAGGCATACTAGAAAAGCTTGCCATTTCCTTCTCCATAAAGGACATGGAGTTACCATTAAAAAATCATTCTTACACTTACGAGGGTAGGACCTTCAAATCTTACTTTAAAAACAAATAAGTTTTTAAACAAAGAGTCATATGCCATATAAAATTAAGAATCAGGACACTTACCATAATGCCTTAAGTAAAATAAGTCAGAAAAAGAAAAATAGTTTATGAACTCACTCATATGTGGAATTTTATAAAGGAAAAAAGACTCAAAAAAAAAAAAAAAAAAAGGGAAAGAAACCAGAACAGGTTGTTCTGTTTTTGGTGGTTACCAGAGGAAGGGATAGGGGTGTTAAGTGAAAGTGATGAAAAAGTACAAACTTTTTTAGTTATAAGATAAATTAAGTTCTGAGACTGTAAGAAGCAACATGATGACTTGGTAACAATACTATATTGCATATTTGAAAGCTGCTAAGAGTGGGCTGCCGTCCATGGGGTCGCACAGAGTCGGACACAACTGAGCAGCAGTAGCAGCAGCAGCAAGAGTAGATCTCAGCAACTTAGAAAGTTGCTGAGAGTAGAACTTAGCAGTAGCCACAGGGCTAGAAAAGGTCAGTTTTCATTCCAATCCCAAAGAAGGGCAATGTCAAAGAATGTTAAAACTACCACACAATTGCACTCATTCCACATGCTAGCAAAGCGATGATCACAATTCTCCAAGCTAGGCTTCAACAGTACATGAACTGAGAACTTCCAGATGCTCAAGCTGACCTCTGGTCAGATTGGTCAGATTGCCAGTAACCACTGGATCATAGTAAAAGCAAGAGAATTCCAGAAAAACATCTATTTCTGCTTCATTGACTATACAAAAGCCTTTGACTGTGTGGATCACAACAAACTGTGGAAAATTCTTCAAGAGATGGGAATACCAGGCCACATTACCTGCCTCCTGAGAAACCTGTATGCAGGTCAAGAAGCAGTAGTTAGAACTGGACATGGAACAACAGACTGGTTCAAAATTGGGAAGGAGTATGTCAAGGCTGCATATTGTCAGTCTGCTTATTTAACTTCTATGCAGGGTACATCATGCAAAATACCAGGTTGGATGAAGCACAAGCTGGAATCAAGATTGCTGGAAGAAATATCAATAACCTCAGATATGTAGATGACACCACCCTTATGAGAGAAAGCAAAGAGAAACTAAAGAGCTTCTGATGAAACTGAAAGAGGATAGTGGAAAAACCTAGCTTAAAACTCAACATTAAAAAATGAAGATCATGACATCCAGTCCCATCACTTCATTGCAAATAGATGGGGAAACAATGGAAACAGTGATAGACTTTATTTTCTTGGGCTCCAAAATCACTATAGATGGTGACTGCAGCCATGAAATTAGAAGATACTTGTTCCTTGGAAGAAAAGCTATGACAAACCTAGACAGCATATTAAAAAGCAGGAACATTACTATGTCAACAAATGTCTATGTAGTCAAAACTATGGTTTTTCCAGTAGCCATGTACGGATGTAAGAGTTGGACCATAAAGAAGACTGAGCAGTGAGGAATTGATGCTTTTGAACTGTGGTGTTGAAGAAGACTCTTTAGTGTCCCTTGGACAGCAAGGAGATCAAGCCAGTCAATCCTAAAGGAAATCAATCCTGATTATCCATTGGAAGGACTGATGCTAAAGCTGAAGCTGAAGCTTCATTAATTTGGCCACTTGATATGAAGAGCCAACTCATTAGAAAAGACCCTGATCCTGGGAAAGATTGGAGACAGGAGTAGGGGACAACAGAGGATGAGACAGTTGGATGGCATCATTGACTCAATGGATATGAGTTTGAGCAAGCTCCAGGAGTTGGTGATGGACAGGGAGGCCTGGCATGCTGCAGTCCATAGGATTACAAAGAGTTCAATACGACTGAATGACTGAACAACAACAGCAAAGAGTAGATCTTAAAAGTTTTCATCACAAGGACAAAAATGTGTAACAACATGTGGTAATGTTAACTAAACTTACTGTGGTAGTCACTTCACAGTAATTACATATATCAAATTGTCATGTTGTATACCTTAAACTTACACAATACTATAAGTCAATTAGGGGCTTCCCAGGAGGCACTAGTGGTAAAGAACCTACCTGCAATTGCAGGAGACATAAGAGATGTGGGTTCTATCCCTGGGTTAGGAAGATCCCCTGGAGGAGGGCATGGCAACCCACTCCTGTATTCTTGCCTGGAGAATCCCATGGACAGAGAAACCTGGCAGGCTGTAGTCCATGGGGTTGCACAGAGTCGGACATGACTGAAGCAACTTAGCACAGCAAACATAGATCAAGTACAACTCAATAAAAACTGGGGGGTTGGGGAGAAGAATCAAGGCATCTCCAAGGTATTATACTTTTGGGGAAATGACAAATCCATTATGAGGCCAAAAATCCTTCCATGGTTTTAGATTTTGAGTCATTCTAGAGCAAAGACTCATGACCCTTTGTTGCTGGCCATTCACCACGTCAAATTTCTCACCACCTCATTTTCCAGCCCCTATTTCATCCTAACATGAAGGTAGTATCAGAGGAGAAAGAAAACACAGAAATACCAACCATCAGCCATGAAAAGCTTGGTGGTGGGAAGCATCTATCTCTGGAAAATTGGGGAGGGGAGAAAGAGGCAGGAGATGACACAGAGGCATGGATTAGTGACCTATGTCACTTGGCTCTCACTCTTTAGAATCTCATCTCCAAAGGAAAGAGAAATTTCAAGTGTTGTTGTGTATAGTAGAAGATGACTGTGCTTTACCAAAGGTTTACTACAAGGCAGGTACTATGCTCACCTACATTATTTCACATAATAATAGTATTTCAACTTTCTGGTACTTTGCATTTCATGACAGTCTTCAAATATAACATCCCATGTGCTTCTTACAGTAATATTATAAAGATGCACTTTTAAGCCCACTCTTTAGGTTAATGGTAGAAATGTTAACTGGCTTGCTTCAAGTCACACAGTTGGTAACTGACAGAACTAGAATTGATACCAAGATCCACTAGTAGACTTTAAACTATGTCTTCATCTCTGTATTACCACCATTTCTCATCTTTAATCTTTCTGAAAGATGCTGTACACTCCTTTTGAAAGACATTATATGCTGTGAGTTATCCTGGTTTCATCCTGGACATCACTTCTATCAAAAAGTCTTCTCTAAATAATTTATGAAGTGTTCCTGCCATGAGCTGCCACACCCATCTAAGCTGATGGCTGCCTTAGCAGTGCATTAAAGTTGCCCACCTCCTAGTCTGTTCCCTCACCACACAGCAAACCCCTTGACAGAAGAACCACTTCTATATCCCTAGTACATAGCACAGTTCTCTGCATAAGACAGATCAATAAATATTTATCAAATATGAAAGTTAAATGCATAATGAGCACACTTGAAACTGCTTCTTGATGACTAAGTATTGATGAGTGTCCACTGCTCTTCTGTGTTATGAAGCATCCACGTTCTCCAGAGAGCAGTTTCTGCCTTTGTTCTAAAGAGCTCACAGACTCTTCTGCTTTGGAAATTTCATGTTTGTCTCTTGTGATTCTTTTTCTCCTTTCTTGTTTTCTAGATATGAGCTGTCACATTTCTGAGCTGTCAGTGTTCTGAACTGTAGCAGCAAATCTTTCTTATATACTATTTCCAAACTGCAGTAGAGGAATAAAAGCAGAGGAACCATAGATAGAATTACCTGAAAAGTAGCTTCCTTAAGAGACAGCATTGCACAGAGGTGAAGAACAAGAATCTGAAATCAGACTATAAGGGTCCTAATTTTACCTCTGTCCCTCACTAGATGTTCTCATTTCTCTATACACCTATTCCCAGATTTTTTTTATGGGGCAGTTGACAGTACCTAAGGAGGTAAGTATCATTATTCCCATTTTTAGAGCTGCAGTTTAGCAAAGTTCAGTAAAATTTAATCTGTTCAGTAAAGGTATATTGCATGTTAGACACTTGGGCTAGAGTAATATTCAGACATCACAAACCCTGCCTTCATGGTGCTAAGAGGGGTATCCAAAAATTAAGCAAGAAGTGTTAAATCTTATGATGTGAGAAATACTGGATGTCACAGGAACACATTTCCTTATCAGAGTCAAGGAAGATCTACCAGAGGAAAGAAGGTTTAAGCCTAAGAGCTGAAGGTTTAATAGGAGTCAGCTGGATGAAAGGCTGAAGAAAGGTCTGGCAATGCAAGATCAAAAGTATATTCCAGGCAGAGGAGGCAGCACTTACAAAGGTATACAAGAGAAAAACTGAATTATGAAAAGATTAGTAGAGCTGGGGTATAAAATTCATGGGATACAGACAGGAGAGCAAATTGGAAAGTTGGCAGTAATCACATGATGAAGAACTTTATAACTCATAGTAAAGAGTATATATATCCTAAAGACGATGAAGAGTATTTAAATGTTCTTAAGTAAATCAATGATGTGGTCTATTCAGAAAGTTCACTCTGCCAGCAGAGCAAGAAATAGATTATAGAGGGGAAGACCGGCAAAAAGGCTGCCTGGGAAGCCATTATGGGACCACAAAAGACACACAGTGGTAGATACTGGGCTGGTGTGGAGGCAGTGCTGATGGAGAGAAATGGACAAGTTTGAGACTTGTGTGAGATTAAGACCAACATCTCTTGTTATGGATTAAATATGGGGTGGGGTAGATAATGGAATCAAAAATCACGCTGAGACTTCTGATTTCTGGCAACTAAGTGGACTGTGGTGTCCTTAACCAATACAGAACACCCTGGAAGGGACGTAGGCTGGGATATGAAGGCAATGACAATGAGTTTGATTCTGGACTTTTAAGGCTGAAGGGTCTCTGAGTATCCAAGTGGCAACATCCAATAAGGTGGATCCATAGATCTGGGACTCAGGAAAGTGTTTTGAGATAGAGTTGTAGGAATTATAAGTATATGGATGGCCTTTTTTTTTTAATTGGAATGAATATATTCACCCAGGGAGAATGTGTAGGAGAGAAGTCTACCTCGGGCAGAGAGCTGAGAGGTACCACACCAGATGGGATCCTGATGTAGGCATGTGGGACTGGTGTTAACAATAAAATAACTACCAGGAAAGCAGGAAAGCAAGGAAAGGATTTCTCCATTCTGGGTGCCAAAATCTTCAGTGATTGGTAAGTTCTACTGTTCCTTATGGATAAAGAGGAAGCCTCTCTGGTTCCTTCTACTTCCCAGGACAACCACACGTAGGCCGGCATGGCACATGGTGCCCTTGTGAGTAAGTGACTAATAAACAACTGCCAATCTCATCCATCCAGGGTCAGGTGGTGTGTGTCTGGGCATCTTATACCATTTAGAGTAGAATCTTTGCTTTACCAACAGGGTGAATACATGATGATCAGAACACAGGGTAGATGTGATGACAAGAACATATAAATTTCTTATGATCAAATGAATCCACTGAGTGAGCTGGACTTGAGATAATTTGCAGTTTCCCCACCTGAGGGTAACTTGACAAGGGAGGCCTAGCAGCCAAAGAGTGCCCAGATCTCCCAGGAGTAGAACCTCAGAGGGAGGGGACTCCGCATTTCCATGTCAAGGAACTGTGAGGGAGGGTCTACAGGGCCTCCCAGAGAACTCATGCGTGCACTGGAGCTGCACCCAAAATCTGTCAATAATAGCGAGAGAACCATGGTAACCACTCACAAGAGGCTACAAACAAGGCTGTTAATTGAGTTAAGAGTTACTTGTCTCTGTCCCTCTTCTTACCCACTTCATCACCTTGAAGATCTAACTCTCAAAGCACTGACAAATTTCAGAGCCAGACTACCACTCTCAACCATAATTTCCAAGGTAGCTAAAGTAGAAAAGGAAAATAGTAAAATAGTAGACTGTCTTTCTACCCCTCTTCCCCAGTGCAAAGAGCTGGAGTAGGAGGAAAATCACAAGAATAAACCATTGTCCCCACTGATCTTTGTATCCCCAAAGCCACAAGTCTTACCCACTACAGGGCCAGCAAAGGGGAGGTCTCAACTTTTAATGATTGAAAAGAAGGAAACATCGTGGACTCCACCCCCAATAGCATTTAAAGGCAGGAAACAGAAATTCTACAAAGCCTGGTTGGAAACAGAAGTTGGGGACAGGGGCAGGGGGAGAGTCAAAATGTTTATACTCATCCAACTGTGTTACAAGTGATCAATAAACTGATTACAGATAAATAGAATTTTGTAAAATTGTTTCACTCTCAATGGAATCCATCTAGAAACATGTGAGATTCTGTTCAGCCTTCAGAAGTGAGAGCTTTGCACACATTTGCAAAACTGTATTATTCAGATGTGCAAAGGACTAGACCTGCCATTTTATAGAAGCTCAATAATATTTGTTGCACAAGAACAAATGCACAGATGAAGTAGGGTCTTAGCGGCAAAAAAGGGGGCAAACTATGAATGAGGTCAGGGTCTCAACTGGCCTAAAATAAACCTTTGCCTATATATGCAAGAACCTTTTATTCTCACTTATGCAACAAAAGACATCCCCAAACAGGTCTGTGGGCTTCCCTGGTGGCTCAGATGGTAAAGAATCTGCCCGCAATGCAGAAGACCCAGGTTCGATCCATGGGTCGGAAAGATTCTCTGGAGAAAGGAATAGCAACCCACTCCAGTATTCTTGCATGGAGAATTCCATGGACAGAGGAGCCTGGTGGGCTACAGTCCTTGAGATCGCAAAGAGTAGGACATGACTGAGCAATGAACATACCACCACAGTAACCAGGTCTGTAAGAAAGAGGAGAGCAAGGAAGAGATATTGAATTTATCTAATTATTTAGATATGTTCCTTCTCAGGCACTTGTATGGTAAGAACAATAAATCACAGACCTGGGTTTCATATCTAGTAGACACTTCCCATCCCTTTAAATGTAAATCTTTACCATCCTCAACCTACTACCATTCCCCTTATTTAAGGTACCATGAAATCTCTGGGAAACCTTTGAGAGCTAAGAGCCAACAGGTAAAGAATGAAGCTTCCACTGAGGCTATGAGCCTGATGTAAGCAACAGACCTGTCATACCAGTAACAAAGACAGCTTCCCCCAGTCCTTACCAGAGACCCACATCTTTCTGTACCTAATTCAGAGGCTGCCTCCACAGGGCTCCTGAGAGACTTGGTGAGGGCATAGCTTTCTATATAGCTAATTAACATTCATACTAATAAACTCGGACTTGTAAATTTAGTCTGTATGTATCACAGGACAGTCTTTACATACCTGAAGTAGTAAGTTGCCAACAGGAGGTCTAGGGAAATTATTAACTTCCAGTTCATAGCAAATTACTATGTGACCAGTCTTCATTTGGAGACCTACGTTATCACTGGTTTGGGGGCAGGTTTATCTTCCTGGAGCTTGGATCTATAATCATAACTTCCTAAGCCTTCCTCCCTGAGGGGAACAGAGGTTATGGCAAAGAAGGAAAGGACATAAAAATGAATAAAATGTAACAGTATGAAAGTTTGGCTGTATATACATATATTTGAACATCTAGCCCTTTTTTTTTTCTTTTCTGTAGGTTGACTATAAGGCATGAAAACATTTCAAATATTAATGATTTGGCCCTGTTTTAATATAGGTTATTGGAGTTCTTCCCAATGGGAACAGGCTGAAACTGGAAAAGGCAAGAAAGGAACAAGGAAAAGTGGAGAGTTCAGAAGGCTGGGATCCAGAGAGAAGAGTGAATCAAGAGAAGCCCAGGAAGTAATGGCCAAGTTGGGCCGGAGAAGCACAGAGAGGGAAGGGCATTGTCTGGGCACCTAGGTGTACTGAGACACTATGGATCACCTGCCTAGCCCGCACACACGGCCCGCACAGAGGGCTCATGTCCAGTGATCTTCCGGTCTTCACCCATGGAAACAGATCCGCCTGCACCTGTTCTGCACCTGCTGACCAGGGACAAGATCCAGTCTGTCCATTTTCACTGTGGCAGAGTATTCTACTATATTTGTTTAATCCATCCTCTAGTAACAGATATTGAGTGTGGTATTCATCCTTTTCTGTACTAACAGTGCGGCACTTAATAAACCTCTTCACACTATCTGATACACATGCAAGTATAAAGCAACACAGACAATGGAAAAAGTAAGACACCATCAAATATATTAATATAACATTGCAATTCCCTAAACCTGAAAATGCATGCATATAAAACCAATAAATTTCTAAGAATAGATGCAAAAATAGTTATACATTAGAGACAGTAGAATGATTATAGGAAGGTGTAAGAGAGATAAATCATCTGAACTATAACAGGAAGTTAAGAGATTAAATTTGATAAATCAATAAGGAGCATAGAAATAGAGAAGTAAACCAGAAGATATAGTTAAATGAATTCTAGGAAGTAGGATTTAGGGGTGAGGAGGGACAAAGTAGGAAAACTGCTGTTTTTCATTATAAGCCTTTTAGTACAACTTGATTTTTAAACTATGGGTATGTATTACCTTAATAAGAATAAAATCTGGAAATAAAAGTAATAAAAGTCAAAACAAAAAAATTAGCCCTAAGGGCACAGATATGGAAAATAATGTATTATGATTTTGAATTTCAAATCCAAGGGAACTTTTTAAAGGTTTAAATGTATATAAAATTAAATCTCCCTCTAGGAAAATTACATTACCACAATAATAAATGAGACTGCTCTTTTCCTCATATCCTCACTAACATTAAGAATTCACTTTTTTAAGTCATCATGGTAGGTTTCTGAAGAAAGTCAGGGAGTGGTTGTTTCTTCAAAATGAATATTTATGACATTAGTCTCATACACACACAGCCCAGCTACATAATTTTTGAGGCCCACAAAATGAAAACACAGGGTCCTTTGGTCAAAAATTATGAAGAATTTCAAGGCAGCACTAACAGAACTTTCAGTCAAATTCAAGGCCCTTCTAAGCATAAGTCTGGGCAACTGTGTGGGTCACACGCCTATGACACCACGCCTGCATATACATAACACCTATATTCTGTTATTGAATTTCTAAAGGTGAAGAACCTAGGAATTTTCACTTTTATTTAAGAATCCCAAGTGTTCTTAACCAGGGTTCCCAGAAACTAAACTTTGGAAACTGCTCTAGACCCACCCATAAGAATCAGAGAAGCACTGAGAGCCACCTCTTAATGAGAAAAACAAGTTGAGCTGGCTTGAGAAAAAATGTAATTACCCATAGAGCACTTTCAGCCTTAATTCACCAATGAAATGAGATGAAGGAGTCTGACTATAACTGTCCCTTGAACAACACAGAAGTTGGGGCATCAACCCTCCACTGCATCTGACTTATAGTTGGCCCTCCTTAGTCACAATTCCTCCATATCTGCAGACCCAACCAAGTCCAGATCATTTAGTACTGTAGTATTTACTACTGAAAAAAATCCAGTAAGTGAACCTATGCACTTCAAAACCAGTAGTGTTCAGGAGTCAACTCTATGTGCCAAAAGAAGAGAACTGCATGATTCCACAGGCAGAAGGCCCTTCACCAAGGTTTAGTGCATGAGCTTTGGTTATTAAAGAGGGTTACTAGCTGGCAAGACAGGGTCCTAGTTCTTATGCCTGGAATGGACAAATCGGGTCACTAGAACAGAAAGCCAGAACAGGGAAAGTAAATGAATTAATCCAACCATTACTTCCTGAGGTTTTCTGATATAGAATCCACCTCCAAGGAGCTCACAATCCACTGAGTGACTTACACAAGTGAGCTGACACCAATTCATGTTCTAATAGAGTCAGGTCTATGCACCATGGGAATAGAGTGGAAACATAACAGAGGAAAATAGGATGGGGAAGGGGAAGACAGCAGAGTCTCGTAAAGGAAAAATAAGAATCAGAGAGGGGAGGATGTGGAGGGAGAAGCTGCAACACAAAAATACTGAAGAGTCAAAATGAAAGAGCATGAGGTGTTAGGGAAGCAAGGAGAGGCTCACCTGGATGACAGTCACTTGGATGGTGTTTAAGGTAGGATATCAAGGACCAAAGCCCTGCACAAAACAGGGGCACCATCAACAGGTCACTGAATTAAGGGTATCATATAGGCAACCAGCCCCATGGGACCTGACTCTGGAGAAAGACAGGCAGAGAAATTCTGCTTGGCTTCTCACCGCAAGTCCAGAATTAAGTTCCCAGGTTCTCTGAAAACTCCTACTGGGGCAAGATTCTAAATAGGGATCCAGAGATCCCACCTTCAGGAATCAAAGGAAGCCACCAATAGTGGATGCATGTGAACAAGGAGGGAAGACTGAGATTTCTTCCTTCCCAATTTCCCTATGTCCCTTACATGGCTGAGAATTAACCCCAAAACTGACATCTACATGAGTGTGTCACCCAAGCAGGCCAAGATAGGCGTACCCTTCCCTTGAATCCAGCCTGCACCAGAAGCTAGGGCTCTGAGGTCTGAAACAGCACAGATGCACCTTGCCAGATAAGAACAAAAAGACTTCTATATTCATCCCCTGAAAGCTCTAGCTGTCATATAGGCAAGTTGTTATATCTTTTTCCCCCAGTGCATACCTTTTTTTGTTTGTTTGTTTATGTCCAATTTTCATAAATTACTTATGACATTACTTAATCCATTACAGGTATTCTAGAACTTATTTGTTTTAAAAGACCTTGGGAGAAGTGGCCACAGGTTATTTTCCTTGCATAGTCATTTATACATAAATCATATTTACAGAGGATTATCCTATATCACTTATTTGAATTTGTTTCTTTACAAAACAAGATTCCTTCCAGGGCCAGAGCTTATGTATAAATATCTGGTTTCTCTGCAGTCTCAGATTGTCAGTACCTCCCTCCCATCCCAATTCTTTAGCTTCCCATTTTCCCCCTATGTGTATTGCCTTCATGGGCACATCATTTGCTGTCTCAGTTTTTAGAAAAACAGGAATATTTCCATGGTCTTTCATTCCTGTTGAGATTTCTCCCTGTGGCTATTTTTAGTTTGTATCATCACGGTGTTTTTGCTTATATTTTTGAGACTCTTTCTTAATATAGTATGTGGAAAGTTCCCTGATGGCATCATCCTTGCATGGAACTACTTCCAGACCTCAGAGAAAGAAGAGTCCAACATATGGAGTGTGGATAACTACAGTGGCTCGGGGTTGGAAAAAAATGACATGACTTGGTTGACTGATCCTATAATAAACCTGAGAATTATATATACACAAAGTCACCTTCCAGACCTCCCCAAATCTAAACCACAGCTTATCATTAAAGAAAAGATGGTTAAGAGTAGATATTTACCCAACCACAATACTGAGCTATGATAAGATTTGCTATTTTTTCTTTTGAAGTCCAGCTTTAACATTTGGAAGGCTGAACTGTGATGTAACTTCATGTGGATAAAAATATATGCACATAATGTCCTGACTCATGAAACAAAAGAGTACATGGAAGGTAGCAAAGTATGAAGCACTGAGAAGTGTGATTCTGATTGTTCAGAGGAGAGAGACCTCAATAATCTCACCTAATGACTGCCCCTACCCTCTTGTACAGAAATGCTCAGGGAGACAAATAGATAAAAAAAACCTACTAGGCTCATACACTTGGGTAGAGACTTGCCCGCTTGGGAAAGAAGGAGCTAGAATAGGCTTTCGGTTCAAGATGGTGGAGTAGAAGGACATGCATTCATCTCCTCCTGCAAGAGCACCAAAATCACAGCTAGCTGTTAAATAGCCATCAACATGAGGACGCTGCTGCTGCTGCTGCCAAGTCACTTCAGTTGTGTCCGATTCCGTGTGACCCCATAGACGGCAGCCCACAAGTCTCCTCTGTCCCTGGGATTCTCCAGGCAAGAATACTGGAGTGGGTTCCCATTTCCTTCTCCAATGTATGAAAGTGAAAAGTGAAAGTGAAGACGCTCAATCATATCCGACTCTTCGCAACCCCATGAACTGCAGCCTACCAGGCTCTTCCATCCATGGGATTTTCGAGGCAAGAGTACTGGAGTGGGTTGCCATTGCATTCTCCATGAGGACGCTGCTGCTGCTGCTGCTAAGTCACTTCAGTTGTGTTTGACTCTGTGCGACCCCATAGACAGCCCACCAGGCTCCCTGGTCCCTGGGACTCTCCAGGCAAGAACACTGGAGTGGGTTGCCATTTCATTCTCCAGTGCATGAAAGTGAAGAGTGAAAGTGAAGTGTCTCAGTCGTGTCCGACTCTTAGTGACCCCATGGACTGCAGCCTACCAAGCTCCTCTGTTCATGGGATTTTCCAGGCAAGAGTACTGGAGTGGGTTTCCATTGCCTTCTCCACCATGAGGATGCTAGAACTCACCAAAAAAAGATACCCCACCTTTGAAGGCAAAGAAGAAGCCACAGTGAGACAGTAGGAGGGGCACAACCACAATAAAATCAAATCTCATCCACACCTAGTGGGTGAACTGGAGAACATTAATACCAAAGAGGTTCTCCCACTGTGGTGAAGGTTTGGAACCCCGCATCAGGCTTCCCAGCTGCATACCTGACAAAGGGATTAGGAATCCTCAGGGAATCTGATCTTGAAGGCCATGGGATTTGATTACAAGTCTTTCACAGGACTGGGGGAACAGAGACTCCAGTCTTGGAGGGCACAAACAAAACCTTGCATGCACCAAGGCTCAGAGGCAAGGAGCAATGACTACACAGGAACCTGAACCAAACTGCCTGGTAGTGTTGCAGGGTCTCCTGTGGAGGTGTAGATTGGCAGGGGTTCACCACAGGGATGGGAAGACGGCAGCAGCTTCCTGGGAAGGTCCCCTTTGACATTAACCCTCTTGGAGGTCACCATTAAACTGACCATATCAATCCTGAATACTCAATGGGAAGACTGATTATGAAGCTGAAGCTCTGATACTTTGGCCACCTGATGTGAAGAGCTGACTCATTGGAAAAGACCCTGATGCTGGGAAAGATTGAGGGCAGGAGGAGAAGGGGATGACAGAGGATGAGATGGTTGGATGGCATCACTGACTCAATGGACATGAGTTTGAGATGGTGAAGGATAGGAAGCCTGGCATGCTGCAGTCCATGGGGTCACAAATAGACACAACTGAGTGACTGAACTGAACTGAACTGAACTGAGCAAGGGCATGCTCACCAGTCCCTCCCATCAGGAAGTTTACACAAGCCTCTTAGCCTCCTCCATCAGAGGGCAGACAGAAGAAGCAAGAAGAACCACAATCACACAGGGACTAAAACAAAACCATATTACAGAAACTTAATCAGCATGAAAAAGAAGAAAGTTACATCCCAGGTGAAGGGACTAAATAAAACCCCAGGAAAACAACTAAATGAAGTGGAGATAGCAACTTTCCAGAAAAAGAATTCAGTATAATGATAGTGAAGATGATCCAGGATTTTGGGAAAATAATGGAGGCAAAGATTTAGAAGATGCAAGAAATCAAAGATCTGTAAGAACTAAAGAACAAGCAAACAGAAATGAATAACACACTAGAAGAAATCCATAGCAGAATAACTAAAGCAGAAGCACAAATAAATGACCTGGAGGACAGAATGATGTAAATCATAGAATAGAATACAGAAAAAAGAATGAAAAGAAATGAAGACAGCCTAGGAGACCTCTGGGACAAGATTAAATGCACCAAGATCCATATTATAGGGATCCTAGAAGGAGAAGAGAGAGAGAAAAGACCTGAGAAAATATTTGAAGAGATAATACCTAAAAATTTCCCTAACATGGGAAAGGAAATAATCAAACAAATCCAGGAAGCACAGAGAGTCCCAGGCAGAATGAACCCAAGGAGAAACAAACACAGATACCTAGTAATTGAACTGACAAAAGTTAAAGACAAAGATAAAATATTAAAAGCAACAAGCGAAAAACAACAAATAACATACAAGGGAACTCCCATCAGGCTATCAGCTGATTTCTCAACAGAAACTCTACAAGCCAGAAAGGAATGGCATAACATCTTTAAAGTGATGAAAGGGAAGAACCTACAGCCAAGAATACTCTACCCAGCAAGATCTCCTTCAGATTTGATGCAGAAATCAAAAAGTTTCCAGACAAGCAAAGGTTAAGAGAATTCAGCATCACCAAACCAGCTTTACAACAAGTGCTAAAGGAACTTCTCTAGGTAGAAAACAAGAGAAGGAAAAGCCATATCGATAGAAAATAAACCCCAAACAATTAAGAAAACAGTAATAGGATCATACATATTGATAATTACTTTAATTGCAAATGGATTAAATGCACCAACCAAAAGACATAGACTGGCTATTGACTGTGAAAACTGATAAACATCTTTTACTATTTTGATTATGTCACTATTACTCACTTTAATACCATTGTATTAATATCATTATTGGTCAACTGAAAAATAATAGAATTCTATATCACAAAAACTACCATTTAATAGAAAAATCTGTAATCAATTTTAAAATTCCATATACATATCAGAATTATCTTGGAACTTTTGAAAATTACAAATGCCCAGGGGTTGCCTTTTTCCTTTTTTTGGCCAGAGCTCCAGATATGTTTCTAATGAACAATCATGCTTAAAATAAACTGAACTATATAAGGATCTTTTACTTTTATCTAGTCTGTTTTACATTTTCTATCTCATATTCAGTGCTTCCATTTCATTTAGTTTATGTTTTCCAGTTTCTCCATCTCTCTCTTTTTTTTTTGGATGTTCTTTCTGAAGCCCTCATCAAGCATGGTAGAAAAGCTTTCGTATACATACATATAAATAATATGCAGACTATATATACCTTAGAAAACTTATGAATTTTTGCCTATCTAAAAAATTTATGACATTTTGATTGCACTGGTTTGACTTAGTATGAATAGAATGCTAGATTTCTAATTTTAAAAACTAGATATGTAACAAGAAACAAAGGTTTACTGTATGGCACAGAGAACTATAGTCAGTGTCTTATAATAATCTATAATGAAAAAAAATTTCAAAAATAATATGTGTGTTTACATATAACTGAATCACATGTTAAAAAAAATAATTCTACTTTTTGAAATTTAATAATGTTTATCTTTTGGCCAATTTTTCTAAATGGCCTATGGAAATCTATTAGCAATGTATAAGATACAAAATTTTAAATGTATTTGTGTAGGATGTGATTCAGTTCAGTTCAGTCGCTCAGTCGTGTCTGACTCTTTGCGACCCCATGAATCGCAGCACGCCAGGCCTCCCTGTCCATCACCAGCTCCCGGGGTTCACTCAGACTCACGTCCATCGAGTCAGTGATGCCATCCAGCCATCTCATCTTCTGTCGTCCCCTTCTCCTCCTGCCCCCAATCCCTCCCAGCATCAGGGTCTTTTCCAATGAGTCAACTCTTCCCATGAGGTGGCCAAAGTACTGGAGTTTCAGCTTTAGCATCATTCCTTCCAAAGAAATCCCAGGGCTGATCTCCCTCAGAATGGACTGGTTGGATCTCCTTGCAGTCCAAGGGACTCTCAAGAGTCTTCTCCAACACCAGTTCAAAAGCATCAATTCTTCGGCACTCAGCCTTCTTCACAGTCCAACTCTCACATCCATACATGACCACTGGAATAACCACAGCCTTGACTAGACGGACCTTTGTTGGCAAAGTAATGTCTCTGCTTTTGAATATGCTATCTAGGTTGGTCATAACTTTCCTTCCAAGGAGTAAGCGTCTTTTAATTTCATGGCTGCAATCACCATCTGCAGTAATTTTGGAGCCCCAAAAAATAAAGTCAGCTACTGTTTCCAGTATTTCCCCATCTATTTGCCATGAAGTGATGGGACCAAATGCCATGATCTTAGTTTTCTGAATGTTGAGCTTTAAGTTAACTTTTTCACTCTCCACTTTCACTTTCATCAAAGGCTTTTTAGTCCCTCTTCACTTTCTGCCATAAGGGTGGTGTCATCTGCATATCTGAGGTTATTGATATTTCTTCCAGCAATCTTGATTCCAGCTTGTGCTTCTTCCAGCCCAGTGTTTCTCATGATGTACTCTTCATATAAGTTAAATAAGCAGGGTGACAATATATAGCCTTGACGTACTCCTTTTCCTATTTGGAACTAGTCTGTTGTCCCATATCCAGTTCTAACTGTTGCTTCCTGACTAATGTAAATTAAATAAAATATGTTTAAATCATTAATAATATCATTCAAGATGCTTTTATTCTTAGTTTTTCTGATAAATTATTGATAAAATATTTGATGTTATTTGATTAAATAAAATATCTGATCAAATAAAACTATTTGATCAAATATTTAATAAACACTTGATAAAATATTCTCAGAGAAATGTTAATATGTCTCACAATGATTATATGTTTTTTCTTTTCCCTTATATTTCTTATAAGTTTTGCTTTATTTATCTTTGTTTTGTTATTAAGCTGTCTAATCATTTATGATGTCTATCTTCTTTGTGAATTGTACCTTTTTTCATTAAAAATATTCATCTTTGTTTCATTCAAAATAAATTCAAAAAAAGAACAAACTAGAACAATATGAATTTGGTCTCACAGGTAAAGCTGGGATATAAGGAACATTAAGATGGGTAGAAGGACAGCTACAGAACCACAGGAATGTCACTACTTCACCTGATTATACAGATCCTACCACTCAACTCGCATTTTACTGTATATGTAAGGAAACTGAGACTCAGAGTAGTCAAGATCAGAAAGGTAGCTATTAGCAGCATGCTTTACATTCACCCCAGTGTGCTGACCTAAATCTAATCTCTTATAATTATACAGTGGAAGTGATAAATAGATTCAAGGGATTAGATCTGATAGACAGAGTGCCTGAAGAACTATGGACATAGGTTCATGACATTGTACAGGAGGCAATGATCAAGACCATCCCCCCAAAAAAGAAAGGCAAAAAGTCAAAATGGTTGTCTGAGGAGACCTTACAAATAGTTGAGAAAAGAAGAGAACTTAAGGCAAAGGAGAAAAAGGAAGATCTGAATGCAGAGTTCCAAAGAATAGCAAGGAGAGATAAGAAAGCCTTCCTCAGTGATCAATGCAAAGAAATAGAGGAAAACAATAGAATGGGAAAGACTAGAGATCTCCTCGGAGAAGGCAATGGCACCTCACTCCAGTACTCTTGCCTGGAAAATCCCATGGACAGAGGAGCCTGGTAGGCTGCAGTCCATGGGGTCGCTGAGGGTCGGACATGACTGAGTGACTTAACTTTCACTTTTCACTTTCAGGCATTGGAGAAGGAAATGGCAACCCACTCCAGTGTTCTTGCCTGGAGAATCCCAGGGATGGGGGAGCCTAGTGGGCTGCCGTCTATGGGGTCGCATAGAGTCAGACACAACTGAAGCGACTTAGCAGCAGCAGCAGCAGAGATCTCTTCAAGAAAATTAGACATACGAAGGGAACATTTCATGCAAAGATGGGCTCAATAAAGAACAGAAATGGTATGGACCTAACAGAAGCAGAAGATATTAAGAAAAGGTGGCAAGAATACACAGAAGAACTACACAAAAAAGATCTTCACAACCCAGATAATCACAATGGTGTGATCACTCACCTAGAGCCAGGCATCCTGGAATGTGAAGTCAAGGGGGCCTTAGAAAGCATCACTACGAACAAAGCTAGTGGAGGTGATGGAATTCCAGTTGAGCTATTTCAAATCCTGAAAGATGATGCTATGAAAGTGCTGCACTCAATATGCCAGCAAATTTGGAAAACTCAGCATTGGCCCCAGGACTGAAAAATCAGTCTTCATTCCAGTCCAAATGAAAGGCAATGCCAAAGAATGCTCAAACTACCACACAATTGCACTCATCTCACACGCTAGTAAAGTAATGCTCAAAATTCTCCAAGCCAGCCTTCAACAGTACATGAACCGTGAACTTCCAGATGTTCAAGCTGGTTTTAGAAAAGGCAGAGGAACCAGAGTTCAAATTGCCAACATCCGCTGGATCATCAAAAAAGCAAGAGAGTTCCAGAAAAATATCTATTTCTGCTTTATTGACTATGGCAAAGCCTTTGACTGTGTGGATCACAATAAACTGTGGAAAATTCTTCAAGAGATGGGAATACCAGACCACCTGACCTGCCTCTTAAGAAACCTGTATGCAGGTCAGGAAGCAACAGTTAGAACTGGACATGGAACAACAGACTGGTTCCAAATAGGAAAAGGAGTACATCAAGGCTGTATATTGTCACCCTGCTTATTTAACTTATATGCAGAGTACAACATGAAAAATGCTGGGCTGGCAGAAGCACAAACTGGGATCAAGATTGCCAGGAGAAATCTCAATAACCTCAGATATGCACCCCACTCCAGCACTCTTGCCTGGAAAATCCCATGGATGGACTACCTGGAAGGCTGCAGTCCATGGGGTCGCTAAGAGTCGGACACGACTAAGCAACTTCACTTTCACTTTTCACTTTCTTGCATTGGAGAAGGAAATGGCAACCCACTCCAGTGTTCTTGCCTGGAGAATCCCAGGGACGGGGGAGCCTGGTGGGCTGCTGTCTATGGGGTCGCACAGAGTCAGACACGACTGAAGCAACTTAGTAGCAGCAGCAGCAGCATGCAGATGACACCACCCTTATGGCAGAAAGCGAAGAGGAAATAGCCTCTTGATGAAAGTGAATGAGGAAAGTGAAAAAGCTGACTTAAAACTCAACATTCAAAAAACAGATCATGGCATCGGGTATCATCACTTCATGGCAAATAGATAGGGAAACAATGGAAACTGTGACAGACTTTATTTTCTTGGGTTCCAAAATCACTGCATATTGTGAAATTAAAAGACATGAAATTAAAAGACACTTGCTCCTTGGAGGAAAAGCTATGACAAACCTAGACACTTATTAAAAATCAGAGACATTACTTTGCCAACAAAGGTCCATCTAGTCAAAGTTGTGGCTTTTCCAGTAGTCATGTATGAAGAAGAGATTTGGACCATAAAGAAAGCTGAGTGCCAAAGAATTGATGCTTTTGAACTGTGGTGTGGACTGCAAGGAGATCAAACTGGTCAATTCTAAAGGAAATCAGTCCTGAATATTCATTGGAAGGACTGATGCTAAAGTTGAAGCTCCAATACTTTGGCCACCTGATGCGAAGAACTGACTCCTTTGAAAAGACCCTGATGCTGGGAAAGATTGAAGGCAGGAAGAGAAGGGAACAACTGAAAATGAGATGGTTGGATGGCATCACCAACTGGATGGACATGAACTTTAGCAAGCTCCAGTAGTTGGTGATGGACAGGGAACCCTGGCATGCTACAGTCCATGGGTCGCAAAGAGTCAGACACTACTGAATGACTGAACTGAACTGTGCTGATTACTCTACTTTACCACAGTCAGGCTGACAAGGGCTTCTTGTGAACAGTGGATTAAAGTACTGACAGCCTGCAGCAAGACAGGCCCCAGGATGGAATGGAAAGTCTAGGGTAAAAATGATGTATCAGACACACAATTCAAAGGAACAGTTATGAGCAAGGATAATTAAGGACAGAAATGAATTAAAACATAACCACAAATTTTCCAAACTAATGGAGGTTCTATCTCAGCCACTTAAATATCATGTGAATTTCTGAGTCAAGAAGTTAAGCAGGGAATGGTCAACCCAACTCCATGGAGCTTTTTCATATGGAAACTAGAAATAATCAACATTGCTGTATCTCACAAAGTTAAGATATAAAATAACTCACTTAACAAACATTTCTCTACTATATATAAAATAGATAACAAAGGGCTGATCTCCATCAGAATGGACTGATTAGATCTCCTTGCAGTCCAAGGGACTCTCAAGACTAAAAGCATCAATTCTTCGGCGCTCAGCTTTCTTCACAGTCCAACTCTCGCATCCGTACATGACTACTGGAAAAACCATAGCCTTGACTAGACAGACCTTTGTTGGCAAAGTAATGTCTCCTGAGTGATATAAGTTCCTTAAATAGGATGGCTGCTAATCATAACTGGATTTCTCTCCCACATTTGATGAGAAATATTTTTCTACATTGTCTGGCTAACAATGTCATTTATAGCATTGTGCTAATGCATGCTAAGTCGCTTCTATTGTTTCGACTCCTTGCAACGAGGAGCTCTACTCAATATTCTGTAATAACCTATATGGATCTGAAAAAAAAGAATATATGTATATGTACAACTGAACTACTTTGCTGTACACCTGAAACAACATTGTAAATCAACCATACTACAATATAAAATGAAAATTAAATTTAAAAAAATTCCCTATCACTGACTATAAATTAAACAACATGTTAGCTGCTGGGGATATGCAATCAAGACATTAATCTTGTCCATGACAGTTTTGCACTTTAGTATTAGACATGTGAAAACACTGTTTAAAATGTAAGCTACCAGGGCTTCCCTGATGGCTAGTGGTTTAGAATCTACCTGCTGATGCAAGGGACACAAGTTTGATTCCTGGTCTGGGAAGATCCCACATGCCTTGGAGCAACCAAGCCCGTGCGCCACAACTACTGAAGCCCATACACCCCAGAACCCGTGCTCTGCAACAAGAGATGTCCATGCACCACAATGAAAATCAACCCCCGCTTCCTGAATCTAGAGAAAGGCTGCATGCAGCAACGAAGACCCAGCACAGCCAAAAATAAAATAAATAAACCTTTTTAAAAATAAGCCACCACATAAATTATTGCAACTATTATTATTGCAATTGTTACTAGGAAAATAATGAAACAACTATACTATCAAATATCTTAGAGATAAAAGTTTATCTTGGGGGATAGTGGAGAGTAGCTGGTGGAAAGAGTAGTTGGAGAATCTGGTTTCCCAAAATATTAAATCACAAGTGACAAGGAGGCCTGTAACAAGAAATATGACACATAATAGATACCCAGCAAGTATTTTTAAGTGAATTAATATGATTAACTTACCAAATTGTCAAGGGAAATATCCATGATGAATCAGAATATGCTGAGTGGCAGTCAGAGGAAGAAGGAGAATTAGAAATATAGATTTGGGGAAATTCCCTGGCAGTCCAGTGGTTAGGACTCTGTATTTCCACTGCAGAGGGCCTGGGTTCAATCCCTGGTCAAGGAACTAGGATCCCATAAGCCACATAGTGTGAAAAAAAAAAAAGAAAAAAGAAATGTAGATTTCATAGTCACAACAAAAAGTAACATTTATTTAATGCATTTAGTCTAACAAGATTATTCTAGAAACTATATTCCAATTTAAAAATGAACTTAAATAAAGATTGTTCTAAATGATTAACAAAAATAAACTCATTTAATCCTAATGAATATTCTTGTTCTCAGGTTGCAGATGAGGAAGCTGAAGCAGAGAGAGAATAAGGATTCACTCACCATCACATAGCAGAGTCAGGATTTGAATCTTGGCAGTCTCTACAGTTTAAAAACCTAGCTACCATGCAATGCTGTGTTTCCTGTTCTTGCAACAAAGAAATTATAAATGACTAAGATCAGCTGATGACTTCTTTATAGTGAGAAAGGGAAGAAAAACTGTCAGGACCCCATGCAGATCCAAGGCTGTAAGGAGAGAACAGGGCTAGAATGTGAGAAAGCAGTATGGTGATATAGTGGAAGGGTAGAGGCCAGAAGAGCCTGTCAATCAGAGTCTATGGAAGAAAACAGAGTCTACTGTACATATGTAAAACAAGGAAATTAATACAGGAAGCTAGTTACACAAGCAATGGAAGAGCTTGAGAATCCTAACAGGAGATAATAAGACAACACAGGGATGAATAACATCAAATATCTGGCACCACCCTTAATCTGGAAGGACTAAGAGAAAGCAGTGTCTTAGCCTGGATTATCTGCTCCCCACCCTATCCCCACCACATATCAAAGCCCAAGACTGGAGCTTATGAGCATGTAAGTATACGCATATCCTAAAAATCAGTCAGAAAATATCAAAGAATTCAAAATAAAAATGGCAGGAGGCCCGAGAAGGCACTTCACAGAAGAGGATATACAAATTGCAAATAAACATGTGAAAATGTTTCGCTCTTCAGACTCAGACAGAGAACAGACTTATAGTTGCCAAGGAAGAGGGAGGGTGGAGTGGGAGAAGGATTGGGAGTTTGGCATAAGCAGATGCAAGCTATTATGTATAGAATGTATGAAGTAAGGTCTTAGTGTAGGACAAGGTCCTTGTCTTACAACAAGGTCCTAGCCCAGGGAACTGTGTTTAATACCCTGAGGTAAACCGTAATGGAAAAAGAACACAAAAAAGAACGTGTGGGTGTGTGTATCCGTATCACTTTGCTACATAGCAGAAATTAATACAACATTGTAAATCAACCATACTTCAACTTTAAAAATGTTTTACTCTATTAGTAATCAGGGAAATCAGATTTTAAACCACAATGTCTTAGCCTATTCATTCCGCTATAACAAAATACCACAGACTAAGTTGCTTTTAAAAAATAGAAATGTACTTCTTACAGAGGCAGCAGTTCCCAGATCAGGATGCCAGCATGGATAGGCGAGGGCCCTCTTCCAGATCACAGACTTCTCATTGTGTCCTCCTAGGTGGAAGGGGCCAGGAAAATTTCTGGAGTCTCTTTTATAAGAGTACTAATCCCATTCATGAGGGCTCTGTCCTCATGACCTGCTGCTAAGTCGCTTCAGTCGTGTCCGACTCTGTGCGACCCCAGAGAAGGCAGCCCACCAGGCTCCCCCGTCCCTGGGATTCTCCAGGCAAGAACACTGGAGTGGGTTGCCATTTCCTTCTCCTGTCCCATCTCCCTATCATCATTTTATAGACTAGGATTTCAACACATGAATTTTGGGGGGAATAAAGGCATTCAATCTATAGCACACAATGAGATATCACTAGACACTTGCCAGGATAGTTAAAATTTTTAAAGCAGACATGACCAAAGCTGATGAGGTGGGGCATCTGAAATGCTCATGCACTGCTAATAAAATTTACATAAAATTGTACATAACCACTTAGGAAAATTATGTGGTAGTTTCTATTAACACAAAATATATATTTATCCTATGACCCAGCAATTATATTCCTAGGTATATACCCCAAGTGTTAGTCACTCCGTCATATCCGACTTTTCAACCCCATGAACTGTAGCCCACCAGGCTCCTCTGTCCATGGAATTGTCCAGGCAAGAATACTGGAGTTGGTAGCCATGCCCTTCGCCAGGGGATCTTCCTGACTCAGGGATTGAACCCAAATCTCCTGCATTGCAAGCAGATTCTTTACCATCTGAGCCACCAGGAAAGTCCCATATACCCCAAATATATACATATTTTCATCAAAAGATGTGTACACTAATGTTCATGAATGTGATATTCATATTCATAATAGTCAAATAGTGGAAATTTTCCACATTTCCATTAAGTACAGGGAATAAATTGTATTACAGTTACATACTAAAATGCAACAAGATTGAATAAATTATTACTATATGGGACAATGTGAATGAATCTCACAAACATAATGCTGAGCAAAGAAAACAATGCAAACTGCTTGATTCCATTTTATATAAAGTCCAAGAACAGGTATAACCAGTCTGTGGTGTTAGAAGTCAGAACAGCAGTAAGTTTCAGAGAGAAGAGTGAGAGTAGTCATTGGCAGAAGGCATTGAAGAATGCTTCTGGGGTCCTGGGAACATTCCACTTCTTGTGGACCTAAGTGGAGATTACATGGGTATGCTCATTTTATGATAACACATAATATGCTCATGACTTATGAGTGTCTATGTATTTGTATGCATATAATACTTCTATTGTAAAACCTTTAGAAAAAGATAATGTATGTAAAGCAACAAATATAGTGATGAACATGCTATAATGAATAAAATGATAGAAGCTCAACAATATGCATTTGTAGTATTCTGGATCATCTGATTGATTGGTTGATTGATTGATTGATCTGGAATCTGATTGGTTCCCTTATTAACATCCTGCAGCTAAGGCTGGAGTAGAGAAAATGTGTAGGGTGAAGGACCCAGAGGAAAGGTTGTTAGAGCAGCCATGCCATTTGGAAGAATGAGGAAAGTACTAATCCCATCACCTCTCCCAGAAGCTTCAGTGAGCCTTCTGTCACTTCCTCATTGTATATAGACAGGGAATTTGCCTTAGATAGTTCTCTAATATTTAGTCATCTGGGACACACAGATCCTCACAAATAAACATTTTACTTTTCTCCATTTCACATCAAGTAAGACTTACCACCTTATGCATAATTAAAACACAGTTAGTTATAAATGTTAAAACAAGTCCTGCTCCCTTTTTTTTTACTTTTCTACAAAGAGAAGGATTCTTTTACTTTTTTTCAAAGAGAAGGATTCTACATTCTCTTTAGATACAGCTCCTGCTTTGCGTTCAGTTTTGCCTCTCATCTTTACCTCCTAATTTCAAAATTCCTTAGATTACAACTCTTGCCCAATTTAATCTTCAAGGTTGTCAGCAGTGAGTGCAGAACCCTGAGGAGAATTTCAGTATTACAGAGTTCTTCTCTCTCAGTTGGGCAATCATCCTTACTCGGCTTCATCTATGCCCATTTCCTTACGGCCTCTTCTCGGACAAAGGGTCCAGGTTTGCCTTCCAAGTTACACTTCCTCCGTTCCTCATGTAGGAAGATTTTACAGTCTAGCTGGCACACCTGCTTCACTTCACCAAACTCATTCCTTACTTGATGACACGCTTGAGCCACATTTCTAATTGGCCTGTCTGTTTAAACCCTAAATGAAAGGTTCCTGCCAACAAGCAGGCTCCACGCTCCCTGGACAGTACTTCAGTTGAATATTTACACTGCCCCGTCCATCAAAACAGAAAAGTCCTCCCTTGTTAAGTGCTGTGTCTCTAGCACTGTGCCTTAGTAGGCAGTCCATCCGTATCTGTTTTTTGAATTAACATCCTGCAGCTGGGACAGCAGATGTCTTAGGCATAGTACCAAGGCACCGTTTCACTTCACTAGAGACACAATGGACAATAAGCCATGCGAGCAGCTTGCATAGGGCCTGAACAGGCAGACAGATGCTAAGCCAGTGCTCTGGTTCATAAAGCCTCATATAAAATAGCAAAATCAGCATTAAAGAGTGTAAAAGCAAACCATTGTGTCTACAATTTGCAGGTCAAAACTAGCTATGTCTGAGGCAAGAATGAAGAGTACTGGTGCAGGACTTCCCTGGTAGTACAGTGGATAAGAATCCGACTGCCGATGCAGGGGATATGGGTTCAGTCGCTGGTATGGGAAGATTCCACATGCCACAGAGCAACTAAAATGCACCACAACTACTGAGCCCATGTTCTAGAGCCTGCAAGCCACAACTACCGAAGCTCATACACTAAAGCTCATGTTCCACAATAAGAGAAGCCACCACAGTGAGAGGCCCGTGCATCACAGCACAGAGTAGCCCTGCTCGCTGCAACTAGAGAAAGTCTGAGTGCCTCCATAAAGACCCAGTGCAACCAAAAATAAATAAAGTGCTTTAAAAGAGTTTAAAAGGTGCAGAGTTAAAGAGTTCCTAGTACTTAGGGCAGAGTAAATGTTCAATATTTATCACACGAATGAAAGAGTGAATGAATTAAATAGGGCTTCATGGGAACTAAGGAAATTAAAAGCCGAGGGTACAAATGATAGTAGGCAATTGTAGACCACCATTGTAGGATGTAGATTATTACAGCCCACTACACAGTGTTACTATCACAGTACTGCACTACTGCAAAAGTAGTACTGGGCTGTGAGATAGTCACGGAATGCTATCTGCTTTATATCCTGAAATCTGGATTCCCACCAAACATCCCCCTGAAACTGCAGTCACAAAATCTGGCTGAACTCAAACCCAAAGGCCATAAGGAATAGTATAGCAATATGCTCTCCTACAGCAATAAATGAGTGTCTCTTTCCCACACATTTCCCAACACACTGTATTTTCAAACTTTATGATCTTTTTCAATCTGATTGATGAAAATTAGCATCTCAGTGAAGCTTATTGTCTATTTTTTTAAATATAAAGGAGGTTATACATCTTTTCATGAGTTTATGAACTGCATGTATGTCCTTTCCTCTGAACTATTTAATCCATGCCATTTACTTCTTTTTCTAGTGAGTTCTTGGTCTATTCTCCAACAATCTAAAAGTCACTTATATGGTACAGGACTCATTCTTTTGGAATATAACTTGTAAACATTTTTCATAGATAATTTATCTTTTGACTCTGCTTTTGTCATGATGGATTTTAATATAGTTGAATTTATAAATATTTTCATGACTGCTATATTTTATGGCATGCTTAGACAGGCTTTATCCTAACCAGAACTTTTTTCAGATTTCTTGATTTTTCTAGTCATTACTCCTTTTTGCACTTAAATTTTTAATCCACTTCCATCCATTTTGGTCTAGATATATTTGGCAAGCATTGCACAGCATTTTATCAGCATATTTCAATACCATATACTGAATATTCTTCCTTTGCACTACTGTTTTGAATAAATTCCTTTATCAGTACCTAAATTCCCACATGTATTCAGGTCCATATTTGAGTTTTCTATTCTGATACATTGGTCTACTCAAATCCATTATGATTATATAGTGAAGGTAACAAATAGATTCAAGGGACTAGATCTGGTAGAGTGTCTGAAGAACTATAGACAGAAGTTCATACATTGTACAGGAGGTGGTGACCAAAGCCATTCCCAAGAAAAAGAAATACAAGAAGGAAAAGTGGTTGTATGAGGAAGCCTTACAAATAGCTGAGAAAAGAAGAAAAGTGAACAGCAAAGGAGAAAGGGAAAGATATACTCAACTGGATTCAGAGTTCTAGAGACTAGAAAAGAGAGATAAGAAAGTCTTCTTAAGTGAACAATGCAAAGAAATAGAGGGAAACAATAGAATAGGAAAGACTAGAGATCTCTTGAAGAAAATTGGAGATACCATGGGAACATTCCATCCAAAGATGGGCACAATAAAAGACAGAAATGGTATGGACCTAACAGAAGCAGAAGGGATTAAGAAGAGGTGGCAAGAATGCACAGAAGAAATATACAAAAAAAAGTTCTTAATGGACCAGATAACCATGATGGTGTGGTCACTCACCTAGAGCCAGACATTCTGGAGTGTGAAGTCAAGTGGGCCTTGGGAACAAAGAACAAAGAACTTACTTACTAAGAACTTACTAAGAACAAAGCTGGTGGAGATGATGAAATTCCAGCTGAGCTACTTCAAATCCTAAAAGATGATGCTGTTAAAGTTCTGCACTCATTATGCCAGCAAATTTGGAAAACTCAGCAGTGGCCACAGGACTGGAAATGTCAGTTTTCATTCCCATCCCAAAGAAGGGTAATACCAAAGAATATCCAAATGAGTGATTTTTCAAGTGCTTTTTCACTTCAGATGCTAGCAAGATTATGCTCAGAATCCTTCAAGCTAGGCTTCAGCAGTACGTGAACTGAGAAATTCCAGATGTACAAGCTGGATTTAGAAAAAGGAGAAGAACCAGAAATAAAATTGCCAACATCCATTGGATCATAGAAAAAGCAAGAGAATTCCAGAGAAACATCTACTTCTGCTTCATTGACTACACTAAAGCCTTTGATTGTGTAGATCACAACAAACAATGGAAAATTCTTAAAGAGACAGGAATACAAGACCACCTTACCTGCCTCCTGAGAAACCTGTATGCAGGTCAAGAAGCAACAGTTAGAACTGAACCTGGAACAACTGACTGGCTCAAAATTGGGAAAGGTTGTATATTGTCACCCCCGCTTATTTAATTTATATGCAGAGAACATCATACGAAATGCTGGGCTGGATGACTAACAAACTGGAATCAAGATTGCCAGGAGAAACACCAACAACCTCAGATATGCAGATGATACCACTTTAATGGCAGAAAGTGAAGACGAACTAAAGAGCCTCTTGATGAAGATGAAAGAGGAGAGTGAAAAACCTGGCTTAAAACTCAACATTCAAAAAAATGAAGATCTTGACATCCAGTCCCATCACTTCATGGCAAATAGAAGGGGGAAAAGTGGAAAGAGTGGCAGATTTCATTTTCTTGGGCTCCAAAATCAATGTGGATGTTTACTGCAGCCACAAAATTAAAAGATGCTTGCTCCTTGGAAGAATAGCTATGATGAAACTAAACAGTGTATTTAAAAGTAGAGGCATCACTTTGCCTTAAAGGTCCATATAGTTAAAGCTATGGCTTTTCCAGTAGTCATGTTCAGATATGAGAGCTGAACCATAAAGAAGGCTGAAAGCCGAAGGATTGATGCTTTTGAACTGTGGTGCTGGAGAAGACTCTTGAGAGTCCCTTAGACTGCAAGGAGATCAAACCAGTCAATCCTAAAGGAAATCAACCCTGAATATTCATTGGAAGGACTGATGTTGAAGCTGGAACTCCAATACTTTGGTCACCTGATGTGAAGAGCTGACTCATTGGAAAAGACCCTGATGCTGGGAAAGATTAAGGGCAGGAGGAGAAGGGTGTGACAGAGGATGAGATAGTTGGATGGCATCACTGACTCAGTGATGAGTCATGATGTTTGAGCAACCTCCATGAGATGGTGAAGGACAGGGAAGCCTGGCGTGCTGCAGTCCATGGGGTCGCAAAGGGTCAGACATAACTTAACAACTGAACAACACCAACAACGTATGTACTAGTATAAGACTATTTTGTGAACTTTATGTTTAATGGTAAAAATTTTTCTGGCTATTCTTTTAAATTTTTTATGTGAACTTTGGAATTAACTTGCCTTATTGCCAAAAAAAGAACAAAAACAAACCAAAGAAGTCCTCCTGGTGACTTAGTAAAATGACACTAAATTCCTCATTTAACTTCTATAACCCTATCCAATAACATGGTATCCTCTCCCATTTATCAAGTCTCCTACGTCCCCCAGGGGATTATAGTGTTGCCCTCAACTAAATCTTGTGCATTTCTTTAGATGGCTCTTAGAAACTTGTTGCTGTTATGATAATTAGATTCTTCATCATATCCTCTAACCAGTGATAGTTTGCAGATAAAAAGAAAGTGAAGTCGCTCAGTCATGTCCGATTCTTTGCAACCCCATGGACTGTAGCGTACCACGCTCCTCCATTCATGGGATTTTCCAGGCAAGAGTACTCGAGTGGGTTGCCATTTCCTTCTCCAGAGGATCTTCCGGACCCAGGGATTGAACCCAGGTCTCCCACATTGTAGGCAGACGCTTTAACCTCTGAGCCACCGGGGAAGTTTGCCAGATATAAAGGCTATTATTCTCTTTACATGGATTTTATATCCACTCATCTTTCTAAATTCTCTTATCTGAATAAAGTTTCACTTGATTTTTTTGATTTTTCAAAAGAACAATCCAAATTCCCTCTCTCCTTCTCCCTAGTTATATAGGTTAGTATCTCTATAATGACGTACAAAGACGTACAAAGTTTTTCATGACAGTGGACATCATCTAGACATGTTTTTGCTATTGATCCCTTGATATGACAAATTATATTAAGCGTCCTCTTTCTGAACCATTTGAATCCTGAAATAAACCCCATTTGGTCTTTATATATTATGATTTTAAAATGCTACTAGCTTCTATTTCCCAGAGTATTTGCATCATTTTTATAAATGAGATTAATCCATGGGTTTTATATTCAAACTTTTTTATCAATTCTATACTTACTTCATGAAAGAATTTGAATGCTTTTCTTTTACATCTTCTATATCTGCACTCTCCAATACAGTAGCCAACAGCAATATGTGGCAAATTAATTTTAAATTAATTAGAATTAAATAAAATTAAAATCCAGTGCTCCCTAAAACTAGCTGCAATCAAGTGTTCAATAGTCATATGTGCCTCCTTACACTGGTAGTACAGTTAGAATATTTCTACCACCACAGAAAGTTCTAGTGGATGGTGAGGCTATAGAACAGCTTAAAAGGTAATCAAATTATCTATTATTTAATGATACAATGCTTTCCAGGAAGAGCTCTTAGAAAAGTTTCCGTGTTTTTGATGGAAATTAATATTCTCATTTTTCTATTTTCCTGAAATTACTTGTCATGATTTACATATTCCTAGAAAACTATCAGTTCTTCAGTGTTTTCAAATTTATTTGAATACACTTAGAAAGCTAGCATGTTACGGTTCTTCTTTTCTTTTAATCTGTAGGTATTTCCTCAATTATCTTCTATTATATGAGGCATCTGTGCTACCTGCCTGTTTTTTTTTATTAGAGTAGGTGATAGTCAACTACAATTGCCCCTTATTTAATCAAACACTTTTATCTAGATGTTGCTGTGAAGGTATGCTGTAGATGTGATTCAAATTTGTAATCAATTAGTTTAAGGGAGATTTTCCTAGGAATCCGAATGGGCATGATTCAATCAGTTGAAAGATTGAAGAGCAGAACTGAAGCTTCCCACAAGAAACTCTGTCACAAACTGCAATTTCAGTTTGTGCCAGGGTCCCAGCCTGTCCTTCTTGATGGCCTGCCCCATGGATTTCAGACTCCTGGGTTGGACTCACAATCGAGTAAACCATTATGCTTTTCTAGTGGAGCCCTGACTGATATGGATTAGCTATTAATTTTTCTTTTTTAATAATTTTTTATTACTGATTCTGTTTCTCTAGTGGAACCCTGACTTTCTATAGATCAACAAAACAGAAAAACCAATAGCTAATGTTTCAAAGGGCTTCCTTGGTGACTCAGACTCTAAAGAATCTGCCTGCAATGTGGGAGACCTGGGTTCGATCCCTGGGTTGGGAAGATTCCTTGGAGGAGGGCATGACAACCCACTCCGGTATTCTTAACTGGAGAATCTGCATGGATAGAGGAGCCTGGTTGGTTACTGTCCATGGGGTTACAAAGAGTCGGACACAACAAGCTTCATTTACTTACTGAAAAAGAAAGTGAAAGTCGCTCAGTTGTGTCTGACTCCTCAATCCCATGAACTGTAGCCTGCCAGGCTCCTCTGTCCATGGGATTTTCCCAGGCAAGAACACAGAAGTTTCATCATTTTTCTGTTTCCTAAATCATTCATTTCTGCACTTACCCTTAAGACCTTTGTTCTGCTTTCCATAGGATCATTTTATTGTTTTTTTTTAAAGACTTCTTGAGATTTTTGTAATATCCTTTCATTCTTTGTTTACAAGATAAATTTTGAGATGATTAATATTTCCCTAAGCACTGCCTTAGAAGTATTTCATAAGCTATTACACTGGAGTTCTAATATTGCTATTGAATTTGTAAATATTTTGCATTTTGGGGTTTAGTTTTTTTTTCTCTTGAGTTGTAGATTAGTTGAATATTGTTTTATGAGATAGGCTGTTTTTCCCGAAAAAATGGGAAAGATGGACTTTCTTGTTTCCTTAATTTGTTCCTGATCAAATATGTTCTCTTATGGACTTATGAATTGGAAAATTTTTCCATTCCTTTTATATTTTCTTGAAATTTATTATTTTATTTATGAATTAATGTACAGCCAAATTCAGTGACTATGCCTGGGAACTTGAATGAAAAATGCACTCTGTTTTCAGGCTATAGAGTTAGGTATATCAATTTGAACTTCTATAATTTCATTTGTAAATGTTCATGCTATATTATTGAAAGGACATTTATAAATATTTCTCTTCATTACAAATTGCACCCTTGATAATTACAAAGGGCATTTTGTTTTGTTTTGTTTAATGGTTTTTGTCTCTGGATTCAACCATTTCTGATATTCTTTTTGTTTGAATTTGCCTAATTTAACTGTCTGCATTTTCATTTTCAACCTTTCTGAATCCCTTTTAGAACTGAGTCTTGTGATTCAATCTAATCCTGTTCTTTTGAATAAGTTTGATCTACTTATATTTATTGACATAATTTGTGTTTTAATCATATGTATTTTAATATTTAATCATAATTATTTAATATTGAAATCTTTATTTCAACTTTCTTCTTCTTGGATTCCAATTATAAGTACTTTGTATCTCCTTTACCTAATTCAATATGTATCATTTTTCTCTTTCCCTAAATAACGTTTGCCTGTATTTCCACTTCATTTTTTTTTTTTTTTTTTCTGATTTCCATACTTGGTATACCCTTCCTAGTCCTCACCAGGGTCCTCAGCCCTCTCTGCTCTCCTTTCTGTCCTTTAAATTTTGCTTTCATTGATGTGATAACTACTTCAGTTCTTGCTCCTCATTGCTTAGGTTTTACCTTGTCCTGAACTGTCATATCTGTTGCAGTGTTTGTGTTGTGGAAACAATTTCATTGCATGTTTTAACTTGGGAATTCTTTTCATTTCCTCTACAAAGGTGTTTTGCTGAGATCTGTTCTCCATATTGCAATTGTTTTCAATTCCTTCAATTTTCCCATTTTCTTGTTGTATTGTAGTAGAGACCCTGCAATGATTCCTTTTCTACCAACCCATATTTTACAAAAATTATTTACTTCTTCATTCAATTTTGGCTGCACTGGGCCTTTGGTACTACACATAGGCTTTTTCCAGTTGTGGCACATGGGGGTTACTCTTCATCACGGTGTGCGAGCTTCTCATTGTGGTAACTCCTCTTGTTGTGGAACACAGGCTCTAGGTGCCCCATGGCATATGGTATCCTCCTGGACCAAGGATTGAACTCATGTCCCCTGCATTGGCAGGCAGATTCTTAACCACCGGACCACCAGGGAATTCCCTACTTACTTATCTTTGACTGAGGCTTTTTTCCTGAACCTGGACTATGTTCCATGCTGCTACTGCTGCTGCTAAGTCGCTTCAGTCGTGTCCTTCTCTGTGCAACCCCATAGACAGCAGCCCACCAGGCTCCACCGTCCCTGGGATTCTCCAGGCAAGAACACTGGAGTGGGTTGCTATTTCCTTCTCCAATGCATGAAGGTGTTCCATGCTACCTGAAGTCTTTTTTATGATCTTTAGCTTTGGTTATACTGTTCATCACTGATTTTCCCAACCAATTTAGATAGCTGTAAAATTCTTCAGTGAAAAATCTATACTCTTCCTGACTATATGCCACTTAGACATAATGTTTTCACACACAGCTTGCTACATGATTTCTCACTTAGTCCCACTTTCTCAGGTTCTGGAACAAACTGGGCCCATGAAAACTTCTCCTACCAGTCCATATGCCAGACCTACCATTACTGAAAGTGAAACTTTTACTTTTTACCTCCCTATGTACTTTCTTCTTTATGAAGTACTCTCTGCTGGAAAACTCTCCTTTGCTCGTGTGTATAACCCTGCTTAATTTTCTCTGCTTTTAGAAGCCATCCCATTTACTTTCTGATTTGATATTTTTAGCTGTTGCCTAATTTTTCCAAATATATAAAATTATATTTAGATTTTGATTCTCATTCCCCTCATTGTTTTTTACATCATTTCCAAGGATTGAAAGAAAAGGTCAACAGTTTTAGAAAAGGCAGAGGAATCAGAGATCAAGTTGCCAACATCCACTGGATCATCAAAAAAGCAAGAGAGTTCCAGAAAAACATCTATTTCTGCTTTATTGACTACGCCAAATCCTTTGACTGTTTGGATCACAATAAACTGTGGAAAATTCTTCAAGAGATGGGAATACCAGACCACCTGATCTGCCTCTAGAGAAATCTATATGCAGGTCAGGAAGCAACATTTAGAACTGGACATGGAACAACAGACTGGTTCCAAATAGGAGAAGTGGTACCTCAGGGGTGTATACTGTCACCCTGCTTATTTAACTTACATGCAGAGTACATCACGAGAAATGCTGGGCTGAAGGAAGATCAAGCTGGAATCAAGACTGCTGGGAGAAATATCAATAACCTCAGATATGCAGATGACACCACCCTTATGGCAGAAAGTGAAGATGAACTAAAGAGCCTCTTGATGAAAGTGAAAAAGAGAGTGAAAAAGTTGGCTTAAAGCTCAACATTCAGAAAACTAAGATCATGGCATCTTGGCCCATCACTTCATGGCAAGTAGATGGGTAAACAGTGGAAACAGTGTCAGACTTTTTTGGGGGGGGGCGCTCCAAAATCACTGCAGATGGTGATTGCAGCCATGAAATTAAAAGACGCTTACTCCTTGGAAGGAAAGTTATGACCAACCTAGACAGCATATTCAAAAGCAGAGACATTACTTTGCCAACAAAGGTTCATCTAGTCAAGGCTATGGTTTTTCCAGTGGTCATGTATGGATGTGAGAGTTGGACTGTGAAGAAAGCTGAGTGCTGAAGAACTGATGCTTTTGAACTGTGGTTTTGGAGAAGACTCTTGAGAGTCCCTTGGACTGCAAGGAGATCCAACCAGTCCATCCTAAAGGAGACCAGTCCTGGGTGTTCATTGGAAGGACTGATGCTGAGGCTGAAACTCCAATACTTCCACCACCTCATGTGAAGAGTTGACTCATTGGAAAAGACCCTGATGCTGGGATGGATTGGGGCAGGAGAAGGGGACGACAGAGGATGAGATGGCTGGATGGCATAACCGACTCGATGCACATGAGTTTGGGTGAACTCCGGGAGTTGGTGATGGACAGGGAGGCCTGGCGTGCTGTGATTCATGGGGTCACAAAGAGTTTGACACAACTGAGCGACTGAACTGAACTGAACTGATGTTACTAATTTCAAGCAGAATGTGTTTTTAATGATTACAAACATACTGGTTCAGCATTCAAGGAATTAAAAAAAAATTTTTTTAATTCCAGACAAATTTTTAAAATTCCAGGCAGTTTTTTCATTAATGTCTTGGCTTGGGAGTCATTAGATCATGTGCACTATGTAAATTCACCCCTTCATTGATCACAACCTTGTTGTGGTGAAGAGGCTTATGTAACTCAATGAAGTTATGAGCCATGCTGTGCAGGGCCACCCAAGATGGACTGGTCATAATGAAGAGTTCTGACAAAACATGGTCCTCTGGAAGTGGAAATAGCAAACAACTTCAGTATTCTTGCCTGGAGAATCCCATGAACAGCATGGAAAGGCAAAAAGATATGATGCCAGAAGCTGAGCCTCCCAGGTCAGAAGGTGTCCAATATGTTACTGGGTAAGAACAAAGGGCAATTACCAATATCTCCATAAAGAATGAAGCAGCTGGGCCAAAGTGGAGATGACGCTCAGTTGTGGATGTGTCTGGTGGTGAAAGTAAAGTCTGACACTATAAAGAACAATATTGCATAGGAACCTGGAATAGTAGGTCCATGAATCAAGGTAAATTGAATGTGGCCAAGCAGGAGATGGCAAGATTGAACATCAACATCTTAGAAATCAGTGAATTAAAATGGATGGGAATGGGCGAATTTAATTCAGATGACCTTTATATCTACTACTGTGAGCAAGAATCCCTTAGAAGAAAGACCTGGGATGTCAATTTTTAGGGGGTACATTTTTTCACCTAACACTTAGATTTATATCCATTTCCTTGTCACTTCTTTATTTTGGTAAAAAGTGAAAGCCGCTCAGTCATGTCCGACTCTTTGTGACCCCATGGACTGTAGCCTGCCAGTCTCCTCTGTCCATGGAGTTCTCCAGGCAAGAATAGTTGGAGTGGGTAGCTGTTCCCATCTCCAGGGATCTTCCCAACACAGGGATTGAACGCAGGTCTCCTCATTGCAGGCAGATTCTTTACCATCTGAGCCACCCGGGAAGCCCTTATTTTGGTAACAAATAGGATTTTTCCTAATTCTCCCTTCCCTGAACACACAGTCCACCAAGAGTCCTAAATTTATACAGAAGCCTCCATCCTACCTCTTCATCACCCAAAGCATATTTTCCTTTACCTAAATAGGTGTTAAAGCCCAAACCAATCTCTTGGAGTTCTTACTACTTTAAGGTCAGGAACTAGGCAAGGATCTCAGGTCCTAGAGAGTACAGTCAGGCAAGAAAAGTAAATCAAAGGCATCCAGATTAATTAACCAAAATACTTACTAGAGAATAGCTCAACAGTAATGAAACTTCACGTTCCCTAGTAATGCATAGCTATTAAATGCTTTGGCATTCACCTGTGATCTGTCCTTCAAATAAGCGAAGGCTCCACACAGAGAAAGCTCCTATCTCGGGTCTTTGAACAAAGAGAAAAGCTGAGGATGGCCTGGCATAACTCCAGACTTCCACAATAGACAAGATTTTTTTTTTTTTAAACAGGACATCCAGCCAAACCCAGGAGTAGACTAGATTATAATTTTCCACCACCAGCGTAAAGATTTCCTCACTCAGTCATCATGTGGGCCCTCCGGGGTTTTCCTTTCCCTGTCCTCATATATTACAAGGTATCCTAACCCTCAGCCATAGTAAGACCTCCCATTTGGACGGAGCACCTTGGGGAAAGGCATTTCAGAGGGAATTCAGGCCAGAAAATTCTGTCAAGCCTATAGGGTGAAGAGAAGTATTTCAAAATTATACTACAACATCCAAATTATCCACCAGATGGAAGGGCAAAGCAAAGACTTTCTGGAACATGCAAAGATGGAGAACATTTACTGCTCATGTACCATTTCTTTAAAGAAAAAAAAAATTATTCTAGATATTTTAGCAAAAAAATTCAAGAAATCTTAACATGCTTCCAGTTTAGTAACAGCAGGCAAAATTACTCAGGAAACAACTAAAACACTAGATAATGTCTTTAAAAACAGAAAGAAAGAAAAAATACTTTTTACCTACAGAAAAAAAAATAAGCAAAAAAATAAATATAAAACCAAATTGAAGGTAAAATATAAAACTGAGGAGATAAGTGAACAAATGAATCTGATTTTGCCCTAACAGTATTTGCCAATTCTAGCCAGTTTGAATCTTTCTTTCAGTGGTCTCAGAGGGCAAGAAGAACAGAATCAACACCAAAGATCTGCACAAGATGAGAAACCTAATAGAAACCTCTTCCTACAATTAACTGAGACCCTAATGGGCCATATCCCTAGGATAAGGGTGAACCAGAAGTAAACACTTGTGCAGTCTTGCTGTATGGGTTTACAGCACTGCACACTCAAGGAATCTCAATCCTTGAACTTGGACAAAATGATCCTAGACCAGCAGTCCCCTCAGACACCTAGAAAGCAAATGCAAATCCTCTTTGGAGGAAGAGATAATCATTCTATATATCAAATCATTCATATTAATAATTTTTTATTTACAATGACAATAACATAAATCAGGCACTTGAGGAAACAGACTCTATGAACAAGAACCAGAAAAACAAACATCAGCAAGTTATCCCCAAAGCTTCATATATTAACATTATCAGACATACTATAAAATGACTATGCTTGCTAGGTTAAAAAAAAAAATTGAAAAACAAGCTTGAAAATATCTACTCTGAGAACAGGAGAAAATAACATGACATATCTGGAGAAGAACAGAATAGAAATTCTAGAACTGAAAAATAACTGAAACTAACACTACAATGGATATATTTAAGAAACAGACAACTCCATAAACTCTGTAAGATAAATCGGAAATAACCACAACGCAGCACAGAACAATTAAAATGGTAGTACTGACCTAAAACAAATAAGCTAACAGTTATTTCTCCAGCAAAGATGGGTCAACTTGGGATTAGCAGAGAATTACAATTAAGGGTCTTCAAAACAGCAAGCCACATTCAGGTCCCCACACAGCAAGGAAAAGAGAATGATTTTATAGAGAAAAGGAAGTTGGGAAGGCTGTAGAAAACAAGCGATCCATGGCTTTTCATCAGCAGAGTTGTTGCCAAGAAAGGAGTCTTCCTGTTGGCCTCTGCTATCACCACAGGGCATGAAAACTCTCCTGGTCTCCTAACTCAACTTACTTGAGCTCTCTGTTTATTATCTTTTTACAGTAGAAATCATCAAAAAGACAGAAAAATAGAGTGAGGCAGTGTAACCCACATTAAATCAGATACCCAGAAGAAAAATAGAAGCAACAGAGTACACACAATATTCAAAAGGATAATGGCTAAGATTTGTCTAGAATCAAAGAAAGACACCAATGTAGACATTTAAGAAGACCAACGCTCTCTAGTAGAATAAGAAATTTATATCTAAATATACCCACTATGTAACAGCAGAAAACAAATGACAAAGAAAAAAGTTATAAGAGCCAGATACCCTCACCAACAAAAGTACTCTCCAAATAGTTTTAAAGAAAACCTTTAATAGAGCAACAGAATTGAGAAGTGATTTTATAAGACAACTGCCAACCTAAAACTCAACCCAGTAAAAACTCTCAGGAATGAAAGATGTTATAAGTAATAAAGTAAACATGATGTGCCATAATCTATCTACCAAATTGACAAAAGCTAAAAACTAAGATAATGCCATGTTTCAGCAAAGATGTGCAACAATTTGAGCTCTCAGATACCTTTTACTACTGAGAGCATAAATTAGTATCATCACCTTGTAAAACTATTTGCCATTTTCTAGCAAATCTGAAGAGTAAATTTATTATAACTTACAATTCCACTCTTAGGTAAATGCCACCAAAAAAAAAAATGCTTTACCTGTGGTGGCATAATAAAGAATATATTGTTTTTGTCCCTGGTTTTAGTCACAGAGGTTCAAAAATCCTTGGATTCCCTGTGTGATGAGAGTATCTTTGTTACACTAACAAGATGACTCATAGTGGGACCCCAGCTAACTTCAAGACCCATGTTGGTCATCAGAAAAAAAAAAAAGCACATCATTAGAAAGTTATGACTTTAAGCCTCTTGACCTCTAGGTAGAAGAGGGAGGCTGGAGATTTAGTTCAGTGGTTAAATCAATTATATCTGTATAACAAAACCCCAATAAAAATACTGGATATTGAATTGCAGTAGAACTTCCTGGTTAGTAGACACATCAATGTGCTAGGAGGGTGATGAACCCAGATTTCACAATGAGAAGTCTTGGAAGTTCTGCATGCCCCCTGGCACCCCCAAGACACACACACCCAAAATACTTTGCCCTATGCATCTCTGATTTTTTCTGATCTGTACTTTTTATAATAAAACTGTAATCATAAGTATTGCATTTTCAATAAGTTCTTTGAGTCATTCTAGCAAATTATCAATCTGAGAATGTCATCAGTTCAATTCAGTTCAGTCACTCAGTCATGTCCGACTATTTGCAACCCCATGAATTGCAGCATGCCAGGCCTCCCTGTCCATCACCAACTCCCAAAGTTCACCCAAACTCATGTGCATCGAGTCGGTTATGCCATCCAGCCATCTCATCTTCTGTTGTCCCCTTCTCCTCCTGCCCCCAATCCATCCCAGCATCAGGGTCTTTTCCAATGAGTCAACTCTTCACATGAGGTGGCCAAAGTATTGGAGTTTCAGCCTCAGCATCAGTCCTTCCAATGAACACCCAGGACTGATCTCCTTTAGAATGGACTAGTTGGATCTCCTTGCAGTCCAAGGGACTCTCAAGAGTCTTCTCCAAAACCACAGTTCAAAAGCATCAATTCTTCAGCACTCAGCCTTCTTCACATTCCAACTTTCACATCCATACATGACCACTGGAAAAACCATAGCCTTGACTAGATGAACCTTTGTTGGCAAAGTAATGTCTCTGCTTTTGAATATGCTGTCTAGGTTGGTCATAACTTTCCTTCCAAGGAGTAAGCGTCTTTTAATTTCATGGCTGCAGTCACCATCTGCAGTGATTTTGGAGCCCAGAAAAATAAAGTCAGCCACTGTTTCCACTGTTTCCCCATCTATTTGGCATGAAGTGATGGGACCAGATGCCATGATCTTAGTTTTCTGAATGTTGAGCTTTAAGCCAACTTTTTCTCTCTCCTCTTTCACTTTCACCAAGAGGCTTTTTAGTTCCTCTTCACTTTCTGCCATAAGGGTAGTGTTATGTGCATATCTGAAGTTATTGATATTTCTCCCGGCAAGAATGTCATGGGGACTCCCAAATGTACAGCCCTCCAGTCAGTAAGAAATGCACACTGCCTCCAAGACTGTAGCTGGTATCAAAAATGAGGCTAGTCTTCTGAAGAACTGAACACCTGTGAGACCTGAAGTAAATTCCACGTGGTCAGCATCACAATTTTCTACTGAGGTGCACCCCAGTTAGGATAGAAACCAAACATTTTGTAACTCCTAGCTGGCCAGGCAAAAGTGTGGAAGATCCCAGAGATCTGAAGCTGGCATCTGAAGAACTATGCCTTTAATTTGGGAGGTCTGCAACAGCTCTGGATTCTAAGGGTCAAAATTGAATTGAATTGTAGAATATCCATTTGGTTTCAGAGAACTGATGTCAGAACATATGTGTACACCAGTGTGATCAGAACAGCAGTGTTTAGAGTGTCCCAAAACTAGGAATAATTCAAAATACATCAATAGTATAATTGATAATAAATTATGGAATGCATGTATGAATTACAGCTATATACCACAAAACAGATGAATAGTAAAGTTGTGATGCTGAAAAAAATAAACCAGGCACAGAATAACATACTATATAGTTCCACATGGAAAACTCAAAAAAAAAGCAAAACTAAATTAACTATTATTTGTGATGCAAACAATAGATAGTAAACAGATAGCAAAACTATAAAGTAAAGCAAAGAAATTATTATGATGCAAATCAGGAAAGTGTTTTCTTCTACTGGGAAGGGACAAAGTTGTGATTGTCAAATGACACATTGGCAGATTTGGGGGTGCTAGAGAAAGTCTACTCATTAACTTTTACTTTATTTCATGGGTTGGCTATTTTTCCTGAATATATGCTATATTTCATCATTTTCAAAAGTTTTTAAAAAGTAAAAGTAGTGATTAGGAAAAAACCTATGAAACCCATAAGATAGGTTTATATAACTGTTGAGAATATTGCAGTGAACTATTCAAATAAAAAAAGGTTTCATTAAAAAGTAAATTTTAACATAAAATAATGCAAAGCTTAAATTAATTTAAAAGCGTGCATTGAGAGGAAGTAAAAAGATGCTTTAAAAAATGTTGCTTGGATGAAGATTGCACAAAGAGATAATATCATGATGTATAAAAATGTAAATGTAGCTTATTTGTTAAAAATAATACCTTGCAGAATAGAAACAAAATTTGACTTTCAGACTAGTGCATTAATTTTTAATGTTTAACCTTAAAATCATCTGCTACAGAGCCACTTGTGAAATAAGTTTAAAATGCAGATTCCTAGGCAGCATACCTTTGTATGTACAAACTCATAAGCTCTGAAGAGTCCAGACATCTGCATTTATGAAGTACTCTGGGTGATTTTAACTATGCATACTAGCATTACAGAATCACTGTACTAAGAGGAAATGGCACGGGAGAAAAAAGCAGAGCAAAATGAAAAATATTGGTAAAGCCAACAAAAGGACTATATAGCAGTTACAAGATTTCATTGTCAACAGCAAACATAAAATAGGGTGGTAAGACTAAATACAAATTTATCAATAATTACAGCAAATGCAAACAGGTTAAATTCCCCTAGAAAGAGATTCTGGCTTCTCTGGTGGCTCAGACAATACAGAATCCACCTGCAATGCAGAAGACCTGAGTCCAGTCCTTGGGTTGGGAAGATCCTCTGGAGAAGGGAATGGCTACCCACTCCAATATTTTTGCCTGGAGAATCCCCATGGACAGAGGAGGCTGGCGGGCTACACTCCATAGGGTTGCAAAGAGTCAGACATGACTGAGAAACTAACAGCTTCACTTTTTTCCCCCACAGAAAAAGATTAAGTCTCTGAAATTAGGTAAAAGAAATTGTTAATCCAGATATACACTACTTATAAAAGACAGCCTTAAAAACACATAGAAATAATTTGGAAATAAAAGAACAGATAGAGATATACTAGATAAACTCTACCAAAAGAAAAGCAAGACTGGCAATATAGAAATAAGATAAAATCAAATTTAATGAAAAATTCATTTAGCATAATAACAGTGATATATATTTTATAGTCATTATAAACCAAGATTTAACAGTTATGAACCTTTATACAACAATATACTGAAATATATTAGGAACAGGAGGAGAAATTGTCAAATCCGCAATGATAGGGAAGACTTTAAAATGACTTCTACAGAAAAATACAGATCAAATAGACAAAAACAAACTCAGATGATTTAACAAAATAAATAAATCTGTCATTAGATTTATAATATTCTGTACCACACAGAATACATATTTTTATTTTAGGGCAGTGTTACTCAAAGTGTAATGCCCATACCAGTGCCATGCTTTAATTCCAAAATGTGAGAATTCTAGAAGGTAAATCATTCCAAGTCACTCATCACATAATTTAAATCAGCTGATTTTTTCCTCTTTCTTCCTTTTCTTTATTTTGTTTGATTTATGTCCTGGGCAAATACCTTATCACAATGAAGACGGGTAACTAAAACACCAGAAAACAAGTATTTAAAATAAAAGAATTCTAGAAAAAACATTATCCATTGAAAAAATTTTAAATTTTATAGTGTTTTGAGGACCATCCATAGCGTTTTCTATAGTAGCTTACCAACTAAGATTCCCACCAATGGTGCACAAGTGTTCCCTTTTCTCAGAGAAAGATAAATGCCATTTGATTTCATTTACACGTGGCATCTAGGAAAACAAAATAAATGAACAAAGAAAACAAAAGCAGGTGTCTCACCCTTCACTCTTACTCTAACAACAGGCTCAGAGACACAAAGAACAGCCTTGTGGTCGCCAGAGGAGAGAGGGGACAGGGATCGGGGGAGAGAGCCAAAACAGTTGAAGGAGCTTAAGAGGCACACAGTTCCATTTATAAAACAAGTCACAGAATGTAATGCACAGCACAGGGAATATAGTCAACAATATTGTAATAGCTGTATGCTGACAGATGGTACCTAGACTTTTGGGGCTGATCATCCTGTAATGCATAAAAATATCAAATCACTATGCTGTATACCTGAAACTAGTATATTGTATAATCAATTCTAGTTCAATTTAAAAACAATAAAATTGAGCGATTAAAAAATAAATAAGATTCTTTTTAAAATAAATCCTTTAAAACATGAGAAATTCAAAGCAAAATCACAGATCCTTTAGAAATTAATGGCAATAAAAACACAATATTTCATAATATATGGGATGTGATCCAAAGCAGTAATTCAAAGTTATCACATGGCTTAAATGTATATCAAGTATGAGTGAATACAAATTAATTAAAAAGTCAATTTAAAAAGTCAATAAAATGATAGAACAAAAATATTAAAACAGTAGACAAAAGGCATAAAGATAAGTGAAATTAATAAACTGGAAAAGAAAAGAGTGGACTCTGATCAAAAATATTTAAAGGTGACTCTTGGAAAATGCCAGCAAAATAAGCAAAGCTCAGGAAAATATGATTGAGGGAAAAGTGAAAACACAACCCTTGCCAAGGCTGAGAAAGAAGCTGGACAACAAACTGAGAAAGGAGACACAAACGTAAAGAACAGACTCTGAACTCAGTGGGAGAAGGAGAGAGTGGGATGATTTGAGAGAATAGCACTGAAACATATACACTGCCATATGTAAAACAGATAACCAGTGAGAGTTTGATGTATAAATCAGGTCACCCAAGGCCTGTGCTCTGACAGCCTGGAGGAACAGGGTGGGGAGGGAGGTGGAATCAGGATAGAGGGGACACATGTATACATATGGCCGATTCATATTGATGTATGGCAAAAATCATCACTATATTGTAGAGTAATTATCCTCCAATTCAATAAACAGATACATTTAAAAATTTGAAATAAAAAAAAAATGTGGTTCTGGAGGACCAGATTGTGGCTGCAATATTAGTTTTAAAAGGATGGAGAAATTCCTAACTGCAGGCAGACATGCAGACATATATACTTGTGATGACATTAGATAATTCACAGTGAAAGAAAGACAAATGAGATACCCCAGGCCTTGGCTCAAAATATGAAGAGAAAGTAAGGGGTATTTTATGACTGTGGTAAATGATTCTCTCACTGCCTGTATTCACTAAGCTGAGACCATCGAAATCCACTTTGAGAAATTCATTTTGTAGGCTGACAAATTAAAATGCCTGTTGAGTTCACAACCTCTCCAGATTTCTTATATGAAAATTACGGCACTGATGAAAAAGAGTGGATTCATGACCCATAGGATGTAGTTACTATTGAGGAACAAGAAATGGAGAACTCTGACTCTCCAAGGCCCTATGAAACAATTCCCACATCACATGCTTCACTGCTTCCTACTGTATCTTTGAAGTAATATAGCAATCTCCATTGTGTCTCGCCCTTCACTTTTATTCTATCAATGTCTAAAAACTAGTATGAAAGAAGGAGATATACAGAATCAGAGTAGAGAAGAAAGTAGTCCCAACTAGGCAGAACTGCAAAAAAACATGCTAACCTCTCATAGGTACACTCACCTGCGATAATGCATTCAGAGTGTTAGATCAGGCAGACAGATATGGCTCTGAAAATGTTCTGGGTTGTTTAATAGAAACCTGGACCTAATCTTGGCCCAGGCAGCACTCAAGTCCAGAAATCATGGGCCCAATATAGCAAAAGACATCCAAAGACTGCCAAAGATAGTTAAATTATATGCATTAAATTTTATCTCTATGTAGCCGGCTGCAGACCTTCCCCCTCCGGTGACAGGCAGCCAGAGCCGGAAGGGGGCAATCGCAGCCCCAGAGAGACATTATCTATAAAACTGTAAGCAGGCTTCTTTGCTAACTAAAACTTCTTGGGGGTCTGGATGGTCAATATCTGCCTGAGAAGGTGCGCCGGTTTTACATCCAGATAACCGAGTGGCGGGGAGGCGATAAGTCGCAGCATTGGCGCTCGCCTGGGAAGAGCAAATTGGCGCTCGGACCTGGGAAGAGCACAAAACGCAGGCCCAACTGAGTCTGCGCCTCTGAGGACTACCCGAGTGCCTGAACCTGAGCGGCTTGGACCTGGGAGGTGCATGCAGCCCAGGGCCAGCCTCGGATTGTTCCCGGCGGAACAACCTAGAGTCCGAGCAGTGTGGACAGGGAGGCTACACGCGCCGTGAGCAGGGGCAGACCCAGGGTGGCTGAGGCATTGCGAGCCCACGCCAGTGTTATTTGTTTGCAGCATCCCTCCCTCCCTCCCCACAGCGCGACTGAACAAGTAAGCCTAAAAAAAAAAAAAAAAAAAGTGTCCGCCACCGTGCCCTTTGAGTCAGGGCGGAAACCAGATACTGAAGAGACTAGCAAACAGAAGAAGATATAACAGAGGGAAACGCCTTGGAAGCTACAGGCAATAGATCAAAACCCTGTGGTTACTACGGACTACATAGGAAGGGGCCTATAGATCTTGAGAAATATAAATCTGACCAAGGAACTAGCCAAAAATGAACTGAACCCACAACACCCACAAAAAAAAAAAAAAAAAGTCCTAGATATATTTTTATTATTTTTACGATCATTCTTTCTTTCTTTTTTTTTTTAATTAAAAAAAAATTTTTTTAAGTCCTCTATTGTTCCTTTAATTTTCACTTTTATAACCTATTACTTTGCAAAAAAAAAAAAAAAAAAAAAGACCCTATTTTTTTCTTCTTCAGCAAACTTCATATATATATATTTTATAATTTTTTGACCTTGTTTTTTTTGTTTGTTTGTTTTTGTTTTTTTCTTCTTTTCTTTAACATTGTATTTTTGAAATTCCAAACTCTACTCTAGATTTTTAATTTTCGCTTTTTGGTATATGTTATCAATTTTGTACCTATAGTTTTTTTTTATATAATTTCTGTGACTTTTTTTTTTTTTTTCTTCTTCTCTGTTTCTTTCTCTTCTTCTTTTATATAACATTGTATATCTGAAATTCCAAACTTTACTCTAGATTTTTAATTTATGCTTTTTGGTATTTGATATCAATTTTGTACCTGTATTTTCCGTATAATTTTTGTGACATTGTTCGTATTTGTTTGTTTGTTTTCTCTCTTTATTTTTCTTCTTCTTTTTTTTTTTTTTTTTTTTTAACATTGTATTTTTGAAATTCCAAACTCTACTCTAGATTTTTAATTTTTGCTTTCTGGTATTAGTTATCAATTTTGTACCTGTACTTTCTTTATAATTTTCGCGACCTTCTTTGTTTTTGTTTGTTCGTTTTTTCTCTCTTTCTTTTCCTTCTTCTTTTCTTTAACATCGTATTTTTGAAATTCCAAACTCTACTCTAGATTTTTAATTTTCGCTTTCTGGTATTAGTTATCAATTTTGTACCTGTACTTTCTTTATAATTTTCGCGACCTTCTTTGTTTTTGTTTGTTCGTTCTTTCTCTCTTTCTTTTCCTTCTTCTGTTCTTTAACATCGTATTTTTGAAATTCCAAAATCTACTCTAGATTTTTAATTTTTGCTTTTATGTATTTGTTACCAATTTTGTACCTTTAAGGACCCAATCTTCAGGACCCATTTTTCACTAGGGAGTGAGATTACTGGCTTGACTACTCTCTCTCCCTTTGGACCCTCCTTTTTCTCCACCAGGTCGCCTGTGTCTCCTCCCTAACCCCTCTCTACTCTACCCAACTCTGTGAATTTCTGTGTGTTCCAGACGGTGGAGAACACTTAGGGAACTGATTACTGGCTGGATCTGTCTCCCTCCTTTTCATTCCCCCCTTTTATCCTTCTGGCCACCTCTGTTACCTTCCTCCTTCTTCTCTTCTCTGTATAACCCCGTGAACATCTCTGAGTGGTCCAGTTGTGGAGTGCACATAAGGAAGTGTCTACTGGCTAGCCCACTCTCTCCACTATTGATTCACCTCATCTCATTTGGGTCACCTCTAACTCCCTCCTCCCTCTTCTCTTCTCCATGTAACCCTGTGAACCTCTCTGAGTGACCCTCACTGTAGAGAAACTTATCATCTTTAATGTAGATGTTTTATCAATGGTGCTGTATAGAAGGAGAAGTTTTGAAACTACTGTAAAAAATAAGACCGATAATCGGAAGCAGGAGACTTAAGTCCAAACCCTGACTCCAGGGAACTCCTGACTCCAAGGAACATTCATTCACAGGAGCTCATCAAATGCCTCCATACCGACACTGAAACCAAGCACCACACAAGGGCCAATAAGTTCCAGGGCAAGACATACCAAGCAAATTCTCCAGCAACAAAGGAACACAGCCCTGAGCTTCAAGATACAGGCTGCCCAAAGTCACCCCAAAACTATAGACATCTCATAACTCATTACTGGACATTTCATTGCACTCCAGAGAGAAGAAATACAGCTCCACCCACCAGAACACCGACACAAGCTTCCCTAACCAGGAAACCTTGACAAGCCACCTGTACAAACCCACACACAGCGAGGAAACACCACAATAAAGAGAACTCCACAAACTGCCAGAATACAGAAAGGACACCCCAAACTCAGCAATTTAAACAAGATGAAGAGACAGAGGAATACTCAGCAGATAAAGGAACAGGATAAATGCCCACCAAACCAAACAAAAGAGGAAGAGATAGGGAATCTACCTGATAAAGAATTCCGAATAATGATAGTGAAATTGATCCAAAATCTTGAAACTAAAATGGAATCACAGATAAATAGCCTGGAGACAAGGATTGAGAAGATGCAAGAAAGGTTTAACAAGGACCTAGAAGAAATAAAAAAGAGTCAATATATAATGAATAATGCAATAAGTGAAATTAAAAACACTCTGGAGGCAACAAATAGTAGAATAACAGAGGCAGAAGACAGGATTAGTGAATTAGAAGATAGAATGGTAGAAATAAATGAATCAGAGAGGATAAAAGAAAAACGAATTAAAAGAAATGAGGACAATCTCAGAGACCTCCAGGACAATATTAAACGCTACAACATTCGAATCATAGGGGTTCCAGAAGAAGAAGACAAAAAGAAAGACCATGAGAAAATACTTGAGGAGATAATAGTGGAAAACTTCCCTAAAATGGGGAAGGAAATAATCACCCAAGTCCAAGAAACCCAGAGAGTACCAAACAGGATAAACCCAAGGAGAAACACCCCAAGACACATATTAATCAAATTAACAAAGATCAAACACAAAGAACAAATATTAAAAGCAGCAAGGGAAAAACAACAAATAACACACAAGGGAATTCCCATAAGGATAACAGCTGATCTTTCAATAGAAACTCTTCAAGCCAGGAGGGAATGGCAAGACATACTTAAAATGATGAAAGAAAATAACCTACAGCCCAGATTATTGTACCCAGCAAGGATCTCATTCAAGTATGAAGGAGAAATCAAAAGCTTTTCAGACAAGCAAAAGCTGAGAGAATTCTGCACCACCAAACCAGCTCTCCAACAAATACTAAAGGATATTCTCTAGACAGGAAACACAAAAACGGTGTATAAACTCGAACCCAAAACAATAAAGTACATGGCAACGGGAACATACTTATCAGTAATTACCTTAAACGTAAATGGGTTGAATGCCCCAACCAAAAGACAAAGACTGGCTGAATGGATACAAAAACAAGACCCCTACATATGTTGTCTACAAGAGACCCACCTCAAAACAGGGGACACATACAGACTGAAAGTGAAGGGCTGGAAAAAGATTTTCCATGCAAATAGGGACCAAAAGAAAGCAGGAGTAGCAATACTCATATCAGATAAAATAGACTTTAAAACAAAGGCTGTGAAAAGAGACAAAGAAGGTCACTACATAATGATCAAAGGATCAATCCAAGAAGAAGATATAACAATTATAAACATATATGCACCCAACACGGGAGCACCACAGTACGTAAGACAAATGCTAACAAGTTTGAAAGGAGAAATTAACAATAACACAATAATAGTGGGAGACTTTAATACCCCACTTACACCTATGGATAGATCAACTAAACAGAAAATTAACAAGGAAACACAAACTTTAAACGATACAATAGACCAGTTAGACCTAATTGATATCTATAGGTCATTTCATCCCAAAACAATGAATTTCACCTTTTTCTCAAGCGCGCATGGAACCTTCTCCAGGATAGATCACATCCTGGGCCATAAAGCTAGCCTTGGTAAATTCAAAAAGATAGAAATCATTCCAAGCATTTTTTCTGACCACAATGCAGTAAGATTAGATCTCAATTACAGGAGAAAAACTATTAAAAATTCCAACATATGGAGGTTGAACAACACGCTGCTGAATAACCAACAAATCACAGAAGAAATCAAAAAAGAAATCAAAATTTGCATAGAAACGAATGAAAATGAAAACACAACAACCCAAAACCTGTGGGACACGGTAAAAGCAGTCCTAAGGGGAAAGTTCATAGCAATACAGGCACACCTCAAGAAACAAGAAAAAAGTCAAATAAATAACCTAACTCTACACCTAAAGCAACTAGAAAAGGAAGAAATGAAGAACCCCAGGGTTAGTAGAAGGAAAGAAATCTTAAAAATTAGAGCAGAAATAAATGCAAAAGAAACAAAAGAGACCATAGCAAAAATCAACAAAACCAAAAGCTGGTTCTTTGAAAGGATAAATAAAATTGACAAACCATTAGCCAGACTCATCAAGAAACAAAGGGAGAAAAATCAAATCAACAAAATTAGAAACGAAAATGGAGAGATCACAACAGACAACACAGAAATACAAAGGATCATAAGAGACTACTATCAACAATTATATGCCAATAAAATGGACAACGTGGAAGAAATGGACAAATTCTTAGAAAAGTACAACTTTCCAAAACTGGACCAGGAAGAAATAGAAAATCTTAACAGACCCATCACAAGCACGGAAATTGAAACTGTAATCAAAAATCTTCCAGCAAACAAAAGCCCCGGTCCAGACGGCTTCACAGCTGAATTCTACCAAAAATTTAGAGAAGAGCTAACACCTCTCCTGCTCAAACTCTTCCAGAAGATTGCAGAGGAAGGTAAACTTCCAAACTCATTCTATGAGGCCACCATCACCCTAATACCAAAACCTGACAAAGATCCCACAAAAAAAGAAAACTACAGGCCAATATCACTGATGAACATAGATGCAAAAATCCTTAACAAAATTCTAGCAATCAGAATCCAACAACACATTAAAAAGATCATACACCATGATCAAGTGGGCTTTATCCCAGGGATGCAAGGATTCTTCAATATCCGCAAATCAATCAATGTAATACACCACATTAACAAATTGAAAAATAAAAACCATATGATTATCTCAATAGATGCAGAGAAAGCCTTTGACAAAATTCAACATCCATTTATGATAAAAACTCTCCAGAAAGCAGGAATAGAAGGAACATACCTCAACATAATAAAAGCTATATATGACAAACCCACTGCAAACATTATCCTCAATGGTGAAAAATTGAAAGCATTTCCTCTAAAGTCAGGAACAAGACAAGGGTGCCCACTTTCACCATTACTATTCAACATAGTTTTGGAAGTTTTGGCCACAGCAATCAGAGCAGAAAAAGAAATAAAAGGAATCCAAATTGGAAAAGAAGAAGTAAAACTCTCACTATTTGCAGATGACATGATCCTCTACATAGAAAACCCTAAAGAGTCCACCAGAAAATTACTAGAAATAATCAATGACTACAGTAAAGTTGCAGGATATAAAATCAACACACAGAAATCCCTTGCATTCCTATACACTAATAATGAGAAAACAGAGAGAGAAATTAAGGAAACAATTCCATTCACCATTGCAACAGAAAGAATAAAATACTTAGGAATATATCTACCTAAAGAAACTAAAGACCTATATATAGAAAACTATAAAACACTTTTGAAAGAAATCAAAGAGGACACTAATAGATGGAGAAATATACCATGTTCATGGATTGGAAGAATCAATATAGTGAAAATGAGTATACTACCCAAAGCAATTTATAGATTCAATGCAATCCCTATCAAGCTACCAACAGTATTCTTCACAGAGCTAGAACAAATAATTTCACAATTTGTATGGAAATACAAAAAACCTCGAATAGCCAAAGCGATCTTGAGAAAGAAGAATGGAACTGGAGGAATCAACCTGCCTGACCTCAGGCTCTACTACAAAGCCACAGTTATCAAGACAGTATGGTACTGGCACAAAGACAGAAATATTGATCAATGGAACAAAATAGAAAGCCCAGAGATAAATCCACGCACATATGGACACCTTATCTTCGACAAAGGAGGCAAGAATATACAATGGATTAAAGACAATCTCTTTAACAAGTGGTGCTGGGAAATCTGGTCAACCACTTGTAAAAGAATGAAACTGGACCACTTTCTAACACCATACACAAAAATAAACTCAAAATGGATTAAAGATCTAAACGTAAGACCAGAAACTATAAAACTCCTAGAGGAGAACATAGGCAAAACACTCTCCGACATACATCACAGCAGGATCCTCTATGACCCACCTCCCAGAATATTGGAAATAAAAGCAAAAATAAACAAATGGGACCTAATTAACCTTAAAAGCTTCTGCACATCAAAGGAAACTATTAGCAAGGTGAAAAGACAGCCTTCAGAATGGGAGAAAATAATAGCAAATGAAGCAACCGACAAACAACTAATCTCAAAAATATACAAGCAACTCCTACAGCTCAACTCCAGAAAAATAAACGACCCAATCAAAAAATGGGCCAAAGAACTAAATAGACATTTCTCCAAAAAAGACATACAGATGGCTAACAAACACATGAAAAGATGCTCAACATCACTCATTATCAGAGAAATGCAAATCAAAACCACTATGAGGTACCATTTCACACCAGTCAGAATGGCTGCGATCCAAAAGTCTACAAATAATAAATGCTGGAGAGGGTGTGGAGAAAAGGGAACCCTCTTACACTGTTGGTGGGAATGCAAACTAGTACAGCCACTATGGAGAACAGTGTGGAGATTCCTTAAAAAACTGGAAATAGAACTGCCTTATGATCCAGCAATCCCACTGCTGGGCATACACACTGAGGAAACCAGAAGGGAAAGAGACACGTGTACCCCAATGTTCATCGCAGCACTGTTTATAATAGCCAAGACATGGAAGCAACCTAGATGTCCATCAGCAGATGAATGGATAAGAAAGCTGTGGTACATATACACAATGGAGTATTACTCAGCCATTAAAAAGAATACATTTGAATCAGTTCTAATGAGGTGGATGAAACTGGAGCCTATTATACAGAGTGAAGTAAGCCAGAAGGAAAAACATAAATACAGTATTCTAACGCATATATATGGAATTTAGAAAGATGGTGACAATAACCCTGTGTATGAGACAGCAAAAGAGACACTGATGTATAGAACAGTCTTATGGACTCTGTGGGAGAGGGAGAGGGTGGGAAGATTTGGGAGAATGACATTGTAACATGTAAAATATCATGTAAGAAACGAGTTGCCAGTCCAGGTTCGATGCACGATACTGGATGCTTGGGGCTGGTGCACTGGGACGACCCAGAGGGATGGTATGGGGAGGGAGGAGGGAGGAGGGTTCAGGATGGGGAACACATGTATACCTGTGGTGGATTCATTTTGATGTTTGGCAAAACTAATACAATTATGTAAAGTTTAAAAATAAAATTAAATTAAAACCAAAAAAAAAAAAAAGAAAATAAATGGAAGGTCCCCAATTCTCCAAAATCCTGAAGAGGGGAAGAGTCCATTATAAGATAGGTTTAATAAACCTAATCATAAATCTAAAAAAAAAAAAAAAAATTTTATCTCTATGATTCCTGCTCATTTCTTTGACCCTTTGATTTTGTGTATCTATAAACTTGTTACCTATATGTGTTACATAGATACATATGTATACATATGTGTATATAAATGTCTTTATTTCTTTTAAGAATCAATTAGCAAGGAAATACTTGAATATTGAAAAGGACTTCTGAATAACCTGCATGGTTTTTTCCTCTTGTGTCTGCAGCTTGGGAAACAGCTGAAATAAAATTAGATGGGAATGAAAGATTCCTAAGGGTAGGTGGACCACTTGAAATAAACTAAGCAGAGTTTATACAGTAATCAGGGCTCATGAAAGTCATATATATATATATATATATATACACATACATACAATTGACTTTCTCTGTTAAGTCTTCAGAAATAAATAATAAAATCTCACTTGATTTGTATAATCTAAAAATGTTTTAGACACTCTAGGATAAGTGAAGAGAAGAATGACTCTAACCAGTACAGCAGAGAGTTACCAGCTTATTGAGAGCGTCCCACTCAATACCTAGGCCACGGTTCTGAGGTCCTGATATAAAGGAAAGTCTCCTGAAGTGTAATATGGGAAAAACTATCATGGTAGGAATACCAGGCAAAAGCCAATGGATCCTACCCTATCTGCTGTAAGATTCAAAGCAAAGATGCTTTCTGGGTTTAACTAAAGATATTAGTACCACCATTAAAGATCCCAAAGGTGAAAATATGTTGATTCTTATTAATTTCTACTCAAATTCTTGATAGAACTATTACTAAGGATGATGGGTTTTAAAGAATGCTGACGGAACTTACAAAAATTAACTTGAAATGGATTCAAGACTTAAATATAAGATTTGAAACCATAAAACTCCTACAAGGAAATGTTGGGGAATAGCTCCTTGACATTGGTATTGGCAATAATTTTTTTTTTATTTGACAAAAAGAAGTACAAGCAACAAAAGCAAAAACAAAATGGGACTATGCTAAAGTGAAAAAGCTTTTGCACAGTGGAAAGAAACCACCATCAAAATGAAAAAGCCACCTACAGAATGGGAGAATATATTTGCAAATCACGTATCCAGTAAGGAGTCAATATCCAAAATATAAGAAGCTCACACAACTTAATAGCAAAAGAAAACCCACAAATTTTTAAGCAAGCAAAGGTCTTGAATTTTACCAAAGTAGACACACATGTCCAACAAGTTTATTAAAAGGTGCTCAATATCAATATAAGGGGAATGTAAGTCAACTATAAGGAGCCATCAACTCACACCTGTTCGGATGCCTTTTACCAAAAAGATAAGAAATAAGTCTTAGCAAGGGTGTGGAGAAAAGCGAACCCTTTTGTACTGCTGATGGAACCATAAATTGATGGTACTACCAGTAAAGAATCCGCCTGCTAATGCAGGAGACGCAAGAGACCCCTGGGTTGTGAAGACCCCTTGGAGTGGGAAATGGCACCCAGTATTCTTGCCTGGAACATCCCATGGATAGAGCTGCCTGGTGGGCTACAGTCCATGGAGCTGTAAACAGGCACAACTGAGCACACTAGGAAAAACAGTAAGGAAGTTCTAATGAGGAGGATGAAATTGGAGCCGATTATACAGAGTGAAGTAAGTCAGAATGAAAAACACCAATACAGTATACTAACGCATATATATGGAATTTAGAAAGATGGTAATGATAACCCTGTATGCAGGACTGCAAAAGAGACACAGACATACAGAAGAGTCTTTTGGACTCTGTGGGAGAAGGCGAGGGTGGGATGATCTGAGAGAATAGCATTGAACATGTATATTATCATATGTGAATCAGATCGCCAGTCCAGGTTCGATGCATGAGACAGGGTGCTCGGGGCTAGTGCACTGGGATGACCCAGAGGGATGGGATGGGGAGGGAGGTGGGAGAGGGGTTCAGGATGGGGAACACATGTACACCCGTGGCGGATTCATGTCAAGTATGGCAAAAACCACTACAGCATTGTAAAGTAATTAGCCTCCAATGAAAATAAATAAATTTAAAAAAAAATAGAACTACCATCAGTTCAGTTCAGTTCAGTTCAGTTGCTCAGTCATGTCCGACCCTCTGTGACCCCATGAATCACAGCACACCAGGCCTCCCTGTCCATCACCAACTCCCAGATTTCACCCAAACTCATGTGCATCATGTCAGTGATGCCATCCAGGCATCTCATCCTCTGTCGTCCCCTTCTCCTCCTGCCCCAAATCCCTCCCAGCACCAGGGTCTTTTCCAATGAGTTAACTCTTCACATGAGGTGGCCAAAGTATTGGAGTTTCAGCCTCAGCATCAGTCCTTCCAATGAACACCCAGGACTGATCTCCTTTAGGATGGACTGGTTGGATCTCTTTGCAGTCCAAGGGACTCTCACGAGTCTTCTCCAACACCACAATTCAAAGCATCAATTCTTTGGCGCTCAGCTTTCTTCACAGTCCAACTCTCACATCCATACATGACCACTGGAAAAACCATAGCCTTGACTAGACGGACCTTTGTTGATGATCCAGCAATTCTACTTCTAGGTATATACCTAAAGGAAACAAAATCAGTTACCTCATAGAGATATCTGCACTACCATTTTTTTACAGCATTATTCACAATAAATAGGATACAAAACCCACCTAATTGTCCATCAATAGATGAACATGTAAAGATGTGGTATATACTGAGCCACCAGGGAAGCCCAGTATAAACTTACAATGGAATATTATTCACCATGCTGCTAAGTCGCTTCAATCATGTCTGACTCTGTGCGACCCCAGAGATGACAGCCCACCAGGCTCCCCCGTCCCTGGGATTCTCCAGGCAAGAACACTGGAGTGGGTTGCCATTTCCTTCTCCAATGCATGAAAGTGAAAAGTGAAAGTGAAGTCACTCAGTCGTGTCCGACTCTTAGCGACCCTATGGACTGCAACCCACCAGGCTCCTCTGTCCATGGGATTTTCCAGGCAAGAGTACTAGAGTGGGGTGCCATTGCCTTCTCCATTATTCACCATGAGAAAGATGTAAATCCTGTCATTTGCAATAGCATGGATAAATCTGGTGGACATTATGCTAAGTGAAGTAAGCCAGACAGAGAAAAACAAACTGCACAACCTCATTCAAATGTGAAATCTTAAAAAAAAATTAAAAAGTCAAAATTATAGAATGACCTTTATTAGGGCCTGGAGGGTGGGGGAAGAGGTGCTAATCAAAAGGTACAAACCCTCAGTTATAAGATGAGTAAGTCCTGGGGATCTAATATACAGCATGGTGACCATAGATAATACTATACTGTAGACTTGAAATTTACTAAGAGAACAGACTTAAGCATTCTCACCACACACATAAAAAGAGGTGATGGACATGCTAACTAACCTGATCACAGTGATCATTTCATTGTGTATATACGTATCAAATCATCACATTATACACTCTAAATACGTAAATACAATTTTATTTGTCAAATATATCCAATAAAGCCAGAAGGAGAGGGCAAAGAATACTGGTGAAACTTTCAAACGTAAGCAGTCACTCCACTGTGGCTACTATTTATATACATGTGCTAAGTTGCCTCAGTGGTGTCCGACTCTTGGCAACCCATGGACTGTAGTCTGCCAGGCTTCTCAGTCCATGGGATTCTCCAGGCAAGAATACTGGAGTGGGTTGCCATGCCCTCCTCCAGGGGATCTTCCCAGCCCAGGGATCAAACCCACGACTCTTATGTCTCTTGCATTGGCAGGTGTGTTCTTTACCACTAGCACCACCCGGGAAGCCCATTTACATATGCAGATACCACAAAGAGTCAGTGCACCTTTGCAGCTTAAACACAGAGAGGGAACGACTTGTCATTTGTTCCTGAGTGGCAGATATGATAACTCTCACCTTCGGAATGACATTTGACACCATTTAATCTACAGTGGCCTTAATCATCTTATTATTTCTCAGTTCACACCAGCTCACTACATTGGCAAAATCATGCTGATAAATCCTTGAAATAAGAAGTATCAAGGACCTTCTGTATTCTAGTAAGGCCCACATGGTGAAGTCCACAAAAGCAGAGAAAGATCTGTCATTTCAGAGTGGACCATTCAGAAAGAGCCTAGAAGATATTTATGCCATACATAGTTCTCATAAAAGTACCCCACTGAAGACAAGATTCTTAACAGAGTCAAGAGAACATTTTGTTGTCAATCACCCCACCTCCTCTAGTCATTACAGTCCTTGCTAAGTGGACTAATAAACTATAAGGCCATGATGACCAGGGCAGAGGGTATACATAGACTTAATATCATGGACTTCACTCACCAGATCTAACTTGCTTACTCCAATTCTGAACTCCCAACTCTAAAATGGAAACTGACTTTATCCTCCACCATAAATGGGGTAGTAATTTATTTTCAAAAAAAAAAAGATATACTAGGGGTTTGGATTTGTATCCTTGATCATCACATATATGCAAGCAACATCTGTGATGGATATACAAAAATCTCTTATTCACTATTATGGTATCCAACATAATAATGCCTCTGATTGAGGGACATACTACAATGGAAGTGAAACAATAATCTGACACCCAAGGAAGAAACTGTCCAAATCATTTCCTATTCAGTTTTGACTTATGAAAGACTTTCACAATGATATATTCCTCTTGTGGCTCCTTCGGGAATTTTTAAAATTATCTTTTCATTTTTGTGTAAAATATGACAAATGATTAAAAGTTTCAAAATTATATCACCATATTATTAAATATTACATTTAACATTCATTTTATACTATCTTTAATAATTCATAATATAAAAAGACATTTTCACATTTAACAACTGACATGCTATTTAATTTGCTTTAAGGTGCATATGAATATCTAACTGCATTATACATATTAAAAATTAACATTACATCATGTTTGATTTGTAACTCAAATGAAACTCTCTGTAAATAACATATTGTTGGATATAATCATGACAAATTTTATCTCTTAATACAGAAGATGCTTAATGTACTACATAAGAGTTTTAATTACTTGAATGCCACTTAAAGATTTGGTAAGACCACCTTCAGGTAAGTTTGCTGAATTAGTACCATTAACTTATACTTCAACATCAAGCTTCATCTCCTATATTTTTCACAGTCCATTATAAGCATGAATTAAATAGCATCTACCTATGAATCAAATCATTTAAAACTATATAGTGACCACAACCATGAAGCAAGGTTTGAGCATGTTGATCTGATGGCCAACATCCCTTGGATCATAGAAAAAGCTAGGGAATTCCAGAAGAGCATCTGCTTCATTGACTACACTAAAGCCTTTGACTGTGTGGATCACAACAAACTGTGGAAAATTCTTCAAGAGATGGGAATACCACACCACCTTACCTGCCTACTGAGAAATCTGTATGCAGGTCAAGAAGCAACAGTTAGAACTGAGCATGGACCAACAGACTGTTTCCAAATTGGGAAAGGACTACGTCGAGGCTGTATATTGTCACCCTGCTTATTTCACTTATATGCAGAGTACATTATGCAAAATGCTGGACTGGATGAAGCACAAGCTAGAATTAAGATTGCCCAGAGAAATACCAATAACCTCAGATATGCAGATGACACCACCTTTATGGAAGAAAGCGAAGAAGAACTAAAGAGCTTCTTGATGAAAGTGAAAGAGGAGAGTAAAAAAGCTGGCTTAAAACTCAACATTCAGAAAACTAAGATCATGACCTCTTGTCTCATCACTTCATGGCAAATAAATGGGGAAACAATGGAAATAGTGACAGACTATTCTCTTGGGCTTCAAAATCACTGCAGATGGTGACTGCAGCCATGATATTAAAATACACTTGCTCCTTGGAAGAAAGCTATGACCAACCTAGACAGCATGTTAAAAAGCAGAGATATTATTTTGCCAACAAAGTTCCATCTTGCCAAAGCTATGGTTTTTCCGGTAGTCATGTATGGATGTGAGAGTAGGACCATAAAGAAGGCTGAAGAATTGATGCTTTGAACTGTGGTGTTGGAGAAGACTCTTGAGAGTCCCTTGGACTGCAAGGAGATCAAACCAGTCAATCTTAAAGGAAATCTGTCCTGAATATTCATTGAAAGGATTGATGCTGAAGCTTCAATACTTTGGCCACCTGAAGTGAAGAACTGACTCATTAGAAAAGACCTTGATGCTGGGAAAGTTTGAAGGTAGGAGGAGAAGGAGATAACAAAGGATGAGATAGTTGGATGGCATCACAGACTCGATAAACACGAGTTTGAGCAAGCTCCGGGAGCTGGTGAATGACAGGGAAGCCTGTTGTGCTGCAGTCCATGAGGTCTCAGAGTCTGACATGACTGAGCATCTAAACTGAACTGATCTGATTGCTATTAGCTCATTCTATGTATACTTAAAGGTGTCAAAATTGTTTCACTTCCAAAAAGAAAACTAGACAACATTAAATATTTTAATAACTGCTTAACTAAATACCATTACTAACTCTAACAACATAGACTTTCTTGGATATAACTTTGAAATCCTAGGAGTTTGCAAACCATTGGGTGGAAAATGCTAGTGTAGTTTATCACTCTAAGACTCCGCCACGACACCAGCTCTGAGACACAATCTGGGCTGCTACATTACAGATATTATTAAGCTCTTACAAGGGATCAGGTGAATATTTTCACAGCTGCACAGTCACACACTTGACAACCAAGGCATGGAGAGGGAAGTGGCACCTACCTACTTATACTTACCTTAATTCCAAAAAGGACTTGAGACAGATTGCAAAAGGTACATAAAATTTGAGAACATTAGTTCAAAAATAAGTCAATGAGGCAATTATGTTTAGGATAAAGGAAAAATAAGGGTGAATAATTGAGTGTTCTAGGAATGTTAATACCTAAGGAAGAATGTTTATACTAGAAAACACCTAAAGGTCAATTATAGCTCAATGAAATTGAAGGTAAAAAAAATAAATTCTCCTGATTTGGTACAGAGACAACCACTTGATCACTTTGGAGTCATCAAGCCATTAAGAGAGGAATCAAAAAAGGAAGTTGGCTGGTGTGTGACTAACTCCATGGGAAATAGAATAGATACTCTGAAATGGGAATTAAACATTTTAGAGAGTTTGAGAGACTGATGGAGATCCTGTGACCATATTCTGCCCCTTTTTCCAAACTATCTTGTTGAAATTTATAAACACTCAACACCAAACACCATATTCAGATTGAATCACACCCAACTGAATCTGCCACAATACTATGTGTTGCAAGGAAAATTTCTTGTTTTGTTGATCATTAATGAGATCAGATCACATCAGGCGCTCAGTCGTGTCCGACTCTTTGCGACCCCATGAATCACAGCACGCCAGGCCTCCCTGTCCATCACCATCTCCCGGAGTTCACTGAGATTCACGTTCATCGAGTCAGTGATGCCATCCAGCCATCTCATCCTCTGTCGTCCCCTTCTCCTCCTGCCCACAATCCCTACCAACATCAGAGTCTTTTCCAATGAGTCAACTCTTCGCATGAAGTGGCCAAAGTACTGGAATTTCAGCTTTAGTATCATTCCTTCCAAAGAAATCCCAGGGCTGATCTCCTTCAGAATGGACTGGCTGGATCTCCTTGCAGTCCAAGGGAGTCTCAAGAGTCTTCTCCAACACCACAGTTCAAAAGCATCAATTCTTCGGCACTCAGCCTTCTTCACAGTCCAACTCTCACATCCATACATGACCACAGGAAAAACCATAGCCTTGACTAGACGGACCTTTGTTGGCAAAGTAACGTCTCTGCTTTTGAATATGCTATCTAGGTTGGTCATAACTTTCCTTCCAAGGAGTAAGCGTCTTTTAATTTCATGGCTGCAATCACCATCTGTAGTGATTTGGGAGCCCAGAAAAACAAAGTCTGACACTGTTTCCACTGTTTCCCCATCTATTTCCCATGAAGTGGTGGGACCGGATGCCATGATCTTCATTTTCTGAATGTTGAGCTTTAAGCCAACTTTTTCACTCTCCACTTTCCCTTTCATCAAGAGGCTTTTGAGTTCCTCTTCACTTTCTGCCATAAGGGTGGTGTCATCTGCATATCTGAGGTTATTGATATTTCTCCCAGCAATCTTGATTCCAACTTGTGTTTCTTCCAGTCCAGCATTTCTCATGATGTACTATGCATATAAGTTAAATAAACAGCCTTGACGTACTCCTTTTCCTATTTGGAACCAGTCTGTTGTTCCACGTCCAGTTCTAACTATTGCTTCCTGACATGCATACAAATTTCTCAAGAGGCAGATCAGGTGGTCTGGTATTCCCATCTCTTTCAGAATTTTCCACAGTTTATTGTGATCCACACAGTCAAAGGCTTTGGCATAGTCAATAAAGCAGAAATAGCTGCTTTTCTGGAACTCTCTTGCTTTTTCGATGATCCAACAGATGTTGGCAATTTGATCTCTTGTTCCTCTGCCTTTTCTAAAACCACCTTGAACATCTGGAAGTTCACGCTTCACATATTGCTGAAGCCTGGCTTGGAGAATTTTGAGCATTACTTTACTAGCGTGTGAGATGAGTGCAATTGTGCTGTAGCTTGAGCATTCTTTGGCATTGCCTTTCTTTGGGATTGGAATGAAAACTGACCTTTTCCAGTTCTGTGGCCACTGCTGACTTTTCCAAATTTGCTGGCATATTGAGTGCAGCACTTTCACAGCATCATCTTTCAGGATTTGGAATAGCTCAACTGGAATTCCATCACCTCCACTAGCTTTGTTCGTAGTGATGCTTTCTAAGGCCCACTTGACTTCACATTCCAGGATATCTGGCTCTAGGTCAGTGATCACACCATCGTGATTATCTGGGTCGTGAAGATCTTTTTTGTACAGTTCTTCTGTGTATTCTTGCCATATCTTCTTAATCTCTTCTGCTTCTGTTAGGTCCATACCATTTCTGTCCTTTATCGAGCCCATCTTTACATGAAATATTCCTTTGGTATCTCTGATTTTCTTGAAGAGATCCCTAGTCTTTCCCATTCTGTTGTTTTCCTCTATTTCTTTGCATTGATCGCTGAGGAAGGCTTTCTTATCTCTTCTTGCTATTCTTTGGAACTCTGCATTCAGATGTTTATATCTTTCCTTTTCTTCTTTGCTTTTCACTTCTCTTCTTTTCACAGCTATTTGTAAGGCCTCCCCAGACAGCCATTTTGCTTTTTTTGCATTTCTTTTCTATGGGAATGGTCTTGATCCCTGTCTCCTGTACAATGTCACGAACCTCATTCCATAGTTCATCAGGCACTCTATCTATCAGATCTAAGCCCTTAAATCTATTTCCCACTTCCACTGTATAATCATAAGGGATTTGATTTAGGTCATACCTGAATTGTCTAGTGGGTTTCCCTATTTTCTTTGATTTAAGTCTGAATTTGGCAATAAGGAGTTCATGGTCTGAGCCACAGTCAGCTCCTGGTCTTGTTTTTGCTGACTGTATAGAGCTTCTCCATCTTTGGCTGCAAAGAATATAACCAATCTGATTACGGTGTTGACCATCTGGTGATGTCCATGTATAGCGTCTTCTCTTGTGTTGTTGGAAGAGGGTGTTTGTTATGACCAGTGCATTTTCTTGGCAAGACTCTATTAGTCTTTGTCCTGCTTCATTCCATATTCCAAGGCCAAATTTGCCTGTTACTCCAGGTGTTTCTTGACTTCCTACTTTTGCATTCCAGTCCCCTATAAGGAAAAGGACATCTTTTTTGGGTGTTAGTTCTAAAAGGTCTTGTAGGTCTTCATATAACCATTCAACTTCAGCTTCTTCAGAGTTACTGGTTGGGGCCTAGACTTGGATTACTGTGATATTGAATGGTTTGCCTTGGAAACGAACAGAGATCATTCTGTCGTTTTTGAGATTGCATCCAAGTACTGCATTTCGGACTCCTTTATTGACCATGATGGCCACTACATTTCTTCTGAGGGAGTCCTGCCCACAGTAGTAGATATAATGGTCATCTGAGTTAAATTCACCCATTCCAGTCCATTTCAGTTCGCTGATTCCTAGAATGTTGACATTCACTCTTGCCATCTCTTGTTTGACCACTTCCAATTTGCGTTGATTCATGGACCTGATATTCCAGGTTCCTATGTGATATTGCTCTTTACAGCATCAGATCTTGCTTCTATCACCAGTCACATCCACAGCTGGTATTGTTTTTGCTTTGGCTCCATCCCTTCATTCTTTCTGGAGTTATTTCTCCACTGATCTCCAGAAGCATATTGGGCACTTACTGACCTGGGGAGTTTCTCTTTCAGTATCCTATCATTTTGCCTTTTCATACTGTTCATGGGGTTCTCAAGGCAAGAATACTGAAGTGGTTTGCCATTCCCTTCTCCAGTGGGCCACATTCTGTCAAATCTCTCCACCATGACCCGCCAGTCTTGGGTTGCCCCACAGGCATGGCTTAGTTTCACTGAGTTAGACAAGGCTGTGGTCCTAGTGTGATTAGATTGACTAGTTTTCTGTGAGTATGGTTTCAGTGTGTTTGCCCTCTGATGCCCTCTTGCAACACCTACCGTCTTACTTGGGTTTCTTTTACCTTGGGTGTGGGGTATCTCTTCATGGCTGCTCCAGCAAAGCACAGCCATTGCTCCTTACCTTGGACGAGGGATATCTCCTCACTGCCGCCCTTCCTGAACTTCAATGTGGGATAGCTCCTCTAGGTCCTCCAAAGACAAGAACACCAATTGCTTAGATACCTCAAGAATAAAGGTAAGCCCACAATAAGGGGGGAAAAAATCACAATAAGACGAGGTCTAAGACAAACAGAATGGCAACCCACTCCAGTCTTCTTGCCTGGAGAATCCCAGGGAGGGGGGAGCCTGGTGGGCTGCCGTCTATGGGGTTGCACAGAGCTGGACACGACTGAAGCGACTTAGCAGCAGCAGCAGCAGCAGCAAGACAAGCAGAACATAGAATTGACAAAGTCAGAAATCCAAGTTCAAGACAGTCTTGCAACCAATAATAAAAATAAGGGCTGCGGTTTCCTTCTATTTTTCATTGCTTACTATTCAAACACAATTATCATCTCTTTTCTTTATCAGTTCAGTTCAGTTCAGTCACTCAGTTGTGTCCGATTCTTTGCAACCCCATGGTCTATAGCAGCCAGGCTTCCCTGTCCATTAGCAACTCCCAGAGCTTACTCAAACTCATGTCCATCAAGTTGGTGATGCCATCCAACCATCTCATTCTCTGTTGTCCCCTTTTCCTCCCACCTTCAATCTTTCCCAGTGTCAGGGTCTTTTCCAATGAGTCAGTTCTTTGCATCAGGTGGCCAAAGTATTGGAGTTTCAGCTTCAGCATCAGTCCTTTCAATGAATATTCAGGACTGATTTTCTTTAGCATTGACAGGTTTAATCTCCTTGCAGTCCAAGGGACTCTCAAGAATGTTCTTCAACACCATAGTTCAAAAGCGTCAATTCTTTCATGCTCAGCCTTCTTTATCATCCAACTCTCATACCCACCCATGACTACTGGAAAAACCATAGCTTTGACTAGACAGACCTTTGTTGGCAAAGTAATGCTGACAAAGCATTTTCTTTATCTTTATAAATATGGATTATTTTTTTCCTTCTTTTTCCTCCTATTCTCATTTATCATTGTACATAGAATGTGGTGGTGTTTATTTCGTACACAGATTGAAGGATTTTGATATGGGACGCAACAAACTGGAGAAACAATGGCATAATAAGAGCCCGGATTTAAGGAAAGAGAGGCAGATAATATTGCCTCAAGAACAGTAAACAGTCTTGATTTGGGGTTTTCTCCAACAAGTGGGACCAGCAGTGATACCTATACTATCAAATTCACTACCTGATTACACCTAATGATTTAGGGGCAGACACAGGACCCAAGCTGAGATGGCAAAATTCTCTCCCAGGAATCTGGAACTGGAGTAGAAAGCAAGCAGAGACTGAGATTTCTGAGTTGCATAAACAGTAAAGACTCATGGAGCAGGTCCCCAGACTCTGCTGCTCTGAAACACAAAATGGTCCATTGCCACTGTGCTTCCTCAGTTTAACCAGTCAACAGTTCTCTCCACTTCTGAGATGCCACAATTCCCTTTCACTAAATTCCTTTTTTGTTAATGTCATCTATGCTTTAGAGGAGCTTACTTGTAGATTTCATTTCTTACAAATATAATAATTAGTACAAAGTCAATGAAATTCTAATCATTTCCAACATGATTTTTTATGAAATGCATGAATTCTAAAATTCACCTATACAACTAAATGCACAAGAACCACCAATAAAATGTGGGAAAGAGAAAATAATGATTGGAATAACTACTCTGTCAAAGAACAAACAATAAAGTTATAGTAATTTAAATTTGTTATTACTCTATATAGTCACCAAAAGAAAGAAGTTTCAGAAACATTCACCTGTATGTAAAATTTTAAATAAGCAATGACTTATTCAGTAAGTAGTATTATTAAAACAATTTTTTATCCACACAAGGAAAAAAGTTGCTAGATCTCCTTTCACAACATAAATTGATTCCAAAATGATTTAAGCTATAAAAAAATTTAACAGCAAAAGCATTAAGAAATTTTAAAGAATATATTATAATCGTTGAGTGTTTTCTTAATAAGATGTAAATTAATAAAAATTTTACCCCAAGAGTCTTAAATTTCTACACAGTTAAAGAACACCACAGAGTTTAAAAAATAACTGATATACCTGGAAAGACATTTTGTAAAGATAAACTCTGACAAGAATTAATTGCTTTAATATATACAAAGAACTCTTAGAAACTGAGAGAGAAAAACAATATGGTAGAAAATGAGAAAACAATTTGCAAAGGCTACTCATACTAGAAATACAAATAATCAGTAAACACAGAGGTTCAGTCTTTTTGGAAATCTGGGATGTGCAAAATTAAAATGATAATTAGATGCAATTTTTTACCCATCACATTGATAAAAACCTTTAAAGTTTAACAATACCAGATGGAAAATTTGGAAATGGGAGAAAAGCAGCACTTATATGTTCATTTAGTGGGAATGTCAATATTTTTCAGCCTTTCATAGATGGCAGTTAAGCAACATCTAACAAAATGTTAAGTTATATAGCCTTTAATCTAGCATTCCACTTCTAAGTATTCATAAAAAATACACATATACATATACAAAGATATACATTTAAGAATATTCAGTATTCTAAGGAGTGGCAAAGAAGTGGGGAGACATAATATATCTGTTGGATAAAATTAAAGCCACCTTGACCACCGAGAGCGACACATTGGGAAGGCCGGAATGGAAAGAGAGTGTTGTAAAAGACTGCTCAGAATCCCACAGTGTCCATTCCAACTAATGAACTCTGCAAAATCTCTGTTGATAGCAGAATCCAAGCCTACAAGAGAAGCTGGTAGAAGAAATATACAGGAGAAGGGCAGGCCTGAAAAGCACTGTGAATACAAGCTGGCTAGTGCCTGGTAGCACAATGTTGAATATGGGAGCAGTAGTCTGGGCATAATAGAGTTTGTAGGAAGAAATAAGCCTGAAAAAGGAAATAAATAACCTTGAAGTTCAGATGGAAGATCCATCAGCCCAGCAAAATTGCCATGACCATGAAAAAGAAATGGTTACTTTAGGCAGCAGATCAGGAACAGAGAGAAGAAAATTGAAAGAGTGGCCAAGAAGCCAATAGAATGCTGAGAGGAGAGCCAGATAATGAATTTGACCTCTATTAGTTTGTGGGGGCTGCCGTAACAAAGCTCCACAGACCAGGGTGCTTCAACTGCAGAAATCTACTTCCTCACATGCTAGAAGTCCCAGATCAATGTGTCAGCCAAGCTGGTTCATTCTAAGTCCTCTCTGTCCTTGATTGCAGGTAGCTGGCTTCCTCCTGAATCTTCACACGAGCTTCCCTCTGTGTATCTGTGCCCTAAACCCCTCTCCTCATACAGACATCAATCATAGTGGATTAGGGCCCACCACATGACCTCATATTACCTCTTCAAGGCCCTATCCCCAAATATAATCACAATCTGAGACACTGGGACACATTGAGAGTTTACTATATGGTACCTTGCTAAACACACACACACACACACACACACACACACACACACATATATATATATATATATATATATATATATATATATATATATCTTTTACTCCCTAACATCTCTGTGACATAGGTATTATTATCCTTATCCTACAGATGCTGAAAAATGAGGGAGTAATCAATATGCTTAAAATTACATAGAAAGCAAGTAGCAGAATTAGAATTTTGGATGCTCAATAGACATCTGTTGAACTGTGCATAAATTAGCCTAATTGCCCATAAATATAGGCTTCCCTGGTGGCTCAGATGGTAAAAAATCTGCCTGCAATGTAGGAGACCCAGTTTCTATCCCTGGGTTGGGAAGATCCCTGGGAGAAGGGAATGGCTACCCACTCCAATATTTCCTGGATAATTCCATAGACAGAGGAACCTGGTGGGCTACAGTCCATGGGGAGGTCACAAAGAAAGTCAGACACAACTGAAAGACTAACACTTTCACTTTCATAGGGAAAATAAATGATTTACCTACGCTGTGGAATATTAAATAGTCTTTGAAAGAATCAGATTTATAAACAATAGCACTTATACCCAAACAAAATACAGCTGATAGTAATAATAGGGATTTAACAAAAGACTATGATATCATCAAGAGGTGTAAGATTATCCTGCACCAAAAAAAAAAAAAAAAAAATCAACTGAGATACTGGAAATTTAAACATCTGTTGTTGAAATAACACTCCAAAATATATGAGTTAAATAAGACACTGGGCATAACCACAAAATGAAGTAGTGAGCTATAACATCAACCCTTAGAATACTGTCCCCCTAAAAAAGAAAAAAAGAAACTGAAAAGTATGAGGTAAGGAAATAGAAGAAGGCTGAGCACTGAAGAATCCATTCTTTTGATCTGTGGTGTTGGAGAAGACTCTTGGGGGTCCCTTGGACTGCAAGGAGATCAAACCAGGTGATGCTAAAGGAAATCAACCCTGAATATTCATTGGAAGAAGTGATGCTGAAGCTGAAGCTTCAATACTTTGGCCACCTGATGAGAAGAACCAACTCAATGGAAAAGACCCTGATGCTGTGAAAGATAAAAGGCAGGAGGAGAAGAGGACCACAGAGGACAAGATGGTTGGATGGCATCACTGACTCAATGGACATGAATTTAAACAAGCTCCAGGAGATGGTGATGGACAGGGAAGCCTGGCGTGCTGCAGTCCATGGGGTTGCAAAGAGTTGGACATGACTGAGCAACTGAACAAAAATAAGGAAAGAGATACAATGCAAAAGTTTCAACATCCATTCCCAAGGCCCATGACAAACTAGACAAAAAATGGCACAACCTAAGGAGCCCAGATTGAAAGAAACAGTGGCAGATGAGTAAGTGGATACAATTTGGGTTTCAATCCACTGCCTTCTGCCCTCAGCTATTTTTTATGAGAAGTCAGCTGTTAATTGGGCTTTTGTTCCCTTGCATGTGATGAACCATTTTTCCCTTACTGCTTTCAATATTTTCTTCTTGCCTTTGGCTTTCAACAATTTAACTACGGTGTTCTAAATGTGGATATTCTTGTGTGTTTTCCTATTGGAGTTTGTTGAGCATTTTGCATTTATTAGTATAGATTAGTATTTTCAAAGTTGGGATATTTTCCGTCATTATTTCCCAAAAACAGTTTCTTCCCATTTCTTCAATTATTTTCTTCATTTTTCTCTCTTCTACCCTTGTGACTCCCATCAAATGTCCATTGGTATGCTTGATGTGCTTGATATCTTGGTCTCCGAAGGGCTGTTCATTTGTCTTCATTTTTCTCTGTTATTCAGATTAGATAAGTTTTATTTATCTATCTTAGACTTCATTTTTTCTTTTTCGTCATCACAAATCTGCTACAGAGAACCTGTAGTGAATTTTTCTTTTTGATTACTGTACTTTTCAACTCTAGAATATAAATTTGCCCCTTTTTAAATAATTTCTCTGTCTCTCATTGAGTTATTTTCATCATACTTTCCTTTAATTCTATAAAGATGTTTTCCTTGAGTTCTTTGATCATATTTATTAAAGTTGCTTTGACATTTTTGCTAAATTCAACTTCTGGGGACACTTAGAATCTATTGTCAACTCTTTTCCTAATATAAGTCACTCTTTTCTGTTTCTTTGCTTCACAATTTTTGTTGAAAGGACATTTTAGGCAATATATTAAAATAACACTGCATTCTGACTCCCCCACCCCTCCCCACACACACACAAGTTGCTATTGTTTTCTCTTGTTTGCTTACTAACTTGTCTAAACTAAATGTGTGTAGTCTATCTACCCAACACCATGTGGCAACTTTTTATATTTGTTCTTATATTTTTTCCTTGTTCTATTTTTAAGGCTGACTTCCTTAGGGTTACCCTGTGTCTGAATAGCTTACCATTCAGAAAAATATTGTTCAGGGGTTGTGTCCAAACCCTTGGGCCATTAGGTTTGCTGAGGCATCAATGTGTAGGCTGGGGAGCATATTCAAACATCAGAATGTATTCAGATTTTCACTGGCTTTTACTTTACACTAGGTTCTCTTACATCTTCTCCATGTAAGTGTGCAGGCTTCACTGGCAGAGACCTGCAGGCAGTTTGGAACTACTCCAGTTGCTGTTAAATTGAGATATATGCAGACTTTATCAAACCCCCTCTAGAGTCTCACATTCCTGTTTAAATTCCCAGCTAACCTGTTGGTCTGTTGGCTGTTCTAAGCAGGAGCACAGACTTAAGCTAGACAAGACAGTCATCCTCCTTGTTTGCTGGCCATTGAGATCACTATGTTAACTTTTAGTGCTTCTATCCAGTGAGTCTCTTCCAGCACTGGAAACCAGGCTTCTGGATTCATGGCCCACCCCACCACTTGCCAAGACATCTGAGAGGGACGAAGATGGGCTGTCTGAGACTGCTACACAGAGCAAAGTCAGAAAGAGAAAAACAAATATCACATATTAATGTAATCTATTTGCTTTTCTCTTGATGACTTCGCTCTGTGTACCAGTCTCAGACAGCCCATCTTCGTCCCTCTCAGATGTCACATATTAATACAATCTATGGAGAAGGCAATGGCACCCCACTCCAGTACTCTTGCCTGGAAAATCCCATGGATGGAGGAGCCTGGTAGGCTGCAGTCCATGGGGTTGCTAAGAGTCAAGACACGACTGAGCAACTTCACTTTCACTTTCCACTTTCATGCACTGGAGAAGGAAATGGCAACCCACTCCAGTGTTCTTGCCTGGAGAATCCCATGGATGGAGAAGCCTGGTAGTCTGCAGTCCATGGGGTCGCACAGAGTCGGACACGACTGAAGCGACTTAGCAGCGGCAGCAGCAATGCAATCTAATGCAATTAATGGAATATAAAAAAAAATGGTTTGATGGTCTTACTTGGAAAGCAGAAATAGAGATACAGATGTAGAGAACAAATGTATGGATATCAAGAGCGAACGGGGCGGGGGTGCAATGAATTGAGAGATTGGGGTTGACATATATACATTACTGACACTACATAAAAAATAGATAACTAAGGAGAACCTATCGTATAGCTCAAGGAATGCTGTTTAATGGAGAACTCTGCTCAATGCAATGTGGTGACCTAAATAAAAAGGAAATCCAAAAGGGGATATTTGTATGCATATAGACGATATTAAGAAGAGGTGGCAAGAATACACAGAACTGTACAAAAAAGATCTTCAAGACCAAGATAATAACGATGGTGTGATCACTCACCTAGAGCCAGACATCCTGGAATGTGAAGTCAAGTGGGCCTTAGAAAGCATCACTACGAACAAAGCTAGTGGAGGTGATGGAATTCCAGTTGAGCTATTTCAAATCCTGAAAGACGATGCTGTGAAAGTGCTGCAGTCAATATCCCAGCAAATTTGGAAAACTCAGCAGTGGCCACAGGACTGGAAAAGGTCAGTTTTCATTCCAATCCCAAAGAAAGGCAATGCCAAAGAATGCTCAAACTACCACACAATTGTACTCATCTCACACGCTAGTAAAGTGATGCTCAAAATTCTCCAAGCCAGGCTTCAGCAATACGTGAACCATGAAATTCCAGATGTTCAAGCTGGTTTTAGAAAAGGCAGAGGAACCAGAGATCAAATTGCCAACATCCGCTGGATCATCAAAAAAGCAAGAGAGTTCTAGAAAAACATCTATTTCTGCTTTATTGACTATGCCAAAGTCTTTGACTGTGGATCACAATAAACTGTGGAAAATTCTGAAAGAGATGGGGAATACCAGACCACCTGACCTGCCTCTTGAGAAATTTGTATGCAAGTCAGGAAGCAACAGTTAGAAGTGGACATGGAACAACAGACTGGTCCAAACAGGAAAAGAGGTACATCAAGGCTGTATATTGTCACCCTGCTTATTTAACTTATATGCAGAGTACATCATGAGAAACGCTGGGCTGTAAGAAGCACAAGCTGGAATCAAGATTTCTGGGAGAAATATCAATAACCTCAGATGTGCAGATGACATCATCCTTATGGCAGAAAGTGAGAAGAAGTAAAGAACCTCTTGATGAAAGTGAAAGAAGAGAGTGAAAAAGTTGGCTTAAAGCTCAACATTCAGAAAACTAAGATCATGGCATCTGGTCCCATCACTTCATGGCAAATAGATGGGGAAACAGTGGAAACAGTGGCTGACTTTATTTTTCTGGGCTCCAAAATCACTGCAGATGGTGATTGCAGCCATGAAATTAAAAAAACGCTTACTCCTTGGAAGGAAAGTTATGAACAACCTAGACAGCATATTAAAAAGCAGAGACATTACTTTGTCCACAAAGGTCCATCTAGTCAAAGCTATGGTTTTTCCAGTAGTCATGTATGAACGTGAGAGTTGGACTGTGAAGAAAGCTGAGCGCTGCAGAATTGATGCTTTTGAACCGTGGTGTTGGAGAAGACTCGAGAGTCCCTTGGACTGCAAGGAGATCCAACCAGTCCATCTGAAAGGAGATCAGTCCTGGGTGTTCATTGGTAGGACTGATGTTGAAGCTGAAACTCCAATACTTTGGCCACCTGATGCAAAGAGCTGACTCACTGGAAAAGACCTTGATGCTGGGAATGATTGAGGACAGGAGGAGAAGGGGATGACAGAGGATGAGATGGTTGGATGGCATCACCAACTCAATGGACATGGGTTTGGGTGGACTCCGGGAGTTGGTGATGGACAGGGAGGTCTGGTGTGCTGCAGTTCATGGGGTCACAAAGAGTCAGACACGACTGAGTGACTGAACTGAACTGAAAACTAAGAAGAAATAATAGAACCACAATATGAATTTAACAAATCCATTGTTTATGCATGGACTATGACACAGCTCTCTGAAAACAGTAGATTAATTTTTTTTTAAAAAGATATCAAAGAATTCAATAAAATATAGTATTAATCACATATACACATACATGTGCTTGTATATAAGAATATGTGACTATTCACAGGAAACAGACATTTTGACCATGTATCAGCCATAAAGCAAATTTCAACCAGTTCCAGAAAGCTGACATCATGTGTCACATCCACTGACTATAATATAATTAAAATGAAAAGCAAAAGCTAATAAATTAAACTCTCCATTGCCTCCAAAATATTATTTAAAGGAATGGTAATTTAAACTTAGAATAAATTAGAGTTACACCCAACAATATTTCAGACATGTACAAAAAGTATACACACAAAAATTTTAGTTATAAATGCATTTATTAAAAAGTATTAAAGTTTAAAATAAACAATCCATGCTTTTAAGTCAAAAATCAAAGAGACACTGGTGAAGAAAATAAAAGATAACACAAAGAGATAGAGAGATATACCATGTTCTTAGATTGGAAGAATTAATATTGTGAAAGTGACTATACTACCCAAAGCTATCTACAGATTCTGTGCAATCCCTATCAAATTACCAATGGTATTTTTCACAGAACTAGAACAAAAAATTTAACAATTTGTATGGAAACACAAAAGACTCCAAATAGCTAAAAAAATCTTAAGAAAAATGGAGCTAGAAGAAACAACCTTCCAGTAGTATAGATTTAAGACTATACTACAAAGCTACAGTCATCAAGACAGTATGGGTATGGCACAAAAACAGAAATAGAGATCAATAGAATAAGATAGAAACCCCAAAGATAAAGCAATACACTTTTGGGCACCTATCTTTGACAAAGGAGGCAAGAATATACAATGGAGAAAGACAGCCTCTTCAACAAATGGTGCTGGAAAAACTGGAGAGCTGCATGTAAAAGAATGAAAATGGAACACTTCCTAATACCATACACAAACTCAGAATGGATTAAAGACCTAAATGCAAGGCCAGAAACTATAAAATGCTTAGAGGAAAACATAGGCAGAACTGCTGCTGCTGCTGCTAAGTCACTTCAGTCGTGTCCAACTCTGTGCGACCCCGTAGATGGCAGCCCACCAGGCTCCCCCGTCCCTGGGATTCTCCAGGCAAGAATACTGGAGCGGGTTGCCATTTCCTTCTCCAGTGCATGAAAGTGAAAAGTGAAAGTGAAGTCGCTCAGTCATGTCCAACTCTTCGTGACCCCATGGACTGCAGCCCACCAGGCTCCTCTGTCCGTGAGATTTTCCAGGCAAGAGTACTGGAGTGGGGAGCCATTGCCTTCTCCACATAGGCAGAACACTGTGACATAAATCACAAGTTCCTCTTTGATCCACCTCCTAAAGGAAATAAAAACAAAAAATAAACACATGGGACCCAGTTAACTTTAAAACTTCTGCACATCAAAGGAAACTATAAACAAGGTGAAAAGGCAACCCTCAGAATGGGAGAAAATAATTGCAAATGAAACAAACAACTGAAAAAGGATTAATCTCTAAAATAAACAAGCAATTCAAGACTAGAAAAGCGAACAACCCAATCAACAAAATGGTCAGAAGACCTAAAGAAACATTTCTCCAAAGAAAACCTACAGACGACTAACAAACATATGAAGATGCTCACGTGGCTCAATATTAGAGAAATGCAATTCAAAACTACAATGAGGTATCACTTCACACTTGTCAGAATGGCCATCAAATAATCTACAAACAATAAATGCTAGAGAGGGAACCCTCTTGCACTGTTGGTAAGAATGTAAATTGATACAGCCCTGGGTTCAATCCCTGGGTGGAGAAGATCTCCTGGAGAAGGAACAAGCAACCCACTCTAGTATTCTTGCCTGGAAAATCCCACAGACGGAGGAGCCTGATAGGCTACAGTCCATGGAGTCTCAAATAGTTGGACATGACTGAGTGACTTCACTTTCTTTCTTTCACTATGGAGAACAGTATGGAGGTTCCTTAAAAGTTAGGAATAAACTATGATATTACCCAACAATCCCACTACTGAGCACATACCCTGAGAAAATCATAGTTGAAAAAGACACATGTAACTCAATGTTCATTGCAGTACTATTTACAATAGCCAGGACATGAGGTGGATTTTTGGTAGAGCCATAGATGAATGGATAAAGAAGTTGTGGTACATATACACAATGGAATACTAGTCCAGCCATAAAAAGGAACAAATTTGAGTCAGTTCTAGTGAGATGGATGAACCAGGAGCCTTTTATACAGAGTGAAGTAAGTCAGAAAAACAAATACCATATATTAACACACATATGTATGGAATCTAGAAAAAGAGTATTGATGAACCTATTTACAGGGCAGGAATAGGGATCCAGACATAGAGAACAGACTTGTAGACACAGCAAGGGAAGGTGAGAGTGGGACAAATTGAGAGAGCAGCACTGAAACAAATATTACCATATGTAAAACAGGTCTTACCATATGTAAAGAGATTCACCGTATGGAAACACATCTACTTCTGCTTTGACTACACCAAAGCCTTTGGCTGTGTGGATCACAACAAACTGTGGAAAATTCTTCAAGAGATGGGAATATCAGACCACCTTACCTGTCTCCTGAGAAATCTGTATGCAGGTCAAGAAGCAACAGTTAGAACTGAACATGGAATAACAGACTGGTTCCAAATTGGGAAAGGACAACGTGAGGCTGTATACTGTCATCCTGCTTATTTAACTTATATGCAGAGTACATCATGCAAAATGCCAGGCTGGATAAAGCACAAGCTAGAATTAAGATTGCCAGGAGAAATATCAATAACCTCAGATATGCAGATGACACCACCCTTATGAGAGAAAGCGAAGAAGAACTAAAGAGCCTCTGGATGAAAGTGAAAGAGGAGAGTGAAAAAGTTGGCCTAAAACTCAACATTCAGAAAACTAAGATCATGGCATCCAGTCCCACCACTTCAGGGCAAATGGACAGGGAAACAATGGAAATAGTGACAGACTTTATTTGGGGGGGCCTCCAAAATCACTGCGGCCATAAAATTAAAAGACTCTTGCTCCTTGGAAGAAAAGCTGTGATGAACCTAGACAGCATATTAAAAGGCAGACAAAGGTCTGTCTAGTGAAAGCGATGGTTTTTCCAGTAGTCATGTATGGATGTGAGAGTTGGACTATAAAGAAAGCTGAGCACTGAAGAATTGATGTTTTTAAACTGTGGTGTTGGAGAAGACTTGAGAGTCCCTTGGACTGCAAGGAGATCCAACCAGTCCATCCTAAAGGAGATCAGTCCTGAATATTCATTGAAAGGACTGATGCTGAAGCTGAAACTCCAATATTTTGGCCACCTGATATGAAGAACTGACTCGTTGGAAAAGACCTTGATGCTGGAAAAGATTGAAGGCAGGAGGAGAAGGGAACAACAGAGGATGAGATGGTTGGATGGCATCACCAACTCAATGGACATGAATTTGAGTAAGCTCTGGGAATTGGTGATGGACAGGGAAACCTGGCATGCTGTAGTCCATGGGGTCTCAAAGAGTTGGACACGACTGAGCAACTGAACTTAATGGGAAGTTGCTGTACACAGAAGGCTAAATGTATAGTTACGCTTGCTTCATGTTGATGTATGGCAGAAATCAGCACAATATTGTAAAGCAATTATCCTCCAATTAAAAATAACTAATTTTTTTAAAAAGATAAAATCATATGCTGGACACACTTTTACTCATATTGAGAAGATCTTGTCCAGATCAGAAATATTATTCATGTGAAAACAAACTATTCTTCACAAATATAAGTATCCCAATAAGATGGGAGCTATTAATAATATATTAATTCAGTTCTTGTCTTTAACAGAGTTGGGAAAATAAAATGTATAGAAGCTTGACCCCCACACACACAAAAAAAATAAAAATTTTTAAAAAGCAAGGAAAATGCAAAAAAAAAAAAAAAACTCTCACAGAAAATAGCATGAAAGTAGTAGTGATGATAAAATCAAATATTAAAACACAAATAAAACAGACAGAAACTCAGGTATTAAAAGCAAAGGCAAATTACTGAAAAAAATATCAGTAGACCATATGTTTGATCAGAGAAAAAGAAGACATGAATAAACCATAATAGGAATGAGAAAACAGATAAAACTACAGAGCAAACACTACTATATAAGTTTATACTATACTGACAAAATGAAATCTAAATGAATCGGACAACTTCTAGGAAAATATGAACTTTCAAAACTGGAGAAAGAATAGAAATAAATGTTAAAAGACCAACACTATAGAAGAAATTGAAAAGTCTACAAAGACCCATTCCCTTTAAAATGCACTGGTCCCAGATGGTTTATGGATAAGTGCTAGGTTACTGCTAAAAAATAAATCCTTCCCAAAATATTCCAACTGTATCAGACTATAGAAAAAGACAAAAGCTAAATAACTCATTTTATAATGCTAATATAATGATACAAATTCCAGACAAGAAGAGTAAGAAAACTGTACACTGATCTCATGTAAGAATGCAAATATAAACATTTATATAAATATTAACAAATCAACTTCATCACTACATTGAATGGAAAGTATGTACATTCCTTATAACCAGACAGCATTTATCCCAAGAATGCAAGAATGTTTTAACAGGAAAAAAACATTAAAATACTCTACCTAATTAAGTGAGCAAAAGAACATATTAAGTAACTATACTGAGAATTTAATAAAACTTAAATCCTCAGTTAAATTAACAAGTTAGCAATAGACAAGAACTTCATTTGAGAAGAATATTTAACAATAAACTTGCAAATATTCTTAACATGGAACAAGCATTACAAGTCAGGAATAAAAGAGATGTCTTCTCTCACACCTACTATTCAAATTATTTAGTGATCTAAGCAATAAACAATAATAAAAACAAATTATAAATATTGGGAAGGAATATACAAAACTAAAATTGTTTGCAAAGGATAGAATTACTTATCCAGAAAATTCGAAACAACCAACTAATAATTAGAAGAGAGTGACAAAATACACAAGTCCCCCCCCCCAAAAAAATATTCTAGTTCAAAAGCAAGATTAAGATAGTAAGATCTTTAATAACAAAGAGCAAACTACAAAAATAATTATATAGTATAAAAATTAAAATAAAACTGTAGGAACTCACTTTACCAGGTATCAAAACATAAAGTCTATTATCTAGCATAGCATATTACTAGGGCTATAACAGACAGATAGAGCTTGAACACAAGAGATCCAAAAATAAATAAATATAATCTTTGGTAAAGGTTGCATTCAGATTTGTTGGCAAAAAGACACATTGGTCAATAGACAGTATTGACACAATCAGCTACGATTTAGATACAAAATAGTGTCCAAGTTCACAATATTCTCAAAAATAAATTATCCATATAAGCATGCTGCTGCTAACTCACTTCAGTCGTGTCCGACTCTGTGTGACCCCTTAGACGGCAGCCCACTGGGCTCCCCCGTCCCTGGGATTCTCCAGGCAAGAACACTGGAGTGGGTTGCCATTTCCTTCTCCACCATATAAGCATAGAAACATTTAAATTATAAAAATATATATGAAACTAGTTTATGATTTGGTTTTCTTAAAAGGTCTAAAAACAGAACTAAAGTTAAAATTTGATATATTTGGCTACAAAGATTTAACTTCTGAAGACATCATTAAAACTTTAAATGACAAGATACAGAGGAGTAGAAAACACTCGCAAAGCCTATAACTTACAATTTGCAACTAAAAATCTAAATGAGCAATAAGACGGCAAATGAACCAAGAAAAAAAAATGGGGAAAACCTTTATAAGTACTTTATAAGTGCTTTATAAGGAAATACCTTATAAGTATGTACAAAGAGCCATGTACACGGATAGTTGTAAAATTATGAGGGATTGGGACCAACTGTCTCTAAGGAGGAAAATTTCAAAATAGTCATGTATACTACAGAACACTAATACTATAAGGCAATTTTTTAAAGTGAGCTGGCCAAATTTGCATTCTCAGGGGACGTTCTCCAAAATATATTGTTAAGTTTAAGGAAAAAAGAAAAGGTACTGAAAAATAACTACACTTTTATATATGTTTAAGAGGAGAGAGGATCTGGGAGGATACATACAAAAGTATTAAGATAAAAGTGCCTCTAAAAGGGATAAACAGGATTAGTAGAGGTCATTAGTGATTTTTGTTCTTGTTTAGTTTTAACTTCACCGATAAATTCATTGTCACCTGAATTGTTGACGATGAAAATGCATTCATTAGCAGCTAAACAACAATCATTTTGTACAATCTTATTAAGAAAATGTTTAAAAAGAAGATATATACCCAGCCGCACATGGCCCAGTTGCAAAGCAAGTAAGCAATATAGCTAAGAGACTGCATATGTGCCTCTCTTTTTCTTGTGAGTTCTTATGAGAATCTGTATTTGTAGGATAAAAATCTGCAGTGACCCTGGGAGAAACTAATGTGCTACTCCTCATGTTCTCTGGTTTGGCAAATTGGGAGGATATGAAAGTGGGATCAGCCAGAAAATTTTGAACTATGTAATGAGATCATCCTTGGTTAGTCTGCAATGTAGTCCCTTAAGAGTTTCAGAAAGGAGCTTCTTAGGAAAGGCCACATTTGGTTCTGGAGGGGGGAAAAAATCACTTGAAGGTCCTTTTAACTTTCTGATGTATTTTTAAGCCCTCCCATTGAACTTGGAAAAGATGTTGAAATAATCAAATGTAAAATGTTTCCGCTGAGCAGGCTGTGCTCTGTAAGGGATGTAAATTGCATGTGTCGTTTAACATATCTTTATCTTTGCAGATTGTATTCTAATAGGTAAATTTATCTTCCCTGTGTGTGAGTTTCTTACTGATTCTTGGGAGGTCTGTGTGCCATTTTTCAAGTCCTTACTCACCAATAGAGGAGACTAGAAAAGATATTCACATTTACTGTTTCATCATTGGAGAACAGTGAGAAAAAAAATTAGGTCAGATTGTTGCCCTGAGTGGACTTATGTCCCTTAAGTGATGTTATTTAAGACAAAATAATCCAGATAATGTCAAAGGGACTTATGTCTGTCTACCACGGGAAGCCTAGGGATAAGGCCATACATCAGAACCTGTGTGTATTTCAGCTTCCCAAAGGAAATGAGCAGCAACACTTACCCTGACAGGTGGGCAAGTTTTCACAGGTGAATTGGGGCTTCACCTAAAGAGTCAAGTCACTCAGTCGTGTCCAACTCTTTGTGACCCTATAGACTGTAGCCCTCTGGGCTCCTTTGTCCATGGGATTCTCTAGGCAAGAATACTGGAGTGGGTTGACATTTCCTACTCCAAATGTGAAGAGATTTACATCTAAAGAGAGTAGGAAACTATTCCATGTCCTGTGCTTCTGGAAGTTGGCTCCTAGATTTAAAAGGTTTAGGTTCAAAAGTACACTCATTGAGGTGGAGAGGGAGGGTACCCCTTTAATATGGGCTCAGGGGCATCTACACAGTAGAGCCCACAGCCAGGCAAAGACTGGTCCAATAGGGCACACTTATAGAGTAATCTGTGCACCCAGACTCCCAAACTAGATTCACCTTGGGTCTATTTACCTTCCCTGTATATTTGTTAATCTGTTTTCTTATTCTCTAAGTTTCAGGTTAAAACTGGATATTTCCTTGCATGGAAGGTTTTAAGGCAATAGCCAAGAGATTTTGTTTTTCTGGGGCTTGGGATTTGTTTGGATTTTTAGCTTGAAAATCCTCTAACAGAATGTAGAAAAGTCTGCGTACCTTCTCATAACTGCTAACATAACTTCTGGCATATTATAAATATCGCCATTTTTAAATCCAATTGTTATGTCATTTGTTAAATACATTCCACAGAATATTAAGATTTCGTATACTTCATCCATTAAAACATTAGCAAGTTCTATTTTAACAGTCAAAACTTTATATCATTTCTTTTCCTCCTAGAACTTATATTTTCAACACTTACCCATAGAAATTTATCATAATGTAAATTTTATGCTTGAAAGTATTTGATTGACCACCCGATCATAATTCTCTGCAACAAAAGTATATTAATAAAAATTCGTTTCATTTCCAGTGGCTGTAAGGATCTAAACCCTAGAATTTCTTCTAATTAGGATATTATTCTAATTTTTATTTGTAGGTGATTTTGATAAGTAATTCAAATTTCAAATGTATGTTTTGGCAGGGAGTGCATTTCTTAATGAGATCAGATCAGATCAGTCGCTCAGTCGTGTCCGACTCTTTGCAACCCCATGAATCGCAGCACGCCAGGCCTCCGTGTCCATCACCAACTCCCGGAGTTCACTCAGACTCACATCCATCAAGTCAGTGACGCCATCCAGCCATCTCATCCTCTGTCGTGCCCTTCTCCTCCTGCCCCCAATCCCTCCCAGCATCAGAGTCTTTTCCAATGAGTCAACTCTTCGCATGAGGTGGCCAAAGTACTGGAGTTTCAGCTTTAGCATCATTCCTTCCAAAGAAATCCCAGGGCTGATCTCCTTCAGAATGGACTGGTTGGATCTCCTTGCAGTCCAAGGGACTCTCAAGAGTCTTCTCCAACACCACAGTTCAAAAGCATCAATTCTTCGGCGCTCAGCCTTCTTGATAGTCCAACTCTCACATCCATACATGACCACAGGAAAAACCATAGCCTTGACTAGATGAACCTGCTTTTGAGCATGCTATCCAGGTTGGTCATAACTTTCCTTCCAAGGAGTAAGCGTCTTTTAATTTCATGGCTGCAATCACCATCTGTAGTGATTTTGGAGCCCAGAAAAATAAAGTCTGACACTGTTTCCACTGTTTCCCCATCTATTTCCCATGAAGTGATGGGACCAGATGCCATGATCTTCATTTTCTGAATGTTGAGCTTTAAGCCAACTTTTTCACGCTCCACTTTCCCTTTCATCAAGAGGCTTTTGAGTTCCTCTTCACTTTCTGCCATAAGGGTGGTGTCATCTGCATATCTGAGGTTATTGAGATTTCTCCCAGCAATCTTGATTCCAGCTTGTGCTTCTTCCAGCCCAGCATTTCTCATGATGTACTCTTCATATAAATTAAATAAGCAGGGTGACAATATACAGCCTTGACATACTCCTTTTCCTATTTGGAACCAGTCTGTTAAAGGTATACTGTATTTTTAAATAGGAAAACTCAACATGACAATTTCAGCACTTTCATAATCTATATTTTTGTACAATCTTAATGAAACTATGAATATGCCTTAAAATTAGACAAGCTGATCATAATGTTCCTACAGGAGACAACAGAACCAAGAATAATCAAGATTCTATAAAGGGAAAACAGTGAGAAAGAAATGCTCTAGGAGATATTTAACCACATTATAAAGCTAGAGTAATTAAAATGCCGCTGCTGCTGCTGCTAAGTCACTTCAGTGGTGTCCGACTCTTTGCGACCCCATAGATGGCAGCCCACCAGGCTCCCCCGTCCCTGGGATTCTCCAGGCAAGAACACTGGAGTGGCTTGCCATTTCCTTTTCCAATGCATGAAAGTGAAAAGTCAAAGTGAAGTCGCTTAGTCGTGTCCGACTCTTAGCAACCTCATGGACTGCAGCCTACCAGGCTCCTCCATCCATGGGGTTTTCCAGGCAAGAGTACTGGAGTGGGGTGCCATTGCCTTCTCCAGAGTAATTAAAATAGTATGGTGCTAATACATGAAAAGACAAATCAATGAAACAGATTAGAAAGTCCAGAAAAATCCCATACAGGGATTAAAATAAAAGTTAGTTTTCAATTTGGAGAAAATATGGATTATTCAATAAATGGTGTTGGGACATCTGGATAGTAAGCAGAAAAGAAACATTTGGCTTAATACTTCATACTATATAACAGAAAAAAATCCAAATTGAACAAATATTTAAATATTAAAACCAAAACCATAAAAGCACTATTTTTTAAAAAATGGAAGAACATTTTTATCATCTCAAAATTGGAAAGGTCTTTCTACAGGTGAAGTCACAAAAGAAAATAATGATAAAACTGAACTCTGCAAACACAAATATGCATACATGGAAAAGCCACCATCTATCAAAAGATAACTGACAAACCTGGAGAAGTTATTTCCAACTCACATTGTATTCAAAAGCCTAAGTTCTTTCTTATATAAGAAACAAAAACGATGTCCAAAGAAACCAAGCATGAACAAAGGCTAGCAAAAGATAATTGTTCACAAAAAGTAAAAATCAAACAACTCTTAAAAATTAAGGGGTATTCGACCTCAGTCTCAATAAAGAAAATGCCAGTCAAAACTACAAGCTCTAAGTTTGCACTTGTCACATTCAGTTCAGTTCAGTTCAGTCACTCAGTTGTGTCCGACTCGGTAACCGCATGAATCGCAGCACTCCAGGCCTCCCTGTCCATCACCAACTCCCAGAGTTTACCCAAACTCATGTCCATCGAGTCGGTGATGCCATCCAGCCATCACATCCTCTGTCGTCCCCTTCTCCTCCTGCCCCCAATCCCTCCCAACATCAGGGTCTTTTCCAATGAGTCAGCTCTTGGCATGAGGTAGCCAAAGTATTGGAGTTTCAGCTTCAACATCAGTCCTTCCAATGAACACCCAGGACTGATCTCTTTTAGGATGGACTGGTTGGATCTCCTTGCAGCCCAAGGGACTCTCAAGAGTCTTCTCCAACACCACAGTTCAAAAGCATCAATTCTTCAGTGCTCAGCTTTCTTCACAGTCCAACTCTCACATCCATACATGACCACTGGAAAAACCATAGCCTTGACTAGACGGACCTTTGTCACAATTAGCAATGGGCGAAAACCAGGGTGCACTGGTGATCTTTGAGTTGTCTTCCGACTTCAGTTCCATCCTTCCAAACTCTGGAATGTTGGAGCTGGGGTTGCTCACCACATCACTGCTTTGCTATCTGGCGCCCTGGTAGGCTGTGCCGACAGAAGGTGCTGGAGGGGAAGTAGGGTGGGGAGGCTGAAAGCAGAAGAAGAGATTGTCCACCCTCTCGACTTCCTGCTCCTGCCAGTTGGCCCAGCAGCTTTTTTTCACTTGCAGCATTAGTGCTTAATCATTGCAGCAGTTGAATCCAATTTGTAGTTTTTCCATCACTTTAAATACAGCTAATGGGAAGTTGCTGTATAACACAGGGAGCTGAACCCAGTACTCTGCGACAAGATAGAGGGGTGGGATGGGGGCTTCCCAGGTGGCAGTAGTGGTAAAGAACCACTCTTCTAATGCAGGAAAGACCTAAGAAATCTAGGTTCAATCTCTGGGGTCGGGAAGATCCCCTGGAGGAGGGCATGGAAACCCATTTCAGTATTCTTGCCTGGAGAATCCCTTGGACAGAGGAGACTGGTGGGCTACAGTCCAAAGAGTCAGACACAACTTGAAGTGACTTAGCAACAGGCAGAGGGGGAGGATGGGGTAGAGGGCAGAAGGGAGGTTCAAGAGGGAGGAGACATATGTACACTTATGGCTGATTTGTGTTGTTGTATGGCAGAAACCAATACAATATTGTAAAGCAATTATCCTCCAATTAAAAATAAAATAAATTTTTTTTAAAGTTGCCACTTCACCTTTTCTCTCTCAGTGAACCATCTCTAACCAATTAGTGCTCCCTCAGTTGCAGTTTGGTCGGGTCCCCAGGGTCCTTCCTCCAAGCTCACAGCACCAGCTGAATAATATCCTCCTCCAAAGAGATCTGCATTCAATACTGTGAGGTTCCCTCCTCTAAGCTTCTAAGTTTTAATTATTTCAACCTCTTCACGTGCTCCTCCAGCCTTAGAGATGGCAGCTGCTTTCTACAATTGCTACTTCTGTGATAATTTAGTATTCTCTCCTTGTCTTAATTCTCTTCTTCACAGCTTTGTACCAAGTTAACAATTCTTCACATAAAACTGTTTAAATAATTGGTATGGCATATGATTGAGCTTCCCTGATGGCCCAGAGGTTAAGAATCCTCTGGCCAATGCAGGAGATGTGGGTTCGATCCCTGGGTCAGGAAGATCCTCTGAACATGGAAATGGCAACCAACTCCAGTATTCTTGCCTGAAGAATCCCATGGACAGAGGAGCCTGGTGGTCTACAGTCCATAGGATCACAAAGTCTGACACAACCAGGCAACTAACACTTTCACTTCAGGATTGGATCTTAACTGGTACCATGGCTAAAGGTGTGAGGACATAGGCAGTCTCATACATTATTGGCATTAACTGAAGCACACAACCACACACACAAGAAAACTGGCAATTTACCATTAATTTCACATCTAGGAATGTATCAGATTTATTCATTTCTGTATGAAATACTGTGTATGAAAGGAAGTTCATTGTAGCTTTGTTGATAAAAGCAAAAGATTAAAGAGAAAAGTGGATCAATAAAGGAATGTTAAATTACAACGTATTCATTAGTGAAACATTTTGCAGAATTTTTTTAACTTTTTACACATATTTCTAGTTTATTTCTTTGTTCCAGTGTGACAGTATCAACATAGTTGACTCTGAAACTGATATGATATATACTCAATAGTGATTTTTCTTTCATTTGTTCTGGTTAGCAAAGAAGAGGTTCTTTGTTGATGCCTTCCTACCAACCACTCATATCTGGAATTTATGTAAATGGCATGCAGTGATAAAGATTTAAAATAAATGTTGGCAGCCAAAGACACATTTTTTTCCCTTCCTTCCTTCCGTCACTCAGCTGCACATCAACTCAGGATACCTAACAGATCAAGGATTATGTTGTAAAAGTAACACCAGCACAAAGAACCTTCTTTCCAAGGTGAGATGTAAGTATTCTAGGGAGATTTCCAGTTAATAACCTCGTGTTTGGGATATAGTCAGTACTTTCTATTTAAAAGTGTGTTTTCAGTAGCACTAGAAATAATGAGTTCATATTTCAGGCAAGAAATGTATTGGCAAATGTTTGCCATGGTATCACTTGTAGACCCTTGATATGAATCCTAGTCTTAGACTAGCTGGAATCTGGATGGTTTCTAGCATGAGGGAGGATTAAAAATAATTTTTAAGAAGTTCTTTGCTGTATCAATATGGAATGATCTCCAAAAAATGATAAATGCAAAACAAAAGTGTAAAACAATGTTTTTGTGTATCTGTTTTCATTTTTTAAATTAAAAAGAATATATGTTTGTGTAGAATAGTTCTAGAAGACACACAAGAAACTGAATACCTAAGGAAGAGGAATGGGAGAGAGAGATAAATTTGCTATATACCCTTTCACACCTCTTGAATTTTGTAATATGTACATATATTGTATATGTATATATATATTAGTATATGTACAATACTAAAAAAAATGTATTCCAAAAATCATTAAAATATAAAATGAGGGGTAGAATACAGAGGATTTTCTGGTTCAAAATTGCCAACCATGCAAAAATATTTATCTACTCTCTGTATTTCAAGGCCACATTAGAAAGATGCTAAATTCACAACAATGAAGAGAACAGGAGGGAAGCTGTTAGCAAGCAAAATATATCTAAACATTTCTGGAAAAGGAAAAAGCAATGCAAGATTCTGAATCTGGGCAAAGGAAACCATAACCTGGAATATATGAGGGAGGAGAAGGGAGCTAAGGAGACTAGAAGAGGCAAAAGTCTACCCAGGAGAATCTAGAAAGATTCCAGGCTGCCTTCATGGCTCTGGGAAGAACATGCAGTGGAAACTAGAGCCTGAAAACTGTTAATACTATCATCCACAAGAATCTCTTGCATAATGGTTTGACCAGAATAGTTGGCAGATATGTATTTTACATCCAGGCCAAAAATCATTACATAAACAACGGGCAGTTTTCTAAAAGAAATTCATCAAAATAGAATAAAAGGAGCTAGTCATGGTCCTGAGGTCCCAAAGGTCTAAAAGCCCTTTAGATTGTGTTGCTTGAGAATCCCCGAGCCTAATGACTGGCTCCCCAGTCACCCAAAACAGAAAGCCCACCAATGAATGCACACACACACACACACACAAACTTTCTCTCTAGTCTTAATTTTAAATATGATGCATAACAAAGTATCATTTTGTATTTGGGAAAGAATAAAGTATGAAAGAAGAATGCCATAACAAAAAGTAACTCTGAAAGCAGCACAGATTATTTAGGGGGCAGAAAAGAGAATTTAAAAAGGAAACTAATATTCTCAGACATTATAATCTCATAGAATGAGAAGAGAATCATTGGTTCCCACCTCTGAAGTTCTCTGGATGAAATTGAAAACTGACCCCTGAATACAGAAGCCAAAGAGAGACTGAAGAAAGAGGCGGACCACTCCAGACTGGCAGATGGCAGATTTAGCAAGGAAACTTATGCAGAGGTCTGTTTGGGGCATCCACAAGATGAGTAGATCTCCAGGCCTGCCCACCAGAATCTTGAAAATTTCTATAGATGTCTTAATGGGAGTCAGTTGCATTTCTAGTCCACATGGTCTCAGCAACACATTGCTCTTTCCAGGCATTTCAATCCTTGAAAATACCCCTAGTGTGGGAATGGTAGTCTGAAGGTACCTTCCAAGGACAAAGGAAGCGTGAGGAGTCTCTGATTGCCTGAAGCCAGCTCCTGGATCAACTGGTGGTCACGATGACCTCCCCCAACATGAGTGTTATGGAAAAGGCGTAATCAGAGAACCCAAAACAAAACACCTAGAAATAAATATATATAATTGCCAAATTGAAAAGTATTAACAAAAAATTACAATATAAAGTAAACTCTCTCTGAAAATAGAATCTAAACACAAGGAGACAGAAAATAAATTCATAAAAACATCAACCCAGAAGTTCCACAATCAAACCATTGCAAATTCTTAAAAGAGAAAACACAGAATGGGTAACTATTAAAGAACTAATGTAAGAAATTCCCAGAGTTAGGTAAACAACTTTCCAGAGTAAGATGGCACACTAAATGTGTAATACAATAAATGAAGAGAAAAATACCCACATCCAGTCCCACATTCTTCAGAACCCCATGTGTCAAGCTGCTGCTGCTGCTAAGTCGCTTCAGTCATGTCTGACTCTGTGTGACCCCACAGACGGCAGCCCACCAGGCTGCCCCATCCCTGGGATTCTCCAGGCAAGAACACTGGAGTGGGCTGCCATTTCCTTCTCCAATGCATGAAAGTGAAAAGTGAAAGTGAAGTTGCTCAGTCAGGTCCAACTCTTCTTGACCCCATGGACTGCAGCCTACCAGGCTCCTCCATCCATGGGATTTTCCAGGCAAGAGTACTGGAGTGGGGTGCCATTGCCTTCTCCACTGTGTGTCAAGAGACTAGCCTAAAATTTCCTGAAGGGAAAAAACAGTTCACTCAATAATGAGAAACAAATTGACATCCGACTTGGCAAATCAACATGTGTTTTAAAAGATAAACCTTCCAAAGTAATAAAGCAAAAAGTATTTTCAATTTAGAATCTGACAGTCAATCTATCAATTCAATATGAGAAAACAGTAATAACTTTTTTTTCCAGACATGTAAAGACCCAAAACATTTATCTCCCTCATATCATACCCTTTCTTGGGAAACTACCTTTAAACATACTCCAACAATTTAAAAGGTAAACCAAAAAAATATACATATGCAATCAAAAAACTGGGACTCCAACCTAGGAGGGTAACAAGAGAGTAAGACTCCAAGTGACATCTTTTCAACGAACCCAGAGTAATCAGCTCAGATTAGAGAGAGAAAAAAAAAAAAAAGATAGTTGGCTCCAAAAGAGAGGTATCAATAGACCAGGGTGGTAAGGATAAAAAGATATCTTTGGTTCAACAGTATCATTATGCTACAAAGACAGTCACAATATAAGAAAAAAATCAAATAGAAATTCAAAAAAATAAATCTAGAAGGGAAATATACTCATACCATATAATTGGGCTCTGAAGTGAACAATAGTCACAAAATCATAATCATATACGTACTCTTGAGTTTCAGCTTTAAGAATCTATAGACAAGGCTCATAATCTTTATTATGTTAATATACTTTAATTATTATTAAAATTTAGTGACCTAAAAGTATAGATGATGAAAGTGAAAAGAGGGAAGAAGTAAAAGGAATGTAAGGATATTAATTTTTTTCATCCTGTAAAATATAAAGTAAGGAGTAAAGAAATAATGATGTATAATATCTCTGCTGACTAGAATTTCTAAGTAAATATTACAAAGTAAATATTACTGTTGGCTAACAGTCTACCTAAAATGGTGATGTACCTTCATTTGGGGGAAGTGGTGAATATGTGCAGTCTTGACTCTAAGGGAATCTATAAATAATGTTTAAAATTGATAAAATAAGAAATAGCAATGCAAGACTTTTATAGACAAACAGAGGCTACCTCCATAAAAACTTAAATAGTATGGAAAGTTCAAAATGGTTGCCTTTGTGGAGTGGAGCTGGATATAGAATGGTGAGGCAAAAGACCATTGCTTTTCTTTAAAACTCTTATACACTCTTTTATCTTTTAATTACAAGCATATATTAGTTGGATAAAATGTAAATATATCCAGTAATTTTAAAGGAAGTGTTACTTCACATATTTGTGAGGTTTGGGACATCAGGGTTTCATATAGATGTGAAAAATGTGAACAGGACTAGTAAATATGTTATGAGATCATTTAAACTGAATTAATAATCTTTCAAACAATCATTTTCTTCAAGGATCACAGTAAGAAGAATGGATCATTTGATAACTGTATTGAATTTCCTAGCAACTCCCAAATAAAATTGTTCTTTCAATTCCCAAAATGTTAGCGGGTTAAGATAGTGGGAAAAAAAAAAAAAAACACCGAATAAGGTATGAAACCAGGATTTAGGCCCCACATCTGAATCTGACCATACGACTTTTAGAAAAGCCATTCTCCTTCCTGAGTTTGGTAAGCTCCTCTGCAAAGTGAGAAGGTCACTCTAGATTAGTGGATCTCAAAGGAGGTGATATACCATGGGTAAGTGGATAAAAGAGTAAAGGGTTTCCTGCAAAATTCAAAATGCATTCCAGTTTTCATTGCTCTCATTCTTAGCATTTCCTCATAGGCACATCATATCCTTCTACTCATCTGTAACTTACAATGTCTTCTTTGTATCGCGTGTGCGGCCACATTTACAGCGGGGATTCCTACGACAGTAATCTCCTGTAGGCAGCTGCTTATCTCCTCTGCACTACAGATGTCAGAGAAAGCAACCCCTTGTCAGTATCCCCTCACGTCTTGTCGTGATGCCTCTAGAAACTGCTTCCTTTTTCTCACCATCCTTTGAGTGCCGCTGTGTTTTTCACGGTGGATGGAGCTGAAATGGAATGAGGCATCTTCCACACTAATATTTTGTGTGGAAGAAAAGCATTTTGCCTTTCTTGTTCCTTTTCGTCATTTTCTTTTCTTTCGCTCTTCGGTTGCTTCCTACAGCTTGACTTTAGTTCCGCTCTCTCTGGGTCTGCTGACAGAAGGTCATCCTGCCCTCGACACCAAGTGTGTATAATTCTATACTCCCTCCTGCAAAAACTAGGAGAATGGCTGTTCCCAGTGTTTTTCTATCTCCTATAAAGCCCCTCTTTTGCAGAGTCATCCTGAGTTCCCTTCCTCAGTCCTGGAAACTCCCCCAGATGTTGATCTCTCCCATTCTCTCAAGAGAGGCCACAGAACACACTCTTTACCTCTCAGGAAAAGCCATATTTAACTTTCTGTCAGAGAAACTGTAGGCTTATTGTTGATGAACACCCTAGATCTGAATCTTAATCCCAAACATTCTTCCAGTGCTGTATTTTCCCTTTTTTCAAGCAAAAGGCCTCTATACCATCCTGGGCACAATTTTGAACTTACAATTTTGAGCTAACAATACATAAAATGCCACTATAAGCTAATGCTCCTGGGGTGCCTTTAGTCCACTTAACATCTCAAGAGAAAGAATACTACTGAAGCCTTACCTCTGATACACGGGATCAGGATCAAAAGATGTTCTAAATAGCAAGCATGAATAAACTCACCTCTATGAAAGAAAAAGAGAAAAAGGTAAAGGAGAAAATAAGTTCTAAGAAAAATACTGAACACAAAAGGCGGAATAAAAGCAAAAAACACACACTTCTAAAGATTTGCACCCAGAATACATTAAACTATTTGATAATAGCCTATTTACCCTCTGATAGAAACAAGAGAAAATTAGGTCCCTAGCTTGATGGACGGAGAAGGCAATGGCACCCTACTCCAGTACTCTTGCCTGGAAAATCCCATGGATGGAGGAGCCTGGTAGGCTGCAGTCCATGGGGTCGAGAAGAGTCTGACATGACTAAGTGACTTCACTTTCACTTTTCACTTTCATGCATTGGAGAAGGAAATGGCAGCCCACTCCAGTGTTCTTGCCTGGAGAATCCCAGGGATGAGGCAGCCTGGTGGGCTGCTGTCTATGGGGTCACACAGAGTCGGACATGACTGAAGCGACTTAGCAGCAGCAGCAGCAGCTTGATGGAAGGCAATCTTTAAACCTTCCCAAGTTTTCTTCACTTTATTCAAGTTTAGACCTCTACTTCCTTTTTTCTCCTAATTATAAACTTTTGTGATTATACCCTATCCTATACTCTACACTTATTTCCCTTTATCTCAGGGAAAGAATCTAGATCAGTGCTATCCAATAAGAGTAGCCACATATGACTATTCAAATTAATTAAAATTAAATAAAATGTAAAATGCAATTCCTCAGTCACACTAAGCCACATTTCAGGGGCTCAGTAACCACACATGTTGAGTGGCTGCCATACTGGACAGTGCAGATTAAAACTTTTCTATCACTGCAGGGCTTCCCTGGTAGCTCAGTTGGTAAAGAATCTGTCTGCAGTACTGGAGACCCAGATTTGATCCCTGGGTGGGGAAGATCCTCTGGAGAAGGAAATGGCAACTTACTCCAGTATTCTTGCCTGGAAAGTCCCACAGACAGAGAAGACTGGCAAGCTACAGTCCATGGGTTTGCAGGGTTGGATACCCCTTAGTGATTAAACCACCACCATAATTGCGGAAAGTTCTACTGGACAGTGCTGGTTTAGAGGAATTTTCATTTAAGTCAAGCCTGACTAAAGCCCCTTTGTAATAATGGTATAGAAAGGTAACATTGCCACAGAGGATTTGAAAACCTTGGAGCCAACATGCCTTGCCCTTTCAGATGAGGCAAGTACCAAAAATTTTAAAAATTTTTCGTGCTATAAAACAAGATGCAAGCAGTCCACGTATAAAAGGAGCACTAACTTGGATGCACACACTTATGGAGACTGTGAGATGGAACAGGAAAACAGTCATTGAAATATTGATAAATAAATCTGGCATAGACGAGCTGAATGGAAGAAGGTATTTGTGTTCCGGACCAGAGTTCTTGGCCTCCTTAATCAAAAGAAATTGATGAGACCAGACAGGGAATTCAGGCACGGCTTCATTAGAACTCAAACTGCAGCAAAAATAAGTAATAGGTTCCCTTGCTCACTACCCAAGATGGGAGCATCCTGCTTTTGCTCCCAGCTCCTCAAAAGTGGCAGTTGGGTTTTTGGTCTTTTTGTATCTGATTGGTTATAATTTGCCCCAGTGACACGTGCACAGTGATCTTCAGTCCCTATATAGTTTTGTATTCAATACTTTGTTGCTCATACCGATGTTTGTCCAGGTTTGACACTGCAGAAAGGGTCTCAGGTCCCTGGTCTCATCCTGTCTCACTCTGACACAGGGTTGAAAGGCAGCATGGACTGAATACTGCAGGACTATAGTACACTGTACACTACACTGTACACTACAGGGAACTGTACACTAGACACCCATGTGCTCTCCGCTGCACATGCCTGTCTAGCTGAAGGACCGAGTGTGGGCTGTCATCCCCCCACATTCCACTCACCATGCTGTGCACCCAGCACAGCGTTAACCCCCCATTCCACAAAAATATAGGGACTAGCCACAGCCCAGACAAGCCCTGTGAATTATCTTTTTTAATTCCTCTCCTTTAGAGTCTGTTATATCTTCTGTAAAATGAATGTGATAGGCTGAATAGCCTGTCTATGTTCTATGAAACCTGTGAATATATTACTTTTGCAGATAAGCTAAGGATGTTGAAATGGAGAGATTATGCTGGTGTCCAGGAGGCTTGATATAATGACAGGGAGGAAGGAGGTTGGAGAGAAGGGGAAAATGCTATTTCATTGCCTCTGAAGATGGAAGAAGGAGCCACAAGCCAAGGAATGTAGGTGCTCTCTAGCTGCTAGAGAAGGCAAAGAAACAGATTCACCCCTAGAACCTCTAAAAAGAACACAGCCCTGTGGGCCTACCCACTTTCAATTTCTGACCTCCAGAACTGTAAGATAATAAATATGTGGGCTTCCCTGGTGGCTCAGTGGTAAAAAGAATCCACCTGCCAATGCAGGAGACCAGTTTGACCCCTGATCCAGGAAGATCCTGCATGCTGCAGAGCAACTAAGCCCTTCCACCACAACTATTGATCCTGTGCTCTAGAGCCCGGGAGCTGCAGCTACTGAAGCCCGCATGCTCTAGAGACCATGCTCCAAAACAAGAGCATCAATGTAAGAAGTCTGAGCACTGCAACAGAGTATCCTCTGCTCACTATAACTAGAGAAAAGCCCTTGCAGCAGCAAAGACACAGCACAGCCAAAAATAGGTAAATAAATAATTTTAAAAAATAAATAAATTTGTGTTAAACCACTAGATTTGTAATAATTTGTTACAGCAGCAATAGAAAACCAATACAATAAGGATGCTGGATTATGTCTAAAGTCCTTCCCAATGTAAAAAATAAATTCCATAATTTTGATTCCTTCTGGAAAAAAAAACACAACATATAGACTACCTTTCACTAAAGAATAAATGTGCATTTGTGATGTTAATGAAGAGCAGAGAAAAGAAGTCCAGTGTTCACAGTGACTCCAGGTATAAAGCAAAAATTCCTCAGTCTAAGACAGGACGCTGCTGAGGTGTCAGCTCCAGTAGGTACACTCAGGACTGCTGCTGTCAGACAGGGTCACAGCCCCAGGACTGCAGCTGGGGTTGAAGAACATTCCACTATGAACCCCATATATTGGCAGTGCCCAGCCCAAGACATCAAGACTGAAGTTCCACGATGATCGACGTTTCTTCTGATGACAGCACAAAGTCCCACATGTTCACATCTCCAGTGTCTCCTACCAAAGACTATTGTTATTGTTCAGTCACTAAGTCATGTCTGACTCTTTGTGACCCCATGGACTGCAGTACACCAGGCTTCCCTGTCCTTCACTATCCCCTGGAGTTTGCTCAAACTCATGTCCATTGTGTCGATGATGTCATTCAACCATCTCATCCTGTGTCCCCCTTTTCCTCCTGCCTTCAATCTTTCCCAGCATCAGGGTCTTTTCCAATGAGTCAGCTCTTCACATCAGGAGACCAAAGTATTGGAGCTTCAGCTTCAGCATCAGTCCTCCCAATGAATATTCAGCTTGATTTCCTTCAGGACTAGTTCTTATCAAAGATCACCCCTCCCCAAAAAAAGTGATCTGCTTCTGCTACAGAATGACTCTCGCCTCTATCCCCATAAATTGTCTCTTCTCCACACTCCTCCTCACCATGGACCTCCCATCCTCCCAGAACTCTGTAATTCTCAAAGGGACCCTCAATTTCCAGCTGTGCAGAAAAGCAAGAATGGCCTAGAGACTTGGAAGAGGGCTGCCACCCCACTCAGTGAGTGCTATAGACATCAGTCTTTTCCCTTATGAGGGAGTCTTTTTAGCCTGGGCCCAGGTGTCACAAAAAGGCTACACCCCTAGGCAGGCAGGATAGACCTGAACTGAATGATGAAGACCATTGGTTTCTTTTTTCTTTTTTTAATTTTAATTGGAGGCTAATTACTTTACAATATTGTGGTGGGTTTTGCCATACATTCACATGAATCAGCCATGGGTGTACATGTGTTCCCCATCCTGAACCCCCCTACCACCTCCCTCCCCATCCCATCCCTCAGGGTCATCCCAGTGCTCCAGCCCTGAGCACCCTGTCTCATGCGTCAAACCTGGACTGGAGATCTATTTCACATATGATAATATATATGTTTCAATGAAATTCTTTCAAATCATCCCCCCCCCCTCGCCTTTTCCCATGGAGTCCAAAAGTCTGTTCTTTACATCTGTGTCTCTTTTTGCTGTCTCGCATATAGGGTCATCATTACCATCTTTCTAAATTCCATATATATGCGTTAATATACTATACTGGTGTTTTTCTTTCTGACTTACTTCACTCTGTATAATAGGCTCCAGTTTCATCCACCTCATTAGAACTGATTCTAAAGTATTCTTTTTAATAGTTGAGTAATAGTCCATTATATATATGTACCACAGCTTTCTTATCCATTCGTCTGCTGATGGGCATCTAGGTTGCTTCCATGTCCTGGCTATTGTAAACAATACTGCAATGAACATTAGGGTACAATTGTCTCTTGCAATTCCAGTTTCCTCATGTATGCTGAGTGGGATTGCTGGGTTGTATGGCAGTTCTATTTCCAGTTTTTTAAGGAATCTCCACACTGATCTCCATAGTGGCTGTACTAGTTTGCATTCCCACCAACAGTGTAAGAGTGTTGCCTTTTCTCCACACCCTCTCCAGCATTTATTGTTTGTAGACATTTTGATAGCAGCCTTCCTGACCAGCATGAGATGGTATCTCATTGTTCTTTTGATTTGCATTTATCTGATAATGAGTGATGTTGAGCATCTTTTCATGTGTTTGTTAGCTATCTGTATGTCTTCTTTGAAAAAATGTCTGTTTACTTGTTTGGGCCATTTTTTGATTGGGTCATTTATTTTTCTGGAATTGAGCCGCAGGAGTTGCTTGTACATTTTTGAGATTAATTCATTGTCAGTTGCTTCATTTGCTATTATTTTCTCCCATTCTGAAGGCTGTCTTTTCACCTTGCTTAGAGTTTCCTTCATTGTGCAAAAGCTTTTAAGTTTAATTAGGTCCCATTTGTTTATTTTTGCTTTTATTTCCATTACTCTGGGAGGTGGGTCATAGAGGATCCTGCTGTGATTTATGTCAGAGAGTGTTTTGCCTATGTTTTCTTCTGGGACTTTTATAGTTTCTGGTCTTACATTTAGATCTTTAATCCATTTTGAGTTTATTTTTGTGTGTGGTGTTAGAAAGTGTTCTAGTTTCATTCTTTTACAAATGGTTGACCAGTTTTCCCAGCACCACTTGTTAAAGAGATTATCTTTTCTCCTTTGTATATTCTTGCCTCTTTTGTCAAAGATAAGGGTGTCCATAGGTGCATGGATTTATCTCTGGGCTTTCTATTTTGTTCCATTGATCTATATTTCTGTCTTTGTGCAAGTACCATACTGTCTTGATGACTGTAGCTTTGTAGTATAGTCTGAAGTCAGGCAGATTGATTCCTCCAGTTCTATTCTTTCTCAAGATTGTATTTCCGTACAATTTGTGAAATTATTTGTTCTAGTTGAAACAATGAAAAATACCATTGGTAGCTTGATAGGGATTGCATTGAATCTATTGATTGCTTTGAGTAGTACACTCATTTTCACTATACTGATTCTTCTGAGCCAAGAACATGGTATATTTCTCCATCTATTTCTGTCATCTTTGATTTCTTTCATTATTGTTTTATAGTTTTATTTATAGAGAGAAGACCATTTGTTTCTTTATCTGTGCTTATCCAGTTACATACGATTTCTCCCTCCCTCTCTCTCTCTCTCTCTCTCTCTCTCTGAAAAAAAGAGAGAGAGGGTGAGTCTCTCAGTCATGTCCAACTCTTTGTGATCCCACGACCTGTAGCCCATCATACTCCTCTGTCCATGGGATTCTCCAGGCTAGAATACTGGAGTGGGTTGTCATTTCCTTCTCTAGGGGTTCTTCCGACCCCAGGAATTGAACCCAGGTCTCTTGTATTACAGACAGATTCTTTACCATCTGAACCACCGAGAAAGCTCTATCTTTCCCTGGAAAATAGAAAAGCCTTTTGTGCCTATGTCTATGGAAGTAAAAAAAGGAAGAAATAGGAAATTGAATGACCTGAAATTATCACAACACTGTTAATTGGCTACACCCCAATACAGAATAAAAATTTCAAAAGAGAAAAAAAAGAAGAAATTGAATTATAAAAATAAAAAGTAGAAATTGAATCATCTATTATATGTATTAAGGAAAATAATGTAAACTAGAAATTTAGTCCACCTCTTCACCTCACAATCCTGTGGATGCTCAGCTCCATTCACTCTCTCCTGTGCCCACATAAAGTTTATTGAAGTCATAGCCTGGTGGACCAGAGCTCAGGCATGGGCTGGGTTGCAGACGGACTGCTGGTCAGAGGCCCAGGGCATGGATGAGGACTAGGAAACAGTGAGAGCTTTGCCAGTTTCACTCTTCCTGTTGTTCTGGACAGTGAGGATGTTTGTGGCTGAGTTCTCAGAACTTAAATGCCTTAGATAACCTCAACTCCAGGTATTGGCTAATGTGTGAAACACTTTCCAAACCTACCTCTGAAGGCTTTGTTTTGGTGGCAAAGGGAACAAGATCATTCCCGAGTCAGGAAAATGACAAGTTTTCTATTAGAGATTTCAGGCATTTCTGGAGCTTCAAATCTCTATAGTCATGCTTGAAAATGCAGGGAAAATTCATTCTATCTGCCAGTTTAAGTGAATCATTCAAAATACGAAAAAGATTTTTAGCACATGTATTATTTAGAGAAATAGGCGCTTAGACCAAATATTTATGCTGCCCATTGATTGAAGCCACAAATCTGTCAATTGCTCTGTAATCTAACCACCAGTTAACATTCCCCCTTAAGGCCTACTCAGATCTACCTGGGTCTCTCCAACATGAATGTCTTAGACATACACCAGCTACTATCACTTCCCACCTAGATTTCTAACAACACTCATATTGTTCTCAAAGCTACTCATCCCCCTTGAAAGCAGCTTTCACAAAGGAGCTGGAATAATCATTCTAAAACAAAAACATCAATTCTCACAATTAAAACATACTATTAGCTCCCTATATTTTAATTTTCCAGTCATAATAGAAAAATAAGACAAGAAAAAACAAGCTTGGGATGGGCATTATGTGAGCCAACTCCCTTAACTCTAAGGACCTTAGCATCCATTGCAAGCTCCTCACCTATTGGAGCTGTGTTTAATCCTCTAACTTCATTTCTGTCCACACCTCACCCTGAACCCTAGCATCCAAGGCTGGTTGATCTTTCGATTCTTAAAACATGCTGGTACCTCTCTTAACCCCAATGTCTGCACATGTTGTTCATCCTTTTCATTTTCCACGTTATTGATTCTGACTCACATCCTCTTTTGACCAGCTAACACTCGCTCTTTTTCCATTTTCAACTTAAATGAAACCCTCCAAGAATGATTTCTGCACCTCCCAACTCTAAATAAGATGACTCTCCCAAATTTATCAACTGTGTTGTCATTGGCTGTTGACTTGTATGTATTGTTCACTATGACAACGTCCTTGAAAACGGTAGTAAGTCTCTGTCATGTATGCTATTGTCTCAGTGCCTAGTCCAGAGTCTGTAGATAACTGCTGAATAGTTATGTGTCATTCACTGCTGAATAAATAATACAAGGATACCCCCTGAGGTATTAATTTGCCATTGCTGATGCTGAATGTGTTCTATTTTAAGTAAGTAGCATAAAGCTTCCTTGTGTCCGATGAAGGTTCATAACAGTGAGCAACCAACACTGTTGGAGATGATCTCCTATGGAACACATGTTCACCAAAACCCTGAGCTCTTGCATTGCTTATACTGGGAGCTGAGGGAGGCAGACACATGACACATGAAGGCATCCAAGGAGAATGAAGGGAACCCAAGGTTAGAAGGTTAGAGACTGGCAGGCCCAGTGTATACCAAGAACCCTGGCTCTGCTATCTGCCAGCTCTCTGCAGAGGGAGCAGAGTCTCTGAGAGGATGTATGCTAAATGTACATTTAGATCCTTGGGACTCCCACCCTAGACCAAATGCCTGTGATCCATTTGACAGAAGTAGCAGAGTTGCAGACTTCAAGGAGACCTTGAACAATGGGCATCTCTGCAGTACTCAGTGGACCTTCCTGACATTTGAGTGTTAATGTAAGACTCTCAGAACCTTTACCTGACCTTGGGTCATTGGAAAGGGAACACCAATAATGACTAAGTTAGAGTGTTCAATAACTCTATGGGACATAAGCCCAGGGACTTACTTAACTTGATTTAAAGCAAATAGAGGTGTGACATTCTTGCTCACCTGAGTTTATTGAATAAGATTTATATTCACAACAAAAATGAATGGCTTGATGATTTATACTACCTACATATGATGGATGAAATAAGTAATCATTCAAACTAACAGTGTCATACCCAAAGAGAAATAAGCCTCACAATGACAAAGCTCTATCAAAGGTGCTTACTACCTGGTTTTATTCTCTCTGAACACCATTATTTTAACCTAAAAAAATCTGGATCCATTCTGTCATGCTTTCTCAGTACAAGAATTCCTAAAAGATCTTCAAAAATCTTCAGAAAAATAGCAAATGGATCCACTGAGGCTGACTGAACTCACATTCTGTGATGAGAACAATATGTTTATTGGTTATAACTACTTGGCCTTTCAGGTTAGACCACGTGTAATGATTTTTCTCTTTTGTTTCACCTTCTTACTGGAGAATAAGAGAACACTTAATCCATGAAAGATAATCAACTATCATCTGTCCTGGTCACATCTAAATGCTCTTTCATGAGTCCCCTGATATTCCAAAACCCCCTACAATTTGATCTACTTTATTTTGATGACTTGATTATCAAGTCTCAGTACGTGCTTATGCACCTGCTCAAAAGAAAGCCTGGGAAGGCTCATTCTCTATTGATTTATCTGAAACATCTGGCCTTTCCCAGACCTCATCAATCTGGGAAAGAGAATTGAATCTCATTAACTGAAAGCCTTTTGCAACCCTTTCCCTAACCCCAGAGCTGCTGCTGCTGCTGCTGCTGCTAAGTCACTTCAGTCGTGTCCAACTCTGTGTGACCCCATAAACGGCAGCCCACCAGGCTCCCCCATCCCTGGGATTCTCCAGGCAAGAACACTGGAGTGGGGTGTCATTGCCTTCTCCAAACCCCAGAGCTACACTCAGCTATTTCTGAGGGTCCTAGCGGTGCTTGTAGGAGTTTAGTTCCTTCTTGGACTTCTATGATCATTCATTTTTCTGAAGCTCACCAAACCTCTCTCTCTTGAGTTTTGCTCTCACTGAAAACACTGTCCTCTTTGAGAAGACCAATATTTATTCCAAGGATGCCAGGGCTTCCAAAGCTGCCCTCACCAGGTGCCAAAGCTGGGTGCTCTCTCTTCTGTCCTCAAGACAGCAAAGTTTTGCTATCTTTCCCCATGAAGTAGGGGAAATTGATATCTCCCTAGCTCAACAGAGAACCAAATATGCTTTGATTGTCCCCCATAAGGTTGGACAAAACTATAGCTTATTTGGTTTCTACCTATCACCCCAAATCTCCAAATTGTTCAAGAATGGATCAATGGACCCAACGAGAAAAATAATCTGACATATACACCCATCTCCAGTTATTCTACCATCTCCAGTTGTTCCCCAAATGTCCCAAGCAAATACTGTCTCTTCTCCGTAGGACCAAAAGTCCTGAGGCAAATTAACTCCTCCTGGTTCTGTCTCTGTTTTATTAGACACTTCCTAATGCCATTTTACAGTCTCTGCTATATAAGAAAGCTATAACTTGCTCTAATTTTATAGTAGACCATTTGTTTTTATTTCCCTAGTCCCAACCATCTATCCTTGTCTATTTCTAAACTATAGACACAGAAGCAAGAGTTTTCTCTGACAACCAGAATCCCCTAAGTTTTACCAAAACTTTACTTGATATTTGCAGAGTATGTGTGGTTTCTATCGTCTAGCCTTTCTGTGGAAAATTCTAAAGCTGTCGAATGAGTCTTTCTCTTGTAGGTCCTTTATACAAAATTGGACAAAGTGAAGTGATCTAAAAATTACATATCAGTGGGACTTCCTTGGCTGTCCAGTGGTTAAGCTGCCATGCTTCCATGGCAAGGGGCAAGGGTTTGATCCATGGTTGAAAACAGTTCCCGCGAGCCACACTGCCAAAAAAAAAAACAAATAAATAAATTACATCTCAGAACCTCAAGAGTTTCTCTGTAAACTGATCACAAAATATTGACTCATTTATTTTAAGAAGGCATGTCCTGCTCATTATAACTTTTTCTCAAATATTCCTCACAAGGAAAAAAAATGTGTTTGTCCTCAAGTTCTATTCAAAATCTCACCACCCTTGAATACCTTCTTGACCCACATACCATCTACAACTTTTCCCTCCCTCGTTTCAAAAGAAAAATAAATCACTCTGTTAGTTCTTATCTCCTATAGTTCATTATTTACTAATATATTACACTTCTCTTTAGAATATAACTGTTCACGTGTGTTTTCCTCATCTGTAAGCCACAAAGACAGAGGCTACATCATCTTCATCCATTCATTTATTCATTCATTAATTTATTCAGTCATTCACTTATTCATTTATATCTGGTTTCACTATGTGCCAGTCACTGTATCAGGCCTCTATCTCACTAAGAGACATTAAATGACTAGCTTTTGCCTGAGTAAAGAGGAAGAAATGGTCAATTAAGAAATACATAAGGACTTTCTTGGCCGTATGGTGAATAAGAATCTGCCTGCCAATGCAGAAGATGCAGGTTTGATCCCTGGTCAGGGAAGATGCCACACGTCTTAGAGCAACCAAGCCCGTGGGCCACAGCTACTGAGCTGACATGCTGCAACTACTGGAGCCCATCTGCCTAGAGCCTGTGCTCTGCAACAAGAGAAGCCACTGCAGTGATAAGCCTGCGCACCACAACAAAGAGGAGCCCCTGCTTGCTGCAAGCAGAGAAAGTCCTCGCACAGCAAGGAAGAATAAATAAATAAATAATAATAAATTAATTAAATACTTCTTTAAAAAAAGAAATAAATAACTTCCCAAAACTTCCAAAAAATGATTTTCCATTCTTGGGTTGCTTCTTCCTAGTGCTTCTGCTGTGACACTTTCAGTTGTTCTACCAGTGGATGACATTTCTCATCTCTTCAAATCACTTAAAGACTACAAAAAAATTTTTTTAAGTTATATGTAAGGACACTGGATTTGGTAACTCTAACTCTGGTTCCCTGAAATTCACATTCCTGAGAGGCTACTTATCGTCACTGCCTAATGTTCTCAAATTTCCCTCTCTTCACCTTTTGACTGACCCCTCACAATGGACATAAATCCTTCCCTCAATCTTCCATAACAGAACTAAGCCCATATTGTTATATTTAGAAAAACATTACTAAATCCTCAAAGGTAATGCAAAATTACTCAAAGTTCTTAGATCTAGTACCTGGATATGAACATTCTCAGAGCCTACAGGTTTGGTTTATGCTCCTCAGATGGTCTTAGTCTACTTTTCTCCTGTGATACTGTAATTTATAATAAGAAATATATATTTGGTTTTGTCCCATTTCCTTGGAATTTCTTGAAGAGAGGAATAAAGGTGCCTTTGTTATGTTAATGAGGTGACTTTTGCACCCCACCTAAGGATAGGGGCAGGTTGCCACTGGGGCCAAGGGGATGATTGGAGGGTTGGCACTTCCAGTCCCACACCATGACCTTAGGGGAAGGGAAAGGGGCTTGGGGTTGAGTTCAATCACCAATGGCCAATGATTTAATAAATTATGCCTATATAATGAAGCCTCCAAAAGAAAAAAAAAAAGCAGAAGGACTGGGTTCAGAGAGCCTCTGGGTTGGTGAGCATTTAGAGGTTAGGGAGAGGAGCCCCTGGAGCTCCAGGCTCCTTCCACATACCTTTCCCTATGCATCTCTAACAATGACATCTGAGTTATGTCTTTTCATAATAAACCAGTGAACTAGTAATGAAATGTTTCTTTAAGTTCTGTCAACCACTGTAGAAAATTAATTGAATTCAAGGTACAGGTCATGGGAACCTCTGATTTATAGCCAATTGGTCAGAAGCACAGGTAACAGCCTGAGTTTGTGATTGCCTTCTAAAGGGAGGGAGAGGAAGTCTTATAGAACTGTCTCCCCTAACCTGGAGGATCAGTTGCTTCCTCCAGGTAGGTGAAATTCAGACGTGAGCAGAACTTTTTTGAATTGTGGGACACCCAGCTGGAGTCCTGAGCTTTGCTTGTTGGTATGGGGAACACACACACACACACACACACACACACACAGAAATTTGGTCCAGAAACCCAAAAAGATCTCTCAACTCAAAGGATGCCCCCAGGCAAGAGCCAAGGAATACCCTGACACATTTCTATCTTCTTCCACTCAAGTCTAGGCCCGATGGGCGATGGCCTAACATAAGAATGAGTTCCCTCTCCTTCCTGCTAAGCTCCATCTTCATCTTCCTTTGAATTACCATCATGCCATAATAATCAACACTGGAAATCTCTAGACATTCTGTGGGAGAATCAAGATCCTACTTTTGTCTGGGCCTTATCTATGAATCAAACTCCCAATGTAAGAATAACCCAAGCTTGGGACAAGAAATAAGCACACATTAAGCTATGAAATTAGAAGATGCTTACTCCTTGGAAGGAAAGTTATGACCAACCTAGACAACATATTAAAAAGCAGAGACATTACTTTGTCCACAAAGGTCCATCTAGTCAAGGCTATGGTTTTTCCAGTGGTCATGTATGCATGTGAGAGCTGGATTATAAAGAAGCTGAGTGCAGAAGAATTGATGCTTTTGAACTGTGGTGTTGGAGAAGACTCTTGAGAGTCCCTTGGACTGCAAGATCCAACCAGTCCACCCTAAAGGAGATCAGTCCTGGGTGTTCATTGGAAGGACTGATGTTGAAGCTGAAACTCTAATACTTTGGCCACTGATGCAAACAGCTGACTCATTTGAAGAGACCCTGATGCTGGGAACAATTGAGGGCAGAGGAGAAGGGGATGACAGAGGATGAGATGGTTGGATGGCATCACCGACTCAATGGACATGGGTTTGAGTAGACTCTGGCAGTTGGTGATGGACAGGGAGACCTGGTGTGCTGCGGTTCATGGGGTCACAAAGAGTCGGACACAACTGAGCGACTGAACTGAACTGGGGCTTCCCAGGTGGCTCAGTGGAAAATAATCTGCCTGTCAATACAGAAGACAGGAGTTTGATCCCTGGGTTGGGAAGATCTCCTGGAGAAGGGAACGGCAACCCACTCTAATATTCTCACCTGGAGAATCCCATGGACAGAGGAGATTGATGGGCGACAGTCCATGGGGTCAAAAAAGAGTTGGGCATGACTTAGCGACTAGACAACAAAGGATGAGGGAGGATATTTTTCTAACACTGTCACCTCCTGAAGGCTGCTTCTCCTTCCCAGTGTGTTATTCTATTTTTCTTCTCTTGTCCATTAATCTTACTTCTTATGTATACCTTGCCCCTTGACTGTGGACTTGCCTCAGACTAGTTTTCTCAGCTTCAACTTCAGAACACCCAACCCAGAGAACTTGGCTTGTACATGCAACACATGCATATGTGCCCAAACCTTTAAATAGGCAAGAATAAACACATATCCCTCAGGAGCCCCTGGAGTGCATCATAAAACAAGCCTGCTGCAAACATGAAATATACTAGTTTTGTGCTTTATCCTAAAATGAGTACATATTTTGTACTCTAATTTCTGTTATATTTATCTTTTTTCATATTCATTTTAGATTTAAAATTACTCAAAATCACATTAAACAACCCAACCGTGTTCCACCTGTCTTACTGCCCTGCAGGTAAGAAGTTGATGTACTAAGCATGTCACTTTTAATATCTGGACTGAATTGAATTGAACTGGCAGTTGATAAATCAAATTCAGCAACCAGGCAATTGCTCTTGCCTGTCTGGTTATCATAATATTTCAAGAGTCTAGGAGCACTCATGTAGATACAAATAGAATCAGCTTTTGGTGGTGGGGGTTATATGAGGAGAGAGGCTCTTTGTTTTAATGTTTGATAATCATGTCTGAGTGATCACACAGATGACATATCAGGAAACTGTCAATAACCCACCAACATGTACAGCTTGTAATTGGTAAAAATTATGATCAACATATTTTCTTACTGAGAAATTAAGTAGCTTTTGTCATTTGTTCAGTTAAAATACCTGCTGGTCCACCAGACAGTGTATTTTACTATTTCGAGAAAACACTTCCCAAAGGAATGATGTTGTTCCTTATTTTACCACCAAAGTTATCATTTCCATCACATATACATGAATAAGGAGTTTCAAATGATTCACTCTCCACAATCATCTTTCTTTAATCAATCTCAAAAATAATCTTCATTTCAGTATGTTTCTTATATGCCATAAAAACTTTAATAGTTTTGCCTTACACTTATTTATTAAGAGTATTCAGGCTCTTACAAATTGTTGGATAAGTCAAATTTGTAGCCCTTCTATCAATGATTAAGATAAAAATTTAATCAATTCACACTGTCTAGCTACTTATCCATTCTGGAGGGCATCTTTTTTCTGTACAGTTGAGTAATAAATCAATCTTCAATTTATAAACTCTAACCTACATCTTCTCCAAAGAATTTAGTATATAGTATAAATATACATAGCTAGCAGGGAAAAAAAGTACTTTCAAAACTATTTCCTTGTTCATAATAAATTTCCCTTAGAACATAACTTTTATTAAAAACTGAAAATGTAGCTACATTTTTAAAATTTAAGTTAATTATTTGGAGGGATAATTTTTCCCTTCCAAAAATTTCTCAAGTACAACAAATGACTGTGTAAAAAATATAATCAAACCTAAATTAAATAAGTTACTTTTAGTGAAATAACTTGAAAGCAAAACTATACAAACTATTCCAAATTTTTACAGGAAAAAATTATATTTGGGGAGATAAATACATGTGAATATATTCCTGAGTTTTAGAATGGAATCTCCAAAAGTTAAGAGTGTGCAGATTTTTAAAGCAGCTACATGCCAATAAAATTTTTGAAAAAGAATGTGTCGATTTTATCATATAAGAAAAAAACATTTTATTTTCACTCACTGCTGCTGCTAAGTCACTTCAGTCCTGTCCAACCCTGTGTGACCCATAGACGGCAGTCCACCAGGCTCCCCCTTCCCTGGGATTCTCAAGGCAAGAACACTGGAGTGGGTTGCCATTTCCTTCTCCAATGCATGAAAGTGAAAAGTGAAAGTGAAGTCGCTCAGTCGTGTCCGAGTCTTAGCGACCCCATGGACTGCAGCCTACCAGGCTCCTCCGTCCGTGGGATTTTCCAGGCAAGAGTACTGGAGTGGGGTGCCATTGCCTTCTCCGATTTTCATTCACATTTAAACATAATAAAATCTGAATTTGAAAGGTTTACAAGGGGTAAAGCGTCTGCCTACAATGCGGGCGACCTGGGTTCGATTCCTGGGTCGGGAAGATCCCCTGGAGGAGGGAATGGCAACCCACTCCAGTACTCTTGCCTGGAAACTCCCATGGACACAGGAGCCTGGTAGGCTATAGTCCACCGGGTCGCAAAGAGTCGGACACGACTGAGCGACTTCATTTTCACTTTCACTTTCACTTTACAAGAACATCCTAAAGCTTTTAATTTGGATGCTGCTGTTTAATGCCAGTTCATTCATTCTGACAAGGGGTAGTTTTGCTATCTTTTCTGTTTAGTTCATGTTGAATGTTTATTTCACTTTTTAAAAAGTAAGATAAAGCTTAAATTCATATTACAAAGTAAAAGATGCCATTATGAAAAGGCTACATACTATATGATTTCAAGCATATGATATTCTGGAAAAGGCAAAACTATGAACACAATGGTTGCCAGAGATTGGAATTTGGCAGGGAGGGATGAATAGACAGAGCACAGAGGATTTTTAAGGCAGTGAAACTGCTCTCTATGATACTATAATGATGGATACATACATTTATCCAAAGCCAAAGAATGCACACCAAGAGTGAACTTTAATGTAAACTACAGATTTTGAGTGATAATGAGTATCAAAGTAGGTTCATCACTTATAACAAAAGTATCACTCCAGTTCAGGATGTTAATAGTGGAGGCAGTTGCTCAGGTGTGCAGGCAGGGGATAAACAGAAACTCTCTGTACTTTCTGCTCAATTTTGCTATGAATCTAAAATTGCTCTAAAAAATAGTTTATTAATCGTTAGAAAGCAGGTTATATTTATTCTAGAAAATGCCAATGATTTTTTTCAACTATCTACAATCTCTTCCCCTCCAAGAAAACCAATTTGAACATTTTAGTGTGAATCCCTTTTGTATTTTTCTAAGCCTATACACACCTGTGTGTGAATGTATGTGCTTTCTTTATTTAAAAAATGGGGAAATATGGGTATTGATACTCATTCTTTCAAATTAAATGCATGTGTGTGTATGTTTATATCAAAATATTGAAAAATACACCAAAGTAAGCTTTATGCACAATTCCCTTGGTGGGTCCTATGCATTTCTCCGGTTGATATCTCTTTGGAAAGATGAAGTACATACTACATTTCTCAGGCTCTTTTGCAGCTCTGATTCTAAATGTGAATAAGGTTCTACCAGAAGGAATCCCTTTTCCTCCCTTCTTTCAGATGGATTTTGCTGGCTAACAAAATCATGGAGACATGAGATTTCCTTGGGGACAGGATTCCAGTGCCCACTCTTCAGTGATCTGGGCATGGAGAAACAGCTGCCACAATATCTTGATTCTAACTCTCTGACTCTTGGATGGTAACTGACAATATTGGAGAGGTTTGTCTAGTTTTTGTTTGTTGGGAGGTTTTCCAATTTTATTGAGTTATATTTGACATACTGTTGAATTAGTCTATGGTGCTCAACATAATGATTTGATATATATATATACTGAGAAATGATTTCACAATGTTTCATTAATAGCCATCACTTCACATAGTTATAATTTTATTTTCTACTCTCTTGTCAACTTTCAAATATATAGTGCAGTATTCTTAAGTATATTTACCATGCTGTACATTACACTGGCTTGAAACTCAACATTAAAAAAAATAAGATCATGGCATCTGGTCCCATCACTTCATGGCAAATAGAAGGGGGAAATGTAGAAGCAATGACAGGTTTTATTTTCCTGGGCTCCAAAATCACTGCTGACAATGACTGCAGCCATGAAATTAAAAGACGTGTACTCCTTGGAAGGAAAGCTGTGACAAAGCTAGACCGCATATTAAAGAGCAGAGACATCACTTTGCCAACAAATGTCCATATAGTCAAATCTATGGTTTTTCCAGTAGTCATGTACAAATATAAGAGTTGGACCATAAAGAAAGTTGAGTGCTGAAGAATTGATGTTTTCAAATTGTGGTGCTGAAGAAGACTCTTGAGAGTCCCTTGGACTGCAAGATCAAATAAGTCAATACTAAAAGAAATCAACCCTGAATATTCATTGGAAGGACTGTTGTTGAAGCTGAAGCTCCAATACTTTGGCCACCTGACGCTACAAACTGACTCATTGGAAAAGACCATGATGCTGGGAAAGACTGAAGGCAAAAGAAGAAGTGCGCAGCGGAGGATGAGATGGTTAGAGAGCATCACTGACTCAATGGACATGAATTCGAGCAAATGCTGAGAGATTGTGGAGAACAGATGAGCCTGGTGTGCTGCAATCCATGGGGTTGCAAAAAGTGGGACACGACTTAGCAACTCAACAACAACATAACATCCCCAGGACTCAATTATCCTATAACTAGAAGCTTATGCCCTTTGACTACCTTAATCTTTCTCTCAAATTCTCTCAATCACTAGTCTGTTCTGAGTTTGAGGTGTTTTGTTTTTCTTTTTTTAGTCTCCACATACAAGTGAGATTATACCTTTCTCCTGTCTGATTTATTTCACTTAGTATAAAGGTCCATCCATGTTGTTTCAGAGGCTTCCCAGGTGGCTTAGCAGGTAAGGAATCCACCTTCAATGCAGGAGACATGGGTTCAGTCCCTAGGTTGGAAAGATCCCCTGGAGGAGGGCATGGCAACCCACTCCAGTATTCTTGCCAGAAGAATCCCGTGGACAGAGGGGGTTGGTGAGGTACGGTCCATGGGGTCACAAAGAGTTGGACAGAACTGAAGCGACTAAGCACACACGCATGTTGTTGCAAATGGCAGGATTCCCTCTTTTGTGGCTGCATAATATGTTGCTATTTATTTATTTTTATTTATGACTTATTTCCTTTGGATATATAAGCAGAAGTGGAATTGCTGGATCATATGGTAATTCTAGTTTTAGTTTTCTGGGGAACTTCCATATTGTTTTCCAAATGTCTTCACCAATTTACATTCCCATCAACAGCATACAAGCAATCTTAAGCATGTCCTTGCCCACATTTGTTATCTCTTACCTTTTTGGTAATAGACATTCTAACAAATGTCAGGTGGGATTGTGTTCTTGAACTTGGAGTTCCAGCAATGGCCTCAAAGGAGACTCTGGGGTGTCACTTTTTGTTTGGTCTAGGAGTCATTCCATTCCCAAGAACCTACTTTTTCAGTTATTCCAATGATTTTGCAAATACTTAATTAGCTGTTTTAAATCCTTCCCCACTTAAAATATTTAGAATGATTTCTCTTTACAACATGGAACACTGACTAACATAATCCCAACACCCTAAAGTTTTTATAATAAAGTAATAACAGAGAATCCCCACCTTTGCCTATTTATTGCAACATGAACGTGTTTCCCAATATACCTATCTTTGATCTCTTTATCTGCTTATATGCCTATCATCTGTATACCCATATACGTGAAAATATTTTTGTGTTGTGAAATGGAATTATGCTGCACATGCTGGTCTGACATTTTTCCTCCTAAACCCTTTTCCCGAATGTGAATGTATCTTATTCACATTCACATGTGAATATATCTTGTTATTTTTTCATAACTACACAATGTTCTGTAGGATATTTGTAGCATAATTATTCAACCAATCCAAAAATTCCCCCATTGATGAACATGTGTTTTTCCAAATGTTTGCTGGGAGAATGCTGTAATGAATATTTTTTTACATATTTCCTTGGGAGTTTTGATTTTATTGAGGTAGGATAGATTTCTGTAAGCAGAATTAACTCAAAGAATATGAGTATTTCAAAATTTTAACAGATAATGTCAAGTTAAATTCCAATAAACTTCTACAAATGTACACTCCATGCACAAATACGTGAAACTGCTTATATCTACATAACCTAGTTATAACTGGATATTAACGACTTTTTTGCCAATCTAATAGCGTTTAAAAATAATATACTTTTAATGTTTATAAAGTAACATTTTAAAAGTATCATCTCTAAATTTCCTTTCTTGGATTGCAAGTAAGATAATGTCATTTCACATTTTTACTGGCCATTTGCAGTTTATGTGCTGTGATTGTCCTTTCACATGTACCTTTTGCCCAGTGAATTAATGTTCTCATCTATTTGTAAGCACTTTTAGTATATTAAAGATATTATCAAAAAAAAAAAGATATTGTCCCTTTATGTTCTCTCTCTCTCTCACACACACACACACACACACACACACACACACACAGAGAGAGAGAGAGAGAGAGAGGAAAGAGACTATTCTCCCAGTTTGTTGTTTGATATTTGTTGTTGACTTTTGCTAAAGCAAGTTTTTTTATGTAACATGGGTTTATTGTATTGCTCAGAAAAGTCTCCATGACTTTGATATTTTGCAAATATTTTTACTGTTTGTCTTTTGTTGTTTATAATTAAAAGTTTAACCCACCAAATTTTTAATTGTCTGTATTATATAAAATCAAGATTTAACTTTATTTTAGTTCAGATGGATAGATAACAGTCCCAGCAACAATTACTATCTAAGCCATCCTTTCCTCAATTGAAATTAATTGCTTAACTCTGCATATACCTGGATCCATCTCCAAGTTTTTATTTGTGTTTCACTGGACTATTGTCCAGTTCCTATTCAAATGCCATATTGATTTAATCACACTTTTTATAGATAGTAAGCTCTGGCATCTATTAAAAAAGAAATTTCCATTTTCTGGGTATTTTTTCCTTTTTGAAATATTTCTTGCTATTCATAGCATGTTTATTCTTCAAGATCAATTTCAGGTTTATTTTCTTTTATTAAAATAAGCTGGAACATTACTCAAGTTAAGTTAAATTTATATATTAATTTAGAAATGATTGACATTCTTGGAATGATTGCGATTTTATGATATAAAGTCTCACCATCCAGGAACACGACATGTCTTTTCCTTCAATTGATTCATGTCTTGTCCTTCAATAGTAACACTCCTCTTCCTTCATATAGATCTTGTGATTTCTATTGAGGTTCTTCCTAAAGAGACTGACAGTTCTACAGAATATGACAAACTAGCATGGACTCATGGCTCTTTCCTTTGAACCAAATCTTGGAGAAACCACCAAACTGAGAGGGAGGTAACTGGATCCCAGTATAAAAATATAATGGGAGAAATGGTTGGGAAGATGACATGACTGAGCCCAAGCATGAAACTGAAGAAGGTCTGAGCCAAAGGAAGCCATACCCCCACGACTTGGGGGGTAATGGGAAGAAATTGTCTAAAAGGGCCTTTTATTCTCTTGCCCACATTGCCTTGGGAGTGAAAGCAAGTAACTCAGATTGGAACTTGAACTCAACCAAAACCCATGGACTTCCAACTGAGATTGCACATGTGGTTTCAGGACTTAACTAAGCTCAGGTTCTTAATGTCTCATTGCAGAAAAAAATCAGTCAGAGCCAAAGTGATATTTAAGAAGTGGGTTTCTTTAGAGAGAAGCACACTCCACATGCAGAGCATGGGCCATCTCAGAAGGCAAGAGCATCCTTGAAATACGGCATGGTTAGTTTTTATGGGCTGGGTAATTTCATAGGCAATGAGAGGGAGGATGATTCCAACTATCTGGGGAGAGGGGCATAGGTTTCCAGGAATTGGGCTACCACCCACTTTTCCACCTTTGATGACTGACCTCAGAACTTGTTGCTTGTGAGTGTGTCATTTAGCTCGCTGTTGTGTTACAATGAGCATATAGTGAGGCTCAAGGTCTAGTGGAAGTTGACTCGTCTGCCATCCTAGACCCATTTAGTCTAATCAGTTTATGTCACGCCCTTAGACTATGTCATTCTTTCAAAGGTTGTGCCCTGGCCCCTTCCCTCCTGTTTCAGGAGGATTGTTGCCCATTTCTTCACAATGACTTGCTAAAAAGCAGCATCACTAACCCAATACTAATTCCAATGCTAAGTGGCAGACTCACAGTAGGGTGACTCTAACTGAGTGAAGAGCTGATAACAAGAAGTGCACAGAGTCTAGTCAGTCACTAAGCATTCCTTTCCACATCCTTCCCTCTATCTCACCCTGTGGAAGCATCAGTCACAATAGAGGAAGAGAGCCTCTGGACAGCATAAGTACTTACAGCAGAGATATTAAACAGATAGGGGATGCTGAAGGACAGGGCCCCTTTGTGGGTGGAATGAAGTAAACAGAAAATGGTTGAGATCACATTACAATACTAGAAGCTCTCTACTCTGTTCATACCCCATTTCCACTCTCAACCTCACCAATAGGAGAACAAGGCAGGGCAGAGGATCTTATCCCTTCATTAAAGTACATGTTACCAATCAAGGTAGTTGATAGCTCCCAAAGAATATGAGCTTGCACAGAAAAATGTTAGCAAAATAGGCCTGAGACTGTTATACTTAGGAAGGCCTGTTTGCAAGGCTGAACCTTCTCTTTCACCATAAGAAGATGTAAAGGTATTAAAAAAAACACACACATACACACGTAGCAAACATAATACTTAATCATAAATTATTTAAAACATTCCCCTTGAGATTAGGAACAAGAAAATGGATGGTGACAATTATCATTTCTATTCAAGTGTAAGTGTACACTGTCGAATGAAACCAAAAATAATATATGAGTCTATACTGATATAAATAAAGGAATGAATTAATGAAGAGAACGGAGAGTTTTTCCTTTAGAGCAGAATGTCATTAATAAGCTAGAAAGAATGATGGAATTAGAAAATCACCATTTGATAAACTATCACAGTAATAATTAATTCAGCTAAGAAACACTGATAGCTGTAAAACTAATGAGTGAAAGCTTGATGAGGAAAGGTATATGTACATACTCTTGATGCATTTCCTCACAACATATCTATTAATTGCAAAGAGAAAAAGAGTAACTTTAGGGACTTCCCTGGTAGCCCAGTGGGTAAGACTCCATGCTCCCAATGCAGGGTGCCTGGGTTCAGTCCCTGGTCAGGGAATTAAATCCCATATGTGCAGTCAAATAAATAAAAAAATTTTAAAGAGTAATTTAAAATGTAGAAAGCCAAATAAAGCCACTTTAATAAAATGATGAAGTAATGAGACAAATAAAAATGTGTTCCTCAACCAAAATTGAAAAACGCACATGTAGCCAGTGTTCACTCAGTTCAGTTCAGTTCAGTTGCTCAGTCATGTCCAACTCTTTGCAACCCCATGAACCACAGCACACCAGGCCTCCCTGTCCATCACCAACTCCCAGAGGTTACCCAAACTCATGTCCATTGAGCCGGTGGTGCCATCCAACCATCTCATCCTCTGTCATCCCCTTCTCCTCCTGCCTTCAATATGATTGAACATCAGGGTCTTTTCAAATGAGTCAGCTCTTTGCATCAGGTGGCCAAAATATTGGAGTTTCAGCTTCAACATGAGTCCTACCAATGAACACCCAGGACTGATTTCCTTTAGGATGGACTGGTTGGATCTCCTTGCAGTCCAAGGGACTCTCAAGAGTCTTCTCCAACACCACAGTTCAAAAGCATCAATTCTTCTGCACTCAGCTTTCTTTATAGTCCAGCTCTCACATCCATACACAATTACCGGAAAAACCATAGCCTTGACTAGATGGACCTTTGTGGACAAAGTAATGTCTCTGCTTTTGAATATGCTATCTAGGTTGGTCATAACTTTCCTTCCAAGGAGTAAGCGTCTTTTAATTTCATGGCTGCACTCACCATCTGCAGTGATTTTGGAGCCCAGAAAAATAAAGTCAGGCACTGTTTCCACTGTTTCCCCATCTACTTGCCATGAAGTGATGGGACCAGATGCCATGATCTTCATTTTCTGAATGTTGAGCTTTAAGCCAACTCTTTCACTCTCCTTTTTCACTTTCATCAAGAGACTCTTTAGTTCTTCTTCACTTTCTGCCATAAGGGTGGTGTCATCTGCATATCTGAGGTTATTGATATTTCTCCCAGCAATCTTGATTTCAGCTTGTGCTTCTTCCAGCCCAGCATTTCTCATGATGTACTCTGCATATAAGTTAAATAAGCAGGGTGACAATATACAGCCTTGACGTACTCCTTTTCCTATTTGGAACCAGTCTGTTGTTCCATGTCCAGTTCTAACTGTTGCCTCCTGACCTGCATACAGGTTTCTCAAGAGTCAGGTCAGGTGTAGCTAGGACATGGAAGCGACCTAGACATCCATCATCAGATGAATGGATAAGGACATATATACATACATACAATAGACTATTACTCAGCCATAAAAAAGAATGTTTTTGAGTCAGTTCTAATGAGGTGGACAAACCTAGAGCCTATTATATAGAGTGAAGTAATTCAGAAAGAGAAAGACAAATATAGTATATTAATGCCTGTATATGGAATCTAAAAAGATGGTACTGATGAACCTATTTACAGGGGAACAACAGTGAAGCAGACATGGAGAACAGACTTATGGACACGGGAAGTGGGGTGAGGGGAGAAGGAGAGGGTGAGATGAATGGAGAAAGTAACACGGAAGCATACACACTGCAATGTGTGAAATAGATAACCAATGGAGATTTGCTGTATGACTCGGGAAACTCAAACTGGGGCTCAGTAACAACCTAGATGGATAAGAAGGGGTGGGAGGTGGGAGGGAGTTTAAAGAGGGAGAGGATACATGTATACCTATGGCTGACTCATGTTGATGTACAGCAGAGGTCAATACAACATTGTGAAACAATTTTCCTTCAATTATAAATAAGTTTGGAGGAAAAATGTGTTCCTTTTGTTGGAATGCAGTGAGAAGTATAACAGCCTCGGTTCTGAGATATTTCTGCCAAAAATTTATAACCTGAATCTAATCATTAGAAAAGATCATGTAAATACAAACTGAGGAATGTTCTGGCCTATAACCTTTGAGTGTTAAGATTATGAAAAAAATAGGAAACGCTCCAAATATTGAAAGAGACAAAACAACATTCAACAGTGTTCCTAGATTGTACCCAACTATCTATTGTTAACAGCAGAAAAAGACTGTCATTATCCAATTATACAAAAGGTTAAGTTGCAACTTAGTGCAGATGCCCACTGACAGTGCACCCTGAGGGGAATTTATGATGGAAAAAAACTAGATGAAGAACTCTGTGCTTTGGATAAACAGGCCCTTATATATTTAGATGAACATCTCAGAAAACATTTCAATGACTACAGATGCTTGCCTCTTTCCAAAAATAGAAAAGCCCTAAAAATATGAACTTGAGGTATCTATACTTTGTGATTAGCAGTAATCTTTTACTAAGATGTATCCTTGACTACCTGTATTTCCTAGCTAAAACAAAAAAAGCATATAGGCTGGCTCCTCTACCTCTTCAGTGCAGTTTCTCAGAGCTACTGAGAGGCTGTCTCCCAGACTGTAGTCCCCAGTAAGGCCCCTGAATAAAACTTAACTCATAACTTTTATGTTGTGTGTTTTTCCTTCAGTAAAAACTATACAGGACATGACTGGGAGAATTGGTGAAACTTGAATGGGATCTATAAATTAGATAATAGTAACGCATTAGAATTTCCTAATTTTCATGGTTGTATTGTGGTTATGCGAGAGGTCTTTGTTTGCCTGAATTACACTTTAAGGGCTCCCTGGTAGCTCAGATCATAAAGAATCTTCCTGCAGTGCAGGAGACCTGGATTTAACCCCTGGGTCTGAAAGATCCCTTGGAGAAGGGAATGGCTAACCCCTCTGGTATTCTCGCCTGGAAAATCCCATGGACAGAGGAGCCTGGCTACATGGGGTCTCAAAGCGTCAGACACAACTAAGTGACTAATATTTTCACTTTTCACTTTCACATTCTAAAGAAAGTGTCCCCAGGTCCCAGGCCACAGACCAGGTCAGTGGCCTATTAGCAACCAGGTCACACAGCAAGAGTTGAGAAGCGGGTAAGTGATCAAAATTTGTATTTACAGCCACTCCCCATCACTAGCATTGCCACCTAATCTCCCACCTCTTTGGAGCAGTTTCTCAAAGCTTTCTGAGATGCTGTCTCTCAGGCTGCAGTCCTGATTTTGCCCCAAATAAAATGTAACATGCAAGTCTCACGTTGTATATTTTTTTTAAGTCAGTTGAAATTTTTGGAGATTTGAGATGGTCTGCAATTGACAGATTTCTCCTAAAGTTATCTGATCACTCTACTTTCTATTCTATTCATTCTTAGTAATTTTTAAATTTCCATCTTCTTTCTGCTTTATTCTCAGAAGTGTACTACTGAATCAAATGCAGACTCCATGGCCATTCCCTCCCTTCTCTAAGAAGAAAGTTATTACACATGTATAACAGACCATTCTGTGAGCAAAAATACAGTTTTACAATCTCTCACTCTTGTAAGTATTTCTTCATTCTCAGAAGCATCCAAATCATTTCTTCACTGCTGCTGCCTCCTCCAGAGTTAGTTAATTCATCAAATATTTATTGAGAAAATACTATGACCCATACCATTCTATAACCTGGGAATTCCTTCTTTGGAAAGAATGATGCTAAAGCTGAATCTCCAGTGATTTGGCCACCTCATGCAAACGATTGACTCATTGGAAAAGACTCTGATGCTGAGAGGGATTGGAGGCAAGAGGAGAAGGGGACGACAGAGGATGAGATGGCTGGATGGCATGACTGACTCGATGGACCTGAGTCTGAATGAACTCCAGGAGTTGGTGATGGACAGGGAGGCCTGGCATGCTGCGATTCATGGGGTCACAAGGAGTCAGACACGACTGAGTGACTGAACTGAACTGAAGAGAAAACATACTCTAATCACCCCTGCCTCCGAACAGGTCATAAATTCTTTCTGTATCTATCGGAGTGTAACCGCAGGCTTATTGATTATTAACTGTTTAAACACCTAACACTTGATAACACTTTAATAATAGGGTTATTTGTGATTGTATTTACCCTTCCTTTGTTTTACGTAAGTCTCAAGGAAATTGGGGTGGTGGGTTTGGATACGTACACATGGGGTATAAAAGATTTTCACAAATGCTGGTCGGGGTCCTTGGCTAAGAGGAGACTCTGCCTTGGGCCCGCCGGTGTAATAAACCGCACTCCACTATCTGCATTGTCCTTCTGAGTGAGTTTGTTTCCCAGAACGCCTGGCTATAACAGCACCTGGGCAGAGTGCAGCAGGGTAAGGGAGCCCGGGAGGACTGCTCTGCCATGTGGCTCACAGTCCTGGGTTTATGGTGACGGGATTAGTTTCCAGGTTGTCTCTGGCCAATCATTCTGACTCAGGGTCCTTCCTGGTGGTATGCACATGGCTCAACCAACCAGAAGGAATCCAAAGGACAAATGGACTGGGGGTCTCCTGTCTCCTTTTGATCTTTCCCGGATTCTTCTGATTGATGGTGGCTTGTTAGTTCCATGTTCCTTACCAGGACCTCCTGTTGTAAAATAACTATGCACATGGCTACTGTGGTGCCTGACCAGGGTGGATGGTTTCCGTCAGAGATTTCCTCTAAGACGTTTGTGGAAGAAATGGAAAGGGAACATGGCAGGAGGGCTGGGAACCTGGAGCAAGTAAGAGGTGTGTGAGGCTGCGACTGAAGGAAAGAGAAGTCTGAAATCACAGAGCTTTGAGCACCAGGAAAAGGGTTGTAAATTATTCTAAGTGCAATGGGAAGCCTTTGCAGGTTTTTCCTCTGGAGAGGACTTGGTCTTATTTACATTTGAAAAGATCATTCTCTCAACACCAGCCTGTGTGGCAATGCTTCCTCTTTGAGCCTGACCTCCCAGCAAGAAGTCGGAGGACTCTGAATTTGTGAGGTGTAGTTAGTGCTTGCAAAGCCTTGCTCTCACAGGAGGTCAGCTGTGACCCCCTTGTCCTCCAGTCCAGCTCCGCCCAGCCACCACCTTCTGAAGATTTAGAGTTTCCAGGCCTGAATTGACTTGGGCTATTCAATGATACAAAAACCTTTCTTTCCACCTTCTTTTCCTCAGAAGTTTGATCTGATGCTGCTTCCTCTAACATCCCACTTCCTTTCTCTCTGTTCTTTTGAAGCAAGCTGACTGCTGAGCTGTGAAAGGTGAAGCCAACTGCTCACACTAACCCTGTTTCTTTTACTCCCTGTAGAACCAACACAGCAGATCACAGTACCTCCCTTTCCTTTCCTACTTACTTTTGTTTTGACTATAAAATAAAGTCTGTCCTTTAAGTTGATTTCATTCTCCCTGAGTTTCTGATCTAAAAAATCCAACATTTCTGACCCCACGTGAAATTCTGAAGCCCCCTCACCCTTCACTGTCACCCACATTCTGTTGCAGGAAGGGGGACTCTTTCCGGGGCCCAAGAGTGGGTGCTTGTCTAACACTCAGAAATGAATTGTCCAAGAAGACACTCATGCTCACAATGCAAGAGATTTTATTGGGAAGGGTCACCTGGGCAGAGCGCAGGAGGGTAAGGGAACCTAAGAGGACTACTCTGCCACATGGCTCGCAGTCTCGGGTTTATGGTGATGGAATTCGTTTCTGGGTTTTCTCTGGACGGTCATTCTGACTCAGGGTTCTTCCTGGTGGCTCATGCATCACTCTGCCAGGACAGATTACAGCAAGAAGGATGCTGGGAGGCAGAAGGGCACGTGGAGTCTCCTTTTGACCTTTCCTGAACTCTCCCAGTTAGTGATGGCTTGTTAGTTCTGTGTTCCTTACTGGGACCTCCTGTGGTAAAATAACTCACACAAATGGTTACTATGGTGACCGGCCAGGGTGGGCAGTTTCAGTGTGTTTTCCCAAACAATTCCACTGCAGAGCAAACCTATTCCCTATAGCCACAAGCATCTGAAGCAAAGATCTTTCAAAGGTTCCCCTTTTTCCTTACGTTTGTGATAATTTCCATTTTTTTTCCCTCACCACAAGCTGACAAACTGTTCACAGAGTCAGAGTCTTCTTTCTTCTGTATTTATTCAATGATGAATCCCTTTAACCTACTGGATCTCTAATCCAGACCCTGGGCTTTGAAATCCAATTAGAAACTGAGCAGGACCCTATGAAGCTCCTGGCCTTTAAAACAGTTGCTAATCAGGGAAGGGGAAGGCAGAGACAGCAAGGAGCAGCCAAGAAACAGTCGTGCTGTCTTGGGTCAGGGTCCTAGTTCTGCCTTGAAGGATACATATAACAGTATCTTTGAGCTCTCTGTTGGCTTCCCTGATTGCTCAGTTGGTAAAGAATCCACCTGCAATGCAGGAGACTCCAGTTTTGTTGCAGGAGGGGGGACCCCTACCTGGGCCCGAAACTGGGCTCTTGTCTAACAATCGGAAATGAATTGTCTGAGGAGACACATGTGCTGACAAAGAGATTTTATTGGTAAAGGACACCCGGGTGGAGGGCAGTAGGGTAAGGGAACCCAGGAGAACTGCTCTGCCACGTGGCTCGCAGTCTCCGGTTTTATGGTCATGGGATTAGTTTCCGGGTGGTCTTTGGCCAATCATTCTAATTCAGAGTCTTCCCTGGTGGGGCACACATCACTCAGCCAAGATGGATGCTAGCGAGAGGGATTCTGGGAAGTGGACGGACAACTGGTGTCTCCTTTCGACCTTTGCCAAACTCTTCCTTGGTGGTGGCTTATTAGTTCCGTATTCCTTATCAGGATCCCCTGTCATAAAATAACTCATGCAAATGGTTACTATAGTACCTGGCCAGGGTGGGCGGTTTCAGTCAGTGTGCTTCCCCTAACAGTTTGATTCCTGGGTCAGGAAGATCTGCTGGAGAAGGGATAGGCTACCCACTCCAGTATTCTTGGGCTTCCCTTGTGGCTCAGCTGGTAAAGAATCCACCTGCAATGCAGGAGCCCTGGGTTGGATCTCTGGGTTGGGAAGATCCTCTGGAGAAGGGAAAGGCTACCCACTCTAGTATTCTGGCCTGGAGAATTCCATAGACAGTACAGTCCGTGGGGTCGCAAAAAGTCGGACACGACCGAGTGACTTTCACTTTACTTCACTTGAGCTCTCTATAAAACTAAAACCACCAACAAATGGAATATGTTAGCATTATTCATTCTAGAAAACGTCAGAGTTTGCTAACTTCGAGAAGTTCATCCTGAGACCACCTGAAGCCAGATTTTAAAAGTGCAAGTCCTATATACCCTAATCCTTATCAGCAACTCTGCACTTGAACTATTGCTATAAAACTCCTCACCAAGTCTGCATGAGTTAGGACACACAGTTTTAAGGAGCACAAGCCCACCATGTCCCTCTTTGCCTGGAAAAGCAATAAAGCTATTCTTTTCTACTTCACCCAAAACTCTGGGTGTTAATTAACTCTGAGAGTTAATTCAGCATTGGACTACAGAGGCCAGATTCGACAGTTCGCAGACCCTCTCTGCTGTCTTGTAAGAGGTTGTCCATTATTCTGCTCAAGCCTGAAGTCTGCTCAGCCCCACTTCCTACTGTTTGTATATTGTTCATTCACTGTCAGGTCCGACTCTCTGAGACCCCGTGGATTGCAGCACTCCAGGTTTCCCTGTCCTTCACTATCTTCCTGAGTTTGCTCAAACTCATGCCATTGAGTCAGTGATACCATCCAGCCACCTCATTCTCTGTAACCCCCTTCTCCCCCTGCCCTCAATCTTTCCTTTTTCAGGGTCTTTTCCAATGAGTTGGCTCTTTGCATCAGGTGGCCAAAGTACTGGAGCTTCAGCTTCAGCATCAGTCCTTCCAATGAATATTCAGGGTTGATTTCCTTTAGGACTGACTGGTTTGATCTCCTATAGATCTGATTATAGGTGTGGAACCACAAAATATAGAGCTATCAAAAGAGAAGCTTCTGTCTGTCTCCATGCTCCTGTTAGAGCTCTGAAAGAACAATCTCATCTCTTTCCCTGTGTGCTCTAAAGGAATTGAGCAATAAACATAGGACTCAGGAGGGATCACAACATCAGCCCTGTGGCTGGTGTTAGGGAAGGGAAACAGTTCCCTCGACCCTTTTAAGTTCTTCCGGCTGGTCTAAAAATTAAATTGGCATGAGACAAATTAACAGGAGAAAACCAAATTTAATTGTGTATGAATAAAGGTCCCATAAGAAAAATGAGGCACAAGGATTAGTTAGGGAATTGTGGCTTATAAGCCACTGAAAGAAGGAGAATGGGGTAGGAATTTGAGCCTTCAAAGGGGAAAAAGATATTTCACATAGAGATAGAAAAACAAATGTTTCCTATGCCATACAGAGACAGTGGGACACAATGAGGGGTTTGGTCTCCAAGCCCTGCCAAGTTCCCCCTACTGAAACAGAAGGGAAGCGGGCAGCACACAATTAAAAGAATAACATAACTTGAGGACGTGACATAAACTAATTAGAACCAAATAGGTCCAAGATAGTGGATGAGTCAACTTCCAGTAGACTTGAGCCTCAGCATACACTACTTGTAACATGTCAACAAGCTAAGGGACACACCAGCATCACCATCAAAGATCAAAAAGTAGGCAGGGGCTCAATTCCTAGAAACCTCTGCCCCTTACCTGAAATAGTTGACATAATCCTCTCACTCATAAGCCTATGAGATAACCAAGCCCATGAAAACTAATCACACCATATTTCAGGCCCTTTTGCCTTCTGAGATGGCCCACACTCTGTGGAGTTTGTTTCTCTCTAAATAAATCCATTTCTTACCTATCACTTTGTTTCTCACTGAATTCTTTCTGTTCTGAGGCACAAAAGAACCTGAGCCTCAGTAAGTCCAGACACCAGGTGAGTGACTCTAATGAAAAGACCATGGGTTCAAGTCCCAATCTAAGATGATGATTTTGGCCATTTTGGCAAGTTACTAAATTTTTCAGGTTTTTCCTAAGTATAAATTAAATTTTTGTTTTATTTTCTCCTGTTAATTTGTCTAATGTCAATTTAATTCTTAGGCCAACAAAACAGCCTAGAGGCATGGAGGAAAAATTCTTCCTCCTTAACACAAATATGAAGGATAGGTTTGAAGAAATAAAAGCTCAAAATGTAAGGATGAGGGACACACATAAAAGTAATCTGGGTAATAATAAACAAGAAGAAAAAATAATGGAAATTTCACATAATAAAAACCGGTGATCCTGAAGAAAAAATAGAACAAATTAAACAGAAACAACAACAAAAACGCCTTTTTCAGTTTTTGAATATTCAAATTGAAAGGATTAAAGAATTAAAGATAAATCTAATATTTAATGACCACATCCTGCTGGTGGAAGCAGAATGCTGGAAAAATTCTATTCCTGTATTCTTTAGATAATTTAATAAAACACAATAGATGGGGTTGGTGTACCTGTGAAAAGGAAATGAAAATATTGGCAGGACTACAGTTAAACACACTCAGTCTTTTAGGAGAAAAGTCAGCCCACTTGCTCTTAAACTATGATTAAAATTCAGTGGCTCTCTACCTCCCCTGAAAGCTGGAATTACTTGAAGAGCTTTAATAAACACTGATGTTTGGGTCCCACACCCGCCTCCCAATTCAGGTTTAATTAGCTTAGGGTATGGCTTGGTAATCCTAATGTGGAACCATGTTTAAGACCCTCTTCTCAGCACTATCCCATGTACTGATAGAAAAAGAGTGGTGAAAGGAGAAGGAAATACACTCCCCCGGGGCACAAGGGGTCAGTGAAACATCAGAGCCAGAAACACGGGAAATGTAAGGTGTAATCCCCAGAAGGCATCTTCAGGATTAGCGAAAGGGCCTCAGGGCCATAGGTGGCATTTGGCCATAGGTGGCATTTGTCACCATGTTTTTTGGGGTTTTTTTGTTTGTTTTTTTTTTCACTTGAGCACCTGCCAGTTAAGGATGTTAGGACTGAAGGTCCCACCAGCACAGACACTGCTAATCTCTTCTGGCAACAGCACAAAGTCTTACATGTTCATACCTCCAATGTCTCCCACCAAACACTGGTTTTTATCAAAGCCCCCAGTGAACACAGACTGCTCCTTTCCCAGGATGATGCTGGCCTTTGCCCCCAGAGAGGTTCCCTCTTCCAGACTCCTCCTCACCATGGGCTTCCCATTCACCCGGAGCCTTGTGATCTCAGAGGCAAACTCCCAGATCATACAGAAGTGCTTTGGTGCAGGAGAACCCTCAGGAGACTTGAAAAAGATGTCAGCTCCACCCATAATACACTGTACCTGCCAGTCCCTCATTATGTTGCAGAGGAGAATCTCATTATGCTGTTTCCTTGTGGTGTAAGAGAAGAGGCTATAGTTGAAGGTCAGGTCAGTAAAGATGTGCAGGCACACGTGACGGCCTGGAGTGGTTTAGTTAAGTGTGCCATCAGTGTCACATAGGAATTATCCGACTCTTTGGGGAACACAAAGTCCTTTGTGTGCATATCTGTAGGGTGAAAAAACGAGAAGGGAAACGTCAACAGTGGAGCTTTGTTAAAAATCAAAATTCAACTGAGTAAATCTAAAGATATAATTGTCATTATTCAGTGATTCATGAACTGGGCAACATCCCATCTAGCTGATAGAAAGGAATTTCAAAGAGCTGTAAAAAATCAAAAACTGTTATAGACAGAAAAGAATAGGAAGAGAACTTTTTAGCAAAGAGTGGGTTATTTCAGTGGGCTATTTAGCAAAGACCTATGACAAGGTCAACTTCTTATGGGGGAAAAATGGTGTCTTATTGGGTAGATTACCTTATTAGAGAGGCCAGGTAATTCCAGACTGACAAGGTAAATGTCACATTCCTGGGAGAGGGTGAAATTACAATTAGAATAGTTATTGCATTTTGACTTGCTAACATGGGGCTTAACACAAGTGACTCCATTTTCAAACAGTTGCCTCTCTCTCTCTCTTTTTTTTTTTTTTTTTTTTTTAACAGTTCCTCCCTTTTGATCAGCCTGAGATGTCTCCAGCTGGTATGCAGGACCAGAAGTCAAACGGAGCCTTCTGTGACTACAAGATGTGTACCTAAGGTTCAAGCCCCTGGATTTTACCTGCCATTTGGGTAGGGAGAAGGATCATGAGTCCCTTCCAAAGAGATTCAAGGGCAATCTTTTTTCTCAGTGATTCCAAATCAGAATGCGAGAAAATGGAAACATGTCTTTGGAGATTTATAGCCAAATTCATTAGGAAAATAGAAGAATTCAGGACCCAGTCCAACTTGTAGATATATAACAAAATCTCAAAGATAATCAACAGGATTAGAACTTAATATCTACAAATGTGCACACATAACTTTTTTCTCTATAATCGTTCCCATTTTTATTTTATAATCATTTTATAATCACCCCCATTTTTAAAAATCAAAGATAACCACAGTACAACTAATTTATTTGCACTAAATTTGGCCTTTGTTGTTGTTGTTGTTGTTCAGTCACTAAGTCATGTCCAACTTTCTGAGACCCCATGGATTGCAGCACACCAGGCTTCCCTATCCATCACTGTCTCCTGGAGTTTGCTCAAACACATGTCCACTGAGTCAGTGATGCCATCTAACCATCACATCCTCTCTCCCCTGATTCTCCTCCTGTCCTCAGTCTTTCCTGATTATTTACATACAGGCAGCAAGGATAGTGATTGACCATGCAAGCTCTTTTGAAGACTGCTCTGTTGAAACCTTGTAAGTAAAATACCAGGCCATTTTCCCAAGGGACTTTATTGACTCCAGAGAGTAAACCTTAATTCCTTAAAACTCATGGTCATCTGAATAGCAAAAGCAATCTTGAGAAAGAACAATAGAGCTGGAGGAATCAACCTTCCAGCCTTCAGACTATACTACAAAGCTACAGCCATCAAGACAGCATGGTAGTGGCACAAAAATAGAAGTATAGATCAATGGAACAAGATAGAAAGTCCAGAGATAAATTCATGCCCCTATGGGCACCCTATCTTTGACAAAGGAGGCAAAAATATACAATGGAGAAAAGACAGTCTCTTCAATAAGTGGTGCTGGGAAAAATGGTCAGCTATGTATAAAATAATGAAATTAGAACACTACCTACCTCTATACATAAAAAATAATCTCAAAATGGATTAAAGACTTAAATGTAATGCCAGAAACTATAAAACTATTAGAGGAAAACAGACAGAACACTCTTTGACATAAATCACAGCAAGATCTTCTATTACCCACCTCCTAGAGTAATGGGACAGGGGAGCCTGGTGGGCTGCCGTCTATGGGGTCGCACAGAGTTGGACATAACTGAAGTGACTTAGCAGCAGTAGCAGCAGAGTAATGGAAATAAAAACAAAAATAAACAAATGGGACCTAACTTAACCCCAAAACTTGCACGATGAAGGAAACTATAAGAAAAGTGAAAAGACAATTTTTAGAGTGGGAAAAAATAATAGCAAAGGAAACAACTGACAAAGCATTAACCTTCAAAATATACTAGCAGCTCATGGAGCTTAATACCAGAAAAACAAACAACCCTGTCAAAAAGTGGGAAGATGACCTAAACAGACATTTTACCAAAGAAGACATACAAATGGCTAGGATACACATGAAAAGATATTCAACATCACTCATTATTAGTGATATGCAAATCAAAACTACAATGAGGTATCATCTCACACTGGTCAGAATGTCCATCATCAAAAAGTCTACAAACAATAAACGCTGGAGAGGATGTGGAGTAAAAGGAACCCTGTTGTTCCATTAGTGGGAATGTAAATTGATACAGCCACTATACAGAACACTATGGAGATTCCTTTAAAAACTAGGAATAAAACTACTATATGACCCCAAACTCCCACTACTGGGAGATAGCCTGCAGACACCACAGTTGAAAAAGACACATGTACCCCAATGTTCATTGCAATACTGTTTACAATAGCTAAGACATGGAAGCAACCTATATGTCCATCAACAGATGAATGGATAAAGAAGTTACAGTGCATTTACACAATGGATTATTCAGTTCAGTTCAGTTCAGTCGCTCAGTCGTGTCTGACTCTTTGCGACCCCATGAATTGCAGCACGCCAGGCCTCCCTGTCCATCACCAACTCCTGGAGTTCACCCAACACACATCCATCAGGTCGGTGATGCCATCCAGCCATCTTATCCTCTGTCGTCCCCTTTTCCTCCTGCCCCCAATCCCTCCCAGCATCAGACTCTTTTCCAGTGAGTCAACTCTTTGCATAAGGTGGCCAAAGTACTGGAGTTTCAGCTTTAGCATCATTCCTTCCAAAGAACACCCAGGACCGATCTCCTTTAGAATGGACTGGTTGGATCTCCTTGCAGTCTATGGGACTCTCAAGAGTCTTCTCCAACACCACAATTCAAAAGCATCAATTCTTTGGCACTCAGCTTTCTTCACAGTCCAACTCTCACATCCATACATGACTACTGGAAAAACCATAGCCTTGACTAGACAGACTTTGTTGGTAAAGTAATGCCTCTGCTTTTGAATATGCTATCTAGATTGGTCATAACTTTCCTTCCAAGAAGTAAGCGTCTTTTAATTTCATGGCTGCAATCACCATGTGCAGTGATTTTGGAACCCCCAAAAATAAAGTCTGACACTGTTTCCACTGTTTCCCCATCTATTTGCCATGAAGTGATGGGACCAGATGCCATGATCTTTGTTTTCTGAATGTTGAGCTTTAAGCCAACTGTTTCACTCTCCTCTTTCACTTTCATCAAGAGGCTTTTTAGTTCCTCTTCACTTTCTGCCATGAGGGTGGTGTCATCTGCATATCTGAGGTGATTGATATTTCTCCTGGCAATCTTGATTCCAGCTTGTGCTTCTTCGAGTAATAATGGATTATTACTCAGCTATAAAAAGGATGCATTTGAGTCAGTTCTAATGAGGGAGATGAGTCTAGAGCCTATTATACAGAGTGAAGTAAGTCAGAAAGAGAAAGACAAATATATTAACACATGTATATGGACTCTAGAAAGATAATACTGATGATCCTACTTGCAGGGCAGCAAAGGAAAACAAAGACATAAAGAACAGAATTTTGGACACAGTGGGGAAGCAGAGGGTGGGGTGATTTGAGAGAGTAGCATTGAAACATATACATTACTATATGTAAAATAGATATCCAGTGGGAATTTGCTATATGACGCAGGGAACCCAAAGCTGGTGCTTTGTGACAACCTAGAGGAGTGGAATGGGGAGGGAGTTGGGAGGGAGGTTTAAGAAGCAGGGGACGTATGTGTAGTTACAACTGATTCATGTTGATGTATGGCAGAAACTATTGCATCATTGTGAATTAATTATCTGCTAATTAAAAATAAAAATTTAAAAGAAACAGTCATATCTGAGTCTATACACATCTCCCTCAAATATGACATTTCAGCTAATACCTTGGTAATATAACCTGTATTTGTAGTTGTGTTACAAATCTGTTACAAGGAGAACAGATTCTTACTAAATTTATGTAAATGACTAACCCTAATGCCATGAAAAGAATATTCAAGAGTTTTGGAGAGGGATCGGGTAGAGAGAAAAAGTAAATGTTTCATCTTTGTTTACAAAGGTATACTTTGCCAAATTGCTTTAAGTCATAGACAGCTTAAGAAAAAAGATTTTCTGAAATTTGGAGACAAAAATATTAAAGAATCAGCAATATTTCAAACAAAAAAATTATAATCTTCCTCCTTAATCCATTCAGTCCTATGTAATTAATATTTGTTTGCTCAAATCCAGCTTTTCCATTAGTTCTATAAATTTTTACTCAATTCAGTTTTATGATCTTAAAGCTAACAGAAACCTGTACTTGTCAAAGTCCTTTCCACTAATCTTCTTGAAGATGAAGCACATTTGAAGAAATACTTTTACAAAAGCATCTGAGTAAAACAATAACTGTCTGTAAGTGACAAAAAACTTTAAAATGCCCATCATTAAAAATCTGTTGAAAGCTCATTTTAATGGCATTGACAAGGAAATTTGCATATTTCTGTGATATAAAATGTTTTAAGATAACTGGCATTATGACTGATAATCATACCAGGATATGTCTGATTTCTAGGAATTTATCACAATTTTACAAAATTTATAACTTATACAAATACAACATAAAGAAGGCTTAGTACTACTTCTTATTTGACAATGCTTCCAATATGATTTAATACATCAAATAAACCAAATTGTTTAACATTTCCTTTTATACAAAGAGAGAACAAGTGTTTTAAAATTTTGCAGGGAACCTGTAATATCCCAAAGTTAGTTTGAGGTCAAAATGACTTCATTTAGAATTTGACCTGGGGAAAGTTTGTCAAAGAAATCAAAAGATTTTAAAGTCCTTGGTCAAGCAGGATCATAGATCACTGTGAAAAAATACTGTTATCCATTTAACAATAATAGCAGTTAAAGACTTCAAAGGCAAATGCAGGAAGTTAAGTAATGCTAAAGAAAAATGTAGCTCTTTTACTAAAGAAGACTCAGCTTTCTTAACTAATCAAAAGACCCGATAAAGATAGCACAGGAAATTATTCTGATAAGACACAAAATCTTTCTTTTCTAGGCAAATTACTTAAAAGGTCAGAAAAGAAAACTTTTACAATCTCTTATCAAGAGCGGAACAACAGTTCAATAAAACCTTATTGTTTTCACAGAGGGGGAAAGCACATTCTAACTTTATAACTGCTTCCTTTTTATATTAAAATTTATTCACTAGAATTCATTTCCACCTTAGCCAGTCTCAACCATGCATAAAAACCCTTACCAGATTCCTTTTCCACAAACCTTATACAACTTTCTTCTTTATTTATTTTTATTTTTCTTAAGACTTATTTGCTTATTTATTTGGCTGCACCAGGGCTTAGTTGTAGTATTCAGACCTTCAATCTTCACTGTGGCTGTGGGATCTAGTTCCCCGGCCAGCGATTAAACCTGGGCCACCTGTATTGGGAGGGCAGAGGCACTCTGACAGCTTTTAACTGCCTGAGCACAGCTTTCAACTGCCTGAGCCATGTTGACCAATTATATGGGGTTTTTTCTTTTTTGCTTTTATGATTCTCATTAGCAATAGCCTTTACTTACTAGACCCCGTACACCTTAAGTCAAACTCAGTACAATCTGAAACCCAGTCTAGTTTTTCAGTGGGACCTAGTCCTGCTCCAGCTGTTCACCTGATGTGGAATTTGTGGGGTGGATAAAGAACTGAACCAGCAGGTCCCCAACTATGAATTGCAGACTGAGGTTCCACACAATGGAGAACTTCATACTGAGCCATCAATCATTCCCAAATGGAATCTGAGGACAGAAACAAGGGCTGAGATTTCAAATCAAATAGGGAACTGACTAGCAAGCCAATTAGACCAGGAGCTTGATACAAAGGAGAGCAGAGCTCAGAACATAGAGCAACTAGCCCAGGGCCCCACTGAAGATGACCAAACCAAAAAAACTCCAGACCACACCCATGTCTCTTGTTTCAAAAACTCTTGAAAGAAATCTTTGAAGTCTTGTCACTGCCTCCAAATCTGCTAAACTGAGTAAATGGAAAGATCTAATTGGCTTTAATTCAATGATTCATGAAGCAGGCAACCTCCCATCTAACAGAAAGGAATTTCAAAGAGCTTATCCAAATAAAAGCCTTTTATAGGCAGAAAGCCGTAAGAAGCAGAAGTTTCTAGCAAAGGGTGGATTATTTCAGGCAAGGTCACCTTTCTATGGGGGAAGGAAAGGGTTTTATTGGGTAGATTACCTTATTAATCCTGATCATGTAATTTCAGATTGACTGGTGAAAGGTCACATTTTGGGGAGAGGCTGAAGCTGCAGTTAAGTTAGGTATTAGGTCTTGGTTTGCTGACTTGGGGGTTAACACAACTGACTCCATCTTGGGCCTGTTGTCTCTTTTCTATCTTTGTTAGGCCACAAAGATGCATTCTTTTACTATGTACAGGAGATTGTACTTAAAAACTGCAGCCTGCCTTCTTTGCCACATCACAATCCCTCCCCAGTGCTGGCTATTTTCCCTAACGTGGCTTTGCACAGACAGCCCTGATACAAGAGCCCAGCTACCACCTGAAGCAGCACCTACCTACCTGAGAAAAACCACTAAAGAGGATAATGATGACCAGAAAACATGGTGACAACTTCTCCATGTTCCTTCCTGCAGTCACTGTGCCCAGAATCTGGGTTATCCTCCTGGGAAGAGCAGCATCAGTTGGGCTATCTGGGGCTTGGGTGTCTGAGATCCCTCTGACTCAGGTCTGCCCCCTTTGACTTTATATGTGCAATAGTCAGATTGTCTCAGCTGATGGGTAAATGATTTTCCAAAACTGCTCCTTAGAACCATAAATCAAAGCTCTAAGGGCAAATAAACCAATACAAATCACAAAATGGGAGACCAACATGGGTTATTTATTAGCGACTCCATGTAGCCTACTGGAGCTCCAATAGCTCTGCATTGCAGTGTTTTGTGAATTAAAACAGTCACATCTTATGAGTCCATTCTGGAGAAATGTTGCTAAAAATTTGGGGATGGAGGAGATATTTTACTCACAAAGGCAACCATAACACCACTTAGGATCATGAAAAATTAGAAAACTAAGGCATGTTTAAGGAAACTGTATACATCTACAATCACTAAATAGAATGGATAATTGTTTAAAGTATTGGTTGTGAACTTTATCCTACAACATGCAAAAAATGCTTATAATAGTATAATATGAGAAAAATAACATAAATTTGTTTATATACAATTTTTTAAATGAAGTAACTAGTTCAGAAAAAAATCTAATAGGAATAACCCCCCCCCCCCCCGACCACAAAAAAAAAAAAAAAAGTGTGTCCTTATCATGGTAATGAAATTATGAAGAATACTTTTCTTTCATTAACATTTTCATAATATAGTTATATTGCTTATAAAATAAAGTGTGTGTGTGTGTGCACGCGCACACATATATGTGTGTAGTTAAGAAGCAAAGAAAGAGAGAACAGAATAAAGATAAGTAGCCCATGAAGCTTCAAAAGCTAGTTTCATTTTATGAATAAGACACCCAGCTTGTGGCTATTTGACTTTAATCCAAAAACGTTATAATTTCACATAAAAAGAATCTTAAGTGTATTCATCATGAGTTTTCCCATTGTAGTCAATAAGAATGGCAAACCACTTCAGTATTCCTGCCTTGAGAAACCCATGAACAGTATGAAAAGCCAAAAAGATATGAAACTGCAAGATGAACTCCCCAGGTCAGTAGGTGCCCAATATGCTACTGGAGAAAAGTGAAGAAATAACTCTAGAACGAATGAAGACATGGAGCCAAAGTGAAAACAAAGCCCAGTTGTGGATTTGACTGGTGATGGAAGTAAAGTCCAATGCTGTAAAGAGCACTGTTGCATAGGAACCTGGAATGTTAGGTCCATGATCAAGGTAAATTAGAAGTGGACAAACATGAGATGGCAAGAGTGAACATTGACATCTTAGAAATCAGTGAACTAAAATGGACTGGAATGGGCGGATTTGATTCAGATGACCATTATATCCACTACTGTGGGCAAGAATTCCTTAGAAAAAATGGAATAGCCATCATAGTCAACAAAAGAGTCCAAAATGCAGTACTTGGGTGCAATCTCAAAAATGACAGGATGATCTCTGTTCATTTCCAAGGCAAACCATTCAATATCCTAGTAATCCAAGTCTATGTCCCACCAGTAGTGCTGAAGAAACTGAAGTTGAATGGTGCTATGAAGACCTACAAGACCTTCTAGAACTAACACCCCAAAAAGATGTCTTTTTCATAAGGGACTGGAATGCAAAAGTAGGAAGTCAAGAGATACCTGCAGTAACAACAAATTTGGCCTTGGAGTACAGAATGAAGCAGGGCAAAAGCTAATAGAGTTTTGCCAAGAGAACGTGCTAGTCATAGCAAACACCCTCCTCCAACAAAACCAGAGAATACTCTAGACATGGACATCACCAAATGGTCAATACCAAAATCAAATTGAATATATTCTTTGCAGCCAAAGATGGAGAAGCTCTATACAGTTAGAAAAACAAGACCAGGAGCTGACTGTGGCTCAGATCATGAACTCCTTATCACCAAATTCAGAGTTAAATCGAAGAAAGTAGGGAAAACCACTAGCCATTCACATATGCCCTAAATCAAATCCTTTATGAATATACAGTGGAAGTGACAAATAGATTCAAGGGATTAGATTTGATAGACAGAGTGCCTGAAGAACTATGGATGGAGGTTCATGACATTGTACAGGAGGCAGTGATCAAAACCATCCCTAAGAAAATGAAATGGAAATAGGCAAAATGGTTGTCTGAGGAGGCCTTACAAGTAGCTGAGAAAAGAAGACAAGTGAAAGGCCAAGGAACAAAGGAAAGATATACCCATTTGAATGCACAGTTCCAAAGAATGGCAAGGAGAGATAAGAAAGCCTTCCTCAGTGGTCAATGCAAAGAAATAGAGGAAAACAATAGAATGGGAAAGACTAGAGATCTCTTCAACAAAATCAGAGATACCAAGGGAACATTTCATGCAAAGATGGGCACAATAAAGGAAACAATATGGACCTAACAGAAGCAGGAGATATTAAGAAGAGGTGGCAAGGATACATAGAAGAACTACACAAAAAAGATCGACATGACCCACATAACCACGATGGCGTGATCACTCACCTAAAACCAGACATCCTGGAATGTGAAGTCAGGTGGGCCTTAGGAAGCATCACTATGAACAAAGCTAGTGGAGGTGATGGAATTCCAGTTGAGCTATTTCAAATCCTGAAAAATGATGCTGTGAAAGTGCTGCACTCAGTGTGCCAGCTAATTTAGAAAACTCAGCAGTGGCCACATTTTCATTCCAATCCCAAAGAAGAGCAATGCCAAAGAATGTTCAAACTACCACACAATTGCACTCATCTCACACACTAGCAAAGTAATGCTCAAAATTCTCCAAGCCAGGCTTCAAGAGTATGTGAACTGTAAAATTCCATATGTTCAACCTGGATTTAGAAAAAGCAGAAGAACCAGAGATCAAATTGCCAACATCCATTGAATCATCAAAAAAGCAAGAGAGTTCCAGGAAAACATCTACTTCTGCTTTATTGACTATGTCAAAGCCCTTGACTGTGTGGATCACAACAAACTATGGAAAATTCTTCAAGAGATGAGAATACCAGATCACCTTACCTGTCTCCTGATAAATCTGTATGCAGGTCAAGAAGCAACAGTTAGAACTGGACATGGAACAACAGACTGGTTCCAAATTGGGAAAGGAGTACACCAAGGCTGTACATTGTAATCCTGCTTATTTCACTTATATGCAGAGTACATCGTGCAAAATGCCAAGCTTGATGAAGCACAAGGTGAAATTAAGATTGCCGGGAGAAAGATCAATAACCTCAGATATGCAGATGACACCACCCTTATGGCAGAAAGTGAAAAGGAACCAAAGAGCCTCTTGATGAAAGTGAAAGAGAAGAGTGAAAAAGCTAGCTGAAAACTCAACATTCAGAAAACTAAGATCATGGCTTCTTGTCCCATCACTTCATGGCAAATAGATGAGGAAACAATGGAAACAGTGACAAACTATTTACTGGACTCCAAAATCACTGCAGATGGTGACTGCAACCATAAAATTAAAAGACTCTTGCTCCTTCGAAGAAAAGCTGTGATGAACCTAACTGCTGCTGCTACTGCTGCTAAGTCACTTCAGTTGTGTCCGACTCTGTGTGACCCCATAGATGGCAGCCCACCAGGCTCCCCCGTCCCTAGGATTCTCCAGGCAAGAACACTGGAGTGGGTTGCCATTTCCCTCTCCAATGCATGAAAGTGAAAAGTGAAAGTGAAGTCGATCAGTCGTGTCCGACTCTTAGCGACCCCATGGACTGCAGCCTACCAGGCTCCTCCGTCCATGGGGTTTTCCAGGCAAGAGTACTGGAGTAGGGTGCCATTGCCTTCTCCGATGAACCTAGACAGCATATTAAAAAGCAGAGACATTACTTTGCTGACAAAGGTCCATCTAGCCAAAGCTATGATTTTTCCAGAGTCATGGATGGATGTGAGAGTTGGACTATAAAGAAATCTGAGCCCCCAAGAATTGATGCTTTTGAATTGTGGTGCTGGAGAAGACTCTTAAGAATCCCTTGAACTGCAAGGAGATCTAGCCAATCCATCCTAAAGGAAATAAGTCCTGAATATTCATTGGAAGGACTGATGCTGAAGCTGAAGCTCCAATACTTTGGCCACCTGATGCAAAGAACTGACTCACTAGAAAAGACCCTGATGCTGGGAAAGATCGAAGGCAGGAGGAGAAGGGGACAACAGAGGATGAGATGGTTGGGTGGTATCACCAACTCGATGGACATGAGTTTGAGCAAGCTCTAGGAGTTGGTGAGTCACAGGGAAGCCTGGCATGCTGCAGTCAGGGCGTTGCAAAGAGTTGGAGTGACTGAGCAACTAAACTGAACCGAAGTCAATGAGAAATCAGTATCAGACATTATTTCTTTCCTATTTGACTGGAAGAAGTGACATGTGGGTAGCATATTCTAAACTCCCAACAGAAAAGATCTATTACAAATGACAGTACATTTCTGGAAAGGTTTCTCTTCTAATGATGTATTAGTTAAAAATTCCTTTTAATTACCCTTTCTCAAACTCTTTGCATCTTATTTTTAAAATGTAAAACTTACTTAAAGTAATTGCTTCAAAAGCTTCTTATTCCAAACATTTGTCAAATTAAATAAATATGCATACTTTGAACAAAAATTATAGGTAAAACATTAGGACAAAGAAGGAAAGTGTTTTCCAAGTACTTGAACTGCCTTCTCATTAGCATTGGTTTTCCCAGGTTAAGTCAAAAGAAGGCAGCTGCAAGTATGATGGCAGGACTCTGGAAATGTTATTGATTTCAAGGAGCTGACCAGATCATCAGATCTGTGTCCATAATGGGTATTCTCAACAAGGCTTAAAATTGAAAAAGAGAGAGAGAGATAGAGGGACATAAAAATAGAGAGAGTGAGAGCTATAGAAATAGAAAGAGAATTGAAAGAAAAAGGAAGACAGAATTTGAGAGACCTTCCTGTGAACCATTTCACAAGCCACCCCTAGTTCCAAGAATCTGCCCAAGCAACACTGTGACCACTCACACCATGGGACAGAAGAGAGGTGTGTGCAATAGACCAGATTGCCTTGTGACATTTTCCCTGCTCAGATATGTTTGCTTGGGTGTCCTCTCTTATCTTTTACAGCTCATGATATCCCCATGAAAAATTTTAAGGATCTCAGCTTTTCTAGATATCTTGGCTCTTTGGTTTCTCCCTGATTTAAAGCCCCAGTACATCAGAAAAACACTTCATTTAGAGACTCCCAAGTATCAACTGGGGATAAAGAAAAACACTGTAAGACAAACAATGTTTGTTATCTTGCTACCACAGTGCAGCTTTATTGAATAAATAAGAGCATGGTAAATATAGACCTATCAGTTTGTTTAATCCTCAAGGACCTATAACTCTAGATTCCAGTGTTTAAAGAGAAAGTTTGGTGTGCCCACAATTCAATCTGAAACCACTATAACATGGGGAAAAGAGAAAGCAAGGGACATGTCAGTCAGAAACAACCATAGATCCAGCCAGAGACAAGAGTAGCATTTTCAAAGCTATCACTCAGCCTAAAACAGTGGTTCCCCAGCCCCCGCTGTTGGAGACTCGGCTGCACATTGTAATCAACTAAGGAGCTTCAAAAATACTAATGTCTGTATACCTAGACAAAACTATAACTCAAAAATGTACATGTACCCCTGTGGTCCTAGCAGCGCTATTCATAATAGTCAAGACATGGATACAACCTAAATGTCCACCGATAGATGAATGGATGAAGAAGATGTGGTACATATATACAACAGAATATTACTCAGCCATAAAAAGAACAAAACAATGTCATTTGCAGCAATATGGATGCAACTAGAGACCATCATGATCACTAAGTGAAGTCAGAAAAAGAAAGACAAATACCGTATGATAGCACTTATATGTGGAATCTGAAATACGCCACAAATAAACCTATCTACAAAGAAGAAAACAGACACAGAGCACAGACTTGTGGCTGCCAAGGAGAAGAGAGTGGGGGAGAGAAGGACTGGGAGTTGGGGATTAGCAGATGTAAACTATTATATATAGGATAGATAAACATCAAGGCCTTATAGGATAACATGCGAGCGTGTTAAGTCGTTTCAGTTGTGTCCAACTCTGTGTAACCCTATAGACTGTAGCCCCCAGGTTCCTCTGTCCATGGGATTCTCCAGGCAAGAATACTGGAGTGGGTTGCCTTGCCCTCCTCCAGGGGATCTTCCTGACCCAGGGATCGAACTCACATCTCCTACGGCCCCTGCATTGGCAGGTGAATTCTTTACTACTAGCACCAACTGGGAAGCCCTACTGTATAGCACAGGGAACTACATTCAATACCCTGTGATAAACCATAAAGGAAAAGAATATACAAAAAAAGAATGTCTATATGTATATAAGAGAGTCACTTTGACTGATTGACAATCAAGCAGAGATTGATTGACATGACACTGTAAATCAACTATACTGAAGTTAAAAAGAAGAAAAAGTTTTAAAAAATACTGATGCCTGGATCTCATCACCAAAGAATCTACTGCAATAATATAGGATGTGACCTGGGAAACTGGATTTTTAAAAGCTCCCTCAAGTGATTATAATATTAGCAACTAAATTTGAAAATTGCTGGCCTAAAGAATTTCTCATATGATTACATGCCTTTAATGAGTACTTCCTAGACCATGAAATGATGTCTAAGGGCACAACTAACAGTGGAAAAGATGGGGGCTTCCAAGTCAAAGAAGAGCTTTGACAATATGTCAAGGGCTTCTGTTGTTATTCAGTCCCTAAGTTGTAGCCAACTCTTTGCAACTTTATTGGCTGTAGCACATCAGGCTCTTCTGTCCTCCACTGTCTCCCAGAGTTTGCTCAAATTCATGTCCATCAAGTCAGTGATGCTATCTAGCCATCTCATCCTTTGCTGCCTTTTTCCTTTGGCCTTCAATCTTTCCCAGCATTAGGGTCTTTTCAAATAAGTCAGCTCTTCACATCAGGTAGGCAAAATACTGGAGTTTCAGCTTCAGCATCAGTCCTTCCAATGAATATTCAGGGTTGAATTCCTTTGGTATTGTTTGGTTTGATCTCCTTACTATCCAAGGGACTCTCAAGAGCCTTCTCCAACACCACAATCCAAAAGCATAAATTCTCCAGCAGTCAGTCTCCTTTATGGTCCGACTCTCACATCCATACATGACTATAGGAGAAATCATGGTTTTGACTATATGGACCTTTGTTGGCAAAAGGGTGTCTGTGCTTTAATCTGTCTAATGTAATGATGCTAAAGTTGAATAGGAATTTCATGTACAAGGCATTCTTGCAAACATATAATAATAAAATGAAAAGTTGGGAGATTGCCAGTGCCCCCAGAATGGTAGTTTACATGCTGTATGTATGGCATCCTGGAATGGCTTCTCCATGAGAAAATGTGTATGCATCCCCATACCCCCTCTCCTCCTCTAGGGGTGTGAGTACAACATATAAATTTTTACTGCATGTGGCAGTAGAAAGCAGTGGTTTGAAGCATGGGTCTTGGAGTCAGACTGCCTAAGTTCAATTCCAACTCTGGACAAGTTAATTAACCTTTCTGGACCTCAGTTTCCTCATCTGTAAAATGTGGACTATAAAATGATACTTGCCTCATAGGGTAGTCATTAAGCAAATAAATATGCCTAAAAAAACAGTGGAAACAGTGTCAGACTTTGTTTTGGGGGGCTCCAAAATCACTGCAGATGGTGATTGCAGCCATGAAATTAAAAAACGCTTACTCCTTGGAAGGAAAGCTATGACCAACCTAGATAGCATATTCAAAAGCAGAGACATTACTTTGCCAACAAAGGTCCATCTAGTCAAGGCTATGGTTTTTCCAGTAGTCATGTATGGATATGAGAGTTGGACTGTGAAGAAAGCTGAGTGCTGAAGAATTGATGCTTTTGAACTGTGGTGTTGGAGAAGACTCTTGAGAGTCCCTTGGACTGCAAGGAGATCCAAGCGGTCCATTCTAAAGGAGATCGGTCCTAGGTGTTCTTTGGAAGGAATGATGCTAAAGCTGAAACTCCAGTACTTTGGCCACCTCATGCCAAGAGTTGACTCATTGGAAAAGACTCTGATGCTGGGAGGGATTGGGGGCAGGTGGAGAAGGGAATGACAGAGGATGAGATGGCTGGACGGCATCACTGACTCGATGGACGTGAGTTTGAGTGAACTCCAGGAGTTGGTGATGGACAGGGAGGCCAGGAGTGCTGCAATTCATGGGGTTACAAAGAGTCAGACACGACTAAGCTACTGAACTGAACTGAAAGGCCTTAGAACAGTGAATGGAATGTGGTATGAGCTCACTATGTATAAGGTATTTTTAAGACCATCTGTGATCTGTCCTGTGTGACTAAGCAATTACCATTCTAGGAGTGGTGATGGAAACTTAGAGATTCCTTGTCTATGTGTATAAGAAGACATGGGTTGGATGTACTAAACTGAATGAGTCCTTAGATCCTGCACCAGAGGCAGACAAAGGGGATAGATAACTTGAGTCAATGTGTGCTAGATCCTTCTTTAAAGACCACCAACCTGCCTTCAAGGTTATTGGGAGCCACACATATCTCAGATAAGACTTCTGAGCTGCCAGGAAGACACTAAAGTGTTGGTTCTAAAAACATTTGGCAAAAGAGCTTGTGAATGGCAGACTCCTGGGCTCTAACTCCAGAGTCTAATCTGGTAGGTCTGGGGTCAATGAGTCTACAGTAAACACCTTGGGTGACAATGATGCTTGTAATCACCAGGCCAGGTTAAGAATCAGTTTAAGAATCACTGGACCAAGCTATCTAGGAAATTTGAGATAGGAATCTGCATTTTCTGAAGAAGAAAGGTAGCAAGCCCACTCAACCCACTTTCTGTTACAGGAGAAAGGAAAAGATAAATAGATAATATGGAGGCAGAGAATAACAAGGGAGGCATCTAGGCAAGTTCTGCCAACCCACCTGAGACTAGAGGTTGGCTGTCTTCAGATGAAATTATTTAGAAATCAACACAGCATTTTCCTTCTTTCCCTGGGAGTCTAAGGATCAGAAATTGATATTTTAAAAACCTGATTTGGGTAACTTTTTTTCTTTTTTGGCTGTGGGGCTCACAGAATCTTAGCTCCCTGACCACGGATTGAACCCAGGCCAACTGCCAGGGGATTCCTGGGTATTTTTGTTGGTGATGTTGCTGTTTTAATGATCTGGAGTCACTTACTTCTTTTTTTTCCCCTGTCAATCTTTACTTCCCTGGAGATCAAACTAAGTGATAGTGAGAAACATTAGGGAAAAAAATCACTGACTTACCATCCTACCTACTTTCTCAACTGGGACTCCAAATCTATTTCCATCAGGCCCAGTCCCATTTCCAAAGCAGCCTGCAGTCTCTCCTCCAAGCTCTGGATGGACCACAAGAAAGGGTCCTCATCCATTCATCTGGCTGGAGGCCACTCAAGATCACTGCGACCAGTGATCCAGTATTTTTCCCTGACAAAGGGAGACTTTATATACCTGATCTGTGCATCACCATGTTGCATCTTGTGCTAAGATGTTCACACTTGAGTCACTTCAAGCCAAGACTTGAAGACCTGGTTCATATTCTTACCAGCATGGCTATTTTCAGTCAGCAAAGGAAAGTGTCCTGTTGGGTAGCAGCCTCCAGCGTCTGCCTTTGGCTTTACATAGGCAATTGGTCTACCCCCAGTGTTTGGTCTATAACTGAACTACAATATCTCTTCATGCTACTAAGCTTCATGTCATTGATAGAAGTGTACAAATCTATCCTCTTACCCCCTTTGAAGGAAAGAAATGTTTATCATTTACTACTCATGTAGTAATCACTTTCCTCGTGCCTCAGACAGTAAAGAATCCACCTGCAATGCAGGATACCCAGGTTTCATCCCTGGGCCTGGAACATCCTCAGGAGGAGGGGATGACTACCCACTCCAGTATTCTTGTCTGGAGAATTCCATGGACAGGGGAGCCTGGCAGGCTACAGTCCGTGGGGTTGCAAAGAGTCAGACATGACTGATCGACTAACACTTTCACTTCTTTTTTTTTTTTTTTTTCGTAAGCATGTGCCCTCCATATAGCTTACATCATTTTCTCTCAAGGAAACCCTATATAGTAATTTTATTGTAGGTTTTATATCTCGTTTGGCCCCCTGTCTTCTTAACTTGAGCCTTAACACCTGATTTTACTTTTGAACAAACTGGATGCATGATCCCTGCTATTAAGGAGAACCAGTGTAAATGACATGGGTACATTAACATCAGCCTTACTGAATAATTGATCTTACTCTCCATTTGCTGTGACAAAGAATTGCTTAGAACTAACTTACCCAAACCAAAATCATCCTCTCTGGTAGATGTCATATAACATTTAATTGGATTATGTCGAACAACTCTATATAGTCCAATACCCCAGTTACCTTGGGATATCTTCTCTAACAGGATTACAGTGAAGAATCTTTAGGTAAGCTAAATTGTTTAAACATTCCAGAAATGCTTTATTGAGATTTTTAAATGTTCACTGAATGCAAATACCAGCTTTAAAAATTTCCCTGGCTAAAATGATCAGGACCAGAGGGTGTCCACAAAACTATGTGTGGCAAGGTACCAGTAATTGAATTCTGAGAAAAATATTAGCTCAGCCCACATCCCTAGGGAGTTGGGATAGCCTTCTATAATTAAGACATAACTCCTGACTGGATTCTTTAACTAGGGGGAAAAAAAATCAACCCTTCCTTCTTCCTAGCTGAATGTCAGGGTATATGTATCTGCCCTAATTAAAAAACAAAAAATATTTGCACTCGCCTATTTACCCAGGAAAATGTATCCTTCTTTTTTTTTCACACATTTTTAAAATTTATTTATTTGTCCATGTTGTGAAACATGTGGGATCTTAGTTCCCCAACCAAGGATCAAAGCTGAGACCCCTACATTGGAAGTGCAGAGTCTTAACCACTGGACTGCCAGGCAAGTCCTTATCCTTAACTTCTATGTTTTCAAATGGTTACCAAAAGTAAATTAGGAGAATCAATATTCATAATTCAACACTCATAAATTTATCGTTCTAATATTCCGAGCTTAATTTTTGGTTAAGATTCAGACCTTTCAACTGCAATCAACCCAGACCAATTCCACCAAATTGTATTTCAACGGTATATAATCAACCTTTGTTTGCGGACATCATACAAAGTTCAATTCAGCCGCTCAGTCGTGTCCGACTCTTTGTGCCCCATGGACTCAGCACGCCAGGCTTTTCTGTCCATCACCAACTCCCAGAGCTTGCTCAAACTCATGTCCATTGAGTTGGTGATGCCATCCAGCCATCTCATCCTCTGTCATCCCCTTCTCCTCAATAATAATAATAGCAGATAACTATTTTGAGAGTTTACTATGTGCCAGGCACTACCCTAGGTACTCTATATGCATGATCTCACTTGATCCTTTCAACAACTCTTTGAGCTAATTACTATTATTTCTCCTCACTTTATAGACAAGAAAACTGAGACAAAAATTCACATAGTAAGTTATAAAGCCAGGATATAAACCTAGGCAGGATGCTTCCAGAAACTCTATGCTTAACTAGTCTACTGATGCCTTCCCCAAAGTAACTATTTGATATATAGTCACAGGGCTAGTTCATACTTTAGTGTGACTTCTGTGGGGTAATTTCAACAGCTCACTTAGTACTAAAAGGCCAAGGTGAAGAACACCTTTGGAAGAAACCAACAGCCATCAACCTTGAGGGGTCTTTCTCTACAAGGGACTTAAGCAGCTTGGAAAGTGCATTCCAGCCATTGAAACTGACAGCAGATTCTTGGATCTCAATGAGCTTTAGTTTTTATTCCTCATATTGGAGGAATAACACAGTGAGTTTTTTTTAACTGAAGTATAGTTGCAGTACTCTATTATATGCTACACATATAATAGTGTAGGTGTACAATATAATGACTTAAAATGTTAAAGGTTATACTCCATTTATAGCTACTATAAAATATCAGCTATATTCCTCATGTTGTACAATATATTCTTGTGGCTTATTTTATACAAAATAGTTTATACCTCTTACTCTCTAGAGTGAGAGTTTTACATCCCCACGACTGGCCTCACACAAATTACCAGCTATCACAAAAGAGGGGTTGCATTCAACAGAAAAAAAATCCCTATTGGAGGTTAGAGAGCCATCAGCTATGTCACTGCAAGACGGGTAATTGTTCGCCTGAACTCACTGGGACTTGGTTTCAGAGGATTGTTAGAAACATTAGTCACCACTTGAAATGCAACCATCAGATAACAGCTCGGGTTCACTAATATAAACAGGGGCTTTACTGGTTCATGAATGTGCGAAGGTCAGGTGTAGATCTGGTTCCAGGCAAAGCAGATCCAGAAATTCAAACAGTGCAGTCAAGGCTCCACTGCTCTGTCAGTCCCTCAGTTCTGCTGGCCCCAGCTTGGCTTCTTTCCTCACAGTCTTTCTCCATGTGGTAAACAAGATGGCTGCTGACGGTCTCAGGCTAATACCCTCTCAGATGGAAATTTCAGCAGAAAGATGTCTCACTCCCAGAGTTCATAAATCAGTCCTGGGAAAGACTATAATTTGTCCAGCTAGGAGCATGTAACCATCTCCCCATCCTAAATCTCCAAACAAGTTCGGGCTACTCTGATAGTTCAGCCTGAGTCACACCCACTCTGTGGCCTGGCTGTGTTGGGGAAACAGGTGGGGATGCACGGTCCCATGTGGTTCAGATGGTGTTTGAGAAGAGTTTCCCAAAAGAACCACAAAATTAAGAAATCACTGTGAGCAAACAAAAACATGGTTATGTAAACGCTTGGCAGTAACAATTAAAGTAACTAACCAGATGCCTCCACTTTGCCCATGAAAAAATATAGGTTTTCTGTACTGGGCCTTTCTGATTGCCCTTCCAGGGTACTTTGAAAAAGTAAGGGAACTGCAGCACTAGGTTTCCCATTTTAGAAGACCTGGGCCAGTGTCATGACTCCAACACTAAAGAGCCCTGTGAATATGAGGAAGACTCTCCTACTTTCTGGGGGGTTCTTAGTAGGAAATTAGATATGAGACCAGCACTCCCTACTCAGCTCAAAGATTCACCTTTTGACTTAAAAAAAATCACTTCTCCTTGCTGGGTCCTAGTCTTCTCATCTAAGTGAGGGTAAGGGATTAACTCTAAAATAATCTAAGATAATCAACTTTAAAAAAAAAAAAAGAAAAAAAAAACAGGACATCCCAAAGCATCTGCAATCCTGATCCTGTTGGACAAAACTTTCCAATCTCCCAAGCCAGATACTTAAAAATTCCATCTGGTGTTGAGGAAGGTAGAACAGGGAAGCAAAAGCCTATGTTCACAGAGCAGGCTTGCAGAGGTGTGTACAGGGGTGGGGGAAGGTCCAGAGCCATAAGGTGGAATTGCCAGGAAGCACTTCTAGGACCACAGCCTAACCTCACTACCACAGCTGAGGCTTAATGAACACCTCACCCTTTGCTTCATAGTTCAGCGCCTGCCAGTTAAGGACATTAGGACTGAGGGTTGAACCAAGATAGACAGCATTAATCTCTTCCGGCGACAGCACAAAGTCCCACATGTTCACATCTCCAATGTCTCCCACCAAACACTGGTTTCTATCAAAGCCCCCAGCGAACGCATCCTGCTCCTGCCCCAGGATGATGCTGGCCTCTGTCCCCAGAATGGCTCCCTTCTCCAGACTCTTCCTCATCCGGGGTTTCCCATTCACCCAGAGCTCTGCAATTCCGGAGGTGGACTCCCAGCTGGCACAGATGTGCGTTGGAGCTTGAGTGTTTTCGGGACTCTGGAATAACACCTGCTTCCCATGCACTCCAAAAATATAGCCTTTACCCTTAGACCAAAATATGAGGATCTCGTTAGGTTGCTGCTTGGTGGCATAAGAGAAAATACTGTAGCTGTGGGTTCGGGCCAGCTCTGTGTAGAAATAGAGACACACGGTGAAGGCTTTGAGTGGTGTCCTTAACTGTGTTTTCAGGGATACGTAGGAATTCTCCGTCTCTTTGGGAAACACAAAGGCCTTCTTATGCAAGTCTGTGAGACAGAAAGCAGAGGAAAGATGAAAAGTTTCTCAGATCACAAAGATCTATTCCTGCATAAATAGAGTTTGGGATTGAGAAATAGACTGATTTTTCCTCAGTGTCATACACACACACAGACTTACACACACTCACCCGTGCTGGATGTTCCTCTGACTTCACCTTGTATAATCTTAGGCCCCACACCCATCACTCAGATCAAATCCTTGGCACAGCTTGGAGTAGCCCCTACCTGTCTGGCCTGAAACACTAGAGAAGCTGATCAAGACCAGGAAACACCACAACAGCCTCTCCATGGTCAGTCTCTGCCACCAATGCTTCTAAAATCTGGATTCACCCTTCTGGAGATGTCTGTGGCTGAAAGCTCAGCGACCAGAAGTCCTAGATTCTTTGCCTCAAGATCTGCTCCATCCTGCCTGGATTTATATCCAAGGCAGTGGGGGAGTCTGTGCCACACGTAAATGATTTTCCAATACTACCTTTCTCAGCAAGCGTCAGGGCTCTGGAAAGAAGGGAAGCAAAATAATTCTGGAACAGAGAAATCAATGTTGGTTATTTATTACAAGCTCCTGTGACTATGGGATCACCAATTCTTTATGCCAGGAAAAATGAAGAAGCTCCCTGAGAGTTCCACTTGGGTATTTATCTTGAGAAAATAATTTAAAAATCTTAATAGAACATGGCCATCTGAGAACATATCATAGTATATCTCTAGCACCCACTTCAGCCCAAGTCTTGGTGTTTCATGGAGGATAGCTTCTGGAGATGAACATCATTGCCGACCCTTTTCAGATGCCTCTGGTTCACAAATTGGGAAATGCCAAAAACAAACATGTCATCCACAGAGCCAAGGACAATTTTTTCTTAGCCAATTGAGTTTCATTGCAAAGAAATCTCTGGTCCAGTGAAATATGTAACTGATCACAAACTTACCATATGTCAGAGTTTCTTCATGTCAAGGTTCAGGGAAGAGTCAAGGTGATGTGCCCAGTCCTTCAGTTCTGTCTGACTCTTTGTGACTCTGTAGACTGCATCCCACAGTCCTATGGATGCGTAGTCCATAGAAAATCTCTATGGACTCCTCTGTCCATGGGATTTTCCAGGCAAGAATACTGGAGTGGATTGCTATTTCCTTCTCCAGGGGATCTTCCTGACCCAGAGATCAAACCCACATCCCTTGTATCTCTTGCATTGGCTGGGAAGCCAATCTTACTATAGATTCCTATTTAATCCAGTCTTCAAATGGCTATTTAGCTCCTCCTGTCTCCTCAAACCCCCAGAATCTCATCCATTCTTATACACAGCAATCACAGCTCTTTATTGAGAAATTAGAAGCAAACAGGAAAAAGCCACCGTATCTCTTGTAGCAGAGGCTTCTGGCAGCTGCACAATGCCCATTCTCCACTTCTCATCCCGTAAGAACAGCACTATTGGTTGAGCACACGGTCACCCAGTCAAATACTAAACTTCACAGCCTCCTCTGCAGTTAGGAGTGAGAATGTGATTACATTCTGGCCAATGAGATATGAACAGAAGGAATAAGGACATTTTCCAGGTTGCGCCCTTTAAAGACTTCTCTTGTGCTCTTCCTTTCCACTTCCCCTCCTGCCATCTGTCTACTATTCAGACATGATAATAGGAGCTAGAGTATCACTTTTAGACCACCATGGGTGAGATGCACATTTGAGGTTGCAGATAGATGGAACCTGGATAATTGACTATGGAACCACCGCATCAGCTCTAGACTAACTACCCCAACATTTCCTTGAAGGAGACATACTGTCCTTTGTTAAATCAAAACTATTAATGTGGTCTTCCTGCTATAAAATCCAAACTGACATCTTTACACATCCTCCCATCTCCAACATTCTGAATCTTTACTTACATATTCTGCCTCCCTCTTATGACAAAGGATGAACTGTCCATCTATATCTAAGGGCAACCTTTGTACTTCTGCAAAGGATCCCAGACCCTGTTAATCACTCAGAGTTTTACTTCCATCGGTATTCTATCTTTTGCATCATTAATTTCTTTGCATCTTTCCCCAAAACCAGACAAACATGCTGTAATATATTTAGTCTTTTACAGAAAGGAAAAAAGAAAGGAGGAAGGATCCCACATGTCAGACATCCCAAGATTCCACACCCCTTCAGCAACTGTTCATTGTTTCTGCTCTCATTTACTGGAAAACTCCTGGAAAGGGTTTTGTGTACTGACAATCTCTGTTTTCCCATCTCCTGTTTTCTCCTCAATCCATGCAAACAAGACTTTGGCCTCCACCACTCCAGCAAAACGAACATAAGCAAAAATCTCTCCTTGTCAGATTTAATCATTGATTTCTGGTTTGACTTCTCATCAACAACTGAGAACAACAGCTATGTGCCAGAATGCTTGAATACTGGCACACAGTTTTTTTAAAAAGTGAAATAGTTTTAAAGTTCTCTGCCTAATAGAAGTGGCCCTCACTTTCCCCTCTCTACGTCCTTGATTCCCAAGTGGAGACAAGAGATGGCGGTGCCTCCAAGGACATTGCTTGAGTCTCTCAATCTAGTCTTACTAGTTTCACCTCAGGTCTTCTGAAGTGAAGTTTATGACCCAATACACCCTCTTTTTACTTATTTTAGTTGGTTGTGTAATATTTACATTTCAATGAGTTTTCACAAATAGAAATCCCCCAGACAATGTGTGTCCAAACTGATTACTACTTGCCCTAAAATGAAATATCCAATCAGCATCCTTGCCTCAGGAACCACCCTCATACCAAAGGGAAGTATAGGTTTTTTATGGAAGGGGCAGCATTTAAGCTAAGACACAGGTAGGGAAGCAAGAGTTTTAAGACTAAGAAAATAATACGAGCAATGGTCACCACAAACTTCATTTTCTATTCTTCATTCACAAACTCCAAAAAAATTACTTGAACCTCTCGGTGCATGATAGTCCATTTTAGTGAATCAATATCTTTTCAGTCCCCAAATTTTATTGGTTTGCAAGACAAAACTCTGAGATATCCTTACTCTGTACCAATTGTACCAATTCACTCTCTTATTTACTCTCTATAGTGGTTCATTAGTGTATCTTCTCTACCTGATATTTCCCAGTTCAGTTCAGTTCAGTCGCTCAGTCATGTCGGACTCTTTGCGACCCCATGAATCGCAGCACGCCAGGCCTCCCTGTCCATCACCAACTCCTGGAGTTCACTCAAACTCACATCCATCAATTCAGTGATGCCATTCGGACAACTCATCCTCTGTCATCCCCTTCTTCTCCTGCCCCCAATCCCTCCCAGCATAAGAGTCTTTTACAGTGAGTCAACTCTTCGCATCAGGTGGCCAAAGTATTGGAGTGTCAGCTTCAGCATCAGCCCTTCCAATGAACACCCAGGACTGATTTCCTTTAGAATGGACTGGTTGGATCTCCTTGCAGTCCAAGGGACTCTCAAGAGTCTTTTCCAACACCACAGTTCAAAAGTATCAATTCTTCGGCGCTCAGCTTTCTTCACAGTCCAACTCTCACATCCATACATGACCACTGGAAAAACCATAGCCTTGACTAGACAGACCTTTGTTGGCAAAGTAATGTCTCTGTCTTTTAATATGCTTTCTAGGTTGGTCATAACTTTCCTCCCAAGGAGTAAGCATCTTTTAATTTCATGGCTGCAATCACCATCTGCAGTGATTTTGGAGCCCCCCAAAATAAAGTCTGACACTGTTTCCACTGTTTCCCCATCTATTTCCCATGAAATGATGGGACCAGATGCCATGATCTTCGTTTTCTGAATGTTGAGCTTTAAGCCAATTTTTTCACTCTCCACTTTCACTTTCATCAAGAGGCTTTTGAGTTCCTCTTCACTTTCTGCCATAAGGGTGGTGTCATCTGCATATCTGAGGTTATTGATATTTCTCCCGGCAATCCTGATTCCAGCTTGTGTTTCTTCCAGTCCAGCATTTCTCATGATGTACTCTGCATAGAAGTTAAATAAGCAGGGTGACAATATCCAGCCTTGACGTACTCCTTTTCCTATTTGGAACCAGTCTGTTGTTCCATGCCCAGTTCTAATTGTTGCTTCCTGACCAGCATATAGGTTTCTCAACAGGCAGGTCAGGGGGTCTGATATTCCCATCTCTTTCAGAATTTTCCACAGTTTCTTGTGATCCACACAGTCAAAGGCTTTGGCATAGTCAATAAAGCAGAAATAGATGTTTTTCTGGAACTCTCTTGCCTTTTCCATGATCCAGTGGATGTTGGCAATTTGATCTCTGGTTCCTCTGCCTTTTCTAAAACCAGCTTGAACTTCTGAAAGTTCATGGTTCACGTATTGCTGAAGCCTGGCTTGGAGAATTTTGAGCATTACTTTACTAGTGTGTGAGATGAGTGCAATTGTGCCGTAGTTTGAGCATTCTTTGGCATTGCCTTTCTTTGGGATTGGAATGAAAACTGACCTTTTCCAATCCTGTGGCCACTGCTGAGTTTTCCAAATTTGCTGACATATTGAGTGCAGCACTTTCACAGCATCATCTTTCAGGATTTGGAATAGCTCCACTGGAATTCTATCACCTCCACTAGCTTTGTTTGTAGTGATGCTTTCTAAGGCCCACTTGACTTCACATTCCAGGATGTCTGTTTCTAGGTCAGTGATCACACCATCGTGATTATCTTGGTCATGAAGATCTTTTTTTGTACAGTTCTGTATATTCTTGCCACCTCTTCTTAATCTCTTCTGCTTCTGTTAGGTCCATACCATTTCTGTCCTTTATCGAGCCCATCTTTGCATGAAATGTTCCCTTGGTATCTCTAATTTTCTTGAAGAGATCTCTAGTCTTTCCCATTCTGTTGTTTTCCTCTATTTCTTTGCATTGATCGCTGAGGAAGGCTTTCTTATCTCTCCTTGCTATTCTTTGGAACTCTGCATTCAGATGCTTAAATATTTCCTTTTCTCCTTTGCTTTTCACTTCTCTTCTTTACACAGCTATTTGTAAGGCCTCCCCAGACAGCCATTTTGCTTTTTTGCATTTCTTTTCCATGGGGATGGTCTTGATCCCTGTCTCCTATACAATGTCACAATCCTCCATCCATAGTTCATCAGGCACTCTATCTATCAAATCTAGTCCCTTAAATCTATTTCTCACTTCCACTGTATAATCATAAGGGATTTGATTTAGGTCATACCTGAATGGTCTAGTGGTTTTCCTTACTTTCTTCAATTTAAGTCTGAATTTGGCAATAAGGAGTTCATGATCTGAGCCACAGTCAGCTCCTGGTCTTGTTTTTGCTGATTGTATAGAGTTTCTCCATCTTTGGCTGCAAAGGATATAATCAATCTGATTTCGGTGTTGGCCATCTGGTGATGTCCATGTGTAGAGTCTTCTCTTGTGTTGTTGGAAGAGGGTGTTTGCTATGACCCGTGTGTTCTCTTGGCAAAACTCTATTAGCCTTTGCCCTGCTTCATTCCATATTCCAAGGCCAAATTTGCCTGTTACTCCAGGTGTTTCTTGACTTCCTACTTTTGCATTCCAGTACCCTATAATGAAAAGGACATCTTTTTGGGGTGTTAGTTCTAAAAGGTCTTGTAGGTCTTCATAGCACCGTTCAACTTCAGCTTCTTCAGCATTACTGGTTGGGGCATAGGCTTGGATTACTATGATATTGAATGGTTTGCCTTGGAAATGAACAGAGATCATTCTGTTGTTTCTGAGATTGCATATTCTGAGTACTGCATTTCAGACTCTTTTGTTGACCATGATGGCTACTCCATTTCTTCTAAAGGATTCCTGCCCACAGTAGCAGATATAATGATCATCTGAGTTAAATTCGCCCATTCCAGTCCATTTTAGTTCACTGATTCCTAGAATGTCGACGTTCACTCTTGCCATCTCCTGTTTGACCACTTCCAATTTGCCTTGATTCATGGACCTGACATTCCAGGTTCCTATGCAGTATTGCTCTTTACAGCATTGGACCTTGCTTCTATCGCCAGTCACATCCACAACCGGGTATTGTTTTTGCTTTGGCTCCATCCCTTCATTCTTTCTGGAGTTATTTCTCCACTGATCTCCAGTAGCATATTGGGTACCTACCAACCCGGGGAGTTCCTCTTTCAGTATCCTATCATTTTGCCTTTTCATACTGTTCATGGGGTTCTCAAGGCAAGAATACTGAAGTGGTTTACCATTCCCTTCTCCAGTGGACCACATTCTGTCAGACCTCTCCACCATGATCCGCCCTTCTTGGGTTGCCCCACAGGCATGCCTTAGTTTCATTGAGTTAGACAAGGCTGTGGTCCGTGTGATCAGATTGACTAGTTTTCTGTGAGTATGGTTTCAGCATGTCTGCCTTCTGACGCCCTCTCACAATACCTACCATCTTACTTGGGTTTCTCTTATCTTGGACGTGGGGTATCTCTTCACGGCTGCTCCAGCAAAGTGCAGCCACTGCTCCTTACCTTGGACGTGGGCTTGCTCCTCTCGGCCGCTGCGCTGACCTCAGGCATGGGGTAGCTCCTCTCGGCCACTCCTGCGCTGTTGCAGCCTGGTGCTTTCCACTTACTAATCACTATTAGTATTGCTGTTCTGTTTGCCAGAAAAATAATTACACTTGTATTTGTAAAGTATTATTGTCTCTCTCTGTTGCCACCATTCATAAATACTTGCTAATGAAACAATGTATAGAAAATTTGGGCCTGAGGTCTTTCAAAATAAGTGAGAGGCTTTCAAGGTTCCTTGAACAGGAAAATAATAGACCTGTGTTTGAAATTTTCATTGGTGGCAGGATGAAGGATGTATTGGAGTGAGAGAAATGGTAAATAGGAAGACCCCCTTAGTGGGTCTTAGTTCATTAGTACAACAAGACACATATTAGGAGATTTACCAGGAATCAGGCACTAAGCTAGCTAACTAGAAAGTTTTAAAAATCATTCTGGACCCAATCCCAATGTGGCAAAGCAGGGTGTGTGGGTGTGTGTGTGTGTGTGTGTGTGTGTGTATGTGTGTGTGTCTTCACAACACCAAACAATGCTTCAATACCAGTTGCATGCCCTACAATTCAATTTTAATACTGTCTCCCCCAAGATAGTATCAGATTCCACAGGTTAAGGATTCATTCTTACAAAACTGCCTTCCCCCACCATCCCTTCAAATGCCAATCTGAAGCCCAGGTTATGCTACAGACCTATTGGCTATAGAGCAGAGATTCCAACAACCTCCTCCACCCTGAGTTCGATTAATCTGCCAAAGTGGCTCACAGAAACATTTTACCTACTAGGTTACCCCTTAGTTATGAAAGGATATTACTCAGGAACAGCCAGATGGAGGAGACGAATAGGTCAAGGTCTCAGGAAAAGTGAAGAGCTCCTATGCCATCTCTGAACACACAACTCTCTTCACATCTCCACATGTTCACCAGCTTGGAAAGTCTGAACACCTTTTGGGTATTTATGGGGGCTTCACTCAGAGAAGGCAATGGCACCCCACTCCAGTACTCTTGCCTGGAAAATCTCATGGACGGAGGAGCCTGGTAGGCTGCAGTCCATGGGGCCGCTAAGAGTCGGACTCGAAGGGAAGCCTTCACTTTCACTTTTCAGTTTCATGCATTGGAGAAAGAAATGGCAACCCACTCCAGTGTTCTTGCCTGGAGAATCCCAGGGACAGGGGAGCCTGGTGGGCTGCCGTCTATGGGGTCGCACAGAGTCGGACACGACTGAAGCGACTTAGCAGCAGCAGCATTACATCATTCACCATTCGTGATTGAACTCAACCTTCAGCTCCTCTTTCCTCCCTGGAGGTATGGGGGTGGGACTGAAACTTCCAACCCTCTAACCACATGGGTGTTTCTCCTGGTAACCAGCCTCTGTCTTTAGGTGTAGTCCACCTATTCACATAACAAAAGACCTTCATCACTCTCCTAGGGTATTAGGAGGGTTGTGGTACAAATGGGGACAAAGACCAAATATAAACTTACTACACATCATGGTACCACAGTCATGCTAAAGACAATAGGCACCAAAGCTAGGGCAGAATCAATAAAACTACAGAGAACGGGAGATATTTGAGAAGCAAGTCAGCAGGAAAAATTGATAGAAATGAAACACTGATCAAATTCAAAAAGAGAGCAGTGTTCTTTAATGGCAAATGCTATGTGAATGAGGTCAAGGTGGTTTGATTGTTAGTACACAGGCTGGTTGATTTCACTTATCCAGTGGTCAAACACTACAATTTTAAACTCAGTTAGGAATCTAGGAAAGATAACCCCAAAGTCAAGGAAAAAATGTGCACGTGGATCAGTACAGCAACAGCACCTTCGTTAGGAAAAGAGAGATATGTATGCACATGTACTCAGTCATGTCTTTGTGATCTCATGGATGGTAGCCCTCCAGGCTCCTCTGTCCACGGGTTTTCCAGGCAAGAACACTGGAGTGGGTAGCCATTTCCTATTCTAGGGGGTCCTCCTGACCCAGGGATTGAACCCACATCTCTTGCATCTCCTGCACTGGCAGGGAGATTCTTTACCACTACTGTCACCTGGAAAGTCCAAAAAGAGAGAAAGTTCATTACCCTATTATTTGGGGCAATGGCATCACCTTCTTGAAAGGCAGTCTATTACAGAGCCTTTCACAGATTTGGAGCTCAATAGTGTTGTGGGATGAACAGATGAAGAAATAGTGAGGGAATGTAAGAAGGAACTGCAGGGAAAAGCCAAGTTGCTAAATTTAATCAATGGTGGACTGAGTTCAAGCACAAGTATTTTCTTCCCATCTCAATTCCTACAAATGAGAGAGAAGATTTTCTTAAAGAATAAATCCACTTAGTACCAGAAAAAAAAAAAAAAGAGTTCCCCAAGAAGAAAGAAACATTGGAGATCTCTGAAAGACAGAAAAGATATAAATACATAGATAGAGGAAATTATAACCCAAAATATATGCTCGGGAGAGCTGCTCTGAAAATTTGAAGTGTTTCTGAGTGCCCCAAAGTAAAGGACAATGGCAGCAAGTGGTAGAACAAGATAGTGGAGAGATTGATTAAGGAGTCACTGTCGCCATCCATTGCCTTCTTAGTCAACCGTTAACCTGGGCAGAGAGAATTCTTAGAACTGGGAGGCTGGAGATACCCACAAGGAAACTTGAAAATCTCACATCCAGAAGAGCAATTACTGGTATGCTTTGCCAGCACTTTTTGCTCCTTCCTCATAATCCCTGAAGATAAGCTACAGAAGAGAGTAACAGCATCTACAGACAAGCTGAAAGAATTAATGCCATGAAAAGGGGGCATCCCACTCAACAAGTTTAGGAACACTCACCTTAGGAAATGGGATTCAAGAGTGATTGAGAAGTTATTTGTTGAGAAACATAATTAAGATACTCAGGATATAAAGGCTAGACCAAAAAAAAAAAAATCTTGAGAATCAAAACTTTGATACTCCAAACAAGAGTTTCAGAAAAAGAAAAAATGGGGATTAGAGGTAGAAAAAAATAAGCAAAGAAATGATAGAAAATTTCCCAGAATGAATGACAAACATGGTCAGATTGAAAGAGTCACAAACCAAGCAGGACGTGTAAAAAAGATCCATGCCTAACAATTTCAAGGAGCTTAATAATCAAGAAAAGAAGAAGCATTGGAAAAATCTGTAAATAGTGTGTGTGTTTGTGTGTGCATATGTGTGTGTGTGTATCCTAGGAAGGATTAAGAAGCAATGGATGTTGAACAAAAGAAAGAAAGGGGGAGAGAGAAAGGGAAGGAGGGAGAGAGGAAGGAGGAAAGGAAGAATGAAAACTGTGAAGAAAAAGAGAATTTTAGAAAAGAGAAAGCTACCTGATTTATTTTAACAAGTTAACATGACAGCCCAAATAAAAACAGTACAAGAAAATGAGAAGTTAATCTTATCTATGAACATAGATGCAAAAATCTTACATAAAAATTATGCAAGTCAAATTAAACTACATAACAATGTTTTAAACATCATGACTGGGTAGAGTTGCTAAGCAAACAACAGCAAATGCAAATATTCCCACCTGCTGAAGCACCATTTATGGGAACACACAGTCACAGCTGTGCCCCCCATGAACCATCACATTCTAGAACAACAGTCAGAGACCCGGCAGGGCAAAACATCAGACTCTAAGGAGGGATCCCTACCCTTGGGTTACGAGGCTGCTTGATTACAGAAGTACCAGCTTCTCTCCTGGTGTGATGAGTCAGTGACACAGTGGCAATATGGCATGCTGCGGCTAATTTGCTTCAGTCGTGTCCGACTCTGTGCGACCCCATAGACGGCAGCCCACCAGGCTCCCCCGTCCCTGGGATTCTCCAGGCAAGAACACTGGAGTGGGTTGCCATTTCCTTCTCCAACGCATGAAAGTGAAAAGTGAAAGTGAAGTCGCTCAGTCATGTCTGATCCTTAGCAACCCCATGGACTGCAGCCTACCAGGCTTCTCCGTCCATGGGATTTTCCAGGCAAGAGTACTGGAGTGGGGTGCCATTGCCTTCTCTGAATATGGCATGACAGCTTAGCATTCATGGCTGGAGTGGACACTGCTTTTCCCCTAATGTGGCTGGGGGTTGAGCCTTGTAGTCATAGCTAAAAATCTCTAACTCAAGCTTGGAAAGGGTGAGCCATATATATACACCCATGGTAAGACCATGCTGGCACGACTGAGGAGTACGTGTTCAAGCCTTACAATGTATAAGGATTGGTTGCCTGAGTGGTTTCCATGGAGATTTACACTGGGCCAGCACATTTTCTGGGTAGCCAGCTACCAAGGGTTACCTTGAACACAGTAAAATAATTAACACTTACCTGTCCAGGGTTTTCTTCAGAAATTTGGGGTAGTTTAAAATTAGGACAACTTATCAATATAATTTATATGACTGACAGACTTAAAAGCAACCTCATAAGACCATTTCAGTAGATACCAGAGAAATTTAGAAAATGTATCATTTACTCATCCTAAGTAAGAGCTAAAAGAGGAGCTACTAAAAGCCTAGAGCAAATATAATTCTTAAAAGTGAAATTTTAGAAGCTTCCCTTTAGAGTCAGGGACATGGAAAGTTGCCTACTATCAGCCCACTGCACTGTCCAACAGAAAGCAGTAAAACAAGAAAAAAAAAGTGATCTGATGGTCAGAAAAGAAGAAAGATGTACAGTGACTTACACATATGGTTGTTTATATTTAAAATCCTGAAAAAAAATCTACACATAAATTATTAGACTCCATAGAAGTTCAACATTTGTGTTGATAGAAGATAATCATAGTAGAACACATTTAAGAAGTTTCCCACAGCGGAGATCAATTGGAAAATATGGCATATAAAAGATCCCAGTCACAATAGCAATAAAACCCATATAACATTTGGAAGTAAAGCTAATGGAAATGTGAAACCCTTTTATATTTAAAAATTTAAGTATTATTAAAGGATATAAAAATGAATAAATTGGTAGCTACATTATACCCATCAATTGACCCAATATTGTAATGGTGCTATGCTCAGTCCCTTAGTCCCTCAGTCCCTCAGTCATGTCTGAGTCTTTGCAACCCCACTGTAGCCCACCAGTCTCTTCTGTCCATGGAATTCTCCAGGCAAGAATACTGGAGTGGGGGGCTATTTCCTAACCCAGAAGATCTTCCTGACCCAGGGATTGAATGCAAGTCTCCCGTGTCTCCTGCACTGCAGGCAGATTCTTTAGCACTAGCGCCACCTGGAAAACCCAAGATGGTACTGCTGCTGCTGCTGCTGCTAAGTCGCTTCAGTCGTGTCTGACTCTGTGCGACCCCATAGACGGCAGCTCCCCAAATTACTGTATACATTTCATTAAATGTGTTCAAACCCTATGAACAAAATAATTCTTCTAGGAATATAACCTATAAAAAGTTCCTTCTTATAACTTTTTGAATGAATTAGGAAACACTTTTTATTTCACTTTAATTTTGGAAGATATTTATATCATAAAAAGGAACATTTTTAACACACAGTTTAAATTTTTTCAGGTTTCCACTTCACATTGTTAGCTAACTGGCAACCAGAAAGCAGATTAAAGTAGGAAGAGACATGTGCAAGGAAATTTTTGCAGTGTAGTTTGTAATTGGGAAAAAAAAATAGAAGGAATCCAAACGTCCACCGGTTGGGAAATGCATACCTATATGAAGAAACAGTACGCTTCAGTTAAAAAGAATGAATTAGATATGTATGCACTCTGCTCTGCAACAAATACAAGTGTCTGGATGCAAATTAGACCGTATTTGATTGGTAACTAAAAGAACAGTGTTAGAATAATATAAATCTAAATCCACTCATACACCACCTTCCTTAACAGGCTAATGTAGTGAAACAATAAAGATCACACTTTCTCATAAATAAAGAAAATCCTTAATAACATACAGAGATCTTAATGAAAAGGCTGAAAGTTCTGCCTAAATGCCATTAGTGCGTGTAGTATTTTTAGTGGCTTCAAAAACTGCTAAACATTTCATAGCATCCAACTATATTGTGGTGCTTATGAAGAAGCTGTCAAGATATAGCTCTTGTTTCCTTTGAAAAACATTTTCTGATAGTTAAAGCTACACTAGGGATCAGATTATAAGTTTTTATGAAACCAACATCTATTGGAGGTGATCATCCTCAAAGACATATATCTCAGAGGCAGTCATGAGTCTTGGGCTGTAGGTTCCTAAAGTGTGACTTATTTGTGAGACTGGTGAGGGTGTCTGAAAAGTCTTCACCATGCTAATAATTTGATTGGAATTGTTACTGTTCGTATTAGTGCTCTGATAGTGCGTAGGTTCTGAGTGGTCTGCTCCTAATTATCTATGGGTCTAATTATCCCACAAGACCTGCTATTTTTAGTGCACAATTAAGCAGAACATGAAGATTTTCAGAAATGCACATATCACATTATAGCAACAACAAAAAAAAATGCTTGCATTTCAAAAGGGGTAAATCTTAAAGCTGAATAAAAAGGCAGCTTATAAGAGCTATTTAAATGTTATCTCTTACTCAACTTTTAGAATTCAAAATAATATTATAAATGTACATAAGTATGTACGTATCTATTGTGTTTATATTTTTAAATAAATAACTCCCTAAAAACCCACAACTCCAGTCTAATAAGAAAAGAAACATCAGATAACCTCAAACTGAGGGACTTTCTACAAAATTCCTGACCAGTACTCCTCAAAACTGTCAAGGTGGTGAAACATAAGGGAAGACCCAGAAATTGTTACAGACCAGTGAGATTCAGGAGACGTGATGACTAAAGGTAATGTGGTTTCCTTGATGGAATCCTTGAACAGAAAAAGGAAATTAGTATAGAAACCAGGGAAATCTGAATGAAAACTGAAGTTCAGAGGAGCCTGGTGAGCTGCAGTCCACGGGGTCGCAAAAAGCTGGACACGACTGAGCAACTGAGCACACACACACCCAAGTCTCAACACACAAACACACACACACAGACATGGAGGAGAGAAAAAGGACTGACATAGATATGTTTAGTTCCTTATCCCAAAGTCATAATAGGACAAGTCATTCCTTCCAGGGTAGATGACCTATATACTACTGGCAAACCAGTGACCTGGAACAAAAAACCCTGGTTTGCAGTGTTTGCTGGTTTCCATGCTTTAAATACTCCCATTGGGGCTGATTTCAAACTGCCAATATGATGTCACTGAATGCAGACTTGAGAAGAAGAGTAGAGCCTGTATTAGCTAGCTGCAGGACATGACTGACTTCTCCCCTGGAGATGCGATGAGAATAAGGAAAGTAAGGCCAGGGACATATCTCTAATGCTACTTCCACCTCTATTTTTTGTTCTTTTAATCTATATGGCTCAACTAAAACACCTGTGACCAACTAGAGCTGTAACTATCCCCAATGCTCCTTTATAAATTCTCCTATGACTGCTGGCAATCAATGTATATTTTGCTCCAGAATAATAGATTAATTAAATTACTATGAGGCCATGCTACAATCAAGTCTAAAATTAACTGCATACTGTTTCCAATTCAAATTATTTATAGTCATCTCAAAGTTCTGCAATGACTTTCTTCACTCTGTATGAAAATCTCTAGGTCCATTCTAGGAAGGAAACCCAAAAAGGAGAGGATATATGTATACACCTGATGTGAAGAACCGACTCATTAGAAAATACTCTGATGCTAGGAAAGATTGAAGGCAGGAGGAGAAGGGGATGACAGAGGATAAGATGGTTGGATTGCATCACTGACTCAATGGAGATGAGTTTGAGCAAGCTCCGGGAGACGGTGTAGGATAGGGAAGTCTGGCATGCTGCAGTCCATGGGGTCGCAAAGAGTTAGACACAACTGAGCGACTGAACAACAAAAATAGCTGATTCACTTTGCTATACAGCAGAAACTAAACTAACACAACATTGTAAAGTAACTATATTTCAATTTTTAAAAGTTCTGCTATGAAATTCAATGACAATATTAAGGTATTTAAGTAATAAATGCCCACAACATATAATGTGTTCGTGCCAAGTCACTTCAGTCCTGTGATCAGTCTTTGCAACCCTATGGACCATAGGCTGCCAGGTTCATCTGTCCATGGGATTCTCCAGGCAAGAATACTGCCCCAAATCTAAATTCAAAATCTCTTCATTATTAAATTTCCAGGGAGAGGTTAAAATCCCAAAATTAAATTTCCCCGTAAGTAAAGTCTAAAGTCAAATTGCCTCACCCTTTTGAGTTAAAAATCCAAAGAAATTAGACTCTAAATTTATTCTGCCCAACTTCTCATTCTGGTTTGTCTCAGCCAGAGTCGCACTGCACAGTCAGGGCAGAGTCACACTTCCTCAGCATCTGCAGCCTGGGCTGCTTTCACCAAGAGACTGTGGCTCCTACAAGCCCTGCAAAGTGAAATGAGCTCGTCCTCTAAGGAGTTCAAAGGGTTTATCAGGGCACACAAGATGACCACAGCTTTGAATCCCACCTGCAAAATGTAGAAAACAAGCTCCTACCACAGATCCTAAATCAGATATCCAAGACAAAGTTATTTTCTCCAAGCTCAGGACTCAGTGTTACCAAAGGCAATGATAAAAACTCTGTAATGGTTGAAAGAATAAAAATAGTTGGAAAAAATTTTGACTGGGGCTTCACAAAACACCAGTGAAGTGATGTCAATTGTCCTGAGTCCATAACCTGTAAGCTCATCTGGGAGCAATTCCTTGAGAGATTAATGTGAAGCCCATGGATTCACCCCTGCTGGGAGAGAATTCCACCTCTGCTCACCCTGAGAGTGGCAGTGAGTATTGGCACCCTCGTGAATAGTTTAGTAATACGGGATGTTGGCAAAGCCCATTACCGTGTCTTATTTGATACATCTTCCTTTTCCCTTCTGCATAATCAGATTCTCTTGATCCCCTCCATCCCTTTGCGCCTTCTATTTTTGACATCTCCTGTTTCTGAATCCCCTGGGGGCTCCTATGTAGTGACCTAGCCTCTGAAATACATTCAGGGCGGGAATGTTTGATTCTTGGCCCCAGAGGTGGCTGCCACCGCCTCTTCCTGAAGAATTGTTCAGGCTGATAAAGGCCACTTGGGAAAGGTCTCTCTCCTGGCCTCGCATTTATTGGTAATCACCCTGAGCAGATCTCCAAACTGAAGTGGTTGTTGATGCTTCTGAATCTCAGCCCATGGGGCCAAATACACTACTTAAGAAATAACTTCATCAGCTTTCAATGCTCTGGGCCATCTCTGAACAGCATTCTTTCTGCCACATCATTTTCTTAGGTAATTAGCAAAGCCAGAGCCAACTTGGGAAGGGGTGATGTGACTTAAGTGAAAAAGAAATGATAAAATATACTTGTTAGTCAAATGTAGGACCCCTTTTCAACCAGACTTCCACTACTAAGTCCCCTTGAATACAGAAATTCCAGCACCATCACCACTGGTCATTAGTACACTTCAGCTACAGCTCTCTTTTTGTGACAAGAACTATTAATAATGCAGGTGTAATTGATGTGTAAGGGGATGATATCAATGTAGTATAGATGTTGCGTCATTGTTTTTTCCCAGTCAGTTACTATTTTCCACCACCAAGTAACAGCAACTATCACAAGAACACCAAAACAAGGGAATACAGGTAACTGAAAGGATGCAGAACCAGATATTCTTCCTCAATCCATCTGGCCATGTGCTCTGTCTTAGAAGTACTTACCGTGCTATCTTTTCTCATCTTGGTGCATTTTGCCTTTATCTCCACTACTCAACATTTACTTATACACCTTTCCATCAAGTTAGATTTATCTTCTTTTAAGGTTAAGTCCAATATTTGGTTATTGTAACTTAAGATATGTGTGATAGTAGTTTTACTGGAATAGTCATTGTTTTTGACATTGAGCCAATTACATCATTGCATAAGTCAACATTCAAAAAAAACTAGGATCGTGGCATCCATTCCCATCACTTCATGGCAAATCGAAGGAGAAAAAAAGAAGCAGTGACAGATGGGCTTCCCTGATACCTCAGTTAGTAAAGAATCCACCTGCAATGCAGGAGAGTCCGGTTTGATTCCTGGGTTAGGATGATCTTCTGGAGAAGACATAGGCTATCCACTCCAATATTCTTGGGCTTCCCTTGTGGCTCAGCTGGTAAAGAATCCACCTGCAATGCAGGAGACCTGGGTTGGATCCCTGGGTTGGGAAGATCCCCTGGAGAACAGAAAGGCTACCCACTTCAGCACTCTGGCCTGGAGAGTTCCATGGACTGTATAGTCCATGGGGTTGCAAAGAGTCGGACATGACTGAATGACTTTCACTTTCAGTGACAGATTTTATTTTCTTGAACTCCAAAATCACTGCAGATGGTGACTGCAGCCATAAAATCAAAAGATGCTTACTCGTTGGAAGGAGAGTTATGACAAACTTAGTACATTAAAGAGCAAAGACTTTACCTACAAAGGTCTGTATAATCACATCTGTGGTCTTTCCAGTAGTCATGTATGGATGTGAGAGTTGGACCATAAAGAAAGCTAAGCGCTGAAGAATTGATGCTTTTGCACTGTGGTGTTGGAGAAGACTCTTGAGAGTCCCTTGGACTGCAAGGAGATCAAACCAGTCCATCCTAAGGAAATCAGTCCTGAATATTCATTGGAAGGACTGATTCTGAAGCTGAAGCTCCAGTACTTTGACCACCTGATGCAAAGAACTGACTCACTAGAAAAGACCCTGATGCTGGGAAAGATTGAAGGCAGGAGGAGAAGGGGACAACAGAGGATGAGATGCTTGGATGGCATCACTGACTCAATGGACATGAGTTTGAGCAAGCTCTGGGAGTTGGTGATGGACAAGGAAGCCTGGCGTGCTGCAGTCCATGGAGTCGCAAAGAGTTGAACATGACTGAGTGACTGAACTGAACTGAGGCAGCCTACAAATAAACAAACCCTTTAGGTGATGACACATTGAAGAGGGAGGGAAAGCAGTCACAACAGAGCTGAGGCAAGATTCCAATACATGCAACAAACAAATACTGAAGAGCCTGACACACAGGGAGAGACAGGTTTAATCTCCGAGGTTTGCCCTTCAGGACCTGCACACTAAGAGGAGCACAATGGACCTCGGAGCCATACCTGGGGCTTGGTGAAGATTTCACGTGCACCTCCAATTTCCCTGGTGGTTCAGATGGTAAAGAATCGACCTGCAAAGCAGGAGACCCAGGTTCGATCCCCAGGTTGGGAAGATTCCCTGGAGAAGGGAATGGCTCCCCACTCCAGTATTCTTGCCTGGAGAATTCCATGGACAGAGGAGCCTGGCTGGGCTACAGTCCATGGGGTTGAAAAGAGTAATGACTGAGTAACAACTGAGTAACTAACACTTTTCATGCTCGCGTGCACCTCAGATATTGGTGTCCTCCAAGGTCAAAAGGTTAGGACCAAAAGTCCCACCATGACAAACCCATAACCCCAACTGGTGACAACACAGTCCCACAAGTTCACATCTCCAATGTCCCCCACCAAAGACTGATTCTTATCAAAGTTATCACCAAAGGACTCCTGCTCCTGCCCAAGACAATGCTGGCTTCTGTCCTCATAGAGAATCCCTTCTTCCTCCAGACTCCTCCTCGCTGGGGGGTTCCCACCCACCCATAGCACTGCAGTGTCTAGGGCAGACTCGTGGGCCCACACAGAGGTGCTTTGGACCAGGAGAGCTCTATAGAATCTTGAAAAACATATCAGAACCACCCACAAGCCCACTACACATTTCAATCTTTCCTTTAAAGAGAAGGACCTCATTTTCTTGCTCCAGGATGTTATTTGCCTATATATCATGGGTGAGGCTAGTACAGACTCTGACACACACCATGCACCAGGCCATGAGTGGCTCCTCTAAATCCACCGCCAGTGCAGCAAAGGAATCATGTGACTCGACGGGGAACACAAAGGCTTCCCTTCCCATGTCTATGAGGGAGAAAAGGAGAGAGAGGAAAGAAGTCAGACAATGTGGAACACAAAGATCTCTTCTCTCACTTCTCCATAAAATTAGGTGACCACATACCCTGCTCTCTCCCCTGTCCCTCCCCCATGCTAAGAGTTCCCTGGACCTGCTTTGAGCAACCTCAGGTCCCTCAGTCCAGACCACGGGCACAGTCTTGGCCAAATTCTAGCTCTTTTGGCAAAGAAACCTGAAGGTTAATGAGCAACATGGTAATAGCTTCACCACGTCTGCTTACCGTGCCACATGCAATCGGGTCTTGAGGGTAAGTCCGTGAAGAGGATGTGGGAGACTGATGTCCAGGGCCTCGGTAATTCAAATGCCACTCTCTCAAGACCTACTCCGTTCTGAGTTTATACCCACAGCACAGGGGCTTCCCAGGTGGCGATGGTGGTAAAGAACCCTCTACCAATGCAGGAGATGTAAAAGACAAAGGTTCAATCCCTGGGTCAGGAAGATCTCCTGGAGGAAATCATGGCAACCCACTTCAGTATTCTTGCTAATCCCATGAACAGAGAAGCCTGGATGGCTACAGTCCAGAGGGTTGACAAGAGTCGGACACAACTGAAACGATTTAGCACACTCTCAGGCACATCTCCAACACAGAGGTGTCAGTTCTGGTGTATGAATGATTTCCCAGACTCACTCCTTTGGGGCCAGGAGTCAAGGTTCCAGGGCTGAAGGTAGCAGAATCATTCTAGAAAATGGACATTGATTGGGGCTGCATTGCTGGAATCCCAGCTCTGGGAGAAAATGATAGAAAACCTGGATAAGCAGGGGAAGCCAGTTGTGTCTCCCCCAGAGAAGGCAATGGCACCCCACTCCAGTCTTCTTGCCTGGAGAATCCCAGGGACGGGGGAGCCTGGTGGGCTGCCGTCTGTGCGGTCGCACAGAGTCGGACACGACTGAAGCGACTTAGCAGCAGCAGCCGCAGTTGTGTCTTCCCAGGCTCTGCTACACGCTGCCCACATGGCCCCTCTTGGAGGTCTAGGGAGGTAAAAGCTGAGCCAAAAGCAATAAAGCCTTCACTTGCATTTTATGGAATAGGCATGCCTCCCCTCACCAAGGGTTGTGGCTGGGGTCCCTGGATACACACCCTGCATAGGCATGGAAGGAAACGATCACTGTGCAAAGAAAGTTTTAAAACGGCACACAGATTCAAAGCTTTATCAGAAAAAGGAAGGAAATCAACAGGAAGTCTGTGTGGGTTATGTATTAGAGATTCCTGTGACTACAGAGTTCCTGTTCCAGGAGGTACAGATTCAAAGTCAAGGGAGATAAAATGTATTGGGACAAGACCAAAGGATGTCTATGTCTCCATACTATGGTCTGAATTCCCATCCTGCTCCCCATTTCTCCACTCCTGGGTCTCCAGGGAACAACCTGAGCAGAGAGCTCATGCCTCAGGGGAAAACACAATTGAACATCAGAGACAGAAAAGACGTTAGAGGTTATCTAGCCTCGACACCTCGGAGATGTCAGATGACTTGTCTGAAACCACACAGCCTGGTGTTCCTCACTGTCCCAGTGCTACTGCTCTTCCTTATCCTACTGGGAGGACCTGGAAGGGCAGGGCACGTACCCTATCCACATTCAGGCAATGACAGGGCCTCCTTCGGAATTGTTCACTGATGAATAGCAGCCTTAAAAGTACCCTTATTGGGCAACCACCTTGCCCAATGCTCTTTTATAATTGAGGACCCTAAGGCCCCAACAGTTCTTACATCCTTATCACAGACCCTATGGATTCAACCTGTTTCATCTGTTCTTTGTTGTCTTAAATCAGAAATAAAACTCAGAAGAGAGTCAGGGTTGTCTTAAAGCAAAAGACAAGGTTTATTGTTTGTGAGGTTGTGCAAGGTTTGCAAACTGGAGATACATACTGAAAATACATCCCTGGAGGGTGAAGGGGATGAGGAATTTTTTAGAAGCAAAAGCTGCAGAAGTCACAGTTGGGGGAACTGCAAAGAGGATTGTGTGGCTCTTGCAGCCTGACCATAAGTCTTAACAGTCTAACCGCAAGTCTTCAATGATTGGCTATCACTGGAGCTTCTCATTGGAGGCTTTTTCAGGTACAAGCCTTAGGAGAAGCAGAAGTCCTTTATAGTTGTTTGTGGTTTTTCTAAGAACACAGAATACATGACTGAACCCCAGATCTGTCATGACTGTCTGATTCCATTTTATTTTGGGTCCCTGATAGCCACACAACGTCCATTTCCTTTGTTTTCCACAGGAGGTTCCTCTTCTTTCCACTTTTCCTTAGGGGATTATTTTATTTCATTTTTACATCTTCAAAGACCTACTTGGTCTCTTGGGCTTCTCACTTGATTTGTCGCAGAGTCAATGTCCCTCAGCAGTTCCATCCCATTTATTTGCTTTTCCCCCTCCAGGTATTACAGACGTTGGCTCTAGGTTTTGCTTTTGTTTGCTACAATAAACAGTAATGAAACAGACATAAGGAAAGAAAAATAACTAACATGAGATGTTGCATGAAATCTGATACAGTACTCATAGAAAAAGTTGTCTAGATTCTTTCCAGGTTCTTCTTTCACAAACATCATTCTTTAGAGTTTTATGAGTTAATCTGGCCCTCACCAAGAGAGTCACTTCATCTCTGGCTACAGGACTCAAGGATCATCTTACCTCCCTTCATAGGGATAGGACAACATCTCTATGGGTCAGCTACTCCAGTTTCCAGGAGATATCTAGACCACAATGTTAACTATCAGATACACACACACACACACACACACACACACACACACACACACACACACGGGCTTCCCCAATGACTCAAGCAGTAAAGTGCAAGAGACTCAGTTTCAATCCTTGGGTTGGGAAGATCCCCTGGAGGAGGAAATGGCACTCACTCCAATATTCTTGCCTGGAAAATCCCACAGACAGAGGAGCCTTGAGGGCTACAGTCCATGAGGTCACAAAGAGTTGGACACAACTGAGCAACTGAGTACAGCATTTCTCTCTCTCTCTCTCTCTCTCACACTCTCTCTCACACACACACACACACACACTTAGTGTAAAGTCTGTTCAGCATGAAGTGCAAGGCAACAGTGTTGGTAATTTCTACTGAAGGCCACAGTGGTAAATTTTGTAAACTAATTTGGTTCACTCAAGACCCACATCCTAACTTGCCTTCCTAACCTATCCTACTTGGAAAGCTAAAAGCTACATCTCCGAGATTTCATGTTGCTAAGGTTCCACATGTGACATAAGCTTTGCCAAGCAATAACACTCACAGATATTTGGATGTGCAAAGACTTTCTAGCGAATAGATTTGGAAACCCTCAACTTCCACGTGAGTCTTTCCTGGTACTGAGCCCTCTGAGCACACATTTGTTCCTGAGGCGTCTCCTAGGCTGTGCTTTCCTACCTCCTGCTTCATGTTAAAAATAAAAGGCACAGCCTCACCACAGCTTTCAGACTGATTAGCTTCTAAAGAACACACCTTTCTCTTTCTTCACATGTATGAAGTTACAATATCTGATCAAGTTAATGGAATGATTTCTGATACTAATACATGATTCTGACTTACTTCTGAAAGTCAAATCCCAGAATTTGATATATGTGTTCACACATATCATGCCATTTATGGCATTGTTTCATAACATTTTAGCTTCACATTACATTGGATTATTACAAAGTAAGTATGAGAATTAGCACAATTGATATGTTACCTTTTTATCATTTATTATATGTAATTTATTATAAAAATGAATAATCATTTTCACTTTACATCACTTTAATCTAGACCTTAATGATTTGAGTAATCTCTATCACAAGAGACTTTCCATAATTTATTTCTTTATATAGATTTTGGAAATATAAATCTATGTAGTTAAATGTATTCCTTGAAAATATAAACTTAATTATTCACAAATAAAAAGTACATTGTTTTTAACATATACAATTATAATCTGGTTGTATGGTTGTAATGGAAAATCTTGAGATGAAATTTTTCTAATACCTCAGTAATATTAAAACTCAGTGGTAAAATTTCACCTTTTGATATAAAAAAAATTTAACTAAATGTTATGATGGGTTGAATTGTGTCCCACTAAAAGATAAATATTGAAATCCTAACACCCTAGTGCTCCCTTGGTGGTAAAGAATCCACCCGCAATGCAGGAGATGCAAGCGTGCAGGAGAAGCGGGTTAGATTCCTGGGTAGAGAAGATCCCCTGGAGAAGGAAATGGCAATGCACTCCAGTATTCTCCTGGAAATCCCATGGACAGAGGAGTCTGGTGGGCTACAGTCCATGGAGTCTCAAGAGTAGGGCATGGCTTAGCAATTAAACCACTACCACTTCAGCACCTCGGAATGTAATTTTATTTGGATATAGGGCTTTAGCTACATTAAGATGAGGTCATACTGAAGTAGAATGGGCCCGCACTAATTACTACTGGTGTTCTTGTGGGAAGACAGACACACAGAGAGGATGCCCCATAACAAAGGCAGAGACTAGAGGTATGCAACTGCAAACTAAGGAAAACCAAGGACTGCTGGCAAATCACCAAAAGCTGGGGAGAGGAAAGGATTTCCCTGCAGGTTTCAGAGGTAACATGGCCCTGCTGACACCTTGATTTCAGATTTCTAGCCTCTGAAACTGTGAGACAGTCAATTTCTGTTGTTTTAAGCCCTCCAAGTTGTGTACTTTGTTACAGCAGCCGCAGGAAACTAATACAGATGTGTTTTATACAAATGTGAGTTCTGTTTGAATTGTACTGTCACTTTAGAGTAACAGAAGTCAGCATTTCATATATATATACCATATAAAATATTTTTAAATTGCCTGTCTATAGCTAAGAAAGAATCAGATATTAAAGAAAGCAGACTGAGGATTCCCCTGGACACAGGAAACCAATAGTTTGGGCACTTCTATAAGAGACCAAAGTTCTAACAAAAACACGACAGTTTTTCAATCAACAGTCCAAGAACTACCAAAAAAGCAAAACGGCAAAGCTAAACAATAAATTTTACACAGAACGTGTTCTTCTTTCTAATTACAATTCTGCTTTGTGATCATCATCATAAAAATTGTCAAACAATAGTATGAAAAATCTCTCTAATGCAATGTGCAATAATTATTTACAAAATGTAAATCAATTAATTCTTTGTAAGGAAAGCTAAGGGCACTGGTAAAATTATCACTAAGGTTAACATTAAAAAGTTATTAGACTTGGCTTGGAGAGCATCATAAGAATTAACATTGCTCATTAGGTCACTGTTTTTCTAGTGAAAAATAGAAAATATTACATAAATATGGAAAAGGTTATAATACCAGGTACACCTTTGATAGGTAAAAAGATTTTATATACCAAGTCTGTCATTGCCATTAAATCAATTCCTATTCTAACACTACTGTAACTTGAATAGTTAATGAAATTATTGAATAATAATAATAGAAAACAGCTCTGTTCTACTACAGCTACCATAGTACTACATGCCATACACTGTTCTAAGTGCATTCCCATATTAACCCAATTAGTCCTTACAAGTCAAGGTAGGTACATAATCCCCATCTTACAGATGAGGAAACTGAGGCACTGAGAAACTGTTCACCAGATTATGATAAAGGTTGTGATAGACAGATTTCCTATGCCTTTCAGATAAGGAAAATACACAGGTGTTTTCAGTTAATAAATTGTGTCCACTTTTATGGAGAAGAAAATGCATGCACAGGTGGCTCAGTGATATTATTTTTTAAATTTGGAACTTTTATTCACATTGATTCAGCTTATCCTAGGAATGGGCATAACAGTCTTTATAAACAAAACTGCTATTCAGGCCAGCTTGCTGGGTCTGTGACCTGCCCTTAGAAGAGCCCCACCTTTTAAAAGTTAGTGCTGGCTTTCAGGATCTGATGCTCCCATCCTGAAATACTTAATTTTTGAAAAAAGGGCCCCACATTTCCACTTTGCACTGAGCCCTTCAAATTATGCAACTGGTCTTGATTGTTTCAGTGACTACACAGAAATTGGTTTGTTGTTTTTTTTTAATCCATGCTTTAAACTTGCTTTAGCTTGGGAACATGATTTTATTGATAAACAAGCTTTAGCTGCAAAAAAAAAAGAGTTCTGACTTGTAGGGAGTATTGAATGGTGCTATTTAAATTGTAAATATTATAACATCAAGGGAGTTAAGACTGTATCTTTTTAAATTGATGTGTGAGGAAATAGGTTCATCTTATCCCCAGCTAGTTGCTGAATTTAGAAGTGAGCTGGTTGTCATGGGGACACATAATAGCATGTTTATTTGGATTGAATATGAAGTCAGCTTTTTTCTGACAGAAAAGAAGTTGATTTGGCTGAATGGTATGACAATGGATGGTGGCTCTGTTCATTAGATAACATAAACATATGTCTCAGTTTGCCCAAGGCGGCTGTTTAAGCCTGTTGTCCTGGCATGAGAGTAGCCTACCACCATCAGGTTTTATGGTGGATAATTTCCATAAATTGACTGAGCTAAATTTCCAGAACCAATATTTTTTACCCCAAAAAAAGTACATCTTGAATGTATGTTATCAAAATGTTATAGAATTAATATTCAAAATGTTCTAAACTTTTCTAAGTAAAACAGATACTTTTAAAAGGCTATAAAATTAAGTGACATTGATAAGTCTTAATAAGCCTCTCCTGTGTAATTCAGAGAAATTGAAAATTAAGAAGGAAGTCCTTTTGCAAGATAGGTTTTTTAAATGTTTTTTGTTATCAACAAAAGGAAAAAGTTAATCTAATCAGCTGATAGAGCATTACGTGTGATTTTATGACAGAGAACTTGTGATCTGCATATAGCTTGGAAGGAGTTCAAAGGATTAGCCAACGTGCAAGTATAACACTTGTTTTGAACTCATCTACTTATTTATGTGAACAAAGTTTCTCAGAAAGTACATTTTTAAATTTGGGGGGTGGGAAGATAGAACTGATGTTGAAGCCAACTCATCATTGCTATAAGTAATATTGATATCAGTTCAGATCAGTCACTCAGTCGTGTCCGACTCTTTGTGACCCCATGAATCACAGCACACCAGGCCTCCCTGTCCATCACCAACTCCCAGAGTTCACTGAGACTCACATCCATCGAGTCAGTGATGCCATCCAGCCATCTCATCCTCTGTCGTGCCCTTCTCCTCCTGTCCCAAATCCCTCCCAGCATCAGGGTCTTTTCCAATGAGTCAACTCTTCGCATGAGGTGGCCAAAGTACTGGAGTTTCAGCTTTAGCATCAGTCCTTCCAAAGAAATTCCAGGGCTGATCTCCTTCAGAATGGACTGGTTGGATCTCCTTGCAGTCCAAGGGACACTCAAGAGTCTTCTCCAACACCACAGTTCAAAAGCATCAATTCTTCGGTGCTCAGCCTGCTTCACAGTCCAACTCTCACATCCATACATGACCACAGGAAAAACCATAGCCTTGACTAGACGAACCTTTGTTGGCAAAGTAATGTCTCTGCTTTTGAATATGCTATCTAGGTTGGTCATAACTTTCCTTCCAAGGAGTAAGCGTCTTTTAATTTCATGGCTGCAGTCACCATCTGTAGTGATTTTGGAGCCCAGAAAAATAAAGTCTGACACTGTTTCCACTGTTTCCCCATCTTTTTCCCATAAAGTGGTGGGACCGGATGCCATGATCTTCGTTTTCTGAATGTTGAGCTTTAAGCCAACTTTTTCACTCTCCTCTTTCACTTTCATCAAGAGGCTTTTGAGTTCCTCTTCACTTTCTGCCATAAGGGTGGTGTCATCTGCATATCTGAGGTTATTGATATTTCTCCCGGCAATCTTGATTCCAGCTTGTGTTTCTTCCAGTCCTGCGTTTCTCATGATGTACTCTGCATATAAGTTAAATAAACAGGGTGACAATATACAGCCTTGACGAACTCCTTTTCCTATTTGGAACCAGTCTGTTGTTCCACGTCCAGTTCTAACTGTTGCTTCCTGACCTGCATACAAATTTCTCAAGAGGCAGATCAGGTGGTCTGGTATTCCCATCTCTTTCAGAATTTTCCACAGTCTATTGTGATCCACACAGTCAAAGGCTTTGGCAGACATATAAACTATTTGGGAAAAAAAGAATAAAACTAGTCATTGGAAGTTGAATTAGGGAAAAAAATTTTATAAAGTCTGAAACTCTAATATTTTGGCCACCTGATGCAAAGAGCTGACTCACTGGAAAAGACCCTGATGCTGGGAAAGATTGAGGGCAGGAGGAGAAGGGGACGACAGAGGATGAGATGGTTGGATGGCATCACCGACTCGATGGACATGGGCTTGGGCGCACTCTGGGAGTTGGTGATGGACAGGGAGGCCTGGCATGCTGCAGTTCATGGGATCTCAAACAGTCAGACACAACTGAGCAATTGAACTGAACTGAAAGTGACTTTTCCCCCAAATACTTACTAAGACTGTAAGTAACTTTCTAGAGGAGAAAACTAGTCAACATCATGATTGTTAAGTGATCAAACTTAGCAGCACTAGTAATGAGACAAATTCAAATTGCATACTCATGGCTACATTCAGGGAGTGAAAAAATGTCTGTCCCATGATAGTATTGTCAAAAACAACTGAATTATATTCATGAGGAAACAACTAACAAAGCCCAATAGAGGGATATTCTATGGTTTTATTAGCTTGAGAGTTGGACTATAAAGCTGAGCACAGAAGAATTGATGCTTCTGAACTGTGGTGTTGGAGAAGACTCTTGAGAGTCCCTTGGACTGCAAGGAGATCCAACCAGTCCATCCTAAAGGAGATCAGTCCTGGGTGTTCATTGGAAGGACTGATGTTGAAGCTGAAACTCCAATACTTCGGCCACCTGATGCAAAGAGCTGACTCATTTGAAAAGACCCTGATGCTGGGAAAGATTGAGGGCAGGAGGAGAAGGGGATGACAGAGGGTGAGATGGTTGGATGGCATCACCTACTCAATGGAGATGGGTTTGGGTGAACTCTGGGAGTTGGTGATGGACAGGGAGGCGTGGCATGTTGCAGTTCATGGGGTCACAAAGAGTCAGACACAACTGAGCAATTGAACTGAACTGAAAGTGACTTTTCCCCCAAATACTTACTAAGACTGTAAGTAACTGAGCGACTGAACTGAAACTGAACTGAACTAATCGGCAAAAGTGCCAGTGTCGTAAAAGTAAAGTAAGTGCAAGGACTTCTTTCAGACTGAAGGAGACTAAAGAGACATGACAACTAAAAGAGATGTGAGATCTAGACTAGACCCTTTGGCTACAAAAAGGACATGTTTGGAACAACTGGTGAAATTTGAAGAGAGACTGAGAATAGAATGTTAGTACAGTATCAGTGGCAGTTTCTTGGTTTTGACAGTTGTATGGTTGTATAGTTACAGATGATTGGATAGTCCTTGTTTGTAGGAATTATACATTAAAGAATTGGGGGATAATAGGTTTTCATGTTGGTAGCTTGTTCTCAAATGGTTCAAAAAACAAAAAGTTCTTTGTATTAATTTGTGGGGTGGGGGGAAATCTACCTTCAATGGATCCTGCGTTAACTCAGAGAAAATCAAAGTTCTTCAGATGACCAGTAAGTCCATCCACGATCTACCCTCTCTCCTCCACTTGAACATCATCTCTCACAAATTCCCTGCTTATGCACTTCATGCCAGCCACACAAGTCTTTTTGTTTTTCCTCAAACCCATCAGTCACACTCTCACCCTAAGGCCTTTGCCTTGGTTGTTCCCTCTGGGAACAACCTGGGAAATGCACTTCCCCCAGAATTCTACCTGGCCACCATATCCTTCAAGACTGATTCAAATGTCATCTTTCCAGTGGGGCCTACCAGAACCACTTTACTGCAAAAGACAAGCCACTGCTCTGCAACAACCTGGAGGGCAGGAGTGGGGAGGCAGGAAGGAGGGGGTTCAGGATGGAGGGGGCACATATACACCCATGGCCGATTCATACTGATGTATGGCAAAAACCACCTCAATGTTGTAAAGTAACTATTCTCCAATTAAAATAAATTTAAAAAAATTTTTTAAGTCCAACTTTCTACACTCTTGATTCCCAAGCCCTGCTGTAGTTGTGTTCGGTCTTGTTCTTTGTTTTGTTTCAGAGGATTATCTGCTTCTATATATCAGGCAATATCATCATAAATTATGTTTATTACTCATTGTCTGCATCTCCCACCAGAATGTAAGCTCCAAGGGGAGAAGGACTTCTGTTTTCTTCACTGATTTATCGCAAGTTCTTGGGACAGTGTCTCGCACATAAATATTCATGGAATAAATTAAAGAATTTCCATTTCTAGGTGAAGGTTAAGATAGATTTGAAATAATAACTTGTAGCTTTTGACTGTTTTAATTCCTTGAAATAAAATTTTAAAAAGAGGAAGTAAAGAGTAGGACTACCATTTCTGTCAACAAAACAGACTTTAAAAGTTTTAAATATAAAAGATTTAGAAATTCTGGGTGAAATATAACAAACATGCTTTAAAATGCATAGCTGAACTACAAAAAAAGGCAAAGAAAGTCTCGAGAGACAAGATAAAAAGAAGAGGAAATGCTAGAGTGCAAAATAATAAGGACATGTGGTGATCTCAGTTGCCCAAGTCCAGGCTTCAGGGACAGGAGACAGCGCGGTCTTCACACAGCTATGGAGCAGGAACGGAGACTATCCCCTCACCCCAGCTACAAACCACACACAGCGCCTGTCGTGCCAAGACCAACTTGGTCCTACATCCTCACTGAAATGGTTACAGAAACAGGACAGCATTTTAAAGGAATTAGCACCGGTTAGAAAACAAAGACCGAAGGCGAAGGCTGGAAGACTCATTTAACCATTGCTAATGAAGAATCTTTTAAAGGGAGACATGGCAGAGTAAGGTATTGACCTCAGTAGTTTAAGAAGTCATGTAAAACCAGCCATCACATTTCATCAGATTAGGAAAAGGAGAGTAAATCTTTATGTATATACTGTTAAAAAAATGTAATCTCGCCTTTCAAAACTTGTAAATGGATTAAGTTTCTATTCCTTAAAAACCAATGGAGCCCAGAAACTAAGGAAATGCTCAAAATAAATAAATAATAACCCACAATGATAGAGGACACAGAAGCCAACAGAAAGCTGGAACAATTTGGCCAACAAAATAAAGTTGTTTTGGATTATAGACCAACATGTAAAATAAATACCTATGTGTCCACACTGAGATATATGATTGAGTAAATAAATACATGGGAAGAAAAAACAAAGATCTCACACAGAAGAATTTCAAATCATATTATATGCATATTCCACCCTCAGCTTCCCAGGTGGCTCTGTGGTAAAGATCTGCCTGCCAGTGCAGGAGCTACAAGATGTGGGTTCAGTCCCTAGGACAGGAAGATTCCCTGGAGGAGGAAATGACAACCCATTCCAGTATTATTGCCTGGAAAATTCTATAGACAGCAGAGCCTGGCAGGCTACAGTCCATGGGGTGGCAAAGAGTTGGACACGACTGAGTGACTAAGCACACAGCATCCTCAAGGAGGAGAGGAAGCAAGGAGGAGAAGTATACCATCCCACCCCTTAAGTGTGGGCTACAAGGAATGTGGAAGTGTGGAGGCTGGAGGGGAGAGTAAGTTTACAGTGGAGAAACCTGACAACCACTATCATTTCATGGTAAATAGATGGGGGAAGGTGGAAACAGTGACAGACTTTATTGTCTTGGGCTTCAAAACCACTGCAGATGGTGACTGCAGCCACAAAATTAAAAGACACTTGCTCCTTGGAAGAAAAGCTATGACAAGACTAGACAGTTTTAAAGAGCAGAGATATCACTTTGCCAACAAAGGTCCATATAGTCAAAGCTATGGTTTCCCCAGTAGACATATACAGATGTGAGAGCTGGACCATAAAGAAGCATGAGTGCCAAAGAATTGATGCTTTCAAAGACTCTTTGAGAGTCTGGTGGACTGCCAGGAGATCAAACCAGTCAACCCTAAAGGAACTCAACCCTGAATATTCACTGGAATGACTGATGCTAAAGCTGAAGCTCCAATATTTTCGCCACCTGATGCAAAGAGCTGACTCACTGGAAAAGACTTTGATGCTGGGAAAGATCGAGGGCAGGAAGAGAAGCAGGTGACAGAGGATGAGATGGTTGGATGGCATTATCGACTCAATGGACATGAGTTTGAGCAAACTCTGGGAGATAGTGAAGGACAGGGAAGTCTGGTGTGCTGCAGTCTATGGGATTGCAAAGAGTCGGACACACTTAGTTACTGAACAACTGTAACCTCTGCCCAGTAGTCAAAGTCAGCATCACAGCCACAAATCATGTGCATTGTTTGTACTCTTGATATAATATGGTGAAAATGGCACTTTACCTCTGTGATAGTCCTCCCCAAAACCCATAAGCACAGTCTAATCCTGAGAAAAACATCAGACTATTTCCAATAGATGAGAATTCTATAATATACCTGACCAGTACTCTTTAAAACTGCCAAGGTCATCAAAAACCAGAAAGGTTTAAGAACCTGTCATAGTCAGTTCAGTTCAGTCTCTCAGTCATGTCCAACTCTGCAACCCCATGAATCGCAGCACACCAAGCCTCCCTGTCCATCACCAACTCCCGGAGTTCACTCAAACTCATGTGCATTGAGTCGGTGATGCCATCCAGCCATCTCATCCTCTGTCGTCCCCTTCACCTCCTGCCCCCAATCCCTCCCAGCATCAGGGTCTTTTCCAATGAGTCAACTCTTCGCATGAGGTGGCCAAAGTATTGGAGTTTCAGCCTCAGCATCAATCCTTCCAATGAACACCCAGGACTGATCTCCTTTAGGATGGACTGGTTGTATCTCCTTGTAGTCCAAGGGACTCTCATGAGTCTTCTCCAACACCACAGTTCAAAAGCAACAATTCTTCGGTGCTCAGCTTTCATCACAGACCAACTCTCACATCCATACATGACCACTGAAAAACCATAGCCTTGACTAGACGGATCTTCGTTGGCAAAGTAATGTCTCTGCTTTTCAATATGCTATCTAAGTTGTTCATAACTTTCCTTCCAAGGAGTAAGCGTCTTTTAATTTCACAGCTGCAATCACCATCTGCAGTGATTTTGGAGTCCCAAAAATAAAGTCTGACACTGTTTCCCCTGTTTCCCCATCTATTTCCCATGAAGTGATAGAACCAGATGCCGTGATCTTCGTTTTCTGAATGTTGAGCTTTAGGCCAACTTTTTCACTCTCCTCTTTCACTTTCATCAAGAAGCTTTTTAGTTCCTCTTCACTTTCTGCCATAGGGGTGGTGTCATCTGCATATCTGAGGTTATTGATATTTCTCCCGGCAATCTTGATTCCAGCTTGTGCTTCTTACAGCCCCGCGTTTCTCATGATGTATTCTGCATAGAAGTTAAATAAGCAGGGTGACAATATACAGCCTTGACGTACTCCTTTTCCTATTTGGAACCAGTCTGTTGTTCCATGTCCAGTTCTAACTGTTGCTTCCTGACCTGCATATAGTTTCTCAAGAGGCAAATCAGGTGGTCTGGTATTCCCATCTTTTAGGGCGCCTAAAGAGACTTGACAACAAAATGCAATGAGCATTTGTTGGGAGCAATCTTGGAACAGAGAAAGGACGTTAGGTAAAAACTTTAAAAATCTGTGTAAACCAAGAACTTAATTAATTAAATGTGTTGATGTTTGTTCATTAATTATAACCAACACATCATATTAAAGTAAAAGGTTCATAAGAGGGGAGATCATTGGGAGGGGGAGTATATTGGGAATTCTTTGAACTATCTTCCCAATTTTTCTATAAATCTAAAACTGTCCTCAAATGTAAAGTCTATGATATAGACTTAGAGAATGAACTTATTGTAACCAAGGGGAAGGATGGGGGGAAGGGATATTTAGAGAGTTTGGGATGGACAGGTACATACTACTGCACTTGAAATGGACAACCAACAGGGACCTATTGTATAGCACAGGGAATTCTACTCAATGTTATGTGGCAGCCTGGATGAAAGGAGAGTTTGGGGGAGAGTGGATACTTGTATATGTATGGCTGAATCCCTTTATTGTGCACCTGGAACTATCCCAACATTCTTAATCCACTATACTATGATACAAAATAAAGAGTTTTTTAAAAAGTACCAAAAAGGAAAGTCTATGAAAAAATAGTGGTAATAAAAATAAATGGAGCTTAACAATTAGAATATCTATCATTATTTTATCATCATTATTAAACTGAGAAATTTCTACCTTTATGTCCAACAATAATTTACAGGAAATACCACATACAGAGGAACATATTAAACTATGCCATGAGAAATTCAATCAGCAAAATGATCTAGTACCTTCAATAAATAAATTGCAAAAGAAAAAGTGACAAATGAGAACCCTAAAGAAGCAGAGATTTAGGAGACATATAAACCAATCAAATGTGAGGACCTTATTTGCATCTTATTTAAACAAGCAAACTTCCTTGTTCTATTTTTCCATTGTATCATTTGTGTTTCCTCAGTCAGCTCTGCCAAATGAACCATCTGCACACAACCCCACATCTCAGGGTCTTCTTTGGGGAAATCCAAACAAGGACACCCATCATTAAGAGACTGGTTAAAGAATATAAAAAAGAATGTATTGAGATATATATATGTATAACTGAATCATTTTGCAGTATAGCAGAAATTAACACAACATTGGAAATCAACTATCCTTCAATAATTCCTTTCCTTCCCTTCTCTGGATTGGGACGATCCCCTGGAGGAAGGCATGGCAACCCACTCCAGTATTCTCGCCTGTAGAATCCCATGGACAGAGGAGCCTGGTGGGCTACAGTCCACAGGGTTGCAAAGAGTCGGATATGACTGAAGCAACTGAGCACAAGCATACATCCTTTAATACAGAAAAGAAAAGAGGTTGAGTAAGTAAACTAAGGTACAGCCAGGTAATAGCTTATTATAATTTAAAATAGTGAGTTGTTAGATCTGTATGTGTTATATGAAAAATCTCAAGAAATTTTCAAAAAATATTATTCTCTTTTTAAAATTTATTTTCGTATTCTTACTTTATTTCTTTAGTTTCCATGTCCCCTGCATTTGAAGTGCAGAGTCTTCATGGACCACTAGGGAAGTCCCTTATTCTCTTTCTATAAATGAATTAAAATAATAACATGCACATGTATCCGAGTACAAATAATCATTTTTTTGATGTTTTACATAAGAAAATTAACAATGATTATTTCTGGATAGTGGAACTTCTCATGTGGCAAAGATATTGTTGTGCCAGAAAAAAAGGCTCTCTGATTAAAAAAAAAAAAAATAGGTCCTAATTTATAGTATTTGCTCATCTCCGTGGTATAAGTATTCCCATCATGACTGATTTCAAGCTGTCAGTGACTTCACAACAGGCTCACAATAATTTCTGAATAACAATCCATTCTCATGAGCTAGTAGAATCAGCTCTAACACATCAGTGGGTGAGAACATGCATTCTTTATAACTTCCATGATAGGTGAATTCACTGTATGGACTGAATCCCGTGGACAAAGGAGCCTGGCATGCTACTGTCCATAGGTTCTCAAAGAATTGGACGTGACTGAAGTGACTTAGCATGCACGTGGCTATGAAGAGATAATACTAACTATGTGTCCTGTGATGCTAGCACAGCTGAGCATTTCGGGTGTCCCAGGTGGCTCAGTGGGAAAAGAATCCACCTGCAATGCAGGAGACATAGGAGACATGGGTTCAATCCCTGGGTTGGGAAGATCCCCTGGAGGAGGGCATGACAACCCACTCCAGTATTCTTGCCTGGAGAATTCCTTGGTCAGAGGAGACCGGTGGGCTATAGCCCATAGGGTTGCAAAGAGTCAGATATGACCGAAGCAACTGAGTACATGAGCACGACAGTGTCTTAAAACTAACTGAGCTATTTTCTCTCAGAGTGGCTACTACAGCCAGATAATAGATAATTATTGAATCTGCCCTAACTCTCCTACTGTCATTTATCAAAAGAATGTCTCCTTCCTGAATATAAAAGATTCAGTAGAAAAGAGCATTTATTTAGAAATCAAGAAACCTGCATTATCATCCTAACACAGATACTGTTGTGCGATAAAATCTTGAACAAATCATCTAATCTCTCTGGGCCTCCATGTCCTCATGGGTTTCTGAGGCCCTCTTTGGTTTTAAAAATCCTACAACTCTATTTTTTCTAGTGACCAAACCCTCTTAAAGAAGCTCATTGCTCTTGAGAATTCCTTAGACTCTCTGAAGTATTCCTGGGTCAGACAGAGAGAGGGAGGAGCCTCAGTGTAGACACCAGCAGGATAGCCCCAGACCCTGAGGCAGAAGTGGGAGGACCTGTCTCCAGCAGGCACAGGAAGGACCAGGCCCTCTGAGAGGTCCAGGGCTCAGGACCACAGCTGGGAACATCATCACATGTGTCCTACATCCGCACTGGCCAGTCCGGGAGGTCAGGGCTAAGGTCCCCAGCACCGTGGACACTGTTGATCCTTTCAGGGACAAGAGTGACTCCATCTTTGTATCTTCTTTGCTGCTGTTGTTGTTCAGTCACTAAGTCGTGTCCAACTATTTGCAGCCCTATGGACTACAGCACACTAGGCCTCCCTGTCCCTCACCATTTCCCAGAATTCGCCCAAGTTTGTGTCCACTGAATTGGTGATGTGATCCAACACTTTATCTTCCTCCAGAGACTGTTCTTTTGAATTTTTTAAAATATGTTTTTATTTATTCGGCTATACCAGGTCTTAGTTGCAGCATGCAGGACCCAGTTCTCTGACCAGGGGGCTAACCTCGACCCCCTGCACCGGGAGTGCCGAGTCTTAGCCACCGGACCACCAGGGAAGTCCCCAAAGACTGGTTCTTAAGAAAGTTCCTCCAAAGAACACTCCTCCTACTCTAAAATCATCTTTGCCTCTATCTCTTCAAAACGTTCTTTCTTCAGGATCTTCCTCACTAGAGAGTTTGTATTTGTACAAAACTCAACAAAATATGAGCTTGGCTCTGAGTCACATAAAAATAAAATAGGAACACAGGAGGGATCCTTGTGACTCTTAGCAGACACACACACACACACACACACACACACACACATACACACACACACACAGATACTATACCTAAAAGGGATGATATTATTACCATGGTCTCTAGAGGCAGAGCAGAGAGCTAACTCTAGCTTACAGAGAGATCAGAGAAGATTCAGACACTGGGGAAAGCCAACAGAAGCTTCATCAGCTGTAGTTTAAAATCTCATATTAGTTGACTCTTTCAAAAGCTTAAAAGCCATTCCCCTGAGGTTTGTGGGAGAAGCAAAACAGTGAAGGAAAGTAATTTTCTCTAAGAGCAAGGGCCTCACTCTGTCACTAGGATTGTTAGGGAGCATAAATCCCTAGCAATAATCACAAAACTCTTCATGTCACTTCTCAGAGCATAAAAGGCCTTTCAGCACATCATCTAATCTGATTTCCACAACAAGCTGGGAGTTATTGTTGTCATGGGAAAAGATGTGAGGAGGGGGCTCAGGAGGCCTGAGTGCAGGCCTGAACTCTGACACTGATTCCCTGCCATGGGCTTCCCTGGTGGCTCAGCTGGTAAAGAATCTGCCTGCAATGTGGGAGACCTGGGTTTGATCCCTGGGTTGGGAAGATCCCCTGGAGAAGGGAAAGGCTGCCCACTCCAGTATTCTGGCCTGGAGAACTTCATAGACTGGATAGTCCATGCGATCACAAAGAGTCAGACACAGACGGAGTGGCTTTCACTGGTTACCTTGTGTCTTTTTTTTATTTTCATTGGAATAGAGTTGATGAACAATGTTGTGTTGATTTCAGGTGTACGCCAAACTGATACAGTTATATATGTATCTATTCTTTTTCAAATTCCTTTCCCATTTAGATTATTACAGAATATTGAGTTCTCTGTGCTATACAGTAGGTCCTTACTGTTTATCTATTTTAAATATAGAAGTGTGTATATGTCAATCCCAAGTAAGTTAGTTATCCTCAGGGCATGTTTGGGCCTTCATTTTACAAATGACAAAACAGAAACTCACATGTGATAAGTGACCTGTCCCTACCAGTGGGTAGCAACAGGGACAGACTGGAAGGAATGAAGGCCTGAAGCAACACCTTCTTTGTTATGTGTGATTAACATGAAAATAATATCCAGAGGCCGAGATGGGTAGGGTGGGAAGAAGGGACCCCTGAGGCGAAGAACATAGGAAATCCATTATCAAATAATTAACATGAGTTATTTTTCTAAGAAATGACTGTGTAAATGCTAGTCCCAATGGAATCTATAAAGAGCAAAATGAGCAGATGACCATGACTCAGACATGTGACTACCCTTGAATTCCAAATCTGGGAGACAACTTTGAAGTTTCCAAAGAGTCATAGACCCTCCCCCACCTGCCAGTCACAGCCACTCATCAAGAGTCTCATGAAAGGGCTCACGTAGGTGCATCCTCCAGTCGTTCTGGGCGCTCGACTAGTTGAGAACAACGGCCTAGACGTGTAGAGACCAGACAATAACTCCTTGTTTAAAGCAAACTCTTTTCACTTTTATCCTAAATATACTGCTTTTAAAGTTTCTAGTCATGCTTTCTAGTCCTGATGGAACAAGAAAAGGTGATTTTTATGCCAAGGTAATCACTTCCAGTAGTCATGTATGGATGTGAGAGTTGGACCATAAACAAGACTGAACGCCAAAGAATTGATGCTTTTGAACTGTGGTGCTGGAGAAGACTCTTGAGAGTCCCTTGGACTGCAAGGAGATCCAACCTGTCAATCCTAAAGGAGATCAACCCTGAATATTCATTGAAAGGAATGATGCTGAAATTGAAGCTCCTATACTTTGGCCACCTGATGTAAAGAGCCGACGCATTAGAAAAGATCCTAATGCTGGGAAAGATGGAGGGCAGGAAGAGAAGGGGGTTACAGAGGATGAGATGGTTGCGTGACATCACCGACTCAATAGACATGTGTCTGAGCAAACTCTGGGCGATAGTGAAGGACAGGAAAGCCTGGCCAGCTGCAGTCCATGGGACTGCAGAGTCAGACATGACTTAGCAACTGAACAAAAACAACCACTCTTCCTATCAAGAGAAGTCAGTCACACCCTCCTCAGTCTTACTCTTTACAGCCTGAAGAGTCCTTAGCAGAAACGTCATTCATCTGAACACTTGTCCTCTCAGGAGACCCGTTCCCCTGTTCCAACGTGCTGAAGCCTGGAGACAGGGCATTTGCGAAAAGAATAAGGAGGAAGGGAACCAGAGCAGTTTCACCCAGCCAGTCCCCAAGGACTCTGATGGCAGCTGAGATGGTAGAGGTGGGAATGAGCTGGGGCCGCTGCTGCACCCCTCCAGGGGGCACCATTCACATGACACCCCTTTATGGGGTGGGTGGTGCTGGTAAGCCTGTCTTTTTCCTTCCTGCTTTCCAGCTGCCATCTCCCTACCTTTGTTTTGTTTTTAATATTTCTTTCTTTATTTATCTGGCAGTGTCAGGTCTTGGTTGCAGCACGCAGCATCTTCCATTGTGGGGCACAGACTCTCTAGTGGTGGCCCTCAAGGGCACCATCCTACCCTCTATGACAGCAGAGGTAGCACTAAGATATGATTTGGTGCTGGCTCAGGGGAGGAGAAACTGTTGATCTCAAGTCTCTCTGCGCTACCTTCCTATTGGTTTCTGTGTACAACCATGTTGTACTGGTTTAGCTTGTCTCCATTAACATGTAAAGAATGGTTTTTACGTACCTCAGAGATTCTGGTCCAACGTGGTTTATGCACTGGGATAAGTAAAAAGGAAAATGCAGAGACTCATCTAGGCATTAAAAGAAAAGATGATTGTTTCACTTATGCAACATCATGGTCAAGTGATAACATGCAGAGTACACACTGGCAAAGGGGGAAGGTAAGTACATGTGTAGTCAGTGTGAGCCCGAAAGAACGGGAAGGGGTTGTATCAGTAAGAACCGCCTTCAGTCATAGTAGCAGAGATCCAAATACAGTGACTTATGCAAAACTAAGGGTTCACTGTCTCACATAAAGAAATTAAAAGACAGAAGGCCCAGAAGTAATACTGTAGTTTCACAAAGTCATCAAGGACCAAGGTCTCCTCTAACTTATGAACCAACCATTCTTATTAGGTGACTTCTATTCTCAACGTCACAAGACCACAGATGAGATCTGACCACCATAATATGTTTTCAAAACTGAGGGGGAGGTGGAAAATACAAAAACTAAGAGCAAAAGAGCCCAGCATTCTGTCTCATTTCAAGAAACCTTCTCAGGAGTCCCACCCAACAAGTTTTGTTTAGGGCTCATTGGCCAGACTTAGTTACATAACCAAATGTAACTTCAAGGGAGGCTGAGAAACATGGTCACTTAGCTGCATGTACAGCACAACCTTGAATACATGGGAAAATAGGTATTACAGAAAGCAAGAGCTTTCCCATCAGTAGATAATCCATGTGAAGTCAGTAAGACAGTTTGGGTGATCTCATCAGACTGCAGAACATCAGTTTAGTTCAGTTCGGTTGCTCAGTCACGTCCGACTCTTTGCGACCCCACGAATTGCAGCACGCCAGGCCTCCCTGTCCATCACCAACTCCTGGAGTTCACTCAGACTCACGTCCATCGAGTCAGTGATACCATCCAGCCATCTCATCCTCTGTTGTCCCCTTCTCCTCCTGCCCCCAATCCCTCCCAGCATCAGAGTCTTTTCCAATGACTCAACTCTTCGCATGAGGTGGCCAAAGTACTGGAGTTTCAGCTTTAGCACCATTCCTTCCAAAGAACACCCAGGACTGATCTCCTTCAGAATGGACTGGTTGGATCTCCTTGCAGTCCAAGGGACTCTCAAGAGTCTTCTCCAACACCACAGTTCAAAAGCATCAATTCTTCGGTGCTCAGCTTTCTTCACAGTCCAACTCTCACATCCAAACATGACTACTGGAAAAACCGCCTTGACTAGACGGACCTTTGTTGGCAAAGTAATGTCTCTGCTTTTGAATATGCTATCTAGGTTGGTCTGGCAGATGTCAAATCCCTGAAACGGTGAAGAGAGAGTTTTAGTTAGTGTGAGCTTGGCAGGTCAGTGAGAAATGCACAGAGGTGTGAGATTAACAATGGGGTAGGTGTTATACAGTCTGTGTGGGCTCAGTGAGAGGGTGAGGGCCATGCTCAGCTGGTGTGAGTTCAGATAGTTATAGTTAATGTCTGTTTGGCCTACACTGAGGAACCTTCACTAAAGCCTTCATTCCCATTTTGCAGCTGTTTGAGAGCATTGCTGCTGGTGCTGCTGCTAAGTCGCATCAGTCGTGTCCGACTCTGTGAGATCCCATAGACGGCAGCCCACCAGGCTCCTCCGTCCCTGGGATTCTCCAGGCAAGAACACTGAGTGGGTTGCCATTTCCTTCTCCAATGCGTGAAAGTGAAGTCGCTCAGTCGTGTCTGACTCTTAGCGACCCCATGGACTGCAGCCTTCCAGGCTCCTCTATCCATGGGATTTTCCAGACAAGAGTACTGGAGTAGGGTGCCATTGCCTTCTCCGGTTTGAGAGCATTAGTCCATAACAATTCCTCAGCAAGATCAGAGAAAGGCGGGAAATACCTACGGTCCTATTGGAGGCCACACTTCCCCTTGGTCTGTGTCATGTTTTATAATCAGGGTCTGCCTTCCCTGGAACAGATGGTACATTGCCAGGTTCAGGTGGCCCTCTTGTCAGTTCCAAGCAGGCTCCCCTTTGCTGTTGTCCTTCTACAGCCAAGTCTCCTCAGGTTAGCAGGCTTCATACATCATAGCGGGCAGGTTTACACACCTCGACCCAAAGCCAGGACCGCTAACAAATTACCTTGACATGTTGATTGCTTGCCTTATCTCACCCCGGAGGCCTCCAGAGCCCTGCTTCACATCGTCAGAAACACTTCCAATTACTGCACTGGTTTATCAGGGGCTGTTTCTTGGTGTTCCTATTCCGCTCCCTATGACCTTGGTTGTCTGAGTGATGGATCCGTTGAGTTGTGGCTTCATCCCTCTTAGAATGGCCTCTACCTATCTCTGCCTCTGTTCCTTTAGAGTGTGTTTTATTGCCACACGGACTTGGCTTGTGGCCTCTGTTGCATCATCCAGCGCTAACTGTCATTCAGGCAACTCTAGAATGTGCATAGGTGGCCTCTGTAAAGAGAGAGTTCCAGAAACAGAACGCCGAACATAATACTTTATCAGACTTCTCGAGTTACACAATAGGAGGAAATCTCTGCTTGGAATTTCAAAGGACAGCAGAGAATTTCAACATAAACCGGGAATAGTGCTATTTTTGATCCAGTCAGTGCCAGTTAGATGACGGGAAAGGACAATTCCATGTGTCATGGAATTGCCAAGCACTGTCTCAAATCCTTCCTGAGGTCCGAATTCCTGACCCCACCAACCCCTATGGCTCAGAAAGCAGCTACAAGTACGGGGTAAAGGATGACACTGTGGAAAACTAAGAGCCATGCCTAAAATTGCTTGATTTTGGCTAGAAATGTGGTTGATAACATGCCCTTAAAACGATAATGAGCTTTTTAAGAGATGATGTTGACTCGTCAACTTATCTGTCATGGTCAGTTATAATTTCAGAAACAAGCTTACTGTGAGTTCTTAAGAACAATGGTCTAAAAGAATTGATATTTGAGAGCCCATCCTACCCTTCACTTGCAAAAGCTTCTATATATTTCCAGAAAATGGAGAGAAATTAATCTTGGGTTTGTTTGCTCAAGAAATTACCCAAGGTTATGTGTACTTATATGGGGTCGCACAGAGTCGGACACGACTGAAGCGACTTAGCAGTAGCAGCAGCAGCACGTATACTTTAAACAAACCTGTAAGACAAAATGCCAGAGCTTTGTGGGGATCAGATAGTAAGTTTTGTTTCCCAACCAAGGACCTTGACTTGGGTTAGTTATTTTGGATGGTAAATTGTCCTTCCTTTAATAGTAGCCTATTGAGGTAAATTGGGATTTTACACAGTAAAGTTATTTCAAAAATCTAGGCTCTGTGCAGAGCCTGAATTTTGTTCACTTTTAGAATGAAGAAGGAGCCATAGAAATTATCACCCATGAACTCTATCAAATATTCTGCAACACAGGAACATGTCTGGTCTTCTTTGGAGAGGTGGTCTGACCCCAATTTCAGGACACTGCAGGAATGCAATAAAACTTGAAATACTATGTTACAATTTATAGAGGCATAGCTAACTCAACAACTGGAAAGAATAACAACTATTGCCCCCTTGATTATAAAAGATTTCTTCTGTTTAAGCGTCCTTTGAACCCTTATAACATGTAAAAGCAACTCCATGATCAGAAAGACCTTGAGATCTGTGCCAGGTACTAAATGATGATGTAAGGCTGTCAACTCGTTCCACAGTCCTTGTGTTTACCTGGCTACTCAATGGGACTGAATCTCCCTGTTGACTCAGGACTGGTGCTGATGAGAATCATCGGATCCCAGATCCAGGGTGGGAAGCCAGGGAGAAAACCAATCTAAGAATCACAGGTAGGGGCTGGGGATGGGACAAGTCAAAAGGGCTCAAGCCAAATGAACAGTCAGCAATCAGATACATATCAGGAGTCAAGATTAAGTATGAAGGTTAAAAACCAAGCCAGCAGTCAGGAATCAGGAAACCCCCAGGCACTGGAGTCAGGCAATACAAGTCAAAGGACCAGAAACCAAGTTAAATGTGTGACAGCGGACTAAGAGGCATCATCACAATGACGTTGAAGCTGCAGTACCAGCTGTTTTGGGGAAGACTCTTCTCCCAGTTTTGTGAGAGCAATCTAAGATGCGACCATTCTCAGTTGTAGAGATGGAAGCAGAGGGTCCATGTGAAAAGGAATGGAGTCAGATGACAGAAGTATAGTGTTTGGAGTCAGACTTCAAGACACATCATGACACCTCTGTGCACTGCCTGATGAAGGTCAGAACTTGAAGCCAGTAATTAGCCACCTATGTTGTATCAGGATTTGGCAGCGCACTGGCCAGCAATAGCCATTAGGGGTCGGGGGGAAAATGGAAATTGAGGAATTTCACATTGATACTTTCCCAGCTCCCTGTCAGTTCTATTTTCCCATTTTCTGGCAACCTTCCCTGCTGGTTTTAAGTAACAAGCAATTCCAAGCTCCCCATCTGTGTTCCAAACCCTTCCTTGGATGGATGGTACTTAAATTTCTCCATTTCCTCAAAGCTTTCCAAGTTTAAAAAAAATGCTCTTTTAAGGTATAGATGATCTTATTTGCAAAACAGAAATAGAGACACAGACATAGAGAATAAATGTAAAGACACCAAGAGGGGAAGGGGAGATAGGATGAATTGGGAGATTGTGATTGGCATATATACATTATTGAAAATACGCATAAAATTGATAACTGCTGTGTAGCTCAGGAAACCCAACTCAGTATTCCATGATGACCTAAATGGGAAGGAAATCCAAAAAGGAGGGGATATATAGATATATATGTATGTCTGATTCATTTGCTGTACAGCAGAAACTAATACAACATTGTAAAGCAACTACACTCCAACAAAAAATTATTTAAAAAAACACACGGTGAGATTTCACCTCACATTTGTCAGGAGGGCTACCATAAAAGCAAAACAAAAGCAGACAGGGGCTGGGATGGGCAAGGAGAAGCTGGAATCCTTATACAATGTGGTAGTAATAAAAAACTGCCTGCCTGCTATGAAAAACAGCATGGTGGTTTCTCAGAAAATTAAAAATATCATTTAAAATGCTCTTTTAAAACAAAATTTGGAAGGCATATCACAGATGCTAAGAGGAAAGCAGGTGTGTCAAAGTACTCCAACTGAAATATAAATGATGAATTTGCTCAGTGCTCCTAAAGGTAAGATAATTTGAGGGAAGAATAATTAATACAAAAGAACCTCTAGAGCTCTGTCCCTAGCACTCTAGATGAATAGGGGTTTTGAAAAAATCCTGTCTCTCTTCTCAAGAAATTACTTAAGCATATGACTTGAATTACAGTCTTTTTTAAATGTTGGATTTGCTTCACAATAAAAAGAAATCCTTATTAATCGAGACTTCTAAGAAGTGTTTGAAAGTGATAACTAATTCATCTCCCTTATCTCACTTTTTCATCAGATACATCCTAGGAATAAACACAGATAATTTTAATGATTTTCCAAAAATGATACTTGACCATTTAAAAAAAAAAGTTCAGACATTTCTGTTTTCTAGGACAAGACAGAAATTCTTACAGAGGCTGCACTCCACAGTGTAAAGAGTATAAACTCAGTATTGCCTTGGCAAATCCCTCCTGAACCCTGGTCTCCATCTCCTTACAGATATAATAATATATACTTTGCAGAATTGTTGTGAAGATTCAAAATAATGCATGTGAAGGATCTGGCAGAGAACCTGCATATCACAGGTGTTGCAGAAATAGTAGTGATTGTTAATATTAGCTCACTTATCTAAGAGTGCCCAATTATCTTTCATTGTAAACACATTTCTACCTGGTGAAAAGGAGAGAGCATGTAGCAGGAAGTGCATTTGGGTGTAGTAGCAGAAATTCCAGTAAAATACAGAAAACTAGATAACAATCCCAGCTTTGTCATCAGTTACCTGTGTAAATCTTTGCAAGACATTGAACTTATCTGGGCCTCAGATTCCACATCTGAAAAATGAAGGATTTGAACTCCATCATAGCTGTGGTCCCTTCTGGATCTGAGGGGCCTCTGTCCATAACTGATTACCTTCCCAGGCAGAGAGAAGGCTGGCAAAAAGATATCCCCAGATGATCAAATGTTGGCCCAAGGGACCTCTGCATCCACTCTTCCCAACCTTGCCTCTCATCCTCAGACCTTGCTCAAACACACAAATGGACTTAGATTCCAAAGACCAGATGTAAATCTTTTCCACTGATACATGTTCACCCCAAGATTTAGGATAATTTGCTTAAATTCTCTGGGTCTCAGTTTTCTCTTCTGCAAAAGTGAAAGAGTGATATAAACCTCATTGAGTTTGGGGGAGGATTACATGAGATACTATATATGAAAATGATTTATAGGCTGTATGTGCATGCTAAGTCACTTCAGTTGTGTCCGACTCTTTGCAACCCTATGGACTGTAGCCTGCCAGGCTCCTCTGTCTATGGGATTCTCCAGGCAAGATTAACTGCAGTGGGTTGGTATGCCCTCCTCCAGGGGATCTTCCCGACTCAGGGATCAAACCTACATCTCTTACATCTCCTACATTAGTAGATGGGTTCTTTACCACTAGCGCCACCTGGGAAGTCCTATAGGCTGGTAAAGTTTCATACAAAGTTAATGCAGCAGCTGTGATTGTTGGTTGGTTTAGCACCTTTGGGAAAGCATCTCAAGAAGTTGGATTCTAAGTTAGAACTCTTATGAGTCATCCACCTATTCTGGTATCCTGTTGGGGTTTTACAGACCCAGAAGAATGCAACAGAATGGCAAATTAAATTTTGCTGTAATCTGATATTGACTTTGGTTTTCCCAATCAAGAAAGGAGGTTTGTTTAGACTTTCACTTACAGGCAAGTGGCAGGATCTTGTTTTAATTGTCTGGAAAGTTTTCAATCTATTAGTGATTTCCTACCCATGTGACCTGGGATTTCCCTATTTGCAGAGGCAATTGTGGAATTTCAGAAGAGCACCTATTACCAATTGTAACAAATTGAAATCTAGAAATAAGAAGTTCTGTCCCTGCAGAGTTGTACTCTCTAGCTTTGCTGGGTTTATTTCCATGGAATAACAGGCTCCTATGATCACAGGAGGCTGCAAGAAATGCAAGGCAGTCTAAGAAGAAGGTTGACCATGTTTTGGGGTTCCTCGCAAGTGTCCTGAAATGCCCCTGCTTTCAGGGCTGAGCAGTGCTGTAGAATCTCTTCCAGTATTTTCTCTGCGATTCTGAAGTCTAAAAGCAATTTGTTGCTAAAAGGTTTTAAGGAGTTTACCTCAGAACACAGTCCCAAGTGTTGAGTTTTCTAAGCAATCAGCTACATGGAAACTTTAATCAGCATTTGTCTCTCTCCCTGGGTCAATCCCACCCATATGTGCAGGTCACACACCCCTGGACAAGGCTGGTCCCCTAAACAGAAGAGTAAGCAAGTACTCACACAGCATAATTTGAGATGTGTCACAGCCCCCTTCCAAAAATATCTTCCCCACCAAATGCCACGGAGCCTAGAATTCCCAGCATTGAACTTACTGCTGCTAGTCTGCTCCATCATCCACCCCATCCTCTCTCCAGTGTCTGCACATGTGAATCCCATCTGTCCTTCAAGGACTGGCTCAGAATCACTCTTTCATGAAAACTTCCATTACCCTCCACTTGGAAGCAATCTCTCATTCCTCTGAAAGTTTAATTCTACTTATTTATGATATACAGTGGACCCTTGAACAACATGAGTTTGAACTGCATGTCCACTTGTACATGAATTTTTTTCAGTAGGAAATACAACATGATTCACGGTTGGTTAAATTCATGAATGCAGAACTGCAGATAGAAGGAATCATATACATGGAGGACCATGTATAAGGAATCATGTGTATAAATTGCAAGTGGATTTTTTGACTGTGCAGAATCAGCAACCCCACCCCCCTGTTGTTCAAGGGTCAACTATATATTGCTTTTTTTTTTTTTGGTTGTACTGTATGACTTGAGGGATCTTAGTTCCCCAATCAGGGGTCAAACCTGTGCCCCCTGAAGTGAAAGTGTGGAGTCCTAACCACTGGAATTCTCCAACTGTATACTCCTTTATGTTTAAAGACATGCATCAGCCCCACCAGGCACAATCTTGAGAGTCAATCCCTCGGCAAGATCTTACTTATCTTTTACCACCATCCCACCCCCAGTGTAAAGAACAAACCTCTGACCAATGGGTGCCACATGGGTGAATAGATGGTATGACACAGCTTCAACTGGGGTAAGATTTTGCTACTCACTAGCTCTGTATCTCTCAGTAGTTATTTTACTTCTCAGGGCCTATTTCCTTCCTATAAGATAAGGCCATTTGAGAGTCACAAAATTCCATCATTATCAATCTACTGGATGATCTGTAGCTCTCACATTGATTCAGCAAAGGCCCAACATTACTTTCACTCAGTTTTTGAAGAGGTTGGATAAGAGGCTGCATTGGGGGGGTTAAAAAGAAAACTTGATAAAGGGAATAATAGGGTGAGGCTAAAGGAAAAATACAATCCTTTTTTATTACAAAAAGCGGGTCATGAATTCAACTTTGAGCTTCCTAGCAACCAAAGCAAAAAGTAAGAGATTGTAGTTGTTCAAGAAAGTACAGCTCTCCCTGATACTAAGATCTATGAGAAACTAATGTCATAGGCTTTGTCCTCAAAACAACCCAACAATGAATACACAAGGGAGTTTAATAGAACTGCTTTCTGCTGCATCATTGCCTACGAGACTGTTCCAGTTATCTCACTGAGCAACAACCTTAAAACGATAGTGATCATTTATTACAGACTCACTGGGGACTGACTGGAGTCAGCTAAGCAGTTCTCTAAGCTGGGGCTGGAACAGCTGGTCCTCTTCAGATATCTGTAGGTGGTCTCTCCACGTGACTTCAGGATGGCGGTGTGAGAGCAGCCAGAGTCCTTATGTGGGAGCTCAGGCTGAGACAGAGAGAGCCAGGCAGGCTGTCTTTCATAAACTAGCCTCAGAAGTCACGCAGCATCACTTCCTCCACATTCTATTCGCCAGAAGCAAGTCACTAAAGCAGGCCCACATTCAAAGGAAGGGTAATTTGTCTCTATACTTTGATGGACGAGTGTCCAAGAATATGAAAACATGTTTTAAAGCCACCTATATAAATGATAAAATAGAAATTTGCAATTCAACAATGCTATTCTATTGAAAGCAAAAGGACAGTCAGATTTGATCCAGGGATAAAATCTAGGATATCTAAGATATCTGCCCAAGATGTTAGTCTCTAGCCTACGAGGCTATTTAAATTTATTTGCTTATTTTAGTAGGCCACTAAGTTTACTTTGAATTTTTTATTTTTCTCAAAATATATATATATGAAAGTTGAAATAGAAAGCAAAAGCTAAGGAACAATGCATCTAAGAAGTGTTAAATCATTTCTGAAATCAGTTACCCAAGACATTTGGTGTAATTTTACTCTTGTCAATTTCAGCTGTGATTAATGAGAAACAAATTATTTGTAAATGCTGATTGTAGTACTTCCTTCAGAGGATTATTATGAGGATTAGTTGAGATAGAGCAGAGCCTGGCACATAATAAATTCTTTTGTTTCCCTCAGTTTTAATTTTTTGTTGTTCCTCTTAGGGTATTTTTTTAAATTGAAGTATAGTTGATTTTAACTTTTATTCGGCCATGCCACATGGCTTGTGGGATCTTAGTTCCCCAAGAAGAGATTGAACCTGCACCCTCGGTGGCAGTAATCCAACCACTGGACCACCAGAGAATTCCTGAAGTATAGCTGATTTTAAATTTAAATTAATTGGAATTAAACTTAAAATTGTAAATGCCTTTCTTCAGTCTTGACAATCATATTTTAAATGTTTAATAGCCACACAAGGCTAGTGACTATTATATTGTACAACACAATTATAGAACTTTTCCATAATTGCAGAAAGTTCTATTGGACAGTATCAATCTAGAATAATGAAAGAAATGTGCATTCTTTAGGTGTCAATCAGAATTGCTCACCTATCTTATTAAGCTCTTGGTAGGCACTAGGCAGCAGAAATGTCCAAATTTTAACATTTGACAAGAGTATGTGCTGCATGAAATCTGTAATGGTAATAAAGGAGAGTTCCATACACCTTAACAATCCACGGGGCAGGAGATCAACTCAAGGAAGTCTCTCTTCCTTTACAGTAAATGAAGGCTCCTAACCGAGATCCAAGGGCTTGCCAAGTGACTCAGTGGTACAGAATCTGCCTGCCAATGCAGGAGCCACAGGGGACTCAGGTTTGATCCCTGGGTCAGGAAGATCTCTGGAGGAGAAAATGGCAACCCACTGCAGTATTCTTGCCAGGATAATCCCATGGACAGGGGAGCCTGGCTGACTACAGTCCATGGGATATAAAGAGTTGGACATGACAGAGTGACTGAACATACACGCACGCAATCAAGACCCAAATAGCCAGCCACCCCAACCTCCATGTGGGGATTTTCAGTGGAGGATCTATCACTGAATTTTAGCAAGACTAAAATTTCCTTCAAGATGGTTTGCAAAAACTGTTTTCTAAAAACAGCTGAAGGAAAGAAAGATAAAAATCAAAGTTACAAAGTAAATCCCCTCACTCTTTCATTCAACCAAAATATATTGAACAGGAATGCATGTTACACTTTGTACCTGAAAACATTTTCAAAATAGATTTTACCAATCTCCTGGGCCTCAGAAACAAATATCAATAATGCACCCAAAAAACATCTGCTTTTAAGTAGCATAATTTTCTAGTGAAACCACCAGAGGAAAATGGTTGCGAGATGTCCCCTAAGTAGCTGAAAAAGTTGGCTGGCTATATATAAGCATTAGATATAAGGCAATTAGATTGAATATATTACCTGCCAAAAACGATGATTTGGGATTTAGAGAAGTTGAAATCAAGCCACTCTGTTTTCCAGTAAGACAGAGAGGCCATTTCTGGTTAGCAACAATAAAATTATATCACCAGCATAGAGAATAGTTATTTTTATACTTTTCATAATAGGGGTATATGCAGTTAGATCATGCACAAATTGTTTCAAATCGTTAAGAAACAAATTAAAAAGAAGGACTGGAGGAAGCAGAGGCAGAACACATTCCCATTTCTTGAAGACTGAAATTATTATCTGATCTATTAGACCGTTCTCATGAATGTTTGCTGTGGTCGAAAGCTCAGGTTGAACATAAACATTTGTTATCAGATCTTGCATCCCAGCTGTGTTGAATGTCTTCCATTTGGCCTTCTCCATCTCCCCTCCACACTTCTTCCCCACTGCTTTGTGCCCTCAGAAGACTGAACTGTCTGAGCTGCATCAATAAGCTCCCTTTCCCTCTGACTTCTGGAGGAGTTCAGCCAATGGGAGGCATTAGCAGGAGAAGAGAGGATGAGAAGATAGAAAGGTTAGACTATCTGTCCCCCATTCCCTCCCTGCCTGGCCACTGGGGGTTGATTCCATTCTCTAACAAAGGCTGTCTATGTCAGGCAGCCTTCTCTATATAGCTGTACTCTTAGAATTTCAGTAAACCCTCACTTTCTTTGATCATTCAGGCTTGTGAGTTGCAATGTACCCATGGTACTACAGCAACCCTTGTAGATTTTTCCTTAACCTCACCCATACCTTTGTATATAGTTCCTTTCTTACCTTCCCTTTTGTTATTCAGTTTGTATGGACTATCTCTTTATAAGCACTGATTGATATACTAGTCCATTACTAGTTTTTATGCACAAACACCAAATCAAGGTCAGTTATATCTATAAGCAATGTTAAAGCTATTCTTGACAGATTTTTTTCCAACACATAATAGCAAGGTTAGTGATGGAATATTTTACCCAAGCCCAACCTTGTTCCTCATAGAAAATATTAGTCAGGGGGGGAAAAACAGAACTATAATTTATGAAAGACAAAACCAGCACAACATTTATATGAAAAGTCTACCAAAATAATGTCTTTATGACTTGATAGAGCAATACTGTCCTTTTCTAAGATGCAGGGGAAGGAAGGCTTCAACCAGGTAAAATTAATGAGAGTAAGCCAATTAGCTCCCAATCAGAGCAGAATTTGAGCAGTTCTGGTAGTGGTAAGTCTTCAGAAAGCACTTTGTAATCAAAGCAGTACATGAGGAAGTAAAACCAGAATCTAACTGGAGATGAGACTCGTTCTCCCAAAGATTCGTGTAATTGTTCTTGACTTGAAGGCCTTGGGGCTGCCCTACCTACCACCATGCTGCAGGGAATGAACAAAAGCAGTCAAGCAAACTTGCTTTCAAATCTTTCTAAGTCAAATCGTTTATAAAGTGGAAAACATCTCCAAAGTAGAGTAGTTGTGAGGATCAAACGGAAAAACAGATATTAAAATACCTAGCACAGGGATGTCCCTTGTGGATCAGTGGTTAAGAATCCACCTTCCAATGCAGGGGACACAAGTTTGACCCCTGGTGGGGGAACTAGCATCCCACATGCTGTGGGGCAACTAAGCCCACAGGCCCCAACTAGAGAAGCCAGTGCACCGCAAGGAAAGATCCTGCATGCCACAGTGAAGATCCTGAGTGCCGCAACTAAGAGCCAACGCAGCCAGATAAACAAATGAATACTTTAATTAATTAATAAAATACCTAGCACAGCCTCTGATGCATTAAAAGTTGCTTAACAAATGGAAATTCAAAAACAAAATCAACAAAAGGAAACCAAAGACTTATAACTCAAGACCAGCCTGAAAATCAGCAAGTGGGTCAGCGGGAAAATAAAAGGTTGTTGATAAAGTATCCACTCTCCCCCTCCCAAGTCTCCCATGTGTCATGAACATTATTTTGAGGAACTTTGTAATGGATGAATTTCCTTCTCAAGGGGACTTAAGAATTATTCTCATTCCCTGCGCTGGAAGAGCTTCTACTTTTTTTCTTCCACCATTTTATGTTTTGACGGTAATTAACTTTTTTTTCCCCAGTGCACCATAGTGATCATTTCTTGCTATCACAAACTACCCCAAAGGCCAACAGAGTTCAAGTAGGTACTAGACTCAAGTAGGCAACTCATTGGTAGCCATGGTGCCCTCCCAACTGGCCAAGAATTCCCCTGGTACCTTGTTTTAGAATTGTCCTAAATGGGGGACTTCCCTGGCAGTCCAGTGGTTAATACACTGCGTTTCCAATGCAGGGGACATAGGTTTGATCCCTGGTCAGGGAACTAAGATCCTACATGTGGTATGACAAAAAATGATAGGTAGATAGATAGATAGAAATGTCCTAAATGTAGTGCCCAGCTGCGTCCTCTTCTACATTTTTTGAGACCATACCATCTGAGTAATTAAACATTGCCTTTGTCTGGGTTGATAACATTGACAATCCAGAAGATCATCATTTTCTCACAAAAGGGGTATCTTCTTTTGTGTGTCCTGGGTTGTGTCAGAGACAGCTTACTGACTCTACATCTGAGTGGCATTCATATTTAAGCAGAACCTGAAGGAAATGGGACTAAGAACAGGTTATTTTGACAAGTGGGAGAGGAAGAGTATTCCAAAGACTCAGCTGGTACACAATGTGCTGCTGAAAAAAATCAATGAAAGCACATACAAAAGACCCCTAAAGACAAATCAGCTCAGAAAGCCTGCCCTATCCCTGGAGTTGGCTTATAGCTCCCTATCCCTGCTATCATGGACCCAGTTTCCCCAGCTTTCCTAATCCTGAAATTGTTGCTCCACTATCCCATGGCCAAGGTCCAAGTGGATTCCTCAGTGAAATGTTACATAGTGAAGAGAGCCAACTCAACTCCAGAAGAACACGGGCCATGTGCCAGGCATTGCACAGCATATTTTTATACGTATTATCTCTGTTAACCCTTATGGTAATCACATAAAATATACAACGTAACTCTTATTTCACAGGTACAGAAACAAATATTTTGAGATGCTAAATAACTTGCCCAAAGTTAAGTTTTAGAATTATAATTGCACCAGATCTCCCTGTTCCCATTCTCATTCCTCCATTCTGCCACACGTTCATCAAGGACTTCATCTATTATTCAGCATCTTTATATACAGCTGTGGAGATAATGTGTCACATACCTATAATACATTATCTTCTCTCCATCATTAGTTCTTCAACTTGTACACAAAGGTATGGAGATAGTATCGATGACTTTCAGAAATCCATGTAACCCAAGGTACTGCATCCTCCTTTGCTATAATTTACTAGAAATAGCTGGAATCTTAGTAATAAACACCTATATTTGTCATCTACTGCTACATAATAAGCCATCCCAAAATTAATGGCTTAAAACAATTATTTACTATATCTCATGATTCTGTGAGTATTAGGGCCATTCTTTATTGGCCTGGGCTCACTCATGAAGCCACATTTAGCTGATGGGTTGGTTGGGTTCAGGGTTAAACTGGGACAGTTTTAGGTGACTGGGCTAATCTCTCCACATGGTCCTTCACTAGATTTCTTCACAGCACGGTGATCTCAGGGCAGCTTCCAAGAAGACAAAGACCAGTGTAAAAGCACTTTTAAGCCTCAACTTGCATCACATGTGATGATGTTCCACTGATCAAAGTAAGTCTTATGGCTGAGTATAAAGTCATTGTGTACCCAGGGGCATGGATACCATAGGGCACAATTTATTGGGGCCTATTACTATAATGAGGAACCACAGTCTTCCCCTTGGCCCTACCGATTCACATTTCTCTTATTTGAAAAATTGACTACTCCTTCCTCAACTATCAAGATCTCCAATCATGTCATCAAACCATAGGTCCTGGATCTCCTGATCTGGCTCAGGTCTAGATGTGCTTAAGGCTTCTCAGGTGCAGTCCCTCGTGAAGCTTCTCAGGTGTGGCTTCACATCATTCAGAGACCCACGGACTGAAAAAATAACTCATCTTCTCCACACATACCCGGCATGCAACTGAGAATGGAACACCCAATAGGCACTCCCATTCACAAGGGGGAGGACCAGGGAGCCACACAGCAGTCACTGGTCCATTCAGTTCAGTTCAGTCGCTCAGTCGTGTCCGACTCTTTACGACCCCACAGACCGCAGCATGCCAGGCCTCCCTGTCTATCACCAACTCCCAGAATCCACCCAAAACCACGTCCATTGTGTCGGTGATGCCATCCAACCATCTCATCCTCTGTCATCCCCTTCTCCTCCTGCCCTCAATCTTTCCCAGCATCAGAGTCTTTTCAAATGAGTCAGCTCTCCACATCAGGTGGCCAAAGTATTGGAGTTTCAGCTTCAACATCAGTCCCTCCAATGAATATCCAGGACTAATCTCCTTTAGGATGGACTGGTTGGATCTTCTTGCAGCCCAAAGGACTCTCAAGAGTCTTCTCCAACACCACAGTTCAAAAGCATCAGTTCTTCGGCACTCAGCTTTCTTCACAGTCCGACTCTCACATCCATACATGACCACTGGAAAAACCATAGCCTTGACTAGATGGACCTTTGTTGACAAAGTAATGTCTCTGCTTTTTAATATGCTGTCTAGGTTGGTCATAACTTTCCTTTCAAGGAGCAAGCGTCTTTTAATTTCATGGCTGCAATCACCATCTGCAGTGATTTTGGAGCCCCAAAAATAAAGTCTGACACTGTTTTGACTATTTCCCCATCTATTTGCCATGAAGTGATGGGACCAGATGCCATGATCTTCGTTTTCTGAATGCTGAGCTTTAAGCCAACTTCTTCACTCTCCTCTTTCACTTTCATCAAGAGGCTCTTTAGGTCCTCTTCACTTTCTGCCATAAGGGTGATGTCGTCTGCATATCTGAGGTTATTGATATGTCTCCCGGCAACCTTGATTCCAGCTTGTGCTTCTTCCAGTCCAGCATTTCTCATGATGTACTCTGCATATAAGTTAAATAAGCAGGGTGACAATCTACAGCCTTGACGTACTCCTTTTCCTATTTGGAACCGGTCTGTTGTTCCATGTCCAGTTCTAACTGTTGCTTCCTGACCTGCATACAGGTTTCTCAAGAGGCAAGTCAGGTGGCCTGGTATTCCCATCTCTTTCAGAATTTTCCACAGTTTATTGTGATCCACACAGTCAAAGGCTTTGGCATAGTCAATAAAGCAGAAATAGATGTTTTTCTGGAACTCTCTTGCTTTTTCAATGATCCAGTGGATGTTGGCAATTTGATGACTGGTTCCTCTGCCTTTTCTAAAACCAGCTTGAACATCTGGAAGTTCACGGTTCATGTATTGCTGAAGCCTGGCTTGGAGAATTTTGAGCATTACTTTACTAGCTTGTGAGATGAGTACAATTGTGCGGTAGTTTGAGCATTCTTTGGCATTGCCTTTCTTTGGGATTGGAATGAAAACTAACCTTTTCCAGTCCTGTGGCCACTGCTGAGTTTTCCAAATTTGCTGGCATATTGAGTGCAGTACTTTCACAGCATCATCTTTCAGGATTTGAAATAGCTCAACTGGAATTCCATCACCTCCACTAGCTTCGTTCATAGTGATGCTTCCTAAGGCCCACTTGACTTCACATTCCAGGATGTCTGGCTCTAGGTGAGTGATCACACCATTGTGACTATCTGGCTCGTGAAGATCTTTTTTGTACAGTTCTTCTGTGTATTCTTGCCACCTCTTCTTAATATCTTCTGCTTCTGTTAGGTCCATACCATTTCTGTTCTTTACTGAGTCCATCTTTGCATGAAATGTTCCCTTGGTATCTCTAATTTTCTTGAAGAGATCTCTAGTTCTTTCCCATTCTATTGTTTTCCTCTATTTCTTTGCATTGATCGCTGAGGAAGGCTTTCTTATCTCTCCTTGCTATTCTTTGGAACTCTGCATTCAAATGGGTATATCTTTCCTTTTCTCCTTTGCTTTTTGCTTCTCTTCTTTTCATAGCTATTTGTAAGGCCTCCTCAGACAGCCATTTTGCTTTTTTGCATTTCTTTTTCTTGGGGATGGTCTTGCTCCCTGTCTCCTGTACAATGTCATGAACCTCCATCCATAGTTCATCAGGCACTCTATCTATCAGATCTAGTCCCTTAAATCTATTTCTCACTTCCACTGTATAGTCATAAGGGATTTGATTTAGGTCGTGCCTGAATGGTCTAGTGGTTTTCCCCACTTTCTTCAATTTAACTGAATTTGGCAATAAGGAATTCATGATCTGAGCCACAATCCACTCCTGGTCTTGTTTTTGATGACTGTATAGAGCTTCTCCATCTTTGGCTGCAAAGGATATAATCAATCTGATTTCAGTGTTGACCATCTGGTGATGTACATGTGTAGAGTCTTCTCCTGTGTTGTTGGAAGAGGCTGTTTGCTATGACCTGGTCCATAGCAATTCTGAAATCCAGGCAGGCAAATGTTGTAGAGCCTCCTACTCTGATTATGGGAAATGGTTCTTTACTAGAGCCTAGTTCTATTCCCTGAAAGTAGTTAGCTCTGCCCTCTGAAATGGTGTTCCTTTTCAATAAGAAATAGCATTGTTTGCAGCTGAGTAATTTTCTCAGCTTCCTTCCTGCACCATTTAGTCTGCTGCTGCTTCTGCTAAGTCACTTTAGTCGTGTCCAACTCTGTGTGACCCCATGGACGGCAGCCCACCAGGCTCCCCTGTTCCTGGGATTCTCCAGGCAAGAACACTGGAGTGGGTTGCCATTTCCTTCTCCAATGCATGAAAGTGAAAAGTGAAAGGGAAGTCACTCAGTCATGTCTGACTCCCAGCGACCCCATGGACTGCAGCCTACCAAGCTCCTCCATCCATGGGATTTTCCAGGCAAGAGTACTGGAGTGGGGTGCCATTGCCTTCTCCAACCATTTAGTCTAAACTGGTCCAATTCCTTGAAAAACTTCATGGGCTTCCCATGTACAAGGTTACAGTCCATTTCATTACAGAAAATCTATACTAACAATTATTTTTAAGACTCGGCTCTACTTTGGCCAGCATGTCAAGGTCCTTTGGGGAAAATGCCCTTAAGATTCTTAGAAGTCCTTTTATCTGTCTAAGAGAGTAGAGTAGGCAACATTTAAAATCTTACTGTGGTCTTCACAAAGTGTTACAGCCACATTCTTGATTTGATCTGTATCCTCTGGTCATTTCTTACTTTGAGAACTTTTGGCCAGTTGAAAACACTAGAAATGTGAAATTTTGAAACTTCATTTCCCAGCTCAGTGTATCGTGGGGCCCTCTATATGTGCTGTAAATTCTGCTTATAATTATAGCAGTTCTTTCTTTAGCTCATCCCTCTCTTCTCATATCCCGTTATATATAACATTTTAAAAATCTAATTGACCCCCCCCTCAACATTATAAATGGAAATCTTAAGTCAAATCCACAACTTCATGAAGTACGTTTTCTATCCTCCAGATTATCGGTGGTGACAGTATTGTCAGTTGGGTCACTACTAAGTACTATGGGTGTCCTTTATCAACTGCCAGCAGCAGCTTCCTCTCAGGTCTTCCAGACTCCACCAGCATTCTGCTTGCGGTCACCATAACCTCCCACCAGACACTCAGTCCCAAGGCCAATGCTACATAATTTAGGCTTTTATTACAGCAATGTGCAAATTCTGGATATCAATTTTTATATCAGCTTTCCATCTCTGTAGCAAATGTATCCAAAATGTAGTAACCTCATGATTATTATTATTCCATCAGTTAACTGGATTCTTCTTCTGCAGGTCATGCCTTTGCTCACTGATGCAACTGAATTCAGCTAACAGAGGTTGCCCTCGGGGACTGGATTCAAGTAGCCTCTCCTATCATACAGTATTTAATTCCAAGCTTCTTCACTGCATGCTGATCTCAGGGTTCTAGGAGGACAAGCCTCAACGTGCAAGTACTTAATCAAATCTCTGCTTCCATCACAATTGTTTATATTCATTTGCCAAAGTAAGTCACGTGGATGAGGCCAATGTCAATGTAATAGAAGAATATATAAGGGTGTGGGTACTGGTAGGTATAAATCACTGGGGTCACGGCTACGATAATTGTCTATAGCAGTAAAATGTAAGTTTTGTGGGGGTTTTTTCTGTATCTTTATTCAAGTGTATAGCCCAATATATTTCATTTACCTAGGCATATCTAGTATATATTTGCTTAACTGAATTGAAGAAGCACAGAGTTCTGGAAACAAAAGAATCAAAAAGGATAAGACTACTATATCCTTGAAGATCCAAAATACTATAAAACAAAGCCAACCAGTAAAAAACCTTTCTTCCCACCATCTTTCCACATTCTTATGAATCAACTATATTTCTGGCCAAACATGGTCTTTAGAGTATCATGAATTTCATATGAATAATTCATTAATCCTATTTCTGTTATGGTTATAATCAATCTTAGAAATAAATTCCATATGAATATGAAATTTTTCTGATCCTAAATAACTGTTTGAACATCAGAATAATAATATAATGTATATCATATTTGTATAAGAGGAAGAGAATTGAACAGAATTATTGGTATTTCAAACCCAGTATTTGAATTTTTGCTAAGATCAGACATGAAACTTGATCTGTCTTTCTCATCTGGGGATATAGGTATATTTAGTTTTTCACTAAAATAAAGAGAATTAGGACTGTGTTTTAATGGCCTCTAAGGTCTTTCCATCAATCATTTTCTCCAGAAGAGGTTGGGATTTTTCATCAACAGTAGTGGGTAATGACGAACACATTTTGAGACTGGTTCTTGATTAATGATTTCTTGCCTTCAAGGACTGAGAGACTATAAAATCTGTACTAAAGGCATATTCTTCCCTTGCTACCAATTGTGATTCTAAGAATCCAGACATGTTTGCACTGTTTTTCCCCCATGAAGCAGAATATCCTATCAAAGTATAACAAGAGGATTCACTGAGACTTTTATTTGCATGTTGTAGTTTTCTGTTCTGTTTGTTTGCTTACTTGCTTGTTATTCTATTAACCTTCTGCCTAAGTTTCCAGTCCTAGCGCTGCAAGTAACCTTCCTAACCCAATCTATGGGGCCACAGAAAGAATTCGTGAGCCTATTCTTTGGGACCAGATGGGGTCACTAAAGAACTCCAAGCCGAGGGCAGAGAGGAAAAGGTATCCCTGTTGGTCTCTGATTGAAAGACCTAGGACCAATTAGTCCTGAAGTACGTAGAACCTACTGCGATGATGATCATGAGAGCCAGTGTTTATTGATCTTGCTATGCCCTGCGTGGTTCAAAGCACTTTACGTGGATTAACTCATTTAATCCTCACAAGCCTATGAGGTAGGTGTTATGATTATCTAGACTTTACAAAGGAGGGTACTGAGGTGTAAAGCAATTTCTTCAGGGTTAGACAGCTTTAAATGGCAGAATCCGCTTTGAACCCACCACCAGCACTATCGCTTCAAAGACAACGGCCTCATGCCAAAATCAAAATTCCTTCCTGCATCCGTGACCTTAATATTGTACCTTCAGCACCAAGTCACTTGCATTTATACACGTATGATGTAGGTTGATCTACTTGTCTGATGATTTACACAAGTTGTTAACAGAAAGGCCATTACAGAAGCCTCTGGCAAGTCATATAAGGCCAATGAATCTTAGCCTAGGTTCTTTTATCCTTGATTGACTGGGCATCTACACTCTCCTGGAACTTGAATGGGATTGGTACCCAGACCCTTACCTCCCAAAATACCTCTCAGCCTCCAATCCTACAGAGACAGAGCTGGAACTCTCATGAGCCATGCACCCTCCTCAGCCACCAACGCTATGTCCTGCCCAACATGCAGTTGGTTAAAATCTGTTTCCTGAAGATGTCAGGACCTGTGGTAGACATCGAATATATAGACCTGCATACAGGAAGCTTTCAGCCCCCACGTCCCTGCCTTCCAGTTTGAGAAACAGGATTAATTTGGGGGAAATACAAACCTGGAAATAATTAGAGGGGATGTTGTAGAAAAATTCTAACTAAACCACCTTTCTAGTCCCTTCCAATCCCATTCCCATCCTCTTAATTTCTCTCTAAGGAGAGCGTTTATTAGTTTGATTTCAAAACACACACTTGTACCTGTAATTACTATATAATGTCTGTTTACTTTTTTAAACGAAAATGAATTTAAATTAATCTTGTTTTGTGAATTTCAAGGCACCCCCTGAGATAAATGAAGACACTCCAGGGTGTCATCAAACCAGTGCTGGGAATCCTTGCTCTAAAAAGTAGAGAAACAAGCTCATTAAACCTTCAAGAAGCCAGAGGGGAGAAATGTATATAGATATAAAGATAGAGACTGCACGTTAGAGAGAGATTTTATATGTGTATTATTCACTTATATACACATACACGCACGCACACACAAATACATATCAAAAGTCGTGCAACAAAGTGCGGTTATCTTTAGGTGAACTGTCTGTTGCAAACTTAGCATCAATGCCTCTCAGTATTAAGACCATTCTACCACAGAGGAGATGCTGGGAACAGTCTTTCCGAAAGAGAAGAGGCCATTCTTTTCCAGAGACAGGCAGATGGGAAAGCAGATAAGAAGTTCAGAACAGCAAACAGGTGAATCTCTTGAGTTTCCCCACATTAGTGCCACAGACTGAGATAACTGGTGGGAATTTTCCAGAAGTTCTTGAGCTTTATAGTGGAGTGGCTTCCAGGCGAGGTGTCTGAGAGCCTCTCACTTAGATGTCACAGGCTAGGATCTCTAGGGACCTTTCCTAGGACACCCCCTCTGACAGGTGTGTAAACCTCTAATTTCTTGTATCACTTCCCTTCATACTTGGAAAATATAGTGTGTCTTCTCTTTGAACACTAATATAAATAGGTAATAAGTAATCATTTTTTTCCTTTTTGTGTGTATATATGTTAATGCTTTTTTTAGTATTCAACTTTTTATTTTATATATTTTCTTGGCCACACCACAAGGTACAAGGTATGTGGGGTCTTTGTTCCCCAACCAGGGATTGAACTAGCACTCACTATATTGGAAACACAGAGTCTTAACCACTGGACCACCAGGGAAGTCCCTATATGTTAGTGCTTTTAAAATAAAGATATGGTACTTATATAATAAGGGCTTTCCAGGTGGTCCTAGTGATAAAAGAACCCGCCGGCCAATGCAGGAGACCTAAGACACACGGGTTTGATCCCTGGGTCGGGAAGATACTCTGGAGGAAGGCATGGCAACCCACTCCAGTATTCTTGCCTGGTGAGTCCCATGGACAGAGGGGCCTGGAGGGCTACAGTCCAAAAGGTCGCAGAGTCAGACACAATGGAGACAACTTAGCACAGCACTGCTGCTGCCGCCGCTAAGTCACTTCAGTCGTGTCTGACTCTGTGTGACCCCATAGACGTCAGCCCACCAGGCTCTCCTGCCCCTGGGATTCTCCAGGCAGGAACACTGGAGTGGGTTGCCATTTCCTTCTCCAATGCATGAAAGTGAAAAAGTGAAAGTGAAGCCGCTCGGTCGTGTCCGACTCTTAGCAACCCCATGGACTGCAGCCCACCAGGCTTCTCCACCCCTGGGATTTTCCAGGCAAGAGTACTGGAGTGGGGTGCCATTGCCTTCTCCTAGCACAGCACAGCACACATTTATATTATAAAGCTATAAATGCTTTCAAATATTTTTGATATGTGATGTAATAAATGTTTTCATAGAGATGCTAAAGAAGAAGGATACAAAACATAATTGTAAGGGCACAGGGAAGGCTTCCTAGAGAGAGTGGTGTGGTCCAAACTGAATCTTGAGGGAGGAGAGGAGTTGATGCAGGGTCCAGGTAAGAACAGGACAGGTGAAGGGAACAGCGTGTGCAGAGGTACAAGAGAGGGCTCTGCTCTGCATCGCGTGTTGGAGACTCGCATTGACTCCAAGAAATGAGGTAAGATGAGGCTAAAGAGAGAAGCAAAGGCCTCATTCCAGAGGGATTTTTATGGCAGTCTACAAATGTTGGGATTTTTTTTTTTTTCTTCTTGAAGGCAATAGGAGTTACTGAAGAGCTGGGAATGTCAAGGCTGTGTTCTGCAAAGAAGCACCCTAGCTTCATAGAGGGAAAGTGTGAACAGGCAGAAATAGTGGAGGCCATGGGGGTGATGGTTCCTAAGGGGATTCCAGAAGGATGGGATGTGGATGGGAGGAAGTCCCACTGGAGGGATAAGGGGATGTTGAGGTGGTCCAATGGGTTCTTCTCCTCTTCCCCAAATGGCAAGGAGGCTGGGACACTTAAGGATGATAAATCAGGCAATTTCAGTCCTGCTTGGAACATACTTTAAAGGCGGAAACAGTAGAAAGTGATGTTTCAAGAATTTCTCCAGAAAGGAAATCAAGGAGCCAAGCCCTTCCTGGAACAAAAACAGGAAATTCACAATACACATCTAAACATATTTTTTTTGGATAGCTCCCTAACCAGTGGAGAAAGCAACAGATTGTTCCAACCGGGGACACTAAGTGTCTGGAACTGACCTCAGGCATTTATCCAGGCCAGTCATGTCTCTTGAGGCCTTTTTCCCTGTGCTAATTGTGGGCTCCTTTGCCCACTGCCCTGCTCATCCAAAGACACCTGGAGATGTCAGGAACCACCTCTTATGACCAGGCTGTTTTAGGCGCTACTGATAACTGTCCCACAGAAGGGAAGACAGAGCTGTGGGATGAAAGGTCTCTCAACAGGGCTTCCTTCTCAGGCAGAGGTGTGCATATAAGCCACCTGGGATCCCACAGGTCTGGGAGGGGGCCTGAGATCCTGCATTTTTCACAAGCTCCCAGGCCATGTGATACTGCTCAGCTGTGCACAACACTTTGAGAAGCGCTAGTCTACAAGTGGTCAGAGGATGAGCCAGGAAGGTGGGGAGGTGCCTAGTGGGAATGAGACAATGATAATTCCTATGCTCCACTGATTTCATTGTATTTGTCACATCTGCCCTGGAAAATGGACCCACGTGATCTAGAGTTTTAAAGACTGGGAGACTTAAAGGGGAAAAGAGACAAGAAATAAGACCACACTTTAGAAATCTCAAAAGTCTAGTATTGCAACCAGCATATTAAAAATAAAAAAATAAAACAAGTAAATAAGGCATCTGTATTAGTTTTCTATTACTGTATGATCAATTGCCGCAAGCTTAGTGGCTAAAAAAAATACCCATTTGTTAACTCACAGTTCTGAGATCAGAAGTCCAACTACAGGTTAGCCGGATCCTCCGCTCAGGGTCTCATCAGGCTGAAATGAAGAAGACAGCCAGGCTGTACCTCACAATGGAGGCCCGAGTCCTCTAAGCTCATCCGTTTGGCAGAATTCACTTCCTTGAAGTTGTAAGATGGAAGCCTCTGCTTTCTTAGTAGCTGTCAACGGGGAATCAGCTCCCAGAGCCACCTTGCTGAGTGGCCCCCTTTTGCCATGTTTTGTGACATAATCATAGGAGTGATATCCCCTCATCAAAGTGTACAGTTCATTTGGGCCCATCTTAGAATTCCACTAACCACAGCATCCTATGACCACACTTCACATTAGAGACATTAGAGATACTCCCATCGGTCTCTAAATCACGTTATGATGATGGTGATGGCAGCAGCAACTTCCACTTGTGAACACCAATTGTGTGCCAGCATTTTGCCAGGTTTTAACATATTTCTACCTTATTTGACCCTATCAATAATCCTTAATAATCTATATCATTATAGACATCTGAAATGGAGACTTAGAAATTTAAAGTAATTTGGGCCAGGTCACATAGTTTAGTGACCCAGTGATGTTTGATAGTATGAGGATTTCATATATATTTATTTATATTCACCTGTGTGTGTGTGCATGTCAGTCTCTCAGTCATGTGACTCTTTGTGACCCCATAGGCTGTAGTTCACCAGGCTCCTCTGCCCATGGGATTTTCCAGGCAAGGATACTGGAATGGGTTGCCATTTCCTTCTCCAGGGGATCTTCCTGACCCAGAGAACAAACACAGGTTTCCTGCATTGCAGGCAGATTCGTTGCTGTCTGAGCCACCAGGGAAGCCCATATACATATAAATATATATATATATATATATATAAAAAACTGAAAATATATATATGAAATATATATATCTGCATCATTTGCTGTATATCTGAAACACTGTAAATCAACTGTATTTCATTTTTTAAAAAGAAAAAAAGATAATGATTCCATCACTGCTGAAAATTTTCTCATTCCCTTTCTAGCTTATTGTCCTTCCCACACAGAGGCAACCATTATTCTGATTTCTATCACCACAGATTTACTTTGCCAGGCCTTAAACTTCACACACAGAAGATCATACTTACGTTCTTGTTGTGTCTGACTCCTTTTGCTCAGCTTAATGCTTTTGAGATTCATCCAGTGTTACTTTTATCTTGTTACTTTTATCAGTAGTTATTTCCTTTTACTGCTAAATAATATTCTATTTTATGGATGTGTATCACAGTTTGTTTATGGATGCTTTCCTGTTGGTGAATATTGGTTTTCCTGACATTTTTTGATTATTATGAATAAAGCTTCTAAGAACATTCTTCTACAAGTGTATTAGTAGACAAATGATTTTGTTCTCTTGAGTAATTCTTAGGAACAGAATTACTGGATCACAGGGAGGTGTATATTTAACTTTATAAGCAACTGTAGAAAAGTTTTCCAAAATAGTTGTACAATTTTACACTCCTACCACCAGTGTATGAGAGCTCCAACAGTCCCTTTTCTTTGCCAATATTTGGCATTATCAGTCATTTTAATTTTAGCCATGCTGAAACTCCAATACTTTGGCCGCCTGATGAGAAGAGCTGATTCATTGGAAAAGACCCTGCTGCAGGGAAACATTGAGGGCAGGAGGAGAAGGGGACGACAGAGGATGAGATGGTTGGATGGCATCACTGACTCAATGAACATGGGTTTGAGTGACTCCGGGAGTTGGTGATGGACAGGGAGGCCTGGCGTGCTGTGATTCATGGGGTCGCAAAGAGTCGGACACGACTGAGCGACTGAACTGACCTGAACTGAGTGGGTATATTACTGTGGTTATGATTTGCACTTCTCTGATGACTACTGATGTAGGGACCCTTTTCAGGTAAGTATTGGCCTTTTCTATATAGTCTTTTAAGAAGTGTCCAAGTCCCCTGCCCAGTTTTTATTGGGTTAGTTTCTACTTCTTAGTTACAGGGGATTGAGTCCTAGTCTGGACCAACTGAATGACTCAATGAGCTGAGTTTCCTCACCTAGAAATAGTGAGGTTAAACCAGAAGATCTCTGAGGTTCTTTCTGATTTTTACACTTATGCTGTGAAAAGTACAATGCCAAGATTTTCAGTAATTTCTTCCCTCTGGATCCAAGGGAAAGCAGTTTATAGAGCATGAATCCTGGAAGTAAGATAGTTTACCAAAACTATTCTCATCTCAAAGGTGTCTCTTACTGAGCACTCCCTCTTCTCTGATTCTGCTCTCACTTGAGAGTACTGAACAGCTTTGCAAAAACTAAAGCCCAGTCCCCAATTCCCTCTTTATCTCTAACCCCACCTAATCATAGCTTCCGGTATAAGACCTCCCCCTAATATCCCAACATGGTCTCAAGTGTGCTCCTGGAATGGTCTAAAAGAAAAACAGAATTTTAAGTGCCATGAAGGTGATAGAATTGTCAGAAAGTATATGAAATCAACTAGTAAGTTGTGACCTATCTGTCACGGTATGTTCTGTAACAGTATAAAAATCAAAATACAAAAAAGACAGAGGAAGAAGGAGTGGGAGAGAGAGAGAAAGAAACAGGGAAAAGCTATCAGTGCCATCTTGTGGAAAGACCTATATTAAAATGTCCAAGGTAATCTGGCCACACCCCAGATCACGTCAGAGCCTGTACACTCAATACCAATGTGTACCCAATAGACGGCAGGATAGCATCACCATTCATTTATAGCACCGGTGATGGTTGATAGGGAGTCCATTCCAATTCCTTGCTTCCTGTGCCAGGGCCAGTTATTAAATTATTTGTATATCATCCATAACTATATGAACACCACATAAAACCCACATACCTCCAATACCATATTTACAAACTCACACCCAAACTATTCTGTTTGGTTCCTACATACAGTACGGTTCTCCAAATGTAGAAAATGTGCATGGACCTATCACAACAATCCATCCCCCAAACACACACACACACACACACACACAAACACACACACACACACTTAGACCGCAGTTGTTTAGAGTATAACTCTTTCTTTGAAAAATAAACTTGATTTTATTTCACTTCTTAAGATTATTAGCAATTATTTCTCAGGACTTCCTTGATGATCCAGTGGTTAAAATTCTGTGCTTCTACTGCTGGGGGAGGGGATGGTGGAGAGGGCATGGGTTAGATCCCTGGTCTGGGAACTAAGATCCCACATGCTATTATGCATAGTAGAAAAGAAAAATTATTTCTCTTCTTTCCTTTTATTTGAATATTCCCATCTGTACTGGTTTCCTATTGCCACATAAGAAATTATCCCAAAATTTGATGGCTTAAAATATTAAGTATTTATTATCTCAGAGTTTCTATGCATGAGAAATTCAAGGGAGGCTTAACTGGGTGATTCTGGCTCAGGGATCCATGAGGCTATTATCAAGATGTTGGGCAGGTAGTCTAAGGTCTTGATGGAGCCAGAAGATCCACTTCCAAAATAGCCAGTCCCCTTCCACGAGGTTGATACAAAGCCTCCCGCATGGATCTCTCATGAGACTCCTCACAACACAGCAGCTGGCTTCTCCCACAAAAGAGCAAGTTAAAAACCATAATGTCCTTTATGACTTTACCTAAGAAGTCACATAGATAGGTAAAGTCATAAAGGGCTTCCCTGGTGGCTCTGACAGTAAAGATCTGCCTGCAGTGCAGGAGACATGGGTTCCATCCCTGGGTAGGGAAGATACCCTCAAGAAAGGAATGGCTACCCACTGTAGTATTCTTGCCTGGAGAATTCCACGGACAGAAGAGACTGGTGGGCTACAGTCCATAGGGTCACAAAGAGTCAGTCACGACTGATCGATTTGCAGTCACTGCAAATGTCCACTTAGGTTTGCCTTCTCTCTTCCATTCAGGAAGTCACATACCATCATTTCCACAAAATCCTGTTGATGACACAAACCAGCCCTAACAATGTGGGAAAGGATTACACAAGACATGAGGTGGTTCCCTAGTGGGGAGTATCTTTAAGGCTGGCTACCACACCATCCCTTCTTAAACTCAGTTTCCACATCATAGGGTCCCACGTCTGAACTGTGTTAAGACAAAAGATCAGAACACTTAAGACACTGGGAGCTCTGGCTGCAGTCTAAGGGCCACAGGAACACAAATCCAAGCAACCTTCTGCCTTGGTAAGACACAGGGACTCACTTGGAGGAAGGAATTCTCTGACTCTGGCTTCAGCTCCAATTGCTGCTGGAATCAAGCCATCAGGGAACTGAGGCTTCGCCATCAAAGAGGACAAAGTCAAAACATTCTTATCAGCTGGGGAAGTGGGAGGTAGAGAGCCCTAAAACCATTATATTGGACTTTCAAAGAATGCTATTTCCAGCTTTTCACAACAGACAGTGAACAAAACGGAAGGAAGACCCTGTCCTCCTAAGTCTGTGCTGGTGCTTCCAATCCAAGCTTACCTTTCCCCTACTGACTTCTTTTGTGCTTGTTGTTGCGACCCCATGGACTACAGTCCACCAGGCTCCTCTGTCCATGGAATTTCCCAGGCAAAAATACAGGAGTAGGTTGCCATTTCCTTCTCCAGGGGATCATCCCAACCCAAGGATTGAACTCACATCTCCTGCACTGCAGATTCTTTAATGCTGAGCCACTGGGGAAGCCCTTGTGGCTTGTCTGCTTGTCTCAAATTGCAACTCTTTACTATTCCTGAATAAACTCATTTTGCTGGTGAAAAAAAAAAGATACAAACATCCATTGTCACATAGCCCCGGAGACTTGCCTACACTCCCAGAAATGTACTTTCACAGTCTTGCATATACATATTTTTTCATTCATTTAACATTTTTGAGCACCGTGTATGAGGCTCTATATTAGATGTATGAAATTCAAAGATGGAATGACACAAACCGATAACCCTAATTCAATAAACTAACTGCTCTACCAGGAGTACATATTTATATAAAATGAGATGGGGATAGAGATTAAATTTTCCTGAAGGTCAGGTAACACTTTACAGAAGAGTAAAGAAAAGAAGCTCAGTATTGCCTGGGGCTGGAGCCTACGTGTAGGAAGCGGACATTGTTTTAGTTGCAAGAATCCTAGCCAAGAAACCACCATAAAGGAGTTTTTCTTTCAGTGTGAGGCCCCGGGCCCAAGACAGAAAATTAAACAGTATTCTTGACAAGGGGACATAGACCAAGGCAGAGACTCAAGCAGGGTCTGTTAAAAGCGAGAGGCAGAGCAATAGAGACGGAGGAGGAATTTCTACAAAGGAAGCCCAAAAGGGGTTAATGGATGCACTTCAACCCCTGCAGAGACCCCATAGGAATCTCTGTCTCCCCTAGAAATGTCTTCTCTCTGGAAAAGATGGGCTTTGCCCTGGCTCTCAAGGAGGCAAGGAATGGGCATAAGGAGGTGGGGAGAGATGTGGAAAATTTTTCTCTAATGAGTGAGGGAGAGAAGAAAGGACAGCAAGGAAAAGGAACTAAGAAAAGTTCAATCTGATAGGAGCAAGTGCCTCTTGTCACTGAGGGAGTGCAATCAGAAATGCTGAGCTAGGGGTTGACTGAAGTTGCTGGGAGGAGAGACGGGGTAACGTGGCCGAGAGGCATAGTGGGAACACACTGGGATGGGCTAGAAAGAGCCCGGGCGAGTTGTGCAGGAAATGGGAGTGCAGACAGGAAGGACTTAATTAGGGCTGTGATTGTTCAGAAGAAAGGGAAAGGGTAGATCTGGAAGCTCCTGGAACCTGAGGAGAGTAGGTGGAGGCAATGCTTCAGTTGCCAGGATAAATGGTTAAGTGCGCTTTCCACAGGGTCAGAGCAGGCTTTGATCTTCGGAGGAAGAAAATTTCCTTTTCATTTTGCTGGAACCAAGTGTGTGGGTGAGAGTAGATAGGGACAGGGAGGGGTGTATGTCTTCATGGTTCCCTGGGCTTGGAATGAGACAGATCTTGGCTCAACCAGCCCAGCTACTTACTAGCTGTGTGTGCTTAGGTAAGTTAACCAACTTCTTTAAGCCTCATGTGCAGAAGGGATATAAAATTACCTTCCTCCTGCGGCTCTTCCAGAAAGCACCTGGCCCGGGGCCTGGTTTGTAGGCAAATTCAATAACAGTTAACTATTTTCATAATTACAATTAGTCTGATTACTAGAAGCACATTGTTCAAAGGAGGATATGAAACATTGAGATCACAGTTAAGACACTGTGTTCAAATCTACTTCCCCACCTTCTATGAATGACACATATAAACTCTAGCCTCTCCAGGGAAGGGTGACTCACAGAACCTGGGACTTAGGAAACATGAAGAGAAATTAAGAAATCCTGCAACTGTTGAAAATAAATAAATAAATTAAATAAAATAAAGAAATCCTGCAACTGTTTAACCCAGCTGAGGGGCATGAGGATGGTTATGTAAAGAAGCAGTAACCTTCTGTTGAACTTTAGAATACAATACTGTTTTGTTAAAGATTCCGGAGCTGAAGTGCTAGGCTTCAAATCCCCTTCCATCAGTTACCTCTTGGTCAAGTTCCTGAACCTCTCCAGAGCTTTAGTGTTCTCATCTGTAAAACAGAGTTAATTAGATTACCTACCACATAAGATTATTGTGGCAATTATATCAGTTAATACATGTAAAGTACTTAGGATAATACCTGACACATAGTAAATGTTCAATTTGTTAATCCTTTTAAGTTGTTGTCTTTGTTGTTGTTGTTATATAATTACTACCCCGGGTAAGATTTCAGGGCACCAGATGGCGGCAACACGGTTGTGTGTTTGTTTTTAATAATTCCAGCAGCGGAAAAATGAGAAGAGTCCCCTGTACAACAGTGATTCTCCCTTACTGGACAAGTTCTAAAAGTCACTGATAATGACTTGTCAGAGTCACTGTAGAGGGAATTCCTTCCTTAAGGATGATGTAGATTTACCATCTCTTAAACTCTTGGGCATCCACTGTGACGAAAATTATGAGAGCCAGGCTCTTGGGGGCAGGGGCAGATGGCCAGTGGTGCAATAACTCCCAAAGACCGCCAGGGAGCAGCAGAGCTCGACCCGGGGTTGCTTCATCCACAGAAAACAATTACTGAATTCCTTCTAGGTTTTCCTTCTTAGCTGTTTCTGCGGCCCACCAATCTCCGTGCGCACCGCTGCAGTAATCCCGCCCATTACTGACAATCCAACCAATCAACGAGTGTCCTGCTTGGGGCCGTATAGCTCCTCGCGGTCACTCAGAGCCAGGAGTTCGGCATTCTAGCCCCGCCCCCCAGGCGGCTTGGCCAATCCCCCGCGGCGGCGCAGAACGTCGCCCAAGATCTGTCCCAGAGACCACGTGGTCCCAGGAGGCGCCACTGCCTGGTAGGTGGAGGGTTACCCGGCCTGAAGGCGGGTGGGCGGAGCGGGACCGACCGGCTTCACCGCCGGTGACTTGCTGTCCTGTGCCCTCTTTCAGCCATGGGCGTGCAGCCCCCCAACTTCTCGTGGGTGCTGCCCCGCCGGCTGGCGGGGCTGGCGCTGCCCCGGCTCCCCGCCCACTACCAGTTCCTGCTGGACCAAGGTGTACGGCATCTGGTGTCACTGACGGAGCGCGGGCCCCCGCACAGCGACAGCTGCCCCGGCCTCACCCTGCACCGACTGCGCATCCCAGACTTCTGCCCGCCGGGCCCAGAGCAGATCGACCGCTTCGTGAAGATCGTCGACGAGGCCAACGCCAGGGGAGAGGTCAGAGGGCGGCGTCAGTGCGGGGAGGGAGGGGCTTGGGAGGAGTCAGCGGGGACACTCGGAGCTGCGGACGTCAGGGCCAGGATTAATTTAACTGGGTTCCAGGAGAAAGATTGGAGGAAGATGGTGAGGCCAGAAGACCATTGTAACCATTACACCAGTACAGAAAGCCAAAGCTGTAAGAGGGAGGAGTAAAAAGAGGGCCCAGCGGGAGAATTGGGTTTGAGGAGAGGCAACAAAGAACCAGCTAAGTTCTTCTGAGTTGAGAAGGAGAAAGGGTGGACAGACTTTCTCTGGAAAGAAAGGGAGAGATGGGGGTTGAAGTCAAGGGCTATTGAGCAGACTCCAGAGCAAGGTTCTGTCCAAATGTGATGGAGCCTCTTTTAAAAAGGTAAACAGAAGCAGGAGAAATTCGTCTTAATAGTATAATTTAACCCAGTAAGTCCAAAATATTCTTTCAATATATAAGCAATATAAAATAAATTCTTAACCAGATATTTTCACTCTTCAATGCCCTACATCTTTAAAACTTGGTTGTATTTCACAAATGAGGGGCGGGAGAGTGTTGGGAATGTGTCGAGCTCCACCCCACCCAGCTCCCCCTTCGCAGGCGGTGGCGGTGCACTGTGCCCTGGGCTTTGGCCGCACTGGCACCATGCTGGCCTGTTACCTGGTGAAGGAGCGGGGCCTGGCTGCCGGAGACGCCATCGCTGAGATCCGGCGCCTTCGACCCGGCTCCATCGAGACCTATGAGCAAGAGAAGGCGGTCTTCCAGTTCTACCAGCGAACGAAATAAGGGGCCTCCGTACCCTTCTGCCGGGCCCCCGCGGCCCTGATCTGTGCGTTAGATGGGGCCAGAGACGCAGAAGTGGGCTAAGAGTGCTAAGCTCTCCAGTACCCAGCTGGCTCAAGAGACTGAAGGAGCCCTTCCCTGCAGGCAGGACCTGGTAGGAGGAATGGCTGGAGCTGCACTGATGTGGGGGGTCCCTCTGCTGCTGCCTTGAATAAATAACTTAACAGCTCGCATTGCATAGCACTTTACAGTTTACAGAGTGCTCCCACACATCAACTTTTTTGAGCTTCTCAGTTGCTGCTGCTGCTGCTAAGTCTCTTCAGTCATGTCCGACTCTGTGCGACCCCATAGTCGGAAGCCCACCAGGCTCCCCCGTCCCTGGGATTCTCCAGGCAAGAACACTGGAGTGGGTTGAGCTTCTCAGTAGCCCTGTAATAAACAAACAGCTGGCTTCCCGGGTAGCTCAGCCGGTAAAGAATCTGCCTGCAGTGTGGGAGACCTGGGTTCAGTACCTGGTTTGGGAAGATCCCCTCCGGAGGGCATGGCAACCTACTCTGGTATTCTTGCCTGGAGAATCCCCATGGACAGAAGAGCCTGGGGGGCTACAGTCCACGGGGTCGCAAAGAGTCGGATACGACTGAGCGAGTAAGCACAGCACAGCACAAAGGAAAAGCAGAAACCATCCCTGTTCTTTGGATGAGGTGGCCAAAGCTCAGAAAGCTCCAAGGTCACACTTCTGGAAAGTAGAAGTGTGGGCCAGGACTATAGCAGGCATTTTCAGCCTTTTAAAGATGCTGAAACTCTTATATATCTGCCCTCTGAAAATATTTGATGTGTCTTCTGGGGAACTGGTCGGTGAAAAGGAAACCAGTCCCTGGCAAGCCAGGGTCTCTGATGCTGGCAGGCCAGGAGGGCACCTGTGGACACAGCCCTTCAGTCCTGCCCACATGCCCCATGTGTGTCAGCCCTTGAGCCCTGTTGAGACAGTGAAGGCCTGCATGCTGTGTTCACAGAGAATCACCATCTCCGTCTCCCTGGGTCTGGGCGCCTCTCCCCAGCCTTAGGCTGCTCGGCTCACCTGTGACCTCCAATCCATTATGCTGCCCCACAGTCTGAGGCTGAGGAGTGCCGGAACCCAGCCTCTCTGGACAGAGGACATTAGATGGTTAAATGAAGACATTCAGGGCTATGAACCTTGGCCATGTTTCTGAGATGTTACCTTTACTTCCTGCATTGAATCCCACCCTGCCAGCACCACCACCACCACGCCTGCAGCTTCAAGAGACAGGATGAGTGGGATGGACTAGGCAGGTGAACATTTTTTGCTTTAACTCCAGTCTGAGTTCCTGTCTTCTCTTCTGGGATGTGCAGACCAGGCTGACCAAGCTAGATCAGGTAAGGATTCATCATGAAATGTGTACTCCGTGCCTGTGGGCCAGGCTTTGTTAGAAGCTGGGACTCTCCAGCTGTAGAACATGTAATTCACAGCCTCGAGGAGGTGGGTTCAATAGAGTCCAACCACAGAGAACAGGTATTATGACAGACACACATTCCATCCAGTGGGACATAGAAGAGGAGAGGGTTCCTCCATAGAGCCCATTCTTTGTAGCCTAGCCACCACTAGCCCCAGGCCACCCACTCCTCACTGCATCTTCCTTCCACTGCTGCCCCCTCAACTCTGCCCTCCTCCAACTCTTAGACAAAAGGAATATTCGCCAGTTCAGTTCAGTTGCTCAGTCATGTCTAACTCTTTGTGACCCCATGGACTGCAGCATGCCAGGCCTCCCTGTCCATCACCAACTCCCAGAGCTTACTCAAATTCATGTCCATTGAGCTGGTGATCCCATCCAACCATCTCATCCTCTGTCGTCCCCTTCTCCTCCTGCCTTCACTCTTTCCCAGCATCAGGGTCTTTTCTAATGAGTCAGTTCTTCACATCAGGTGGCCAAAATATTGGAGTTTCAACTTCAGCATCAGTACTTCCAATGAATATTCAGGACTGATTTCCTTTAGGATTGACTGGTTTGATCTCCTTGCTGTCCAAGGGACTCTTAAGAGTCTTCTCCAACCCACAGTTCAAAAACATCAATCCAACTCTTAGACAAAAGGAATATTTGCCAGAGTCTTGCCAATCTCACTCCTAAGTGAGAGAAAAGCTGTAAAGTGCCCTAGCCATCCCCCTCACCCCCCGCTTTTTCCTCTGTGTGTCAAATCTAGGTAATCAGTTTCTTCATTCTGTTCCCTTGGCCCCCACCCAGCTTACTCAGGTGAGGGCATCTCTCAAAGAGAAGAAACCACAATTCCAAGCATTCAGGCCAAAACAGAAGAGTGAAAAATGGATGACAAGAAGCACTGAAGCCCTTACCCTCCTCCCATCAGAGTCTCCTCTTCCCTGCCCTCCCCCAACAGCATGGCCCATTCTATTTCCTGATGCAAACTAGGGCCTCCTTCCAAAGGGGTGTATTGAGTGTGTGTGTGCATGAAGGCAGTGGGAAAGGAATGGTGTGAACAGCCCACTTCCTGGATCTGTTCCCTCCGATTACCGGGATTGGAGGAAAGCAGGGAGGCTTGAAGCTGCACTCTGGAGTTCCAGCCTATGGAGGTCACACAACCACTGTTCATTCTTTCTGCCCCTCCATTCCTATCTTACCCCATCCCCCCAGATCCTCTGCACTGCAAGCAAAGAACCTGCCCCTCCCTTCCTCCCAAGCCTCCTTCAAAGGAGAGAAAATTTTTCTAACGCCATTAAAGCCCTGTGTGCAGCCTCCATCCCCATAATTTAAGCGGGTCTCCTCTGCCTCAAGAGTTCCACAGGGAAATAAACATATAATTATGTGCTTAAGGAAATCAGTTTTTAAATAACTAAGGGTTGACTTGAGATGAAAAACTCTGCCCTTCTCCTTCTGTCTACCTTGGGAGGTGAGCCTGAGTCTCCCTTTGGGCTCATTCCCACCCCCCAGTTTTTTGCCTTCCCACCACCCCCTCTTCTGTGTATGGCCACCAGTGAGGGATCGCAGGCTAGCCGTGACCCTTCCCCATCCTCCCCCACAGTGTGATAACAGGTGAGACGAACAAGCAACCTCCTTTGACAGAATCTCCATGTCAGTCAGACCAGGCTTGCTCAACTCCAGCACTGCTGACACTCAGGGCTGGGCAGCTCTTTGCTGTGCTCTGTGAGAAAATTAGCAAGACCCCTGACATTTACCTGGGCCTCCCTGGTGGCTCAGATGGTAAAGCGTCTGCCTGCAATATGGGAGACCCAGGTTTGATCCCTGGGTCGGGAAGATCCTCTGAAGATGGAAATGGCAACCCACTCCAGTACCCTTGCCTGGAAGATCCCATGGATGAAGGAGCCTCGTATGCTACAGTCCATGGGGTCGCAAAGAGTTGGACACGACTGAGCGACTTCACTTTCCTTTCCTGACATTTACCTATTAGATGCCGGAAGCATCTCCACCCACCCCCCCTCCACAAAAAATGTGACAACAGAAAGTGTCCTCAGACATTATCAAATGCCCCCTGGGAGGACAGAGTTGGCGCAGTTGAGAACCACTGCATCAGACTGACAAGCAGCAGGCACAGGCTTTCACTTCCTATGGGAGGTGAGGTGGGGACATACACGGGGGTTTCTCCTGTAGATTCACACATCTTGATGGAGAGTGGGCCAATCAGATGCCACCACACACCATTACTTCTTCAAGCAATGTTTGGTACCCGGCCCCAGTCCCTCTCGTCTTCCCAGGCTAGGTTTCCAAGAGGGTGATAGACACTCTTAACTTGCTACACTCAGGAGGGCTTTATTCTCAATGAGTTGCTGGTGGGCGTCGCTTTAATGTCGGCTTCCACCCTCATGTTTTTTAAGTTTCACTCGTATTTATTCCCTGGCAGATCTGAGTTCCCTGCTGAATGGAGGCTTTTCCATGTGGAAAACTTGCCCCCACATCACTTGGGTTCCTCTTCGCCTCTTGGGTTCCTCTTCACCTCTTGGGTTCCTCTCCCAGGAAATTGTTCTGAAGCAGAAGTAGCTGGAGTCAGGACAGGAGCCCTTCTCTGAGACCTTTCCTCCCCAGCCTGGTTCTCCCACCTCTACTTCACCTGAGCACACCTGGACCGGGGTCTGCTTGCTCTCTGGGCTGCAGTTTCCATTACCTCCCACTGCAGAGACAGGCTTACATCCTGTGTACTCACTGCAGCTACCCTCCCTTCCCTTGGAGCTGTGCTTCGTCATCACCCTTACAGACATTCATAACATCCCATGGGACAGCTAGGAAATCTGGTCCTCATGCACACCCTCTCCGCCTGCCCCTCATGATCCCCTAGATCAGGTTTTCCCAGGGCAGGGATTTGATCCAAACCATAAGCCATTTCCCAGAATGAACTGCCAATCTTCACATCAAACCTGTTGTCTGTATCTTGCCATTCTTTCTAAAAAAGAAAATAATCTGGTCTCACAGGATCGCTTTGTCACAAAACAGTATCAGTTACCACTAATGCATTTCACGCTTTGCTGTGACTATGCTTGCTTGTATCATCATTTATGAAGCACCTACCATATAGAAGGTATTTTACCCTCCACCGTTACCAGTTTATCCTTATAGTCACTCTGCAAGCCAGGTATTTTCCCCTTTGAACAGATGTAGAAACTGAGATGTAGAGACCACTAACTTGCCCAACACATCATACTTGCATTAAAGAAGCTTCGCACACTTGTAGAAAAGGAGCTGGGATCAAACCCAAGTAGTAACTCCAGACTCACGCTCCTTCCACCACACAGCACACCTGCCAAGACCTCCCCCTGGCTCCAGTCACACAGGGATCTATCTCGATCATCAGAATTTGACCTTGGGGGCCATCTTAGCACAGCCTCTTCATCCTCTTAGGAAGCCAAAGAACAACCTTGTATCTGACACTGAAGCCAATAGCACCTGAGTTACAGGCTGCTGTTTAAAATGCAGCCAAAGCATCAAAGGCCAAAATAGTAAAGCTGATTCCTTAGGGCTCTTCTGTTGCATCCACTGTTGTCTAACTCAGAGCATGGGGATGTCCTCACTCATCATGACAACCTTGAGGCATATGTGACTGGCATTGAGCCCTCAAAAATGTCTTATGTCTGAGGATTTATTAAAAACCTTAACATCCTTTCTGGTTGTGTTGTTATTTGAGCTCTTGATGCTTGCCAGGAGCTGTGAAAATTACTTTATAGGCTTCATCTCATCCAGTCTTCAAAACAACCGTATGAACAAGGTTTTCTTATAAATGACCAGTGCACAGATGAGTAAATTGAGGCCCAGGAGTTTAAGTAACACACCCAAAGCCACATAGCCAGAACAAGGCTCAAACTTGGGTTTGTCTAATATAAACTGCCTTCCCTGTCAGGAACAGAAAGAAGAGACTATGCTGTGATTACGAATTACATAACAGCATCCTATGTTCCCCAGAACCGAGGCACTTGGCTCACGGGGCTGTCAGTGGGGCTCTGAGATCACGTGCCCCCCCAGCCCATTGCTGCCCCAGGCCTTGGCAGCATGGTTCTGACTTGGGAGTGTTGGGCCGCCAGCACAGTCATCACCTCTAACAGGCTTCTGCCTCAAGCCTCCTGCACCATCAAAAATATAGTCCCTCGTTGATTTAGAAATGTGTTACATAAGCACTTCATCCATTACTTTAACATTTTTCTCTGGCTATTATGGATTCCAGGCATACTCTTGAGAAGGCGGCATGCTTGTCCAAGCAAGCAGAAATTTAAGAAACACTTTGGTGCACGTCCACACCTGAAGTTGATGACTTACTTGCAACCTTGATAACTGAGTCCTTTGTGCCAACAAATTGCTTAAATCGCTTCAACCACTCCCTGACCCTATTTTCTCCCTTTACTTATTCTGTCACCATGGATATGTGATCATGAAACAGATTGGTGATGTCACCTCTGAGTTTTCATTATGTGGGATTCAGTACAGAAAACAGTTCTGGGATTCCCCCCCACCCAAGCTTTTTAATAAACATACCACTGTTTCTTCTTTACCAATATATACTGAGCAGCGACTCTGCTTCAAACCCAGGGCAGGCCGTATGAGAAATAGTGGGTGTGGCCATCTGGACAGGCGACACTGCTTGTCTCCAATAGGTTTTATGTGCCCTTGGGGCCCCCCAACCCCACGCCTTGCAAATTCACTGATTGACGTGTTTTCTGTAGGTACATTTGGTGATATCCAGGGCTGGGTGCAACCTAGGGCCATGGAACAGAAATAAAGTAACCACACTGGAATCAATCCCACAGGCAGAACTATGTCATTCTTGACCTTGAGCTTGACCGAGAAGGCTCTGAAAAACCCAGTCCTTTCTCCATCTCCTTCCTCACCTCTATCATTCCCCTCCCCTATAGCCCTTGTTCTCTCTGTTCTACCTGTATCGGGGGTGGGGGGGATGTCCTAAGACCACTCTTGGGCTTCCTTGGTGTGAAGAACCCACCTGCCAATGCAGGAGACATAAGAGACTCTGGTTTGGTCCCTGGGTGGGGAAGATCCCCTGCAGGAGGGCATGGTAACCCACTCCACTATTCTTGCCTGGAGAATCCCATCAACAGAGCAGCCTGGTGGGCTACAGCCCATGGGGTCACAAAGAGTCAGACATGACTGAAGCAATTTAGTGCACGCACAGTCAGGACCACTCTGATGATTTGCTAGAGGGACTCACAGAAAAGCTGTCATCCTCTCCACTGTGGTTTACTGCAGTGAAAGGACACACATCACAGCCTGCAAAGAATACAGGCACACGGGACAGAGTCCAGGAGGAGCCAGGCAGGGGCTCCAGTGATGCCCTCTGAGTGGAGTACTGCATTCTCCCAGCAGCAATGTGCGGCAACACATAAATACTGCCAACCAGGGTGGTTCAACCAGGCCATGGTATCCAGGGTGTTTGTTGGGGGTCATTTGAGTATCATATAGGCAGCATTTGCATAACTGACTTTAGCCGCTCAAATCGATATGGAAGGCCCCCAAAATCCTCAGGGTCTAAAAATAGGCACTCACCGTGTCACTTTGTTAGCATAGACTCTCTGGCCCGGCCCAAGGTCTCACGTGTACAGAGGTACTCTTTTCAGGCAGGATATTCCAAGAGTTCAGAGGTCATTTTACAAGCGCTGATCCAGAGGCAGTCCTGAAGACCTTTGGAATGTATAAGGTTGGGGCAACCCACGCCAGCTGAATTAACCTTTTTCTGCATGTTACCAGATGCTTTATGCTCTCTGCGTGACAGTCTGGGCACATGCTATTCCCTTTGCCTGAGATGATTCGTTCCCCAGCTCTGCCTAGCTCCCAACTTCTACCCCCACTGTGGGCCTCAGTTTAACACCATTTCCTGGGAAATGGCATCCAACCACCCCCACATATACTCACACGTATTCCCAGAGCATCTGTTCTACTTTGTGGCCCTTTGCTTACCTATAATGATTCACTCAGTTGTTCGATTTCTCTCTTTCCTACAAGAGTCTCAGGACCATGCCCAAACCCCGTACCATTCAGCATAATGCCTGGCACCTGGGTGCTCAGTAAGCATGTGGTGAGTGGTTAATTGACATGCCCCCACCCGCCTGGGTATCTGCACACAGAGGCAGGAATGGGAAGAATATAATAAATTTAGGGAAATGTATAATCTACTGGGGAGAAGGCAATGGCACCCCACTCCAGGACTCTTGCCTGGAAAATCCCATGGATGCAGGAGCCTGGTGGGCTGCAGTCCATGGGGTCAAGAAGAGTTGGACACGACTGAGCAACTTCCCTTTCACTTTTCACTTTCATGAATTGGAGAAGGAAATGGCAACCCACTCCAGTGTTCTTGCCTGGAGAATCCCAGGGACGAGGGAGCCTGGTGGGCTGCCGTCTATGGGGTTGCACAGAGTCGGACACGACTGAAGTGACTTAGCAGCAGCAGCATAATCTACTGGGGGATACATGACAGGTACACCCCTAAGTGTGCCTGCAAAGATGATTACCTGTAATTAGAAAATATGCAATGTATAAACACTTAGTGATTAAAGAGATAAGAGGAATGTGTTTGGCAAAATTCACGAAGTTGAACCTTCAGTGAGATGTGGAGGGTGTGGTCAGATAGCGTAGAGGGATATGCAAATGTTGGATGTTATTAAAAATTCAAATGTTATGTATCAGGTAATGAGTCCACACATGGGGGCTTAGAGAGAGAGACGGTCAAGATGAATGGGTGACAGTGAGGGAGAGGGAAAGGTGTAGGGTCACTTGGCAGAGATGAGGCGAAACCTCCTCCGGTAGCAGGAAACACGTGGTTAGACTCAGTAAAAGTGAAAGGGCAGCAGAACCTCCCAGCAAAGGGGAAGGATCATACCTGGTCCACAGTGCGGAGTCACCACGGCTTCTGAGCAGAGGACACGCCACTGGGTTCAGTTCTTCTTAGGTTACACAGTGACAGAATGGCCCCAGCACTTGGCAGCTGTACGGTGCTCTATGGTTTCACACCGCCAATGACAGACAAGGTCTCACAGCAGCTGATTTTTAAGACTCTTCGGAAGAGAACAGTTAAGTAAGAACCTTTCCCTGCCTGCTGGAAGTTAATGACTTTAATGCTTTGCAAAAGAAAGTAGAAGGGCTGTTAAGTCAGAGTGCTCACCCTCTGGGCTTAGCAGGTTGTGCTTTTTTAGTGCTTTCCAAATGGGAAAGGATCTAGGGAAGTGTCATCCTACATGCTATAAAAGTGGGCCTTCCCAATGGCAGCGGGTACTGGCTCCTGCACACCCACTGCTCTGGCGGATCACTGGAGTCTCATTTCGCATCTTGAGCTGTTGACTCAATTCACAGGCCCACAGGGGAGGGCGCCCCTGGGGCTGCATTGACCCGATTCACAGGCCCACGGGGGAGGGCACCCCTGGGGCTGCATTCAGCCCAGCACCCGGCATTTCCCTCCCTGCCGTCCCAAAGCCAAGGGGTGCCCTGTAAGTTCATCCTTCCGCCTCAGTTTCACCCTGCTCCCCAGCCCTCTCTCCCATTATACCCATCAGCTTAACTTTGAACTTGTCTTCTCTTCTCCCAATAGTGGTCAATTTGTCAAATACAGAGGAGCCAAACAGACCAGATGGCACATTCTCCTGTAAGTAAAGGGCATGCTGTGTGCCAAGGAGTGGCAGTGCCAGGGACACCAAAGACAGCTCCCACCACAGGAACATGCAGGATCCTCAGACTCATGGAGACGGCTACAAACGCCAAACCACCCTGGGTCCCAGGGCTGTCCTGGCTGGCAGTCGCCAGCTGGAAACCCAAAGAATAGTAAACCTTGGAGAGTGGCAGGCCGAGTTCACCTGAAAATCCAGCCTCTTCACTTTTATATGTATATTCTAGGCAAAGTCTGCATGTGGATCGCCTAGAAACATGTGTGAGGCTATTCATTTATTCATTAACTCAATGCAAATTTATCAAGCAACTTCCATGTGCCAGGCACACTTGTAGGGGCTCAAAAGTAAACATGAACAAACCATAAACATCTTCACCCTCCTGAAGTGTGCATACAGCATTGTTTAAATACACAAACGCTGAAAACAATATAAAAAATACATTGTTAGGAGAATAGATAAATACTGAATGAGCTAGATATATCTTAGAAACAATGCGTGCATAGGAAATAAAACTGCAGGAGTATTAGGTACAGAATACCACTTGTATATATAAAAAAATAAATAATACTATACATTGTTTATGGATACATACATGTTATGCAAATTTATTGTTTGGATACTGGCCAAACTCAGGATCTTAACTGCCTCCGGAAGGCAGAGAGGTGAAAGAATAGGAGGAGAATTCCAAGTGTAACTGGAATGTTTTGTGTCTTAAAAAGAAAACATCTGAAGGAAACATATAGGTTAAAATGTTAGCATTGTATATTTGCATATTAAGCATACTGCTTCTGCTAAGTCGCTTCAGTCGTGTCCGACTCTGTGCGACCCCATAGACAGCAGCCCACCAGGCTCCCCCATCCCTGGGATTCTCCAGGCAAGAACACTGGAGTGGGTTGCCATTTCCTTCTCCAATGCGTGAAAGCGAAAAGTGAAAGTGAAGTCGCTCAGTTGTGTCCGACTCTTAGCGACCCCATGGACTGTAGCCCACCAGGCTCCTCCGTCCATGGGATTTTCCAGGCAAGAGTACTGGAGTAGGGTGCCATTGCCTTCTCTGATTAAGCATACAGATTTTTCTTTTAGGAACCTAGGCTCTTGTTTGGTTTTAGTTCAAGACGGAGAAGGTTTTGTTTTGTACTGCTTTCAAACTTCAGAAAAGATTTGGAAAAGAGGAGGATTAAGACCACATCTCCCAGCAACCCAGAGGCTGGAGCTTGCCCTAAACGCATCTCTGGGATACCGTCTTCAGCAATGACTGCTGGCCCAGCGGACCACGAACATTTAATAGCAGCGACAAAAGCGGAGTCCAACAGCTGTGGCGTGGCCACCACGAATTACAGGGAGCTGCACGGCGCCCCCTGGAGGCCTGACCGAGCTCGGCAGCTCGGTAGTAAGAATAAGGAGCTCGGGAAACGTCCCGGCTGCAGTGGGAGTGGAAACTCTTCAACAGCTTTGAAGAGCAATCCGGCACAATCTAGTAAAGTTGCAGAGATACTCAGAAATTCCGATTTTAAGGTTTTACCTTAGAGAAACTCTCAAGTATGTGTACAAGGAGATGTGTTCAGATGTTCTTTGAAGCCTTGTTTATAATGGCCAAAAATTGAAAATGGCACCATAATTGATCATTAGGAGAGTAAATCAAGTTAGACATTTGTTGCTGCTGCTAAGTCGCTTCAGTCGTGTCCGACTCTGTGCGACCCCAGAGACGGCAGCCCACCAGGCTCCCCCATCCCTGGGATTCTCCAGGCAAGAACACTGGAGTGGGTTGCCATTTCCTTCTCCAATGCATGAAAGTGAAAAGTGAAAGTGAAGTCGCTCAGTCGTGTCCAACTCTTCGCAACCCCATGGACTGCCGCCTACCAGGCTCCTCCGTCCATGGGATTTTCCAGGCAAGAGTACTGGAGTGGGGTGCCGTCGCCTTCCCCGTAGACATTTGTATCCAATGAAATGCTATGCCTTCATAGAAATGACAGCCAGAACCACCTGTTTCAGTATGGATCCCTCTCAGAAACCATGCTGAAGAACTGGGTGAGTTGCAGAATCTTCCCACAATAAAACCCTCCCACAATACCTGCAAACTAAATATTGTTGATGGATACAAACGCATGTAAGGAAAGTTAAAAAAAAAAAAAAAAAGCGGTGTGGGTCGGGGATGATAAACAACAAATTCAGAAGTTACTTCTGGGAAAGGAGAGAGACTAGAATTAGGGAGGAGTCCAGGGGCGAGATGTCTTCAGCTAATTCCGTGCTACTTTATTCCTTTAAGAAAGACAAAAATCTGAAGCAAGTAAGACAGCACTTTAGATTAAATAGAGCTGGGTGGTGAGTACTCAGATGCTGCTTACCTTATCACTTTCCTTAATTTTATATCATTACACACTATGGAGAGGGGAAGAAGAGGTGGGGGCGGGGGCAGAGGCTCTGAGGCAAAAGGAGCAGCAGATGAAGGCTGTGAGGAGGGAGGCTCTGAGGTCATTCACAGACCTGAAGGATGATCCACAGCAAAGGAAGAGAAGCAGCTGGCTTCACATGAGGCTAGAAAGAGACACTTTTGTAAAAGCCCTTCTGGGCTTTACAAAACAGGGTATGTTTCATTCTGGTGCAATGGAGAGACATTGGAAGTTTTAAGTCAGGGAGTGTTTACGATGGGTCTGTTTATATTGCCTGTTAAGTCAGGTCTTTCTTCTCTGTGAAATGCATGGGCGGGCAAGAGCAGAGGTGCAGAAAAGAATCAAGAGGCTTTCCCAGTGATGGGGGCAAAAGATATCAGGAACTCCATTATCAGTCAGTTCAGTCGCTCAGTCGTGTCCGACTCTTTGCCACCCCATGATTCGCAGCACGCCAGGCCTCCCTGTCCATCACCAACTCCCAGATTTCACCCAAACTCGTCCATCTGGTTGGTGATGCCATCCAACCATCTCATCCTCTGTCGTCCCCTTCTCCTCCTGTCCCAAATCCCTCCCAGCATCAGGGTCTTTTCCAATGAGTCAACTCTTGGCATCAGGTGGCCAAAGTATTGGAGTTTCAGCTTTAGCATCGTTCCTTCCAATGAACACCCAGGACTGATCTCCTTTACTATGGACTGGTTGGATCTCCTTGCAGTCCAAGGGACTCTCAAGAGTCTTCTCCAACACCACAGTTCAAAAGCATCAATTCTTGGGTGCTCAGCTTTCTTCACAGTCCAGCTCTCACATCCATACATGACTACTGGAAAAACCATAGCCTTGACTAGATGGACCTTTGTTGGCAAAGTAATGTCTCTGCTTTTCAATATGCTATCTATGTTGGTCATAACTTTCCTTCCAAGGAGTAAGTGTCTTTTAATTTCATGGCTGCAGTCACCATCTGCAGTGACTTTGGAGCCCAAAAAGATAAAGTCTGACAGTTTCCACTGTTTCCCATGAAGTGATGGGACCAGATGCCATGACCTTCGTTTTCTGAATGTTGAGCTTTAAGCCAACTTTTTCACTCTCCTCTTTCACTTTCATCAAGAGGCTTTTTAGTTCCTCTTCACTTTCTGCCATAAGGGTGGTGTCATCTGCATATCTAGGTTATTGACATTTCTCCTGGCAATCTTGATTCCAGCTTGTGCTTCTTCCAGTCCAGCGTTTCTCATGATGTACCCTGCATAGAAGTTAAATAAGCAGGGTGACAATCTACAGCCTTGACGTACTCCTTTCCTATTTGGAACCAGTTTGTTGTTCCATGTCCAGTTCTAACCGTGGCTTCCTGACCTGCATATAGGTTTCTCAAGAGGCAGGTCAGGTGGTCTGGTATTCCTATCTCTTTCAGAATTCTCCACTTTATTGTGATCCACACAGTCAAAGGCTTTGGCATAGTCAATAAAGCAGAAATAGATATTTTTCTGGAACTCTCTTGCTTTTTCAATGATCCAGCAGATGTTGGCAATTTGATCTTTGGTTCCTCTGCCTTTTGTAAATCCAGCTTGAACATCTGGAAGTTCACGGTTCACGTATTGCTGAAGCCTGGCTTGGAGAATTTTGAGCGTTACTTTACTAGCATGTGAGATGAGTGCAATTGTGCAGTAGTTTGAGCATTCTTTGGCATTGCCTTTCTTTGGGATTGGAATGAAAACTGACCTTTTCCAGTCCTGTGGCCACTGCTGAGTTCTCCAAATTTGCTGGCATATTGAGTGCTGCATTTCCACAGCATCATCTTTTAGAATTTGAAATAGCTCAACTGAAATTCCATCACCTCCACTAGCTTTGTTCGTAGTGATGCCTTCTAAGACCCACTTGACTTCACATTCCAGGATGTCTGGCTCTAGGTGAATGATCACACCATTGTGATTATCTTGGTCGTGAAGATCTTTTTTGTACAGTTCTGTGTATTCTTGCCACCTCTTCTTAATCTCTTCTGCTTCTGTTAGGTCCATACCATTTCTGTCCTTTATCGAGCCCATCTTTGCATGAAATGTTCCCTTGGTATCTCTAATTTTCTTGAAGAGATCTCTAGTCTTTGCCATTCTGTTGTTTTCCTCTATTTCTTTGCATTGATCACTGAGGAAGGCTTTCTTATCTCTCCTTGCTATTCTTTGGAACTCTGCATTTAGATGCTTCTATCTTTCCTTTTCTCCTTTGCTTTTTGCTTCTCTTCTTTTCACAGCTATTTGTAAGGCCTTTCCAGACAGCCATTTTGCTTTTTTGCATTTCTTTTCCATGGGGATGGTCTTGATCCCTGTCTCCTGTACAATGTTGTGAACCTCCGTCCGTAGTTCATCAGGCACTCTATCTATCAGATCCAGTCCCTTAAATCTATTTCTCACTTCCACTGTATAATCATAAGGAATTTGATTTAGGTCATGCCTGAATGGTCTAGTGGTTTTCCCTACTCTCTTCAATTTAAGTCTGAATTTGGCAATAAGGAGTTCATGATCTGAGCCACAGTTAGCTCCCAGTCTGTTTTTGCTGACTGTATAGAGCTTCTCCATCTTTGGCTGCAAGGAATATAATCAATCTGATTTCGGTGTTGACCATCTGGTGATGTCCACGTGTAGAGTGTTCTCTTGTGTTGTTGGAAGAGGGTGTGTGCCAGTGTGTTCTCTTGGCAAAACTCTATTAGTCTTTGTCCTGCTTCATTCCATATTCCAAGGTCCAAATTTGCCTGTTACCCCAGGTGTTTCTTGACTTCCTACTTTTGCAGTCCAGTCCCCTATAATGAAAAGGATCAAGAGGCTTTCCCAGTGATGAAGGCAAAAGGTATCAGGAACTCCATTATAGGTAGCAGTAAAGATGGGGAGAATGAGGTGGATTTGAGACATATTTTGGAGAGGAACCTATAGAACTAGATGATAGATTAGTGGTAAGAAATGGCTCTGAAGTTTCTGAGTAGTGGTGCTTACTGAGATGAGAAAACATGGGGAGGAGGGTGGGAACAGTGGAAGGATAATTTGTTCCCAGCACGAAGAGGGACAAAGGGTTTTCTTTTGGATATACAAAGTTCGAAATATTTGTGAACCACCCCAGTGGAGGAGGAGAACCAGCCGTTGTATATTCGGGGTCAGAGTCCACCAGAGAGGTCGGGTCAGGTCAGGATATATAAATTTGGGGTTGCCTTACACTATTTAATGCTGTGGGGCCAGGGAAACAGCATAAACAGAGAAGAGATGGGAAGGGAGGGGATCCCGGGACTGAGCTCTGAGGACCCCTACATTCAGTGTCAGGAAGAAAAGGGTCCAGTAAACAGACTAAGAAGGATTAGCCAGAAAAGTAGGAGACCATCAGAGGAGGGGGAGGTAATGGATGTCAAGAAGTGTTTCAGGAGGGAAGCAGCCCGACTTTTGGAAACGCTGCTGAGGAGCCAGGCGATCAGGGGGGCAGGTCTTTGAGGCTGGACACAGAGGAGCCATTGTGAGTGACAAAAGTGGGTCAGTGAGGGCTGAAGGCAGATCATCTGAGAGTGAGAACTGGGGAGGGATTGCAGAAGAGGAGACAGGGAGTGTGGGCGACTCCTCTGAAAACTTGGCAGTAAAGGGAGGAGAAGCATGGGTGGAAGCTGAAAGGGATGAGGAAGGCAGAGGGCAAAGTTTGTTTGGTTTGAGACGGTACTTGTGCATGACCACATGCAGACGAAAGGGACCCAGTGGAGAGAGAAATTGGTGCAGGGAGGAGTGGAGGGGGTGAATGCAGCAGGAGATGAATGAGAGTGAAACCCAAGGCACGTGGTGAATGCAGCTGAGCCGGGACCTGAACTCTGGTCTGTCTGACTCAAACCCTGTGCTCGTTCCCAGATACCTCGTTGCCATGTTTAGTTTTTATTTGCTCACAGGCGTCCAACTCCAGGGTCCAGTGCCCCCAGTCCTCTACCCCCACCTTCTCTAAATACACACGTCCACCGTCTTCCCATTATGCAGGGAACAGGAGGAGAAAATAAGCAAACTGAAGAAAATGAAATCTGACCTATTTTATGCATTCTGTAGAAATGCATGAAATAGATTATGTTTGACAATGGTAAACAAAAAAACCTCAAACAATCCAACTTATTGCTTTAATTATATATGTTTTTCTTCCTCAGTCTCCAGGGAAGAATGTGTCTCCATCCATTTCCAGTCACTTCTATGAAACCATTCCCTAATTTCTAAGGCTGCTTTTGGTGACCACAGGCTTCTAGGCTGCCCTATCTGAAGCACGACTGAAAAAAACGTTAACATACTGAAGCACGACTGAAAAAAACATAACATAGGGGAAAAAAATGCAAGGAAGAATGTAATGAGTATGTATACAATCAAAAGTGAGGAAACTGAGGTGGGGTGGAGTTGTGATTCAAAGAAACATAGAGCAAATGGGACACTCCCCCTTCAAAGAAGTGGATGATCTCTCATTGCCAGAAAGGAAGAAATAGAGCTGCTGAGTTATTTGGATACTAGGCTAACTCAGAGACAACCGAGCACATTAGGTAGGGAAATCTCAGACTTCCCTGGCAGTCTAGTGGTTGAGGATGTGAGAAAATGACAGTCGCTCTGTCGTGTCCAACTCTTTGAGACCCCATGGACTGTACAGTCCGTGGAATTCTCCAGGCCAGAATACAGGAGTAGGTAGCCTTTCCCTTCCCCAGGGGATCTTCCCAACCCAGGAATTGAACCGGGGTCTCCTGCATTGCAGGTGGATTCTTTATCAACTGAGCTATCAGGGAATGGTTAAGACTCTGCATTTCCGCTGCAGGGGGCAGGTGTGATCCCTGGTTGGGAAAACTAAGATACTACATAACACGTGGTGTGGCCAAAACAAACAAAACAAAACCTCAGCAACAGAACCAGAAACAAGCAAATAAACAAAGCCGTGCAAGGTAGGAAACTCTCACCTTAAGACCCATTTATTTAAGAGTAAGAGAATCGAGGGGTGGGGTGAGAGGACCTGAAGAAGGTCAAATCGGGTGACAATTCAGCAGCCTCCTGCTGGTTGCTACTGGACATTAGTAGGACCCGTAGGAGGGGGGCCTCTGCTGTATCTCATCCTCCATCCCACACAGATTTGTTGAATCAGACACTGAATGCACAGCACAGAAGACAATGTGGCCTGTAACCTCTGAGGGCTTGCAGTCCTTTGCGGGGAATGCATACAAGAGGTGATTACAATGCCAGATAGGTATGCTAAATGCTGAGACACGTATGTACCCTGAAGCTGAGACATGTATGTGCCCCGAAGCCTGGTCAGCAAAGAGCTTCCATGAAGCGAAGGCCAAGTGTTAATCACTCAGTTGTGTTCAACTCTATGCAACCCCATGGGCTGTAGCCTGCCAGGCTCCTCTGTCCGTGGGATTTCCCAGGCAAGAATACTGAGTGGGTTGCTATTTCCTTCTCCAGGGGCTCATCCTGACCCAGGAATCGAAGATGTAAGTGTAGACCCCAATTTCAGGTGGAGAGATGAGTGTACAAGATATTGTGTGAGCAAAAGCATAATCCTCTCCACAATATTAGAAATCAATGTCATTATCACCTTGTTAGAGATTTAAAATCTGAGATTAAGCCACCCCTCCCACCCCCATCAGCAGAACCAGAATTAGAACCCAACTCTTTGACTCCAGAACTTCTAAAAATTATACTTTGCTGTATCTTGAAGATCTTACTATGCTAGGCCTGGAGACACAAAAATAAACTAGACTTGGCTCTTGGCTTTAGGGAGATCAAAAACTGGAATTAGAAAAAGACAATAAAACAAATTGATGAAAATAGGATAATGGAGGCATGAAAAAATGCTTTAAAAAACCCAAAGACTATATTGAGTATATGCCTGTCTCATCCTGAGCTCCTGAAGGCAGGATATACAGGGCATTGAGCAAGACCTAAAAAATAAAAAATAAAGCTTCCTGGATGGGTGGGTAAATAGAGAATGATCTTTCGATATTAATAAAGATGCTCTCGTTAGGGCAGTTGTCTATGTAACCACAAGGGGTCGCTGCAGGCCTGATACAAAGTTTCCCATTGGCCCGTCCAAGCTCGTTCTCCAAGTCTCTAGGAGGAAAGGGAAAGAGGGTGGTGATCAGATGCCTCCATGTTGTCTGCCCTCTGCAGGCCAGGCCCAGAGTCTCATTCCCTGTCTAGCTCCATCTTCACTGGACTCCTGGTCTTTACAGCTCCTGCCCTCTTTCTAAAGTGAAAGTGAAGTCGCTCAGTCGTGTCTGACTCTTTGCGACCCCATGGATTGTCGCCTATCAGGCTCCTCCGTCCATGGGATTTTCCATGCAAGAGTGCTGGAGTGGATTGCCATTAATTCTAAAATGTCAAGTCTTTCCTTGGGCCTCCAGTCCCAGCTAGGGATGTGACTCCAGTCCCAGCAGGCTTCATGGCTGAGTACCTTTGCTCAAATTGCTTCACCTCTCTGGGATTTACCAGTACAAGCTAAGGTTGAGAGGAAGGCTCTAGTGGCTCAAGGCTTTTACTCTTCCTAACAACAGCAGCTAATCATCAAGCACTTGCCAGGCATTATTCTAAGCCTGCAATATTCAACAAGGCAGCCACTAGCCACATCTAGCTATTTAATTTGTATTGTGGTACTGGAGAAGACTCTTGAGAGTCCCTGAACAAACAAGGAGATCAAACCAGTCTATCTTAAAGGAAATCAACCCTGAATATTCACTGGAAGGACTGATGCTGAAGCTGAAGCTCCAATACTTTGACCACCTAATGCAAAATGCCAATTCATTGGAAAAGATCCTGATTCTGAGAAAGATTTGAACGCAGGAGGAGAAGGGGCCACAGAGGATGAGATGGTTGGATGGCATCAGCGACTCAGCGAGCATGAGTTCGAGCAAACTTCGGGAGTTAGTGAAGGACAGGGAAGCCTGGCGAGCTGCAGTTCAGGAGGCTGCAAAAAGTCAGACAGACTTAGCAACAGAACAACAAAAGTTTAAAACAATGAAAATGTCAGTTCCTCAGTCTCACTAGCCAACCACAAGTAGCTGCATGTAGCTGATAACAGCTGGCTAAACAGCCCAGAGAACATCACCACCATTGCAGAGAGGGCTGTTAGAAGCATTGTCTAAGCATTTCTCACAGTGTTATCTCATTTACCCTTCCTAACACCCCTACGATGCAGGTGTAATCATTTATCTCACTTTAGAGTTAAGGACTCTGCAGTGCAGAAAGATTAAAAACTTCACCAAGCTCTCAGCAGATTAGTATCCAGAGCAAGGATTTAAGTCCAGGTGGGTGGCTCTGGGGCCCACCATGGCGTCTACATGTCCAGAGCTGCCCCCTAACCCCAGTTGCCTACCCTACTCTCCTCTCTTCCCTCCTACGAGTGGGACTGAATCTTCCCATTCCCCAGAAGCCATTGTCCATCACCACCGTTCCCCTGTGAGCTGACCCTGAGGAAGGAGGACCCCTGGGCTTCAAGCCCTTGCTGGCTGAGAATCCCCTCTCTGTTATCCACCCACCTACTCTTAGCCCCTCATTTCCCTTAGAGTATTGTGGGTTTTGATCCCCCACCCCCGCAACCCATTCCAATCTTGATTCCGTTCAGTCTGGGCCCTGGAAGAATCCTAACTTGGGAGCAGCCCTGCTTGCCTCTGGTGATCTTCACCCCCAAGAAGCAGTGTGCAGCCAGTTAAGCTCAGAGAGCCAATGTCACTAACACCTTTGAAGGTGCAACAAAACCTCTCTCTGCAAGGGTAGGGTGAGAAGTGGGGGAGGCTTCACACGGTCAGGCCACTTGAACCCAGGGAAGGTAGAAGCAGCCAGGGGCCAAGGCTTCACGGGTTCTGCCTGCAAAGCACCTTCAGTGCGTGCAAGCTAGACCATTTGTGGTTGCTCCGTCTCCTCTCTTAGCTGCAGCCCTGCAGAGGTGTCACATTACCCTCTACACTTGCAGCTGAACAAAGTTAAAGATGACTCAAGTCGACAGATCTGTTGGAAAGAGAACGAATAGAGGAAAATGCATAAATGTTAACATCTTGAGCTGAGCCAACAAGGTATTCAATTCCTACTTTACTTCCTCACTCCTTTTAACTCCCTCCCAATCAACCGAGACTCAAAAGAACTTCCTGGCAGTGCCAGATCGGTTGCCCATTTCTGCTGAATCAGAGAATCTTGGGGAGAAAACAGAAAGTTCACCCTTTCCATTCCCACCTTCAGCAGTGCGAATGTACTAAGTCGCTGCAGTCCTGTCCAACTGTTCGTGACCCTATGGACTGTAGCACGCCAGGCTCCTCTGTCCATGGGATTCTCCAGGCAAGAATAATGGAGTGGGTTGCCATGCCCTTCTGCAGGGAATCTTCCCAATACAGGGATCAAACCCAAATCTCTTACATCTCCTGCTTTGGCAAGCAGGTTTTATACCACTGAGCGCCACCTGGGAAACTCCTTCAGCAGTCAGCACAGCAAATTCTTTTCAGACTGAAAATTCTCACCTAAAATCTTCCAGGAAGAACTCACTGTCAGAAAATGCTTCCTGGCGTTTTACCTAGCTCTCCACGCTTTGCCTTAAATTCACATGTTCAGTTCTCAAAGGACATAGGGGCCAGGGGGATGGTCTCCTTCTGTGCTGAGAGACCAGTGATTTCCAGTTTTCGTCTGTTACAAGTGACACCGCTATGAACATTCCTGCACCTGTCTTGTGATGCCCACGCGTGTGCAAATACCTCAGAATGAAAACACTGGGCCCTCGGGATCCGTGTGTCCAGGTTGATTAGATCTTGCCACAGTTTTCCAAAGTGGCTGTACCCATTTATATTCCCTCTGGAGGGGCACATGAGTTCTAGTTGCTCCACACCCTCGCCAGCGCTTGGTCATCTATAGTTTTTGCCATTCTTATGGGGGATGCAGTGGAATCTTATTGCTGTGCAGGTTTGCACTCCCACAGTGATTTATGAAGTCAAGTTCCTTATCCTGTGTTTATTGAAAGCTTGGATATCTGTGTTTGTAAAGTAGCTATCCAAAATATTGTCCATTTTTCTAGAGGGTTGCCTGTCTTTTTCACGTTGAATTGTAGAAATCCTTGCACTCTGGATACCAGTCCTTTGTCAGCCATATGTATTTAAAATATCTTGCCACTCTGTGGCTTACCTGTTCACTCTTTTAATGATGTCTTTTAATGAACAGTTCTTCTCAAAATAATTACCTGATAGTCTTAAAGCCTCAGGCAGAACCTCCATCCCCATTCTTCGCCAGCCACGTTGATCCCTGATTCTCTGCTGAGCTGATGGCCCTATGGAATATCTTCAGGATTCCACTTCTCTACCTTATTGCAGAGGCCAGACACATTTCTTCTTGAAGAAGAGGGCACCTTGGAGAACAAGAGGTGGGGCATTGTGGAGGATCTTAGTGTTTCCTTTGCTGTGCTACCTTCCAGACCAAGTGATGCTGAGGCTAGCAAATTCTGGCAGTTTCTGGGTCTTTCCTTAGCCATGCCCCACCCTAATTCCTAGCATGAGCCTTTTCAAACCACCAAGAGAGTGTTCAAAAGTGCTTGCAAGGGAGTGCACTCATCCCTCCTGCAAGAGCACCAAAATCACGACTAGCCGTTGAACAACCACGGACAGGCGGATGCTGGAACCCACCAAAAAAAGATAAAGAAGAAAAGGTAAAGATGTCCGAAGACCAAGAAGAAGCTGCAGCGAGGCAGTAAGAGGGGCACAACCGCAGTAAAATCAAATTCCATAGCAGCCTGGGGGGTGACCCACAAACTGGAGAACGATAATACCAAAGACATTCTCCCACTGTGGTGAAGGCTCTGAAGCCCACGTCAGGCTTCCCAGCCTGGGGATCTGACAAAGGGACTGCGAATCCCTGGGGAACCTGACCTTGAAGGCCAAAGGAGTGTGATTATAGGACTTCAACGGGACTGGGGGAAACAGAGACTCCAGTCCTGGAGGGCACAGACAAAATCTTGTGTGCGCCAAGACCCAGAGGAAAGGAGCCGTGACCCCACAGGAGACTGAACCAAAAGTACCTGCTCGTGTTGGAGGGCCTCCTGTGGAGGCGGGGGTCAGCGGGGCTTCACCACTGGGCTGGGACACTGGCGGCAATTTATGTTTTCCAACTTCTCCATCTATTCTTTTTTTTTTTATGTTCTTTCTCAAGCCTTCATCAAATGTAGTAGAAAAGCTTTTATATACATATATGTATATAAGTAATATGTATTATATATATTTTAGAAAATATGAATTTTTGCCTAACACAATTAATGACATTTTGATTCCACTTGTTTGACTTAGTATTAATAGAATGCTAGATTTCTAGTTAAAAAATAGATATGCAACAAGTAACAGAGGTTTACAGGACAGCACAGGCAACTATATGGAAAATAATTTCAAAAACAATATATGTGTATATGTATAACTGAATCGCTTTGCTGTGTACCTGAAACATTGTAAGTCAACTATACTTCAGTAATATATATATATATATATATATATTAAGAAAACAATAAAGTGCTTGCCAGTGGCTTATCTGACTACCTTATGCTTTATAGTCAAGAAAATTCATTTGTGTTACGCTCCTTCTAGCAAAGAAGAAATACCAATTTGAGCTTGTAGTTTCTTCCCCACTTCCTGTATTTAGATTATCAAGCGCTAACACAACCCACGTCAGAGGGGGTCACCCACCCACCCCTGTGGCCTAGATGCTCTCCCTGCCATCCTCGCCCCTGACTCCCGTCTGCCCTGTGGACCCTCTTCCACGCCAGGCTGGGCCCCATGCTGCTCTGGACAGTTGCGCTCCTCTTCGGTAAGTCACCAAGTCCCAGTAGCCTCTCCTGGGCACCAAAAACTGTGTCGTTCCTAAGATGCAAAGTTCCTTATTTCACCTTTCCTAATTCAAGTGGGTTTATGGCTAGAGCTTGAGACTAGTGTGTGCACATGGGTATGCTTGAGAGTGATGGAGGTGAGAGTGATGGAGGTGAGAGTGATGGAAGTGAGAGTGATGGGGATGAGAGTGATGGAGGTGAGACTGATGGGATGAGACTGATGGGATGAGACTGATGGGATGAGAGTGATGGAGATGAGAGTGATGGGGATGAGAGTGATGGGGATGAGAGCGATGGAGGTGAGACTGACAGGGATGAGAGTGATGGGGATGAGAGTGATGGAGGTGAGACTGATGGGGATGAGAGTGATGGAGATGAGAGTGATGGAGGTGAGAGTGGTGGGGATGGGAGTGATGGAGGTGAGAGTGATGGAGATGAGAGTGATGGGGATGAGACTGATGGGATGAGAGTGATGGAGATGAGAGTGATGGGGATGAGAGTGATGGGGATGAGAGCGATGGAGGTGAGACTGATAGGGATGAGAGTGATGAAGATGAGAGTGATGGAGGTGAGACTGATAGGGATGAGAGTGATGGAGATGAGAGTGATGGAGGTGAGGCTGATGGAGGTGAGACTGATGTGGATGAGAGTGATGAGGATGAGGCCATTTGGGGAGCCTCAAGCTTTCCTACCCTATTTTCCTGGGTCCTTGGAAGGGCAACCATTTGATGTGTCAAAGCTAATTTAGGGAGCCAAAAAAATCACATGCTGAAGTCCAATGACATTTTTCACCCTGTGAAATCAAGTTAAAATATCCATCAGGTCTATCTTGAAAGGAAAATAAAATCACAGAAGGAAAGGAGGCTGCTGGGGTGCAGAGGAAAGATCAGGGAAGTGGACAAAAGGCAGTTCCACACATTTTGCTCAGCAAGCAGAACTAAACGTGAGGTTTTACAAGGAGATGTATTTTTAAGAAGCCTCAGCCTTTTCTTGGAACCAGTCAACAATGACTGGGCTTCTTCCCTGGTCAAGAGATTTATGCCCTGAGTGTCCAAAGCCCTCCTCAAAATGGCTATTCCTATTCTGCCTACTTCCTCTCTCTGTCCAGGGAGGTTCTGATTTGGGTCTGAACGCCTGTGGGGACCCATGTTCTTGTTATTGTTGCTGTTGTTGAGTAGCTACATTGTGTCCAACTCTTTGCAACCCCATGCACTGTAGCCCACCAGGCTCCTCTGTCCATGGGATTTCCAAGGCAACAATACTGGAGTGGGTTGCCATTTCCTTCTCCAGGGTATCTTCCCAACCCAGGGATTGAACCTGCATCTCCTGAATCCCTGCACTGGCAGGAAGATTCTTTACCACTGAGCCACCTGGGAAGCCCATGGGGACCTATGCTGCTGCTGCTGCTGCTGCTAAGTCGCTTCAGTCGTGTCCAACTCTGTGCGACCCCATAGATGGCAGCCCACCAGGCTCTGCCATCCCTGGGATTCTCCAGGCAAGAACACTGGAGTGGGTTGCCATTTCCTTCTCCAATGCATATGAAGGTTCAAACCCATTCTTCTGAATCCATAGCTGTCTCCTTGATCCACTGGGGCCAGTCACACATGACAGAAGGGACTGGTCTCCAGACAGAGGATTGGAGTGGGGATGGGTTACTCGGGTCCTCTAGATTCAGCTCAGTCTCAGCCATTGTCATATGCTACACTCGAAAGGAATGAGTCTGGGCACGTAGATCACTTCGCTTCACAGTTTCTGAGTTGACTTGGTTTTTGTTTTAAGCTTGGTCTCAGAAGTTTGTTTTCATTGAACCAGAAAAGCAAAATGTGTTAGTCAGTCAGTCATGTCTGACTCTGCAACCCAGTGGACTGTAGCCCGCTAGGCTCCTCTGTCCATGAAATTCTCCAGGCAAGAATACTGGATTGGATAACTATTTCCTTCTTCGTGGGATCTTCCTCACCCAGGGACTAAATCCAGAATCTGCATTGCAGGCAGATTCTTTACTGTCTGAGCCACCAGGGAAGCCCTGAAAAGCAAAAGCATTCCTAAAAACACCCCCTTCCTGGGTAGAGTTTGTGGGAATTTCGCCTCTGAGAAGAAAATCCTTGTTCCACTCAGGGCTCTTCCTTCCCCAACATCACCATGTTGCCCTGTGTGTTCTACGAATGGTCATTTGGACAAGTGAGAAGGTCAGTGCTCACATAAGGGCAGGCCTCAGGCCTGGATACGCTCCAGATGGGAGATTCTTAAGGGCACATCCCTTCCTTGCGAAAGGAATAGAGTCCTTGGACTTGACTAGATAAAAATCTAAGAGCTTCCCGGCATGTAGCCCAGGATCTGGACGGGGGGAAAGCAAAGGAGGAGGGGTGGAAAGTCAGTAACTGGCTGAATAACTGGATGGCATATGGGAAACCCAGGCAAGACTGAGTCACATCTGATGCTCAGGATCCCAGAAAGCCAGCCTGAGATTCGGACCCCCTGTCTGAAAGAGTCAGAACGAAGTTGCTGTAAGGGTAAAGCTGCTATTTCCTTTCAAGTGCTACTTCCTCTCAGATGTGGCCAGAGAGACAGAGGAGAAAAAAAAAAAAATTAAATGTACGGTACATGCATTATCTCATATAACCTTCAGAGTCATTATAGGCTACGGTTTAATTTTTATCCCTATGAAGCAGTTGGGGAAACTGAGGTTCAGAAATGTTAAGAAACTTGCCTGGAATTACCCTGCTAACAAGCAAAACAGAGATGGAAACCCAATTCATTTTGTCAAACCCTGTACTTGCTCTGTTCTATCTCACTACCTCTAGTCTGGATGTAGTTGGATTTTAATCAGGTAAAACTAGAAATCATATTCATTTAAAGTGCCTGGCAGGACATGGTCACATGACAAATGGTACCTGTCGTTAGTATTGGCTATCACAGATTCTAGAGGCTAGAAGCCCTGACACTGAACACGCTGGTCATGGTTGTATAACAGATGTATTTGGGCTTCCCTTGTGGCCCAGATGGTAAAGAATCTGTCTGCAACGCAGAAGACCTGAGTTCAATCCCTGGGTCAGGAAGACCCCGTGGAGAAGGAAATGGCAACCCCCTTCAGTATTCTTGCCTGGAGAAGTCTATGGACAGAGGAACCTGGCAAGCCCTAGTCCATGGGATTGCAAAGAGTCGGACACAACTGAGTGATTAACACACAGTATGATGTATTTAAAATTTAGGCGATGAACCTTGATCTTCCTCTGAGCTGTGCATCGGCCAGCTTCAGTCCTCGTACTGGAACCCACCCCCATACACACACAGCATCCGTGACACACAGCCCTCCCGGTGCGCGGCTGCCACCCCTTGGCAGAGTAGCATGTTACAGCGTGGTAGAGATTTACTGTGATGTAGTCGGAGAAGGAAATGGCAACCCACTCCAGTGTTCTTGCCTGGAGAATCCCAGAGACAGGGGAGTCTGGTGGGCTGCCGTCTATGGGGTCGCACAGAGTCGGACACGACTGAAGTGACTTAGCAGCAGCAGCAGCAGCAGTTCCTCGTGTGGAGCTGAAACCTGCCTCTCTGATCTAACTAGTTTCACTTCTGCCCTATGAGGGCTTCCCAGGTCGCACTAGTGGTAAAGACCCTGCCTTAGTCCATCAGGTATTCGAAGGCCACTGACTATCCCTACTCTGTCTCATCTTTCTCAGATAAATATCTCCCAATTCCTGTAGTAGGAAATGGTTTCTAGGCCCTGTTCGTCGCCCTGGTCTGCTCGGTCCTGCTAAGCTTTGTCAGTGGGTCAGGAGCTGGGCTTTCTCATCCCTCCCAAAGTGGCCCAGTGAGTGCAGAGCTCACTGGGGCTGTGACCTCCGCCATCCAGGACTCCACAGCTTTACAGTAGCTCTTGGTTTCACATCACACTGTCACCTCATCTTCAGCCTGTACCAGACTGAAACCCTCGGGTTCTCGTCATAGGAACTGCTGTAAGCAGGTGTCGTCTACTCTGTTTGTCCCCAGTTGGTGGCCGTTTTGATTAGACACAGTGGTTCTGCAAACGCAACCCCAAGGCCTTGCAGTGCCCTGGAGAGCAAGTCGTTGAGATCTGGGGCACAAGCTCATTTGAAGCATCTATGCTCACTGGAGCCTACCCTCTTGTTATAGGCATCAGTCACCTCAGCCTTGTTTGTTCATCACTTTGTAGCTGCAAAACTGTTTTCCGGTAGGGAAGGGAAAGGAAGGGGAGGCATCACTGCCCAGTGAGGTCTTAGTCACTCTGAGGTCAGGCCTTCTTTCTGCTTTCAGCTAATGTAGAAGCCACCTCCCCAGGCGGGGGGTCGGCATAATCTATGTAACTGCTCTGTAAGGAAAAAATGACTTATTGTTACCAAAAGGTATGCATGGCGGGGTCTGGCTGATTGCCACTCAAAAGCCAATAAGCAGGCCAGGTTGGTGGAAAGGAAAGTGCTTTATTTCAGATGCCAGCAACTGTGGGAGAGGGTAGCGGACATCTGTCCAAAGGCTGCTCTGACAAGCAGTGGGTGAGAGCTTTTGTAGACAGAGTTGGGGGTTGGGGGGCTACATGCAGAAACAGCACAGTCATGTCTGACAGTCATCTTCAAACTGGTCATCAGTGGTCTGACTGGCATCATCTTGGTTGTTTTAGGTACTGTTAATCTTCAGTTTGGGGGTCCATTTGTTCCCATTTCTTTGCAGTCAGTTCTTGAAATTGTGGCAGCTCATGTCCTGGACACAGTCTGGACATCATGTAGTTAATTTCTCCACCTGGGGTTTTGGTATCTATAAGACAGCTCACAGGATATGGCTCAGAATATTATCTATAGCCCTTGAGACAGAACTAAAGGTCCTTGACTATGCCTAATGACTACATTATTATTATTTGGTCCCCTTTGACTGTTTTCCTTTGTTTCAGCATTTCTCACTTCTCTGATTAAGCTTATTCTTTGACTAAGGTTTTCCAGAGGCAAATGGCTAGCAGAGAAGCTGGTGGGGGGAGGGGCAGGGACCATACGGTCCTGCTCCATTTCATTGTCATTTCCACTACACAGACAGAGCCAGGAACTGGAGGTTTCATTGTCATTTCCACTATACAGACAGAGCCAGGAACTGGAGGCTCTTGAACTTTAAACAACCTGTGCAAGTTCCCATAGAAAGGGATGGACTCATGGAATCAGTCCACGTCATCTGGTTCCAAAGCCTGTGTGCTTCCCCCTACACCAAGATCACAGAAGATGCACTTAGATTGGAGGCAGGGGAAGATAAAGGGATGGACTCATAATCTTATACACCCTGAAAACCTGCGGGGGAGCTGACCTGAGCTGAGTAGGTAGAGAATATGTCCCAAATCATGTGGACAGCAAGCATGATAGCCTGTGAATGAACATGGCAGATCTGCTGAGGGGATCTCAGCACCCACCCCTCCCAGGACCATTCTTGCATTTCTCAGGATTCTGCACAGCACCCAGCAAAGAAAGGCACAAGTAAATGCCTGGGGACCGGCTGGACCAACTGCACTCAGCCCTACATCATTCATTCTTTTGCCTCTTGCCCCAAAGCCCAGAATATGCTCCACTGCTTTATATCCAACTCTGTCCCTCGGTTTAGGGTCTCCCATCCCTTAGGCTGATCACACCTGCTTAACCTCATCTGTCATCATTTTGTGGTTTGGCCTCTCTTTCCAGGCCACCTGGGCTTCCCTGGTGGTTCAAATGGTAAAGAATCTGCCTGCAATGCAAGAGACTTGAATTTGATTCTTGGGTCAGGAAGATCCCCTGGAGAAGGAAATGGCTACCCACTCCAGTATTCTTGCCTGGAGAATCCCATGGACACTGATGCCTGGCAGGCTATAGTCCATGGGGTCACCAAAAGTCAGATATGACTAAGCAACTAACACTTTCACTTTCCTGTCCACTTCCTCTCCTCAAACATTCGTTCTTCTAGAAGCATCAGTGTGATGCATACAAGGTGCAACACGGTGTGACTGCTGGCCTGTTGATAGTTCTCTCACGCGTCCAAGCTGCCTGTCCATGCCCCACAATTGTTTAATGACTACTCCTCCAGGGACACCTCACCTCCTTCATGTGATCACATCCATACAATCTATTCTTACCTCCTTCCTACGATCACTTCCATATACTCTATTCCCCAGAGCTCTGTGGGCAGGTGGGCCACAAGAATTCGGTCCTGCTTTGCTGAGTTCTTCTGTGCATGTAAACAGGCCCCTTAGGCACAATAGTGTAGGAATCTAGTCCTGTGTCTTCTACTTTTTGTTCCCATCCCTGCACAAGTGGGAGAAGCATTCATGCATCTATTTAGTATATGCTTATTGAACACAGACCATGGTCCAGACATGGGCCCTAGGTGTAGGTAATACGGCAGTGAACTAGACAGGCAGAGGACCTGCTCTCATGGAGCTTAAGTTCTAGACAGAGGGAGGGAGACAGGTGATTACAAGTAAGCAATTTAATGGTAAGGTAATTTTAAATGATGCTAAGTGCTCTGATGGTAACACAATAGGGTATTATGATAATTGTGCTAAGTTGCTTCAGTCATGTCCAACTCTTTGCAACCATATGGACTGTAGCCTGCCAGGCTCCTCTGTCCATGGGATTCTCCAGGCAAGAATACTGGAGTTGCCATTTCATCCTCTAGGGGATCGTCCCAACTCAGGGACTGAACCCGTGTCTCTTGCATCTCCTGCATTGGCAGGCAGGTTCTTCACCATGAGCACCACCTGGGAAGCCCAGCAAGACCTGTCCCAGGAGGTAGTATTTAAAATGAGATTGGGCGAAGTATTCCAGGCAGTAGGTCCACCATAAAAGTTGAGTGGCTGAGTGGCTGGGTGGCTGTTTGGTTAGACAGCTGGGTGGCTGGGTGTTGAGTGGCTGGGTGGCTGTTTGGTTAGACAGCTGGGTGGCTGGGTGTTGAGTGGCTGGGTGGCTGTTTGGTTAGATAGCTGGGTGGCTGGGTATGTGAATGGTTGGGTGGCTTAGATAGTTATGTGCTTAGCGGGCTGGGTGGTTGACTGGTTGCATGAATGTTAGCGTCTATTTATAAGGTGACAGGCCCTCTCCTTGTCAGAAAGTTCTTTCTGCTACTTAATCTACCACTTTTTTTCTCTTGCAGTTCCCTGTGTTGGGAAAATTGGTGAGTCTTGTCCATGTCTCTTTCATCTCCAAGGGTGTCTCTGGGCCAAAACTTAATAGATAGGCAAAATCAGGGCCATTGGGTCAATCCTAAAGGAAATCAACCCTGAATATCCATTGGAAGGACGGATGCTGAAGCTGAAGCTCCAATACTTTGGCCATCTGATGCGAAGAGCCGACTCATTGGTAAAGACCCTGATGCTGGGAAAGATTGAGAGCAGGAAGAGAGAGGGACGACAGAAAATGAGAGGGTTGGATGGCATGAGAAGCCTGGGAATAATGATGAGTAATAGACTAGGAAGCCCTAAGAAGAGCCCCAGCGCATCCTGCCTTCACCTGGTCCACCTGGATCCCTGGATCAGAAGAACTAATGATGCTCACAGTGTAGCTGAATGACGGACCTTGCTTCCTTGGCTGCTCGTTCTAGTATCACTGAGTATTGCTAGCAATGAGTTTGGACATGAGTTTGAGCAGACTCCAGGAGATAGTGAAGGACAGGGAAGCCTGGCACACTGCAGGTCTATGCAGTTGCAAAGGGTCAGACACGACTGAGAGACTGAACAACAACAACAACGTTGGGTCCCCAGCAACATCCTCAGAGCATCACCGGCCTAGATCTCTTCCTCGGGAGTCCTCACCAGTGCCTAGGAAGAGGGGAAACCCAGGACTTCACTGTCTCAGGCTGTGATAGTTACAGGGTGACTTCAAGTTCCAGAAGAATGACTCTCAGCCTCCACCCAGCCCCCTTATAAGTCCAATGGCCTCCATTTCCTCCTCTCAGTGTGGCTCTGGAGCTCCTGCTATCCCCACTCATCAACATCCAGATTCGCTTCCATCCCTCTCATGTTCAAGGAATCAGGCATCTTTGTCTGTGGGTCAGCCTTCTTTCTCCCCTGGCTACCTTTGCCCTCCTGCTCATCCTGTCCCACTGACCTCCATGGAGCTTCTGTCAAGTGGGTGAAAACTCTGACCTATGAAATCTTGACCTCTAGGGGCATGTTCTGTGATGCCCGAGAGGACGAATCCAAACCAATATTTAGTGGTGCTAGAAAGAGCAGCCAAGGAAGCAAGGGCCATTATTCAGCTACGCTGTGAGCATCATTAGTTCTTGGGTGAGAATAAGAGTCCAGGGGATCCAAGAGAACCAAACGTAGGATGTGCTGAGGCTCTTTTTAGGGCTCCCTATCTGATTACGCATCATTACTCTCAGGCTTCTGAGGTTATCTGGGACCAGCGGTACCTGGTTTGCCAAAGACGTATGTCCTGGGGCCAGGCCAGTCTGGGATTGCCCTGCAAATAATGCTGGGTCCCCAGAAGCTCTTCTCTTGTCCACATCGGGGCATAAAAGGCATTTTAGAAATGAGGACAGAGGTGGCAGACCCCACATCGTGACTGTGGTGGAGACGAACCTCACTGCTGGGAGTGCTGATGGAGGCTGGGCCAGGGGAAGCCCAATGAGGGAAGCAGGGGGGAGCGAGCCCAGGCCATGGCACGTCCAACACCCACCCCTCCAGCTCCTCTCTGATGGAGAGGGGTGCACATACCATCCGAAGTGGATGCTGCAGAAAGAGCTGTGCTGGGGTCACCAGGGAAGAAGAAACCGAACTAGGAGAATGGGGATCCAATCAAGAAGAACAAGGAGAACAATGGATGGAAGGAACGCAATTTGCCTCAAGCTTGCCAAGGTGGCAGAGGAAAGTGCGTTGCAAAAGCAAACAAGGAGGGGGACTTCCCTGATGGTCCAGTGGTTAACACTCTGAGCTTCCACTGCAGAGGGAAGGGTTCCATCTCTGGTCATGTAAGAGGGGAAAAAAAAAATGGAGAGAAGAAGGGTAGGAGGGAAGGAGGCCAGAGAGAAGGCACGGAAAGAGAAGAGGAGGGAGAGGAGGGAGGAGGAAAACAGGAGAAGGGCAGAGGAAACAGGGGGGAAGGGAGTGGAGGAAAGCAGAGGGCCCCCGGTCTGGCATGACGACCTGGGGACAGTGACAGCTGCGAGGGTGCCATCCAGGAGTCTCCATCCCAGGAGTGGGGGGAGGGGGCGGGATTAGGCTGGGGAAGAGGGGGAAAGTGGACTGAGGGGTCCACAGCTCCAGGGTGACCCTGTTCCTGCATCTTACAGTCTGGCTGAGCCCCCAAGCCCAGCCACAACTTGTGTTTGAGGGGGATATACTGATTCTGCGATGCCGGGGAAGGAAGAACGCGGCACTGTCCCATGTGAAATTCTACAGAGATGGAAAATTCCTCCATTTCTCTATGGAAAACCAGCCTCTCCTCCTGGGGACAGCAACAGCTAACAGCAGTGGCTGGTATAACTGCACTGGGCGGGTGAAATATCCCAGAAACATGGACTCATGGGACTCAGGGACTGCCATGGTTCAAGTCCAAGGTGAGTCACCACGTGGTGGGTGGGATGGTTAGGGTGCTGCTCAGGGGCCTGGTCTTAGAGGACAGCAGGGCTTGGAGCTGCACCCCTCTCTCTGGCTGCCCCTGCTGCTGGGTCAGTCGGTAGGGCCTTGAGATGCCCAAGATGCTGTCTGCATACCCTCCCCCACCATGGGACATGCGTAGAGTCAGGGAAGGAGGTGGAAGATGCCCTGGGCGGGCAGGGCAGGAAGAGCCCAGAAGCAACCCTGATGCTCACTGCCCCCTTGAGACCCTGAGCCAGACTCTTCCCCTCTGGGGACTAGGTGACCGCTAAGGCCCCTCCGGGTCTGGCTTTCTGGGACCCCAGAGGGGCTTGGGAGCATGGGCATTGTTTCAGGGTTTGTGGTTGGGATGAGCGGTGAGGTGCTGGGAGACGGTGACGGTATTTCCGAGGGGTCTGGAGTGGGCCAAAGCTCAGACCTCAGCCTCCCCAGGCCTCACTGTCCAGACTCCCGTCCTGAGCCCCCAGCTGTCTCTCCCCAGAGCTGTTCCTGCCTCCCGTGCTGACAGCCCTCCCCTCTCACGAGCTCTGCGAGGGGAGCCCTGTGACCCTGAGATGTCAGACGAAGCTGCACAGTCAGAAGTCGGCCTCGCGGCTTCTCTTTTCCTTCCACAAGGAGGGCCGCACCCTGAAGAACAGGAGCTCCCGCCCAGAACTCCGCATCCCAGCAGCCAAAGAGGGAGACGCCGGGCTTTACTGGTGCAAGGCATCCTCTGAGGGTGGCCAGATCCAGAAACGGAGCCCTCAGCTGGAGCTCAGGGTGTGGGGTGAGTGGGGGAGGGGAGACACTGCTTAGACGCCTGGGCTGTGGGCAGTGGGGCCCCTGATTGTGTGGGGAGGGGTCCCTAAGGGAGGAGCCTGGGTAGTCCACTGACCTCCCAATTGTGTGCTCCCCAGCTCCCGTGTCCCGTCCTCTGCTTACCCTGAGACCCACCAGCCTAGCTGTGGGGGATGAGGTGGAGCTCCTCTGTGAGGTCCAGAGGGGCTCCCCTCCGATCCTGTACTCATTCCACCTCAATGGGGACATCCTGCGGAACCACGTGGCTCCCCATGGGGGACCCGCCTCCTGCCTCTTCCGGGTGACGTCAGAGCAGGATGCTGGGAACTACTCCTGCGAGGCTGGGAACCGTGTCTCCAGAGAGACAAGTGAGCCCGAGACACTCTCTGTGGATGGTAGGTCTTGTCCCCCAGCTGGGCTCTGAGCCCTAGACCTCACTGATCTGTGTTCCTCCTGCTGTGCCCGGCTCAGTGCTGGGTACAGAGCAGGCACTGCATGACTGACTGAGCATAGACCCTGATGGGAACATCTCCACTGAACCTGGTGGAGAAATAGTGAAGCCCACGGAGAGGGAGGGGACACCATGGCGGGGTGGGGGGGGGTGCCACATGGTCAGCCATGGGATGCCCATCCACGTTGACATCCTTTGGTCCTTCCCTCATTCCCGTTGCCCAGGCTTCTTCAGGCCAGGCGTTTCCCACTAATGCCAGCCACTCTGACTCTCCTGCACTTGTCTGGGGTGCATTTGTGAATTTCGTCCTCAATCCTCATGGTCACCTCTACTCACCCCCCAGATCCTCAGGTCTTATCTGCACCCACCAGTAGCAACTGGCTGGTTCCTTGGCTGCCTGCAAGTCTGCTTGCCATGATGGTCATTGCTGTTGCACTTCTGGGGTATTGCAGACCCTGGAGGAAAAACGGTTAGTAACTCTTTTTGGCCTTCTTGGTTACTGAATCCCTATGCCAGGCACAGTCCAGTCATTGGAAAGCAAGTCTGATGGGACCAATTGCTTACTTACGTGTACTGGTGGGGAGAGGGACTTTTCTTCACATGTCACACAAAGGGGCCCCCAGAGGGACAGCTACACCTTCCAAAACTCACACACACCCAGGAGTGTGTTGGTGCAGTCACACAAACACACAGCTGCACACTCAGGCATGAATAAGGCACAAACAGAGGAATTCTTACAAGCCAAACGAGATGTAGACCAGTGTCCTTCGCATTTGAAAGACAGTCTATGGCTGTGAATATGACAAACCCAAGGCCTCCAACTCTCTCCTTGAAGTCAGGGGAGCTCTGGTCTGCTTAGCAGGGGAGAAAGAGGGCATGAAAACTCCAGTGCACGTGTGTGCTCACGCACACACACTTCTGTGCTATACTGGGCTCTGGGTGAGTGTCCATGTATGTCAACTCAACAGGAAGGAAGTGTGGTGGAGAGGACTGGGGAGTGGCCTGATCCCAGCACCACTATTTACTAATTCGGCGACCTTGGGCCAGTTCCCTCGAAGGTTCACTAAATGTCTCCCTCTAGGGATGTTGTAAGGTCTGAGATAATGAGGTAACATCTATCTCATGCCTAATGTATTAGCCTGGCATTGAGTGGGAGCGCAGCACGTTCTCATTCTAGTTTGAGCACATCACCTGGCAGGCTCCCAGGCTGCCTTTGCTCCTGCTATCCATTCTCCAATTCCTCCGATCAGAGTCTTTGAAAATAAAAAGTTTAGTTAAGTTTCAGGTGAGATGTGAAACTATTCCATAAGATATTGTCTACCACATGCCTGCCTCCAACTTACATTTCAACAAGCCTCATTTCTCTTAACAGCATTTAAAGACTGAAATATGTACTCTTGAAATAAATCCATCACGTTCTTCTGCGGAACAGCAACAACAACAAAAATCAGATGAGAGAAATGCTATAGGCTATAGGGAGGATTCTATAGAAGAAAGAGGCTGCCCTGATAGCTCAGTTGGTAAAGAATCCGCAAGCAATGCAGGAGACCCCAGTTCGATTCCTGGGTCAGAAAGATCCCCTGGAGAAGGGATAGGCTACCCATTCCAGTATTCTAGGGCTTCCCTTGTGGCTCAGCTGGTAAAGAATCCGCCTGCAATGCGGGACACCTGGGTTTGATCCTTGGGTTGGGAAGATCCCTGGAGAAGGGAAAGGCTACCCACTCCAGTATTCTGGCCTGGAGAATTCCATGGACAGTATAGTCCATGGAGTCACAAAGAGTGGGACATGACTGAGCAACTTTCCCTTTCTATAGGGAGAAAGAAGTGAAAATAATTAGATAAATGGGATTTCTAGGTAATCTATGGGTTTTGAAATTGAAGACTCTTCTCCTGTTCCTGTCTTGGTCATGATAATTAAGCATGAATGTTGGCTTTCAAAGCAATCACCTTGGGTGGCTCCAAGTTATTCCAATTTTAACCTTTGTTTGAAGGTTAAACAAAGCCATGAAGCCATGTTGAAGGGAATGGTTCCCAGCACCAAAGCTATTTGGTGCCAGTTTATTCCTAGGGCACCTACAGTGGTTCAAATCAACTTATTTCTTCCTCCCCCAGGGACATTTTTATTTTCCACTTGCCAAGGGCGAAAGTAATTGGTGTCATAGACCTTCAGCTAGATTTGCTTATTCAAGTATGCGGCCCCCTCTGTTAAGGAATTTGTGATGAGTTTTCTGGGAGCTAAGCCAGCCTGCTCTTTGAGGAAGACCACCCCATCCTACAGTTTCAAGAATTCCTCCCTGACCACAGCCAGGGTACCTGAAAGTATCTCTCCCCACCCCCAGCCCCACCACCTCACCAGGCACCCCAGTTAGAGCTTAAGTCAACCTCCAGCTTCCTCTCCCCTTCTTAATTTAGCAGCCTTTGTCCATCTAACTTCTCATCTCTGCTTTCCTTTAGTCTTGAGTCCATGCAGTCAGGCCAGGGTTGCTTTAAGGTACCAGGGGTGGTTCCCTGGTAGCCTAGCTGGTAAAGAATCTGCCTGCAGTGCAGGAGACTGTGGTTCGATTCCTGGGTCAGGAACATCCCTGAAGCAGGGATAGGCTACCCACTCCAGTATTCATGGGCTTCCCTGGTGGCTCAGATGATAAAGAATCTCCCTGCAATGTGGGTGACCTGAGTTGGAGACCTTTGATTCCTGGGTTGGGAAGATGCCGTGGAGGAGGTATGGCAACTCACTCCCGTACTCTTGCATGGAGAAGCACAGTGGAGAGAGGAGCCTGGTGGGCCACAGTCCATGGGGTTGCAAAGAGTTGGACACCACTGAGGAACTAAGGACAGTGCAGTTGGAGAGAGACGGAGGCAGGCCCAGAGTTAGATGGGGAGGCACAGGAGCAGGGACCGTGAACTGATGGCCTGTGAGTTCTGCTCTCCCCGCACCTGCATAAAACCTCCTTCCCTGGCCTGGCCTCAGTAACATGGCTGTTCCTACCCACTCACCTCTGGATCAAAGCATTAAAGGCAAAGCCACACATCACAGTCTTCTCCCTCCCAGCCCCAAACAAGATGGTGGAGGAGCAGTCACTGGTGAAAGATCTTCAAGAAGATGGGACAAAGGGACATCCCTCTTCATGTGGAGACTCTGCCTCCCCTCTCATTCCACCCCCCTACCCACCCCCACTGTCAGCCTGCTAGCACCTGGACTCCAGTTCAAAAGAAACTTATTTTCTCTCATGAAAATAAGACTCCCGGTGGAGGTCTTACCATTTCAGAATCTCAGGGGCACAAATCCTTCTTTAGAATGTCACTCAGAAAACCAGCTTCAGGCCAAATTCCCCAGTTACCCAAGAAACACTGTCCAACAACTTTTTTCTCCATGCTCGACTTTCCAAGATCCTTAATCATTTCCAGACAGCATATTCATTCCTCAAGAAATGAAAACAACCCACAGACTGTATCTCTGAAGGCAAGCTTCAAAGCGTTTTGACCAATGACGGAATCACTAGGACTAGGATGTGGTCATACAGGGGGTCTGCTTCAACGTAGCACTTACCTAAGTGTCCAAGTTCTCGCTGTTTTTTTAAGTGTTCATTTTACTTCCTGTTGTCACGCCTCCCATAAAACACAGTTCCATCAAATTTACAGAGCTCTTTGAGAATGAAAACTCAGAATCACAGCCTTGACAGATGAGCATCAGGGAATGTCTAATAATCAGGGGCCTCTCTGAGTCTCCACAAATGCCCTCTTCGTTTTACAGGAGGAGCCATGTTCAAAGGCGCTACCTGATGACTCTGATGCTTTCTTGCTATTAGAGCTGATGAATATTTCTTGGACACCGGGCATGAACTGGGTGTTCTCAAATACACCTGTGACCCAATTCCCACCCCAGGACATAATTTTTAAAGTTCTGGAAACGCCTGCTATCACAGAGGCAGCAGGCTAATGGAGAAAAAAACATACACACTGGATTAAGATTCTGTCTCCACCAGCTTTCTGTGTGACCTTGAAGAAGTCACCTCTCCCAACCAGTCATCTCATTTTAAAAAATGGAAATCATAATATTAACCTTTGCAAAGTGGTTGTGAAAAATGTCAGACAGCAGAGAATTAGGAAGGGGGCCCTTTTTGACATCCGCTCTCTGCTGGCCCCTGGGTGAGGAGCTTTGCTATTAAGTAGACGTTGCATTTGAATTCCCTGGTCCTGGGGTGTTTCTGGCACATGGTGTGTTGTTAAAATTATTAGCTTTCCTCCTTCTGAAAAGCGGCCTGACTTGTGGATCTGCACTGTTTCAACGCAAGGGTGTAACCCATCTTTTCTGACCCTGCTTCCTCCAGTTTGTGATTCCTATGGAGCCATCCTATCCATTAGAGTATTTTTTTCAAAAGAAACATCCCATAAAAATCAACCGTGTCCAGACCTGTTGATTAACAATCATCAGCAAACCCGTCTCAGACCTCCAGCAACCCACTGTTGTTGTGTTAGTCGCTCGGTTGCGTCTGTTTCTTTGCTACCCTATGGACTGTACCCCGCCAGGCTCCTCTGTCCATGGGATTCTCCAAGCAAGAATACCAGAGTGGGTTGCTGTGCCCTCCTCCAGGGGAATCTTTCCCACCTGGAATCAAACCCGGGTCTCCTGCATTGCAGATGGACTCTACCATCTGAGCCACTAGGGAAGACCAGCAACCTCCACTGACATTTTTTGAAATTTAATTTTTAAATATTTTATACAATTTTTAAAGGTAATTTTACACGATTTGTAAAGGTAAACTGACTGTCTTACTCTCAGTCTCTCTCACCCTCTGCCTAGTCTGCTCTCTGAGGGCACTCAGTGAATCATACCTTTGCATCTCCTAGGGCCCCTTCCACCCCGGAATTTACCCTCAGCCCCAAGTGAAGAGCAGCACCCGCTGTATGTCAATGGTAAGGACTTGCATCAGGACCAGCGTCTGTCCATAAAGGCAGAGAAGGGCCTTGCCAGGGGAGTTGGGAAAAAGAAGGCCTCATGAGCCTGAGTCTCGGGAATCAGTCATTTGGGGAAGAAAGCAGGAGGCTTCTGGGGAGAGCTTGAGGAGCAAGGGCATGGAGCTGGTGGTGGGAGAGGGAAGCAGGAAGGGATCCCAGCCCCCAGAGGGGAGGTTTAGACCAACGATTACCAGGTTATGTCCCAGGAGCCAAATCTGGCCCACCAAGTATTTTTGCAAGGAACATTGTGTATGTACTGTGTATGGTTGCTTTCACACCACAGAGCTGGGGCTTGCAAAAACTAAAATATTCACTACCTTTTTTTACAAAAACACCCAAACCAACCTCTAGCTGCCAACCTCTAGTTTGAACAATATCAGGGCTAGAGACACTGCTAGAACCTGCGTCAGGGAGCACAGTCCTCCTGCCAAGATGGATATCTCACATTAATAACCACTTCCCACTGCCAGTTATCAGCATAACAGCCCCTGACTGGCTTCCTTCCATAAGCATCCTCAGAACACTTAGGTCTCGAGGTGGGAGAGCAGGTGGGTCCTAGTTAAGTCACATTTCTTCTTTCAGTTTATCACCAGAATGAAAACAACGAAGGAGTTATCTACTCTGAGATTCACACAATCACAATCCCAAGGGAGCATGAAGGTAAGTGATCTCTGACCAACCTTGACATCTTTGTTCATGTAAAGGGGAAGTTTGGGGCTTAGGGTGAGGTATCACTACCACCATCATCACCCTGACCACCACCATCATAATTACTGGCACTTTAACCACCACCACCACCACCATCATCTCCTCCTTCACGACTTCACGACCACCATCACCACAAACACAGGTGTGTCGAAAGTTCAGTTCAGTTCAGTTGTTCAGTTGTGTCTGGCTCTTTGCAACACCATGGACTGCAGCACGCCAGGCTGCCCTGTCCATCACCAACTCCTGGAGCTTGTTCAAACTCATGTCCATTGAGTCACTGATGCCATCTCATCCTCTGTCGGCCCCTTCTCCTCCTGCCTTCAATCTTTCCCAGCATCAGGGTCTTTTCAAAGGAGTCAGTTCTTCACATCAGGTGGCAAAGTATTGGAGCTTCAGCTTCAGCATCAGTCATTCCAATGAATATTCAGGACTGATTTCCTTTAGGATGGACCGGTTGGATCTCCTCGCAGTCTGAGGGACTCTCAAGAGTCTTCTCCAACACCACAGTTCAAAAGCATCACTTCTTCGGTGCTCAGCTGTCTTTATGGTCCAACTCTCACATCCATACACGACTACTGAAAAAACCATAGCTTTGACTAGACAGACCTTTGTTGGCAAAGTAATGTCTCCACTTTTTAATATGCTATCTAGGTTTCCCATAGCTTTTCTTCCAAGGAGCAAGCATCATTTAATTTCATGGCTGCAGTCACCATCTGCAGTGATTTTGGAACCCAAGAAATAAAGTCTGTCACTGTTTCCATTGTTTCCCCATCTATTTGCCATGAAGTGGTGGGACCAGATGCCATGTTCTCAGTTCTTTGAATGTTGAGTTTTAAGCCAGCTTTTTCACGCTCCTCTTTCACTTTCATCAAGAGATTCTTTAGTTCTTCTTTGCTTTCTGCCATAAGAGCAGTGTCATCCACATATCTGAAGTTATTGATATTTCTCCCAGAAATCTTCATTCCAGCTTGAGCTTCATCCAGCCCAGTATTTCACATAATGTACTCTGCATATAAGTTAAAAGCAAGGTGACAATATACAGCCTTGACATACTCCTTTCCCAATTTGGAAGCAGTCCATTGTTCCATGTCCAGTTCTAACTGTTGCTTCTTGACCTGCATACAGATTTCTCAGGAGGCAGGGCAGGTGGTCTGGCATTCCCATCTCTTTGAGAATTTTCCACAGTTTGTTGTGATCCACACAGTCAAAGGCTTTGGCATAGTCAATAAAGCAGAAGTAGATGTTTTTCTGGAACTCTCTTGCTTTTTCGAGGATCCAACAGATGTTATCAATTTGATCTCTGGTTCCTCTGCCTTTTCTAAATCCATCTTGAACTTCTGGAAGTTCTCAGTTCATGAACTGTTGAAGCATTTTGAGCATTGGAGAATTTTGAGCATTACTTTGCTAGCATGTGAGATGAGTGCAATTTTGCGGTAGTTTGAGCATTCTTTGGCATTGCCTTTCTTTGGGATTAGACTGAAAATTGCCTTTTCCAGTCCTGTGTCCACTGCTGAGTTTTCCAAATTTGCTGGCATATGGAGTGCAGCACTTTCACAGCATCATCTTTTAAAACTTGAAATAGCTCAGTTGGATTTCATCACCTCCACTAACTTGTTCGTAGTGATGTTTCTTAAGGCCCACTTGACTTCGGAATCCAGGATGTCTGGCTCTAGGTGAATGGTCACACCACCGTGATTATCTGGGTCATGAAGATCTTTTTTGTATAGTTCTTCTGTGTATTCTTGCCACCTCTTCTTAATATCTTCTGCTTCTGTTAGGTCCATACCATTTCTGTCCTTTATTGTGCCCATCTTTGCATGAAATGTTCCCTTGGTATCTCTCATTGTCTTGAAGAGATCTCTAGTCTTTCCCATTCTATTGTTTTCTTCTATTTCTTTGCACTGATCACTGAGGAAGGCTTTCTTATCTCTTCTTGCTATTCTTTGGAACTCTGCATTCAGATGGGTGTATCTTTCCTTTTCTCCTTTGCCTTTAGCTTCTCTTCTTTTCTCAGCTCTTTGTAAGGCCTCCTCAGACAACCTTTTTGCATTTCTTTTTCTTGGGGATTGTCCTGATCACTGCCTCCTGTACAATGTCCCAAACCTCTGTCCACAGTTCTTCAGGCACTCTGCCAGATCTCACCATCATAAACATCATCTCCACCACACCTTCACTGTGACCATCCCAACTAGGGAGGTGGTTTTTGTTTGTTTGTTTGCCCTTTTCTGAGCACTGTGGAGGAACAAAGGAAAAAGAATGACAGTTTGTCTCTGCCCCCAATATAAGTCTAAACAGGACAGTCCCAGCTCTAAGATGGAGCCAAAAAGACCATGAACCGCAGCCACAGATACGACAGTGAGGCTGGCAGAACGGGGAGAGCTAGTCCTCTCTCAAACAGACAAACAGGCAACACGGAATTGTGGGAAAGTGCGGGTTTCTGCGTAGGTCAGAATTGAGTTCAGAACTTGACTCTGTGTTCTGTGTGACTGTGAGGAAGTTACATAAACTCTCCAAGCCCAATCTATAACATGTAGATAATGCCTGCATGTGTGCGTGCTAAGTCGCTTCAGTCATGCCCAGCTCTTTGAGATCCTATGAACTGAAGCCCACTAGACTCCTCTGTCCATGGAATTCTCCAGGCAAGAATACTGGAGTGGGTTGTCATGCCCTCCTGCAGGAGATCTTCCCCACCCAGGGATCAAACCTGATCTCCTGTGGCTCCTGCATTGCAGGCAGATTCTTTACTGCTGCACCATCAGGGAAGCCCAGATAATGGCTACTTTGTAAAATTATTATGAATGACTAGGAATAGAACCTGGGTTGTAGAAACCACAAAGTTTGTCTGGTATGCAATAGGTGTTCAAAAACAGGGAGCTTTCTTTTATGTCTCACCTGCACAGAGACTTCAATTCCTGGTCTATAAAATGGGTCTGAAAAAATAAATAAATAAAATACAATGGGTCTGAATCAGCCTAGGGGCTCTGCTTCCCCACCGCCACATTTCCCCCACATTAGGGAAAGTGGACAGCCAAGGAGTCTCTTGGACACAGGGCTCTTCCCTCAAGACCTGACCAGTTGTGCCTATAACATGGCCAGGCAGATGGGAAGCCCACGTGGGCACAGTTCCTTCCTGTGAAGAGTCACAATGAGGACTTAAACATAAGAGAAAAAAAAAAAAGAAGTCAACCACAGACTATATGGTTTTCACGAGCAAAATAAGGGAAATGAGGAAATGGGATCCTTTAATCCTTGCAGACAACAAAGATGAAGGCAGGGGTGGGGGTGGAGGTGGTCTGTTTCCAACTCAAGCTCTGAACAGGCTTTACCTGATGGTGGGTGCAGGGATCTGAAACCCAAAGCAAAGAGAGCCCTTATGTTCCAAGATGCTGGAATTTTTGTCAGTGGGAGAATGCTTCACATTCTCTAAGATTCAGTATTCTTATTCTTGCCTGGAGAACCCCATGGACAGAGGAGCCTGGAAGGACATGGTCCATAGGGTCGCAAACAGTCAGATACGACTGAAGTGATTCAGCACAGACTACTTCTTATGGAAGTGACTGTGGAGAGTTATTCACCTCGCTGAGCCTTGGAATCAATACCCCCTGCTATATAGGACTGATGTGAGATTAGACATGTAGAATTAGACCTCTGCTTATTATATACTACATAGACTAGATATATAATTCTCACGCCTAAAAGGTTGCCCCATGCAGAACAGGTGTCTAATGGAGGAGTTATTCTAAAAGTATCTTGGAGACCTTTATCTCCCCTGCTTCTCACTGGAATCCTATGAAGCAGTCACAGTCATCACCACCTCCCTTTCCTGGTTGAAGCAGCTGAGGCTTAGAGACCAGGTCAGTGGCCTCAAGTTGCACAGCTGGGGTTTCCTGACTCCACCTGTTTTCAGATTGAGGGCGAGAGGCCCTGAGAAGTAACAGGAGAGCAGCCCGGACCCTGCCAGCCCGTGTTCTCTAGAGGAAGGTGCCAGTGAGGAGGTGGGAAAGGGACACCCCATGAGCCCAGTACCCTAACCTGAATGCTGCTCTTCCCCCACAGCCAGGCCTGCCCAGCCAGCCCAGCAGGAAAAGGTGAGATGGGACTCCTGCTCTTTTCTCCTCCTCTGTGTGACATCAGCTCTCTTACCCTGACCCCACCCTCCCACAGGACATTTCTGTCATCTATGCTGAGGTGAGACACCCACAGCTCAGCAAAAATCCAGACAAGGGGCTGAATAGAAGAAGCACGATCCACTGAGTTCCTACTAGTGACTACAAGGAGGCCCTCTGCTAGCAACGGCATCCCCCCACCCCCAACACACACACCTCCGCAGCCCCCAGTGCTCCCCAGGAGGCCAGGCAATCCCAGCTTCTTCTGTGGCTTCCAGTTCCCCAACCTAGCAGCAAGTACCCCCGTTTGCCGAGCGCATGAGAAAACTCCTGTTATCCCTTAGTGTTCAAAAAGATACATGGTTGTAGATCTGTTTGTTAATAAAGGTGTATCAATTCATTTCATATTGTCCATCAGTATCGATCATTTGGGCTGCCTGATTATTTGGTCTGGTTTATTCAAGGAGATTGGACTCCATGAACCGGCCTGGTAATGAGAGTTTGGGAGGGCGAGGAAGAGGAAGGACCAGGGGAGGGAAAAGGAGGGGAGTCTCAATGCAGTCCACAACCAGAGTGTTCAATGAAGGTTGTTGTTGTTCAGTCACTAAGTCACATCCAACTCTTTCCAACCCCATGAACTGCAGCATACCAGGCCTCCCTGCCCCTCACCATCTCCTGGAGTTTGCCCAAGTTCATGTCCATTGAGTTGGTGTCAATGAACAAAGTGGACGTGTTAGTTACTCGGTCGTGTCCGACCTGCAACCCAATGAACTGTAGCCCACCAGGCTCCTCTGTCCATGGAATTCTCTGGGCAAGAATACTGGAGTGGATTGCCATTTCCTTCTCCAGAGGATCTTCCTGACCCAGGGATGGAACCCAGGTCTCCTGCATTGCAGGCAAGTGCCTTATTATCTGAGCCACAAAGGAAGCAGGGTCAATGAAGGTTAGTTATTAATATATATTTGCTCTGTGGGCCCGTGCCCTGGAATCACAGAGAGTGGGGTCCAAGTTACCAGAACTGGCATCTTCCTCTCCTAGTAAGAAATTAATGTTCAGAGAACTCCTGGCCCCTCAGAGCTGCAAACTTCTATCATTTCCCCTCGAGTTTATTAGAAATGCAGACGCCCAGACCTGCTGAATCAGAATTGCATTTCAATTAGCTCTCTAGGCGGACGATTTGCATGTACATGAAAGTTTTAAAAGCCCTGTCTACCTCCAAAATACATACTTGGTGGAAGTAAATCAGTCTGCTTGCCTTGGAGAGCTTAATTGCTTGCAGTTGTCCTTTGGGAGAAGACAGTGGGTAGGGCAACCCAGGCCAGCCCTTTTTTCTTGCCTCTCTACTCCCTGTTCTCCCTTGCCTCCTCCCATCCCAGCCCTTCCTCTTTCCGGTTCTCTGTCTCTTTCATCGCCCGTCCAGTGCACAGCCAGAATACACCAGGGCCCCCTCCCCTTTGCCCCTTGATTCTGCCAGCATCACTGGGAGGCACACACCATCCAGAAGCCAAGGTCCATCAGGAAGTAACCCTCCCCCGACCCTAATCCTTTACCCAGCCCTCTGTAAACGAGCCACCCACTTCTAAAAAGTCGAAACGTAGGTAAGACAGCTCAAGAAGGGAACAGCGGTGATGGGGACTGGAAGGAGCCAGCCCTTCAGTCGTGCCCACAGATCACCTCCTTCCTGAGCTTTCATACCTCCCTGCCCTCTGCCCCACACCCGCTCCTGGTCCACGGACTGGGGTCTGTCTGTGAATTGAATTTACCAGTCCAGGTAAGATAATAGAACAGTTGAAAACAAGAATTTAGGAACTTTTATAGCAATCTGATAGAGTAATTTTATGTTTTTTTAATATAATCATTAAAACGAGGGCTTGTGTTTTGTACCTCTCTTTCAATGTTTTTTTAGTAATTCATTTTTATGATATTGTACAAAAGTATAGCTCCACAGTGGATTGGGAGTAATAAAGAAAAACGGGTCCTTCAACTCAGGTACGTGAGGAGTTGTAATCTCTCTCTCCCTCTCCGTCTCTCTTTCTTTACCACTAGTGACATCTGAAGCCCTAATGTCAACACATCCAGCCCCAAATCCCATCTCCAGTTCTCAGAGTAGGTACCTGCTTCTGTTCCCAGGGATGCTGGTGGGCAGGGGTGGAAGGAGCACTGCCCAGGGTGGGCCAGACCCTGCAGAAGGGATCCCACAGCCTGCTGCAGTGCTGCTGCCCACAGGAAGGCCCACAGCAGCCTCCATGCTTGATCAAGGCTCTGAAATATGAAACGTTCTTTTTCTTTCCGAGTCAGAGCTAAATGCAAACACTTACCCAGCAGGGGTGAGTTAGCTGTGCCTCATCTAGGGACCTGGGCTCTATGGCGTCATATCATTTACAGGTAAGAGAACTTAGCTGGGATAAGGACCGAGAGGCAGTCTGGAGCTGCCCCTTAATGTGGAGACGAAGAGGATGACCAGGAGCCTCAGGGCTGCTCCCTAGTGACTCTCTTGGGTAGTCGGGGACTTGCACAGCAGCCTACACTGTGGTCTGATCCATTCATTGGACAACTTCGTTGTTAGGTCTCATTAAACACCCCACCCTTGTTTTGTATGTGACTATACCATTTAGATATGAACAACAAAAATTGAGCACGGCCCTTCCCTGAACCAGGCAGGTTGCACATGCTGGAATTTCTTTCAATTCCAGGTTATTTTAAATTTGGCTAGGAAATAGACCCCCTACATTTTTATTTAAATAAGCATCCACTATGATTGCAGCCATGAAATTAAAAGACGCTTACTCCTTGGAAGGAAAGTTATGACCAACCAAGATAGCATATTCAAAAGCAGAGACATTACTTTGCCAACAAAGGTCCGTCTAGTCAAGGCTATGGTTTTTCCAGTGGTCATGTATGGATGTGAGAGTTGGACTGTGAAGAAAGCTGAGAGCCAAAGAATTGATGCTTTTGAACTGTGGTGTTGGAGAAGACTCTTGAGAGTCCCTTGGACTGCAAGGAGATCCAACCAGTCCATTCTAAAGGAGATCAGCCCTGGGATTTCTTTGGAAGGATGGATGCTGAAGCTGAAACTCCAGTAGTTTGGCCACCTGATGCAAAGAGTTGACTCATTGGAAAAGACCCTGATGCTGGGAGGGATTGGGGGCAGAAGGAAGAGGGGGTGACAGGATGAGATGGCTGGATGGCATCACCGACTCGATGGACATGAGTTTGAGTGAACTCCGGGAGTTGGTGATGAACAGGGAGGCCTGGCGTGCTGCGATTCATGGGGTTGCAAAGAGTCGGACACGACTGAGCGACTGAACTGAACTGAACTGAACTGAAACAGCTCTGTGTCCTTCATCTTTGTCTCAACTGTGATGACAGTAAGCACAGACAAGGACCACAGCATGGGGAAGACCCAGGCCTCCCCATATTGAATCTCTGTCTACACAGCCGAAAGAAGTTGTACCGGCAGACCCAGAGCATCACCAAGGCTGCTCCTTCAGCTCGCACCACTCTGTGAATGAAGAGCCTCTGTTCTACCTGTTTCTGGAATTCTCTCCCACGTGAGGTGCCGATCAATAGCGACTGTTTCTTTCATGGTTGGGAACATGATCGTTGTCATCATCAGCCTGTGTTCCTGACTGCACAGGGCCTACTCATGCTAGATCCCCGATCAACATTTGCTCAGTACGTCAGCGTGCACACCATGGGAACCCAGCAAATACTGTGTAAGCCAGCAAGTGAAGAAGTGAGTTTCCTTCTCCCCCTTCTCTACTTCAACACGGCTCAGTCATGCCTTGCTTTCTGTTCTGGGCCATCTTTCTTCCACCCTCTGGGAAAGTGTGTCTTTGCCTCAAAAGCAGGCCCTGCCTGCTGAAGCCTCAGACCCCTCCCACCCAGTCTCCTGAGTGCTGTTTCATAGGCTCCCTCTTTCTCCCCTCTCCTTAGTCTTCCCACTTCCAGCTGTGAGCACCAGGCCCCATTCCCTCCACCAATTCCCAGCAGGGACAGGATAAGGCTGATGTAGGAGAGGTGCCCTGGGCACAAATACTGAAGCAGACGCCATCCTTGGGCCGGGCAGACACTAGAGTGTCCTCTCAGGGGAAGTGAGATGTGTCCATTTCAAATATGCACACACTGCCTCAAACCTAGTCTCCCCGACAGGGCAGCGCCAGTGAGCAAGCTGGCTGCCAAGGGAGGGGTGCACACAGCACGCCCCCTCGCCAGGGCAGCCTTCGGGGCTGCCATGGCATCAGCTGGCAGATGGTGCAGGCAGCTGGTCCACTCTATGGGAACCATATAGGTGAAGGCAGACACAGATGGGCTCATGGGGCTTCTACCTGCCCCTCAGCCCCATCCTGCTTAGAAGTGGTGCCCGCCCAAATCCGGTGCTCTGGGACAACCTGGAGGGATAGAGTGGGGAGGGAAGAGGTAGGGGTTCAGGATGGGGGGACACGTGTATACCGATGGCAGATTCATGTTGATGTACGGCAAAACCAATCACAATATTCTAAAGCAATTATCCTCCAATTAAAATAAATAAGTGATTTAAAAAAAAAAAAAGAAGAAGCAGTGCCCAGAGACCCATCCACCCCCAGAAACACCCTGCTTTCTTCCTTGTGTTCCAAAAGCCTCTAAAGGCCCCCCACCCCTTCCTGCCTGGTGCTCTTCCTCTACCAGCTCCCTTCTCTTCTCAAACATTCTACCTTTCCCCCCCCCCTGTTTCACTTGTCTCCCGGTGCAGGGAGGCGGGGAAGGAGTGAGGCCATTCTGCCCTAAGGCCAGTCCAAGAAGAACAAGTGTGAGTAGGCAGGGACAGGGCGTCGCTTGGGCCACCCTTCACACTGCATCCAGTTCCACCCCACCCTGAATCTGCACCACCACCCGACCTGAAATCTGCTCTCAGAGCTGAGGGTTACGGGCTCAGATGAGCCACAGTTAACACCTGCTCCCCCCACCCCCACAGTGCACACCTGCTCCCCCCAGCCCCCCACCCACAGCCCACAGTGAAGGCGAATGCAGACCACTCCACCTGACAGATGGGGCCACCCTGCCTGCCCACGCCTGGGCAGAGGTGGACTCAGACTCAGCCACTGGAGTTTCCCTGAAAGGCCCCAGGGAGGCTGAGTGCAGCCCAGGCTGCCAGCTGCTCTCTTAATTAAGAAATGTGGGGAGTGGCCCCTTTGAACTCAGCAGTTAATTTGCTCTGTGCACTCCCCCTGTGGCTGGGTAATTAATGTGGTCTGAACCAGTGATTAGCAGTGGGGAGAGAAACTGCCTCCACGACTTAACCCTTCCTGTGCCTTCATCAGTCGGTTCTTCTCCAGTTGTCTCAGGGCTGCTAGAAGTTCTTTGAGGGGAGGTGCGTGCGATATTTTCAGGTCCTCACCCAACCTCCTCCTCCCCACTTTCTCAGCTCCCCCGCCGAAAGTCCCCTCAAGAAAAAGGGCTGGTGTACTGGAGACAGCAACTCATGTCCTGCTGGGATGGACCATTACCGACCACCCTTTCTGCTAAGAGGGAGTGTGACTGTTCACTGTCTCCCCCAAGGGAATTCAGCATCTGTATTTCCAGCATTCACATACTGGCCAGACTCCCGCACCCCAGGGCCATCCCAAACCTGGCCTTGACATTTCAGAATCATTCAATCCTCTTCAACACCTGTTTGCAGGGCACCACTTGGTAGAAAGCCTGTCCTTGGTGATATACAGGGTGCAGACATGAAGGGGGCCTGATCCCCACTCTCAGGAGCTCACAGTCTGGGAGAAGAGAGTTACAGCAGGGCTGCTCGAACCTCAACACTCCACTATCTGCGCTTGCCCGGCTCTCCTTCTTCCCTCTCTCTGGCCGCGTAGTAACAATGGTTAATTTTTTTGAGTGCAGACTATCAACTGAAATTGAATTGCACAATGTGAGAGCTGAGAGCCTCCGTTTTATTTGGAGACTCACTGAGAACTAGAGCCCAGGAGACAGCCTCTCCAGTCACTCTGAGAAGCTGCTCCGAAGAGGTTAGGGGAAGTCAGCATATATGTGGTTTGGGAGAAGGGGTACGTGCAACCCAGCACACACCTTGGTAGAAGGTTGCTGCCAGGCATGAGGCACAGCCATCTTAGTTAATCATTTTATTGCTTTTCTAAGTATGGGAAGATGCAAGAAATAGGGTTCATAAAATTTTCTTTCAATATATCTGAGGGCCTGTTCTGCCTGTTTTCCCAGAGCACAGAGGGCCTCATCCTGATGGTCACCCTGAATTCCTTTCAGGGTAACAACTGCAGTAGCCAGGGACTTGATTCTTGTAGAACTGGATGGTGGGCAACATTCTTCATTTCACATGACTATGCGCCAGACCCCATTCTAAGTGGTTTCACCCTGAGGGCACCATGAAGATGTAGATACTGTTATTAATCTCTATTTCATGAAGGAAGGTGCCAAACACAGAGCAGTCACTTTGCTTGTTTCACAACCAAGATCTGAACCCACAAAACCCAACCCCAGAGCCTGAGTTAAGTCCTATCCTCACCCTCGTTTATATCCTAAGGTTCCCCTCAGTCTCCACCCCAGCTCCACAGGGGCCTCCCAGCCTCCTGCCCACCCTGCTGGCTCCTATCCATCCACCCTCTGGCTGCCATAGCGTGCTTTGCACACAGCTGGCTTTGCTCTGGCCACTCGGATTGTAATTATTGGGTTACATGTCCATCTTCTCATCTAAACTGCAGATTCCTTGAGGGCAGGGGCTGTGCCTTTCATGTCTGTGTCCCCAGCACCCGGCAAGTAAGTAGATGCTCAATAAATATCTGACACATGGATGAGGAAATTGACAGTGGAGTCATGTAGCTGATCCCCTCCTTTGGCCTCTCCGCCTATAGGCAGATTAGGGTTAGTTCCATCATGACTCCAGCTCTGCCCCTTTCTCCCTAGAGGGTTCCTTTCTACTTCAGTCGGGATGATCACAACAGCTGCTACCAGGCCACCCTGCCTCTTTTTCTCCCCCTGTCAGCCCTGAGGTAGCAGAGCGGTACTGTGAAAGTGTGCTGGGCCCATAACCCAAGGCTTAATGGGTCAAAACCATCCTCTGCTTCAGTGTGCCTTTCGGCTTCCCTGGTGGCTTAGCAGCAAAGAATCCTCCAGCTGCTGCGGCAGATGCGGGTTCCATCCCAGGGCTGGGAAGATCCCCTAGGAAAGGAAATGGCAGCCCACTCCAGTACTCTTGCGTGGGAAATCCCACAGACAGAGGAGCTTGGAAGGCTACAGACCATGAAGTCACATAGAGTCAGACACGACTTAGCAACTAAAGAACAACAGCAATCAGCCCTGCACGCTGTCCTCCCACTAGCAAGCTAGCCAAAAATGGGCAACAAACAGCCCCCTCCTTCCAAGCAGTGCTTCTCAGAGCTCCCTCCATCCACCAGCTCAGAACCACCCGAATGCAGTGATTGTTAAAGCGACAGACTCCTGGGACCCAGCCCAGCCCCACTGAACAGAATCCTCGAGAACCCAAGTTTTCAGCAAGGATGAGAACTGCTGGTCTCCAGAATAAAAACCTAAACTTAACCCCATACTCAAAGCCTCCACAATCTGACTCCCAACCTCCCTTTCCATTTTACCCACAGCAGCCTTAGAGGGCTCCCCCTTCTGATCCTTCATTGTCCCTGGAGCCTACTTGGAACCTCCCCACCGTCAAGCCTTACACACTGCTCTCCCCTCATGCTCAGAGCAACCCCCACCCAACTTCTGGCCCACCCTGTTTTCTCCGCCTATCCAAAGTATATCCATATTCAAGATGCAGCTCAAATTCCTCCTTTTAAGGAAGTAGCTCCTGTCCACCAGGGGCTTCCACGGAGGCTCAGATGGTAAAGAAACTGCTCGAAATGCGGAGACCAAGGTTTGATTCCTGGGTCAGGAAGATCTCCTGGAGAAAGAAATGACAACCCAGCCCAGTATTCTGGCCTCAAGAATTCCATGAACAGAGGAGCCTGGTGGGATACAGTCTATGGGATCGCGTGGGGTAGATTATCTGTGCTGCTCTTTTGCCCAGACCCATGTCTGTCCATGGTGGGTCTTCCCTTCCTGCTGCTGCTGCTAAGTCACTTTAGTCGTGTCCGACTCTGTGCAACCCCACAGACGGAAGCCCATCAGGCTCCCCCGTCCCGGGGATTCTCCAGGCAAGAACACTGGAGTGGGTTGCCATTTCCTTCTCCAATGCATGAAAGTGAAAAGTGAAAGGAAAGTCGCTCAGTCGTGTCCGACTCTTGGCGACCCCATGGACTACAGCCTACCAGGCTCCTCCATCCATGGGATTTTTCAGGCAAGAGACCTGGAGTCGGGTGCCATTGCCTAGGCACATGCTATTCCTACCATTTGGTGGTGAGTACCTGGAGGGCTGGAAGCCTATCCCGGAATCCTCCTGCTCATCCGCCACCACGTCTGCCTCCTTATTGGTCCAGTGCGGAGCGTCCAATTTGACTGACAGGTCAGAAGCTAGGCAGGACAAGGTACCACAAGCCACACTCGGGAAGTTCGGAGATCTTCCTTCTTGCAAAACCTTCCTTGACTCAAGAAACCAAGTAACCTTCAGAAGTGAAAAGATAAAGGTAGTGAGGATGGGGTGACTGGCAGAATGGGCCATGCTCCAAAGGCTGAAGCTCAGCTCACAGCTCTGCTTCTCTGTGACCCCGGAAAGATGCTAACCTCGTTCTGGTCTTCAAACTCCCCCATCTCTAACAGGGAGATAATCAGATCCTCTTGAAGAAGAGTTGTAGGTCTTTCAGGTAGCAAAATATGTAACCATCTCTAGAATTCGTGCCCTCGTTTAACAAATATTCATTAAGCATCCATTAAGGTCTGGGTTCATAGTCCCTGATATGCAGTGGCGCGGTGGTAAAGAAACTGCCTGCTGATGCAGAAGACGCAGAGACACAGGTTCGGTTCCTGGGTCAGGAAGATCCCCTGGAGAACGAAATGGCAACTCTCTCCAGTACTGTTGCCTGGAAAATCCCATGGACAGTGGAGCCTGGAAGCCTGCAATCCATGGGATCACAAAGAATAGGACACCACTTAGCAACTAAACAACAAAGCATTCGTGGCTTGCCCAGCACCAAGGGGAACACAGAAATGAATATGAGACCTTGGCAATAAACAGTCTATGCAGATGAGAAAACTATTACAGGATGACATGTTACGAGTGATCATAGAAGCACAGGCGTGCCCTGAGCACACAGAAGGGAAGCTTCCCCACACTGCCCGTGGTCAGAAAGCCCTGAATGGGAGTCTGGTCAGCTGCATTGCCCACATAACCACAGCAAGTCCGGGAGGACGGATGGAACAGCTTGCCTGCTGGAGGATCGAGCACAATGTGAAAGTGTGGAATCGGCAGTTCTGAGAAGAGGCGGCACTGCTTGGTGTGGTTAGAGAGCGGAAGGGCATGGGACGCCAGGCTGGAGAAGCAGGCTGGAGTTGGACTTAGGAGAGCCTTGTATCTTAAGCCAACAGTTTAGTTGCCCTTGATCCTGAGGGCAGCTGGAGGCCATGGAAAAATTTTAAGCAGAGGAGAAGTGACAATGGGAATTGCAGTTTAAAGGGTTTTCCGTGGCTTCAACAGGAAAGGAGGGGCAGCCAGGCAGCGTGGGATGCGGGGCTGCCCAGAGAGACTCAGTGAGGAGGATGTCGGCTTGTGCGGGGGTGCTTGCCGCCTGCCTTAGCTAACCATAGGCATTTGAAAGAGGCTGACTTACAAGAAATGGCTCCTGAAAGAGCCCAGCTAAGTCTGAAGCCAACTTCCACTTTTCTCTGGATATTTTCACTTTCGGGGCATCTTGTTCTGAGTCAAGATTCCTCCTTCTGAGCATGGGACTTTCCAGAAGGACCACAGCTCCTTCCGAGCATCCACTTGACCTGGGATGTTCTGGATTTGGGTCATTGAGGGAGTTCGTCTGCCTCTCTGAAGTATGGCTGTGTGGTCTCTGTGGAGTCTGCTTCTCTGGGAAGGTAAGTAGGGCAGGCCTAGCCTCAGAGAACTGAAGGCCCCTCCCCCTTCCAAGGGAGAACTCAGGAGCTGAGGAGGGGTAGGGAAGATGGAAGTAAGTTCTCAGGCAGCCTTGAAAGCCAGACAGGAGCAAAGAGACACAGGATCTTGGGAAGAAGGGTGGAAGCACAAGGAGCCTCTGTGTCCATGAGACATGAACTGTTTTGTGGTCCAGGGAGGTTAAAACTGAAGCTGGTAGGACCATTGGTTTTGTTAGATATAGTGGTGAGAACATGAGGGTCTGGCAGCATGCAAATTCTAAATACAGTCTGGGAGGAGCAGGGGGGGAGTGGGGCTCTTGCAGTCTAAGGACTTCTTTCCAGCTGCCTGTGGGAAACCTGAGCCCCTACCCCAAGGTCTGTGGAAGTGGACACTGAGGAGAGTAAGAGGCAAAAGCAAGTTAATATAGTGCATGCAGATTCCGGGTGGCCAATAACAGTGTGATGTCAGAAGAGACCTCAGGTCTCCTCAACACTGGGTGACACCCCTTGCATCCTGTCTGATGCCTGACACCCCCCTGCCCCTGATTGGTCAACAAGTGGTCAATGTGACAAAAGCCAGCAGTGCTAGGCCAGGGGATGAGAGTTGTGGGGTGCAGCAAAGACTCAGACTCTTCTGTTTGCATCAGAGACTCACAAGGCCTTTGAGACAACTTTGGGTTTCCCACCTGAGTTCCTGGCTCCAAAAATCTGCAAGTGTCAACATCTCTAAACATGTCAAGGAAGTCCTGCCCCAAAGAGGAAATCTGTTAGGTTTGAAAATCTTTCATATCCTTGGACATGGGAAGCTAAAATAATTTTTCTGAGTGGTGAAAGTACCACTGACTGAATGTACCCCCTTATTTTCTGGATGGGATGACAGAAGGGAGGAGAGTGCCCCAGAAGATTGCTCAGTTCATTCATGGCAGAGCTAGAGTAGAATAGAACAGGAGTCTTGATTGACATCCAATGCTGTGCTCTCTGGATGTGGCATCTCCGATGTGCATTAACTCTGGAGCCATCCCCAGTTCGGACTGAGGTGCCTGGGGCTGGCAGGGCAGTGAGATGGACTGGGGACTGGAGTTACAGTGGCTGGCTGAGTGGTCATCCAGAATACATCTTCCTAACCAACCTCCCAACACTTGGGTATGTTCCCTATCTGCACTCATTCTGCTCTGCACCCCTGCGCATTCCACTGAGTCAGGCGCAAGGGAAGTCCTCACCAATTTCATCATGCGGTAAGTAAACTTGCTGGCTTCTCCTGCATCCTCTTCCTAAACAGCAGTGGTCACGGGGAGCCCAAAGATCAGAAGAGGAACTCAGGGTCTCATGGGACTCGTAAACAAGCGGTAACATAGAGGAATAAGAGCATTTGTAGAGGTGGCCCCAGGCTGCTGTGAGAACACAGAGAGTTTGTAAACAGCAATGAGGAATAGGGGAGGCTGGGGAGGCGGGAATGCTTCAGGGATGAGCAGAAATTAGCCAGCAAAGGAGTCAGAGTGGGAATTCAAACAGAGGTGTCACCCACACACGTCGAACGCAGTATGTTCCCAACAAAACAGCCTCTTGCCATCTCACCTCCATTCTATTTCTCCTTTTCTGGATCATGGAGAATGGTACCTAGTGGGTCCCAAGGACCTGGGAGCCATCCTTGACTCCTCACTCCCTCACTCCCAGATCTAATTTGTTACCAGATCCCACTGACTACACACCTTAATCCCACGTCATTCCTCCCACTTCTGCCCATCCCCATTGCTCCCTTCCATGGTACAAGTTCCCATCACCCTCCTTGGGATTAGTAGCCAAAGCCCCAGCATTCCCCCACGTCCTCTGCATCCTCCATACCTCTGCTGGAGTTGTCTTTCTAACCATGGATCTAATCATGTCACTCGCTTACTTAAAACCTATCCGAGGCTCCCCATCACTCTAAGGATAAAGCCCCAACTCCAAAGCTGCTTTCAGGGCCTTGCAGGACCTGGCTCCGGCAGACTGCAGTGCAATGTCTTGCTCCCCTGCAGAGAGCTACTTTAGTTCCCTTGGTGCACCGAGCTCTCTCACCCTCCGGACCCTTGTGCTGCTCGCCCGGCCTCTAACACTGCCCAGTCCCCACTACAGGCTGCCTCTGCTTGGCCTGGCCGATTCCCATTCCTCTTTCAAGTCTCAGCTTAACCTTCGCTTCTCTGAGCTCCTCAAGGCCAGGCCAGTTCACCCTATCACCATACCCATGTTCTCCCAGGGCACGCCTTTTGGCCATTGTGGCAGACTGCTTTCTTAAAAGTCAGAGCTCCGTGAGCCCAAGGACCAAATTCCTTCCTCACTGTTTTATTCCCAGGCCCTGGCACAGTGCCCCCTCAGCTTGGGTGGAGGAGGCATGGAGAGAAGGGCCCTCTGCTCCATAGCAGCTCAGCTGAGTGCAGGGAGAAAGAAGGTTTGGCACAGGCAGAGTGATGGAGCTCTGTCCTTTCAGCACTGCTTCCCATGGTCATCGCCAGTGCCCAAGTGCAGGGCCAGGTGGGCGGCTCGGCGCTGCTGGTGGCGGATCACCCTCCCGGTTTCCAAGTCCGAGAGGCCATCTGGAGATCCCTCTGGCCTTCAGAGGAGCTCCTGGCCACGTTCTTCCGGGGCTCCCCAGAGACGCTATACCACTCCCGCTTCCTGGGCCGAGCCCAGCTACACACCAACCTCAGCCTGGAGCTGCGGCCACTGGAGTCTGGAGACAGCGGCAACTTCTCCGTGCTGCTGGTGGACAAGCAAGGTCGGGCCCGGACCCAGACCCTGCAGCTCAAAGTGTACGGTGAGTGTGCCAGACGCAGATTCTCTGCCCCACGCCTTCCCATCAAACTCCGGGAAGGCATCTTGAGTCCTGGGAACTGGGGAGAGCGGAGTCCTAGAAACCTCTGGCTTCTGACCTCACGGCTGATTCAGGGAACAGTTGCTCCCCCACACCCACAGGTAAGAAAACTCCTGGGGCTCTCCCACGTGAGTTTCTGGCTGGGGCCACCAGACTCTGCCACTGGACAGCCCTGGTCAGAATTCTAGCTCTGTCTTCTTATCTCAGTGGCCTGAGAACAATACTTAGCTGCCTGACACTGAGCTTTCTCACTTGTAAAACCAGCACAGTAATATTATCATGAAAATGCCAATAAAGGTAAAATCAGTTGAGAAAGCGTCTAGGATAGAGGCTAGCCTGTGCGCGTGTGCTCAGTCCCTCAGTCGCGTCTGACTCTGCGATCCCAAGGACTGTAGCCCACCATATTCCTCTGTCCATGGGATTCACCAGGCAAGAATACAGGAGTGTGTTGCCATGCTCTCCTCCAGGGGATCTTCCCAACCCAGGGATTGAACCCACATCTCTTACATCTCCTGCATTGGCAAGCGGGTTCTTTATCCTGTAAGTCATCAGTTCTAAGATATCAGGTTATAAGATGTGCCATTATTTTATGCACCACAGAAAAGAAACGTAAATATTACAATGGAACTATGACACAACATTTTAAATTAAAAATTAAATTTTAATTAAAGTATAGAATTATTTCATATTTCTTTAAAGAACTCTTTTAGCCGTATTGAGAGATTTTAAATGTATATCATTCGAGGGTTCTCGTTATTATGTATTGTTGCAAAATAAACCATCCCCAATTTTACCAGCTAAAAACAACAACTCTTTTTATTTCTCACAACTCTGAGTTTCCAGGGTTCAGCTGACCAGCTCCTCTACTCTACCTGGGTTTGTAGGGTCATTCATAAAGTTGCACTCACCACCTCACTGGTGTGACTGGATTCACTGAGGGGTGGATGAGTCTTTCTTTCCAGCAACTTTACCTCCACTTCCATCAGAGCCACTATCATCACAATCACCACCGCCAAGACAACCACATTCTCCACCCGACCATCACCCGCCCCACATCACTGCCTCCACCTTTACCCCTCTCCATCACCCCACCATCACTGCCTCCACCTCTGCCCCCCTCTCCATCACCCCACCATCACCTGTCCCACCATCACTGCCTCCACCTCTGCCCCCTCTCCATCACCCCACCATCACCCCCACCATCACTGCCTCCACCTCTGCCCCCTCTCCATCACCCCACCATCACCCATCCCACATCACTGCCTCCACCTCTACCCCCTCTCCATCACCCAGCATCACCCATCCCACATCACTGCCTCCACCTCTACCCCACTCTCCATCACCCCACCATCACCCCCACCATCACTGCCTCCACCTCTGCCCCCTCTCCATCACCCCACCATCACCTGTCCCACATCACTGCCTCCACCTCTACCCCCTCTCCATCACCCCACCATCTCCCATCCCACCATCACTGCCTCCACCTCTACCCCCTCTCCATCACCCCACCATCACTGCCTCCACCTCTGCCCCCTCTCCATCACCCCACCATCACCCACCATCACTGCCTCCACCTCTGCCCCCTCTCCATCACCCCACCATCACCCATCCCACCATCACTGCCTCCACCTCTGCCCCCTCTCCATCACCCCACCATCTCCCATCCCACCATCACTGCCTCCACCTCTACCCCCTCTCCATCACCCCACCATCACTGCCTCCACCTCTGCCCCCTCTCCATCACCCCACCATCACCCATCCCACCATCACTGCCTCCACCTCTGCCCCCTCTCCATCACCCCACCATCACTGCCTCCACCGTCACTACCTTTGCCTCCACCTCTACCACTGCCACCATATTTTTGCTGGTCAAGATAAAATGGCCTTTGAGCTCCTATTCATCTACCTAGTGGCTTGGTAAAGATGTGTCAGTGACTGCTATTTTAGTAAAACCTCAGAAATTTGGATAGAAATAGGGAAAAGAAAAGGCCCCAATGGAAGAATGGAGAGTAGAAGTGAGAGCTGGGCAAAAGGAATCACTGAGGGAGAGAGAGGCGGTGGTAAATTGGGAAAGAGAGAGACCCTCCCATGCCCAGAGGGAGATAACTGGGTCACCACTCGGTGAGCCCCTTGGGCTGCTAGTGTGTGACTAAAGGGTGCACACTGCCCTGACCCAGGCTGCACTGTTTGGCAAGCCAAGCGCCAGCTGAAATTCAACACCCTCTCACCTGTTACCCCTGAGCCCAAGGCCCTTGCCCAGTGAACAACCTTCACAACCATCCAGGCAGCCAGGGAGCCTCGCCCCTGTTCTGAGTCTCCGCTGCCGCACATGTGAAATAAGGACGTGGAATGTGATAATACATGCAGCACCCACACCACTAAGCTCTAAAATGCCTTGTTCTCAGCATCTGAATTACAGATTTTAAGGAAATTGCTGTTTTATTGCTTCCAAATACATAGCGTGATTAGAACTAATTGCACAAAGCTGCCAAGCAGCCATCCTTAGGAGCTCTGCTTTGACAATGGATGAGAATGATTTGAATTAGCAGATCAATTACCAGAAATGTCAATGGGTGTTTCTACTGTGCCTGATCATGTTTGGATGCAGCTTGTCCTCTTAAGTAGTGTAAATATCCCCCCTGTAATCTTTGTTTATACTATTAGTGCACCCAGCAAATCTTTTCTTTTTTCATATCACAAATCCCACCAGATTGAGCTGGCATTAATGAGGTTTTACTCTGCTTGACTCTGGAATGCTGTCAGAAACAGCCCTCCCGTTGTCTCCAGAATGGGCCCCCGCTGGCATTCATTGCCATGAGACTCCTGATCTACTCATCAACCAATATAGCAAAAGGGAGCCATGGTCTGGACACCAGGACACCAGTTTGGCCAGTGGCCCGGGTAGCTGAGCACCTTAAGAGTGAGGGGTATGGAAATCGCAAGGCAGAGCTCCCACCCACTTGTCTGCTCCTTCACAGAACTTTGCATTCTTGTAAGAATTTTCTTAGTTATTCATAGTCACTCATTAGTACGTCTTCCTCATCAGACTCCAAAAGCTCCAAAAACCCAGGAATGTGTTTGTCTTTGTGTCTACCTTAATAAACGCTGATTGTCTCTCTGACTGATGTACCGTGTATCAGGGGAACACTGTGATACACAGAGTGCTTGGAGGACTCGGAGCTGCACCAGGACTATCAGGGAAGGCTCCACGGTCAGAGCGGCAAGCAGTGTCTCCACACTGGGCCTTGAAGGATGGGTAGGAGTTCTCTAGAAGGATGAGAAACAACAGGCATGTGTGTACAGCTGAGCCGTATGGAAGATATGGAAAGGCATGACACATTTGGAAAACAGGAAATTAATCAGATGGGTGAGGAGGGGGTCAGCAGGAAGTATAGCTGGAAAGGTTGACATCAACTATTTGATGAAGGATGTTAAATACCAGACTTAGGAATTCAGCTTCTGTCCTGTGGGCAGTGGGAGAAAGACAAGGTTTTGGGGAGGCTTAGTCAGAGGCAGCTTCTAGCCCTGCATGGATCCCAGAGCTGGAGCTATGGGATCCACGCGCACAGCATCCCTTTAACCCATGTCGGCTCTGCTGTTCTTGCCCAGATGCAGTGCCCAGGCCCGTGGTCAAAGTGTTCATCGCTGTATCAGGGGATGCTCAGCCCCCCAAGACCTGCCACGTGTTCCTGTCCTGCCGGGCTCCCAACACCAGCGACATAACCTATAGCTGGCGACGGGAGGGAACTGTGGACCTTGATATGGAGCCAGCTGGCCTCTTCACGGATGGACAGGTGCTGAGTGTGTCCCTGGGACCAGGAGACAAAGGCGTGGCCTATTCCTGCATTGTCTCCAACCCCGTCAGCTGGGACCTGGCCACAGTCACCCCCTGGGAGAGCTGCCATCGCCAGGCAGGTATGCCGAGGGTTGGGGAGCAGTGGTTGAGGGGTGGTGAAGCTTCTGGTCCCCCTGTGACCATGTCTCCTCCATGTCCAGCTCCAGGGAGGGCCTCCTACAAAGATGTGCTGCTGGTGGTGGTACCTGTCTCGCTGCTCCTGATCTTGGCTGGTCTGTCTGCCTGGCACTGGGGCCCCTGGTCAGGTAGGAGTCCTGTGGGGGCTGGGGATGGGCGGAGGAGGCAGGTCTGCAGAGGAGGAGGGCTGAGTTTGGACCTCCTCTTACTTAGGCTTCGTATGTTCTGCCCTCCTTACCTCTCCCACATCATCTCTTGGCCCTCTCCATCGAATATTCCGGTCTTCCTTCAGACTGAATTATTTGAAATTCCTTTAGCAGTTTTCAAATGTGCTACTCTCTCAAGTACCTCTGTAAGCATTTGCACATTCTACTCTCTCTGTCTGGAAAATATTTTCCATGATTTCCCGCCCAACTTGCTTTCTTCATTTGGCTGTCAGCTCCACCATCCTCAAGGCATGCCACCTCCAGGAAGCCTTCTGGAACTTCTCCTGCACACCCAGCCTGGGTCTGTGCCCCGCCTTGACCGTCCAATGCTCACCCCAGTCACAGCACCTACTGCCCTCACTCTCCATGGAGTTCTCAGCCCTCGAAAAACAAACTCTGTGTCACCTCCGGGCACCTAGCAAGGGTTCCTGGAACATAGCTGGTATCACTAAAGCTGTGTTGGGTGTAAGTCTAGGTGAAACCCAACCCCTTCTTGTCAACCATCCTAGGAAATGCTCCCTGAGAGAAGCACCTCTCTGGGCGGGAGCTCACAGGGCTTCCTTTTCCAGGAGAAGAGAGAAGGAGGCGTTCTGGGTTCTGACGTCTACAGCCAGTCCTGGGATGTGTTACCCCTGAAAGAATTGTCCTTGCTGACCTGGGCCTCCTGGACATGTCCATCCTAGGCTGTCTGGGCTGGTCCCAGGATGGAGATAGTGGGCCAGCAAGGAGAAGGAGGCATAAGACCCCATTACAGTGGATGTGTCCTCAAAGGCAAGAGTCTTGGCCCAGCAGCTGAGCATGCAGCTGGGCCGCCAAGCTGGCTCCAGCGTATTCTTTCCACTTGCAAAGGAGGGAGGAGGGGACAGCTGAGGTCACACTCCATCCAGGGGCCTTGTCTCCGCCTGAGAGCGTCTGGCCTGGCCCTTTGGCCCGAAGAGTCCCCAAGATTCATGGTAAGAAGGTAGAAGCCAGGAAAAGAGCAGCTTTTTGTTTTAACAGTTTTATTGGACTATAATTCACATATCATATAATTCATACATTTAAAGAGTAAAACTCAATGGCTTTTATTACAGTCACAGAGTTGTGCATCCATCACCACACTCAATTTGAGAACATTCTCATTACTCCAAAAAGAAATTCCCAAGCCCCTTAGCCATCACTCCCTAACCCTTCCTTTCCCTTCCAGCCCCAAGCAACCACTAATCTCCTTCCTGTCTCTAGACTGTCTATTCTGGACATTTTATGTAAATGGAATCATAAACTGTATGGTCCTCTGTGACTGATTTCTTTCACTTAATCTGATGCTTTTGAGGCTCAGAAAAGAGCAGCTTTGTCCACCGAGAAGCGGCAGAGAGAATTTGACTATCTGGGAAAGTGGAAAGGCTACATTCAGGGCATCTGGAAGCCAGCCCTGGCTCTTGTCATGTGGCTTCTGCCAGTCATTTAACTGAGTCTGTCCCAGCTCTAAGTTTCTATACCTTCTACAACTAAAAGTGTGCCGCAGTTGCAGAGGAAGACTAGACATTAGGAAGAACTTCCTGTCCTTGAAGCATCTCCTTTTCCAGGGTCTTAGAAAACCAGGAGAGATATCCCTTTGCCCAAGATGATCTTGGACCAGGACAGTTAGGATTCAGGGGCCTTGGGTACAAACACTGGAGGAGTTACCTTCTTTCTGATCTCCTTGACAGGAAAAAAGAAAAAGGATGTCTGTGCTGATGAAGTGGATCAAGAGACAGAGAGCCCCCTCGTGTAGGCTGTGCCATGAGCAATGCCTGGATCGTGAGGAGCCCCACTGCCCAGCCACATGATGGTCTGGGATGTAGCTGGTGCCTGGAAACCACCTTGGACCTTGGACCTTCCATGAGACTCCTGTACCACCTCCCAGGAGTGGCCGGGGCAGTTGGCACAACCTTCCACACCCTCCCCCTTCTCTCTCTACTGGTACATGTTCTGGCCCTACTCTGGGCAACATGGGCCTAGCAGGACATCTCTTCAAGAACACCAGAAGTTCTCCAGGATCCATAGATTGATTATCCATAGCACTCACTGCCCATCCACTGTTCATGAAGTATTGTTATGGATCTGTTCCCTTTAAATTACATGTGGAAATCCTAAACCCCATCCCCAATATTTCAGAATATGACTGTGTTTAGAGATAGGCCTTTAAAAAATAAGGTTAAAAGAGGTCATTGAGATGACCCTAAGCTGATATAACTGGTGTCCTTACAAGAAGAGGGAGAGACACCCGGGAAGCATGTACACACAGAAGAAAACCATGGAAGGACACAGAGAGAAGGAAGCCCCTGAAAGCCAAGGAGACAGGCCTCTGGAGAAACCGAACCTGCTAACACCTCTGTCTTGGATTTCCAATCTCCAAGAATGAGAAAATAAATTTCTGTTAAGTCACTCATTCTGTGGTGTCTTGTTTTGGAAGCCCTAGAAGACCATGCAGGTCAGGAAGCAATAGTTAGAACTGGACATGGAACAACAGACTGGTTCCAAATAGGAAAAGGAGTACGTCAAGGCTGTATATTGTCACACTGCTTATTTAACTTATATGCAGAGTACATCATGAGAAATGCTGGGCTGGAAGAAGCACAAGCTGGAATCAAGATTGCTGGGAGAAATATCAGTAACCTCAGATATGCAGATGACACCATCCTTATGGCAGAAAGAGAAGAGGAATTAAAAAGCCTCTTGATGAAAGTGAAAGAGGAGAGCGAAAAAGTTGGCTTAAAGCTCAACATTCACAAAACAAAGATCACGGCATCTGGTCCCATCACTTCATGGGAAATAGATGGGGAAACAGTAGAAACAGTGTCGTACTTCATTTTCTTGGGCTCCAAAATCACTGCAGATGGTGACTGCAGCCATGAAATTAAAAGACACTTACTCCTTGGAAGGAAAGTTATGACCAACCTAGATAGCATATTCAAAAGCAGAGACGTTACTTTGCCAACAAAGGTCCGTCTAGTCAAGGCTATGGTTTTGCCAGTGGTCATGTATGGATGTGAGAGTTGGACTGTGAAGAAAACTGAGCACCGGAGAATTGATACTTTTGAACTGTGGTGTTGGAGAAGACTCTTGAGAGTCCCTTGGACTGCAAGGAGATCCAACCAGTCCATTCTAAAGGAGATCTGTCCTGGGTGTTCTTTGGAAGGAATGATGCTAAAGCTGAAACTTCAGTACTTTGGCCACCTCATGCGAAGGGTTGACTCATTGGAAAAGACTCTGATGCTGGGAGGGATTGGGGGCAGGAGGAAAAGGGGATGACAGAGGATGAGATGGCTAGATGGCATCACGGACTCGATGGACGTGAGTTTGAGTGAACTCCGGGAGTTGGTGATGGACAGGGAGGCCTGGCGTGCTGCGATTCATGGGGTCGCAAAGAGTCAGACACGACTGAGCAACTGAACTGAACTGAACTGAGAAGACTAATACAACTATTAACCAGCCAGCATCAAAGGATTACCTCCAGCCTGGGTCCCAGCCTCTAAAAGACATTAGAAAATCACCTACTTCCAGTCCCAATTCCAGCCCCTGTTATCTGAGACCCTGATGGTTCCCCCAAGCCAAGGAATTATCATAAGAAAAGGCCTAGAACCTGATGAAGAGAAATGGGGGTCAAGGGTTTCTCTTTCTGGCCTTGAAGGACTTGCAGGTCATCCAAATTCATGGTCCTCATAGGTAATTTACAGTTCTAGATGATCAAAGGATGGTTGACATCTCTTGCTTGGGATGGGTGACATTTTGCAGGTAACATAGTTTTAATTGACATCTTCACCCTAAGACTGACTATCATGCCTCCTGCAGGAGCTGGGGTGGGGAGGGGGGTTGAGATTCTCTCCTCACTGTCTAGCACAGTGATCAGAAAAAGAGAGATTAAATTTGCCCCAGCCATGGGACTTCCTTGGCAGATTAGTGGTTAGGGCTCCATGCTTCCACTGCAGGAGGCACGGGTTCAATCCCTGGTTGGGGAACTGGGATCTCGTAGGCTGTGCACAGTCAAAAAATAAAAAATTGCCCAGCCAACAGGAAGTTCTTGCACAACTTGAAGAAAAGCAGCTCAGCTCAGAAAAAGTGTCTCTGTCTGACCCTGAGAGAGGGAGGATCCAGGAAAAGCTAAGCAGAAGGGAAACTGTGGAGGGAAAGTGTGCTGAGGCATCCTAGTATCTGTCATGTTCATCTTCAGATGCAAGCACAGATGATCCAAGTTCAAGGGACTCACCACTCAATGGAAAGATGTTCAAGGTCACTTCGAAAGGAGCGCATGTGGGAGGGAAGGTATTATTGCAGCCAGCTTTGCAAAACACAGCCTGCCACTGAGCAGTCACTGGGGAAAAAAAAAGAATTGAAGAGCTAAACTTACACTTGTTGTTGTTCAGTCACCAAGTCAGTTCTGACTCTTTGAGACACCATAGACTGCAGCTCACCAGGCTTCTCTGTCCCTCACCATCTCCTGGAGTTTGCCCAAGTTCATGTCCAGTTAATTGGTAATACTATCTAACCATCTTATCCTCTGTCACCCTCTTCTCCTTCGGCCTTCAATCTTTCCCAGCATCAGGGTCTTTTCCAGTTCGCATCAGGTGGCCAAAGTATTGAAGCTTCAGCTTCAGCATCAGTCCTTCCGAACAATATTTAGGGTTGAGTTTCTTTAAGATTGACTGGTTTGATCTCCTTGCTTCCCAAGGGATACTCAAGAGTCATCCGCAGCAGCACAGTTTGAAAGCATCAGTTCTTCAGCGCTCAGCCTTCTTTACAGTCCAACTCTCACCCCTGTACATGACACTTAGGAATTAGTAAATGGTAAGGTTCAGAGTTACTTCCTCCCAGGTGTAATAGGACTTTTTTCTGGGACGTCACGCAAGTCTTGATAATAGAGGAAGGAAGCATTGAAGAAACAGGGATAGATTTTGAAGTATTTTCCCAGGGATGCTTTAATCCCTCCACTCAGGATGTCAGCTCTGTGCAAGGAGCTTCCCTCTTCTCCCCAGTTCCTGGGCAGTCACTTCACCTTGGACAAATGGTCAGCTCAACTGGCCTCTAGAGTCACATGGCCACTCCTTCGCTCGACTGATCCTGGAATTTCCCTGTCTGTTGGCTCTGCTCAGAGGTCCTCTGCTGCTCAACGGCTTCTCCTAGACCTCACACTTCTTCTGCATCCACTACTCCCTCATCACCTTCTTCCAAGTCCGCTTGAATGGTGCACGTGGCCACGGCAGCTGATATTGCTCCCACAGTCCCCCAGGGGCATTCCCCTTGCCTGGTCAATGAGTCATGCAAAACTGGCCTTGGTCTCTAAAACTGATGTGAAAGAGAAAGCCCAAGGTCTAGCAATGAGCCACGGTGGTTGTATGGGGGAAACACACACACACCACTCACCTTCTCTCTTGCCTTCATCTCAGGGGCCTCGCCTCAGATCAGAGCAGCTCTGGATGAGGTGGAACTCACAGTTCTCCCTTCACACAGTAACCCTTGGTGACTTTATGTAGATGGTGGGTTTGTAGTGTGGTACACCAGAGCCTTTGAACAAATCCACGCTTCTCAAATCAATGGACGTTCCCATCCCCAGTGACTCACTTGCCCACTGGTGGACTTAATTAACCAGCTACTGAAAACCTCAAAGTGCTTCTGTGAGAAGAGTGTTTGTGTTGATAAGCACTGGGATTGACGTCACATAAGAACAAATATTGAGGGCACAGCATGTGCTGGGTATACTTCAAGGCCTTGGGGAATCAGTAGTGAATAAAGCAATGTCTTTTCTTCATGGAATTTATATTCTAGATAATATAAATAAGCACATGTCACATGTGGATAGGCTTTGTTAAGAAAGCTAAGACAGTAGATGGCAGAGTAGATGACAAGAGAATGGTGTGTTGGGGAGAAGGGGACCTCAGAGAACAAATGGGGTGATGTATGAACAGAAGTCCAAATGCAGTGGAGTAAGCCACGAAGTGCCTGGGTAAGGAACATTCCAGAAAGCAGAAGATACAAAGGCCCTGAAGTGGGATCATGATTGGGGTTTACGATGAGCAGAGAAGAGGCCAGGGCATCTGGGTCAAAACAAAGGGAGTGGGGAAGGAAAAGGGAGGGCCATAGTGATGGTGCAGGGCCACAGCACTTGGGATTCTGTGGTCTTCAGAACGTCCTGTCCCTGGGGTTAGGGAAGCCAGAGGGCCCTCTTCTGTTTGAGGGTCAGAGTCCTCCCGTAATGATTTTGGCATCTTCATCTCTAGTAGGCTCATGGACAAAGCAGAATCCTCTCCAAGTCTGCATTTGTTTTTCCTTGTTTTCCTTGTATTTCCTGTGAGCAAGAACCTTCGCACCTGTCCTTCTGTGTAAATACAAGAGCCACTTAGGCAAAGGAGTCATGTACCACAAAGTCAGAGAGAATGAGAGTGGGGAGCAGAATAGAAAAAGAGAAGGGTCAGAGACACATTTTTTCACCAGTGGAGATATGAGCACCCAATGCCTCATTTAAAGAACAACCAAAAAAAAAACACTGGGAAGGAAGGAGAGAGGGGCAAGGTAAAGGTAGAGAATTAAGAAGCACAAACTACTGTGTATAAAATAAATATGCTACAAGGATATACTGCACAGCATAGGAAAGTATAGTCATTATTTTAGAATAACTTTAAATGGTGTATAACCTATAAAATATTGAATTGCAGTCTTGTACACTTGAAATATATAATATTATAAATCAACTATTCTTCAATTTTAAAAATTGATCAGTTAAAACCAACCACTGCAAACATTAACGACATCTCTGGCAAATCTTTCTTCTGTGTTTATCAAGAAGTAGCACATGTTCAGTTCATCAGCACTTGGCTACTTACTGGTCTTCGGGGAAGCACCATCTCTGGTGAGATATGACTCCATGGCCCCCTGCATCTGTTCTGCAGGCAGCTTGAAGGAGGGCCTCTAAAACATATAGCCCTAGATTCAGGAAGTTTTAGTGGACTGTGCACTGGTCAGCGTGGGTCCCATTGGCCAGGAGGCTGAGCACATGGCTAAGGAGTGGGGATATCCCACTGCACCACTAGCCCAGGTCTGGTTCTGGGAGCCACACCTCCAGGGAGACACTGGAAAACTCATGTCCACAGGAGAATAACCAGAATGGTGAAAAGTCTGGAAACCTCATCATATCAGGCATGATTAAAGAAACTGGTCATGTTTAGCAAGAACAGAAAACTCAGAAGGCCAATATCTGAAGAGCTCTCACAGAAGCCTGGTTGTGTAAGTGAACACATGGAACATGTCTCTGTGAGGCAGATACTGACTCATATGAATAATAGGATCTTAAACCTGGAAGGAAACTTTGTGGTTACTCAGTTCAAGTTTTTCATTTCTCAGGTGGAAAACCAAGACTCAGAGAGACTGTTACTCCCTAGAGTCATATAACTGGTAGGTGGCAGAGTCAGAGCTAGCTTTAGGTTATCTAAACCAGCCGAGCCCCTTACCTGCACCATACTCCCAGGGAAGAACTTAATAACAAATGGAGAAATCCAAACATGAAATGATCTGTTCCAATGAACATGCTTAAGCAGAAACCGTCTCAGAGTAATATTATAGACCAGAGACTTCTCAGACGAGGTGGGAAGTTGCATTAGATTGGGAATGACAAATATATAGTACATATATCCAGACTTCTGCTTTCTGTGACCATGTCAAATCCAGAGAATTAATTATGACACACTTTTCCCACTGAATCTTCATGCAACACTCATGTAACTCTGACCAATCAATTGAAGCTGGAAGCCAAGATGCCATTCCTGCCCTAGACAAACCATAGGATCCTCCCAACAACATTAAGTTCCTCCCAGTCTTAAGAATGAATTCTAAGTTAATGAATGAGTAAACAGTGGGGAAAATGCACGATGAAAGGATTCCACCAAGGTGTCAAAAACAAGCCATACTTCCTATAAAGAATAGTTACTCCAGCTTGCCTGCTTCTGCCATTTTGCTAAGTAAGTGCTCAGGAAATGCATCAGAACTGAAAAAAAGGAGAAATAGGTCAAAAATAGTAATGCTATTGGCAGGAAAGCACAAAACAACAGGATACCAGCCAAATAAGCGAATGCAATACATACAGCAGTTAAAACATCACATTCTTCAAAATATTTAAGAATAAAGGGATGCTATCTTCAGAAGCAAGCAGCAGAAACCAACTCTGGTTCTAACTAAGGCAGGAAAAGGAATTTATTAAAAACTTCTGGGTAACTCAGTGTCATAGTCAGTTTAAGCTGCTATAAAAGAACATGACAGTCTAGGTGGCTTATAAACACTAGAAACTGATTTATGTTTCTGAAGGCGGGGAAGACCAAGATCAAGACACCAGCAGATTCAGTGTCTGGTGAGAGCCAGAGTCCTGAGTCACAGACAGCAGTCTTCTTGCTGGGCCCTCACATGGCAGAAAGGGTGAGGGATCTCTCTGGGGTCTCTTTTTAGGGGCACTAATTCTATTCCTGAATGGTCAACACACTCCAGTATTTTTGCCTGGAAAATCCCATGGACAGAGGAGGCTGGTGGGCTACAGTCCATGGTGTCCCAAAGGGTCAAATATGACTGATCACACATGCATGGTTTTGTTCCTGAGGGTTCCATCCTCAGGACCTAATCACCTCCCAAACTTCTCACCTCCAAATACCATCACACTAGGGATTAGATTTCAGCACACGAATTTGGAGGAATATAAACATTCAGCCCACTCAGAGAACTAAAGAAAATCCTGACCAACCTGGCCGTGGAAAGGATGAAGCCAGGAGGCCTTGGAGAGCGCAGGCCTCAGGACCACCTCCTTAGGCACTACCATGGAGTAAATCTGTCCTGTTTTCTGTTCCTGTGTTACTCGCTGAAGATTAAAACTCCCAACAAGAGTGAGCTGGCCTTGGTTCTGGGGCAAAGGGCCAGTTCTTCTATGCTTCCAAGTTCTGGTATGAAATCCCATTAGTCCAAGATTTCTAGCCTTCCAGGCCATTTGGAAAGTATAGGTAGGTGTCAAAGGAAGAAGCTAGGACATGTTTTATGTAACTATTTGTTAGCCTTATTTATCATTATAAAAGTTAACAGTGGGCCTGAATATGGGGACCCCCCTCACTGGACTTTTTTTTCTATTTATTTATTTACTTATTTATTTGCTGTGCCGGCTCTTAGTTGCAGATGGCAGGCTCTAGTTCCCTGACCAGGGATTGAACTCAGGGCTCCTGCATTGGGAGCTCAGAGTCTTAGCCACTGGACCACAATCATTTTTTTTCTGTCGTGATTCCCATCCAGCTCCTGAAGTGAGACCCTCCGCCTGCCGCCCCATGATGAACAGCAAGCCCCAGCTCACACTGCAGCACAGAATCAAACTGTTCTGGAATCATGTGGGGGAACAACAGCCCCTAATTTCCTGCAAGACTGAGCCGTGTGTCTCCAGCTCATCACTCAGCACCTCTCTCCTGGGCAGCTTCCATGCTAGAGATGCTGGGAATACAGCTGTGAGTAGGACAGACAGAGAGTTCTGCATCCAGGAAGCTTCCATCTAATTGAGAGAGAGAGATGAAACAAACACACACAAATATTTAATTAAAACTGTGCTGAGCTCTAGAGAGAAAAAGAACTGAACATTGTGAGCAAGAATAATGAAGGAGAAGAATAGAGCTGGTAAGGGGCAACCCCCAGGGCCCTGTCTGAGGAGGGACATTCCCTCTGAGACCGGCATGGACAGTACTTAGTGATGCAAAGTAGGGACGTCCTCCACTCAGAGGATAAGAGAGCAGAGGTCCTTCTAGAAAGACCTTGGCACATATGAACGTCTGAAGGACGGAGGGTAATGAGCAAGGGGGACTCTGGGAGAAGCAACAGAGATCAGAGCATGCAGGGTCTGGTAGGACATGGTAATATTTAAAATTTAATTCTTAAAGTAAAAGGAGGCCACTGAAGAGTTTTAAGAAGGGAAATGACATAATCAGACTTACATTAATCAGACTTACATTTTTAAAAGCTCCCTCTGGGGGCCTTGTGAAGAATGGATTTCAGGGACGGGGCGGGGCGCGGGTGGGGAGTGGTTTTGGGGGGAGGAGGGTGAATGCGAGAAGATGAAGTTAGTGCAGGGATCCTGGCAAAATGTGATGACAGCTTGGAATTGAGGTGCACAAGCGTAGTGGGGGAGAAGTGGATGGACTAGAGAAATATCTAGGAGCTAGAACAGACAAAGTGTGTGAAAAGCGTTAATAGCTCAGTCGTGTCCAACTCTGTGCAACCCCATGGACTGTAGCTCACCAGGCTCCTCTGTCCATGGGATCTCCCAGGCAAGAATACTGGAGTGGGTAGCCATCCCTTCTCCAGGGGATCTTCCCAACTCAGGGATTGAACCTGGGTTCCCCACATTGCGGGCAGATTCTTTTCTGTGTGAGCCACCACAAGATTTGGGGATATGTGAGGGGTACTTGGGCAGGATGTCAGACCTGAGGAACAAGGCAGGTAGAGGCGCCACTTACCCAAACTGGGAATACAGAAAGAAGGGTAAGTTTTAGGGGGAAGTTAATTGTCCCTAAATTATCAGGGAATAGGACTTTAAAAGGAACAAGACATTTGGAGGCTGAACAATGTATTGTGTGAAATCATGTGAAAATAGAATGCTCAAATGTAGGTAATTTCAAACAATGCAACCTTATAATTTAAATGTAAATCGATTTAAGGAAGAGAAGCCATTGACCCCTCTTCCCTGGATCCACTCCCTCTCAGGACAGCTGTTTCATGCCTGTAATTAGTAAATTTCTCCATTCAGATCCAGAATTACATTCTAGACCCCAACACAAACCTGAGGTTGTAGGGACGGTAAGACATCTCAGGCAGACAGGGCCTCCCACAGCACGCTCGGCACAAACTGCCCCAGCTGATCCTGTCCTTGTTTGCTTCTCTGCCACCTGGCCTGAGTCCTGCCTACTCACCCCAGAAAGCCCTGAAACATTCGAGACTCGAGGTTGATAATGATGAGGGTGAGCTGGAGATACCTCACTGGCCATGAGGGGCCACCCTGGACCCCAACATTCTCTGAATGCAACCCACCCCACAGCATTCAGAGTCCAATCTAGATTGTCCAGGGAGAGCCCCAGTGAGGTCTCAGGGGAGCCCTTCCAAGAAGAGCCAGTGTCCTGGTCAGAGAAGAGCAGCTCACCACAGGAGTCATTGCCAGACACCATGATTGTCCTGCAGAGATCAGTCTTGACAACCTGCTCAGGGCATCCTTTTGTGAGGGCAGTGGAGGGTGAAGCGGGGGGTGCCCAGGAAAGGGGACTTGGAGAGGAGCCCCCTCAGATCAGGCTGGCTGGGGAAAGGAGAGCTTCCCGGGATGGAGACCGGTGCCTGCCAGCAGGGGGCTCTCGGCCCCAGAGTTGAAGCAAGGTCAAAGCAGAGACCATCATTGGGTACCTAGTGCTCTGAACCTGGAATGATTCTTATCTTTCCGAAGGGCCAGTGGGTACCTAGGCAGAGGGAGGACAAGGCCAAGAGTCGGGGGCAGCATGAGTCAGGGCCTTGGGCCGGGAGAGGAGGGCACTAGTGGTCTGCTGTGCACCGTCCCTTGAAGCTGTGGCCATCTGGTCATCACCGACCGTGGTAAAAATCCTTCCCCTGACTCACAGTCTCCTATGAGGCTGTCTGAGCACCCAGTCTGAGGGACACACAAACGTCTCATCACCAAGTTGCCTCTTTCTCGGGAACCAACATGGCTTTAATGCTGCCGTCAGAGCACAGCCCCATTCCTGGAGAACTGAGTCAGCCAAGTCCTTTATGCTAAAGCTAAGAAGAATGTCAGGGAAGTCTGGGGAAGATGGAGAGGAAGCTGGAGTGTTGGACAGATGAGGCTTCGTGGTCATTTTCAGCAGAAGACGTAAGGGTCCTCAGTCTGGAGCACGGAAGAGGGCACACCCCTTACCGGGGAGCATACCAGCTGACACACACACCCCACCTCCCCTGTCCCCCAGCCCCGCCCTGGGAGTCCTTAAGATGAGATGACTCAGCAATTAGCAGCCCCAGCCCACACCCTCCATTCCAGACAGACCCACCTTTGCCTGTCCCTGAATCCGACGAGCTCGTGCACTTTGATCATTTTTGCAGGTTCTTCCCCTACCTCCCAGACTAGAATATATCCCTTTATCCACCTTGTTCTCCAGTCGAAGTTCTGAAGTCCAGCCCTAGGCCCTCCTTCTCTAAGAAACCCTCCTTCAAGGGATCTCAGAGTATCACCTCTCCCAGCTTTGCATGAAGCTGGATCAATAATCATGCGCCTCACTCTGCAATTTTTCCAAATGGATTAATGATCTCCCTAGGGAGGCTGGGAGACCCTGGGAGGGTCAGGTTTAATGCCCTGGTCCCATCACCGACACACAGTAAGCTGTAATGCGCTAAGTGGCTAACGCAGAAGCTGGGGACATACAGGTGGACAAAAGTGACCATGCTTCAGACAGCCCCTCAGCAAGGAAGCCAAACGTGTCCAACTGGAAGATTCTGTATCACCCTGGCTTCTCCATTGAGAGTAAGTGCAAGTGAAAAGCGGGGGAAGCAGGGGGATGCATGGAGTCACTCTTGCTGTAACCCAGGCAGGAGATGATGGTGGCTGGGGGCCGGCAGGTAACAGTGGTGGACGAGAGGCTGGTCAGAGGTCGGATCCACTCTGAAGGGAGACAGTTCCTCAGATGGGATGTGTTGGGGAGACAGGTGAGTGTAAGAAAGGTTTTAAGAAAAGACATACTGGCTATCAACTGCAGTGGGCAAGATGCTGGGGGAAGTGGATCAGGGGCAGGGTTTGGGGCATGCTGAGTTTGAGATGTCTGTTACATATCTAAGTAGGTAGGGGAGTGTGCATTGTGGGAGAGAGGCCTGGCCTGGGTGGATAAATTTGGGTTTTATAGGCATATCAATTTTATTTACATATTTGGGGTATACTATTTTTTATTAACATTATTTTTCAGACAATGACTCTAAGTATATACTGGCCAGACACTCAGATTTGATATAAAGATAAATGGACAGGCAGTTCTCAAGGTACAATGTATGCAACAATTAGAGACAATCTGCTGCTGCTGCTGCACACTCAGGAGCAGCAGTATAGGGACAAGCTATGCAATTGAAGGAAAGACCCCAGCCATTCAGGACTAAACAGAGGTCATTGGGCATATCCATTTTAGATGGATGGATAGATAGAAAGGTAGCGGCCAACTGGGAGATGATTCCCACCCTCCTTCGTCACTTTCTCTAACTGAGTGATACATTCCTAGAAAGGCTAATGGGTACTGAAAGGAAGGAATCTTATTTCCCCACAGGAACAATGTTATCATTGCAGATCAGGCTCCTGCCCAAGAACCTGTTGCTCAGTTTTTTAATGGCAGCAATCTATCTCCACAAGTCCTTAATAAACTGAACGGGAAGCCTGCACACTGTATAGGAAAGAGCTTCCTAAGGAGCCTGTTAGTCCAAGGAACTGGGGCAGCTTGACCTGTTCAGCAGAGCCATGCCAGATGTCCACTTGCCCTGGACCAGAGATTTCCCAGGTCCTGCCTGACTCTGCTTATTGGCTTCCAGGCCCTTTTAGGGAGGACAGTTTTCACATGCACTTTTGGGAAGGATCTGGGGGATATTTGTGGCTTTTTCCATCATGTGCCCATGAAGTCATCGGGGGCATTGGCTATTGTCACCCCAAGTTGGGGGAGGAGTTGATTTTCTGTCTGATAGTCATCCATCACACTAAGTTCAAGGAAGGTCAGCTCATGGAGAGGTTCTGAACTCTTGAAAGGAGCAGATGTTGAGAAAAGAGGTGACACAGCCCTGACCTCAGTGGAAGCCTAGTCTGATGGAGGCGAGAGGATGCAGGAAATTCCCAGGACAGGGCAGAGAAAGCAAAGTCAACACCACTTCCCTTTATCTGGGAGACTGCCATCATAGAACAGGACATAGTTAGGGCGCCTTTCTGAAGAACTGATGCAGGATGAGAAAGAGGATGTGAGAGGAGGAGAGGGTTACAGGCAAGGAAAACAGCCTCTACCAAAGGACTGAGTCCAGGTGGGGGTTGGGGCTGTAGCTGGGGTTGGGAGCTGAATCCGAGCATTGAGCATTGCAAGGGGAGCCACTTGCAAGTTCAGGCAAGTCACAGCAGGGAGGGCAGGCACCCCATGGCTGCAAGTGGCATCCAGGCAGAAGGTGGGCAGCGGGGAGGGGTGCCCTGACCAGGAGGTGTCTGTGGGGCCTGACAGGCAGCAAGCGGGGCCTGTAGTGCACAAAAGGGGCTCTATTTCAAGATGGAGCTGATTCTCCCAAAAATGTTGAAGAAAATCTCCGTGCCCTCTGCTGGGAGGGTCCCTCCTCAGCTTTGGGAGAGCTGGGTGAATACTCTGCGGGAGGGGCCATCAGGTCAGTCCTCCAAGGGGCGCCACAGTCGGCACCGGGCCCAGGGAGGCAGTTGATGTGGCCTGATCCCCAGGAGCTGCGAGCAGGCAGAGGTGAAAGGTCACAGAGGCCACACCCTGGTCCCGGGAGGCGGCGCTGAGAATCCTGGCAGCTCATCCTCAGGCCTGGCTCGGGCCTGCTGAGCTTGTGTTTCAGGTGCTTCCTGTTATTATTAGCATCACTATTGCTCAGGAGGATTGCCGTCAATATTAATATATGCACACGTGTTCCAGGATTCAGAGGCCAGGCCTGGTTCTCCTGCTTTACTACTCGCTGGGCCCTGGGCTGCTCACCTAATCCCCTAGATGCTGAGCATCTCCAGATTCAATCCCAAGGCTTCTCCTCACTCTTTCCCCCTCCTTGTGGACCTCCCACTACCTCAGCCTCCAACCTTGACCTCTGTGTGGTTAAATCGCTGCCTCCGGGTCTGCCCTCCTCTGAAATTACACATTGAGGACTAGGGGCTTGGGATCAACCATTTGCAGAGCCCCTACTCTGTTGTGTCCGACTCTTTGCGACCGCATGGACCATACAGTCCATGGAATTCTCTAGGCCAGAAGACTGGAGTGGGTAGCCTTTCCCTTCTCCAGAGGAGCTTTTCAACCCAGAGATCCAACCCAGGTCTCCCACATTGTGGGGAGACTCTTTACCAGCTGAGCCACAAGGGAAGCCCAAGAATACTGGAGTAGGTAGCCTATCCCTTCTCCACTGGATCTTCCCAGGAATTGAACCAGGGTCTCCTGCATTGCAGGCAGATTTTTTTTACCAACTGAGCTATGAGGGAAGCCCCTACTATGTACCAGGCTCTGTTAAAACCATGTCACACAAAATAGCCTCTTACTATTCCATTTCACAGATGAAGAAACTGAGCTTTGGGAACTTATTAATAATAAGGAACCCAGGTCTGTCTGACTCCAAAACTAGGGCTTTTTCTTATGTTGTTGTTGTTCAGCTGCTTAGTTGTGTCCAACTCTTTGCGACCCCATAAACTACAATACATCAGGCTTCACCAACTTCTGGGGTTTGCTCAAACTCATGTCCATTGAGTCAGTGATGCTGTTCAACCATCTTATCCTCTGTTGTCCCCTTCTCCTCCTGCCCTTGATCTTCCCAACATCAGCTCTTTACATCAGGTAGCCAAGGTACTGGAGTTTCAACTTCAGCATCAGTCCTTCCAATGAATATTTAGGGTAGATTTCCTTCAAACAAGGATTGACTTGTTTGATTTCCCTGCTGTCCAAGGGACTCTCAAGAGTCTTCTCCAACACCACATACGTGGACATGACTAAATCACAAATATTTACTACACGTTTTCTTCCTCCTTCCTTTCTTTCTTTTCTCCCCAAGCTAGCCAGTGTGGGTCCACCATCACCTCAAACTCAGTTGCTACAAAAATAAGCTCGACAGTTTCACCTTCACCCTCCTCTGCTAAGTGTCCTGCCTTTGTCAAGGGCTTTGGTCTCCTCCCTAACAGTGTTCCATCCTCTGTCCTTCTAAAATACATCTGGAATAAAATAAGTAAAATAAAATAAATCCAGGAAGGCTGCTGAGGGCAATGGCCACAGGTGGCAGATGGGTGGCGGGAGGCTGTTTTGTCCGCTCCCTGCTGGCAGGCAGTGACCTGGCCCATGTTCTTCTAGATCCTCCAAAACCACCACCATCTCCTCACCTGCACAGTCCCATGTCTCTCAACGCTCTTTGCCGTTCAGCGTGTTCTTCTAATGTAACTGCAAGGAACTAAATGGAATCCATTTTGTTTCCACACAGCAGGAATAAATTAAATGAGTCCTCCAGATGGACTGGATGGAGGAAGAGCATGAACTCCAGAGCCTCACCCGAGGCTCCCTTGGGAAGCAGAGGGGGCAGGACTAAACCTCCAAAAGAATGCTGCCTAAGCTGTGATTGAGTAATTAGCTCTTCAAACCCCTTTGTTTCCAGCAAAGCAGGGGAAACAATTAATCCCTCCATAGAGTCACGCAGTGTGACTGGGCCTAGAGTAATTGAAATGTAATGGGGCAGCAAGCATAGTTATTCTACCAGAAGCACAGAAGAAAAACCACTGGGGTTTCACACAGTTACGTTTTCGGGACATAATAGAGGATGAGTAGAGAATGACTTCCTAAAACCTGAATAAGAGGATCAGAGAGGGAACAGACTCAGGAAGGACTCAGGATGTCCCGTGAGTAGATTTCTCAGGGTTGGAGAGCCATTCACGGAAGATATGTGGATGGGAAGTTATGTTGTTGATGGTTACCAAGGACACATAAACTGTCTGAGTAATTTTTCATTGACTAGAGAAACTAGAATTCAGTTTTGGCAAGGCTGGGATGCCAAAAGGCAGAACTAGGAAGTGGGTGCTCTGTGTGTCTCTGGAAAAAAAGAGAAAACTTGAGACTGCACTTAAGATTCCCTCGCTTGAAGCAACATTTGTGTGCACAGCCCTCTGCCAGCTTGCAGATATGGTCTGCCTAAGTTTGGCGAGTCAGTTGTTAAATGCAACCATTATTAAAAATAAAAGTATAAAAATTTACAATTAAATGAATTCTGCTGAGACACAGGAGATAAGCATTCAAAATTCACCCTATCCCAATTAGTCTGCTACAGTTCATGACTGTCTTAATTCTTGAGGTTATTTACTTCTGCAGAGATGGTGTGATAGTGTACATTTCTCCTGACTCCACTGCAAGGACATCACATCGGCAGCCTGAAGTCAGCCATGGTGGGGGAGTTTACATCAGGGCAATAGCAAATGATACACATTAGGGCCTTTTGGCCCCCTACATGCTCAACTTCACTCCCAAAACCACTCGTAAACATTTACCACCATAAATGTTCTCCAATACTGACAAGGTTTCAAGCAGGAGAAATGAAAAAGCCCAAAGTGTCCCTGAAGCAAAACCTTCAGAGCAGAAACTCCCATCCTTTCTCATCCAGAGGTGATGAGTACAGTGATCATTTATTTAGGGATTTAGGAACTTCCTGGGCTTCCCTGTTGAGTCACCCTGCCGAAAGTTGTTTCCAAAGTCTCTCTAAAATCTCTTACTGCTTCTTAATGAGCTTTTCTTGCCAGCACCTTGTTGTTCTCACCCTTCAAAGGAAGGCTAAGTCTGAGCATGGCTCCCTGGTTCCTGGAATGGGGAAGATGATGTCATTCAACACAACCTGCACAGCTGGCTGCCTCTGTACCTCACTTCCTTGCAGGGAGCTGAGCTGGAGGGTCTCAGACTGGGAGAGCCCTCCCCAAATCACCCTATTCAATCCCCAGCCTAAGGGCAAAAATGTACCAGGCCCAGCATCCTACAGTTCTATGAACAAATCATCCTACAGGTGCTGTTAAATGTCTCAAAATAAATGAGGAAGAGATGGTTCCTGCAGTTCTCTGCTCTCCTCACTTAGTCCCCTTACTCCCTCCCATTGTGTCCCCATCCATCCTCAAGAATCCCCACGTCCCCAGAAACCCCACCCTCCACCCCCCCCACCCCCACTCTAAGACATCTCTCCCTGGCTCCCTCTGTTCCACCATCATCTCTCCTTTCTTTTGTTTTTCTTCAGGAGAAAGTGTGAATGCAGTCCCCCCCAGCACAAATTATGCCATCGAGTTTCCCACATTTGAGTAAATCACAGGGGCAGCACATCCCGAGTGCAATGGGTGAGCCTCGCCCTGGAAAAACCACCTTCATGATCACGGTGTGGCCCCTGCCACGTAAGTGTCATCTCTCCTTTCTCTTCCCAAACTCTATCAAGGCAGAACCAGAGACGCCATTACCCTTTTGCAAGTACCCAAGCCAACAAGAAAGGTTTCCTAGTTACGTACAACCAAGCAAGGTTTCAGAGCTTCCTCTATCAACAAACTCCGAGGTCCATCCATTCCCCACAGTTCACATGGCCACAGGGTAGAAGCAGAAAGACTTCAGGAGCCCAGCTTCTCCTTAAGAGAAAAAAAGGCAAAAAAAAAAAAAGACAAAGAAAAGGAAGTGCTATGCTCTCAGAGGCAGGTGGCTGGACAGAAGCAGGTAGAGCAGAGTGACCTTGAAGTACTATTATTGTCCTCAGAAGACCCTCAACCCCTAAACCAGGCACAGCTCCAGTCGTGTGCCTGTTGCAATCATCCAGCGTGGAGTACAGCCACTTGGTCCATTAGAGGCAGCTGAATTGAGAATGTGATGCTTAGGGCTCACGAAGAGTAGCACTTGGACCAAGGGATAAAAACAATGCGGGGACCCAATTTGAGTTCAACAGGAGAAACATATCTCTGACAGGCAGAGGCCAAAAGGACTGATTTGGGAGGTGCCACTGCAGGTATTCAAGAAGAGGTGGAAGTATCTTTTGTCAGGAATGTAGAAGAAGGAATTCAAATGTCAGGGAAACAGCATCAGTCTGAGAGTCAAACACGCCTGTTATTACCTGTGACCTTGGTTAAGATACTTAATACCTGTGAGCCTCAGTTGCTTCATCTATATAATGGGATACTGCACCTCACAGGATTACATAAGAAGAAATATCAGAAAGCACCTGGCATTCAGAGGGTGCCCAATAAATGTCAATCCCCTTTCCATTAAAAAGGGGGCTAGGTTAGATGAACTTAGTCTTTCTACCCCAGAGTAGGGCTCTGAAACCCTTCCTAGTTGTTGAAAAGGATGGCATACATCTGGGAGAGATCAGGAAGTCAGGATTTGCTAGGTGAGAGGAGACGGAAGAAAGATGCTGAGAATGGTCAGGGAATATTCAGAGAGGTCATGCCTGCCCGTTCCTTGTTTTCTCTTTTGATTTCTGGAATAAAAGAGAAAAGCAGGATTCTGGATTGAAAATCAAGCCTGAGGAGTCTCCGTCTCGGGAAAGGGTAGGATTAGACAGCCCCTTCCGGCTCTGACTGCTCCCGATCAAGGAGGGTAAGGGGGACATGTTCAGGAAATGATACTGGACAACAGGAAGCAAAGACTCCTCCCCTACCCCTGAGCATGGCCCACCACCCTGACCCCATGCCCAAACCTCCGTGGAACCACAGCCACCTCAGTCTCGAATCTTAAATTTTCTTTATTGTGCTAACTCTGCTGCCTCGGAGCTCAGATCTCACACTCACAATTCAGTCCAGATCCCCACCCACCCAGCCCCCGGGGCTCTCTGCCTTGGCTGGGGACACTGGCCACCGGCCTCGTGCGCTCTCGGACTTCCTCCTCTCTCCCTCTCCACGAGCCTGGGGCTCCAAGGATGAGAAGAGGGCCCGAATGGCCTTTCTGTGCCGTCTCCCGCCCTCTCCTACGTTTAGAGAAGGAGGCTCAGCCGTTCGACTCAGTTCCCGAGGGAAACGTCCTCAGCCCCCAGCCGCCGCGCGGCCGGGAGCAGCCGAGGTCGGCGCCGGCCGGAGCGCGTCCCCAGCTGCGAGCAGAGAGCCCCGCGCCCCACTCCCAGCCGGGGCGCAGCCCAGCGGCGCGCGCTCACACCAGCAGGCCGTCCTTGCTCTGCAGCGGCCCCTCGGCGGTGCTGCTGGCGGGCTCGGCGCTCTTGACCTGGACGTAGACCGGCGAGGGGCCCGCTTCGCAGGCAGCGGCCGCGGGGGCGGGGCGGGCCGCCAGGGCCACGTCCTCCGGGCCGCCGCAGGGCGGAGGCGCGTACTTGCGGCGCAGGGAGCGGCTGACGTTCTGCGTCGGGTACCCCAGGAGGTGGGTGACGCGGTTGCCGCGCCCGCTGGCCTTGCACCCCGGCGCCACGGCGTCCTCTCTGTGGAAAACAACAGGCGGGCGGGTGAGCGGGCTCCTCCGCGGCGCGGCGTGGGCACGGCCTGGGCAGAGCCGGGGGCTCTTGGCAGTCTCTCGTCTCCCGCGCCTCCCTCCGCCTCCCCTCGCCTCTCAGCTTCAGCCTCGACCTACTCTCCTCTCTGCCCCTTCCTGACCCGCGGCTCCGCAGCGTTCCCGGAGCCACCGTCCCCATCCTCCTCCGGACGGGGCTTGTCCACACATGTCCGGACAGCCCACGGCAGGGCAGGCCGCCCCATCTAGGCGCCCTCCTGTCCCCTTCTCATGTTTTCGCAGAACCACCGGCTCTGATAGAAAGGGAACCTTGGAGACCCAGAAGGAGCTGCTTTCCCTGACCTTCTTTCCTTCCTTAACCCTGACCTTGCCCTCTCTCTTCCTCTTTTCTCATCTCTCCTCTCTTAATCTTCTCCATCTTTTTCTCCATCCCCAGGGTATTGCAGTCATTAGCACTACTAGTCTTGTACTATTTTTATTTCTAGTTTGTTTCTAATATAAGTTGTTAGCACTATTCTTAATATTAATGAACTCTTCTTAAATAGGCATGTCCAAGAATTCTCACCGGCGCGATACAAGGGAAAAGTGAAAAATACAGGCCCTGCCCTCCAGGAGCTTACAGTCTAGACAAGACAGAGAGGTGCAAAGACGCGAAGGAGATGGAGGGCAGGAGAGCAGAAGTGAAGACTGGCAGGGGAAGAGGAAAGAGAAAAGCCATGCGATGAGTGGCCGGTTGACATGCTCTGGTCCCAGCACTCCTTGGCGATGGTAGGCAGGGTGGGGGTGGGGGTCCCAGCCGGCCGGTGGTAGGCAGGGGTGAGAGGGAGCAGGGCGCCGGTCCCCTGCCGCGCAGCAGCATGCAGCATGCATCAGGTTTTACCTGATCTCATTAGACAAGTCGCCGCAGGCCCCTCCGCCGACCCCGCCGCCGACCCCGCCGCCGTAGCCGAAGGCACCGCGGGAGCCGCCGCCGACCCCGGCGCCCCCGCAGCAGCAGCAGACGAGCCCCCAGATGCCCACCAAGAGGCAGCCCAGCGCGAGCAAAGAGCCCAGCACTGCGCCGATGATGATTCCTATGCGCCGGGTGTCTGGGGAGAGAAGTAGAGACTAGTCAGGCTTTCTGCAGCCTAGCAGGTGCTTGGCTAACCCGGAGTGGCAAGCACAGGACTTCTGTATGAAAAAGGATGGGGGACCCAGGAGATAGGGCCCTTGGACACACAGGGAGGAATATATGGGGAGAGGCAAGTTAACTCCTCATATTTGCATGTTTCTCCCAGGGCTTCCTGGCTGACCTTGGCAGAGCTATATGCATTGATGAGACCCATAAGGCTGATCCTGCTGAGACTCCAAAATACAGCCCAGGTTCCTCCCATCCAACCCTCCCAGCCAAGGAGCCATTGCCTGCACCCACCTGAGACCTTCACCTCCACCACACACACGCTGTAGCCCACGTGGTTGGCCACTGTGCACTGATACAGCCCATCATCCTTGTAGGAGATGTCCTTCAACACTAGGTCACCGTTGTTCAGGCCTGAAACTGAAGGAGCATCAGAGGGCAATGGTGAGGCCAAGGGGCTTGGTGTTTGAGAGCTTGACCCCAGCCTAGACCACTGCGGGATGGCCCATGGAAGGAGGGTGTGTGTACACACACAAGTCCACCCCACTGTGTCCAGGTGAGTCACCTTCCCCTGCTGAAAGAGAGGCAAGGAAGGCCCCTTTCCCAGCAACAGGAAAGAAACCATGATTTCACTCTCTGACCTTGGGGAAATATGCCCCCTCCCTGAGCCTCGGTCTCCTCATTTGTGCAGTGAGGACCAGGTTAGACCAGAGGAATTCTAAGGCTCCTTCCAGCTCTGATCGTCTTTGATTGTGAGTACCAGTCAGCATCTCTCTGTGCCAGCAGCTTTACACACCTCATCCCGTGTAATTCTCACACGCGCTTGGAGGATGGCCCTTAGCATTCCCTTCTCATATACCGTAGAATGAAACCACAGCACAGAGAGGCCAAGCCACTTGCCTGAGCCTTGCTGCCAGTCACGGTCCAGCCAGAATGCAAACCCAGCTCTATCTGAAACCATGCTCTTTCCGAATTAGTCATGCTGCTTTCGACTGACTCTCCCCTTTTACCTTCTCTTCTTCCCTCTATAGCAGCTTCTGGAACAGGCTCCAAGGAGGAGTCTCCCACAGCTGGTGCCGCTGATGACCTAGGGGAGCCCCAGCGGGACCCAGCATCCCCATCTTCCCCTCTCCCAAGGCCCCCTCACCTTGACTGATGGAGCTGTGGAAAGACTCATGGTAGGAGAGCTCAGAGTGGAAGCTGTGCTGAGAATGGTAAGACCCAGCCCGGTAGGGGTGAGTATGCCCGCTGATCTTGACCCACTTGTAGGTGAGAGGTGGGCTGCCCCCATTGGCGAAGCACTTCAGCACCACATCATTGCCGTGTGTAAAGTGGCCCTCAGACCAGCATAAGGGCACTGCAGGCCGCGCTACAGGGAAGAGGATAGTTGTGAGCCAGGGCCCAGCCAAGAGGCAGAGCCAGGCTCAGGGTGGCCAGGCCACCCTTGATTCTGAAGGCTGGGGAAGGGGATCCCAGAGGAGCCTGCTCACACCTTGGACGGTGATGATGACCCTCCGGGTGGCCACGGTGGTCTTCTTTACCCGGCACTCATAGGTGGCTGTGTCGGAGACTTGCAGGTTCGAGAGGGTAATGGAGGCATCGTACTGGCTGGGGTCTGAGGCTGCAAAGCGCACCCTCTGCTGCAGATGGGGGAGGTTGCCATGGTTGATCGTCTTGTCCTGGTAACTAAGGAACTGTGAAGGGAAGAAAACAGAGATGGTGAGACAGGTAGAGCCAAGGAAGGCCTTGTGGATTGGCTGTCTGGGGCAATTCACTGAACTTCCCTGAGACTCAGCTTTCTTGGATGAAAAACAGGAATGATAATGCCTGATCCACTGACTTTTAACAGAATGTGTGAGATCATATGAAATCAGGCACTCTCTGCCTAATAGCTACCTCCCAGGGGCATGTGAGGATTAAATGGGATGAGATGAATAAAGCCACAGGCGCACAGAGAAGCTGGATGGTACTCAATCAAAGGCTATCTGAGCTGGAAGTGTAAGGTCGGGCCAGGACAGTGCCTGTCTTCCTTTTGGAGTGGGGTGGGAGGAGTTGGCCTGACTGGCTGGCTTGATTGGAAATTACACAGCTCCTCCCCATTGCCCCATTCTCTCGAGAAGCCTTGGGGAAAGTTCAAGGGCTGGGTTTTCTTATTCGCCCTGCAGTGTGCTAGCTGCCCAACAAGTGAATACTATGAAGTGTGGAGTAAGGAGAATCACGTACCCAGAGAGAATCACTTACCACATTCTCCCGATGTGAGGGGTCTGAGTTGACCTGCTTCCACTCGATGTCCAGCCCATTAGGACCGTAGTCCTCAGGGTCCAGGATGTAGGGGCAGCCCAGCCTCACATTGTCACCTTCCGCCAGGTACAGGGTCTCCTGGCCATCCCCGTTGATCCGTACAGCAGACAGCAGCGCTAGGATACAGGCAGGGCAGATGGGATAAGGGGAGCGGGACCAGGGCTTGGGATCAGCTTTAGCTCCCTTCTCTCCACCATTCCTTGTCAGTGGCAGCCCGGGCCTCAGTGCGGGTTCCTCAGGGAGTAGGGCCTGCTCTCAGAGTGTGCATGACTTGATCCATGCATATCTGTGCTGACTTGTGTTAGCGTGTCTGTATTCTATAACTGTGTAGAATTGCAACTATACTGTTTGTATATTGTATATATATAGTTATTAAGAATGCTTATATATGGGACTTCTCTGGTGGTCCAGTGGTTAGGAATTCGCCCTCCAATGCAGGGGATGTGAGTGCGATACCTGGTCAAGGAGCTAAGATCCTACGCACTGTGAGGCAACTAAGCCCATGCACCATGACTATTGAGCCAACACACTCTAGAGCCTACGCGCCACAACTCGAGAAAGCCCATGTTCTGCAGTGAAGACCCAGCACAGTCAAAATAAAAATAATAAAATTTTAAAATAAAATATGACTGCTTGTATGTATGCATGATTATATATGCATGTGTGGATATGTCCACATATGTACATTGTGTGTTTATGAGTGTTTGTGGCTGCTTATGTGTACTGTAGGGAGATTTATGCACATGACTAGGTAGAGTGTCTGCTTCTATATTTACATGACAGGACCTGCGGGTGTGAGCGTGTGTGTGCCTGTGTGTGGAGGCATGTGGAGCACGTCGAGTTGTTAAATGCTCTGATGGAAGCGACTGGCTGGTTAAAAGCCACATCTGTCTGGACCAAGTGAAGTGGTCGTGTCCAGAGGCAGGAGGATGGACACCATGACCTCTGGAGTCCTCTGTGTGTCTGTGTGTGACAGTGCATATCTGTGGCTGTGTGCCCACGTGACGGTGTGTGCCTGGCTGTGTAAGTGCTCTGAGTGATAGTGTGTGCCTGTGTGCAGCTGTGACCAGGAGCTTGGCTGCATCCGTGTGTGACAATGCATGATGGCGTTGAGACCAAGGCCGCAGTCGTCTGTAGTATAGGACGGGCGAGCCTTGCGTGAAGGCATGTGGCATTGTGTGCTCTGCGTCATGCCCCCTGTGTGATCCTGTGGCTCAGGTATAGCCACCTTCACATGCTCGCTCCACCTGGGGCCCCTCCCGCTGCTACCAGCCCTAGCCTCACTGAGTCAGCCCCAAGTGAGGAGCCAGGATCTGGAAGCTCAGGACTGATCTCTCCCTCCCTCCCCTGAAGCCCCAGGCAAGTGCTAGCCCCAACCGGTTGGACCTACAGAGGAACACGAAGTTGGGGGGTTGGTACCCAAAGGGCCCCAACCCTGGCTGAGCGGGCATCACGCCACCTCCCAGTCTCCAGCCTTCCCCTCGCCCCCGGCCCCTTGCCCAGCCTGGCTCACTCTGCAAGAATTAGCGAGTCCTTTGGCATCTCAGCCCCTGGTCTCGATTGCTCATCCTGCTTTTGCTTCTCTGGCTCTCTCCCGGGACCACCTGCACACTTAGAGAGCGTCTCACACACACACACGATTACACACTGTCACAGCCAGAGACATCAACACACAGACACAGTCTTACACGCCTTCAAAATGCAGATACCTACCTATGGAGTCCCACCTTCCTGTACACACAGACACTGTCAGATCCACACAGACACACAGTCATACAGACACAACTACACACAAACACAGGTACATATTAATCCAGAAGATACACCCACTGCATACACTGGCAGTCCCCCATGCGCGTTCATTCAAGACTAAGCTGCATAAGCTTAGCCTGGTTCTTAGAGAACCAGCAGGAGCCCTTTCAACATCCGCAGCACCACAGGCATCACTGAACCTGCCCCTCAGGATCCCAGCTGGGCCATCAGCCATGCCCTGAACCTGCCCCCCACCCCTGCTCAAGCCTCCAGGGTAACCCAGAGCAGGCAGACTAGCTGCTGGGGCTCTAACGGGACTTGGTGATGCCTTCTCTAGCCCCAGGCCATGCTAACACCAGCCCACTCCTGAGATAAAGATCCTAACACCATCTGCCAGGCCCTGGGCTGGCACAAGGCAAGCCAGAGATGAGCCAGAACTCAGTAGAGTGCGGAGGCTCCACCCTGGGGAAGCAACAAGAGAATGCTCTCCACATCCTGGGAGCCAGCCGGGCGGGAGGGTAAGTATTCTGGGCAGGGGGCTTGGGAGGGAGGGATGGACTGAAAGAGAGTGTCTCCACCCTGCACTAGGCAGAGTGTCTGCCTTTGTCCCAGGCCAGGGAGCCTCACCCTAGCCTTTTAGTTTCCCTAAATCTCTCTCAACCTCCTCCCAGGCTTTCTGCACCCTCTTGCTCTCCTGGGGAAGTCACTCCTGGTGTCTCACCTTCACAGGTGCTAAGGAAGTACCTCCAGGGAGTGTGAGAGGAGAGAGAAGCTGGGGGGATGGAAGAAGACCAGAGTGGAAGAGCAAGAGTTGGGTGCAGAGACTTAGAGGAGGGGCAGGGAAATCACGACAGGCTTGCCAAGGAAGAGGGCAGATGCCTCAAAAGCCCTGTCTACTCTCAGCTTGTAAGTCCTTTGTGAATTTGTAAGCTGCTTCCAGAACCATGAACCCTCCTTCTGCAGATAAAGGAGGAGAAGGGAAGGGAGGGGAGAAATGGCAGCCCCACAAAAGGTACACACGACACACAGAGATGTGCCAGGTCCCCACAGCACAGCTTCCACAGTAAGCTCAGCCAGGCCAGCTCCCACCAGACAGAGAAGATGTTGCAGGCTTGCTGCCAGAAAGGCGGACACTCATATGCTCCCTGCTCCCTGAGCTCCTCCCCTGTGCCCCCTCAGCCTGCACCCTGACCCCCGAGAGCATCTCAGCCATGTCCACCGATGCCCATACAGATGGGCTCTTGCTAGGACTTGCCCCATCCTGGGCAGGCAGCCTCGATGTCCAGTCCGGAGCCCTGCCCTCCACGCGTGTCCCAGGGAGGGGGCTCTGGGAGTCACCTTCCCCGCCCTCCCCAGGCTCACCCTGGACAGGCTGTGTGCTACCCTGGAGCTTTCACGGTGCAGGGGCCCAGTCCTGCTGGAAGCAGCCCATTCATTCTCCACCAGCCCAAGGCTCTGCCCTCTCCAGGCAAGTGGGGTGGGTGGGAGGCCCTCCCACTGGGGATAGCACACAGACCAATGGAAAAGAGATCTTTCCAGGCTCCTCCTAAGCCCCCACCCCCAGTTCCCATAGTAACTCCTGGTGAGCCCTTTGCTCCCATTCACAGCATGTACAAACGTGTGTGAGCCCCACAGGTTCACGGACACAATGAAGAGCCATCCAAGAACACATGCCCCAAACCAAGTGCAGGGCTCTCCTGGGGAGAGGTCCCCTTGGCAACATCCAAACTCCAGCCCAGCAGGGCAAGGGGGGCAGCACCCTGCCAGGGAATCTGAGCCCACCTTCCAGGCTCCTCTGTGAGCCCCTCATTGCCTTTCTCCTGTGCATCCGGCATCAGGTGGGCATCCCGCCCCTGCCCAGCCCCATACCTGGGCTCAGGCATGCGAGCAGAAGGTGGAATGCTCCTCGGACTCCCATGTCTCTAGGTTCGGTGCTTCCTCCGCCGGGGCTAGGATCCCTGGGGCCGGTGGCTGCAGGCCGGCGGCTGTGGGTGTGTGGGGACAGGTGGAGGGAAGGGGAGCGGAGGGCCCAGACGCTGCCCGGGGGTGGCAGGAAGGTGCAGCAAGTGCCCTGCTGGGGAGCAGCCGGAGTTATTTCTACAGGAGGGAGGGGGCCTGGTCCCCGCCTTGGGGAGGAGTCCCAGGAGCCCTAATTAGCAGGGTGACAAAGAGTGGCCTACCCAGGCATCACCCAGCCCTTCCCCAAGCTCTTCCCTATCCTGAGAGAGGCGCAGGGTGGCCAGCGGGACTTGTAATTAGGCACCTGTTAAACTTCCACTTCCTCCTGGCCCCATCCTTGGGGTGACAACAGTCACCCAATTTTACGGCGTCCACGGAGCACCCCTCACCACTCATTTGTTGCCTCTTCCCTCGGGGAAATGGAGAAGAGGAAGGGGAAGCCAGACTGGGGGTGCAGGGGTAACCAGGAGCTGAAGGCTGGCGCTGACCCCAGGGCACTGTGTTTGACACGCAGGTTTCCAAATCCCACGCCCTCCTCATTTCCCTGACCCTGCAGACCCCCTCCCACCCAGGTCAAGACCTGTGGGAAAGGGCACCAGGGAAGGGGATGCTGGGACTGGAGGGGAGGCCCCAGATTAAAGGGACCCAGGACTTCAAAGGGCGTCAGGCCTCCTGAGCTGAAAGGAGGAGGGGAGGCGTCTGTGGGGAATTGGGGTCTTCCCCTGGCTGCCCCCTCTTGAGCTGTGCCCTGCGCCTTTACCTGAGGCAGGGTCACCCCCAGGTGCACAGGATCCTGCAGAACCGGGTGTGTTACAGGGGATCCAGCCTCCCACCTCCCACACACAACCAAAACCAGTTCAGTGACGCCTAAGACGAGAGGGCCCAGCGGGTGCAGAGGGAGTGAGGTGAGTGGACGGGCAGGTGAGGGGCTGCTGGGGAAATGAGCGCCAGGAAGGCAGGGGAAGGGGTGTGCCTTTGTACATGGACACCCCTCACCAGAGTGTCTGTTGAGTAGTACCAAGCCCCTCTTTACACCCTTCTTTCAGGGATAGAATGGTGCCCTTGCTTCTGTGCACAGGGAGACCAAGGACCCTCCTGACGTGGATGGTCATCAGGGTGACTAAGCCCCCACCATTGCAGGCAGGTTGGAGCTGGGATGAGAAGGCCTGCTGGGCAGGGCGAGAAAATGGAGGGCCAGCCCTTGCTCATTGCTCCTGGGAGTTGGGGGGGCGGTCCCAGAACAGGCCTTGGGCCTCCCCTAGACTCCAGGACTGCCCCATACACAGTGGTAGGGGCCCAGCCATGAGTGGCTTTATTCAACAATTCAACTCTCTCCAAAGGCTTAAGGGTCCTGCCCTATTGCTGACAGGGGCACAGGAAGGGGATGGGGAAGAGTCTTGGAGAGAGTCACGGGGCTCAGGACGCTGCCAGGGCCCACCCCTCTGGGAAAAATAAGACAGAACAATAAGGAAGTACAAGGAGTCTATGCTGGAATCTCTGCATTCCAGCCCCACAGCTGCACTCCCAACAATAACAGCGTGCTCCGGGGCCCACGACTTGTACACTGTAAATGTCCTTATTTGCTTATTCACTTTAAGGATTATAGGATTGGCCTGCACACTCTGGAGAACACAGATCATTATTCCCACTTTACAGATGGGGATATAGAGGTCTAGAAAAACACGAGGATTTAGTCTAGGTGATGCTGCTACAGCCTGACTAAGTGGAGAACAAGCAGGCATCCTGACTCTCAGTCCAGAGTGGACCAAGAAAAGGGCATAGCAACCCTGTGGGTTACCAGACCCACTCCTGGGGAAAGGCAATGATAGGTGGAGGGGTGAACAGGTGGGGCCAGGAAGAGGGAGTCTGAAAAGAGAGGAGTAAGACTGTGGTTCCTTTAGACTGAAATGTAGGGCTGAGGTTTAACTGGATTCGGAATTTTAGCTACTGTTAGAGTTGGAGAGAAGACTGGAGCCGAGATTAAGATTGAGGTTAGGTGGAATGAGGAACGAGGCTCAGGTCAGATTTGAGGTTGGGAAGAGAGTTAACATTAGGATTAAGGATAGAATTACAGCTAGAACTGAGGCTAGGCTTCATGGCTGGGATTCGTGTTTGATAAGGAACAGGGTTTTAGTGTCATCTACAGCTTTGCCTGGGGATGCAATCGAAGGCAGGCTTGAGATTGACTTAGGATTGGATTTAGAGCTGGGTCAAACTTGAGTTTGGGGTTTGACTTAGAATAGGCATGGGAAATAGATGGGGAAACAGTGGAAACAGTGTCAGACTTTATTTGGGGGGGCTCCAAAATCACTGCAGATGGTGACTGCAGCCATGAAATTAAAAGACGCTTACTCCTTGGAAGGAAAGTTATGACCAACCTAGATAGCATATTCAAAAGCAGAGACATTACTTTGCCAGCAAAGGTCCATCTAGTCAAGGCTATGGTTTTCCAGTGGTCATGTATGGATGTGAGAGTTGGACTGTGAAGAAAGCAACAAAGAATTGATGCTTTTGAACTGTGGTGTTGGAGAAGACTCTTGAGAGTCCCTTGGACCGAAAGGAGATCCAACCAGTCCATTCTAAAGGAGATCAGTCCTGGGTGTTATTTGGAAGGAATTATGCTAAAGCTGAAACTCCAGTACTTTGGCCACCTCATGCGAAGAGTTGACTCATTGGAAAACACTCTGATGCTGGGAGGGATTGGGGGCAGGAGGAGAAGGGGATGACAGAGGATGAGATGGCTGGATGGCATCACTGACTCGATGGACTTGAGTTTGAGTGAACTCCAGGAGTCCGTGATGGACAGGGAGGCCTGGTGTGTTGCAATTCATGGGGTCACAAAGAGTCAGACAAGACTGAGCTACTGAACTGAACTGAACTGAACTGAGGCTGTGGTTAGAGTTAAAACTTCGGTTAAAGTTACATGGACAGAGGGTTCATGGGGATCAAAAATGAGGTTGTATTTATGATATAGAAAGACCTCAACCTTCATTCATTAAGTCTGACTTTGGCTAGAATTTTCATTCCTTTCTTCTGGGAGAATACCAGTAGCACATGTTCATTGGGATTTCAAAATTTTGGAAAGAGTTCTAAATACATGTATGCCCATCTGAAAGAAATAAAGCAACTGAATCCCATAAGAAATACAACCTCTTAAATTCTGCTCCATGACCTAAGCTCACCATCTGGTCAAGCTCCCAGAAGGGCATTTGGGGAGGGGATGCAAGAAGTTATATCAGTGAGTGGGGCTCTGACACCAAATGGAACTGGACAATGGGGTCCATCAGAGGCAGTTTTACTTGGGTGAAGGGGTTCCTGGTTTTGAAGTCGAGGAGATTGGCTCTGGGGGAGACCAAGGGCCTAGATGCTCCTGGGAGAACAGCCACTTTTGAGGTCTCCATGCAGGGGCTCCTCAAAGTCTCAAAAGGCAGGACATATTGTTGCTCCCCTTTGACCCACTGAGGGCTAATTACCACCTCCTTGCAATCTGGGGCCCATAAAAGAAGCTGTCGGCATTCTTGCCTTGCGCCCTGAGCCCTGCAGGGGTTTTGGGGGGTGGTATTGGAGTGATGGCACTGGGGCATCTGCTCAATTTTCAAAGCACAATTCCAGCCCATGGCCCCTCCCTCTGGGACCAGCTCCCAGCCCTCCTTTCTCTGTGATTTTCATCCTGGGGGAGGAGGCCCCCTCCCCCAATTCTTCCCTCCCTTTTCCCCACCAGTCTTCACCCCAAACATCCCATTGCCCCACCCACTTCCTTTTCAGGTCCTATAAAGGTCTGGGCAGATCCAGTAAAGTACTAGGATTCCCTGTGTGCCCCCTTAGAGAGAGAGAGAGATTGGGAGAGGCAGTGGTTAGTAAAGAGGCAGGGAAACAGATGCCATCCAGGTGGCCCCCCCAGAGGCTGAGACAGGGACAGGAGGCAGAGGATCCAGGCTACAGTCCAGAACAGAGTGCACCAATTTCCAAAAGGGCCCCTTGTTTTTCTTTGAGAAATCTGTAGCTCCCTGGAGGAGAATGGCCCCTCTATTGTGCACACACACACACACACACACACACCGCCAGACTGGGTTGTATTTGCTTCTCTTCTAAGGCAGAAACAGACACTCAAAGACAGAAACTTGGAAAGGCGTGGACAGGAGTACAGAGGCAGAGAGAAGAGGCAGACGAGGACCTAGAGAGGCCCAGAGGCTGCTTCTGAGAGGAGGGGCAGCCCAACCCCAGAACATCGTGGGGAGGGACAGGCACTGCCCCCATCTGCCTGGACCTATCCCCAACCCCTCCTCCCAGGCCTCTGAGGCTCAGCTTCAAGCTCCCCATCTCCCCTCCAGGGCCCACCCCTGTGACATCCAGGGAGCAAACAGCAGCCCTGGGAGTGCTGAGCAGAGAAACCTCCGAGGAAAGGGTCTGGTGGCAGGAGAGCCATGGGGCAGACAGTCTCATGCTCAGAGAGGGCAAACAGAGGTGCCTGGTACATGGTCACAGAGAAGCCCGGGAACCCCAGCTCTCAGCGAAGGTTTGGTGTCGGAGATCCGCCAGGTGAGGTCCTGCTTGGACAAGAAGAATGGAGGTGCCTGGGTGGTAGAGTGCTGTGATGGGAGCATGTCGAGTTCAGACAGTGAAGAGTTACAGTTCAGAAAAGGCTTCCCAGGTGGCTCAGTGGTAAAGATTCCACCTGCCAATGCAGGAGACACCAGAGATGCACGTTCAGTCCCTGGGTCGTGAAGATCCCCTGGAGGAGACACGGAAACCCACTCCCAGTATTCTTGCCTGGAGAATCCCATGAACAGAGGAGCCTGGTGGGCTACAGTCCATAGGGTCACAAAGAGTTGGACACGACTGAGTGATTGAGAACACAGAGAGAAGGATAAGATCCACGAGTGAAGTTCAGTTTCAGAAACAAGATTGGGGTTTAGGGACTGAGGCCCCGGTCAAGGCTAGTGGGCAAGAGTTTCTGAGATGTGAGACCCAGGGTCTCCTTACGCCTCAGCTCAGGCTTCCCAAGGCTCAGTGATTCCTGCTCATCCACTTCAGAAGAACGGGGACCCTAGGAGGGAGCCTGGATACAACCAGATTTCTGCCAGCAGGAGACATCCTGGAGCTGACCTAGAGTCAGAAGAGCAGACAGCCCCGAAATTGTCCTCCTCGCTGAAAGGAGTGGTCTAACCTACTTTATCAGCAGAATGTCTTAGCAAAGTGAGGCTGCTTAAACACTATAAACTGAGTTGTTATCAAGGGAACAGTGGAGGAAAGAAGAATTCACTTTGAAAGACTATCTGAATCCCTGATGGCAAACCTGAAGAATTAAGAGACCTTAAGGATAAAAGAGAACTCACCTCAACGAGATCAACCATTTCTTACAGAACCTTCATCCATTAACAAACCAGCTGGGCCTAGTGTCTAGGCCCTGGGGAAGCAACGGTTAACAAAATTCTGTCTTCTGGAGCGCTCAGTCTGGAGGGGGAGACAGAAAAGGGAAGGGGCACCAGCTCCTATCACAGGCTGATGACCTCCCATCATATGTGGCAAGACCCCCTGGTGTGTTGGAAATGACCTTTAAACACTGATCTGAAGGATAACTAAGGATGTACTTGGTTTGTCTGAGAGTGGAAAGAGGTGGCCGGCAGAGTATTTCAGTCCTTGAAAAATAAACCAGAGCTCTGGCAGACACAGCAAAGGAGAGAGTGAAGTTGGAAAAGACAGCTGATGGTATTTTTGGACGGAGGAGGCACAATCCTTGAGAACTGAACCTCTGGGGACCTTCTACCCTATCTGCCCGAGTGCCCCCTGGGGTCAGAGCCAGACCCCTGGGATAAACCAGGCAATGAAGACAGATCATCCTGGACCGTGTATGTTTGCATGCGGGGAGAGAGACCTTGTGATGATTACCCTACATGTCCAATAGGACTTTGATCTTCGGTATCAGTATTTATCTTCAGTAAAGTGGTGTTGGAGAAGACTCTTGAGAGTCCCTTGGACTGCAAGGAGATCCAACCAGTCCATTCTAAAGGAGATCAGCCCTGGGATTTCCTTGGAAGGAATGATGCTGAAGCTGAAACTCCAGTACTTTGGCCACCTCATGCGAAGAGTTGACTCATTGGAAAAGACTCTGATGCTGGGAGGGATTGGGGGCAGGAGGAGAAGGGGACAACAGAGGATGAGATGGCTGGATGGCATAACTGACTCGATGGACGTGAGTTTGAGTGAACTCCGGGAGTTGGTGATGGACAGGGAGGCCTGGCGTGCTGTGATTCATGGGGTGGCAAAGAGTCGGACATGACTGAGCGACTGAACTGAACTGAAAGTATAATTTTACTTTATAGAAGTAAAATTTGCCTTGGGTTCTGCCACTGGGATTCCTCAACACATATGCCCAGAGGGAGCTTCCCCTTGCCGCTGCTCCTGAGTGGTTTCCAGTCTTGCCTTGTTTTCCCGGAATTTGCCAGGGAAGCTGTGGGGAGCCTTCAGGTAGCAGAGCAAAGCTGGGTGTGTATCTGCTGCAAGGCCTTGCCCACTAAGCCCTTCCGACCAGCCTGCACTCTGCCCTCCCTGTTTGCTTCCTGTTGCCTGGACACTGGGAAAGCAGAAGGTGGTGCCAGAGGGGGTGGGGCTCAGAGGCAACAGAGCTTGGCCAGGGCTGCCTGGGGCGGTGGGAGTGTGAACTGTCAGGAGAGCAACATGCCCAGCCCAAGGGATAAGTGGAAGGTTTCCCAGTTTCCCCCCCTCCCTCCCTCCAACATGCTTCTCTCTCCCCCTACCAAATGCTCAGAAGAACACTGTGTTCCCGAACTGCACACGCTTTCCCCAGGGGGTCAGGCTGCACAGTAGCTGGGGTAGGAGATATCTGAAGGGGCATCATGAAGAAAACGTGGATTTGTCTCATGTGGTCCCAAGAAGCAGAACTAGGGCCCCCAGAGGATGGTCAGGAAGACATGCAGTGACTCCATGTTAAGAACTTTCTGAGCATTGGGGTTGCTCTAAGACAGTTTGGGTTTTGCTTTATGAGGTAATGAGCAGCCTGTCTCTTAAGGTGTGCAAGCTCAGATGGTCCAACCATTTGATTAGTTTACAAAGAAGTTTCCAGGGTAAAAGAGTCTTGGATGTCATTTCCAGCCTTGACCTTCTGTGATTTGGTGCTCACTCCCACTAGCTCCGGGGACAAAGCAGTCTTTCCCAGGATCTGTACAAAAAACCTCATGAGCTCTGGGCAGTTTCTCCGACTCCCTACTCCCATTCAGCCCCTTGACTCCTCTTTCCAGGGACCCTATTCCTGTCACAGTCTCAAAGTCATCCAAGCGCAGGGAGGTGATGGCTACCCTACTCCCAAGAGGCTGTGGAGAGTGTGGGAAGAAATGCAGGGCTGGGAGGTTGGGAACTTGCAGGGTGAGGACAGCAGGAAGGTCTAAGCTATTTAAAGCCAGTCAAATCAAGAATAACTTAGTCTTTTCTGGGACTCTAGATTTCCGTGATGTTGGAAATTAATTTCTCCCAGGTAACCTTGGTGTGATTTGCCAGGATGTCTCTCAGAGGGTGGGAGAGGGAGGGAAAGGGGGGCAGGCCACCTCGGCAGCAGCCTGGAATGTGAGAGAGACGTCGGTCGGGAGTGAGCCACCCCTCCCCACAGTCCACTCCCAGGCGCCTAGACCCCCAGAAGCAGCAGTTCGGGGGATGAGTGAGGAACCAGAGCGAGGCGCTCCGTGGACTCTCCACCCAGACTTCTTGTCTGAGACTCCAGCGTCTCCCCTCCACTGCCACCTCAACAGCTGCCACCCTTCCTCACCCCAAAAGCCCTGACTGGCTTTGAAATATCCTGAGCCCCTTTCATCTGAGCTTAATCAAAGTACTTTTACTGAGACCAATTAATGCCCAGAAGTGGCTAGAGTCACCGACGGGGATACTGAAGCTTTCAGGGGGTACTGGAGGACATCCCAGGACCCCACTGAGTCAGGGACAGCCTGGCTCAGCCACCAGAGTGGCTGCTAAGTCGTGCCCCATTGGTGCTGCTTCTGCGGCAGGGGCAAAGGCTCTGAGACCGCCTCCAAGCACCAGTGCAGTGTGACACAGGCGATAGGCACAAGTGCCCAGGAGGCAGCTGCCTGCAAACCTGACTCATTGCTCTGTGGTGGCGTCCAGCCACTGGATTTTCCAGGCTGCACCAGCCCAGTCTGATGTTGCAAGAACCAGAACACCCAAGGTTCAGCAGAAAGGGAGTTGGTACTCATAGTCAATCAGACACTCAAAGTCAATCAGGTACTCATACGACAAAGTTAATAGCTTGGGCACTTTTTTTTTCTTGCAAGGTTCTAACATCTGCACATCAACAAAGACAATGCACCAATGAGCGTTTCTTACCCCCAGATTTCCTCCACGCCGAACCACAGCTTGGAATTTCACAGCCTCCCAGAGACCCCTAAGCTGATATAGCAGCTTGGAGGGGTACACAGAGTTCATTTCTACCCCTGAGCCCTAGGAGGGAAAGTTGAAGCCACCCCTAGGAGAAAACACTGCCCACCCAAAAGTCCGGCCTCAAGTAACAAGTCTGTGGCTGGTTGTTCCTGAATGGGGCAGGTGGGAAGCCGTGGGGGGAGATCCATTATGCTTTCAAAACACTTTCAATGTTCTCTCTTTATCTCCATGTCCCACCCCCGCCCCCCTGCAAGCTGGGCTTACTACAGTCCCTTGCTGGCCCTTCCACCATATCACGCAGCCTGAACCCTCCAGCCCCCATTTAACACCAGGGAACCTTTCCCTGTAATTATCTCCTTTGCCATTCCTCAGTGAGAAAGGGGGAGGATTTATAAAAGGTGACCAGATGCAGCCAGCTGGCCTCAGATGACAGCTGCCTACCTGGCTGTCAGGAATGCTCCACTTCTAGGGATTAGATTCCTGCTGATGACTCAGGCCAGTCCTGAAGCCGCAGAAGCCTGTGTGGGGCTTCTCAGTTATCCTGAGAGAAGAAATCAAACCTCTCTCACATCACGGGGCAGCTCAGAGAATCCCTAGAGGGGACAACTCTGAGGGGAGAACTCTTAAGATTTCCCCCCAAACTATCTTCATGTGATCAGAGGTGGCTATATTCTCCCATCTCCAAAGCCAAACCCCAGTCATGTAACTTCTAGCTGCCCACCCAAGGCCATGTCAAGACAGTCTCACTTTTAGGCTTTGGGATCTGTCAGGCTCCAATTTGGGGCTTCCCTGGTGGCTCAGACGGTAAAGTATTTGCCTGCAATGCAGGAGACCTGGATTCGATCCCTGAGTTGGGAAGATCTCATGGAGAAGGGCATGGTAACCCATTCCAGTATTCTTGCCTGGAGAATCCCCATGGACAGAGGAGCCTGGCAGGCTACAGTCCATGGGGTTGCAAAGAGTCGGACACGACTGAGCGACTAAGCACAGCACAAAACAGGCTCCATTTCACCTGCAAAGAGTTCTCAAGAAGTGTTGGTCTTGCTTTTAACCCAAAAATTGGACCATTTTTCTCTACCTGGCTCAGAAGTTAACAATGGGCACGGAAGCCCTTTTCTTCTTGACCTTCACTCCAAGGGAGCTTGTTCCTCGCAGCCCTGAGCTGGATGACATAGGTAAGAAGCTGGGCAAACTCCAGGCACCCAAGGCCCTTTCTAACTTTCCTGTGAAGAAGGTCCCCTAGAACAAGTAAGGACCCACTCCTTACTTGTAAGGTCCCTGCAGGTATTATTAACTGTGCAGTAAAAGTGCTGCACTCAGTATGTCAGCAAATTCGGAAAATTCAACTGTGGCCACAGGACTGGAAAAGGTCAATTCTCATTCCAATCCCAAAGAAGGGTAACGCCAAAGAATGTTCAAACCACCATACAAATTTCACTCATTCCACGTAGTGCCTAATGCATTTGAGCCAAGTGATGCTCAAAACCTTTCAAGCCAGGCTTCAGCAGTACGTGAACTGAGAACTTTCAGATGTATAAGCTGGGTTTCAAAGAAGCAGAGGAACCAAAGACCAAATTGCCAGCATTCACTGGGTCATGGATAAAGCAAGGGAATTCCGGAAAAACATCTGCTTCATTGACTGCTAAAGCCTTTGACTATGTGGATCACAACCAACTGTGGAAAATTCTTTAAGAATTTTATCTGTCTCCTGAGAAACCTGTATGCAGGTCAGGAAGCAACAGTTAGAACCGGACATGAAACAACTGGTTCAAAATTGGGAAAGGCGTAGGACAAGGCTGTCTATTGCCACTCTGCTTACTTAACTTATATGCAGAGTACATCATGCGAAATGCCTGGCTGGAATCAAGATTGCCAGGAGAAATATTAACAACCTTAGATACTCAGATGACACCACTCTAGTGGCAGAAAATTAAGAGGAACTAAAGAGCCTTTTGATGAGGGTGAAAGAGGAGGGTGAGAATGCTGGCTTGAAACTCAGCATTAAGAAAACTAAGATCATGGCATCCAGTCCCATCACTTCATGGCAAATAGAAGGAGAAAAGGTGGAAGCAGTGACAGATTTTTTTTTTCTTGGGCTCCAAAAATCACTGCAGACATTGACTGCAGCCATAAAATTTAAAGATGCTTGCTCCTTTGAAGGAAAGCTATGACAAACCTAGACAGCATTTTAAAAAGCAGAAACATCACTTTGCTGACAAAGGTCCAGGTAGTCAAAGCTATGGGTTTTCCAGTAGTCATGTATGGATATTAGAGTTGGACCATAAAGGCTGAGCGCCAAAGAACTGATGCTTTCAAATTGTGGTGCTGGAGAAGACTCTTGAGGGTTCCTTGGATGGCAAGGAAATCTGACTGCAGTCCAAACAGCTGACTCATTAGAAAAGACCCTGATGCTGGGAAAGATTGGAGGAGGAGGGGGCCACAGAGGATGAGATGGTTGAATGGCATCACTGGCTCAGTTGACATGAATTTGAGCAAACTCTGGGAGATAGTGGAGGACAGAGGAGCCTGGAGTGCCGCAGTCCGTGGGGTCACAGAGAGCTGGCGACTGAACAGCTAGGAACACTTAGAACCTAAGCATGTTGGCCGGCCATCTCAGCGGCTGCCGTGTTGTCTCTCCCATCCCAGGCTGGGTACCACATCTTTACAAGACCCCTGGGGAGGACGAGACCAACTTCTTCAGGTACGAGGGATGCACTTAGGGGAAGTGAAAGGGAGCAGGGAAGGTGAGAAAGCCTCTTCCCCACACTGCTGGTGAGGCTGCCCATCTGATTTAGGGAGGAAGGGGACAGCAGTCTTCCCTAGTGGGGATGATGAGGAAGGAGCCTGGGGAAGATGCAGAGGCAGAGGCAGCACAGGAAGCAGCTTGCCCACACTCCCTGGGTCCTAGAAATGAAGGACTCTTGCCCAAGGCCCTAGTAACCTGGTGCTGTAAACACCTGGGATGCGCCCGGCAGCTGTCCTCCGCCTCCTCTCAGCACAGGACCCACCGAAGGAGACAAGACCGGGCTTTGGATTGGAGAAATGAAACTGAGGGGGAGGGAGGTTGCCATAGTGATGGGAGCTGGATGGAGGCCCTTTCCTCACAAAGGCATACAAAAATGGGGAACTGGCTCCATCTCTGGAAGCTAGTACACAGCCCAAAATGGGAGCCTGATCATCAAGTCCTTCTAAATAGGCTGCTGCTGCTGCTGCTGCTGCTAAGTCGCTTCAGTCGTGTCCAACTCTGTGCAACCCCATAGACGGCAGCCCAAAAGGCTCCCCCGTCCCTGGGATTCTCTAGGCAAGAACACTGGAGTGGGTTGCCATTTCCTTCTCCAATGCACGAAAGTGAAAAGTGAAAGTGAAGTCACTCAGTTGTGTCTGACTCTTTGCGTCCCCATGGACTGCAGCCTACCAGGCTCCTCCGTCCATGGGATTTTCCAGGCAAGTGTACTGGAGTGGGGTGCCATCACCTTCTCCGCTAAATAGGCTGAGACTCTTCTAAAGATACAAGAAATAAGGTGGAAAGCAAGAGCAGACTGACTGACACGGATGAGATGCTTCTCTGGGATTGGAACCAGGTTCACTGTGTTCACTGGAAATTTACTTCATTAGAAATGTACCTAGCATCTGGCAGGTACTCAGAGATACTTGGGCAAGTGAATGAATGAATGAAGAATATTTTGAGGAAGAGTGAGGCAAGCTAACATTGAGAAAGATGGCTTTGGGAAGCCCCACTTGTTGGAGTGAGGGGGACTAAAGAGAGCTGGCCACTTGAGTGAGGGGATAGCTGTGTTAGGTAAGGGGACCGGGCAGGTAGGGTGGTGCCCTGATGGGAGATGGGGCTGGTGCCTGTGTGGTGACACTACCAAGAGTTGAAAGGGCTCTGGCAGGAAAGGGCTGAGAAAGGAGGGTGAGCCCCAGGTCCAAACATCACCCTCTCAACATTCATGGTCTGAGACATAGGCATGTGCCTGTAAGAGCTCTGGCACCTCCTTCCCCAGCCCTTGCCCCAGCCCCTCCCTGAGACAGCATCTCTAGCTCCTTGCCATGAAATGCCTCTGCGCTGGGCATGGAGTGGGGATCAGACTGAGCTGAAAGTGGACATGATGACAGCATGCCAGAGGGTCACCAAAAAAGCCAGGAGACCCCAGGACAAAGGGACCACCTGGCTTAGGAGGGTTGAGCATGAGAGAGAATCCTTCCATTTCTGTCTGTGACCATCATACTGCCCACAGCCCAGGGCCCCCATAACCTATTTTTTCCCCATTTAGTCCAGAGCAGCCACATTTCCCACAGCAAGAAAGCTGGACTATCCCTTAGAGAAGTAGAATAGATTTAATCTATAACTCAGAACTGTCTAGATTAGCAGCAGTTATGGACGTCAAGAGCTGGGGAGGAATCTGCCCCCCTTGAAGGCATCTTGAGGGGCAGAGGGGTTCCCTCAGTTCACAGAAGTGTTGACTGGGATGTTAGCTTTGCGCTCAGCTTCAATGCAGTACTTCTCAGGAAGGCCGGTGGCTCTGCAGGGAAAACAAAGGGTGGGCATAAGCGGTGGGGATGGTGGGGAGGGGACCAAAGAGACAGCAGAAGCAGGCTTAAAGAACCTAGGGATCTGTATTCCTGAGCCTGGTCCCACCACCCATTCCCCAAACACATCCCTGTCAAGGCTCCAGCATCCTGCTAAGGAGTTCCCCAGAGAACCAACCAAGGAAGTCCCAGTTTTAGAACATCTGCAGGAGCCCCCTTCAGAGGGCAACAGCCCATGTGAGCCTGGAGTCGGGCAGGAGCCCCTCCCCACGCCCCTATCACCGTCCCTTCCTTCCCCTAACCCTGAGCCTTCCGGGCTGCCTCCCTGGGGAAGGGGAGAGCAATGGGGGAGGAAGGGACCCCAGTGCACCTCAGCTCCTCGAGCTTTTTCCTCTTGATGTCTTCAATGCGCTCACGCCGCTTCTGGGCCTCCTCCTTGAGGCGCCGGCCCTCGTCGAAGGTGGCGATCCGGGCCTGCACCTGCTTCTGCTGGTTCTCCCGCACCTGGCGCCGGAGCTCGTTGGCGTGCTGTAAGCGCCCTGTAGCCTTTTTCTCTTCCTCCAGCCGCTCCTTTTCAATCTGCTCTCGCTGGGCCCTGAAGGAGGGACATGGGCTGTCGAATGGGCTAGGCTGAGCTGCCCCAACCCAGGGAAGGGTCTGGGGGAGTTCCTGGGTGGGCTCCTCTAGGAACATGCTTCAGAGACCAAAGCCCTCCCTCCCTTTCTGTGGCTCAGAGATCAAGCCCAAAGGCTGTTCCCAGTCAGGCCCAGGTTCAGGGGCGTGTGACTCTATGCCATGGGCATGTTTAGAAGGGCCCCTTGCTTGGCCTAAGTCTCTGCTATTTTAATTGTTGAACAAAGAGCTCTATATTCTCATTTTTTACTGGGCCCTATAGATTTTGTAGCTGGCCCTACACCCAGGATTTCACCCATCGGAAACTATTTATTTATTTTTGGCTTTGCTGGGTCTTCATTGCTTCTCGGGCTTTTCCTTTCTTTTCTCTAGTTGCAGCAAGCAGGGGCTACTCTTCGGCTGTGGTTCACAGGCTTCTCACTGCAGTGGCTTCTCTTGTTGCCGAGCACAGGCTCTAGGGCGGGCAGGCTCCAAGAGCCGCGGCACGTGGGGTCAGTACTTGCAGCTCCCAGGCTCTAGAGCGGACTCAGTAGCTGTGGCACATGGGCTTACCTGCCCCGCGGCATGTGGGATCTTCCCAGACCAGGAATCGAACCGAATCTCCTGCATTGGCAGGTGACTCTTAACCACTGAGCCTCCAGGGAAGCCCCACTGGAAGCCATTGTCCTACTCTGCTCTCTGGTAACAATGCCTGACTCCTCTCCAGCTTGTTCTGAGATAATCTTTCCCCCTCTCCCTTACTTCCCTGCCATTATCAGTAATAATGACATTATCAAAACCAACAAAGAGGATGCTTAGGAAGTTCAAAGAAGTAAAATCTGTGATCTTGGTTCTCCTTAATTGCTGGAAGAAGAAGGAACTTTGCCTGTTATCTCTTACTTCTCTTCCTGCTCCAATTCTAAACTTCTTTCAGGAGCCTCTTCCACAAGAAAACTTAATTGAACCCTGACACCCGAGGGAAAATGGCTAATGTAGACCAGATATGTTCAGGAAAAAAAAAAAAAAAGCTCAAATGAAATGCATTCACATCTCAGAGGAAATGCAATCATCATAGGCCATCTTGAGCTAACATCTTATTTCTTTCTCAGTGTAATCAAAAATAAAATATAAAATCATCTTAGGCCAGGATGTCTCAACTGAGGTCACTCATACCCTAACCAAGAGCACCACTTCCCTGACTCACTTCCTTCAGTCATCTTCCAAGCTCCGCCATGCATGGTGTGTCCTCCAACTCCGAGCAACTCTTTTTTGTTTTTTTAAGTTACTTATTTGTCTGCACCGGGTCTTAGTTGTGTATACAAGATCTACACTCCGGCATGCAGGGTCTAGTTCCGACCAGGAATCAAACCAGGGCCCCCTGCTTTGGGAGTGTGGAGTCTTAGCCACCGGCCCACCAGGGAAGTCCCCCAGCAACTCTCTTACATCATGCAGATACCTTCCAAATGTCTATACCTTCTACAGAGGCTTCTCAGTTTATCAAAAGAAAACTGCTGACACATCTGTGAAAGCAGAAGACTCTTCCCCTTGCCTTGCCATCATGTTCCTACATAGAAAACAGTTTTCTATCATTTCACATGATGTGAAACAGGGTGGAAATGGGGGACCTATATGTGTCACCAGAGAGCCCCTGAGGTGGCATGCAATCGGAAACCTGAACAGGAAGGGCCCAGTTATTCCACAGGATTGGGGCTAGGATCCTGGAGCCTGGCTGCATTACCATCATCTGGGGACTTTCAAAACTACTGGTGCCTGGGCCTCACCCTAGACCCATTCAGTGAGAGTTTCTGGCGGTGGTCCCTGGGCACCAGTACCTTTTGTTCAGTGAGAGTCTCTGGCAGTGGTCCCTGGGCACCAGTACCTTTTGAAAGCTGCCAGGCATTTCCAAGAACCACTGAGTAGGGTAGGTCAGCTATTTATGCTTAGTCAAGAGGCTGACAGTTAAAGGCATCCCTCTGTCCAGAAGCAGGAAGTCCATATATAGGCCATAGAGGAGGCCATGCTTTTGTAGTAGGAAAAGCTCAATTGCTGACCATGGCAGAGACGCTCCTAGCACGTGGAGACACCCACCATAGTGATCACATGGCCCTGGAGACACCAGGTCTGGATGCTAACCTAGAACAAATGGTGAGATTGAACTTCTCCAGAGGGCTGGTCTAGCTTTAATAACTGACTAGTCCATGTGCTCCAGGCAAACAAAGCAAAGAAGGGACAAATGGGTCAGTGGCAACAGTAGGGCTTTAATTTCTTTTCATTAACATGTATTAGTGACTGCTAATCCCAGAAGGCAATGGCACCCCACTCCAGTACTCTTGCCTGGAAAATCCCATGGATGGAGGAGCCTGGTAGGCTGAAGTCCATGGGGTCACTAACAGTCGGACACAACTGAGCGACTTCACTTTCACTTTTCACTTTCATGCATTGGAGGAGGAAATGGCAACCCACTCCAGTGTTCTTACCTGGAGAATCCCAGGGACAGGGGAGCCTAGTGGGCTGCCATCTATGGGGTCGCACAGAGTTGGACACGACTGAAGCGACTTAGCAGCAGCAGCAGCAGCAGCAGTGACTGCTAAAGGCAACCCAGATGTCCAAGAGCACAGAGGCTGGGGAGGGCAGATATCTAAAAGGCAACCTGGAGTGCAGGAGCAGAAGCTTTGGGGCCGTTAAGGAAACTGGCATCTTTATCAGATATCTGGAGACCATGGCATGACCCTTGGGGGCAAGGAGAGCTACAAAGCCAAAGGACATCACAGCCAATGGAGGTAGGCTGAGGGTCCACAGTCCCATATAAGTCCAAGAACTTGGCTCCAGCAAGGACGACAATTCCTACAGACTGTTCTGTCTCTGCCCAGGGATCCAGGGACCTGGTCTGGCATGCAACTAACTGGGGCAGTAGCAAGAAGGACTAAGAGCATGTAGACCAAGAAAGCTGGGCTGCTCCACTCAATCTCTACCTATCTGAGCATAATTTCGGGCTGCTCCACTCAATCTCTACCTATCTGAGCATAATTTCTGCAATTTGTACCACTCTGCCGCAATTCAAATTTCATTTGTTTCCTTTATTTGTATAATTTTTTTTGGTTTAAGCTTGGCTGCACTTCACAGCATGCAGGATCTTAATTCCCCAACAAGGCAGTGAAGTTCTGTTAGCACTGAAGTGCTAACCACTGGACAACCAGGGAATTCCCCAGTTTGTTTCCTTTTTTTATTTTTTTAATCTTATACAGTCTGAACCAGAGTAAGAGGTGAGTCTTTCCCAGTTAGGCCAAAACAATTAGAGCTAGGAGAACACCGCAGGGGCCCGGTCTGGTGGTGGCAGATCTAACTAGTAGAAAGTAGAGCCACTGAGACTGCTGGCTGCCTTGGGGGAGGAGGAGGGAGACAGAGACAGTGCGAGATGTGAACACTTAACTTCCACTTACAGCTGGAATCATCACTGAGCCAACAGAGAGAACAAAAGTAAAAGGATAACGAGCTGGTGAGGCAGGAAAGGTGGATGCACACAGGTGAGATCCATCCAGATATGAGTCCCTAATACCCTTCCTACATGAACGGGCAAGGATGGTGTTTTATTCATCTCTAACATCAACACCACAGCATCCAGCACAGAGCCTTGAATTTATGTGCTTAATATATATTTGTCAAACGAATGGCAAAGACGTCCCTTAAAGCCCTGCTCTGATGACTTGCAACCCAGAGCGTGTGAGTTCTCTCTCTGTCCTCAACCTCTCCTGCTGCAGTTTCAGCCCAAACTTGCTGAGGAACATGGAGACAGAGACGGTAGAAGGGCCCAGAGTTATATCTTTATTCATACTTTTAATGCTCCTGGGTTCAGTTCAGTTCAGTCACTCAGTCGTGTCCGACTCTTTGCGACCCCATGAATCACAACACACCAGGCCTCCCTGTCCATCACCATCTCCTGGAGTTCACTCAAACTCAAGTCCATCAAGTCGGTGATGCCATCAAGCCATCTCATCCTCTGTCGACCCCTTCTCCTCCTGCCCCCAATCCCTCCCAGCATCAGAGTCTTTTCCAATGAGTCAACTCTTCGCATGAGGTGGCTAAAGTACTGGAGTTTCAGCTTTAGCATAATTCCTTCCAAAGAAATCCCAGGGCTGATCTCCTTCAGAATGGACTGGTTGGATCTCCTTGCAGTCCAAGGGACTCTCAAGAGTCTTCTCCAACACCACAGTTCAAAAACATCAATTCTTTGGTGCTCAGCTTTCTTCACAGTCCAACTCTCACATCCATACATGACCACTGGAAAAACCATAGCCTTGACTAGATGGACCTTTGTTGGCAAAGTAATGTCTCTGCTTTTCAATATGCTATCTAGGTTAGTCAATGGCACCCCACTCCAGCACTCTTGCCTGGAAAATCCCATGGATGGAGGAGCCTGGTAGGCTGCAGTCCATGGGGACGCAAAGAGTCAGACACAACTGAGTGACTTCACTTTCACTTTTCACTTTCATGCATTGGAGAAGGAAATGGCAACCCACTCCAGTGTTCTTGCCTGGAGAATCCCAGGGACGGGGGAGCCTGGTGGCCTGCCATCAATAGGGTCGCACAGAGTCGGAAACGACTGGAGTGACTCAGCAGCAGGTTAGTCATAACTTTTCTTCCAAGGAGTAAGCGTCTTTTAATTTCATGGCTGCAATCACCATCTGCAGTGATTTGGAGCCCAAAAAATAAAGTCTGACACTGTTTCCACTGTTTCCCCATCTATTTCCCATGAAGTGATGCGACCAGATGCCATGATCTTCGTTTTCTGAATGTTGAGCTTGAAGCCAACTTTTTCACCCTCCTCTTTCACTTTCATCAAGAGGCTTTTTAATTCCTCTTCACTTTCTGCCATAAGGATGGTGTCATCTGCATATCTGAGGTTATTCCAGCACAAGCTGGAATCAAGATTGCCAGGAGAAATATCAATAACCTCAGATATGCTCCTGGGTAAATAATCCCAATAACCCCCAATTCCTTAAACACTTCCAGGCGCTATTAATATATTTCCATTCTCTAATAAAACTCTTGGCTCAAGTGTCTTTGAAATATTTCCATCACCCATCTAGGTAGAATGCCCCACATGACCGCAGTCAAGGTGGCTGTGCATCTGTCTACGGACATGCCAGAAAGCACCTGTCCACCCTGTACGGACCGTCCCTGCCACAGCACTCGGAAAGGAAGCCGAGGGTCCCAGCCCCTCCTACCGGAGAATCCTCTCGAACTCATCCCGGTCCCGTTGCACCTGGACAGCCAGAGTGTGCTCCTTGAAAGCCACCTGTTCTAGTCGACTTTTCCGCAGCTTGGCCTCTGTTTCCATCTTCTTCTGTGCGTTTTCCTTTTCTTTTCTGCGCCACTCTCTGTCGGCAACCTCCTGATTGCGCTTGGCCCGCAGGGCATCCTGGGAAAGGAGAGGGTGGGGGAGGCCAGTGAGGGCGCAAAAAACACCCTCAGGTCCCTTTAGGAAGACGCCTGCTCCAGCTGACCCAGCCTGCTTCGAGAAGCCTCCGGAATTTCTCTAGCAACAAGGTTATGCTACGAGAGAACAAACGGAAACCTGTCATAGAACTTTCAGGTCTATGACACCCTGAAGGGTCATCTTGTCCTTCCCCCCCACCCCCAGCTTATCCCAGTTCTTCTCCTACACCTCAAACACCTCCAGGCAGTCCTGCGATTGCTTCTAATTTTAAAAACTGCTAATGATGGAGATGCCACAGTTTCCTCCTCCCGTGACACATTTCAATAGTTAAGGTTGAAAGTTCTTTATGTGGCAGCCAAAAACTTTCTCTTGGATGTTAGGCAGGAAATGCACTCCTCAATGCTTGCTGCCATAGGTGTGGGAGCAGGCCCACCCCTCCATCCTCAAACTGCTGAAGTCGAGGTACCTTGCATCCTCTCTTCTATACCCTCACCCTCGAGGCCATTTTACAGGCTGTCAAAGGAGTAGTTAAGGGGGTGTGAGGGGCTGAGGGAAGCCAAGATCGAACAGGTACCTGCTCTGCCTGGTAATCCTGGGCTTTCTCCTGCATGGCCCTCAGGCGGGCAATCTCCTTCTCTTTCTCCCTCCGGATTCTCTCCTGCTCAGCCTCAAACTCTGCTTCTCGGGCCTGCCAGGAAGAAAAGATCTCATAGAATGGCTCCCATCTGCCCCAGCCTTGCAGAAAGAAACTGAGCCCCTGTCTGTTCAGTATGCCCCCTACCCCTCCCTGACTCTGTTTTTTAAAATTTATTTATTTTTAATTGAAGGATAACTGCTTTTTAATTGAAGGATAATTGTATGACTCCTTTTAATGTAGGGCAACATGACTAGCAATGCATAGCTATGAAACTAATCAGCATTTGTAAGAAGCTTCACTGCTTACAAAATGTGTTCTCCTGGTAATATCCCAGAGAGTTCTCACAATGTCTCATGAGATAGATATTCAATATGAAGAAACTAATACTCATAAAATTCAAGGGTCCTGTCCAAGACTGCACAGCTTGTAAACCACCAGACAGATTCACCTACAAGTGAGCCCAGACTTCATGCTCTGTCCTCTACTTCACAATTTCCAAGTTGCAAGGCCTCTGGGCCAAGTTTTTAGAAATAATAACTGTGGCTTCCTGCCTGGCTTATAAAGTACAGCAGGTGGAAGTTATCTCATTAGTCCTTGGGCAAATGGCCAGCCATGTGATGTCCAGTCCCCCCAGCGGTTGGCAGTTACCTAAGGACTGAGCCATCAAAATTAGTTCCCTTTGCCACTTCTCTGAAAGAGCAGACATATCCCTAAAAGCTTTCCATATTCTGGGGTAGTCATAAGACGAATGGCTTCAGTTGGGTGGAAATGTGATCATCCCATAGAGAATCTTCCTTAGCCTTGTTCTACCTGTCTAGACTTCTGTGCACCGCAGTGAGTTATCTGCTGTGAAGTGTGCATGGCTGGATGTGTGTCAAGCTGGTCTCTTTGCTCAGCGTTGCCCTATACGGCAGGGCAGGGAACTCTGGAGGCTTCCACCAGCAATCTCTGCCTTCAGGGCAGCCTTTAGGGGCAGCCTCAGCTGTAAGAGTGGAGACCACTGTGAGGTCAGGGAGGGGCTTGTGATATCCCTGGAGACTTATGGTGGGTTGTGGTCGTGCCCAAGTGCCCAATCCCTTCGCCAGTCTCCACCTCTCTCAGCTCCTTCTGCTAATGACCTTTCCTGGTATGAAGGTCATACATTGTCCTCTCCTGGTCAGAAATCTAGGGCAGTTCCTCATCATTCCACACTTGCAGCGCTGCTCAAGGTCCAAGGCCTCCCCAACAACTGCTCTCAGCTCTCCATCATCTCACCACCTCATTTCCCATCACAACCACCAGAGACTCTCTGCTGCAGCCAATAGACCTGTTCACAACTCCTACATGTGACTGGCTTATTATCACCACCATCATCCACTCAGGAACAGTTGCTGACATCCATATGAGGTACATGATATTATTCTAGGTGTGTTCAGCCTAGTCTGATAACTGGACACTCTGAGGCATTTAGGATCTTTTCCATCACTGAGTTACTAGGTTGCAAGAAGTGAGTGATTAGATGAGACAACACACACAAAGCACTTAGCACAGAGCCCGTGCACAGACTAAGCACTTGATAAATGGTTAGCGGCATGATCGTTATTATGCAGAAACCCATGTTCCAAGTCTTGCATTCTCACTGTTCCCTGCATATACCTGGCATTCAATGAAGAAGCCAGAACCAATAAACAAGCTTTGTTGAGCTTCATTTTCTGTGGTTTGCATTTGGAGTATTGAGGTATATCAAACATGCCTTTTCCAATTGTACCCACACCCTCCTCCAGTAAGACTTCCTTAGAGAAGTGTGGTGTCATCACAGAACCTCGAAGCTAGGAGGGGAGACAGGACTACCACATGAGGAATTGAATAACTGTCCTCCCTTCTCTTCTCACAGAAATCCATGTTCACTCCATCTAGACCATGTCTAAAAGCTTTTCTTTGCCCTCCATTCCTCATAGACCCCAATCATGCCATCACCCCAGAAAGAATCAACGCATTCACGAGCTGCATATCTCCCTGGAACTGTTCTCATGCATTGCTCTCTGCTCCACAGTGTGGTTGAAGGCTCTGCTTTCCAAATCTAGCACCAAGTAAAGGATGCCCAAGATAGGAATCTTCGCAAGAAATTTACGGGGCAGCTGACTCATAATTACTGGAGATATAATTATCCAGGTCATGAGGAATCCACAAAATCTCCACTTTCACCAATTGTTTTAATTTTCTTCCCTGCCTGAACCTGACCCTCATCCCAACTTCCAATCAAAGGTGTTAACAAGGGTAACACGCTAATTAGGGTGTCCTTTGCAGGCTATTCTCTGGTAATGAACAAGGAGACTGGCCAGGTAGAAAGGGAAAAAGAAGCCAGGCCCTTGAACTAAGGACGTAAATTTTCAGGCTGATGACGTGGCTGCCTTCTGTTGAGTTCACTCAGGACTCATGTCTGCCCCTCCCTAAGACAGACATTCCATTCCTACTCAGAAGTCCCAGGCACCAGAAGGCGGGTCCCTACCATCTTCTTCTTGGTGAACTCCATCACCATCTGGTCGGCCAGCTTCTCCTGAGCCAGCAGCTCTGCTTTCTGCCTCTGGTTTTCATCGTTGATGCGTTTGATCTCAGCCTGCATCTTCAGCTTTTGCTGGTGCCTCTGTTCCAGGTCCTGCCACCAAAGGGAGAGAGCCTCAGAGAAGAAGAAGAGAGACAGAAAGATACTGGCCTACCAGGATGGAGAGACATGGATGGAGGCAGGGAGAGAGATGCACGCTCTGCAGTCTAGCTCTCATTACTGGCCTTGATTCAAACTATTCTTTCCAGGATCGTCCATGACCTCTTCTAGCCAAACAGCCCTTGACAGTCTTCATCCACCTTGACTTTGTGGAAGCCTTGACACTGTTGATCTCTATTCAGTCTCAAGGAGTAAAGGCTCTTAAAATTCTACTCCGTGTCTCCCACGTGTCAAGCAAAATCCTATCACTTGTTCATAATGTTTTCCTCTTGCCTTCAATTCCCTTCTCCTAACCCAAATTTTTGGTCTCTGTTCAATAATGATAATTAAAATAATAAAGTATGACACTAATTGAGTACCCTTTTTTGGCCATGCCACAGTATCTTAGTTTCCCGACCAGGGAGGGAAACCTTGCCCCCTGTAGTGGAAATGCAGAGTCTTAACCACTGAACCACCAGGCAAGTCTCAAGGAAGTCTATTCTTATGAATAGAAAGTACTTTACATAACTTTATATAACCTACCTCTAATACCTAAGTGGACCCCCAAACCCTGAAAATTAGGTCTTGTTACTGGGTGTTCTTTGGAAGGACTGATGCTAAAGCTGAAACTCCAATACTTTGGCCACCTTATGCGAAGAGTTGACTCATTGGAAAAGACCCTGATGCTGGGAGGGATTGGGGGCAGGAGGAGAAGGGGACGACAGAGGATGAGATGGCTGGATGGCATCACCGACTCGATGGATGTGAGTCTGAGTGAACTCCAGGAGTTGGTGATGGACAGGGAGGCCTGGCATGCTACGATTCATGGGGTTGCAAAGAGTCGGACACGACTGAGCGACTGAACTGAACTGAACTGAACTGATCTTTCTCATGCAAATGGAAAAACTGAGGCCCAGAGTTTAAGTGACTTGCCTAGGACCATAGAACTAATAAACTCCAGAGCCCAGAATTTTGGAACCCAGTCTATCTTAATTAAAGTTCCAATTGTCTCTGGAACTCTGACTTGATTGCCCCAAGTTTTCATTCTCTCTGCATTTCTGAATTCCCTTTGCACCTAGAATGGTGATATACCTCCTGGGATTTGATTAGATGCTGCTTTGTGGGGCCCACCAACTTCCTGAGTGTTCATTCTGTCCCAGCCAGAGGACAGGGACCACGTGTCTCATGTCTTCTCTTTCCTAATACTGAGAGGAAAACAGCAAATACTCAATAATGAGGCAGAGAAGATGGGGAAGAAGGTGAGAGGCAAGTGAGAAAGGGAAAAAAAATCTCAGAAGCACAATGAGTAATGGAGATCAGAGTCCTCATCATCATGAGTGATAAGAGCCCTTCTAAGAAATGAGCTGGAGCCTTTGAAAGCTCCCAGTGGTCAGACCACTTCTGAGCACATCCCCAGGCCCTGATGCAGGGGGGCACTGGGATCGTGTGCTGGGTCCTCCCTATCCTCTCAAACTTGGACTCCTTGCTTCAAACTCTCGTACCCATCAACTCACCCCACCTCCCACACTGCTCCCAGCCACCTCCACTTCTTCAAAGACTAACCCCCACTAGTCTTCCCAGTTTCTGCCCTAACGCATCCCAGGCAACGCTGCTGGCCCTCCCCCAGCTTGGCTCGCTGCCCTGTTCAGGGCCCTTCCTCCAGGGAGCCTCTGAACAGAAAAGCACAGTGCTGTCTGCCTCCTGCCAGGTCCGTGTGGTGCCTGAGTCATGACTGCCAGCATTCCCTCAGTCTCCACGCACGAGCCTCCTGGCTCACTCCACAGTCCCTGTCCTGCTGCTCCAACTCCCACAGCCTTTCTTCCTCATCTCCCTTTCTTCTTTTCCTTCTTACCTTTTTTTCCCCATCAGTTTTAGGCCTGACATTGGTATTCAGAGTGAAAGCAAAAGTGTTAATCCTTCATCTGACTCTTGCAATTCCATGGACTGCAGCCCGCCAGGCTCCTCTGTCTATGGGACTATCCAGGCAAGGATCCTAGAGCGGGTTTCCATTCCCTTCTCCAGGGCATCTTCCCAACTCAGGGATCGAACCCATGTCTCTTAGGTCTACCTGCACTGAAAGGTGGGTTCTTTACCATCTGAAGGCAGTATTTAAACCCACTGACCCTCAAAGCTAGAAAAGCTGCTGACTTCTGATCTATGACATACATATAATCATATATTCATTAACTTACTTCTTTGCTTATTTACTTTTTTTGGTTTGTTTTTGTGGGTTCATTTCATTTTCAAGAAACCAAAGAACTTTCCCTGTTTCTCATCTTTGAAGCCATTGCAAAGCAACCTCACAATGACTCCCGACACTCTCTGCATCTTGCTAGCAAGCTGGGAAAAACTGTCCCTGCACCACCAGGGGGCTTCACTGGTGGCTCAGCTGGTAAAGAATCCACCTGCAACGTGGGAGACCTGGGTTTGACCCCTGGGTTGGGAAGATCCCCTGGAGAAGGGAAAGACTACCACTCCAGTATTCTGGCTTGGAGAATTCCATGCACTGTTCGCAAAGAGTTAATGCCGTTCTAAACTGGTGAGGCAGAGGTTTCTATCTCTGCTCCATAATACTTCCTGGAGTCTCAGGGAGTGCCTAGAAGGACAGGAAAAGGACAATGACATAACACCTGAGTAACTGTTGACTCAGTGACACCTGGAACTCTCTCAATGAGCCCGTGCGTGTGTTCTCAGTCCCTTTAGTTGTGTCCAACTCTGTGCAACCCTGTAGACCGTAGCCTGCCGGGTTCCTCTGTCCATGGGATTCTCCAAGGCAAAAATACTGGAGTGGGTTGCCATGCCCTCCTCCAGGGGATTTTCCCAACCCAGGGATCGAACCTGTGGCATCACTTGCATCTTCTGCATTGCAGGTGGATTCTTTACCACTGAGCCACCTGGAAAGCCCCCTCAATGAGCCCACTGGAGAATTTGGATTCTCCAGTATTCTGCATGTCTACCCCAGACCCGTCCTTTCTGGCCCTTTCCTGAACCAGGAGCTTGGCCAGGTCTTGTCTGTCTTCTTGGCCTTGTTGGTCCCCTTCTCAAGCAGCTTACAAAGTTGCCTGCCCCTCATCTCCCCTAGCCATCCAGTGATCTGCCTCCCACTTCTCACACTGTACCTTAGCCAGCAGGTGCTCTGAGAAGCCTTCATAATTATGAGGTCCCCAAGAGACCCATCCAGGCCCCCTGTCACTCCTCACCATCAAGTGCACTGGGAGATGACAACTCAGTCATCATAAACATGGGGGAAGAGGAGAACAATGAAAGAATACATGTTCTGTGGGTTAAATGCACCATTAGGCAATAACCTGGCAAATCAGAATGTGGGGCATTCTTCAAATCAGCTGGCCTGAGTACTTCACAATATCAGTGTTATTAAAATTAATGAATGGATAAGGAAACTCTGCCAGATCAAAAGAGACTTAGGTGAATACAGTGTGTGAATCCTGAAGATTCAATCCCTGACTGAATCCTGGTTTGGAAGAGAGAAAACCACGGAAAATACATTTTTGGAACTGGGTAAGTTTGAATGTAGATTAAATATTAAATAATATTGTAGAATCGTCGGACTCAAAATTTTGATGGGGGGATGTGATAATGGTACTGCTGACAAGTAAGCCAATGTCTTTGTGCTTCAGAGATACAAGTTGAAGCATTTAGGCAAAGTGTCAAGATATGGGAAACTTACTTTCAAATAGCTTAATAATAGCAAAATACGTATATACATCTAAAAGAGACAAGCAGCTCCATGGAATTAACAATCATTAAATATAGGTGAAGCACTGATGGGTGTGGTACAGTTATGTCAACGTGTCTATGTGTGCAAAATTTTTCAAAAGTAAAAAATTAAGGGGGAAAAGAATAAATGCTCCAAATGCTGGCCATGTACCTCGTCTCTGAGCCAGGGGCTTTCATATATTGCAAAAGATCCAATAAGGCCAACAGAAGGGGATTTTTTAAAACCTACTTGGTTCGAGCAGCTATGTTATTTCTTATGCAATGGAGATGCCTACTAATTTTAGTTAGGCTAACAGGTAAAAAGTTTCGGCTTGTCCATACAATTAATGACACTGGGATGCAACATACCTTGGGTGAGGCAACAGCAGGCAGCCTGGAACTAAAAGACAGCTGCTGTTCATGTACAAAGTGTACAATATCCCAAGATAATTGAGGGAAGACCATAAAACATCCCTATGTTTATTTGTGCAAAGCATGCCGCAATATCTTTCCTTGGTGTGTCCATTCACACGGATATGTCAATCCTGGACCCCAAGTCCCAGGAAGGCAGGGACAGTATCCAAATCACTGCTCATCCCCATGAGGCCTCGGCCAAACAAGTGTTTCATACGGCAATGAAAAGTTGGCGGTGACGATGTTGTGAAACGAACATGTGTCTGACGGAACGTCAGCGCACACGCTCCAGCCCCACAGTGCGGAGGGCTTGTTGCTGTTGCTGGCAGAACCTGGCATGATCTGTGCAGCCCAGTTACCCTCAGATCCTCCTCTTGGAGCTTTTCCATGTACTCCAGCATCTGCTCCTTCTCCTGTTCCCGCTGTTCAGCAAGCAGCGATCGCTCCTCCTGGTTCTTTTCCATCTGTTCCACAATGTGCCGTCTTCCTCTGAGAAGAAACAGTGCCACGGTGTCTTAGAAACCAAGAGCCCAGGTCTCTGTTCTAACCTCCACCCAAATAACACCCACAATGGGAGGTATTGTAGGGACAACGTGGTGAATGCCCCCTAAATACCACTATGTTTCATGAGCGGGGTCAGTCCTTTCTCTTCCGAGCTCCTAATGCTGGGGGCTCACCCTTCCTGAGATTCCCGCCCTGCATTTGTTTGTCCAAGAGTGTGCCCATATCATAAGACACCTTCTCCTTTCAGTACCTGAGGTCTTCTGAAATCCTACCACCTCCCAAAACTTCCCAGAGTAATCAGAGGGAGCGACCTTCCCAAGCTGATTTCCCAGAGTTAAGGAGCCCACAGTAACTCCTTTCTCCGGAGCATCTGCTCTCAGCCAGTGTATCTTGTCGTCCCACTCCATCTACCATGCCTAGTTAGCTAACTGTCCTTCTTATATCCAATCTCATATTTTAAGACCATCGGCTGCTGGTGTACAGGGCTGAGTCTGAGGAATTCTCTACACTCAGTAGCACCCTTGCTCAACAATAGAAAGCAGAGAAACCAGATTCTAGAGTCAGTGCAGCCAGTGACTCCCTCTGCATTATTGGGATGTCAACAACCTTGGAAGCATCTAGATCCCATGATCTCTGAGTAAAGGCTGGGAGAGTGGGAGAAGATGCAGAGGAGGACAAGTATCTTCGGGAAGGAGTATGACATTGACATTCAGATAGTTCTGTTGAATGGCTTCGTGACTCCAAATGAAATACACTAGAGCAACGAGCAGAAAAAGTTACATGGAATCAGGTTTAGACCCAGTATAAGGACCAGGTCAAATCATTAGAGCTGCCTAAGAAGGCAGGGATTTCCCCTTCATTGGAACTGTTCATGCAAAAGACGAAGAGCCATTTAGCCATGAAATGAACTTTTCATGGAAGCCTACTGTATGGACCAGTACCTGCTAGCAGTACACAGATGAATGACCCAAGAGAACAGAATACACATGGGGAGACAGAGCTGCCACTCAGTGTGGTACAAGGACTGTTTATAGGGGTAATTCTTGCATTATATGGTTGGCATTCTAAATCTGGGACACTATGATTCTATAATTTATCTGCTTTGGGACTTGTCCTCTCCTGCAAACTGGAGGGGATTGAATTTATTCATCCTAACTTGTATTAGGCATTTACTACAGTCCAAACATTCTGGTAGGTCAGAAGCCAAAGAAACAAGACAGGGACCCTGCCCTCAGTGAGCATACAGCCTGGTGAGGGTCAGGGAGCCACAGCGCAAAGAGGGGCGTGGCAGACCACTAACACAGTGTAGGGGGCCCAGAGCAGGGAGGCTCGAAGCTCGCCCAGTGGAGTCAGGGAAGTTTCTCAGGGGAGGGGATAGCAAGGCCACATTATGAAGGAAGAGAGAGCATTTTCCGGGGTGGGAGAGGAAAAAAAGAAAGAGAGGGTATTCAACACCGAGGGAACAACAAAAAATAATGAGATTATATGAAGACCTGGCATGCTGGGGGACATGAAGGAAAGCCTCCGAGAATGGATGGCAAGAAATGATGCAAAATGAGGGTGAATAAGGGCCGTATTGTGAAACACCTGTTGTGATCTTAGAAACAAGCTTTAAGACGTTCTACAGTTGTTTGGGGTTGGACATGTACACACTGCTGTGTTTAAAATGGATACCCAACAAGGACCTCCCATATAGCACATGGAACTCTGCTGAGTGTTATGTGGCAGCCTGGATGCAAGGAGAGTTTAGGGGAGAATGGATACATGTATATGTATGACTGAGTCCCTTCGTGGTTCACCTGAAACTATCACAACATTGTTTGTTAATTGGCTATACTTCAATACACAATAAAAAATTTAAAAAAAAAAAGAAGTTCTGTGGCTTTCTGAATCATCCCATAAAAGTTTTGTGATAATAACAAAGGATTATAATGACCATTTCTCATGTCCTTCTTCTCTGAAAGGCTATATGGACCTAAAGACACATGGAAAAGACTTAAAGAGGGAAATGTCAAAACCACCTCTTTACCGGATTCTCTCCTCTCTCCTCTTTCTGTCTAGCTCCTCCTGCCTTTGAACAGATTTCTGCCGCTCCACCTCCATCATCTGATCCAACCGCTTCTCCTCTGCATCCAGTTCTTTTTGGATCAGCTGCTTCTCCAGAATTTGGGCATCCCGGATGGCATGGCACTTGGCATTGAGGATGATCTGGAGAGTGGAATTGAACTTGTGGTACTAGGTCTGGGAGTAAGGATGGGGATGGTTGGGGGGAGTGGAGTGATGTACCACAGGGATGTGGAAGCTGGAGTGGGGAGAAATGGGAGCAGAATCCCATTAAGAGTGCTCACAAGCCCAGAAAAGCAATAGCATCTTTCAGGGTATTGGGTCTAGTGTTTGCGGTAGAGGTGGGAGGTCATGGATCACTCTTGGGAATAAGATGAAAGCTATGGGTCTTCTCCTCCATAAAATTCACTTACATCTATACACACAAAGTTTCCATAAAACTTTAGAAGTTCATGGTCCCCTTAGGGACCCCTGAACCTCAAATGAAGACCCACCCCCATTCTACTCTTTAGGAAAATAAACATTATTGCAGAGGCCAAGCCACTAGATTTTTAAGCTAAAAGAGCCCAACCTGACACATAAGGAGATGAAAAAATCACAAGCAATCAATAAGAGCTGTGGAGTAAAAGCTTTGGAAAATAAAAGGAAGCATTAAAGAGAGAAGATTTACCTGAGAAACAGAAACTCTGGATGAAGAGGCTGGGGAGTCAGCATTTTTCATTTGGCCAGGAAGTGAACGACATGCAAATGAGTAACACAATGGAATTCAAATGAGCCTCTGGTCTTTATGCTCTGGCTAAAGGAAGCACTTTGAGCACAACAAAAACAACCCCATTGTCTGCACCATCGTATGTGGCCAGAATTGAACTAGCAGGATAAAGATACAACAGGTATTTTTCAACCCGCAGTTCGCAAAGTATCTCCCGTATATTAGCATATTTCATCCTAATAATGCAGCTTAGTAGTTTCGCCACCCTCATTTCACAAACAAAGAAAGTTTGGCTCAGTGAGCGCAAGTGACTTGCTGAAGGTCACACAGCAGGCACTCCGTAGGTGCAGCTCTCCCCGACCCAATCTACTCCATTCGCCTGCCAAGGCCAGCCCCTCACCTTTCAACCCTGCACCCCATATCTAGCCCATGCTTTCAGGCGTGTGAATAACAGATAAGAGGAGGGAGGGATTCCCTGGTGGGCCCGTGCTCAGGACTCTGTTCTTCCACTGCACACGGCATGAATTCAGTCCCCGGTCAGAGAACTAAGATCCTGCACACTGAGAGGCAAGGTCAAAAAAGAGAGAGAGATGAGTGGAGGGAAGGAGCATGGAGAGCCCACCTTTTTCATATCCTTCAGCTCTTCCTCCTGCTCCATCCGCAGCTGGTTGGCTCTCTGCAGAAGGTTCTGGGCCCTCTCCTTGGCTACCTCCTCCAGGTCGCTGAGCTTCCTGTTGTTCCTCCAAACCATTTCCTTTTGTTTCATGATCTTCTTGCGTGTGGTCACCGTGTCCTACGGGAGCCACGCTGGAATCAGCGGGGACTTACTCCAGTGCTCCGTGCCCTGGGCACTAGCTTGGCTGCTGTGGGTGACCTCAGGTGAGTTTCACATCACCCCATCACACTGTCATAGCCCAGAGGTTTCCCAGCCTGGTGTCCTCACCCCTCCCCTGGCCCCACAGTTGCTCCCACCAGATCTTTATCCTGTAACACATCTTTAGCACTTTCACACCTTACTTCAGGGTCCCCTAACTAAAGCTCCCAGTCTTGTGGGAGGCCGGCCTCTCCCCAGCCCTTCTCTTCAACCCCCACTCTGCAAAGATGGGGTGGGGGTAGGTACCACAATGGCTTCCTTCTCCTTCTTGAAGGCCTGCTCCCTGGCCTCGAGCTCTTCTTTGGTTAGGACGTGGGATGCCCATTTGATCCGCTCAAACTCCTCAGGGCTCATGATAAGGGACTGCCCGGAAGGGTCCTTGGTGGGAATGCTGACACAAAGAATGAATAAAATTAGGCAGGGGGTGTGCGGTGGGGGCCGGGGGGGAGCTCTTAGCACTACTCTGCAGGCTGCTCTGCTCTCTACCCCACCCCCATCACTGCCCATCCTGCCTCAGAGAATCAGGCAGGAGAGACAGCGGAATGCGTCCACTGGGGAGAAGCGGTCTCAGGCAAGGTTAGAGTAGCATTACCGGCTTAAAAAAGGAACATTTTTAAGGACTTTGTCTAAAAGGTCCAGGTCACACGTTACCTCCTCTGCACCCGCCCCCATGTACCCATACACACCCACCTCCTCCCCTCCGCTGTCCCTGCCTGTGTTGTGGGCAACATCTGTTTGCCTTGCTAGATCACAAGCTCCTGCGGGATTCAGGCTCTGTCGTAACCCCATGGGCAGCCCGGTCTCTGGCCCAGCACTCACTGGGCACAGAGTGAGGACTCAAAATAAAGCTGCCACGTTGAACTTTTAAAACAGATGATTCCTCAAGAATGACATAAAAAGGGCAAGGGCACGCCCAGCGAGGATGAAGTGGAGGCCAGTGAGAAACGAAACCATCCCTGTGCCTCCAGCCCAGAGGGAAGCTTTGAACCCTAAATATTAATTAAAATCAACAATAGCCAGAGACATGTCTACAGACTTTTCTAGCTGCCCAACGCATTCAACAAACCAATAGGTAATTATAATGATTACAAACAGATGACATACATTGGAGATGGAGCAGAGGAGTGGGCATAAAGCTGCTTCTGGGTGAGGCGTCTAACAGGCACATGGCAAACAGACGCAGATGGTCTGAGGCAGGAAGTGAAACCTCATCCCGTAAAACCGGCTGGGGAGAGGTGTCCAGGAGGTGGACACATGAGTAAGTGCCCTTGAGGCTTAGCCAAGACCTTGTGTTCCCCTGGGTGCTGTGGCCCCAAACAGCCTGTGATCTGGAGTGACCAGGAATGATGTGAATCTGAGACAGCATCTCGAGCTGTTCTCAGAACCCTGACAAGTTACCCAAGACTTCACCTCCAACGTGTCTTTAGGACTGGACCAGTCCAAGAAGGAGCCCTTGGGACTTCTCTGGTCGTCCAGTGATTAAGAATCTGCTTTGGCTTAGTAACAACCTAGAGGGGTGGGATGGGGAGGGAGGTGAGAGGGATGTTTAAGTGGGAGAGGCCATGCGTAAACCTATAGCTGATTCATGTGGATGTTTGGTAGAAACCAATGCAATACTGTAAAGCAATTATCCTTCAATTAACAATAAATTAAAAAAAAAAAAAAAAGACTCTGCCTTGCAATGCAGGGGACGCTGGTTCATTCCCTGGCTGGGAACTATGATCCCACATTTGGCAGAGCAACTAAGCCAGCACACCACAACTACTGAGCCTGCGCACGCTGGAACCTGACATCCCTCAGGACTCAAGGAAGATCCTGTGTGCCCCTACTAACACCCGACACAGCTAAATACACAAATAAATAAAGAGAAGGAGCCCTTTCTTGGGCCACAAGCGTGTCTGCAGGGCTGCTACCGCATCTGGTCCTTCAACACCAGAGCTGACCAGACGGTGCTCTTGGACCTGTGGACCAGCCGTGCCTCCCCAGATCGCGACACAGGATGCATTTTCTGGGAATTCAAGTTTTTAGTGAGTGGAGCCATAGTTGGAAGAACAGTTTAGAGAATGGAGCACCAGCAGAAGAGCTAAACCTCTGAGTGACAGGGTTGGCTCCCTTCATGTGACTGAGCTGGGCCTAACCCCACATAAGGGGCCCAAGCAAGGGAGCTGCTCCAGTCAGGAAGCCGTGCTGAGCTAATCCCAAAGGAACCCCAGAGCTTTGGGGAATTTCCTCTTCTGGCCTCAGAGCCTGGGAAGAAGCCCTGGGACTAATTAGGCATCTGGTCAGTTTTTCCTTTGCTTCAGATTCTGGATTTGGCCAGAAGGAAGTGACTCATCTGGACATTTCCCCGACCAAGTGCACTATTCAGGGCTCAGAAGGGACCCCCCTCCCCAAGCATCTACCCTCTACCAGCCCCATAGAACCCACAGTAGCCAGTAGCTGGGAATCAAGGGCAGTGGCAGGAATAGATACAAGGCAGGGACAAGCAGGTCAAAATGGAGAAGAAACGAGAACCAAGAAACCAAAGGCAGGAAATGGATAGGAAAGAGGTGGGGTCCACAGTGACAGGACGAGACCAGGTGGGCTCCCCGTCCCCCCCACACAGGTCCTCACAGAAGGGCTCCGTGCCCTGGGTACTCACATTAGCTCCCGGACCATGTCCCGGGTGATGAGCTGGATGGTCTCCGGCTTGTGGTCCAAGCCCAGCGCCGTGAGAGTTTTCTGAATGGCATGCTTATCTCGGAGCAGCACGATGGGGCTGTCACTCCGGGTCAGGGGCTGGGGGGTAAGGAAGGGCAGCTTAGAAGCTGGTCACCCCACTTCTTGCTGGTTAGCGGAGGGTGGCATCTGCACCCCATCCAGTGTCAGGGGAAATCAGCTGGAGCCCAGACTGCAGGAGCACCCAGAGTAGCCAGGGCACTGAGCAAGCAGCGTGGCGGCCAGATGTGCTCTGTACCGACCAGCTCTTCTGAAAGCAAGGCTTCTCTATAACTCGTGCAGATACTCCCAGAGGGATGGAGGCCCAGGGAGAGGTTTGCTAGTGTGTGTCCATTCCTAACCTGAAACCATCAGGAATGAAAATCTGGGGTCTCTTCGTTCTTCTCCCCGCATCATTTACAAAAGAAAAACTAATTCGCTCTCCTGGACCACATCGAGGGTCTTTAGCATACAGTTCCTTAGGGACACATTCAATCTATGATATTTGTTATTTTTAATCCTTTCTAATTCATTTACTTTGATTCCCCCCGAAAAAAAGCCCTATGGGGTAAGTTAGAAATATGGCCCGGTGGATCTGCCCTTAAATCTAATATGGTGAGGCAGTCAGTGAATTAGAATTCAGCAAAGAAAACACAAATTAGATACATGAGTTTTTTTCAACTTTCTGACCGTGAAGGAGTTAGATAACAAGAAAATGAAATCGTTTGTTTCAGGGAATTGTTAACACAGGAGAGGATTTCACTTATCAGGAACACAGTGTCTGCGATCCTGAGTGGAGGCAGGGGCACGGTTCAGGTGGAGGTCCGTCCAGTCTGGAGGCCGGCTCTGTGCACACCCGTTCCCGGAATGCTGCTGCCACCTGGCGCCCATCTCTGCCTCCCAGCGGCTCAACTCAGTCAGGTCACAGGCCGCTTCTGCCCTCTGCTGACGGCTGGGAGGCTTCCGAGACTCTGGTCCAACAATAAGCCCAAAAGACTGAACCAGGAATAGGCTGTGTGTCAGCCGCCCTCTCTGGCAAGCCGGCAGGACTAAATCTGGAGAAGTCGGCCATTTCCAAACCTGTCTTCACTTTAGCTAGAAGAGTCCCCATGGACTCAAGACAAATAAACAACATGAGTGTAAGAGAAATTGAATTGCTTTGATTCTTTCCCTTGTCAATAGGAAACAGCTTCTAAAGGCAGAAAGACACCCATCTGGAACAATCTGGAAAGTCCTTTTTAATTCACAATGAGAAGAATGAAGGGTAAGGGTAGATATCAAAAAGACCCTGATGCTGGGAAAGATTGAGGGCAGGAGGAAGAGGCAACAGAGGATGAGATGGTTGGATGGCATCACTGACTCAATGGACATGAGTTTGAGCAAACGCCCAGAGATAGTAAGGGACAAGGAAGCCTGGTGTGCTGCAGTCCGTGGGGTCACAAAGAATTGGACATAACTTAGCAACTGAACTGCAACAAAGGGGAGACATCACCTCTTCTCTCCCTGGTCCACCTGCAGCCAGTGGTGTTCACGCCAGTGCTTAAACCACTGCTGGTGTCTTTCTTCTTTTTCCCTTTCCTCTACTTTTTTCTCTCTTTTTTCTCCCTTCCAGTTGTATTGGGACAAAGTTGACCTACTGTTTCAGTTCAGTTCAGTCGCTCAGTCGTGTCCGACTCTTTGAGACCCCATGAATCGCAGCACGCCAGGCCTCCCTGTCCATCACCAACTCCTGGAGTTCACTCAAACTCCTGTCCATTGAGTCAGTGATGCCATCCAGCCATCTCATCCTCTGTCGTCCCCTTCTCCTCCTGCCCCCAATCCCTCCCAACATCAGGGTCTTTTCCAATGAGTCAACTCTTCGCGTGAGGTAGCCAAAGTATTGGAGTTTCAGCTTTAGCATCAGTCCTTCCAAAGAACATCCAGGACTGATCTCCTTTAGGATGGACTGGTTGGATCTCCTTGCAGTCCAAGGGACTCTCAAGAGTCTTCTCCAACACCACAGTTCAAAAGCATCAATTCTTCAGCGCTCAGCTTTCTTTACAGTCCATCTCTCACATCCATACATGACCACTGGAAAAACCATAGCCTTGACTAGACGACCCTACTGTTTAGGTTTAAGGTATAGCATAACTATTTGATTTGCCATCATGAAGTGATAATCATAGTAAGTTTAAAGAACAACCATCATCTCATATCAATACAAAATTTTAAAAAAACAGACAAAATTTTTCTGTGCTGAGAACTCTTAGGATTTACTCTCTTAATGACTCCACTGTCCCTTTTCTTTCTCAATCTCTCACCGTTCTTCTCTCTACATCTCATTCTCTTTCTCTCCTCCCTTCCCACCTTCTGAATGTCATGTGTAACCAAGATCACTCCAAGTAACTCTCTGGCTCTCCTTCTCTAGTCATCAGCCTCTTAGACTGGCTGATATTTGCAAATAAATATTTACTTGCTCGTTTTCCAAAGCAAAGTAATTGTTTCAGCTGAGCAACTGGGAAAGAAGGATGATTTGTGTTCTACTCTGCGCTATTCTTGGATGGAGGGGGGATTATGTTGAACAACAATTATGTTGTTCTATATCTGCAAGCCTGGGCCACTGGCACTCAAACGTTTCCATCACAGGGCGTTCTCTGAGCAAAGAGCAGACACTGAGGGTTCAGCAGTTGAGCCTCCCTTCAGCATTATAACAGATCTTCAAATGGTGCACAGATGTAAAGATCTCAAGGGCAGAGGAAGCCAGGTGGCCTGTTTACATGGGCCCCACAGAGTGAGCTTGTCCACTGGAGCCGCAGAAACCCCCACTGCCCTCAGTCTGAGAGTTCCCTGGGAGAGGGAGTGACCTGTCCAGAGCTAGCTTTGTTCAGGTCACAAAGCTCCTGGTGACAGCTCCCTGGAGGGACTGAGGCACGGTTACCTTGATAGCTCCAAAAAGGCTCTCATCCACCTCGGAGCTCAGGGCTTTGGTCCGATAGCGAGGCCTATTCCTTGACCTGTTGGAAGCAGTAGAGGCAGAGCTCAGCACGCCAGCTGTGCTTAATGGCTGCAGGGAGAGGCAGAAATTTGGGCTCATCAGTACCGACCACCATCTGCACCCCAGGCAAGGTAGACGCTTCACCAGCCCGTGCTGAGGGAAGGTTGGGTGGGTGTATGGGAAAGCACCTGGGTAAATCCTGAAACACAGGAGACGCCCTACAGGAGCAGTGGCTTCCCTGGACACCAGCCCAGCAAGAAGGAGGACTTCTGAGGTTTCTGAGCTGAAGAAGTCCAAGCCCTTGCACAGCAGGGAAGGAAGGCGGGCAGGAGGATGATTCAGTGTCAGCCCAGTTCTCGTTTCCCGCAAGCAGTCTCTTGTGAGGCCACATGGGCTGTCCTCTCCAGAAAGGCAGTGTCGTCACCTCCAACCTCGTCATCTGAACACCAAGCCCCCTTCACAGCTGATGCTACCATCTGACCTCCTCCATGTCCCCACCATCTCACAAGGTTACGGTAGGGACCCGAGGACAGTAACGCTGAAAAGCACCTTGCACACAGCCGGCAGGTGCCTGATAAACTTCAGTGGATGAACGACTACCAGCTACAATCAGGCAAACAGGTCCACCCTGAAGCTGTGTCCACCACGAGGCTCTTTCACTCTCAGGACTGCTTGAATGTGCATGTGCGTGCATGCATGCTCAGACACTTCACTCATATTCGACTCTTTGCGACCCCATGGACTGTAGCCCACCAGGCTACACTCGATTTTCCTGGCAAGAATACTGGAGTGGGTTGCCATGCCCTCCTCCAGGGGAACCTCCTGACCCAGTGATCGAACCCACGTCTCCCGCATTGCAGACAGATTCTTTACCACTGAGCCACTGGGGGAACCCCTTGAACACGAATGAGTCAGTTTTTAGCCATCCAGTACTCTTCTAGGTTGGATCCTTGTCTCTCCCATCTAATGAGCTGAAAGAGACAGGGATCATCTCTGAGCGTAGAAGCTGAAAACATCAGACAGCTGCCTTCCAAGCCTGGGCAAAGGACCTAGGTGAGCCATCAGATCCCCCAAGCCTGACAATGAATAGGGAACTAGTGATGTAAGAGATGGAACATGGAAACCCCTTCTGACAAAGGCAGCAGTGGCAGTCACTCCCTGTGTCTGGGGCAATGCTGATAAGGGCGCAAGGAGCAGCTGCCACGATAAAGTGCCAGCCCCGGGGGTGGCATCAAGGGTCTTTGCCAGGCCAGTGCCGGGTTGTGATCTGAGCCTCAGTTCTGGCTGCAGTTCCTGTGTGTTTTCATTTTCCAAGCCTAGCTGCCCAGCCTTGGCGTGAACTCTGTGCACTCTCCAAAATCCTCTCCATACATTCCCTTCTCCCTAAATTGGAGTTCTGGCTCTGTTGTTTATAACCAAGAACCCTGACTAACACAACCTCCATTCCCCAAGGTCAGTCCCACTTCAGCTCAGCCTAAAGAGAAGTCTGTCTCCAGGGGGCGGTTTCTGTGAGGACTGTGGGACAACTCCAGGGTTACCCTAAATCTCATTCTGGAGGAGCCCCCATCTCCTGCAGTTCTCGGAGATGGAAGACCCTGATGCAAAGGGCTGGACGCGTCAGGTCGACCAACCCTGGGAATGAGCAGCCATCAGGGGGACAGGGTGAACAGGGAAATGACCGTGAATTCCAGGTCACTAAACACTGGGCGATATGTTTTGAATGCTCTCTCTAATCCGCCATGACCACAGAAAACTCCCTGCAGCACCTGTTCCACCTGTGGCAGGTTTTCGCACCAAATTGGGCAATTATTCTCCGGCTGGCTCCATTCCACACAACAAGCATGGCTGTGTGTGCCCTTCCCTCCCAGCCTGGCACAGTCAGCAGAAGGCTCACAGAGGGCGCCTTGCTTTACAGCCTCTGTCAGCCCCAATACAGCAGAGCAGAAAAGCTTTAATTCATGAAAGGTAAATACAGGAGCCCCAAGGATGCCTAATAACAGACTCTGAAGGGTTATTACATGGAGAGTGGGGAGCAACAGCTCCCCTTTCCACCAAAAATAGAATAAGAAGGAATGACTAGAATCCACAACAGGTGGGACTGAGGCAAAGCTTAAGGAATAACCTGAAATGATGAGGGCATTGGATCACAAGAGACGGTGTCAGTTCCAAGGGGAAAGGTGCAGAGTCTGGATGTAGCAGGACCTCGATATGCATTTGCTGAAGAACGAATGAATGAAACCAAGCAAGACGACCTCTTGGGGTCTGCAGACCAGACTGAGACAGAAGCCTTTCCAGAATACACCACCACTCCACATTTTCCACATCACGTATGTGGTCTGCACTGGGGAAAATAACGTACGTGAAAAGGCTTTGGAGCACAGATGGAAAGCATTATTGTTGTTTTGCGTTTGTTTTCCTGCTTCTTTCCAAGGGCTCCTGCAACCTTCCCCTCAGGCTCGGGTGCCCACCAGACTGTAGGATCCTCCAGCGCTGGGACTGTGTCACTTCCCTCCTACGCCCTTGGCACCCAGGTCAAGAGGAAGTCACACAAGAAATACTCGACTGCCTGAGCCTCGAAGTCAGAACAGAGGAAGGAAAACAGATGATGACCACAGAAAAGCAGCCGCTTGGCAGAGCAGAAGGAAGCGTTGAGCTCTGGGGTTGGGTGGCTGAGAAACCTCACTGGGGAAATGCTGACTTTGAAGCCACAAGCCTTACACCAGGGTTAGAATAACCAGTTTTGCCAAAAGCAACAAGAAGGATTAGGGAGGTCACTGTGTAAAAGTACTAGAAAAAATGAAGGAACAAGCAGAAATGGAAAGTTAGATCCTCTGGGCCAGAGGCAGTAGCCAAGAGGTTCTTCCAGGAGGTGGAGGGCTGGTTTTATTTCTTGCATGACTTAACAAATTATAAATATCCCCAAGAAGCTGAGCTGTGCCTAGAGTGCTCATCTTCCTTGAGGGAAGGCATCTCTGGTAGGGAAGGAAAGACCTTTGAGGGGACAAGGATGATTGGGGAAGAAGAGGATTGGGACAGAAAAAGATGCCAGCCCTAACCTTTATATTTTCCTTTTGGTGACCTAGCTGACGCCTTATCTCTTCAAATAGCATCCCATCCTATGTCTGTAAGAATTCAGCCCCTGCTGGGGGCTCCAGGAGAGATTCTGATGCAGAAAGATTAACTGGTTAACCAGAATACGATTTTCACATCATTATAAACGCAGGGTGATCTCCTTAATGTATCAAGTTTAAAAGAAAGTAGATTATATGAAATATGCAAGTATTGCCATAAAAACGCTCCTATGAAACCGAAATGTGTCACTGAAAGAAGTTCACAAAATGTTTAACAGTAATTTCAGGTGAGCATTAGCATCTTAAGGTATTTCTCATTTTGAATAATGATCTGCATTGAAAAGGTAACTCTCTTTATGGCTGAGATAGGGGAAGGGGGCACTATTTTTACAAAACAAAGCAGTGGACCTGGTGCCCTGACTGTGAACACAGAGAGTGCAGCCCTTAAAAAGCTACAGTTCCAGATGTCCTGAGATCTGGGATGTTCAGCTCAATTCCAGCAAGACAGAGCTGGATCGGGGCTGGAACAGAGCAGCGTGGAGTTTCCCTGGTGTATCTGTAACACCTGGCAACTGAACAAAGACGAAGACCTGTCCTTTCCCGGGTGTGCTGTCCACTCAGGGATCTAGTTTCTTTCACACATAGGTTCACCACCGGCTTCACGCTCTTGACCTGATTCTACCTCCTTTTCTGTAGACTTTGGTTACGAAGAAGGTGGGGATGCCCATGTACCAGGCATCTTGCCTTTCACTCAGGTCCTCCCTCTCCTCAAATACAACCAGCTTGGCCATCTGTGGGGTACCATTTGAAGATGACATCCTACTCAACACTGAGGCCCTGTCCCTCCTTCTGGGGGATGTTATTTATTATTTTTGTAAGGGTCCTAGTGGTGTGCCTAATTGTGACCCTGTCTCCCCACTCCTCCAAACAGCCTGAAAAGCTAGTAAGTAGCATCACACACACACCCCTAGCCTGCCAAAGGTCAGAGATCACTAACTTGACCCACTACTTCTCAAAGGTGCCCATATGCCCTGTCCTCTCCAAGGGACTTCAGAAGGGCTCAGTCAACAAACCAAAGCCCCACTCTGAGTGGCCCTTGGATGGGGAATCCCTGATCTGGGTGAGCTGAAGCCCACAAGTCTAAACAGGTGCAACTCACTGATTCATTTGACTTGGAGATAAGACATTTTCGAAAGAGGCGAAAAAGGGAACTAACACTTCCTGTGAGCCCTTAGATGCCAAGTGCAATGCTAGGACCTCACAGACATAGCACCGGGCCCACAAACCTACGTGCAAAAGAGACACTAGATCCCCGGGTGGAGATAAATATGGAGATCCAGGGATAAATATGCACCATAAAAAGCATAAGTGAAAGGAGACCCCTGCTGCAACATTGCAGAGAGTCCTCAGAAGTTGGGAACTGCTCTCCTCCAGAGATTTGTTGATTTTATCATTAACAAAGCTCTTCTAGAAACTCCAACTTGGGGACCCTGAATTTGAACCACACTTAGTCCCAGAAAAGCAGAGTGACCTCTGAGCATGAAGTGTGTCCACAAGTACACTGAAGGAGCTACCTTTGCCATAGGGTGTGCACCCAGAAATTCTAAGGTTATTTCCAGTAACCCAAGGCTCCAACACCTACCCTCTGCCCCACCTCACTTATCCCTTAGGGACCACACCATCCTCCCTGGATCCCAGACACTACTTTCTTACCTTCTCCCAGGCATGCTGTCCTTTCAAACCCTCATGTCATCCTGTCCACCCCAGGGAAATGCAGGCCTGGTAGACCAGTCTCAATCCCTCAACTGGGGTCTCCTGCATTGCAGGTGGATTCTTTACCAACTGAACTATCAGGGAAGCCCCAATCCCTTTCCAGGGACTTTCAAATCTGATACCCTATTCATTCATTCACTTATTCATTTGCAAATGTTTGTTGAGTACCTATGAGTGACCCAGACCCCCAATAACAAGAGAAAACTGGGGTTCGGGGACATTAGGTGACTTACATATTGTGGCACTACTAGTCAGACATGGTGTCCTGACTTTGCACACAGAGAGTGCAGCCCTTTCAAAACTGCAGTGCCACGTGTCCTGAGATCCTGAGTGTTCAGCTCAAATCCATCAAGACAGAGCTGGAACGCAGCTGGAACAGGGTGGGCACGGGGCGGTGTGGAGTTTCCCTGACTTAACTGTAACACCTGTCAACTGAACAAAGACGAAGGCTTGTCCTTTTCCTGGGTGTGCTCTCCACCCGGGCATCTGGTGTCTCTTTTGCACATAGGTCCATATAGGCAGAACATAACCTGTTATCTGGCCTCCTCACCAGTGGTTTTTCCACATCACATCCCACAATCCACAGCCAGATGGGAGGGGGATGAGGATTGGGACAGCACTTTTCCAGCTCCTCGGCTCAGCCCCAGATTACATTTTCAGTCGCGATCGATCCCACTCCTTATTTCTCTCTTGGATCCCCCTCCGGACTTCCCTAACTTCTTCTAGGGCTGTCATCCCTGTTCCTGGACCTTCTGACCCCCATACCCAACTTCTTTTCCCCCCGCAGATCCTCATTTTCCCCGCCCAGAACCCCAACACAATTGAAAACACGTGAGGTCCCCATCCGAGGTTCTCCACACCCGGGACCTCACCATCTCAGCCGCACGCCCCAACTCGGCGCCTCCACCGCGTCTGCAGCCCACAGCACCACTTCCGCTCAGGGTGTTGACGCGTTACCATAGTAACCAAGAACGCGCGCTCCTGGGTCCAGGCCCCGCCCCCGGCCCGGCCCGGCCCCGCCTCTCTGTTCCAGTTTGGCGGAGGGGCGAGCGCAGTGGCTTCAGGAATCCGAGCCTCTGCCTGTGTCCATTCCCGCCGGCGCTGAAGCAGGGAACCCTCTCTCTGAAAGAATGACCCTCTCTGGAGCGCCCCGCTCTTCTTCACTTTGCTTTGATTGAACTCTTAGGTCAAGATCCAAATTGTCAAGGGCCTAGCATGGGTCCGGGTCTAACTGCTGCCAGCCCCTCCAGGAGCCAAGCCAAGGTTCACGATTTTCCCCCTACTCCCCATTTAGGTTACCATGGTTACCGTTGCCCCAGTGTGAGGAGCCAAGCCAAACCCTGGTTAGAATTTAGTCTGCAGAGAAGCAAGCAGGATCCCCCGAAACAACTTTCAAAACAGCAGTCTGGTTTGACCAAAGAAAGGACTTCCAGCAGTGAGGATATGTATGTAGTTTAAGGAGCAGTTCCTTAAAATGTTGACTTCACACCTCCAGCTCAGAATTACCTGGGAGAGTTTATTCAAAATAAAATGTAGATTCTACCAGACTATCTGAAATCGAAATCTATGGACCTGGCTCTAGGGAACGCACCTTTTAACGCTTCCCGGTTTGTATGTACTATTCTGGAAAGCTTTTTGGGAGTTTTACGATTTTCGCAGTTTGGTTTGGCACCTCTGCCTCCCAATCTGCCTGCAATGCAGGAGACCCCTGTTCGTTTCCTGGGTCGGGAAGATTACCTGGAGATGGAAACAGCAACCCACTCCAGTATTCTTGCCTAGAGAATCCCATGGACAGAGGAGTCTGACAGGCTACAGCGCATAGGGTCGCAAGAGTCGGACAGGATTTAGAGACTAAACTCTACCCCCTCCCAACCTGCAGGGAGAAAACTGAACTGGTCCCCCCAGCCATACCTGCTCCAAGCCTCAAAAAAACCTTTCCACCCGACCAAGTACTGATAAACTGAACTCCTGGACCAAAAAGAAGCGGTAACTGCAGTCCTATGAGCCACTTCCCCACCCCTAGACATCTCTCCACAGTCCACCTTTCTGGAGTTTGCTCCACCCTGACTTTTGTGTTGCAGAGCCAGTCACTGCCTCCTGTGACACACTCGGGGCTGAAGGATTGGCCGTGGAGTTAGGGCTGCAGAGGGCTGTTTACAAGCTTCAGGGGAGTGGGGGAAGGGAAACCAGGTCACCCCCAGCTGTTTTAAAAGGACTCAACTCTGGCAAGCTTCACATTCCCTCCCCAGATTTCCCAGCCTTAGCTCCTTTGGGATCCTTCGGACAAATTGAGGGAGTGGGGTAGGCTGAAAGTGTTGGAGGTGAGATCAGAGGGAGGGGGAGACAAGAGTAGCTATCCTTCCAGGGACAGTCCTCCCAGCTCGAGGGGTGGGGGGGGGAAGGGTTTGGGCTTTCCTACTACAGGCACCCTTCCTTCCCCAGCCTCTTCCCTGGAGCCCAGAGAGGAAGGAAGATGAAGTAAGCAGTCCCCTGAGGGCTGGATACTTCCTCTGCATTTTCCACCCAGTTCTCACAGCCCCATCTGTGTGGAGGGAATTATTATCCCCATCACCAAAGAGGAGACTAAGGCCAAGAGAGTTAACTGTCCGAACTCAAAAGTTCTCAACCCAGGCTGCCTCACTGAGGAAAAGGTGTGAGGTTGACTCAGGAAAAAGGGGGACGAAGGAATGCAGGGTAAAGGAATTGCATCCCAGGCTTTTGTCCCTGGTGGCTCAGACGGCAAAGAATCTACCTGAAATGCAGGAGATGCTGGTTGGATCCCTGGGTCGGGAAGATCCCCTGGAGGAGAAATGGCAACCCACTCCAGTATTCTTGCCTGGAGAATCCCATGGACAGAGGAGCCTGGTGGGCTACAGTCCATGGGGTCACAAAGAGTCGGACACGACTGAAGCGACTTAGCATGAACGCAGCTTCAAAAGAAGGTTGAGGGAATTCCCTGGTATTCCAGTGATTAGGACTCGGAGTTTCCACCGAAGGGGCATGGGTTCGATTACTGGCCTGGGAACTAAGATCCTGCATGCCACACAGCCCAGTCAAAAAAAATTGCTTGAAATATGGACAGAGGATCTGAATCAATGTTTTTCCAGAGAAAACATACAACAGCCAACAGGTACATGGAAAGGTGCTCAATATGATATTGCAAGTCAAAACCACAATGAGACATCACCTCACACATGTTAGAATGCCTATTATCAAAGAGACAAGAGCTAGTAAAGCAATTATCCTTCAATAAAAAATAATTAAGAAAAAAGACAAGAGACAATAAGTTTTGCTGGGGATGTAGAGAAAAGGGAATCCTTGTTCACTGTTGGTGGGAATGGAAATTGGTACAGCCTCTTTGGAAAACAGTATAGAGGTTCCTCAAATAATTAAAAATGGAACTATCATATGATCCAACAATTCCACTTATGAGTATTTATCCAAAGGAAATGAAAACACTGCTTAAAAGGATATATGAACCCCATGTTCACCACAGCAATAGCCAAGACACGGAAACAACCTAAATATCCATCAATGTATAAAGAAAATATTGGGTGTGTATATATACAATGGAATATTATTCAACTGTTTTTTTTAAAAAGACTGAAATCTTGCTATTTGCAACAACATGGGTCATCCTTGAGGGCATCATGCTAAGTGAAATAAGTCAAATAGAGAAAAACAAATACAATATGGTATCACTTATATGTGGAATCTAAAAAATAGAGAACTCATAGGTACAGAGAACAGACTGGTGACTGCCAGAGGCAGAACAGGGGGTAAAAAAATACAAGCTTCCAGTTATAAGTCCTGGGACTTCATTGGCTGTTCAGTGGTCAAGACTCCACGTTTCCACTGCAGGGGGCATGGATTCCATCCCTGATTGGGGAACTAAGATCCCATTCACCATGCAGCATGGCCAAAAAACAATAAAAGTCCTGGAGATATAAGGTACAGCATGGTGTATATCGTTAGTAATAGTGTATATTTGAAAGTTGCAGATCTTAAAAGTTCTCATCCTAGGAAAAAAATTATAACTATACGTGGTGATGAATTATTGTGGTGATAATCTCACGATAAATGCAAATACGGAATCACTGTAGTGTACTCCTGAAACTAATACAATGTTATATGTTAATTATATCTCAATAAAAGAAATTAATGGATTATGAGACAAAAGTAATAAAAATGAACCATGAAATCAGTAAAAATTATTTTGAAACCAAGAAGCAAATTGAAACAAAAATTTTCAGATTATCAAAAAAGGTAATCCGATAAATGTTAGTCGCTCAGTTGTCCAACTCTTTGTGACCCCACGGACTGTGTAGCCCACCAGGCTCCTCTGTCCATGGGATTCTCCAGGCAAGAATACTGGAGTGGGTAGCCATTCTCTTCTCCAGGGAATCTTTCCAACCGAGGAATCAAACCTGGGTCTCCTCCATTGCAGGCAGATTCTTCACCTTCTGAGTCACCTGGGAAGCCCCAATTCAATAAGAAGAATAGAAAAAATTTTGAACAGAATAAACAAGTGCCTGGATTGTTTAATAATCCAATTAACCAGAGGGGAAAATCACATGAATATATTGGTGAAATGTTAAATTTCTTGTTGGTTTGACATAAAAGATTGACACTGATGGTGACTGCATAAAATTCACATTAGTACACTAAAATGAGGTATGACAGTCTGGTCAGTGAGTGCCATCAACTCAAAGAATATTTAAGATGATGTACTGAACCATCCCCTCAAATCCTACAACTCATATAAGAAATTTCACAGATTTCTCAAATTTGACAGCAATCAAAAAACTGATACAACAAGAAACTGAAATGAATGAAACATTCCAATCTGTCAATAATAAAAGGGCTGATCAAAATCATGCCAGAGGAAAAACTGGTAGTTCTTGGCTGAGCTACCAGGGAAGCCCATTCTCTTTAAAAAGTAATATTAATACTATAAAGCCATTGACATGTGGAGAGACAAAAAATAAGCAGCCAAAAAAAGGTAAAGGCTTTTTTCACTTGTTTCAGGCAGCGAATTTGTTGACTTAAGTGTACCACGTGAGAATTGTGAGTTAAGTTTTACTGGGGGCAAAGTGAGGACTGCAGCCCAGGAGACAGCACCTCAGAGAGCTCCCAGAGACTGCTCCAAAGAGGAAAGGGGGAAGGTCATATGTATGTGATCTTGGTAAAGGAGGCAGACAGGCAATCAAGCCCGTTTATTTTTTTATTTTATTTTTTAACTTTACAATATTGTATTGGTTTTGCCATATATCAACATGAATCCACCACAGGTATACACGTTTATTTTTTAGAGAGGTTCTGAGAGTCTCCTGAAGCTTCTGCTCATCACAAGAAACAGTCGTCACTAAGAAGGATTGTAGTGTTTTTCTAGATAGGAGGAGATGGAAGAATTGGACTCAAGACCAATTTAGTCTACAGAGCTGTCCTGCCAGTTTTCCAGGAGCACAGAGGGCCTCATTTCTGCTCTCCGCCCTGAACTCCTTCAGGGGGGTGTTGAGGGTCAGTAGCTGCAGCGGCACGTGATTCAGTCCTTGCAGAGGTGGATGGTGGGCACCCTTGGCAAGAGTCAATTTGTGGTTGAGAAATTCATATGGATCTTATGTTATTATTATGTATCTTATTCTTATGTATTCTTAACCTTATGTATCTTATTCTTCCAGATGTCATGATGCTTACAGTATTTGCCAGATTTTTTTTTAATGGATAATTTGTTGTGACTTACTATTCTAATTACGTGTTTGCTGCTGCTGCTAAGTCACTTCAGTCGTGTCCGACTCTGTGTGACTCCATAGACGGCAGCCCACCGGGCTCCCCCGACCCTGGGATTCTCCAGGCAAGAACACTGGAGTGGGTTGCCATTTCCTTCTCCAATGCATGAAAGTGAAAAGTGAAACTCGTAGCAACCCCATGGACTGCAGCCTACCAGGCTCCTCCGTCCATGAGATTTGCCAGGCAAGATTACTGGAGTGGGCTGCCATCACCTTCTCTGAATTAAGTGTTTACTCCTCTAATTAATTTTGTATCATTTTTCTTAGCAGGGGCTTCCCAGACTCCAGGCCTCACAAAACCCAGCAGTTCCGCCCCTGATAAGTAGGAGGCAACCTTTCCCTTCTCAGCAAAACTTGGCTCAAATGCCCAGCCATGTCCGATGGGACTTGGGCAGGGGCCCTTGCTCTCACCTCCCAGCCTCAGCTGCTCTGCCAGCTCCTCCCTCACTGCCCTCTTCCACCTTCTCCCCTGTGCCCTTCCTTTTCTTCCTCTCTTCTCTACTTGTTGTGCATCTTTGGGATTTCCCTCCTTCTACTCCGACCCCCAAGCTCTCTATTCACTCTCCTCCTCTGCTCTGCCCCCTCCAGCATTCTCACGCCCAGCAAGCTGAGGGGTGAGAACAATGGGGGACAGCTGGCTGCAGTCGCCTAAGGAAGAGGGCAGGTCCGGATTCTCTGCTCAACCCTAGCCCCACCTCTGGCTGCCTGACCCTTCCTACCAAGTCGCCACTCCCAGTGAAGTCTCAGAGTAAACCCTGGATTGTTGGCCAGGAGCCCAGAGCTGAGAGATTTGCTGGGTGCCTCAGGGCTGGGAGCAAAGCCCAAGGCCTGGGCTGACTCCCATAGCTCCTCCCCACCCCACAGGGCCTTGGGGTGCTGAGTTAGGCAGGCCCCATCCGGCTGGTCTCCTGAAATGCTCCCCATGTTGGTTGAGGCAAGAGGGATAAGAATTTTGACTCTGTGATGAATCAGCACATTTAAATGGGAGGAGCCTGGGAGACAGGACCCAGGGGAGCCATTTGGTTAAAATGAAAAGTCTGGCCTCTCAGTGGACCATGTCTCCTGCCTAAGAACATGAGAAAGGAGACTCTGATTCTTTCTCTGTCTCTTTGAAATGCATTTAGGAACCTGTACTTCTGAACACAGGGATCAGAGTTGCAGACCCTAGACATGGGATAGTGGGGAGCAGGGCCACACATGTCCAATGGGCAAAAAAGATGGGGCTTCTGCATTCCTGTAGAAGCTTTTGTGTTCAGTGGATGGAGTTGTGGGTTAGTGGGGGTCTGCTACACTCCTGTTCTCTCTGAAATCCTTCGCTATATGCACACATTCTGGCATTTCTCCAGGACCCCACTTCCCTCCTCTGGGCCTGCCTCCTATGGCAGCTTCTTCTCCATTCTTAGGGGTAACACCTGCCTGTGAAGGGAATTCTAGGAAGCCCACTCAGGTCTTGCTAAAGCAAAACTGTTTCCTAGGCTGTTGAGAGCCCACAGTTCTATCTAGGGCAGCCTGGAGGGAGCTCTCCCCATGACCCGTGCTCCTGAGGCAGCACAGTGAAGAAGGATAGGACTGACTAAGTTTTGGGAGCCAGACCAACAGAGTGTGACCCCCAGCACAGCCGCTTATAACTGAGAGGCCTTAGGTGACCTGCCCAACCACCGGAGTCTTGTTCCCTCATCTTTGAGATGGATAAAAGCCCAGAAGAGAGGGGCTGTGAAGGGCAAACCAGGTTTAAACCTCAGTTTGCATACTGCCTGGTGGCTTTCTTCCCTTTCCCTTCCCACAAAGCAGGGGGATACTGGGGGAGGAGGGAATGCCTTTTGTCTTCAGTGTCATATAAACATGACCAGGAATCAGACTGTAAATCCTCTAAGTTGCAAGGAAGCCTGAGAGATTGTTTCACAACCCCCTTCCTGGAATATTTGAACTCTCAAACTGCCCCAAGTCTTTCTAAAACAAAGTATGGCTTAAAACACAAATAAATACTTAAATGCATGAATTATTTTCCACCAGGAATTTACTGCCTTCCTGCTTTCTTCAAAACTCTTTTTCTCTTTCCCATTCTTAAAAACTGTAGAGCCTTCCTGCTACAGCCTGAGAGACCAGGCAAGGGACAGGGATAGGAGAGAGAGTTTGACAAGAAGAAATCTGGGGCCAAGGAGAAAGACTGTGAGCACCAAGGCAAGAGTGGGGTGCAGTGAAACTGGGGTAAGAAGATGGTTAGGGTGAGAATGGAAGTGAGAACTGCCGGGTGATGCCTGTAGCTGGTTGGAGTCCCTGGGTCTAGAAGAGGGGAGGGAAAGATGAGAGCGTACAGGCCAGTAGGGCAATATCACCCTCTGATATTGGTGCCCTCCCCACTATGGGCGGAACAGTGCCAGAGAGAGCCTCATGCTGGTCATACCTCCCGATTCCCTTAACCTCCCTACCTGGCCTCCTTCCCCCTGGGCAGATAACTCTGAGGCCAAGAAGAAAGTCATCAATAAATCTGCAGCCTTCCCAACTTCAAAAATCTCATCTCCACCTTCCTGCCTGCCCCACGTTCTTGGGTCAGCATTGCCCTGGTGCCCTGGACACGCCTCCACATGCCTGGCACCGGCTTCTCCTCCTACGTGACCGGCACAGGCCTGGACTGGGTGGCGGACGCTGAGATAAGGCCAAGGGGGGAAAACCGCCAAAGCCAGGAAGTTACACAGCCTGGTTCCCCTGGCAACCCAGCCACAGTCGCCAAACAGTACAGGGTTGGGGGGTGGAGACAACTCCAGTTCAAGGCACAGCCAGAGCTGGCTCAGACCTCAATTTTCTTGTTGGAGAAACTTCTCTGTCTGAATCTCCTAGGACAGTGCCGCTGCCTAAGAATTACAGGGGGAGCCAGTTTAAAATGTAAATTCAGAGCACCACCCCCATAATCTTCACCGCAGATTCCTGGCCTAACAGGACTAACTAGAATTTGCATTTCCAACCAGTTAGAAGGTGGCATGCTTGGGGAAGATCCTGGATAGGGCCTGAGGCATTCCAACCATCCTGTGTGTCTGCTGGACTCTCCAGTCAGTCCCATCCCCAGGGATGCTTGACATGGGTATTTTCAACACCTGGTGAATGACCAGGAGTCCAAAGACCTGAATTCTAGTATATGCAGAACCAATTCGAAACCATGAACTTGGGATGAGCTCCCTTTGGGTCGGGTACTACTGTTTTGAGAACCAGGAGCCATCTAAAGACACTTGAGATGTGCTTTCTATTCTCAAAATCCCTGGGACCCTGGACCATCACTTACAGTCTCTAGGTTTCAGTTTCTCTCTTCTCCCCAAAAGGTATAAAAATATTCAAGCTTTCCCAAGTGGTGACAAGGCTTCCTGTCCCTGGAACTCATAGATATGGAAGTGCCTTGAAAGCACAACTCTCAGATATTGTCCTGGTGATTGTGGTAGCTTTTCTTGCTGGAGGGAAATGCTAGGCTGTCAGTGGGCTCCCAAAAAAATCAAGGAGCCTCGGGGACAGAAACCCCAAGTTACAGGATCAGGGGCTGGGCCTTGAGGCCTCTCCATTAGTTCCTTTTTATAGCTGCCAGTTCTGCCAGTTCTTCATTTGCCTTTGAGAGGTGGCTGCTGGAGAGTTGAACTTACTGCGCTCTTCCTAAGCCTGACCTCTCCCTTCCTCACTGTGGCCCCAGCCTCCACCCACAGAAAAACCACAGTTTGTGCTGGCTGCAAGTGGAATCCCTCCCCAGTGTCAGCCACCAAGCCAGGGAGCACGATCATGGGGTGAGCAGTTAACTTGGACTTCTTCTGCCACAAGTGTAAGTCCCAGTTCAGCCACCTGCTGGGTTCTGCAAGTTACTTTTATCCTCAGGTTCCCCATCTGTAAAATGGGAGAGAATAATATTCCATGTGTGTTCGTCGCTCAGTTGTGTCCGACTCTTTATGACCCCATGGACTTTAGCCCTCCAGGCTCTTCTGTTCATGGAATTCTCCAAGCAAGAAAACTGGAGTGGGTAGCCCTTCCCTTTACCAGGCGATCTTCCCAACACAGGGATCGAATCCAGGTCTCCTGCATTGCAGGCAGATTCTTTACCATCTGAGCCACCAGGGAAGCCCATAATATTTCGTGACCCAGACCCAGACACCATTAGCTTAGTGGCTGAAGCCAGAAGCCTGTCTTTCTGGCTCCCTCTCCCCCCTTCACTCTGCACAGAATACTAAACAATTTTGAAATCCAGTCTCTTCTTTCCATCTTCACTGGCCTTCCTTCCCCAGCTGCTCTCACTTCCGTCTGGACTGCTGTAGTAACCTCCTGGAGTCGATCTGCCTCACTCACTAGATAATTCCAGATAATCCTCTACCCTTCCTAGGTCATTCTCTACCCTGTAGCCTAAGGAATTTGGCTAAATTAAAATCCAACTCTCATCTCTTCATCCTCCTGCTTAAAATCCTTCAGTGTCTCCCCCTTGCCTTTAATGAAAGGTCCAAAATTATTCATTGACATTGAAGCCCCTCTGATATTGTGCATTTCTCAGCACCCACCCCTCCCACCTCTAAACATGCCCATTCTACTGTCTGGCCCTGCACATTCCCATCTCCAGCTCATGCCCATGCTGCAGCCTGGCTGAGAACACCACCCTCCCTATCACTACTGGCCTCTCCCTTATGCTTCTAATTATCCTTAAATCCTCAGTTCACACCTCACCTTCCAGAAATCTTCACTGATGTCCCTCCCCGTGAGGCTGTGCTAAGTCTCCTCCTCTGGCTTCTCACCTAGACTCCCCTTAGCCCACCACAAATCCCATTATATTACAACCAGCTCTCTGCTCTTCTCGCTTCTCCCAGGAGGGCACAGACTACACTTGCCTTGTTGACTCCTGTATCCTCCACCACCCAATAGATGCCTTGCCCTGAATAGGTACTCAATAAATATTTTTTTGAAATAGTGAAAGGACAAATATAATATACAGGTTAAATCCTCAGCGCAGTAAATAGCAGAAAAATGGGGGTGAATTAGAATGATCATCACAACTGTGATGGTTCAGCCCCACACCGAGCTCTCATGGAAACAGAGCTCCAAACTCAGCCCTGCCAACAGTGGGGTGAAATGGTGTGACAGCCCCAGGGCCTGCGGCAACATGTGTGTGAGCCCCTCCACCAGCGACGTTGATCTGTGCCAGTGCAATCCCTGGTTCTCACCCTGACTCGGACCTCTTTGCCCACCCCCATTCCAGGCAGGAAAAGAACAGCACCTTCACCCTCCACTGAGACTCGACTTCTCACCACAGAGCTAGTGACTACTCCTTTTTCTGGAGGAGCAACTCCCACCCACAACCCCAACCAGCAAACTCACTCCTCCGGACACATCAGGGAGAGGATCCCTGAGACAGACAGCCTCAGCTCACCACGGTATCACCACCAGCCTCCACTCCAGAAATGATCCACGACTGTGGGAGGCTGGCCAGTGATCCTCCCAGAGAGCCCTGCTGGCATTTCTCCAAAGGCACTTATCGCTGGCTTTCTGAATTACCTTGGCTTGTCTCCGTGTTTTATCTCCCCTACAGGATTATGCACTTTGTGAGCAAAGAGATCATGTGTTAATAATCTTCATATCTCCTATGCCTGGCATAGGGTAGAACCCCAATCACTGTTGAAGGAATGAATACATGAATGAAAAAATGGGTTATATATGAGCGTTTCCAGACAGAATTGCCCATTTTCCATGTTAAGAAGATGAGATTTGTGGAGAAGGAAATGGCAACCCACTCCAGTATTCTTGCCTTGAAAAGTCCGTGGACAGAGGAGCCTGGCAGGCTGCAGTCCATGGGGTTATATGACTGAGCATGTGTGCAGAGGGTGAAGGGAGATGGGTTGGTAGCAACAAACTGGTAGAACTAAAAAAAAAAAAAGAAGATGAGATTTGTACTATTATTGAAGGCATTCCTCTTGACCCTTAAGAGAATCCAGAGGCTAAAACACCTGAGTCAAGAGGATCATTTTTCCTTGTTTAAACTCAATTTCTCTATGTGGAACTTCAGTGCATTTGCTTTTAATCTACCTCCCCAGCCACTGGGACTAAAACTCATTTCTTTGCAAGGAGCCGATTACTAATTTACCTTTAGCCTTCTCTTCAACAAATTTAATCCCAGGCCCTTTACTGCTCCCTCCCTGGGGCCCTACTGTCCAGCCCTTTCCCTGTTTCACCGATCCTTGGGCCTTTTGCCAGGCTCTCAGAGACCTCCCTGGGCTGCACAGGCAAGAATGGGAATGGACCTACTGTTGTCCGCGGAGCCATGCACAAGGGCTCAGATGCTTACACTCTGCCTACATACACTTCTCCGCACCTCCAGTCCCCAGTCCTTGGTAAACACATGCTCACAGGCAGCCTCCACACATGGTCACCCCGTGAGCCCTTGTGCTGTGAATTCTCACACCTGGATGCACATTCAGCACACAGGAACAGACCGTGCAGAACTAAGTTATTTCCACACAGGTCAGCCTCACTCTGAATCTCTCTTCCTCCTGCTTCTCCATCTCCTGCTCCTCCTTCCCCTGCTCCCTGCCTCCCTGCTCCAGCTCTCCTTCCCATCAGCCGCCACAGGCCAAGCCTACTTTCCCCTTACCTACACAGTGATTTTCCACTTCAAGGCTGAACACAAGGAGTAAATGAACCAAAGTTGACTCTTACCTCTTCCCCCTGCCCTCCTCCCACTTTTCTCCTGCAAGGCCTCAGTGCACCTTCCATTTGCCCAGAGCACACAAACCACTCTCCATCCCCTTCCCAACCACCACTCCTCTGGCTGTAGGAGGACTGACTCCTCAGGTTTTCACCTTTTGGAAATGAACAATGAGGAAGCATCAGAAACTGACAGACAGGCTGGTTCCATTTCAGATCCAATCACAGGCTGGGTTGGTTGCTGGGATGCTGGGCTGGCTGGGCACCATGCCATGGGATTCGGGAGTGTGAGGGCCTTGTGATATTCACTCATTCATTCATTTATTCATTCAACAAATATTTATCCAGCACCTACAACATGCCAGGCACTACACTGTATCAACAAAATCAACACAAACCTGCTCTTAAAGACTATGCATTCTGTGGGTGGAGCCAGAAAATAAATAAGTAAAATTTATTGGATATCAGGTGGTGATAGGAGAAAGCAGGGAAGGATGATGGGGTGCAGGTTGAGGGTGGAGTGTGTATAGTTTTAAATAGGGTGGCCAGGGAAGGCAGTACTTGGAAGGTGACATTTGAGCAAAGACTTGAAGGAGAGAAGGAACTGCGGTAACTCCTGGGAGGGGAGATTATTCGTGGCAGAACAGACCCGCAGGCACAGCGTGTTGGGGAACACCAGTGTGGAGAGCCATGGGAAATGAACTGCTAGGAGATGGCAGGGAAGGGGGGTGCCATTCAGAGTTCTTCCTTCCAATCCCAGGGCTGGGACCTATTCTGGCCTCCAGGGCCTGATGACGAAGCAGGAAATATGAGGGGCCAGATTAGGGATGAAACTATGACCTCAAATAGAACAAAATGCTGGAATGAAGCCATCAGAAAACCAAACAAAATGCTGAGTTGTCAGTGGAGGTCAGTTCCAGAAGGAAGGAGCTGAACCTGGAGTGAGATGGATTAAGGGGAGACATGGAGGGGCCTCACCCAGCTTGTTGGTGGGCAGTGGTTGCAGCCAGGAGGGAGGCTGGGCACCCCTCAAAATTCAGTCCCAGCTGGAGCAGCAAGGTTCAGTGAGCTCTCAGCCAGGATGATCTGGATTCAAAACTCTACTTGTTGTTCAGTCCCTAAGTTGTGTCTGACTATTTTGCGACCCCATGAACTATAGCCTGCCAGCTCCTCTGTCCGTGGCATTTTCCAGGCATAAATACTGGGGTGGGTTGCATTCCCTTCTCCAGAACCTAGGGATCGAAACTGTGTCTCTTGAATCTCCTGCATTGGCAGATGGATTCTTTACTACTGAACCACCAGGGAAGCCCTCAAAACCCTAGTCCCTCCACTAACTCCTTATGTGGTCTTGGGCAAGTTTCCTGTCCTGAGATCCAGTGTGTTCATCTGGGAACAAAATGAAGGAATACAGTAATATCCACTTTATGGACTATCATGGGAATCTGCTGGGAGAACACAGTGGTTCTCAGTCTTGGCTCTGTGGTGTGCTGGTCCCAGAAAGTCCTGAGGCTGGTGGCCAATAATTTGTAGCTGCTGCTGCTGCTGCTGCTAAGTCGCTTCAGTCGTGTCTGACTCTGTGCAACCCCATAGACGGCAGCCCACCAGGCTCCCCCATCCCTAGGATTCTCCAGGCAAGAACGCTGGAGTGGGTTGCCATTTCCTTCTCCAAATTTGTAGCTATTAATAGTTAAATCAGAGAAGAGTACAAACGGTTTTTCAGTTTAAACATCAGTGAATTCAATGTTGTCTCTGCAATGACATCACTCTTCCTTACTGGCATTCCACAAAGCCTTCCTGAATGGGAGATAACTGGGAGATAATGGGCTTGAGTGAGAGCTAACTCCCTGGGAATTCGCACAGAGGCGGCAGCCTATCTTATCTGTGCCACAACCCAAGGGAGTGCAGCAGGCAAGCAAATACTGTCTCACCCATGGCTGGGGCTTGGATAAGGCAGAGAGTCCCTGAGCTAATGGCTAATGCACAGCAGTGGTCTGGGGCCTGGCACACAGTAGGTGCTTCTTGGCAGAGGGAGCCGCAGTGGGGTGGGAGGAAGGAGAATGGAAGGTCTCTGGTTATCTACCCACTGCACATTCTGTCACCCCCAGGCACAATGCTGCGGCTTTCTCCCGCCTCAGGAAACAAAGATAAATGGTAGTAAAAGTGGGGAGAGGGACAATGGAGGCCAGGCTGGCTGGTAGGGGTGGGAGCTGAAGTGCGGAGGGCCGGCCCAGGGCCTCGGGGGAGATGCCAGATCTGATGGGAAGGCCATGGGGTTGGAAACTACAGGTGGAACATTCTTGCCCAGGTCAGGGGTAGGAGTCAGGACAACCCAACCCCAAAATTTGACAATTGTGGTCCAAGGCCACCCATCCAGAAGATGCTGCTAAGCTCTCGAGAACATGCAGCTCCCAAGTGTCTGATCAACAAGGCTTCCTCCCTCCAGTCATCACCAACTCCTTCCAGCTCACTCATGCCCCTGTTCACCAGACCCCCACCACTGCAACCCCACCCCCCAAGCTGGTCTGGCCAGCTCCAACAGAAGCCACCTGGCATCAAGCCTGTGGGAGACGCCTCCAACCCAGACACTTGTCAGGACTCAGGACTCGGGGGACAGCCAGCCCCACCTTCCTGCAGTGACTGACAGCCGTTCTGGTTGTGGGAAGGGCCCAGCTAGGTGAGGGCCCCCCTCCTTCTGGACGCTACCCACATATCCTGTCATCATGACTCTTAACCTGAAGGCAGCAGGGAAGGCCTGTCCCTTCTCAACCCCTCACCTAAACAAGTGAGAAAAAGAATGGGAAGGAAGTCAAAGATGGGGGGACACTTGTGACCTTCCATCTCAAAACCCTCTTCCCTGGAGCCAGTGCCCATACATCCCCCACATCCCTCCCTTCCCCACAGTGGGTTCCCCCCAGACACAGCCAGAATCCATCCAAAAAAAAAAAAGACAGAGATTCTTTATTTAAATCAGCAAACTCAGATTCTTCAAGCCCCAGCCCATGGTGAGCAGCCTACCCTCCCAGGCCCCCTCACCCCCACCCCTTAGCCACAGAAAGGATGGAAAATGAGAAGCCTGGGGGCCTCTGCCAGGGCAGGCTGCCTCCAAAGTGTGGTGAGTGCAGTCCAGCTGGGGCTGGGGTGGCGGCGGCCACAGGCCCCTCCCTATAAATTAAGTCCCTGCAGCCACAGCTGTGGGCAAGGCATACTTGTGGGGGGAGAAGGCCGTCAGGCAGCATCCTTGATGCCCAGCTAAGGAATGGATTAGGGCACAGGGCTCAGAGGGAAGAGGCCAGAGGAAAAAGAAGAGGTATGGTGCGGAGAGGGGGTAAGGTCCCCCCCAGTCTTGGTCCCAGGGGAAAAGAGGCCAGTTGGTCCAGTTTTGTGGGTTTGGAGAAGGGAATGTATTAGTAAGCACAAGGGGGAGGCCACCGTCGGGCACCCCCCGGAAGAGACAGGCCAGGCCCCAACCCTGGCAGAAGGGAGTGCGAGAGCTCCCAGGGGCTCTCAGGGAATGTCAATGCTAAAAAAAAAAAAAAAAAAAAAAAAACATATATATTAACCATTCACGGAGGGCAGGGGCAGGGCTGCACAGCAGATCAGAGGATCTGGCGCGGCATCCCGTAGCCGGTCATGCCTGCCTGAGAAGCCCCGCGGTTGGTCCCCATCTGTAAGCCAATCACATTCTTGCCCTCCTGCAGTTGGTTGTCCGAGAAGTACCGAGGGTTCTCCTTGGATTTCCTGGGTGGAAAGTGAATGCTGGTTAGGAGGAGGGTGGAGGCTGCCCCGGTAAATGTCCTCCCAGGGCAGAGTACAGGCTTCTCTGGCCTAAGTGCTGGTGCCGGCTCTGCCCCAGAGAGCACTGAGCTCACCACCCCTCATCTCGCAAAAGGGACTGTCCCTTGCCATCCCAGGAAAGGCGTGAGGATAGAGATAAGGGATGCGGAAGTGCTTTGTAGAAGGCGTTTCCCAGGGACAGGAGTAAGCACGATCACCACGCTGGCCCAGAGCCTGGGCTGCCCAACATACTCACTTGGGAAACCAGTTAGGATCCCCAGAGAAGAGCCCATCATCCCGGGCTACCGCCAGCCCGCCCAGATTCATCAGTGTCCGCTGCACACAGGCCATGTTCTTTCCTGGGAAGAAGGAGGGGTTGTAGTAGCCTCCGCGGGGCTAGGGTCCTGAATGGCAGGCTTCCACCTCTATCACTAAGTCAGCAGGCCCAGTCCCCAAATTCCTTTACTCTTGATCTCCCTGTTCTCCATTCCAACCTCCAACATGGTCAACTGCTCTACCAAAACACAAACAAATGAGCACGCACACACATACACACTCCACTCTGTCCTCAGGCTGCCAGAAACCTGCCCCTTCTCCCTGGAGGAGATGGCTCAGGCCAACCTCTGGTCTTCTGGACAACAGTGCCCTGACCCTGGCCTTGGCCCACCTTCCCAGAGGTCCACAGTCTGGAAGATGTCAGTGGTGTTGATGCCATAGCGCTCGGCTGCTTGCAGGAACTGGGAGATCTGCTCCATCTGCTTGAAGGCCATGGTGGAGGCCTGGATCTTCTTCACCGGGGCCTGCCCCTCGGGGTACAGCCCATTAATGAGCTCACACAGCACCTGGGGGAGGACAGCAGAGGTGAGGCCATGCCCACACAGATCACAGGGCACCACCCTCAGCTCCAGAGAACGACACAGGTACCTCTCCTACCTGAGGACAGTTCTGACTCCACCTGGAGAAAGCCTCGGGCTCCTTCCTGCCCAGCCCCTGCCTCTGAGCCCAGAAAGTGAGCCATGCTATTCAAGGATCACTGACTAGAGCACACCTCCCCCAGCTCTTCCCCTGGCGCTCCTCCTCCTTCCTGTTACCTAAGGCTTCCACTTCCCTTGGTGGGAGGGAGGAAAAACAGGAGGGCCTCTGCTCGATGGAGATCCCTGGGCTCAGGAAAGCTAGGGACAGGGTTGCACTCCTCTCTTCGGCTGAGACCATGCTCGCTTCCCCGGTACCTCTGGTCGGAGGCGCCCTGCGCTCACCGTGCCATCCTTGAGCCAGTTCTGGAAGTTCTCGCGCCCAGGCTGGGGCCGGCCCACATCCTTGCGGCACTGGGTGGTGATCCACTGGATCAGGATTTGCTCCAGGTCCGCATCGTACTGTTTCTCAATCTTCTGCTGTACCTCCCGGCTCAGGCCGTAGGCAGGTCCCCTGTTGGCCATTCCGGAGGCTGGCGGCAGTGGCTGTGGGGGACTGGGGAGAGGACACAGCCAGGCCCGCGGTCAGCACTCTACAGCCTGTGGAGTGGGGCACTGCCCATGGGGACACATACCGAATCCCTCGGGTGGGGCCCAGAGGGGAGAACAGCTGCCAAATGAGAGCATCTCCCCTTGGCCCCTGCGGGTTCTCCCACCCTTATGACAGGAGCCTGTCTACTATATTGAGGCTTCCCATTAGATTTCATTTGAATGGTTCCACTCCTATAATGAAGTATAAAACCCACTGGAATAGAACATAGGGTAAATGAGGTCAGGATTGGCGGTTCAGCTCCTGATTAGGGGTGGTCAGCTTTAGCAAAGGCAAACTGGTCATCCTAACCCCAGCTGTGCCTTTTCCAGTCTGGGAAGGAGAATGATTTAGAAAGAATATGCAGTGGCTTGGGAACCCATGCCAGGTAGCCACTGGGTTTTTACTGAGCTTCCCAGGTGGCACTAATGGTATAGAATACACCTGCCAATGCAGGAGATGCAAGAGATGTGGGTTTGATCTCTGCGTTGGGAAGATCCCCTGGAGTAGGAAATGGCAACCCACTCCAGTATTATTGCCTGGAAAAGCCCATGGACAGAGGAGCCTGGCAGGCTACAGCCCAGGGGGTCGCAAAAAGTCAGACACGACTGAGCAACTAACACTTTCACTGAGCACCCACTATTTGCGCTGGGGCTTGCAGAAGAGACAGAAATCCTTGATTCTAAAGTTGCACATAATGCCATCAGAGAGACAAAGACAGCACATGCGAAAGTACAAGAGTTGTACAGGATGAATATTAAACTACACAGATCATGTTGTTGTTATTTAGTTGCTAAGCCAACTCAACTCTTTTCAAACAACATGGACTGTAGCCCGCCAGGTTCCTCTGTCCATGGGATTCCCCAGGGAAGAATATCAGAGTGAGTTGCCATGTCCTCCTCCAGCGGATCTTCCCGACCTAAGGATCGAACCCACACCTCCTGCCTTGCAGGCGGATTCTTTACTGCTGAGCCAGCAGGGAAGCCCATTTGCCGCAGGAATTAAGGGAGGAATATGCACAGAAGCCTTCTGGAGGGCTTCCTGGAGAGGTAGGTCTAGGTAGGCCCTTAACAGATTTCACTAGGCAATGGGACTTTCCATGAGAAATCACGTATTACTTAATTCTACTTTCCTTTCTAAAAGGAGTGGGAGGCAGAATGGCTCCTGCAAAGGTGCCTATGTCCTACTTCCCAGAACCTGCAAATGTTACCTTATATTGCATAAGGGATTTTGCGTGTGTGACTGAATTAAGGATCTTGAGATAGGGAAAGTACCCTGGGTCATCCAGCGGGGCCCAATGTACTCACAACAAGGGTCATTATAAGTGAAAGAGGAAGGCAGTTGAGTCAAAGTGGGAGAATGAGAGGGAAGTCAATGATTGAGTTTCACAGGGCCGTGGACCAAGCAATGCAAGTGGCCTCAAGAAGCTAGGATGGAGAAGGCAATGGCAACCCACTCCAGTACTCTTGCCTGGAAAATCCCATGGGCAGAGGAGCATGGTAGGCTGCAGTCCACGGGGTCGCACAGAGTCGGACACAACTGAAGCAACTTAGCAGCAGCAGTAGCAAGAAGCTAGGAAATGCAAGGCGTGGAATCTCCCCTAGGCACCCCCAGAAAGAATGCAGCCCTGCCGACACCTTGATTTTAGCCAGAGAGACCTAGCACCGCAAGATATTAAATGTATGTTGCTTTAAGTCACAAAATTTGTGATAATTTGTTATAGCAGGAATAAGGCCTAATTCAGGAGCCTTGGGTGATATTAGTTTGAGGACCTCAGTCAGGAAGAACGGGGAGGGGGGTGGCTTCCTGACCGCTGGCCTGAGTTGACAGGACCACACCTCGCAGTGGGCAGTCTGTCCCCACCCGCCGTCTCGCTGCCTAAGTCCCCACACTCAGAGCCCTGTCCTGGAACGCCACACATCAAGGGGGAGCCAGGACCAGAGATGGGATGGGACTCCATTTCCTGCCTCCGTCTCCTCCCCATGGGCTCTTCTTTCTGCTCTGAAATAGAGCTGCCTGATTGCACATAAAAGAGGATGCCCCAGACCAGGCACCTAAGTTGGAGGGGAGGGAAGGGAGACACTCCCCCTCCCCAATCTGGCCCCAGGCCAGGTCAGGCTTCAGGGACGACGTCAGGCACACAGCAGGATGAGTCTTCCTACCGCCTCCTCCCTGACCCTTGGGGCAGGTCACAGGGACAGCAGCTGCCTCAACCCCCCTCATACCTCAGTCCCTGCCGGCGCTGGGGTCAGGCAGCCCCTCCCCACACTCCAAAAGGGCTGCTCTTTCTGACTCCAGCTTATGGGGCTGCACATTTCCTGCAGAGATCCTCCCCATAAATCAGCTATTTTTAAACCTCATTAAGAGCAACCCACCCCCACTTCACCCAGCCTGAAAGCCGGGCCAGACAAATGTCAGTCTGGACCTTGACCCACACACCAGCCCCACACACACTTAGCCGGGGGCGGGCAGGCCGGTTGGGCAGGCCAGTTGAGCGGCTGAGGTCTGCGGAGAGAGCAGACAAGATTCCCTGCCCCCAGCCCAGCACCAACGGCTCAGCCACCACTCAGTCTCTGTGAGCCTGTGACCCTGCCGCATAGGCTTGGGAGGCTTGGGAGGAAGGAGAGGGGGCCAGAGGCTGCTGCCACCAAGAAGTCACCTTGTCCCAGCCCCTTGTCTAGACCTCACTTCTGGGAGCAGCTTCACTGCAGTCACCTGGGCCTCAGGGCTGTGTCTCCATGGAGCCAACTGGCCTGAGGCCCAGGGATCACTACAGCCAGAAAAGGACAGGAGAATGATTAACCCGGACACCAGGGTTACGAAGGGAGAGCAGGGCCGAAGCCTGACCCCTCCAGTGTTGCCTATGGAGGGCCCCCCAGGCCCACCTCTGGGATGGATGTTGAGAGCCCTCCTAAACTCTGGAGTCTGGACACAGCTGGCAAGGTCACAGGCTCCAGCTGCAATGTCTCAGCTCCACTCAGGGCCACTGCCCTAGACCCTGCGGTGCCAGAGCCATGAGGCAGAGCTCTGGCAGGAGGGAGAGCCATGAGGCAGCCTGCCCACAGCTGTTCTCCCCACCCCCACGAGCAGACAACCTCTGTGAAGCCGTGGCTGCTGGGGCTGCAGTGGCGAACCCGGGGCTCGCCCCTAAAGGAGGGAAGGTAGCCACTTGCCTACTGGAGTGGGGAGAAGCTGTGTGGGAAATGCTCAGAGCTGGGGGTCCAAATGGAAGACAGCTGCACAGCTTGGGGATGGGCTGGCAGTGAGTAAGGTGAACTCCAGAGGTACTCCAGACAGCAGTGGGAACAGCCCTCACCCCCACCCACGAGGTTACAACAGCTGGGAGAGGGGAGGGCTGCAAAAGGCACTCCAGCCCTCAGCCGCACCCAGACCCTGGCTGGACCAGGGACGCTTACCTCACCCCACCGAGCCGAGGAGCTGATGCCAAAGAAAAGGCGGACATGGGGGTGGGGTGGGAGGATTCCAGGGCTCCGGGCAGGGGTGTTGAATTGTGAAGACAAAGGGACTCTCCATTCATTGTGCAGAGAGGACACAGGGGAACTTCCCAACCCAGAGGTGCCATTTAGACTATCCTGAAAAAGCGAAGTGGGAACCCTTGCCTCCAAAGTGAAGTGCCACAGGGAGCAGGGGCGGTGGGAGACCTACGACTGAGGGGCCACCGTGGGGCAGCCCCCTTGCTATCGAGTCAGGGAGCAGCAGAGAAAGCTGAAGCTGCACAAACAGGAAGCCACAAAGCTTGCATGGGAGGAGGGGTATGGGGGGGGCCGTTGCCATGGCTTCTGTGTACCAAACACAGGAATGGGGCAGGGTGGGGGCACCAGGCAGAAACAGCCACTCTGTGCAGAAGTGGTCAGGAGACGCCAAGCGGGATCAGAGGCACGGCAGGGGGAGCAGAAGTGGGATCCTTGGAAAGGGGTCGCTTCACAGGTACAGACAGGTGCAAGAGATTCCTCAAGGAAGCAGCTGTGGAGGGAATAGAAGCATGTGGAGAAGGAAGTTACAAGTGTTGGGGTAGACATGTAGATTCAAGGAAATAGTTCAGAAGAAATATCCTGGCAACAGAAAGTCCATTCGGAGCTAGAGAGCCCCATAGCTGAAAATCCTGGGGGGAGAAGGGATAGGGTAGGGTGGAGGGGGGAGGATTAGAGGCCAATCCCCAGAGGGGCTGGGGTGGGGCGTGGGGGAAGAATTGCACTTGGACAGACTTATTTGTTGATTCTGGAAGGGTAGGGGCCCACTGGCCTCACCCTACCTTGGCCTCCTCTGCAGTTTGAAGTCTTCCCTGTGGACTAGGAAGGAGAAATTGGAAGTGGGGTTACAGACCCGGAGCTGTCCCTCTGGTGCTCTGGAGTCAAAAAACTAGGAGAACCACGGGTCTCCTCCTACCCCGGATCCCCATATTAGTCCTCTACCCCATTTCACCTCTACCCTGCTTCTTTCTGCTCTCGGATACCAAGCTTCCCCAGAACATCACCTGAAGGGGCTCCAGCAGAGCGCGCGGGGCAGGGGGGTGGGGGAGGTCTGCGGCAGTCGATTTCCGGTCCTGCTGGTCCGCCCCCCAACAGTCGCCCCCAGTCGCCACGCCCTAGGCCGTTACTGGGATGAATCACCCCCCGCCCGCCGCTGGGGTGACGCAGCGGTCTGGGCAGCCCGCCTGCCCGCCCGCGGCCACCACCGACTTTCCCAGCAGCAGGGGGCAAGGGGTGGGGGCGTCGGCTCCCGTAGAGGCTGGAAGCCTGGAAAGCAGCCATCCTCCCCCAATACCGCCTCCTACAGGCAGGGCACCCCGAGGCGCTGTCTGGGCTGCAACCTCCCAGATGCTTGAGGTCGAGGGACCCTCCTGGAGAGGACTGGAACTTCAAGTCCCCGCCCAAACCCGAGAAGGCGAGGCCACTGCAGGACCCGAGCACGGCGGCCCCTCGCCCCAACTCGCGACAGCCAGTCCTCAGAAAAACGAGCTTCAGAAACGAAGAGGGCAGGCAGCACCCACACGTGCTCCTGGAACCAGGAAGTGAAGGGTCGCCTGGGAAGACCCGGCGGCGCGGAGCTGGCCAAGGGTGGGCGCCGGAACCCTGTACCCTGCATCACTCTGGGCCAGCCGTATAATCCGTGACCCCCTCCTTTTCTCGCCCCAGCGAGACCCGGGACTGGAGCCGGCGGGCGGAGCGCAGTCCCAGAGTCTCCGATCCCGACGAACGCCCCGTCTATGCACTAGCAACACCGCCTGACCTCATCGCTCAACAATGCGGGGGTCAGAGCCTGGGGACGAACCTGACAGCCCAGGGCGGGGCAGGGCAGTCAACGGACCCTTGCCTGCCAGCCCTCGATCCGCAAGCCTACTGGAGCGAGCCGCAGGCTCGGGATTCTTGCTTTCTAGAGACCGCGCACATCCCACGCCCTCAAGGACCCTTCCCTCCAGCTTACGGTTCACGTGGGTCGGAGAGTTGCGCACTCGAGGCGGGGGCCGCAGCGCGAGTGGATCGCCCGGGCGGGGCCGGGGGTTTTCAGCCTGCTCCCGCCTCGGACGGGGCGGACCAGGGGCGGGGCAAGGGCCGAGAGGGTTTAAAGGCGCCGCAGTGCAGCTGCGGAGGGCAGTGCTTAAGAAAGAGGGGGGCGGTGACTAGACCCTGAGTTAAAAGACATGGAGGCAATGGCCTCAACCCTTGAGAACCTCCACCTCTACCCCAGAGCCCTTAAACATGTGCCCCAGTGGGAAACTATCTGCCTAGGTTAGCGCAAGACTCTGGGGGTTTTTATGTGGAAAGAATGCTTTTGGCTCAAATAGGGTGGTTAGGTAAACGGAGGCACAAGAAAACATTCCCCTAGACACTAGTGACTAGGGTGTGGCAGGACTGGAACTAGCAGGCCAGGACAGCTCCCGCATGTGGTCTTGCTCCCCACCTTCTTCAAGCCTGGGCAGAAACTAACAGTGAGGTCATTCCTCGCCCAGGGCCCAAGGGGCGTGATCAGCTTTGGGACCCAGGGTTCAGACTTGACTTCTTTCTCCTTCATTCCCTCCCCTATGACCTGGCACCTCTGCTTTATCCTGGAGGGATCAGAAGAGCCTTCAGTGGAGGAGACTAGCAGTTCTGTCTCTGAGGATGGAGGAGAGCATCCATTGGGGATTAAAAGAATGCCCCCACCTGTTTTCAGACTTCAGTTGAGCAGTCCCTCTGGGGTGGAGTCACTGCTTATACCCATCAGTGGAGTTCTTCATATATGACAGAAGCCCCCAGTGAAACTTGTTTTCAAGCACATCAACAACCTGTGCCTTCTCACGTTTCCATTCTCTCTTGCCCGGCCCTCCGTACCTCTATATTCCAGTGATTCCCTGGGATGCCAAGTGTTTTTACTCCTCCCTACCTTCACACAGGCTGTTCCCCCGCCTGGGATGCTCTCCCTCCCATGACTGACTTCTCACTGCCCTACCCATCACCAACTTGGTGGCTTTGGGGCAGATTACTAACGCACTGAACACCTCAGTCACCTAGTCTATAAAATAGAGCTAATAGTACTACCTACCGCAGAGTGGTAGAGAATTCAACGGTACATGTACAAAATTTAGAGCAGTGCCTGGCTATTGTTCTCACTTCCTGTGACATGCCTGTCCCAGCACAAGCTGTAAGCATTCACTGTTTGCAGACTCCTTCCTTCATGCTACCGTAATAACCAACAGACAGCTTTATCACAGAACTTATCACAGCACACTGTAACTATTTCTTTACTTTCCTGCTTCACTGACTAGAAAGAATTCCCCCAAGAGCAAAGATGTCTTGTGAACTTTGTACTTTTTCAGCACCTAGCTCAATGGCTGGTCTTCAGCAGCTGACCTCAGCAGGCACTTAATAAATGCTTTTGGAATGGATCTTGAATGTATCTCCATTCTTTCACAGAGTCCCCTCACTGTTTAGGGTTTAGGGATTTTTTTCCTACTTCCCTCTCAGATTCAAAGCAGATGACACACAGAAAGATTTTTCACTTTATTTACCTGTAAAAAAAAGCCTCATCCACACCACAAACACCACACACACACACACACACACACACACACACACACAGGCAGACCTAAGATCACCGTTGTAGTCCTCAGACTCGAGGGCCTCAGTCCGTACACCCCTCAGCAAGCCAACTGTCAGGGTCTCTGACTGAGCACCAAAGGGGCAGGGGCAGCATCCCCGGCTGGAGAAAGATCTTGCTGGGGGCTTCCCCTGCATGGTCTGTGCGCCTTCACCCTGTCTCACGTTAGGGCATTCACAGCAGAGTGGCCTGCTCAGGGTGGAAGACGGGCTGTCGATAGGCTGGTAGCCGGGACCTAGCGGCATCTCGGCGCCGGCGGAAGGCCAGGAATTCCTCCCGAAGGGCAGCGCAGCGGGCCTCAGGGCCAGGAGCATGGGCAGCACTCAGGAGGCAGCCCTCCTCTGGAGTCTTCACACCTGCAAAAGGAAAGACAAAAGGAAGATGTCTTAAGGTCCCCTGGGTGAACTCTTGGGATTCAGCAGTACCATGAAGCTCTCTAGGGCCTGCCAGTGCAGAGGAGCCAAGGCAGTCAGAGGAGCGGGCCTGGCTGGCAACAGGCTGAGTCCTAAGGCTGGGGGTGTAGGACAGTGAGGCCAGGGGTGCCTGGCTTTCTGGAAGGCTCTCACACCTAGCTCTGGCTCAGCTTCAAGTCGGGATCGAGGGCCAGCCAAGCCCAAGTGCAGAGTCTCCAGCAACTCCATGTCCCCTGGGAATTCTGAGTCCCACTCATAGTTCTCATCCACAGATGTGTTCCTCCTGTGAAATGAGACAGATGTGTGGTGTGGGTGGAGGAATAGAGGGTAGCCAGAAAAGCCTGAACTGGTGACCCCAAGCTGAGGGTGGGCCATGGCTTTCCTCTGAAGATCCCTGGACCTCAGCAAAAGCTTCCAAAAGGAGACAAGCTCTCCTGGTCCCAAGGTGGGGATGGAGCAGGGAAGGCAGAGGATACAGGAGAGGGGTGGGGAGAATCTGTACAAGGCAGGGCAGGGCTGGGCTGGGCTGGGCTGGGCAGGTCAGGGCAGGGCAGGGCTGGGCAGGGACTGCCCTCACCTCTTGCTGACTGTCACCACATGCTCCCTCCGGGGCCACCTCTCAGGGCCACTGGCCCAGCTGCTGGTGTCTCCTGGAGCAGGGCTGAGGTAGCTGCCTCCTGCAGAGGGGGCTGTGGAGGGGGGCCTGAGGAAGGAGGCGCTGCCCCGCCCACTGCTCTGGCTTGTGAGGCTGCCGCGAGGGGCAGCAGGGAGAAGGCTTGGCAGCAGCCGTTCCCTCATTGTCCAGTCAACCAGTGCTGTGTACGGGGGCTCTGGTGCGGCCCCAACCCCGACCATGACCCCAGGAAGTGCTGCCCTGGGGGACTCAGAGCTGCAGTCCAGGGGCTGGAGGTTAGATGAGGTGGGGCAGGGCCGGGTATCCATGTAATCTGGGGGTGGAGCAGGCCCGGGTTCCTCCACAGGGAGCCAGTCCCCATCTACATTCATCTCCCTGAAGAAGGGCAGGCTCAGGTACTGGAGCAGGGGTCCTGGACCTGGCAGAGGACTGGGTGGGGCCGGTCGAGGGGGCCCCACAGGGCTGATGTCTGCAATGCAGAGGGGCTGGGGCATCCCACTGGGGCTGCTGCTGCTGCAATCATAGGACCTGGCCTGACGCCGAGCTGGGGTCCGAGGCTCGGACTGCTCAGGGCCTGACTTTTCTCGGGAGGTCCCCACCTGGGGTCCCATCACAAAGCGCCCATCTGGTCCCCGGCAAATGGGCTCCAGGGGTAAGGGCCCCCGGCTAGGTGGAGGATCCGGAGGGGGGCTGGGGGGTCCAGCGGGGTCCCCCCAGAGCAGACTCTGGCGCAGGCTGGGGACTGGGGAACCCTGGAGCTTCAGCTTCGCCACGCTGTCAGGACTGCCCGAGCCCGGAGCAGAGCTGGGGAAGGACAGGAGATCAGGGTCTGTGGTAGGGGGCCAGTCCCCCTCCCAGGAGCCAGCGTCAGGCCTTGAGAGGTTTGATGCAGAACAGAGCAGAGCTAGGGAGAGCAAGGGAGAGAAGGACCCACATGGTGGAGGGGTGGAGGGAAGGCACAGGCGACACGGGGCCGGCCCCCAGGCTGGGGCCTCTGCACTTCCATCCTCACCTCCCTCTCACTTCTGTTCCACCCCTCCTAACCCTCCTCAAGGTGCAGAAAAGGAAGGTGCTCACAGACTGCAGAAGGAAGCCAAGGAAGCGGGGGCACTTACTGGGGAGCCGACTTTCCGGCGGGAGAGAAGATAAGAGGTGGATCTGTAAGGGTAAGAGGACAAGAGGTGCCATAGGAAAAACCAAGCCCCACCAGGGCCCAGGGCGCAGACCTCACTCCGCGCCAGACGCCAGCCCCATCTGCCTGGGGAAAGTGGAACAAGAGGGAAGCAGGGGGAACACACCTGGCCCTTGCAGGGGGTTGGAGTTTCTCCAAGTAGGAGGTGCTTAGAGAGGGCGGGGCCCCAAGTGACCTACCTTGACGGAGGCGTTTGCGGCGGCGACGGGCAGCTCGGCGCCGGTTCATGAGGCAGGCGGCCAAGATGCTCACGAGCACAGCCACGCCCAGGAAGCAGACCCCGCCCACCACGCCGGCCAGCACTGGCTGGGGCAGGAGGCCTGGCAGCTGTGTGCGCGAGGGGTAAACCTCCAGGCCTGGGCAACGGGACACGAGGGAGGGTCGGTGTCTATCACACAGGCGGCTCCGAGCCCCCCAATCCCCAGGGCTCTGCCCTCCTGCCGGGTTCTTACCAGAAGTGGAGACGTTGGCTGTGTTGCTGGGATCACTGACATAGCTACCAGAGAAGGCCACGAGGCGGAATTCGTAGAGAACGTCCTGGGGATGGGGGTCCAAGAAGGGGGTCAAAGCTCAGCACTGCCCACCCCAAGCCAAAGGAAAGACTTTGCAGTTGGAAGGTACGGGTGAAGTAGAAAGCCAAGAGGAGGTGAGGATGGTCAAATCAGGGTGAGCCCAGGTTTGGGGAGTGCAGCAGGGGGCTGGGGGGCCATTGGCAGGACCCGCCCCCTCCGTGCCCACCCACCACACCTACCTTGATAAGTCCTGGCACCAACAGCTGCATTTCTGTGCCTGCCACGGCCCGATCCAACACCTCCCAGCCCTGGGAGCCCTGCCGGCCCTCCAGGATGTAGCCATCCAGCCTCTTAGGGACCAGTTCCGGGGGATCCCAGTGCAGGAGTACCCCCCGGGGCGTCCTCACTGCCACCAGACCTCGTGGAGGGGACAGGGGAGGCGACATCTCTGTCGGGGGAGGACTGGGGGCAGCTGGTGTGGTAGGAAGCCCTGAAGGGGACACAGAGGCATGTAAAGATTGCATTCCCAGTGCCCCTCGCCTGCTCCTCCACATCCCCTGGAAATGGAAGTGTTCCCCATGGACTGCCGCTCACCAGGCTCCTCTGTCCATGGAATTCTCTAGGCAAGAATACTGGAGTGGGTTGCCATTGCCTTCTCCAGGGTATCCTCCCAACCCAGGGATCGAACCCCAGTCTTTCACACTGCAGGCGGATTCTTGACCATCTGAGCCACCAGGGAAGTCCTTCCACAAGCCCTGGGGCCCAACTATTCTCCCAGAGCCCCTAAAGTCAAGCCTCGATCATCTTCCACAAACCCTTCTGGCCACTCCCATCCAGACCGCCCATATCTGGACTTTCCCTGCAGCCCTTCCCCATCCTTGTCTGCTGCTCTGGGTAAGAGATCGCTCACCTTCAGGGGCAGACAAGACAATCTCGCTGAAGGGCCCGCTCCCCAGCTTGTTCTGAGCGAGGACACTGAACTGGTACTGGGTGTGGGGCTGCAGGCCTGGCACTAGGAGGAAAGCAGTGCCCACGGGCACTGCCAGGGACACCCAGTCATGGTGGGCTCGATCAGGACGCTTTGCCCTGGAGGACAGCAGGAAATGGGGGGCATTTCATGAACTAGGAAGAGGAGGAACATTGAAGTCCAGAGAGCTCACCTCTCCTGTCCCCTCAACCACCCCAGGTCTCCGGACTTGGGCCTTGAACCCCTGAGATTCTCTGAAAATCGGACAGCAGAGTCAGGGCAGGGCTGGCAGAGAGGTAGGAGAGAGGGCAGAGAGCCAGAGGGACTCAGGGAGAGGGGGAAGAGGGATGGCAGGGGCAGGTCACTCACAAGGGGGTATACCAGACACTGAATCTCTGCAGATAGCCACCATCAAAGCCCGGCTCCCAGGAGACATTGGCACCCTTGGGCAAAGGTACCACGGACACATTGGTGACAACGTGGGGGCTGGTGCCTGGGTGGGGGCAATGGAGGGATGATGGTCAGGGTCCTGAGGGAGGGCGAAGAGTTCAGGGGATCCAAGCCTTCTGCTCACCACCCATCATCCCAGGGGCTTCCCACCTAAGATCCCCATCTGGGGCCCCCCAAACAATTCTTTCCCCTGTGTCCTCCCCACATGGCTGCCTCAAGCCTGCTCTGCAGCCACTAACCCAGCACGTAGACATTCGTGGAGGCGGCCACTCGGGCCACAGCATTGCTGGCCGTGCACTCCCAGCGTCCATGGGCCTCCTTGGTCAATGGTCGCAGGATGAGGCTACTGTTGCTGTCCACCTGGGCCTGGCCCTGCGGCCCCCGGCCCACCTACAGAACCACTGGTCAGCCCTGAGGACACACGCAGCCACCCCTCACCAAGGGCGCCACTCAGCTCTCGGGGCAGCTCCAGTTTCCTCCCCGTCTCCCCTCTCCCCCCAAACATCCAGGGGCACAGAGAGGCAGGGGTGCGGCGAGTGTGAAAACAGGTGTGAATGCAGGTGGAGTGAGGGCAGGAGCCTTACCTTGGCCCAAGAGATAGTAGGTGAAGGGTCTCCTCGGGCAGAGCAGGGGATAAGGAGTTCTCGCCCTACTTCTTGGAAATATTCTTCTTTGGGACGTTCTAGAAAAGCTGGGGGAGCCTGCAACCCAGATCTGGCATTGGGTGGGGCTCTCTCACACTGCCGTCTAAGGGCCATTCCTCCCCTTCTCTGGGGCCCCCGTCTGTCTCCATCTCTCAGGGTCTCTCTAGCTCATCTGTCCCCAGCCAGGGGGCTGGAGGGACATTGTGGGAGAGACCAGGGCTGATGGGCAGAGGCCTCTCTGAAGATGTACAAACCTCTAGAGAATACCCTCCACCCTCCCCTTTGCTTCCTACTCTCTTCACTCCAGAGAGGGAGGCAGCCTGTTAAAGGGATGGGGCGGGCAGGGGACCTTCCTCCGCTGTGGCATCTGATGGCTGCTGCCACTATGGCAAACAGACGTGGAAGCCCCGTTCCCCATGTGTCTGTCCCACCCGCCTCCGCCAGCCTGGTGTTAGTACCAGCCTTGCATCTTCAGCCCCCTGACCTGCTGCCACTACCCCTGCCCCCAAACCCCACCCCAAGCCGCACCTTGAGCAGAACACGGGTGACTGGGGAGGGCCCTGCAGTGCCCAGACTGTTGTAGGGGGTGCAGGAGTATTCTCCCAGCGCATCCTCGTTCCCCAGGGCAATGATCAGGGAGCCTTCTGGGCCCTGGGACCAGCCGGGGAACTGGAAGCAAGAGGAGATGACAGCCAGAAAGAGACACTCAGCAGAGGCCAAACCAGAGATGGAGAGAAGCAGTGCACGGGAGAGACCCGCGTCTACACAGAGGCCGCCAAAACCTACCCCTAGCCTGGCCTCTCTCTGAATTCCGCCCTTCCACTCTCTTTCCTACAGAGGGGCCACTACCAGTGAGTGTGAAGGCAGCCTATGTGATAGCACTGGGGCTGTGAGCAGTGGAGTTTGTCAGAGGAATGGCGTCTGACAAACTCCAGGGGAGCCACTCCCAGGGAGTCTGGTGACTGGCACCACGTGGGGTTGAGCCGTGTGAGGTTCTCTGCCTGCTGTCTTCCTAGCCCTCCACGATTACATTCCCTATCTTACACCCCACATCAGCTCTTCTTCCTGGCTTCCCTAGTTCTGTACTAACTAAAGGCTAACATCTGACTCCTTACTCTTGTCTCACACCCCACATCTGTCCTCCTGGGAAGGCCTTTTGTTCCATCCATCTTCATGTCTTCCTCTCTAACTCAGGCCTCGTAACCTCTCACCCACACTCTCATTTCAGCAGCCTCTGCACCACAAATGTCCACTCTCTTCCCCTTCATTTCTTTGACAAACTCAACTGCTCACAGCCCTGACGCTATCATATAAGCTTCCCTGGTGGCTCAGCGGTAAAAAATCTGCCTCAGTGCAGGAGATGCGGGTTTGATCCCTGGGTGGGGAAGATCCCCTGGAGGAGAGCATGGCAACCCACTCCAGAATTCTTGCCTGGAGAATTCCATGGACAGAGGAGCCTGGCGGGCTTCAGTCTATAGAGTTGGACATGATTGAAGCAACTGAGCACGCTCACATGGACACACTGATGCTATCACACCATTGCTCACGCAATTTCACTGGTTCCAAATGCCTTTTGACTTTTTTTTTAACCTTTGAAAAAATGTATTGAGTACTACTACAGTTGCAGAAGCCCTGAGGTGACTAGGATTAAAAGATGCAATAGTAACCCACAAGGAATTTATTGTCTTTGCAGACAAACAAAAAAATCTCAATCACCTTGGAATGAGGTGATATTAACTGGGCATCCATATTCTTCCCTTTGGTCCAACCTGTCTTCCCAGATTCTCTGCATCAGTCATGTCCCCACAGGAATTGTAGCTCCCACCCAGCTGGATGACTCATTATGCCATAAACGCACGATACTGTTTCCTGCCTTTGGGCCCTGGTTTCTGCATGGAATGTCTCTCTGCCCTTCAAGGCCGTCATTAGTATCCCAGAAGTCATTGCTGATCTGTCCTCAACCAGCCCTAAGAGGAAGGTGCTCGCTGTCTCCTGCCTCGCTAGCCTTCCAGCAGAGTGTCTGAGGCTGTGCTACCCCCTCGAGGCACAGATGTCTCTTTGCTCCTGTTCCCTACCAGACACCCTGCACAGCACCTGATACAACTGATGTCATTACTGCCTTCCCATTTGTCCCACCCTCCCCTTCTTCCCCTATGTCTCAAGTCCATGACTACATCTCTATTCTTGCCCTGCAAACAGGTTCATCTGTCCCATTTCTCTAGATTCCATATATATGTATGAATATACAATATTTGTTTTTCTCTCAAACAGATGGCTAGAAGGAACCTGCGATAAAGCATGGGGAACTCACCTCGCTGCTCTATAATGACCTAGAAGGGTAGGATGGTGGGGGGAGAATGGGGTGCAAGGGAAGCTCCACTGTGAGGGGATATATGTATACATAGAGCTGATTCAATTCGTTGTACGGCAGAAACTAACACATTACAATGTGATTATACTCCAATTTTAAAAAAAGGTGTATGTTCTCCAGTCACTGAATTGATCAAAGGCCACCCCAGCCGTCCTGACTAGAATAACACCAAGCTAAGCACTCTCTCCCCTGCCCCAGGGCTGTACCTTGTCCAGCTGCAGGGCCTGCCCGTCCTTGGTCCAGCTGACAAAGAGCAGTGGGGGGTTGGCACGAACAGGGCATCGGATCACCCCCCGCATGCCCACAGGCAACGGCGTCTCAGGAGGCATGGCAGTCACCTGCGCTGGGTCTGGGGGAAGCAGTGGCAAGTTGTAGGGGAGGAGCTGAGCCTGGCCCAAGGAAGTGAAGCCGTCTGTCGAGGGAGCTGGGGTGGGGCTTACAGAGCACAGTGAGGTAGGCAGAGGCCGAGGGCGGGCGCGGGAGGCCGTTGCTGGGCACACAGGTGTAGCGGCCGGCATCATCAGGCTGGGCGGCCTGCAGCCGCAAGCTGCCGTCCACCAGGATCCGCACTCGGGGCTGCAGGCGGCTGCGGTACGGCACCGGGGCAGAGGGGTCCAGGCCTTGCTCAGCCAAGGGGCTCCTCAGACTGCCCACCAGTTCCCCACCCCCACCCCACGCCACCTCACCACACCCCACCTCACCGCACCCCACCTAACCGCACCCGGAGCCCCACCTAATGTGGAAGACATTGGTGCTGTCCTGGAACCAGCTGTAGGTGAGGTTAGCAGGGTATGCCTCAGCCCGGCAGGCCAGAGAAACATCCTGGGAGGCATTGACCGTGCTGTTCTTGGGGGGCACCACGATGACTGGGGGTCCTGGGAAGGGGGAAGCACAGGGGAAGGCGGGGCCTCAGCCCAGTTTCCCAGGAACTCTGAGGTCACTGCTGCCTTTCTCCCCAGTCTGCCCTCTAGAATACAGGGCTGGTTGCTACAGGGCCTCAGGAATGGAAACAGGCCCTAACCCTTTTATTGAACACAAGTTCCTCCTCTGCTCCAGCTAGCTCGCTTTCCTACCAGGGACAGCCACATTCACCCAGTTTAATCCTCTGCTCACCCTATACCATCACCTTTTCTATCCCTCATCTATCTACACCATCTGTATCACCTCTGTGTCTCCTCTCCTAATCCAGGTACCAATACCTTAACCCAGAAGGCTGCAACAATCCCTGACTCCATTCATGCAAAAATGTCTCCACCCATCCACTTTGGCCACAGAACACTTCTGCTCAAGAATCCACAGCAGCTCCTGGCTCCCAGCACATTAAGCTCAAACTTCTTGACCCAAACTTCTTGTGACCCCACCTGGCCAACCATCTTTTCATACATCAAGCCTTCCATACTCTTTCAGGTCAGTATGGGAGCTCACTGGGCCCTTGCCAGGCAGCCTTGAATGCTCTTCCCCAAGAGCCTGACTAGGCCGCAGAGACCCTGCCAAACCATCTCTTAACCCCAGTGCTGTCTCCCTTCTCCAGGCTCCAGCTGCATGAGTGGTCAGTAATAAGAGGTGGCGATACAAGCTGGAGTGCGGAACACCTCCAGGCGCACCAGGTGTGACTAACCTGACCTGCACCATCTCACTTAATCCTCTTAAGAGAGCCTTTTGTACTAGAAATTATTGTCTCCACTTCATAGATGAAGACATGAAGGCTCAGAGGCAGACAGATTGCAAGGCGACTTGCCCCAGATCAGTGGGAAGGCAAATTCACATCAAGGCTTCCCGACGACAGACTTCACCCTGCGCCACTGCTCAGCGCTGCCTCCCCTACAGCACCCAGGAGAGCAGGGCTTCACCTCTGCATCTTATTCTCCAGGTCAATAGGGGGCTCTATGAAGGCAGAGTCTACTTTTCAGCTTTCCTTCTGAAGGGAAGGGCTTGACCACAAATTACTGTGCTCGGCTGAACCTAAGTCTTTTAACAATCATGAGAGGCAGACAGGAACTTCTTTGTATAGATGAGGAAGCTAGGGGTCAAGGGGGTTCCATGGCTCATAGTCTGACACCACCACCCCATGCGCTTCCCACTGTACCACACTGCTAGGCACTAAATATCTCCATTCACTGATCCTTTTACAGGCAAGATGCTGGTTTTAGAGGCATTGGGAGCTCCCTCCCTCTCCAGGGGCCCCTGCCTCAGGCCCAAGTCTGGCCCCCAAGCTGTGTGCACCCCCAGCCACAGGTCAGTCCTCTCATGCGTTACGTCCAGCTTCCCGGCCCTCCCCCAAGACAGCACCTAGCACCAGCAGCTGGGTGGCGTGGGTGGCACTGCCCTCAGTGCTGGAGGCTTGGCAGGTGTAGACCCCGGCGCTGCTTCGCTCCACCCTCCGGATCCGCAGCGTTCCGTTCAGCACCTACAGTAGGAGTCAGCAAGCGGGGACCCAGGCACCTCCTCGCCCACAGCGGGCCTCAGACCCCCCTGCACTTCCGAGGCCAGCCAGCAGAGGGAGGCAGCAGGCCAGGCTCGGAGAAGCCGGGGCCAAGCCCTTGCTCTGGCGGGTCTCCCAGCCTGGCCTCACCCTCTCTGTCCTGCAGCCTGTTCCCACACTGTCCAGCCGCAGGACTCACCTGCACTTGACTCTGGCCCTGGCCGAGGTCCTGTCCTCGGAGCTTCCAAGTCACCCGAGGTTGGGGGTTGCCTTGGGCCACACACCGCAGGGTGACCGGCTCCCGTTCCCACACTTCGAGCACTTGGGGAGGCGTCTCCAGGAACTGGGGGGGCGCTGTGAGGAGAGAGGCATCAGGGGGTGCCAGAGGGGCCACCAGCCCAAAGAGTTGCATCCCAGGACCAGAGAGGCAGATCAGGGCTGCAGCCCTCAGCTCATCAGCCTGACCACCTTCAAGGGAATCCCCAGCCCTGGGCCACCCTGTCTGCGGCACCCAGGGCCCAGTGACGATGCACCGGCCCATCCCCGCATCGCCTGCAGAGCTGGCAAGGGAGCGGAGCACAGGATGGGCGTTCAGAGCTGAGAAGAGACCTAGGTGCCCTCTAGAGTCAGGAGGCTTGGGTTCTAGGCTTTGCCACTAATCAGTGGCACAACCCAGTTTCCTCATCTATGACATGGGAATACTTGTGACCTCCTTCCTTCTTAGGGTTGAGATAGAATTCATGAAGTACTGTTAAAAGGGGTTTTGATAAAAACAAAGTATTGTATATATGTGAGCAATGTTTCACTCGGGGTTCAATAACCCCTTATCCGCTATCCATTATGCTATCCTGGTCAGGGAAGCAGGAGCAGGGAAGAGAGAGGAAGTTCCCAACACAGAGCCAAGAAGGCTGATTGGTTTTAGGTGTGAAGAATGGAAAGGACAGGAGTGGAGGTGGGCGGGGTGAGATGTAAACAAGGGGCGTCAGCAGAGTGGGGCTTCGGGACTGTCCTTCCGCCCTCCCCACTTCCACACGCCCCCCTTCTTCACCACGGCCCCCAGCTTCCTACAGTTGACGGTGAGATGCACCCAGGAGCCGTTAGCAGAGTCTTCCTCAGGGGTGTGCTGGTCTAGGAAGAGCACACGGCACTCGTACCAGCCCTGGTCTTCAACCCGGAGCTCTTCGATCTGCAGAGATGCCCCCTTCTGAAGCCGGACACGCCCTGGGGAAACAGCCCTGGATCAAGGGTGCTGAAGGGACCGCATGGGAGCCCCAAGCCCCTGATCACACTGGTCATTCTCAGACGTGAAGAACAGGCTCAGTGTTTCCCAGTCACCCTGCTAGAGTGGGGTCCAGAGAGGCACAGATGGGGTTGGGGTCACTGAGGGCAGATCTCTCCCTTCAGCCCCTCGGGTCATTCCTGCCTTTCAGCAGCTGGGACCCAGCTTAACAAAGAGAAACCAGAGTGGCAGCAGGAGGACTAGGCATGGCGCTGAATGACAGCCAGCTTCCAGGACTGTAGGGAAAGGGGCTTAGAGAACCAGCTCTGTGTCTCCTCTGGATTCGTACAGAACCTACCCATCCTTGAACTCTTTTTGTAAGGGAGTTTTGGAGAGTACTCCTGCCAGAGGACTCTGTCCCCAGAAACCACAGCAGTGTTTGGGGCCCGAGCAGGGATCCAGACCTCGCCTACCAAAGCCCCTAATCTGCCAGGGTTATTATCAGTGGCCTAAGCGCCTTAGGGTGGCCAGAGTCCAGCCCAGCCAGGCAGCAACGTCAGCAGCCTCCTCACCCCATCCCCTCACGCTCCAGGGCATCCAGGCTGTGGCTGACAGACTTCATAGAGCTCCACAATGCACCCACCCCCGGGGCAAGTAGACAGCACCTCCCACCCTCAGCATCCTCTCCTGGCAGAATCCTGCACCACAGACAGCTTCGTGGGTCCCTGGCTGTGCGACCCACTGAGCAAGGCACACACTGCAGCCAGAGAGACCTAGCGTCCAGCTCTGCTATATACCCTCTTGGCTACACCACTTAAACCTCTCTCTCAACATCTGCTTCTTCATCTATAAAATGAGAGAGAGAGAAAAAATCCAAGTGGGGTAGATGGAAGGCAGGCAACACAAGGCTTAAATAAAATGGTTGAACAAATGAATGAGCTTAAGATTTGAAATAGGCAGACTGCACTCAACCTCGGCTCCATCCTTCACCTGATGACACGCCGTCTACCCCTTCTCCCCTGTGTCAGTCAATAGCGCCATCACACGTATCCAGAAACCTGGTGTCATCTCCTTTACTCTCACATCAGCTGTTCAGTAAACCTTTGGTGATCTCTCTTTTACTCTCACATTAGTTTGTTCAGTAAACCTTTCAGATTCTAAATCCTGTTTCCCTCTCTATCACCTTCACTTTAGTTTAGTCGCATATGCAGAGTACATCATGAGAAATGCTGGGCTGGATGAAGCACAAGCTGGAATCAAGATTGCCGGGAGAAATATCAGTAACCTCAGATATGCAGATGACACCACCCTTATGGCGGAAAGTGAAGAGGAACTAAAGAGCCTCCTGATGAAAGTAAAAGAGGAGAGTGAAAAAGTTGGCTTAAAGCTCAACATTCAGAAAACTAAGATCATGGCATCCAATCCCATCACTTCATGGCAAATAGATGGGAAAACAGTGGAAACAGTGGCTGACTTTATTTTGGGGGGCTCCAAAATCACTGCAGATGGTGATTGCAGCCATGAAATTAAGACACTTACTCCTTGGAAGGAAAGTTATGACCAACCTAGACAGCATATTAAAAAGCAGAGACATCACTTTGCCAACAAAGATCCGTCTAGTCAAAGCTATGATTTTTCCAGTAGTCATGTATGGATGTGAGAGTTGGACTATAAAGAAAGCTGAGCACAGAAGAATTGATGCTTTTGAACTGTGATGTTGGAGAAGACTCTTGAGAGTCCCTTGGACTGCAAGGAGATCCAACCAGTCCATCCTAAAGGAGATCAGTCCTGGGTGTTCATTGGAGGGACCGATGCTGAAGCTGAAACTCCAATATTTTGGCCACCTGATGCCAAAAGCTGACTCATTTGAAAAGACCCTGATGTTGGAAAGACTGAAGGCAGGAGGAGAATGGGACGCAGAGAATGAGATGGTTGGATGGCATCACCGACTCAATGGACATGAGTTTGGGTAAACTCCGGGAGTTGTGATGGACAGGGAGACCTGGCGTGCTGCAGTCCATGGGGTCACAAAGAGTCGGACACGACTGAGCGAATGAACTGAACTGAACTGATTGCATCTCTCACCTGGGTTATGCCAACAACCCACAAAGAGGTCCCACTGCCTCCATGCTCATCAGCTGCCCACCCCACCTTGACTTTTGATAGGGACAAATGACATTTTCTAAATATTCTGGGTTATGCAAAACAGATGAAACCAGACTATGCCTTTACTTAGCCCTTCCTAGTACCAGACAATCTGAAGCCGTTGGCGCACTCACCCCCGCCAGTCTGCTTCCTGTCTACCTCTAGGGTCATCTTTCTAAAATAGAGTCAACCTGTGGGGGCCCTGATGCCACCAGGGAACAAGTGAAGTATCAGGCTAAGGCTGGCTCTGGGATCTTAGGCAAGGATCCTTTTTCTTCTAAGAACAAGGTGCGGGGGGTGGGGGCGGGGGGTGGGGGGGGGATTTTCCAGAAAGGGTGGAGCTGCTTAAAGGGCTGGGTGCTTAAATCCCCACCTAGATAAGCCTGGATCTCTCAGGTAAACACTGAACATGACCCCACCCTTTCTCCCACCAGTGGGATTCCTCGGTAACCCTAAACTGCCAGGCCATGGAACCCCACAGACCCCACTGCGCCCTCTTCTAAGTCCCATGTGATGGTAACTTTTCGTTACAGTGATCTTCAAGTGCTACAAAGAAGGAAGAAGACGGAAGGGAAATCGAGTTTGGGATATGGGCCACGTAATATCAGGCAATGTCACCATACTTAATCCTCTCAAGAATTCCATTAAAGGAACTGATGTTAAGCTTCTTTCCAAAATCACGTGTCTATTCAGCAATACAGGCAGGCCTGCTTTCTCATGATGCAGTTCACTGTCCACTGCTCACTGGTGTGAGGACCCAGTGATGCTCAGGGCACTCATCCCTGAGTTTAGCCAGTATATTCTCACTCGGGGTGTGTTGGTAGCCAGGGGGTAACAGCTCCAAATGTCTGTTGATCAGAATATCCAATAAAGCACACCGTATGTCCTAACTTCTCTGTGAGGTATGGATGGCTAGCCTGGAAGTGTTACAGAAGAACAGGAAGTTGGCCAGGAACTTCCTGTGCCCTCCCGAGTCCTGGGTCCCCCTTCTGGAGGCCCACTCTCTACGTACAGAGCCAAAGCGAGTGTCTTCAGACCTCTTGACATGCAGGGGTGTGTAGAGGAAGGAAGAGACACAGTCCCCACTCTTGCAAAGCTCTCCAAAAGCAGGGAAACCCCACTCATGTACAAGTGCAAGTTCATGTACACACAGAAGTCCAAGAAATAGGCCTAACTGTGCCCAGATACTCCAAGAAACTAAGAAGCGAGAGGCGTACAGGAGGTTTCCAGCAAGAGGTGACGCTGCAGACAGTGAGAGTTAGTGTTAATCATTCAGTCCTGTCTGACTCTTCGCGACCCTATGGACCGCAGCCCGCCAGGCTCCTTTGTCCATGGGATTCTCCAGGTCAGAATACTGGAATGGGTAGCCATGCCCTTCTCCAGGGGATCTTCCGGACCCGGGAATCAAACCCAAGTATCCTGCATTGCAGGTGGATTCTTTACCGTCTGAGCCACCAGGGAAGCCCAGGGGATGCAAGAATAAAAGGTGGTGAGGGGAGATGACTCAAGGAAGCGGGGCTCTTCTAAATGGAGGACGAGAAAACTGATTTCTTTTTTGGCTGCTCATCATGTGAGATCTTAGTTCCCTGACCAGAGATCTAACCTGTGCTCCCTGCATTGGAAGCATGGAGTCTCAACCACTGGGCCACTAGGGAAGTCCTTGAGATAACTGATTTTTATCAGACAACTCAGGACAGAGAGAAAACTCATGTCCCTTCTGCCACAGGGGGTATCTTGAAACTCTCAAGAAATATAGCATGAAAGTCAAAGACCAAAAGCTGGTCCCATGAATTGGAAGAGCTAATCTAAGATCCACCCCAGGGAAGCTGGTGTAGAGCAAGTGGACTCTCTTTTCTCTTCACACCTAGGATTTCACACCATGCAGGCGCTGTTCGGGGTTCTTTACACACAGCAGCTGCTTTCATTCTAGGATTTAGTCCTGGTTTGTTTTACACTGCTTTTACTACTTTTGCACTAGTCCACAAATCCAGTCTCCTCTGCTAGATGGATTCTAAAGTCATCAAAGATAGGTAGCCTTCCCTCCCTGTGTAATCCCTGAAGGCTCCGAACAGTCTCTCTCGTGGTTCCTCCCACATTCTAGGCCATGGGCCTCACACACAGTCCCAGGCCATCTCCCCTTCGTTTGCCCAGAGGGTTTATGACAGGACAGCATTGTCCTTAGCAACCTCCACCTCCCGTTGCCTAGCAACCGCAGTTCAGAGTCCCCTGCACAAAGGCTGAGAGGCCCATTCCACACTGGGAGGCAGTAAAAGGGTTAATGGGTACAGGGTCCTCTCCCCAGGGCCCTAACTCCCCAAACTAGCTCTGCCTGACCAGAAGCTTCAGACCCAGGGGAGGGGTGGGCATGAAGGGCAGGGGTAGGAAGAAAGCCCCCGAGGTTACTGCTCACAGCCCGTGCAGCTCAAAGGAACACCACAGAGACAAAAAGAAAACCCACAGGTAGCAAAGTTGCTACCTTCCAGACAAGGGGGTGGAGGGAGGGCAGGAAGGAGAGTTGCACATCACCAGCCCCAACTCCCCGACTCCCACCCCCGCCCAGAGGCAGCCCAGGAAAAGCCTCCCTCTACCCTGCCCTCAGTGGGGCAACGTTCTACATCCACGAGCCTCAGCCCAGCTGCTCCCCAGCCGGCGGGCAGAGGCCGGGAGCGGGGGCTGGGCCCCGCCATTGTCTCTCCATTTGTCCTAAGTGGGGCCCCCGCTTTCATCAGTTCTCCCAAGCGGTTCTCCCCAGGCTTGTGCAGACACATACAATCCCACTAGGCTGTTTGCCAACAACTGCCCCCAGTTTGAAAATAAACCCTTCCCTCTGCACCACCTGCCTGAGCCTCCTCCCCTCTCTCTGCTCAGCCTGCCCCACAGTGACAGCTCAGCCAATCCTGTGGCTTCTCCCAGGATTCAAACTAAAGAGGGAAAAGGGAGGGGGTCCCCCTGCCCCCATCGACAGCCTCCCAGGTGGCCTTTCCTGGGCTTCCCCTATGAGGAGGCAGCCAGACTCTCAACAGCCACCCCAGCCCCAGCCCTGGGTTCTCCCACCCTCTGCCCTCAGAGACCTGCACTAAACCACTCAGATTAAGGCTCCCCAGAGATTAGGAGGAAGCTGAGCCTTTTCAGGGAGCAGCTGGGGCACAGGAGAAGGCCCCCAGGGAGGCCTATACACTATTTTAAGTCCATGTTGGAGCTAGCTGAAGCAGGAACCCAGCCCAGCCCCATCTGTTTGCTGATCTTTCGGGGAGCCTGGTTCCCTCCAGCCCTGCCGTGCATGAGCTCTGCTGTACTCAGAATCAGATAAATCAGAAACCCCCCAACCCTGCTGCCCCATCAGTCTACTCCCTAGAAGCCTAGAACCCCCCCAAATCAGCATTTAAGAAAATAGGAGGGGAGGAGGGCAAGGGAGTGAGAAGATAGCAGAGCCAGGGGACAGGAGAGGGCCAAGTAGGGGGAGACCAGGGAGGATCAGGAGGAGTCTGGGAGGTTCGTGATGAGCTCTAGAAAGAGGGATTAGGGAATAAGGATGGACACTTGGAACAGGGCTGCAGGATCTCCTTTGGAACAGGCCAAGTGGAGTTCCAAACAGACCGTGCATGTGTGTGTGTGTGTGTGTGTGTGTGTGTGTGTAAATGAATGAATCCTTCAGTGAATGAACACTGCTTGGGAGCAGAGCCATGCTTGTTATGCAGAGTTCAGGCAGTGGAGCTGGAGATGAGGCTGGGGCAGGGACAGAGCTGTTAAGAAGAGGCCTTGTTCCCACTCTACCCAGCCCACCTTTGTTGGAGACATCTCCCAACCTCTCAGCTGAGGACAAGTCTTACCCACGTAATCAGGGTCGATGCGGGGAGAGTAGAGGCCAAACTGGATGAAGATGGGAAGCAGGAATCCAAAGCGCAGCCACTCGATGACATGCAGAGGGGGCCGGCCAGCCGGGGGCAGCAGGTCGCAGCCCAGCACTGCACTCTCCCCGGCCCGGCCCACCACCGACACCACCTCAGGCTTCCCTCGACCTGCAGGGCGGGCAGGCCGGTGGCATGAGGACCCAGCAGGGACCCAGAGCCAGGACTGGGAGGGGAGATACCCTATCTCGGTGGGTTCCCCAGGCCTTGGTGATGGGGTTGAAGGAATCTTTGATGTTGGCAGAACCAGAGCTGCTCCTCCCCTCCTTGGACCTGCTCACAGAGAACCCCAGGGGTCCACCCCTACCCCAAAGCCAACAGGGAGTTCTGGAGCCCAGGGAGTCCAGCTCACCGTCAGCCCCCTGGCTGATGATCAGGCTGAGGATGGCCAGACTGAGGCACCAAACCATAGCCCAGCTGCCTGCTTGCCCGGCCCCTCCTCTCCACAGGGGCCCAGATGGAGGGGCCCAGGGACGTGCAGAGCCCAGCAAGCCCCTCAATCCTTCTGATCAGGTCACAGGGATCAGCGCTCACTCTTCTGGACAGTTAGGGCTTGGCTCACGTCACACCTGAGAAAGCCGTTCTCTGGAGCACCACCAGATCTAGATGCAAAATGCAAGGCAACATGCAAAGTGGGCCAATGTTGGTGAGCAAAGGTAGAGAAAGGGAAGAGGAGCGCAGATGAGTGGCGGAAGAGTGAGGGAGTGCTGGGGTGGGGAGACCAGACAGGTAAGGACATGTGGGAAGCAGAGGGCTGGAAAGATCTTAGGAAAAGCTGAGGAATTCTGGGGATATCCTCTTTACTCAAGCTCTTAGAAATTTGCACCACGAGGGAACTGGGGTTCCTCTATACTTGGAAAAGGACTAGTCAGTTAAGTATGGGAGATACAGAGCCCCCATGGTCCAGCCTGCTCTCTGTCCTGTCCTTAGTCCTGATGCTAATAACAAGGTAGCAGAGAGCAAGGTAGAACCAGTATTATCACCTCCACCCCTCAGTGACATACAAGGACAGTGAGGATCTCAGAGAAACTTGCTCAGGTGTACACAGTCAGTCAAAGGCAAAGTTGGGATGAAACCCCCCAGAAAGTGCCCACACAGATCCTTGCCTCATTTCTGCAGCCTCTGTGAACCCCTTTCTCCACCCAACCTCCCAATACTGCTTTAGCCATGAATGCGTCAGACACTTGGGAGAGGAGCTCCCTTTCCATCTGCTGGTATGGAGGGGCCCAGGCAGCATTCTCCAGGTCTGGGCAGGTCCCGGGGCTTGTGGGCTGGCAGCTGGTGCCACTTTCTCTTCCTGATGCTGCCAAGACAGCCCTCTGTCTTGCCAGACACCATGATCCAAGTTCCTCCCATTTTTCTCTCCCTCCAGCATCCTCAGGGCCCAAGGTTTGCCACCGCTTCCCCAGCCCCAGAGGCATGGCCCATATGAAGCTTAAAAAGCCCAAGAGTCCCTAGGGTGTACAAAGTGAGCCCTGGGACCTGGAGGGGAGGAGGTCCTGATAGCCCCAGGGCCTAAGCATCTAGGGAAGTCACAGTGGGGTGGTGCTGCCTTGGACCTGGCAGACCCAAGTGGACTCTGCTCTATGGGCCTCCACCCCACGCCTGGCCTCACAGGTCAAGACCGGCTATAAAACCTCCCCATGTCCCCCAGCCTGATCCCTGCCTCCACTGAGTGGCCCTGCACATCTAACTCCTGATAACTCACCAGCAAGCACCCCCCTGGCTTTCCACTGCCCCCAGTTCTCCCATATGTCACAGACATATCTTTTTCTAAATGCATAAGAACTCCCAGTTCCCTCCTGGCTCATTGTTCTGAAAACCCTAGTAAACCCAGGTTTGCCCAGAATTCCTCTGTTTTTCCTAAGAGCTTTCCAACTCTTCTGCCGCCACTATGTCTTCACCTGATCTCCCCACCCAGCGCTCTCTCATTCTCCCATCCCAGTTATCCCCACTTCTCACAACCTTCCCCACCCCCCACAATTCCCATTCTTCGCACCTGATCTCCAATTGCACCAGATCCTCGGTGCTTCAAGGAACTCCCGGGCTCCCCCAGAATCGCCACCCACTCACTTCTCCCATCCTCTCCTCCCTGGAATGCTCCTGCCTCAGCCCACAATACACTTCTGATACCCCGCCCTCAATTCTCTTCTCCCTTGCCGTCTCCGGACCCCTGGAACTCCTCCTTGTGTCTGGAACCCACCAAGAACGAACCCCCACCCCCACCCCACCTACACACACACACACACTCACACACTCTACTTCCGAACTCCCCCAGTTCTCCGGAGTCCCCATCCACCCACCAAGAATTCTACTTCACTCCCCAGAACTCCCCTAGTTCTGCTCCCCCAAAGAATTCCACAATTCCCCCGCTTTCTCCTGTCCCCCATAACTCCCGCACTGTTCATCCCCTCGCTGGCACCCCATTCCATTGCCCCCAGAACACCCCCGCCCTCACCTGCTCCGCACCGCTCGGCCTCACTCTTCCAGCTACACAATAGGGGGCGGACCCGCCTCCCCGCCTCGGATGCCCCGAGCGCCTCCCGTCGCCCTGGAGACCGCCAATCCCCCTCCCGCGGCGGCCAATTGGAGCTAGCAGAAGGCGAGGCGAGGCGGGCGCGACCCCCGAGCGGCCTGGGAGTTGTAGTTTCGGGAAAGCAGGGCTCCGTGGCACGTGGGCCCGGGTCGCCCCCTGGTGGAGCTCGATACAACGAAGCGTGGAAAGACGGATCGGCCGGCCGCTTCCCGCTGCAAGCTTGCGAGGCTAAGCGGGTCAAGGCCCGGGCTCCTGGGGTCGCAGGAGCTGACCCGTAGCTGGTTCCTTGCACTCCCTCCTTCCTGGGTAAGCCACCTTAGACGTCCTCCCTTCGCCTAACGGGCTTAACCGCAGATGCGGCAGCTAGGGTTGAAACCCGAGCCTGGAGGGCAGAAGCACCAGGCAGGGAGCAGGACTCCCCGCCCTCCTCCCAGGGGATCCACCCCGCCCCTCTGATCTCCTCCCCCATCCCCATCGCCACCTCCACCTCCACATATTCTTCTCTGGCCGGACTGGAAATACCTGTCTGCACTGGCGAGCTCCCAAATCTTGCCCAGGCGCCTCCCACTGTGTGCGGAGGGGAAGGCAGCGCTCCCAGCCTGAGGTTGCCAAGTCAGCTCCCAGCACCAACCACCCAAAGAAACGAGTCCAGAGGGAAGAAACTAGAGAGAGACATCCTGGCACGGGAGATTGGGAGAGGAGGAATGAAAGGAATGATCACTTATTGAGCCCCTGCAGGGAGCCAGATCCTGGACTACCTGCTTCAGGACTCCTATGTGACCTGTACGGAAACTCTGTGAAGTAGGTAAAGCTCCGTGTGACAAATAAGAAAACTGAGGTTCTACAGGGTGAAGTAACCTGCCCAAGAGCACAGGGCAGAGCTGGAGTGAAACCCAGCCTAGACTCCATCAAACCCACCCACCTTGGGGACTTCAGACTCAGGCAGAAACACATCTTGCATGTCAGCCCTGCAGCCTTCTCTGCTTCCTCAACTTGGTGCTGTCTTAGGGATGCAGGGTCATGACTCCTTCCCTACCAGAAATCTGAAATTTGAAGATGCTTGCTCCTTGGAAGAAAAGCTATGACCAACCTAGATAGCGTAAAAGCTGGGACATCACTTTGCCGACAAAGGTATGGATAGTCAAAGTTATGGTTTTTCCAGTAGTCATCTATGGATGTGAGAGTTGGACCATAAAGAAGATTGAGTGCCAAAGAATTGATGCTTTCTAACTGCTGTATTGGAGAAGACTCTTGAGAGTCCCTTGGACTGCAAAGAGATCAAACCTGTCAATCGTAAAGGAAATCAGTCCTGAATATTCACTGGAAGGACTGATGCTGAAGCTGAAGCTCCAGTCTTTTGGCCACCTGGTATAAAGAGCTGATTCACTGGAAAAGACCCTGATGCTGGGAAAAATTGAAGGCAAGAGGAGAAGGGGGTAACAGAGGATGAGATGGTTGGATGGAGTCACTGTCTCAATGGACATGAGTTTGAGCAATCTCTGGGAGATGGTGAAGGACAGGGAAGCCTGGTGTGCTGCAGTCCATGGGGTTGCAAAGAGTCGGACAGGACTGAGCAACTAAACAACAAAAAAAACCTGTCCTGGTGCTCCCCTGGAAGCCTTCCCTAAAAGCAGCATGCTAATCTCACCCCAGTCTGAACTCCTGCCACTCACCAGGCATTTGATTCCCAGTCATACCCTTGGCACCCAGAAGACCCAACAGGATGGGTCTGACCACAGCTCACACCAGTATCCCGTCCACATCCTCCCTTCCGGGTGGTCATCCAGCCCTTTCTGACTAAATTCTGGGCCAAGAAGCTTACCACCCCTTGTAGTAATTCATTCCATCTTCAGGGACTTGACTGCTGGAAAGTTCTAAAGGTGTAAAGATCTGGGTGTTTTTCACCACCTGAGGTGAAAGTGTGGGAAGGGAGTGAAGGAGGGGAGCAGGCAAGAGCAATGGAATGATGTCTCTCACTATCCCTCCAGCAAAGTCTCTCAAAGTGGCCCTTCAAATGTTACAATGTGACAAACTGACCTAACAGTGCTAAGACTCCAATGAAAACGTGTTACTGAACACAAGAGGAAAGCAAGGCCAAGCAGAATGCCTGGGGAAGGTGGCGGAAGAGTGTGACGGTTGTTATATCTTGGGCCCTCACCAACCAATACAAAAGATCTCCTTCCCCTGTGTGAGAATGGGCTCCATCTCTGGTTCAAAGGTTTCAATTCCACTGTCTCCAGTATTTTCTTGAGGATAAGTTAATTTCGTTTGGACATTAAAATAACTTTTTGTAAAATTGGGATTTGAAATGGTTTTCAATTTTTTTAAGTTTAAGATACAGTCTTTTCTCTTTTGAGGGGGGGAGATGCTAATTTTGTATTTTATTATTATCATCATTTTGCTCTGATTCAGGTGCATCTTGTCAGCTTTCTGGTAAGAAAAGGAACCTGACCCTAACTTGCTCCCTCACCATGCTGGAAGTGAAAATTGGTAAAAAAAAAAAAAAAAAAAAAAAATCCTATCCATAAATATTATTTTCTGGAAAAATTTGTTCAATCTGCTAGGATTCTACCTAGCATCATCCTGCCAAAGCTTAAACCAGCCCACATATTTTCAATTTGTTGACAGGAAGACTAGACAATGTTGTCAATTCCAGAGACTTTGCTGATTGCTACGAGCACTGGTCCTGTCACCCGATCAGAAAAGAGTTACCATTCATCATTGATTGTTTCGTGGCTGTTGGCATGCCTGTTTTCTAAGCCAGTGAGACCAAAGCTCCATGAGGGTGTAGAGCTGGTCTTGTTTCATCCTTAAATCCCCACCACCCCCACCTCAGCCCTTAGCCTATCAGAGAAGACCTGCCTGCCTCTCCAGACTACCCATTCATCACAGGGCGCAGCGCATGGCCTCATAGTCTCTTGAATTCATGGTGCTTGTTCACTTATCAATGGCTTTCTTCTTTTCTGTCTGGCTACAAAGTCCTTTTTCTCCCTTCCCTGGGAACTCACTGGTAGTCAGAGGTCAAAGTTCTGTTACCTCTTCCCTCCAGGACATCATCACTGAACTCTCACCACATCCTCACCTTCACCCGAAGCCCTTGTCACACCTCACTGTAATTACATCTAACACACCCCACAAAGAGTTCCAAGGGCAGAGAGTATCTTTTCCGCCTCTCCAGTGCAAGCCCAGTGCCTGACACTTCGGCGCTTAAGTGTTATCCTCCTCCCCTCAGTTTGCTTTTCACCTGTTTCAACAGAGCTGCTGCTGCTGCTGCTAAGTTGCGTCAGTCGTGTCCGACTCTGTGCGACCCCATAGACGGCAGCCCATCAGGCTCCCCCGTCCCTGGGATTCTCCAGGCAAGAACACTGGAGTGGGTTGCCATTTCCTTCTCCAATGCATGAAAGTGAAAAGTGAAAGTGAAGTCGCTCAGTCGTGTCTGACTCTGCAGCCCAGGCTCCTCCGTCCATGGGATTTTCCAGGCAAGAGTACTGGAGTGGGGTGCCATTGCCTTCTCCATTCAACAGAGCAAACTTTGCAAAAAGCAAAGTGTTACCAGCTGATTATTATCCCGGTTTTCTGTAGAGGAAGAGGCCCGAGTCTTTCTGAGCTTGTATTCCGTCCATGGGATTTTCCAGGCAAGAGTACTGGAGTGGGGTGCCATTGCCTTCTCCATTCAACAGAGTAAACTTTGCAAAAAGCAAAGTGTTACCAGCTGATTATTATCCCGGTTTTCTGTAGAGGAAGAGGCCCGAGTCTTTCTGAGCTTGTATTCCACCTTCTTCAAAGTCTGAATGTTCCGCATCCAGGTGCTCTGGGCTGGTTGGGGACCTCAGCCTTTCTCCGTTCAGACTGGGTGTGAGAGGTGCTCCCTTGTATTTTAGGGAGGGCCATCAGCTGACTGTACAGAGACCATTCCTTCCCTTATTGATCTCCTGTGCCAGACTCTGAAATTCACAAGAAAAGACCTGCCCCCATGTATGCAAGATGGCCAGTGGCCTTTTCCACTCAGTTTCCAGAAAGCTATTAAAGAAATTAGAGGAGTTGGGAGCTGCAGGTTTGGTCCTAGATCTTCATGCCTTTTTGGAGGTGGAACTACTCAGCCCAAAGCGAGGCACAGAGAACCAGCCTCGGGCCAGGGACTGCCTTCCAGCGGGACAATGAGTCAGACCCTCAGGGAATAGAGTGGATCCTTTGCTAGTCTTAGGAACTCTTTGGGGAGTGGACTTAGAAACTAAACTTCCCTTTTTTCTTTTTCTTTTCCCAACCTCACCACCTCCTCCCCAAGCCCTACAGGGCTCCATCTCCCGCCCAATAATCGAGACAGGAAGCCCCCGCTTGCCTCCTGGCTCTGCTTCCTTCCGTCCCTGGAAGCCCTGGCTCTTGGTTTCCTCCATGCCCCTTGCTGGAGGCTTCCTCTTGGGGCGTCCCAGTGCCTGGTCCATGTGCACTGTTGAGGCATGTAGGATCTACTTCCCCGACCAGGGATGGAGCCCAGGCCCCCTGCCTTGGGAGCATGGAGCCTTAGCCATCAAACCACCAGGGAAGTCCCCTGTGTCTTGTTTCCCCAAAGACATCCTTGGTCCCTACAGTCCCACGTGAGTCCATCTGCCCCTCCACAGTCTCAGTGTTCTTTTTCTTGGGACACACTTTGGAGGTCAGTATCCTTCTCCTCACTGAGAGGGGAAAGAGAAATGCAGAGAGGTGTCTGGCATGGCTTCTGCCACACAGCCCTGTCTTTACCCCTCAGTCCCTCCTCTAAAATTCGCTGGGGTTACCAGCCCATCCCGCCCCTGTCGGAGCCAAGGCGTTCCCTTAACCTTGGAGCACCAGTCAGCTGTACCTGTGCCTGCTCTCTTCAAAGGGCGTGTTTCTAGTCGAAAGGGACGGTGCCTCTGTGGACATCTGCTGGACCACGTGTCCCAAGCCAGAGGCCAGTGGCAGAGCACAGCCCAGATCTCCTGGGATCCCACCCAGGGCTCTCCATACAGTGTCAGGGGACGCTCAACTTTAAGGGATCCAATATGTTGTTTTCTTCTTTTGTGTGCCGTTTCCCAAGGACTCTCTATTCCTTATCAGTTCCTGGGAAACAGGAACGAGCAGAGCTGCACGCAGTTCTCAGGACTGAGATCATGGGACAGAGCACCTGCTTGGATCCCCTTCAGTGACTCCCTTCAGTGACTCCCTTCAGTGACTCTTCAGTGACCTTTTAGGACTATTCATTTTTTGCAATTGGTGGAATTTCATTCTTTTTAATGGCTGAGTAATCATTTTACTGAAGATATATAAGCATGCATTTCTGCAAATAAAGGACCCTTGTTTCACTCGAGACTTGGGATCCTGCATCCTTCTTCTCGTTGACTCCAGTCCCCAGGTCCCGGTCTACGAAGACCGTGACACTACAGTATCCCACACCACCCTCCTCCAGGTCACTCACTCCCTCAGCACGTCCTGTGGCATGAGTGGCCTTCAGTCCCCTCCGCATTTCACCCCCAACTCTGCACCCTGCCACGGCAGCTACATTAAGTAGCATTCACAAGATCTGATTTGGGGAGGATGACCAAGACTTAGGCAGAGGGTGAGGAATTCATATTGATCACTGGGCTTGGGAAAGAGCAAGAACATAAAATTAAAGGTCTTTGCCAGGAGAACAGGAGGAGGGGAGGGTAATATATGTGTAGGGGGCAGCAGCCCAGGACAACAGTCCAGAGAGAAGGTGTGAGACATGGAAATCTATGGGTAAGGGATAGACAGGACTCTAATCCCAAATACAAACAGGGGTCAAGAGTCTCAACCTCTGCTGTTTTTTAAAAATATTTATTTTTACTTTATTGAATTATTTGGTTGCACCAGGTCTTAGCTGCCGTACACGAGATCTTTGATCTTCATTGAAGGATGCCAACTCTCTAGTTGCAGCTTGCAAACTCTTAGTTGCAGCACATGGGATCTAAGTTCCCTGACCAGGGATCCAACCTGGGTGCCTGCACTGGGAACATGGAGTCTTAGCCACTGGATCACCAGGGAAGTATCCAGACCTACGCTATTAATCCAACTGAGTTGCCATCTCTATGGGGCAGGCACCAGAGGCCCAGAGCAACTGGCATCAGGGAGATGATGGAAAGGTCACCAGGCTCAAATGAGACCCAGAGTAGGATTGCACTGGGGTGCTTCATAGCTCCCTGTGCAGGACAGTCGGTAGATTAACATCGGGTGGGTGAGTCGCTTAGTGAACTCATTGGCCAGGGTGTAAGGAGGGTATGAAAGCAGAAGAATTGGTAGGAATAATAGGAATAATACCACATTCATGCAGAGTTCTTGGTGCCTGAAATTTCCCATTCAGGAGTCACAGCTTCATTTAGATTAAAAGGAATCTCTCACTCTTCTTATTGAAGTGTAAATGTTATGTGTGTTGGTGGGGAATGGGTTAGGCGTGAATAACAACGTACCAACACCGCATTGTAAGGAGGTCTTTTAGACTCACTTTCTTCTCCAAACGCAGTTGTGGAAAGCAGGTGGCATGGAGGGGGTCACCTAGAAGGGAAGGAAAGGCAAGAAAGCAGGTTTTGCCAGAGTTACCCAGTGAAAGACTACACAGCTCCTCCAGAGTGGAGTCACCCGGTTTGACTTTATTGCCAGACAATCTTCCCTCTGGGAGCATGGCCCTTGAGATGCCCGCCCTTTGATCCCCTGGGAATAGATGAGCCTGGGGAGGAGGAAGTTTCCGCTGGGGCTGAGAAGAAGCAATGCTCAGGACAGGGGCCCCCAGGGGCCATCAGCTCAGGCTGGGGCCAGGCCGCCCCTTCCTTCTCAGTCTCATTCTGTCTCTCTTGAGTTTCTTCATTCTCAGCACTTTGCCTCTTGTCTGGACTCGGATGAACCAGAAGCCCACGGCCAGAGTTCCAAAAAGCAAGAGGATGAGCAGTCCCTTGGCCAGAAGACAGAAGGAAGTGGAGGCCTTCTCCAAAGGGTAGCCAGGATCTGGGGCAGAGAAGGCAAGGAGAGAGGGGCTTACCAGAGGGAAGGTCTGGATTTAGGGGAAGACACCCACCCCAAATTCCACCGAGGAGGTCTCAGGTTCACTGTCAGCTGATTCCTTGGCAAGTATCTCAGAGATGTATATTCTTTTCACAGAATCTCAGAGGTTGTGATCTGGGGAGTAATCTCAACCTAGAAGGGACTAGAAGGGACCTTCCCAGCTTCCAAGCTGTGAGCACAAGGAAAAGGGAAGCCCCTCCCCAATCCAGGGGTCAAGTCTGTACGGGAGGGGTTAGGTTCTAGACTCCACGTTCTCTCCTGAGGAGAAGGGTGTGGTCACCCTGAGACCCTGCAGTGACTCAGGGACTGTCTCTGGGACCCTGGTACCTGCACAGAAGGACCCAGCTTGGATGGGACGGGAAGTGATGTTGCTGACAGGGTTGCTGGCCCTGCAGGTGTAAGAGACAGCCTTGTCCCCAGGCCTCCAGAATGCTCTGAGGATGGCGCCTTCATGGGCTGTGTCAGCGCCATCTTCCCAGGATATCCAGGTGTAGGTCACGTCCAGGCCCGCATTCTCTACAGAGCATATCAGGGATATATTACAGGCACCTTCTTCCCCAGGGATCTCAAACTTCACTGTCATGTGAGGCTGTGACAGGCGTTCTAGATGAAGGAGAAACACAAAGGCCCTCTAAGTAATCAGGGACTGGCTCTGTTTTCCTAAATTCTTTGACACTGGGGTACTGATGCTGCCCACTGAGACCTGCTTCACCTAAACGAGGAAGGAGCCAAACTAACAGCACCCAGCCACCATCCAACCTGTGGTTCCCAGGGCAGCTGCCAAGATGACGGAGCTGCTGTTGGCATCTTCTACCTCTGCTTTACGCCTTGCCTTCTCTCTCTTACCTTTGCACCCCACCTTCCTTCAAACTCTCCTGCCTCTTTGATCCTAGAAAATATTATCACCCTCCTGAGGGCACTTTTAATTAGTGTATGCACGATTCAAGGTAGAATATCAGTCAATGTCACAAGCATTAAGAGGGAATTTGGGTTCAGGTAGACAGGAGACCCTGATTAGTAGCCCTCAAATCAAAGAGGAGGATAAAAGGCTTAGGAATGGAGGTGGCAGGACTTCCCTGGTGGTCCAGTGGTTAAGAATCCACCTTCCAGTGCCGGGGACTTGAGTTTGATCCCTGATTGGGGAAGTAAGATCCCACATGACACGTGGCAACTAAGCCAGGGCACCACAGCTCCTGAGCCTGTGTTTTAGAGCCCCTGTTCTGCAACAGGAGAAGCCCCTGCTCACCGCCGTGAAGACCCAGTACAGCCAATAAAAACATATATATATATATATGGAGGTGGCATTCATGCCCAGGACGCAAAATCTCATAGGAACAGAAAGGCTTCCTAAGAGGTCTGTAGGGAAAGCCCCTGACTCCTTTCACAACAATCCACAGACACTGCTCAGAGCCCAGGGCCTTGCTACTCCAGGTCACTTTACCTGCAGGTGAGGTCAGACACACTGGAGACAGAATGCTTTCCAGTCCCAGGCCCTCAAGCCGAAACCCCGAGTCCTAAGACCCTTAGGCCTTTGTGTAGGAATCTCAGGAGAGTCAGAAAAGGCAGCGCTATTGTTCCCAATAAACTCACGATAGACGCGCAGATTGTACTGCTGCATGGTGGAGACCTGGGACGTTCTCAGGTTGACTTGAGCTTGGTAAGATCCTGAGTCCTCCCAGCTCAGATTTTGGATGTGGAGGGAGTAGGTGGGCTCCAGGAAGCTTACTCGGCCGTCATAGCGAGGGTCGGTCACCATGATGGTAGCCGGATGTCCCTCTTTCTCTGGCACCACAGTGGCAAGCCTTTGGTGAGAGGACCAGATGATGTTCTCAACCTCCTCATCAAATGGCATTTCCAGGGGCAGGCTGATGGACTCGTGAAGGATCCCAACCACTTCCTCAGGATCCACACCATCTCCAGAGTACCCTTCAGCTGCAGATAAAGAAAGAAAAGATTAGGACTTCCTTGGTGGTCCAGCGGTTAAGGATCTGCCTTGCAATGCGGGGGATGCAGGTTCAATCCCTGGTCAGGGAACTGAGATCCCACATGCTGGGGAACAACTAAGCCTGAGCACCACAACTACGGAGCCCATACGCCACAACGAGAGATAATTCGTGCACCTCGACAAAAGATCTGCATGACTCGCAATGAAGATCCCATGTGCTGCAACTAAGACCCCATACAGCCAAGTAAGTAAATAAATAAATAAAACTTCAGAAAGATGGAAACAACACAAGTGGTGTCTCTGGGCTGCTGAGACTGGCGGTGGGGCGTGGTCTCAGTCTCAGTTGAGTAGTTTCTGTGACTCACAATCAATCTCATCCTCCAACTGCCTCTTCTGGCTCTAGCTCTTCGCTGCACCTGACTCGAGCACCTACCAGGGTTGGGTTTCCATCTGTACCTCACCCTCCAAGTTCTCTCTTCTCCATTTGCTGTCCTTGGGGTTGCTCCCCTTCTGTATCCACAGGTATCCTTATCTCTTTTTACTGCACTAAAGTCACACCCTAGTCCTCTTTACTCCAGAGGAGCTGAAGGACTCAGTCCCAAAGGCAGCGACTTGCTAGCCCAAGGCCCAGCAGAACAGGAGCACAGAGAGGAAATGAGATACTCCTGTTCTGAAGCTGGCAGTCTGTCTCACCTTCCTGGGACAGCACGAGGAGGAGCAGCCACAGAAGTGCTCGCATGCCAGTAGCCTGTGTCCTGGGAGTGTGACCTGGTCAGCCCTGGAGGCTCTAAGGAAGACAAGCTGACAAGATGCTGCTGGCAGCAGACTGACAGTCCTGGGGAGAGGGAAGTGGTTCCCCCAGCTAGCTGTCCTCTAACTTCCCCATCTCACCAAGCCCCTCCCTGTCCATCTTGGGAAGACATCTCTCCAGCCTGATTGGCAAGGTGGTTTACCCACTGCCTCATGTTTCCTGTCCATAGTACTCAACTGAAATCTCACTTCCTAAATGAACCCTTCCTAGATGCCTGCCCCCTGTATTCCCAGGCTTCCCAGACTACCACCTCCCCCAAGCTCTTCAAACACTTTCTATCCACCCTGTGATTTGGCTCTCAGGATACTCTGCCTCAGATCTCCCTTGGCAGTTCCTATGTTGCTGTGATCATTTGATCTTATAAACATCTTTATCTCCCCAGGCAGACTCCATATTTTGGGACATCTCTCTATGTCCTACTGATGCTGGTTCCCATGCTAGACACATTTAGCGCCCAACTGATATTTTTGGCATGTATGAATGAAGGAAGTTTTTCTATTTCAAGTTAGCTAGGTTCCCATTTGAGAGACTATTCATAGGAAGAGAAATTTTGACTTCTTCCCCCAACCCCAAGTTCCATGGGGTTGCAAAGGGTCAAACACGACTGAGTGACTAACACTCGGTTTAGACCAGAAAGCCTATCTATGTTGTCAATATTATCAAAAAATATTAAATCATTCTGTGAGAATATGAAATGAACTAAGCTCTAGGAAATCTGACAATCAGAGCTGTCCAGGACACAATGGGTAGCCTTTGAAAGTACTTTCTGTCCTTCGTATTCAAACTAAGACTGGACAATCTTGGATTGTTGAATATTCTACAGCATGTCTGGCATCCATGGGTGCTCAGATGGGATAATCTTTAAGTTTCTTCTAGTACTCAATTCTATGAGTCTTGCTGTAATCAGGAGCAAGAGTGATGCCCTTAAGATGAAGGGCACAATTAGAGGCAGATATGTGCCAATATCCCATACTTTAGATGATCAGATTTGACACTCAGTTAGGTATTTATTGAATAGCTTCCTTGGCCCAGGCACTGTCCTAAGTGCTGGGTGATTAGCAGTGACCAAGAATTTTAGATCATGGCTTTATGGATAGCAGAGGCCAACAACTGACCACAGCCAAGTAACCGCAAGTTTGATGAGTCTTACCAAAGGGAAACTGGGGGGACCTGTGACAGAGGGATTTACCAAAGCTGAAGTCAGGAGGGTTGGGGAAAAGCTTTCGAGGAGAAATGATTTTTAAGCTAAGACCTCAAGGATGAGTAAGATATGCTAAGGGAAGACAAGAATGAAGCAGACAGTTCTTAAAGTTCAATTTATATAATTATCAAATCTTGGGGGTTGGGGTTTTTTGAAAATGTAGATCAGGTCTCAGTCTGAGTATGAAAACTTTTTTAACATAATCTCATTTAAAAATAGGTTCGATGCAGGATACAGGAAGCTTGGGGCTGGTGCACTGGGATGACCCAGAGGGATGGTATGGGGAGGGAGGGGGGAGGGGGGTTCAGGATGGGGAACACGTGTACACCCATGGCAGATGCATGTTGATGTATGGCAAAACCAATACAATATTTTAAAGTAAAAAAAAATAATAATAATAAATAAATAAATAAAAAGGGGAAAAAATAAAATAAAAAAATAAAAATAGTATTAAAGCAAAGAAGAAAAAAAATTCAGTTGAAAAGATGAGCATAAGTTAGGTTCTCTGAGAAGCAGATGATGGAGTTAGGAGTAAAAGAGGTTTAATCTGTGTGGGCGAGGGAGGGTGAGGGGAACATAAAAGATAAAAGTGGAAGGGAGCAGAAATGAGCAAGGAGAGCCTGGGACTGTGATGCTGAGCAGACAGTCTCACTAACTCAGCAGCGAGCCCTGGCGTGGAGCTCCCACATTCTCACCATGCACGGCCATTGGCTGGGGCTGCCCAGGAAGTGCATGGGTCTCTCGTGGGTCCTGCACGTGCTGCAGCTGGTGGCTGCCAGCTGACTGCACCCCTTGAAGCTGAAGACGAGTTCTCTCTTCAAAAGAGATTCAGGGGCACCTTCAGGGCCACTGCAGTGAATATGCTGATCAGACAAAAGGTGACTATGGGCAGATTGATTAAACACCTGTCTCCATAAATGGTACATTATACTTATTGAGCAGAGAGAAATAATTTCCATCACTTCCTCCCGCCCCCAACCCACCCTCACTAAGCCCTCCAAGTTCAGTGTGGAGAAAGCCCTTCTCCAAGTATGATTTTCAAGTGCCCCGGAAGTCTGATTTTTCATTCTGGCTCATGGATTGCGACCCAAATGCGGCTCCATTTCCATCTCTCACTGCCTCTTCACTCTTACTCAGTGGGGTGATCTTCCCCTGTGACAGATGAGAACCTCGGCTTTGGTTTTCTGCTCTCAGTTCAGAAATGAGAACTTCTTTCCCATGTAATATACAAAATTCTAAACTTACCTAGAATTGAGCAGTCTCGCCTTGCCCTGGCTTATGTCTGTTTCAGGCTAAAAGCTTACACAGGAGAGTGGGAGAAGCCCTGCTCTCTGCTCAGCTTCACTCTCCCTCTGCTTTCTTCAACTTGCCCCCACCCCAATTCATGTTCCCCATCTCCAGGAGGGTGGGCAGGGAGGGGAGAGGGTGGAATCGTTCTCACCCAGCTGAGTGTCTTTGCGCTCTGTGAGTCTGGCAGATGGTTAAGAAGGACTCCATTGAGGATCAGTTTTGTGGGTTTTTACACGTTTCTGCTGGTTCCTTCTCTCTATTCTTGACCCAGGAAGGATGCGTCTCTATTCTGAGTCATCCTTTGAAAGTCTTTCCTCAGCCCCTGGACATCTGGTTGTACATCTCATCTCCACCCGTCGCCCCTTCAACTGTCCCTATTGTATGGCACTCAGGCCTACCAAGCAGCAGGCTGTGTCTCACAGGTGGTCCTCAGTTGCCCACCAAAACATTCCTAGCTTTGACAGATTCTGAGATCTATAGCATAGCACCACCTTCCTGGCTGCCTCATGGGAGTCCCATCTTACTCCACAGTTGGTTTTAATTCTCCAAAGCCTGATTGACACTCCGGTCCCCTTGGACTCTCACCTGCAGGCATGCATGTCAAAGCTCACAGTGTCCTTTTCCTGAAGACCCCTCCTTTGGCTGCTGGTCAGACATAACATCGTTTATCCTTTGGGGGATAAGGTGGGATGTGTGTGTGCTCAGCCACTCAGTTGTGTCTGATTCTTTGCAACCCATGGACAGTAAGCCACCAGGTTCCTCTGTCCATGGGATTATCCCAGCAAGAACACTGGAGTGAGTTGCCATTTCCTCCACCAGAGAATATTTCCCACCCAGGGATCAAACCCGTGTCTCCTGCAGCTCCTAAACTGGCAGGTGGATTCTTTACTGCTGAGAAGCCCATGAGACGGGGAATGACAATGAAAAGTTCTTTCTAAAGAAATCTCTTTCTGGCACTCCCCGGCAGTCCAGTAATTAGGACTCTGCATTTCCAATGCAGAGGGCAGAGGTTCCATCCCTGGTTAGGGATCTAAGATCCCACCAGCCATGTGGTGCAGACAATAATAATAATAAAATAGAAAAAAAGGAAACCTCTTTCTGAGCTCCCTCTCTCCATAGATGAGGGAGATTCCGAGAGTGATGACTCAGGTTCTCCTTCATTCTGGTTGTAAATTTCACAGAGGGAGGTCCCCCGTGTTGCCTTTCATCTCTCCATTCCTGTCCCAGGGACACTTCAGTGAACCACGGCAGGGAGAGTTCCAGCTAACACAGAGGATCCCCTTACCACAGTCTTTGACCCAGCTGATTTCTGCAGCACAGCGGTGGACAGTTCCAGGACTGTGACCTCCACCCTGAAGTTTGTACCTTTGCTTTTCTGTTTCAGGGTTTTCTCTGCAGCAGTGGAATTGCATCAGCCCAGGTACAATGCAGCCAAGAAGTGCAGGGGAGTGCACAGACCCCAGAGGTAACCCCTGGAGTCAGTGGAACACTGAGTTGACGGATAAATGCCCCAGCCTCTCTGCCCTTCCTCCCTGCCCGTTCTTTATTCCCTGCCCAGGGATAATCCTGAGGCTTGTTCTTCAGGGTTTTTCAGCCCACAGCAATAACCAACCACGAACACAACTTTTATGGGCTTTTCTCCCTTCTCCATCTCATGCTCCTCATTCTTTCATATTGGCTTCCTGGATGGTCTCCCAGAAAGACTACCTCCACCCAAGTTCTTGCCAAAGGTCCCGTTTTGGTTGAACCTAGGTTGTTGTACTATTATATATGATAAAGTAGTTGAGCCATTCAAACTTAGATCCACTGTCTCCTCTGCCTGGGTCTTTAGAGGAAATAAGTTAATGAGATATAAGCCTCCCATTCCAATTCTCTTGATGTAACAGCCTTGGGAAACCATGGGCTGGTGAAAAGCTGGTCCTGCTCTGATGAAAGGATGGGGAGATAATAAAGGGTCAAACCTTTGATCAGGCTTTGTCTTAGCTTCTCATCAGATCTGGAAAGACTAGGACCCACACAGCAGAGCCATTAGCTGTGTGGGTAATGGCTGTGTGGGTAATTAGCTGTATGGGTAAGTTTCCTCTCACAGCAAAGCACATTGAGACCTACATGTGTCTTCCATTCCATCAAGGGAGCTGCCTGTATGCTTGATACAATACTTACCTTTTAAAATTTGTTGTTGTTGCTGTTCAGTCACTAAGTCATGTCTGACTCTTTGCAACCCCATGAACTGCAGCACTCCAGGCTTCCCTGTCCTTCACTGTCTCCCAGAGTTTGCTCAGACTCACGTCCATTGAGTCAGTGATGGTTTAAAATGTCAGGGTTAAAAGAGTGATTATTCAATTGAAGGTGGCTGGAGAGAACTGCAACAGTTCGAAAATTGTTGAAGGGCAGCCAGAGGAGCCATTGTGACGCAGAGGAGAAAGGAGTGTCCCTTGTGAGGGACCAGCCTGGGCAGGATCCCTGGGGTGGGAGAGAGCAGAGTACACTGAGCGTCCTGACCAGGTGGGGCCAAGGGGGAGGTGGCGAAGAGCAGAGAGGGGGCTCCGGAGGCACCCTGGAGACAGCTCACCTTAGAGCTTCAGAGACCTGCTCAAGAGCTTAGAAATCATAGTCTCTTAAAAAGCTTACTTTGACAGGCAGGAGAAATAAAGGCTAGAGGTGAAGAGAAAAGGGGGTAGAGGGAAACTTTATTGCTGTCGTTGACTTGCAGTGTTGTGTTATTTTCTGCTGTACAGCAAAGTGATTCAGTTATACCTATACATGCATTCTTTTTCATATTCTTTTCCATTATGGTTCACCAAGGATATTGAGTGTTTCCTGTGCTGTACAGTAGGACCTTGGTGTTTATGCTATTGACTTTTCTTTTTTTTAATGGGGGAGATATGAACATATTTAAATGCTGAGAAGAGAAGAAAGTGGGGAGTGGAGCTGCAGAAAAGAAAGGAGATGGTCAGTGGAGCTAGGCTGCCCCCATCGTCCCCAGAATATCAGAATATCAGAATCCCAGGGAACTGGGATTCAGGACCCAGAAAAAAGAACCAGCCTTAGACTGCAAAATGGTCCTTCTTTACACAAGAAAAGATGATCAGAGACGCAGGCAGATTTGTCTGTGGCAAGGAGTGAAGGGGAGTCCTGTCTGGTGGTTTCAATTTTCTCTGTAAAGTGAAGGTGTCAACTAAAAAAGATGTACCACGTGAGAGTTGAGAGTTAAGTTTCACTTGGGGGCAAAATGAGTGCTGAGGGCTTCCCAGGTGGCACCAGTCATAAAGAGCCTGCCTGCCAATGCAGGAGACATGAGAAGCAGGTTCAATCCCTGGGTTGGAAAGATCCCCTGGAGGAGGGCACAGCAACCCAGTATTCTTGCCTGGAGAATCCCATGGACAGAGGAGCCTGGCAGTTTACAGTCCATAGGGTCGAAAAGAGTCACACAACTGAAGCAACTTAGCACGCACCCATGAGGGCTGTAGCCCGGGAAACAACACCTCAGATTGCTCCGAGAAACCCTCCAAAGAGGTACTGGGGGAAGGTCAATATACAAGATTTTGGTGAAGGGGGAGTTCAGTGCAATCAAGCACTCATTTTACAAAAGGTTTTCTGCTAGTCACAAGGAGCTGATGTCATCATGATGGGATTTAGTGCTTTTCTACCTATAAGGAGATGCATGAAATCAGTTCCTGAAAACATCCGTCTAAAGGCCTGGTCCACCAGTCTCCCTGGAGCACAGAGTGCCTCGTTCCCCACTGTGAACTCCCTTCGGGGAGTGTCGAAGTTCAGCAGCTGTAGCAGCACGAGGGTCAGTCTCCGCAGAGGTAAATGCCCTTAGCCAGCACCAGTTCGTGGTTGACAGAGGCCAAGTTCTCTGCTGAAACTGAAGGCTGAAGTGTCTGTGTCAAGGGCAGGACAAAGTTTGAAACAGATGCAGTGACTCTGTGTCCAGGCTTCTTGGGACAGCCCGAGTTTAAGTCTGCTGTCCTGGGCTAATTATTAATTGTGTCCCTTTTCACTCTTAGAAAGTATCCTGGTTTGTAGGGTAAATTATGTGATTACTCCAAAACAGGAGCAAAACCTTAAAAAAAGAATCATAGTCAAATAGCTAACCTTTAAGAGCTCAAGGCCACCCTTAGCTTTTCTGGTCACCACGTGTCCCTGAAGTTCTAGGGGAAGGTAGTGGGGTGGGCAGGGCGAAATGAGAACACATCTGGAACCAAGCTGCTTGTGCTGGAAACTTCATCTGCAGAATGGGATCCACACAACATCTGTTTGTGGGGCAGTTGTGAAAATGAGGTGAGATGATGCCTGGAAAGCCCTTAGCACAGACGGGCACACAGCAAGAGCTCAAAGAATGTGCGTTGCAGTTATGACTAAAGTTTAAGTGTTGAGAAGGTGGACTTGGGAATTGTGAAGAACTGCAGCCTCTTTGTACTGGGCCAGGGTCTGTGTCTATTGAAGAGAATACTACGGAGGAAGTTTCTAGCATAAGACACGTGAATAGACTTTTCCCCAGCAGCGTAAATCAGCCCCTGGTCTGAGGACACAGAGGGCGTTGCTGCCGGCAGGTTCAGCCCAGCTTGGTGTTTTCCATACCCCTTCCTGCGCATCATGTACAGAGAATCGCAGCATGCTGGGCTGAGTCCCTTGAACTCCAAATCCCTGAGTGGTTCCTAGGTACACACACCCTTCCCTCAACTTGCCTTTTCAGCACCATGCGTCTGCCTTTCTTAAAATCGACTCCCTGCCATATGTTCTGCTTCCCCTCATGCTTATCATTCTCAACGTGTAGGTTTTGCATCTTCTGCATCAGAATCATGCAGAGGGCTGTTTACAATGCGGATGCCTCGGGCCCCCACTCCAGATCCAGGGACTCAGGGTGGGGTCGGGAGGGAGTGATGGCTGCAAACCCACCTGCCCTTTCAGGTCCTCAGGGGATTCTGCTGTGTGCTACAGTCTGAGAATGCCCCACGCTGCCTGCTCTTCTGTTTCACTGAAACAGAGAGGAAGTTCCCCAGCCAGAGCTGCCTTTGTCTCCAATTACAAAAGGTTTCTTTCCCCCTGAGTAGAGCCATGAAATGCTGCTCTCTGGGGCTGGGCTGCCTAGAACATGAGACAACTCTGGGGGCTTGGGACCTGTCCTCCCGGAAGTCTCCCTGGGAATTGGGAAGCCCTGTGTCCAGGACGGAAAAGGAAAGCAGGCCCAGGCCAGAGCTTCAACCCAAGACGTCCACCTACATTTAGTCCTTGACATGTGGGCGTGCTGATGCAGAACTTGCTTGAAAACAGGAAAGAAAAAAGTTCACAATCTACTAATCTTGTCCAACTTGTTATTTAAAAAACAAACAGAATGAGTGGTGGAGGAACTTCTGCAAGGCCACATGATTGAGGCTGAGACCCAGGTCTCCTGGAGCCTTGGGGGCAGGACTTTACCTGACGAAACTAATTTTGGATGTAACAGAACTCTGTCTGTGATGTCCCAACACAGAAAACCCTCAGTGAATGTTAGTATTGCTGCTGTCATTATTAATTTGTATTTGTATTCATTTGTTGTTGTTAACTTGTATTTGAGACTGGAGGCGCTCAAAGAGAGCCCGAGGGGAACAGAGGGGGATGCCCTGAGCGATGCCAGCTGCACGCCCAGGCAGCTCTGCACAGAATGAGTTATACTCTTCTCAGCAAATTCAGCACTGATCAGGGGCCGGCTCTGCAGACCGCCAGTTCATCGATGTGCCAGGGATGATCAGAATCTGGGAGGCTGCCTCATCTTATCAGGACAGTCATCAACTGATATATAAAATCAGCCACTCATCCTACAAATATTTAGGAATTTCCAACAAAGTACCAGGCACTAGATGTGCACCACAGCAGTGAGCAGGAAACATGGAGTTCACATCCCAGTTTCGGGTGGGCTGCAGGGAGATATGCAGTGCACAGCACACGAATACACAACAACGTCAAGGGATAAAGTACTGCAAGGGAAAGCAAAACAGGACGAAGCGACACAGAAGGAGCCCCCAGGGGTTGGGGAAGGCAAGAAATATACCTCATTGAAGGGGTTCTGATCAAGTATATCAGTTTCAGTTGCACTGCCCTGACATTTCTTCCCTGTACAAGGTCAGTCTGAGGAGCTGTGAGCAGGAGGCAGCCCCAGGGAGCAAGGTGTTAGAAGACAAGAGATGGTGGTCCCTGGTGGTCCAGTGGTTAAGACCCCCTGCTCCTAATGCAGGGGGCCCAAGTTTGATCCTTGAGTCAGGGAACTAGATCTCATATGCCACAATGAAAGATCCTGTGTGCCACATCTAAGATCCAGAACAGCCAAATTAATTAATCAATTGATTTTTTTTTTTTTTAAAGAACACAGCAAAAAGAAAAGAATATAGGAGATGAGCCATGATGCAAGAATTTGATGACAAATGTCCATCACTCACGTGAAGGACTAAGGTTAGTTAGGGGAAGCTGGATGAAGGCTATACAAGCACTCTGTAAATCTGTAAGTCTAAAAGGATACCTCAAAATAAAAAGTTTTTTTAAAACCTAAAAATAAAATGTTTGGTGACAGCCTGTTGCATCCATTTCTGTAGTGAGCTCCTCCTCCACTGCTGTCCAGCTGACATTTTCTAAGCAAAACTCAGGTGGTCCTGTCAGGGCTTACTTTCAAGACTCTCCTTGCAGTGAGTCACAAGGAGAGTCCTCCATACCACATTTTTCTTAGAAAAATGCATCTCATTTTTTTAAGAAGGTAAATACTTTCATTTGATCATTTGTTTCTTTGGATTTGCACATCTCATCTCTGATCCACTAAGCAGTGACTTAGTGACAACACTTTTGAAACTCAGAAAGCAGTCTCATTTTCTCCTTTTCTGTGGCTACCAACACCACCTCCCACCACATACACATTAGATACTTTTTCTTTTTACATTTTTATTTATTTATTTTTGGCTGTGCAGGGTCTTTCTCTGCTGTGGCTCGGGCTTTCTCTCATTGTGGCGAGCGGGAGTGCAAGGGCTGCTCACTGTGGTGGCTCCTCTTGTTGCACAGCACGGGCTCTCGGGCACTTGAGCTTCTGTAGTTGTGGCACATAGGCTTCGTTGCCCATTGGCATGTGGAATCTTCCCTGACCTGGGATCAAACCCGTGTCCCCTGCATTGACAGGCAGATTCTTAACCACTAGAACACCAGGAAAGCCAAGATGTTTTTCTTGATGAAGGCTGCAGGTCTTCCTTTATCAGATAGAAAATACTTTCAACAGGAAAACCTCCGTTTCCCTATCAAATTCCCTCAAAGAGTTTCTCTCTTATAACTGTTTCTTGACACCCCACAGTCAAATCCCCTGTCAGGGTTCAATCTTTCTTCCCAGGGGAGAGAGGGGCTGTCTGAAGTCTTGACCTCACAGCACTGAAGGTGGCTTGAATTTCAGCCACGGGATTGCGCCACAGGATCTCTGTGATCTGAGAGCTTTCCTTCCTCTGAGGGGAGAACAGCCTGGTGACGGAACACCAAGAATGGAGACATTTTCTCCCAACCTGTGGAAATGGCTAAGGAGTTGGGGAAGGCCTCGGGGATCCCCTCAATGCGCGAGAAGAGGAAATAGTGACAGAGAAAGGGAACTAGAGAATTAGGAGTAGGCACTGCTAGCAGCTGCTCTGCGGGTGGGGGAAGAAGCAGTGGAGAGGAGAATTGTCCTGGACTGATGGTTCCGACACTGGGATAGCCAGACTGGTGGCTCCCAGTGCAGTGACAAGGAGTACTGCCCCTAACTCTTTGCTTTTCTAAAGCTCATCTGATCAGGTGTTCCCTAACAGCTATGCAATCCAGCCCTTCCTTTAGAACAGTGGTTTGTGAACTTTAGAAATATACACACAACCCCTTCCTCAGAGGAAATATTCCGAGAAACCCAATACAGGAAACAGGTAAAGGTGCACTGCTCTGGTGGAAGTTGGAGGATGGAGCCTGTCTCACTTTAAACCCCAAGGCCACTCCTTGGAGCCCTGAGGGTTCTGTGGAGTTCCTCTGCTCAGGGGTGGCAGACGGGCAAATAAATGGGACAGAGTGAGCAGGTGGAATAGCCATTCCCTTCTTCAGGGTGTCTTCCTGACTCAGGGATTGAATCCCAGTCTCCTGCATTACAGGCAGATTCTTTACCATCTGAGCCACCGGGGAAGCCCTCAGAACTTCTAACACAGTTCAAACAGAATGGTTGGAATTTCACCTACTTACTTACCTATTGGACGAAAGACTTTCCTTTTTAAAAAAAGTGTCTGCTACTCAAAATCCTTTAAAATAGTGTTTATCACCCAACTTGGAGCCTTGAAAACACAAAAGGATACCTTATGCTCCTATAAATAGGCATGATTTGCTTTGACAAAGGTCCTCAAAGTTGGGCTAAAGGGATTTTGTCCCCACTGAGAATTACTAACCCCAGTTAAATGGGATGATCAGAAAACTGAACACCAAGCCACATTATATATGAACCCACTGCAGGCCAGTAGCCTGTGTGGACATTTGTTATAAAGTAGGAATATTCAGTGGGGCTATGGCAAATGGGGCTTGTTGATTAGTTGCTCAGTTGTATCTGACTCTTTTGCAACCCTATGGACTGTAGCCATCCAGGCTCCTTTGTCCACGAGATTTCCCAGGCCAAGAATACTGGAGTAGATTGCCCTTTCCTTCTCCAGGGAATCTTCCCCACCCAGGGATCAAACCCAAGTCTGCACTGCAGGCAGATTCTTTACTGCTGAGCCACTGGGGAAGCCCTGGAATACGGGGCTATCTGTTGCTAAAGACACTGCTCACTATTAGCACACGGTGTCATCTTGAGAAAAATGTCTCCCAGTGTCGGGAATGGCAGGGCCCAGGGCCGTTTCCCTGAATGGTCTTGTAACCATAGAGCTGACCTCACTATCCGCTTGGAGTTGCTGCTATGAGAGTAGAGAGACACTTGGGTGGCCTCTCATGGCCAGGATAGAATATAAAGCATGCAATTTGGATACCGTCTTTGTTCCTGGCACCAGCTTATCTTCCTACCCTGCTTTCTTCTAATCTCATTCTCCTAATTGATTAATGTCTCATCTTGCCACGTTGAATGCATTTTGTAAAACATGTGTGAGAGTTTAGTCAAGCATACAGTTAGAGAGAACACAAGACCAAGACCATCCTCCCTTCTCACACCAATTGCAAATTTCAGAGGTTCCCCCAAACCACTCTCAGTTTCACACACTGAGAGCTTTTATGCTGCTGCTAAGTCACTTCAGTCGTGTCCGACTCTGTGCAACCCCATAGATGGCAGCCCACCAGGCTCCCCCGTCCCTGGGATTCTCCAGGCAAGAACACTGGAGTGGGTTGCCATTTCCTTCTCCAATGCATGAAAGTGAAAAGTGAAAGTGAAGTCGCTCAGTCGTGTCTGACTCTTCGTGACCCCATGGACTGCGGCCTACCAGGCTCCTCCATCCATGGGATTTGCCAGGCAAGAGTACTAGAGTGGGGTGCCACTCATAGGTTAAAATCAGCCTAGCAAGGACATGCAGAGGCCCAGGAAAAGTACCAAACATGTCCTCTCCCTGTGGAATCCTAGGACAGTGTTATGCTCTTGGCATCAGTATGTGACATTACTCACAGAGAAGCTCACCCAAACCTTGGTGCCATTTTTCTGGTGTCTTGATGACATACAGCCCTCATGGCTGACCTTTAGTTTCTAGTCCTTACAAAAGTTAGGGGAGAGAAATGATACTGCATGGCCCAAAGCCCTCATCATAGATCACACTGTTAGACGGTCTGGTGGCCAAGGTCCCCATGCAAACAAAGACATGCTTATCAGACCTGATATTCTAAAGGTCCAAAGATTGTTTCCCAGTAGCCAATAGCAAAGGCCGGACATCTCTTTGGGAAAGTTAATTCTTCATGACACAGTGTGTTAAATTCATTTTTTCCAGCAAGGAAAGAAGGAATGAGTCAACCAATCAAATTGAATCGGTCCAAACATGACCAGACTCCTGAGTACAGTCCCCGACTGACAATAATGCCACAGGAACAAATCAAGGTGAGGGTCTCCAGCAGGGACTGGAGCCCACAGCCTGAGCCCTTCCCAGGGCTGGTCATGCTCCTCGTGGTACCCAGGACTGGAAGAGGGAGCCAGGGTTGCTGCTCTACCCTGAGTGAGGGGAGGAGAGACAATGCCCTCTGAGGCCAGAGAAGGCAAGGGAATGCTGATGAGATGGAGGTGGGTTCAGACAGGTGCCATCTTCTCCAGACGGAGCAGACTAAGATAAGCCCATATGCAGTAAAATGTAGGGGTTCTGGCAGCTTTGCAGAACTGTTTGGGAAGGATACCGAATCAAGGTCACAGTTGGCATTGAGAGTCCAGGGTCTCAAAGCCACTCTCACAAGCCTTCAGGCAGCACCTGGGCAAAGCAGCTGCCATTTCTCCCCTGCTACTCTGGGGAGTCCCAGGAAGAGGAGACCTGTGTTTCCTGAAGTACATCCAGGCCATATGGCCACAAGGCCCCCTTTGCTGGGAGACATGCAGACAGTGTGACAGTCCACCCCAGCAGCAAAGGGGAGAAGGCAGCGCAGCCAGTCCTGGGGAGAGGGCATCAGCAGGCCCGGGGAGAAATGGGGCCAAGCTGCGGTTGGGGGCCCTCCCGTGGGTCTCTAGAGCCCATCTGCACCTGGGACTCCAGCTCCTGCCTCTCTTGTCACATCCCTGTGTGCGCTTCAGTTGAACTCTCCACCCTCTGCTCTCCCTCTAACACATGCTGTCTTAGTCAGCTCAGGCTCCCATAACAAAATGCCACAGACTGGGAGGCTTAAAGATCAGAAATGTAATTTCTTAAAGTTCTGCTGGCAAGAAGTCCAAGATCAGGATGCCAGCAAGGTAGCTTCATGCTGAGGCCTCTTCTCTTGACTTGTGGGTGGCTGCCATCTCGGTGTCCAGTACTCTTGCCTGGAAAATCCCATGGATGGAGGAGCCTGGTAGGCTGCAGTCCATGGGATCACGAAGAGTCGGACACAACTGAGCGACTTCCCTTTCACTTTTCGCTTTCATGCACTGGAGAAGGAAATGGCAACCCACTCCAGTGTTCTTGCCTGGAGAATCCCAGGGACGGGGGGGCCTGGTGGGCTGTCGTCTATGGGGGTCGCACAGAGTCGGACACGACTGAAGAGACTTAGCAGCAGCAGCAGCAGCAGCCATCTCAGTGTATCTTCACATGACATTTTCTTTCTGCAAGTCTGGGGAGAAAGAGGGAGGAGGGGAGGGAGAGGGTAAGAAAGGGGAAGAGGAGGGGATGGGAGAGAGGGAGAGGGAGGAGGCTTTCTGGTGTCTCTTCTTACAAAGGCACCAATCACATCATGAGGGCCCCACCCCTATGATCTCATCCAACCCTAATTACCTTCCAAAAACCACATCTCCAAATATCACCATATTGGAGGTTAAGCCTTCAACCTATGAATTTGAAAGTTACACAAACATTCAGTTTATAACACACACTCTATGGCCTATCCACAGGAGACAAGTTGTCTGTGTCTCACACCAAAATCCACATGCCTCAGATTTACTGAGATCTCAGGAAAATGGTTCTCTAGAGGGTCCATAGCATCTGCAACTGTAAGAAGAGGGCCCATCTTACTGCTCATTTTCACGTGACCTGAGGTTCTTCTCCTTCTACACATCTCTCTCGTCCAAGCTCCCCATACTCTGGGCCCAGCATGGGGCTTGGTGAGAGGAACACAGAGGAGTGAAGTCTGACCCTAGTCAGCTTGCTGGGGCTCAGAGCCCAGCTGGGGGACAAGACCTACCATCCACGCGAGTGTCTCAGGCTCACTCGTCTCTCTGGAGACACTGTTCCCAGCCTCGCAGGAGTAGTTCCCAGCATCCTGCTATGACATCACTAGGAAGAGGAAGGAGGTAGCTCCACCATGGGGAGCCGCATGGTTCCACGGGATGTCCCCACTGAGGTGAAATGAGTACAGGATGGGAGGGGAGCCCCTCTGGACCTCACAAAGGAGCTCCGCCTCATTCCCCACAACTAGGCTGGTGGTTCTCAGGGTGAGCAGGGGACGGACGGGACACCGGAGCTGGGGAGCCCACAGTTGGGAAGGACAGTGACTACCCAGGCTCCTCCCTTAGGGACCCCCCCACCCCAGCACTCCCAGGGGCCCCACTGCCCACTGCCCTCTGCCAGGCTTCTGAGTAGTGTCTCTCCCCTCCCCCAGTCATGCCACTCCCTGATCTCCAGCTGAAGGCTCTGTTTCTGCACCCTGCCACCCTCAAGGGCCACCTCATACCAGCAAAGCCTGGAGTCTCCCTCCTTGGCTGCTAGGAGGCAGAGTTATGTTGAGGAGGTAGAATCTAGAAAGCTAAATATGTATACACACACACATATGTGTGTGTATATAACACAGCAAAAGAGTGAAAAACAACTAAATGGTTTATTAATGGAGACCCCAGTTAAACAAGTATGGCCCAGCCATATAGTGAAATACAATGTAGCCATGAGGAAGAGGTAGGTCCCTAAATACCAAATGGAATGAGCCCCAGGATAAAGTCTTAGTGAAAGAAAATTAAAAACAACGTGTGGATCCTTGTGCACAATATACCTCTACTTGTATAGATTTAGATATAAAAAGACATGCATGTACGTATTCACACATCTATAAGTTTGTGTAGGCATATTAGATCTTTAGAATACAGGGGGGTAGACTGGGTAACTCGTGGACTAGGCTTGGGAAAAAACAGTTTTCACAATGTGCTTCTTTGTTCTTTATAAACATTTTCTAATGCTTTTATCACGTTCACATTTTTTAAAGATTTATTTTATTTATTTATAGCTGTGAGGCATACGGGATGTTAGTTCCCAAACCAGGGATTGAACCAGAACCCCCTGCAGTGGAAGTGCAGAGTCTTAACCACTGGACTGCCTAGGAAGTCCCAACTTGTTTTAACAAAAGGCTAAGTAAAACAAAAGATTCTAACCTTTATTTCCGATTTTCCATCCTCCCATAAATCCCTGCCACCTGAATTGCCTGAGCAGAGATCTCCTTCCTGCAGCTGAAGATCCTGGGAGCTGAGTCACTAGATGAATAGGGAGGATGCTGGGAAAGAGGCAAGGAACAGACTGTGAAATTAAGAATCTGGGCAACCCCAGCTTAGGCAGAGCAGGATGAGTAGATGAGCAGACTGACAGCTGATGATAGGCTTGCGTTCTTGCTGGTGGCAGAAGACAGGAGAGACACAAAGCAGAGGTGGGCCTGTGTCCCTGGAGTTACAGGCCGAGGTCCCACGTGAAGCTGGGGGACACGCAAGGTCAGCAGACGCAGTCTTCCCTCAGAGACACAAACAAGGGTTTATTGCCAGAATTTGGTTCTGGCATCTTTCTCTCTTCAGTTATGGGAAACATCCATTGTGTCCTGTCCGCTGAGCTCCCAGCAGAACCACTCACAGCTCCAGCTGGCAGGACTGGGACTTCACTTGGAGAGGCCTGGAGTGAATGGGATAGAGTGGCTGAGAGGGAAAAGCTGAATGTGCCTAGGCACAGATGTTTGTCACTGGGCTCTCAGAGGAGGCGGGGGTTCAAGGCCATTCGCAGAAGGGAAGAGACCCTGAGACCTCCCTGCCTTGACATATGGCACACAAGCACCAGCTCAGCACTGTAGAGCCAGCCTTACCGACTGATCAGAGTCGGTGGCCGTAGAGGCCTCAGTCAGACGGCTTTCCCCTCAGACATTTCCACCCAGGGTTATCAGAAGGGGATGCGAACACCGCCATAAAAACAAAAACAACAGGGATGTGAAGCTAAGGATGCACCAAACTTTCCATCACAGGGCTCTGCAGTGGAGAAAAGTGATGGGCGTTAGACTTGACAATAAGGATTTCCTGACAAAAGAGACTGAACATGGGTGAGTCCTGAAGGATGAGTGAGCCCCCTTACTCCCTCTTCCTACACAGATTTGGAAAGTGCCAGCTCCCACTACTGCACCATCCCTAACTGGTTATGGCTTCCCAGGTGGCGGACTACAGTCCATAGGGTCACAAAGAGTCAGACACAACTAAGCATCTGAGCATGCATGCAACTGTATCCTGAGATGCTTCGTAGGAACATTTCCATACAGCACCTGGTTGTCCTGGCTTTAGGGTCTCCAAGGAGCAAGGGTCTTTCCTGCTCCCCGTCTTTCCTGCTTCAGAAGGAATGAGGCAAGGAAGTCAGACGAGACTTGACAACCAGTCCTCTCAGAAGTGGCAAGCAGGATAAGACTTGAGGTAGCGGTGGAGACTTTAGAAAGGAGAAGTGATTTAGGGTCTGTTATGAGAGTAAATGTGGATCTTCATACAGGACATCAGACCTGATGAGGTGGATCTCAGCAGGCAGAAAGGACTTCTCATCTCTTAGGAGCCTGGTTTCAACTCGAAGGAGATCAATGGATGTTTGTAGTCACCTAGGTGACACATTGGAGAAGGAAATGGCAACCCACTCCAGTGTACTTGCCTGGAGAATCCCAGGGACAGCGGAGCCTGGTGGGCTGCTGTCTCTGGGGTTGCACAGAGTCAGACACGACTGAAGCTACTTAGCAGGTGACAGATGCTAGGATGGCATCCACACAGGCCAGGAACTAAGAAGGGAGGCAGCTAAAAATGCCTAAATTATATCTTACAAGACAGATTCGTGGTACTTTTTAAGTTTCCCTTTTACTTACCCTGAAAAGAAAGTGGAAGTGCTAGTTGCCTGTTGTGTCTGACTCTTTGCCACTCCATGGACTGTAGCCCGCCAGGTTCCTCTGTCCATGGGATTTTGCGGGCAAGAATACTGGAATGGGTAGCCATCACCTTTTCCAGGGGATCTTCCCAATCCAGGGATCGAACCCAGGTCTCCTGCAGTGCAGGTGGATTCTTTACTGTCTAAGCTATCAGGGAAGCCCTTTACTTACCCTGCTGCTGCTGCTGCTGCTAAGTCGCTTCAGTCGTGTCCAACTCTGTGAGACCCCACAGACGGTAGCCCACTAGACTCCCCCGTCCCTGAGATTCTCCAGGCAAGAACACTGGAGTGGGTTGCCATTTACTTACCCTAGTTTCTAGTAAATTCTTGTCTAAAGGTTTCAGCCCAGCTCAGCCATGTGAAGAGGAAGCAGAGCTCTCTAAAACTCAGTGTGGTGGACACCGGGAGTGGTAGTCAAAGACAGGCCCCAAGAGAAGGTGAACCTCAAAAGCAGAGGCTGTGGCCCAGTTGCTCCCCCGCCTGCCCCCCGCCCCGACCTCTGCACCGTAAGATTCTTGTTGCAGACCCAACTTCAGCGATTGTGAAGGTGTAGATCAAGCAGTGACTGGCTCTCTCCTCTTGTAGGAAAGGGAGTTTCTCTTACTCCAATCCATCTTTTTTCCAAGCTGACCCCAGAGAAGACTTCATTTGACTATGTGAAAATACAGATAACTTTTGGTTTTAAGGAATAGAGGATTCACTTATGCTTATTTATCACGAGGCTACTACCTGAGCCTTGAATGTCATTAAATACATCTCATCAATGCTGGCAGTATTGTTTCCTTTTATTAACTTCTGTTTGGTCTTGTTTGGTTTTCCAAGTTTTTGGCTGTTACTTGGTGTGACTGTTAGGTAAAAATCCTTGCAAAATCAATGTGGTAGGAGGAAGCTGTCATATTGGTTACAAATCAGGAGAAGTAGAAGGCTACCTAGGTGGTAAAGTTTGAGTTGTTTTAGAGAACCCTGTCTCTCAGACCCCACCCCCAACATGAAAGTCCACTGATTCCTTTTTTGATTGCCACTACTTTCCTCCAAGTTCTTCTTAATATGCAAATACTGCTAGGAAGATAAGAGGAAACCTCAACATAGCTCTGTTTAAAAACTGTTCTAATATGTTTGTAAATGTTCAGGGGGAAAAAAATGTAAATCTCCTTGGGTAAGCAGGCTTAGATGAAGCTATGAGCTCATTTTGGTAAATGTGCAAGCTTAGGCATTTAAAGCAAAGAGATTTACATCAATCTAAACTTCCAAGGCCAGGAGTTCAGCATCAAAGTATGGTAGCCAAAAAATATTTTATTAACTAGAAGAGACTCTCATGGGACTCTTTATCATGAATGACCTAGAGAAAATAACATAAGGCAATATATTTTCTACCTCAGTTTAACTCAGCAAAGATCTACTTCATTCTACTATATGTAGCACACTATGGTGGGTGTGACTTGGGACACAGGATTGCAGGTAACAGTCCTCTTTCCCAGGCAGTCTACCACGCAAGACAAAATACAAACGGAGACACAAAGCAAAGCGTCAGAGTACTGGGAGAGCTCAGTGAGGGGAGAGAGCCTGCCCAGTTGCAGGATTCAGCTGGTATCAAGAAGGGATTTAGAGGCAGTTATCAGGAAGATAGATTGTATGTGAAAGAGTTGTCATTAAGGAAGACACAGAGATAGGAAATCACAGGAATATTTTAGGCTATATCAGATGGTCAGGTCTGGATGGAACATAGAATAACAGTGGGAAGTTAGCGGAAAATGAAGATGGGAGAGATTAGAAACCTCTGAGCAAGACCGAGGCAAAGGAAGTTTAGGGCCAATTTACAGTAAGTCTTCTGTTCTTTCCCATGTCTACTTTCAAGAGCTCGGCCCTAACCACCCACTGGAACAATAAATCCAGGCACACTTCCAGGACAGGCTTCTGGAGCATCTCTCCACAATGAGCTGAGTCTTTGGTTCTACCCTTAGAAAGACTCACCTCACATAGCTCAGTGTTTGTCCTTTGGCCACTCTTCCCAGCCTCTTCCCATTTACCATATCCCAAACCTTTCCACAAGCCTAGATACCTCTCAGCCTCTTGTCCTTTCAGCCATGACTACCTTTGTCCTCTCTTTATAGTGACTAGTGATAGACATTGCCCATGTGCCAGGCTCTCCTTTGATAGCCAACAGAGTCTCCTGAGGATTAAGTGCTAATTGGAGATCTCAGCCCTATTTAATATGTATACTTCTCACTCTCCAACTCTTATGTCTTTCTCCATCACTGTCTGTGTCCACATCTCCTGGACCCATCTGATTCTCCTTTTTCTTGTCAGATGGCAGAAGTAGGAATCACAGGAAGGAGCAGCAACACATACACCAAAGGACTAGGGCCTCTTAATGTGTGAGAGAGTTGCAAGGATGAGATACCCTCTGTTATGTGCAGAATTGTGCCCACCCTCCCCACTACTCCATTCATAATTGAATTCTTAACCCCTAATATCTCTGGAGAAGGCAATGGCATCCCACTCCAGTACTCTTGCCTGGAAAATCCCATGGATGGAGGAGCCTGGTAGGCTGCAGTCCTTGGGGTCGCTAGGAGTCAGACCCAACTGAGCGACTTCACTCTCACTTTTCACTTTCATACACTGGGGAGGGAAATGGCAACCCACTCCAGTGTTCTTGCATGGAGAATCCCAGGGAGGGGGGAGCCTGGTGGGCTGCCATCTCTGGGGTCGCACAGAGTCGGACACGACTGAAGTGACTTAGCAATATCTCCGAATGTGACTGTATTTGGAGGTAGGATTTTCGAAGAGGTAATTAAGGCAAAATGAGGCTCTTAGGGTGGGCTCTAATCCAATATGACTGGCGTCCTTATAAGACAAAAAGGTTAGGACCCCAAGGCTGCTTGTGCATGAGGGGATGACCCTATAAAGAAGCAACAAAAGTTTGGCCATCTGCAAGCCAAGGACAGAAGGTCAGAGGAAACTAACTGTGCCAGAACCTTGATTTTAGACTTCCAGCCTCCAGAATTGTGAGAAAATAAATTTCTGTTGTTTAAGCCACCTAGTCTGTGGCATTTTGTTATGGAAGCCCTATCAAACCAATAGACCCTCCCAAGACCATGTTGGAGTGGATGACTGGAAAGATTTTTTACATTATCAGTGCCTACAAAAATCCATAACATTCTTCAGATGAAATCAGCTCTGAGGACTTCCCTGCTGGTCCAGTGCTTAAGAATTTGCTTTCCAATGCAGGGGACACAGGTCTGATCCCTGGTCAGGGAACTAAGATCCCACATGCTGCTGAGCAACTAAGTCCATGTGTCACAGCCACTGAGCCCTAAAGCTCTAAAGCCCTTTCACCATAAAAAGAGAAAGCCTTGCCCTGCAGTGGAGACCCACCACAGCCAAAAAGAAAGAAAGAAAGAAGTTAGTTCTCTCCTGGAACACCAGCAAAATTTGCCACGCCCTGAGACTTGCTGTCCTGATACCCTGGGCACAACTGACTGGACGAAGGATCAAGGTCTCTTTAGACCCATGTGTTTATGGGAGAGCTTCTATCATAGAGTTACTAGGTTTCCCAGTTAGATACTCTAGGAGGGTTTTTTTTTTTTTTTCTTTTAATTAAAGATAATTACAATATTGTGTTGGTTTCTGCCATACATCAACATGGATCAGCCATAGATATACATATATCCCCTCCCTCTTAAACCTCTCTCCAAACTCCCCGCCCACCCACCCCTCTAGGTTGTAAACAGGAAACAGTAAAAGAGCAGGTAAGGCAGAGGTGATAGAAATAGGAATGGGAGGAGAAAAGACAGAAGAGAGAGACTGAGTAAGGAGAACAGCTATGTCTAGAGCAGAAGCTGGCTTCTGAGAGAGCTGCTGCTGAGTAATTCCCACTATCCTGTGAGGCCTGACCATGAGACTGTTGAGACAGTTTCCTTACTTGTCCTTGCATCCTTTAAGTGGATCCCTGCCATTCAGCTTATTTAACTTATATGCAGAGTACATCATGCGAAATGCCAGGTTGGATGAAGCACAAGCTGGAATCAAGATTGCCGGGAAAAATATCAATAACCTCAGATATGCAGATGACACCACCCTCATGGCAGAAAGCAAAGAACTAAAGAGCCTCTTGATGAAAGTGAAAGAGGAGAGTGAAATAGTTGGCTTAAAGCTCAACATTCAGAAAACTAAGATTATGGCATCTCTGGTCCCATCACTTCATGCAAACAGATGGGGAAACAGTGACAGACTTTATTTTTTGGGGCTCCAAAATCACTGCAGAGGGTGACTGCAGCCATGAAATTAAAGGACGCTTGCTCCTTGGAAGAAAAGCTATGACCAACATAGATAGCATGTTAAAAAGCAGAGATATTACTTTGCCAACAAAGGTCCATCTAGTCAAAGCTATGGTTTTCCCAGTAGTCATGTACAGATGTGAGAGTTGGACTGTAAAGAAAGTTGAGTGCCAAAGAATTGATGCTTTTGAACTATGGTGTTGGAGAAGACTCTTGAGAATTTCTTGGACTGCAAGGAAATCCAACCAGTCAATCCCAAAGGAAATCAGTCCTGAATATTCATTGGAAGGATTGACGCTGAAGCTAAAACTCCAACACTTTGGCCACCTGATGTGAAGAACTGACTCATTGGAAAAGACCCCGATGCTGGAAAAGATTGAAGGCAGGAGAAGAAGGGGACGCCAGAGGATGAGATGGTTGGATGGCATCACCGACTCGATGGACATGAGTTTGAGCAGGCTCCAGGAGTTGGTGGTGGACAGGGAAGCCTGGCATGCTGTGGTCCATGGGATCACAAAGAGTCGGACGTGATTGAGTGACTGAACTGACTGCCATTCAAGCTCTTTAAGCCTGAGCCTCTCTTTTTCTTGCAACCTAAAAGAACCTGCCCATTATGATAGTGTTTTGGTTTGCTAGCACCACTGTGACAAGTGCCACAAACTGAGTGGTTTATATAATCAAAATGTCCCGTCTTACACCTTTAGAGGCTGGAAGTCCAAGATCAAGGTGTCGGCAGAGTTGGTTCCTTCTAAGGCCCTGAGGGAAGGATACATGCCTCTCTCGGCTTGTAAATGGCAGTCTTCTCCCCATGTCTTCCCTTTGTACATGTCTGTCCAAATTTCCCTTTCTTATAAAGGTATCAGTCATGTTGGATTAGGACCCACCCTAATGACCTAATTTTAATGTAATTGCCTCTTAAAAGATTCTATACCTTAATATGGTCACATTCTGAGGTGCAGGGAGTTAAGACTTCAACATATGTACGAGAGTTGGGAGGGTGTGGACAGTTCAGCCAATAACAAACAGGTTTTTAATTTTTTAAATTTTTTTCTGCTTTATTGAGATATAATTGACAGATAAAATTGTACTATATTTAAGTGTACAGTGGGATGATTGAGTATATGTAGGTAATGTTTCACATGATGAAATGATTCCCACAATCAAATTAATACATCAATCACCTCACAATGTTACCATTTCTTCCCTAAGAATGTTTAAGATATACTTGTAGCAAATTTGGTGACTCAGATAGTAAAGAATCTGCCCCCAGTGTTGGAGACCCGAGTTAGATCCCTGGGTTGGGAAGATCCCCTGGAGGAGAAAATGGCAACCCACTCCAGTATTCTTGCCGGGAGAATCCCATGGACGGGCTGTAGTCCGTGGGGTGGCAAAGAGTCAAACACGATTGAGCTACTACCGCTTTCATTTTAGCAAATCTCAAGTATACAATACCGTTATTAGCTAATTTTTTAAAAAGGAAACATATCTTTCAGTTATAAGTTTAGAGGATCAAGTGCACAGCATGGTGGCTATAGTTAATAGCAAGTAGGTCTTTATCTAAAACCAAGGCACTTCCAGCAGGCTTCCTCCCAGCCAGTCAGCTTTCCTCCCTTGACTTTCCCCCAAACAAGCAGCCATTCTGGGGTGATGGCCCTGCTCACTGACCAAGCTGCCCCTGAGGCCCAATGTTTAATGCTTTTCCAGAGAGGAATACTGATGTACCTACCTACCTCCAACCCATAAGCACAAACAAAATAAAGCAAATAGTCTGTGTACACTGATATAAAAGGATCTGAAAGACAATTTTAAGTGAGCAAACAAGTTGGAAAGCAATCTGGTCAGCATAAGCACATTTATGCTTAAAAACAAACCTGTGTGTTTTGTATGCTGTGTGTGCCGTGCTTAGCTGCTCAGTCATGTCTGACTCTGCGACCCTATGGCCCAAGGCTCCTCTGTCCATGGGGATTCTCCAGGCAAGAATACTGGAATGGGTTGCCATGCCCTCCTTCAGAGGATCTTCCCAACCCAGGGGGTGAACCCAGGTCTCCAGTATTGCAGGTGGATTCTTTACCAATCTGAGCCACCAGGGAAGGCCTTTGTATGTGCATGTAAAATAATGTAAGTGCACAGAGAATAAACCAGGTGATAAGGAAATAGAGAAGAGGGCATGAACATCTCAATCAGGCTGTAAAGGAAGGAGAACGTTGAGGGGAGGTAACAAGCTTGAAAGAAACTCTTTAAATGATGGAGTCTCCCTGAGCACATTGGTGAATGGGGATGGGGCAGGGTGAGCGATGCCCCTCTGATAGGACAGAACCCTTAATTAAAGGGAAAAGAATGAAATTAAATGTGAAACTGATCAAGCAGCACAAGAAAGAAAAAGAAAAACAGAAACTGGGCATGTAAAAAAGTCCTGAGGAATAGGAAAGAAAACTGGAAAACCTCCTGACAAATGACCTCAGTCTCAGCAAAATAAAAGTGATATATTCCACTGTTGGGGGCTGAATTATGTCCCCTGCAGATTCATATGTAGACATCCTAACCCTCAGCACTCCAGAATGTAACTATATTTGGAGATACGGTCTTGAAAGGAGGTGATTAAGTTAAAATGAGGTCACTAGGGTGGACCCTAGTCCAATGAGACTGGCGTTCTTATAAGAGGAGGTTAGAGCACAGACACATCTGGAAGAAAGACCATGTGAGGACGCAGTGAGAAGGCAGCCAGCCGCAAGCCAAGGAGGGAGGCCTCTGAAGAAACCCCTCTGCTGACACCTCGATCTTGGACTCATACCCTTCAGAACTTGAGAAAACACGTTTCTGTTCTTTGGGCCCCCAGTCTATGATATTTATTATGGCAGCTCAGGTTGACTCATACACCTCCCAAGGCTGTGGTGTGCTCAAGAAGAGGAAGACTTCACGCACCCGCTGGACAGAGGGAGGGCGCCGCAAGCACACACCCAGGAGAGAACAGCCTACGCCCTTCCAGGAGGCCGGCAGAAAACAGCCCACCCAGACCAGAGGTGCTAATGAGGTCAGCTCCTCTTTCACGTCTTTCTTCTGTTTCCCTGCGACTGCCGTGGTTCAAACTGGGCTGTTACAGTCACCTCTGTGCTGGGAGAGGTACCCTCAGGTGTGCCGCGAGGAGCCTGGGTGACAGGTCTTCATACCGAGGCCACACCCCCCACGCGGCTCCCAGCCAGTGAGGAGCTCAGCAAAGTGCCAGAGACAGGCCGGTTGTGCCTGATGTGGAGCGTTGCTGTTGGGCGCCCCATCAGCCTTGCCCCTCACCTCCTTTCACAGGTGTCACAACTACATTACAAAGGCTCTCCTCTACTCCTGCTCCCTCCTCTTTATCCATCACAGACGTGGCATTTCCCCCCAGTGACTCTCCTGTACGGGGACTTCTGTCGTGGTCTCTGCTTCTGTTAACCAGTCTCCTTCCCCTGGTTTCCCTTCCCTCCATCCATCCTCCACACTTCTAGACTCCTTCGCTTCAAATTCAAATCTTGCCCTGTTCTCTGCTTTCATCCTTTCCTGGATGCTTGATCACTTACAAGACGAAATGAAAAGATTTAAGCCTCTCTAGATTCAGCCTGCACTTGACTATCCATTCTCAGACTCCCTACTTCAAGTCCCGCTCCTGACAGCCATAGTAACTCTCTGCACTTTTCTGAACTCCAGTTCATTTAACATCAAGACTTTTGGTCATAAAATTCCTTCCTCCTGGAACCTTCTCCTCCATTCCCAGCATACCAGCACCACCACCTTCGGCATACAAACACACCCTACATAGTGATTTTTGAATTCCTATCAAGACCCTCTTCAAATGTCCTGGACACACCCAAGCAGAGGAAATCATGCCTCTCTTTGAACTGCTTTTATACCCAATACCAGCATCTCTTATGGCATTTATCAAACTGTCCTGCAATTCCTTGTCTCTTAGGAAAAAGTTTAAGGTAGAATAAAGTCATTCTGTATCCTCAGTACCAGCACAATACCTAACACATAGTAGGTGCCCAAACTTTATGTGATGCTAAAGTAAATCTATATGTGTACATAAGCACAATATTAAATATAACACACGAAAGCAAACGTCTTCGTCAGTCATCTGCACCTTGGCCAGGCTCCTCTCTTATTGACTTACCCTCCCACCAAGGGTCTTCATCGCAGTGCCGTCACAGGTCTGTGATTCTTCATCTCTGGCGGAGTGAGGTGCATGTGGGTGTTGGAGGAGCCATGGGCTGAATATCGCAATCACTGCATATGTGCTGGGAGTCAGAGGTGGACAGGGGAAAGTTCCCTTTCCTGGAGAAGGAACCCTCAGGGTGCCAAGAAAAACAAGATCATCTCAAGAAAAGATTTTTCTGGCCACTTTTTCTTTATTCCCTTTAGTTCATTCAAGTCAGTTTCTATGACTTGCAAACAAAGGAATTTCATGAATTCACTTGAAAAGCATTGTTGGGAAGGAAATGTCTGGCTTGAGAGGTTGAGTTTGGGTGGAAAGTCAGTGTTGGCTAGTGGAGCAGGGTGGTGGGAGGGCGGAGGTGGGGTAGCAAAGCTTGAAGAGCTTTCAGAGCCCTTGGAAAAGGACAGAGGTGCCTCCTCTGGTCAGTGATTTTGGTCGGTCTCCTCCCTCCACTCCCCCCAACGAGAAGCTTTGCAGTAAGAAGGGCTCACAGATCACCAGCTCCTCAGAGGAAGAGACGCGTGGAAGTCCCAGCAGGGTCATTCACAGCAGCAAGCTGCCCGGGAGCCGGAGAGGGACGTCTACCCTTGTCCCAGCAGCAGCCAGTGCTTCAGGCTGGATGGAGTGAAGGAGGTGGTCTCCTCTAGGAGCAGAGTGGGCCGAATACACAGATGACGCGAAGAGGAAGTAGAAGGTGTGTGGTCTTGGTGCAGTGTTTTCCCTACGTGACTAGGAAAACAAACTTCCCTCTGTGTGGGCTGAAGGGTGTTCCCCAAGATGCCCAAACCCTAATCCTGGAACCTGTGTTACCTTATATGGCAAAAGAGACTTTACAGACATGATTAAATTAAGAATGCAAAGAGTTGACTCATTGGAAAAGACTCTGATGCTGGGAGGGATTGGGGGCAGGAGGAGAAGGGGACGACAGAGAATGAGATGGCTGGATGGCATCACTGACTCAATGGATGTGAGTCTGAGTGAACTCCGGGAGTTAGTGGTAGACAGGGAGGCCTGGCGTGCTGCGATTCATGGGGTTGCAAAGAGTCGGACACGACTGAGCGACTGAAATGAACTGAACTGAACTGAACTGAACTGAAGTGAACTGAGATGGGGAGTTATCCTAGATGATCGGATAGACCTGAAATAATCACTAGGGTCCTTGAAGGGCCTCGGGAGAAGTCAGCATCAGAAGAAGTCCATCTGATGGTGTGATGAGAGAAGCTAATCGGAGACAGAAGATGTAAAAATGAAAGTTGCTCAGTCATGTCCGACTCTTTGTGACCCCATGGACTGTAACCCGCCAGGCTCCTCTGTCCATGGAATTCTCCAGGCAAGAATACTGGAATAGGTAGTTGGAATACTGGAACCCCTTCTCCAGGGGTTCTTACTGATCAGGGGATGGAACCCGTGTCTCCTGCATAGCAAGCAGTTTCTTTACCATCTGAGCCTCCAGGGAAGCCAAAAACCACATGTGACAATTAAGAACTTGGAGTGTGGCTGGTCTGAATTGAGTTATGACACAAGTGTAAAACATACCCAAATTTCAAAGACATAGTACCAAAAAAAAAAAGAGAATGTAAAATAATTAAATAATTTTGATATTGATTACAGATTTAAAATGATAATATTATGGATATAGTGGATAAATATAGTGTTTTATTAAAATTAAATTCACCCATTTCCCTTTCCCTTTATATTCCCTTTATCAAAGTGGCTCTTTGAAACTAAATTTCTGTGTGTGGCTTGCATTATGTTTCTACCAAACAGAGCTCTCTGATTCTCTGAACCTTGCTGAATGGAACACACAAAAGCAAGCCCGGAGCACTCAGGGAAGCCAGTCCAACACGCTGACTTCTTTATGAATGCCCCTGGCATTCATCTGTTCCTTCTCTTTTGTACCTTTAGGATGCTCCCCAAGAGACATTCCTGGGATCATCTTTCATTATTGACTGTCAGGTCCAGCTAAGCCAACAGAGTAAGTTCAGTTGACCTCAGATGGCTCAGGTCCCTGCCCCAGGGCAGAAAAATATAGCCATCACTTTCTCTTTGAGGCATCCAATGGGCTCAGAGCACCATCTTCCCAAGTGGCTTAGCAGGAGTCTGCTCCCCACATACTATACTCTATTTTTTAATCCCTGCCATCTGTTCCACAAAGTTTCAAGGGGTCATCATTTAGGTGCCTCTTTTGGATAGAAAGTTCAACTCTGTCTAGAAATGGTGCATGGGTCTTACAGCTATTACACCTCAGCAACCATCAGGAATTCAGCTTGCTTTCCTCTCCTCACCCTCTCCCCAAGAGTGGCCCTAGACCAGAAAAAGACCTTCTAGCTCCCTTCTTCAACTGTCCCCCAAAACACGCACACAGCTGGCTCCCACCTTAAAGGCTCGACATCACATCATTACAGTGATGCTGATGACCTTATCAGTTGCAATTAAGCAACTGAGCTTAGTTGCTCAGTCGTATCCAACTCTTTGCAACTCTTTCGACTTGTAGCCTGCCCAGCTTCTCTGTCCATGGGATTTTTCAGGCAAGAATACTGGAGTGGGTTGCCATTTTCCTCCTCCAGGTGATCTTCCTGACCCAGGGATCAAACCTGCAGCTTTTGTGCCTCCTGCATTGCAGGCAGATTCTTTGCCCACTGAGCCATTGGGGAAAGGATGGCAAAAATAGCAAAACTTAGCAAGCTGCAAGGGCTCCAGAATTTTACTCAGGTCCCACAGCCAGGCCCTGGATGATGGGGACTCAGGTAGACTCCAGGCCCTGCCCTTATTCCCGAGCACGGAGCTCACCACCACTCCACACCTAAGGAGTACACAGGCTCCTTTCCTCAAGAAGCCCCGAGCCCACTTTGTGTGCCTGCAGAGGCTGCAAGGGCAGATACACAGGGCTAAGAGGACAATTTGCCCCTAAGAGGTCTCCAGACTGGGTGATGCACGCCTCACGTGTTCTCTGCCCATACCTCGGGATGCTCCTCACAATCCTTCTCAAACAGAATGACCATATATCTAGCAATTCTCCTTTTGGGTATACATCTCAAAGAATTGAAAGCAGGGACTCAAATGGATCTTTGTTCACCCACGTTCAGAGAAATTGTGGCATTGTTCAAAATAGCCAAAAGGTAAAAGAAACTCAAATGTCCACCAATGATGAATAGCTAAGCAAAATGTGGTCTGTACACATAATGAAATATTATTACTCAGTCTTTAAAAAGGAAGCATATTCTGATACTTTCTGCAACATGAATGAAACTTGAGGACATCATGCTAAATGAAAAAAGCTGATTATAAGATGACAGAGACTGTGATTCCACTTATATGGCTAAAGTAGTCAGCTTCCAAGACAGAAAGTAGATTACAGGTTTTCAGGGTACAGTTCAGTACAGAACAGTTCAGTCGCTCAGTCGTGTCTGACTCTTCACAACCCCATGAATTGCAGCACGCCAGGCCTCCTTGTCCATCACCAACTCCCGGAGTTTACTCAAACTCATGTCTATCGAGTCAGTGATGTCATCCAGCCATCTCATCCTCTTTTGTCCCCTTCTCCTCCTGCCCCCAATCCCTCCCAGCATCAGAGTCTTTTCCAATGAATCAGCTCTTCACATGAGGTGGCCAAAATACTGGAGCTTCAGCTTTAGCATCAGTCCTTCCAATGAACACCCAGGACTGATCTCCTTTAGGATGGATTGATTGGATCTCTTTGCAGTCCAAGGGACTCTCAAGAGTCTTCTCCAATACCACAGTTCAAAAACATCAATTCTTCTGGGCTCAGCTTTCTTCACAGTCCAACTCTCACATCCATACATGACCACTGGAAAAACCATAGCCTTGACTAGACTGACCTTTGTTGGCAAAGTTATGTCTCTGCTTTTGACTATGCTCTCTAGGTTGGTCATAACTTTCCTTCCAAGGAGTAAGCGCCCTTTAATTTCATGGCTGCAGTCACCATCTTCAGTGATTTTGGAGCCCAAAAAAATAAAGTCTGACACTGTTTCCACCGTTTCCGCATCTATTTCCCATGAAGTGATGGGACCAGATGCCATGATCTTCATTTTCTGAATGTTGAGCTTTAAGCCAACTTTTTCACTCTCCTCTTTCACTTTCATCAAGAGGCTTTTTAGTTCCTCTTCACTTTCTGCCATAAGGGTGGTGTCATCTGCATATCTGAGGTTATTGATATTTCTCCTGGCAATCTTGATTCCAGCTTGTGTTTCTTCCAGCCCAGCATTTCTCATGATGTACTCTGCATAGAAGTTAAATAAGCAGGGTGACAATATACAGCCTTGACATACTCCTTTTCCTATTTGGAACCAGTCTGTTGTTCCATGTCCAGTTCTAACTGTTGCTTCCTGACCTGCATACAGGTTTCTCAAGAAGCAGGTCAGGTGGTCTGGTATTCCCATCTCTTTCAGAATTTTCCACAGTTTCTTGTGATCCACACAGTCAAAGGCTTTGGCATAGTCAATAAAGCAGAAATAGATGTTTTTCTGGAACTCTCTTGCTTTTTCCATGATCCAGCGGATGTTAGCAATTTGATCTCTGGTTCCTCTGCCTTTTCTAAAACCAGCTTGAACATCTGGAAGTTCACAGTTCATGTATTGCTGAAACCTGGCTTGGAGAATTTTGAGCATTACTTTACTAGCGTGTGAGATGAGCGCAATTGTGCAGTAGTTTGAGCATTCTTTGGCATTGCCTTTCTTTGGGATTGGGGCAGGGGAAGGGGTAACTGGAACCTCTTGTTTAATGGGTGCAGAGGTTTAATGTGGGAAGGTGAAAAAGTTCTGGATGATGGAGATGGATATGCCTGTACAACAATGTGAATGTACTTAATGTCACTGAACTCTACACTTTAAAAACGATTAAATTCATAAATTTTAAGTTATAGATATCTTGCTACAATCTAAAAATAATACCTCCAACTAAGAGAAAAAATAGTCTGTGTTTCTACATCTCTAACCAGAGCCGGGTTGTGATCAAACATGCCCCCAAATTTCCTCACCTTCCCTGGTGAAGAAACCTCCACCAGGGGGCCCCCAGGCCCCTCTCAGCACTCCCAGGCACGGAGCCCAAGGGTGGGCTTCACTCAGATGTTTTCTCTGTCTCTCACTGGAACTTGTGGGCTGCTTGAGAACACAGATTTTCATGAATCCACAGGGGAAGCCTGAAGCTTGAGGCAGGAAGTCTGGGTCTAGGGATGTTTGCAAATATATTTGACTGCATAGTTGACAACAGAGACTTTGTTAGTAATAAAGCTGATATTTTGGGGTCTTCCTTGATGGTCCAGTGGTTAAGACTTTGTGTCCCCAATTCCAGGAGCATGGGTTCAATCCCTAGTGAGGGAACTAAGATCCCACATGCCACAGGGCGCAGCCAAAGTATGCATAGTTGCTGTTGTCTAGTTACTAAGTTGTGTCCCCATGGACTGTAGCCTGCCAGGCTCCTCTGTCCATGTGATTTCCCAGGCAAGCATACTGGAGTGACTTGCCATTTCCTTCTCTGGGGATCTTCCTGACCCAGGGATCACACCCACCTCTCCTGCATTGTAGGCAGATTCTTTACCACAGAGCCACCAGGGAAGCCTGCGTAGATCTAGATCTAGATTAGATATGGAGATGGAGATAGAGATATCTATAGATATAGAGATAGATAGATCCAAAGCTGATTTTTTAATCTTCATCTTCTAGCCGCTGACACTCTGACTTGTTGGTTCAGAACTCAAACAAGAAAGAGAGTAATGTTACTCACTGACCACCTAAAATCCCAGAACTGCCGGGATTAGACAGGAGGCCAAGGGCAGGGTTTTCTACTGGACCTAGATTTCAGCAGTCTTAGCTAAGGAAGGTGTATGCTGGTTACCAAGCTATTGTCTCTAGGCTCCAAATCTACCCTTTCATACTGTGTTGTGATGGTGGATACAGGACTTTGGAAATTACGTTCCCCTTTGCTGGCTTGCAGCTGTTAGGTTCTGCCAGGAAGGATGCTAGAGAGAGACTGGAAGGCAGCGGTGAGGAAAATGCTCTTCTGATCTGCTCATTCCTCCTGGCAGGTGGGCCCAGCAACAACCCCTCATCCTGGTAGCAGGTCAACCTGGTACAGCTTCTTTCCGCACCTCAGAGGTGCCAGCCCCAGCCAGACGGTGCCCCTCCTCAGAGGTCTGAACTAGCTCTGCTGCCTCCTTGAAAAACAGGGGTAGTCACAGGAGGGGCTTTACTCCAAGGTTAAGGCTCAGCTGTGTGGGCTTCTCCTCCAGGCTCACAGGTCCTGATGACCCTGACCTCATCGCGTATCCCCCAGCAATAGAGGTAGCTGCTTCTTGCATGTGTTTTCTTTCTTACCTCACTATTTCTTTCTTTTTTTCAATTTTATGTATTTATTTTTGGCTGTGCTGGGTCTCCATGGCTGCACACAGACTTTCTCTAGTTGTAACGATCAGGGACTACTCTCTAGTTGCAGTGCTTGGGCTTCTCATTGTGGTGGCTTCTCTCGTTGTGGAGCGGGAGCTCTAGGGTGCACAGGCTTCAGTGTCTGCAACTCCTGAGCTCTAGAGCACAGGCTCAATAGTTGTGGTTCACGGGCTTAGGTGCTTCGCGGGCTTAGGTGCTTCACAGCATGTGAGATCTTCCCCGATCAGAGATCGAACCCGTGTCTCCTGCATTGGCAGAAGAATTCTTTACCACTGAGCCACCAGGGAAGCCCTCACTATTTTTTTTAAAAAACGTTTTTAGTTGTCTAATCGGAGAAGGCAATGGCACCCCACTCCAGTACTCCTGCCTGGAAAATCCCATAGACGGAGGAGCCTGGTAGGCTGCAGTACATGGGGTCGCTACCAGTCGGATACGACTGAGCGACTTCCCTTTCACTTTTCACTTTCATGCATTGGAGAAGGAAATGGCAACCCACTCCAGTGTTCTTGCCTGGAGAATCCCAGGGATGGGGGAGCCTGGTGGGCTGCCGTCTATGGGGTCACACAGAGTCGGACACGACTGAAGCGACTTAGCAGCAGCAGCAGCAGTTGTCTAATAACTATTTGATCAATTTCCTATATTAAATATTTTCTGTTAGAATACCTAGTGTGGTTACTGTTTTCCTGACTGGCTCCTGATTGTTTCGGGGGTTAGGGTCTGTGAAGATAGACCTTTAGGGTGACCCTCATGACCCCTGCCCCCTGGTGTCCAGGTCCTGTATAATCTCCTCCTTTTGAATGTAGGTGGGACCTATGGCTTGCTTCCAATCCGTAGAATATGGCAAACTGAAGGAATTTTTCAGAGGTGATTAAGGTCCTCAAACAGTCGACTTGAGTAAATAAAAAGAGTGATCATCTGAGATGGGCCTAACCTAATCAGGTGAAAGGACCTAAGAGAGGACTAAGCTTTGTCTGAGGTCAGAAAGACTCTCCTGGTTGACTTGATGAAAGTGAAAGTCTCTCAGTCGTGTCCAATTCTTTGCGACCCCATGGACTATATAGTCCATGGAATTCTCCAAGCCAGAATATTGGAGTGGGTAGCTGTTCTTTTCTCCAGGGGATCTTCCCAACCCAGGGATTGAACCCAGGTCTCCTGCATTACAGCAGATTCTCTACCAGCTGAGCCAACTGGGAAGCCCAAGAATACTGGAGTGGTAGCCTATCCCTTCTCCAGAAGATCTTCCTGACCCGGGAATTGAACCAGGGTCTCCTGCACTGCAGGTGGATTCTTTACCAGCTGAGCTACTAGGGAAGCCCTGACTTGATGAAGTCAGAGCTATCTTGAGGAGGCCCACGTGGCAAAGAACCATTCAGAATCAGAATGGGGCCCTCAGTCTTACAACCACAAGGCAATGAAATCTGCCAACAAGCAGAATGAGGTCAGAAAGTAGCTATCTGTGGTTGAAACTTCAGATGAAAATGCAGCCCAACTGAAACCTTGATTGCAATCTCGGGAAACCCTGAGCAGAGAACTCTGCTAAGCCACACCTGGACTCCTGACCCACAGAAACTGTGAGCTAATAAATGCATATGTTTTCTTAAGCTGTTCAGAGTATGGAAATCCTTTATGAACCCATAGAAAACTAATACCATGTCTACAGACTTTGTATGAGACAAATTAAGCATAGTGTTAAAATTGCCCTTGAAAATCTTTTAAGAGAGCTGACACTGATAGCTAGATATTTTCTTCTACGTTGGAACTTATGGTACCAGTTGAAGTAGGTGGCTTTCATTTAGGGACCATGTGCTTCCAAAATACATATGCTTTTAAACATGAGAATCACACTCAGCATACTAAGATACTCACATAAGGAAACTGAGACTTATGAAAATAAAGCCAGTTTGTGTCTCCCTCTCACCCTCATTCAGTGCTACATATTCATTAAGTAAAAGAGCAGGTGGAAATTGCCTTACCATGTAAAGTGTTTTCTGGCTCAGTTTATTGTTGAACTTAAGTTCAACAAGTATATAATGTAATTTTCCTTTACTTGAGCTTCTGTGTTTGCATTTTTAACTTAATAAGACATTTGTGTCAAATTTTGGAGAAGCTTCCTTTATAATTTAAGATCCCTCATTTAGCCAAGAGTCTACTGAGTCTGCCAATAACCCATTATTAAGAGAAGTAAAAACCTCTCAAGATGCAGCTGCAGTAGAACAGGAGATATTTCTTTGAGTCCTCTGTGTAAGGTGGCCACAAAAGGACTGAGAATGTCCTGTACCTCTACTGAGTCCAGAAATAATGCCAGTAAAAAGTGAAAAACAGCACCTCTGTTACAAAAACAATCTGTATCTGGGAACTAGGCAAAAGAGATTTTTCGTGTGCTCTTTTAGTGCAGTGCTGAGCGTGCTTTCTATTAATGAGGTTATTTTACAGTACTTATGAAGTTAACTTGTAGCTTTTGATCCACTAAAAATAATGTGAATAATTGACTGTATAATGGAACAGATGACCCCAAGATTACAGTTTAAAACGTTTTGTATCTAGAACTAACCCAGCAATCTTATCCTAATATTTTTTTTATTTAATTGCATATCTTGGAGATCCAAACAGTCCATCCTAAAGAAAATCAGTCCTGAATATTCATTGGAAAGACTGATGCTAAAGCTGAAACTCCAATACTTTGATGCAAAGAACTGACTCGTTTGAAAAGACCCTGATGCTGGGAAAGATTGAAGGCAGAGGAGAAGGGGATGACAGAGGATGAGATGGTTGGATGGCATCACTGACTCAATGGACACGGGTTAGGGTTAACTCTGGGAGTTGGTGATGGACAGGGAGGCCAGACGTGCTGCAGTCCATGGGGTCACAAAGAGTTGGACACAACTGAGCGATTGAACTGAACTGAACTGATCTTGGGGTGTTCCTCGTGGTCCAGTGGGTAAGACTCCACATTCCCAATGCAAAGAGATCAAGTTTGACCCCTGGCCAGGGAACTAGATCCCACACGTGACAATTAAGCCCATGTGCCACAGCTAGAGAAGCCCACATGCCTCAACAAAAACCCAGCACAGCCATAATAAATGCTGAAATTTTAAAAAAATTAAAACATTTTATAAAAAATAAATAAATTGCATAGCTATATCTCTGTATCATGAGCTCATCTTCTCCTGTGAGAACTCCAAAATTACAACTCGCTGCTGAACAACCGTCAACAGGAGAATGTTGGATATCACCAAAAAAAGATAACCCCACTTCCAAGGGTAAAGGAGAAGCCCCAGCAAGATAGTAGAATCAAACCACATACCCGCCAGAGACGCTCAGAGGGCTCAAACAAACCTCGTGTGCACCAGGACCCAGAGATTCCACAGACACTGAGACAGAACTGTGTTTGGGTGTCTCCTAAGGAGGTATGGGTCAGCAGTGGACTGCAGGGGCTCTGGGTGCAGTAGACATGGGTATGGCATAAGCCCTCTTGGAGGAGGTCACCATTAACCCACCATAGAGCCGCCAGAGGACTGGGGAAACAGACTCTTGGAGGGCACAAACAGAACCTTGTGTGCACCAGGACCCAGGAGAAAAGAGCAGTGACCCCCAAAAGAGACTGACCTAGACATGCCTGTGAGGGTCCGGGAGTCTCAGGCAGCGGCATGGGTTGGCGGTGGCCTGCCGCAGGGGTGGGGGCACTGAGTGAGGCAGTGTTTACACGGAACCTTTTGAAGGAGGTGGCCATTATCTTCATTGCCTCCATAATAGTTTGGCCTTAGGTCAAACAACAGCAAGGGAACATAGCCCCGTCCTTCAGCAGCATGCCAGTTTTGCCTGTCCATCACCAACTCCCGGAGCCTGCTCAAACTCATCTCCGTCGAGTCAGTGATGCCATCCAAGCATCTCATCCTCTGTCGTCCCCTTCTCCTCCTGCCTTCAATCTTTCCCAACATCAGGGTCTTTTCCAATGGGTCAGTTCACATGAGGTGGCCAGAGTATTGGAGTTTCAGCTTCAGCATCAGTCCTTCCAATGAATATTCAGGACTGATTTCCTTTAGGACTGACTGGTTTGATCTCCTTGCAGTCCAAGGGACTCTCAAAAGTCTTCTCCAACACCACAGTTCAAAAGCATCAATTCCTTGGTGCTCAGCTTTCTTTATAGTCCAACTCTTACATCCATACATGACTACTGGAAAAACCATAGCTTTGGCTAGACAGAACTTTGTTGGTAAAGTAATGTCTCTGCTTTTTAATATGCTGTCTAGGTTGGTCATAGCTTTTCTTCCAAGGAGCAAGCATCGTTTAATTTCATGCCTGCAATCACCATCTGCAGTGATTTTGGAGCCCCAAGAAAATAAAGTCTCACTGTTTCCATTGTTTCCCCATCTATCTGCCATGAAGTGATGGGACTGGATGCCATGATCTTAGTTTTCTGAATGTTGAGTTTTAAGCCAACTATTTCACTCTCCTCTTTCACTTTCATCAAGAGGCTCTTTAGTTCTTCTTCACTTTCTGCCGTGAGGGTGGTGTCATCTGCATATCTGAGGTTATTGATATTTCTCCTGGCAATCTTGATTCCAGCTTGTGCTTCTTCCAGCCTGACATTTCGCATGATGTACTCTGCATAAAAGTTAAATAAGCAGGGAGACAATATACAGCCTTGACATACTCCTTTCCCAATTTGGAACCAGTCTGTTGTTCCATGTCCAGCTCTAACTGTTGCTTCTTGACCAGCATACAGATTTCTCAGGAGGCAGTTAAGGTGGTCTGGTATTTCCATCTCTTGAAGAATTTTCCACAGTTTCTTCTGATCCACACAGTCAAAGGCTTTGGCATAGTCAATAAAGCAGAAGTATATGTTTTTCTGGAATTCTCTTGCTTTTTCGATGATCCAACAGATTTGGCAATTTGATCTCTTGTACCTCTGCCTTTTCTAAATCCAGCTTGAACACCTGGAAGTTCACGGTTCACATACTGTTGAAGCCTGGCTTGCAGAATTTTGAGCATTACTTTGCTAGTGTGTGAGATGAGTGCAATTGTGCAGAAATTTGAGCATTCTTTGGCATTGCCTTTCTTTGGAATTGGAATGAAAACTGACCTTTTCCAGTCCTCTGGCCACTGCTGAGTTTTCCAAGTTTGCTGGCATATTGAGTGCAGCACTTTCACAGCATCATCTTTTAGGATTTGCAATAGCTCAACTGGAATTCCATCACCTCCACTAGCTTTGCTTGTAGTGATGCTTCCTAAGGCTCACTTGACTTCAAATTCCAGGATGTCTGGTTCTAGGTGAGTGGTTTACCATTCCCTTCTCCAGTGGACCACATTTTGTCAGAACTTTTCACCATGACCCATCTGTCTTAGGTGGCCCTACATGGCATGGCTCATAGTTTCATTGAGTTAAACAAGGCTGTGGTCCATGTGATCAGTTTGATTAGTTTTCTGTGATTGTGGTCTTCATTCTGTCTGCCCTCTGATGGATAAGGGTAAGAGGCTTATGGAAGCTTCCTGATGGGACAGACTGACTGAGGGGGAAACTGAGTCTTGTTCTGATGGGCGAGGCCATGCTCAATAAATCTTTAATCCAATTTTCGTTGATGGGTGGGGCTGTGTTCCCTCCTTGTTGTTTGATCTGAGGCCAAACTATGGTGGAGGTGATGAACATAATGGCAACTTCTTTCGAAACATCCCCAGAAGCACGGTGGCTGCAATGGACCATGGGGCCTAGAGGAGCTACCACACACCCAAGGTCAGAGGCAGCGACTGAGAGTGCCAGGCTGTGACAGCGCAGGAGCAGCGGAGAGGAGCTATCCCACATCCAAGGTCAGGGGTGGCAGCTGAGAGGAGCTACCCCACATCTAAGAAGCACCAGCTACACGGGTGCAGGAGGGCAGAGAGGAGCTGCTCCACGTTAAGGGTCAGGAGGGGCAACCTCGTCCAAGGTAAGGAACAGCGGCTGCACTTTACTGGAGCAGCCGTGAAGAGATACCCCACATCCAAGGTAAGAGAAACCCAAGTAAGACGGTAGGTGCTGCAAGAGGGCATCAGAGGGCAGACACACTGAAACCATATTCACAGAAAACTAGCCAATCTGATCACATGGACCACAGCCTTGTCTAACTCAATGAAACTAAGCCATGTCCGTGAGGCCACCCAAGACGGGTGGGTCACGGTGGAGAGGACTGACAGAATGTGGTCCACTGGAGAAGGGAATGGCAAACCACTTCAGTATTCTTGCCTTGAGAACCCCATGAACAGTATGAAAAGGCAAACTGATAGGATACTACAAGAGGAACTCCCCAGGTCGGTAGGTGCCCAATATGCTACTGGAGATCAGTGGAGAAGTAACTCCAGAAAGAATGAAGAGATGGAGCCAAAGCAAAAACAATACCCAGCTGTGGATGTGACTGGTGATAGAAGCAAGGTCCAGTGCTGTAAAGAGCAATATTGCATAGGAACCTGGAATGTTGGGTCCATGAATCAAGGCAAATTGGAAGTGGTCAAACAGGAGATAGCAAGAGTGAACGTCTAGGAATCAGCAAACTAAAATGAACTGGAATGGGTGAATTTAACTCAGATGACCATTATATCTACTACTGCGGGCAGGAATCCCTTAGAAGAAATGGAGTAGCCATCATGGTCAACAAAAGAGTCTGAAATGCAGTACTTGGATGCAATCTCAAAAACTACAGAATGATCTCTGTTCGTTTCCAAGGCAAACCATTCAATATCACAGTAATCCAAGTCTATGCCCCAACCAGTAACGCTGAAGAAGCTGAAGTTGAATGGTTCTATGAAGACTAAAGAGCCTCTTGATGAAAGTGAAAGAGGAGAGTGAAAAAGTTGGCTTAAAGCTCAACATTCAGAAAACGAAGATCATGGCACCTGGTCCCATCACTTCATGGGAAATAGATGGGGAAACAGTGGAAAGAGTGTCAGACTTTATTTTAGGGGGTTCCAAAATCACTGCAGATGGTGATTGCAGCCATGAAATTAAAAGACGCTTACTCTTTGGAAGGAAAGTTATGACCAATCTAGATAGCATGTTAAAAAGCAGAGACATTACTTTGCCAACAAAGGTCCGTCTAGTCAAGCCTAGTATGTAGCCAGTGGTCATGTATGGATGTGAGAGTTGGACTGTGAAGAAAGCTGAGCGCAGAAGAATTGATGCTTTTGAACTGTGCTGTTGGAGAAGACTCTTGAGAGTCTTGGACTGCAAGAAGATACAACGGGTCCGTTCTAAAGGAGATCAGTCCTGGGTTTTCATTGGAAGGACTGATGCTGAAGCTGAAACTCTAATACTTTGGCCACCTCATGCAAAGAGTTGACTCATTGGAAAAGACTCTGATGCTGGGAGGGATTGGGGGCAGGAGGAGAAGGGGACGACAGAGGATGAGATGGCTGGATGGCATCACTGACTCGATGGACGTGAGTCTGCATGAACTCCGGGAGTTGGTGATGGACAGGGAGGCCTGGCATGCTGCGATTCATGGGGTCGCAAAGAGTCGGACACAACTGAGCAACTGAACTGAACTGAACTTCAAAATGTCCCATGCATGCATGCTTCACTCACTGCCCCCGACCTTGCAGCAGGCCACCATTGACCCATGCCTCCTCTCATACCGCTCCTTTCATGAAGGGAAAAAAACTACACCAAATTGAAAATGGGATTTTATAGCCACAGATTAAAACTAAAAATCCACAATTAACACATAGAGATTAATTTTTTAATCTATGTAAAACCTCATGTCAACTTATTTGCAAATCTAAACAAAATGGTAAATTTATTGGAAAATAAAAAGTATCAAAACTGACTTAAGAGAATGTAGAAGGTCTGAAAAGACTAACAAACAGGGAATAAATTGGGAATCATTGCCAAAGAATCTGTCCTCCAAATATAGTAGGTCTAGTTGTAATCCCCAGCATGACAAAAACCATATATTTCAAACCAACAGCCGGCTGTTAATGCTAACCAAAAAAATCTACAATATTAACAGTAGATGAAATAGATTTCAAGTCAAAAATCTGACTAAAATAGCACCCAAAAGAGAAAATTACAGACTAGCTTGACTTATGAATATAGATGCAAAAATTCTGAATAAAATATTAGCCAATTAAACGCAGCAGTGTGTTAAAAGAATAATGCACTGTGATCAAGTAGGTTTATTTTTATAAGACTACAAGGACTAAAATTAGAAAATCTATTAATATGTTATTACCCTTAGGGAGAAAAATAAAAAGATCAACTCAATAGACACTAAAAACATCATTTTCTGATATTAGTAGAGAAAAACCTAAATAAACTGGAGATGAAAATAGACTTATTTAATAGAAAAAGGAATATCCGTTTCAAACCATTAGCCAATATTGTATTTAAAGGCAAAACTTTAGACTTTCCCAATAAAGTAAGGAGTAAGATAATGATAGTTGTTATTGCCATTGTTACAAGACATTGTTGTGGTAGTTTCAACTCTATGCAACAAGACAGAAAAAAGTGCATAAATGTATAAGTATTGAAAAAAGAGAAGTCTTCATTGCAGTTCACATAGTTGTCTGCCTATAAAACCCAAGAATATTGTGGAAATGAACAAAGGCTACCCAAGTGAAAACAATTAGGAGGCTATTTACTCGGAACTTGCTGTAGGAGGGGAATCAATCACAGTCACTCGATTTGGTGAAACTCAAATGCAAGCAGGAAAGGTTTATAGTCAAAAAGCTTTGGAAAGGTTGCAGATATGCCTTGATAGAAGATTGTTGGCACAGGGATGTTGGCTAACTAGCTACATCCTATGTGATTATTTGGGGGAGCATATTTGTTGGTTGGTCTATCTCTGGTTGGTCTTGAGCTGGAATTGTAGCAGAAATTTGGCCTCTGTACACTGGTACCAAATTAAATTTCAGAGACAGAGTTTTGGATGAAGTAGAAAAGAATAGCTTTATTGTTTTTCCAGGCAAAGGGGGACACAGTGGACTATGCCCTCAAAACTGGATGTATGTCCTGGCCTAGAGGAGGTAGTAATGGTTCCAAGAGGAGAGCATGCTCAACTCATGAACATTCTTCTGATTGGTTGGTGATGAGGTAAGTGTGAGTCAGCATCTTCAACCTTCTTGTTCCAACCAGTCTAGGGTCTGTGTGCTTGTGGGTCACATACATTTAAGTTCAATATCTGCAAAACAGCTCAAAGATACTGCTGTGAGTATCTGTTGAGGGGGAACCAGGACCCTGGCTCATGGTTGCAGTATTGTTTCTTTCCTTTCCTTTTTTGGGGGGGCTGTGCAGGGTCTTCATTGCAGGTGCGTGGGAACTTTTCTAGTTGCTGAGTGTGGACTTAGTTGCCCCACAGAATGTGGGTGTTAGTTCCCCGTGATGGCAGGTGGTAGTTTAGTCACTAAGTCGAGTTCGACTCTTTGCAATCCCATGGATTGTAGCTTGCCAGGCTCCTCTGTCCATGGGATTTCCCAGGCAGGAATGCTGGAGTGGGTTGCCATTTTCTCCTCCAGGGAATCTTTCCGACCCAGGGCTTAGAACCTGGATCTCCTACTTGGCAGGCAGATTCTTTACCACTGAGCCACCTGGGAAGCCCAAGGATCAAACCATCATCCCCAGCATTGGAAGGTGGATTCTTAACCACTGAACCACCAGGGAAATCCCATACTATTGTTTCTTGGCTGCTTCTCCCATGTCTCTGCATCCCCTCCTTCCCTGAGTAGCAACTGTATGAACGTGCCCTTTGGAACTCACGGAAGGTCATGGAGGCTGAATGAAGCCTATTTCCCACAAACAAGAAACAGGAACACAGAAAGGCTTTTGCATCCAGGAGCCCCACAGGGTCCTGCTCCGTTCAGAATCAGGAGCAAAAATTGGAGGAACTGATCACCACTAATCAAATCCTGACTGTTCTGATTGTTGCAGAGAGTCTGGTTTGAGTTCCCAGGTTGCTTGCTACAAAGATTTTGGGTCATAGTGCTGTGATCATATATGGTCTGACCATTTCCATTTGTATATTTAGTCTCTTAATGTGCTCAGTTGCTCAGGCATGTCCAACTCTGCAAATCTATGGTAGCCCGCCAGACTCCTCTGTCTGTGGGATTTTCCAGGCAAGAATACTGGAGTGGGTGGTCATTTCTTCCTCCAGGGGGTCTTCCCAACTCAAGGGTCAAACTCACATCTCCTGCATCTTCTGCATTAGCAGGTGGATGGTTTACCACCTGGGAAGCCCTGTTTCTTAATATCGGCCAAAAAAATAAATGAAAACTAACCACAAAATCAGGTAACGAAGTATAGATGTAATCTAGATTTCTCCAACTAGAGTCTCTTGAAGTCATCAGGCTTCTTGGTTATGTTTTTCTACAATCCAAACAAAACAGTTTGATTCTCCATCCCATGTGGAAAATCCAGCATCCTTCCAATTAAACAATATTGTATTTCTCCTGGTTATGTCTTGCTATAATTCCTAGACTAAACCAGGTTCTTAGTCTTTGCTCTTAACTTGTCTCTCATAACAATTTCATTTTCCCATCATCTCTTAGTCCCACACTGGACTTTGCCCCTATTCCTTCATTCATCAAAACACTGTAATCCAAGCCTGTTATATACAACAGATTTTTCATCAACGCAACTGAGAAAATAGATTTTTTATTGCAGAACAGTTTAAGTGAAAATACTGAAGGCCAGTCTCCATTGTCCTAAAAATGCATTTCCATTCCTCAGCGTGGAGATGTTCCTGCTAGCCTTATTCTTCCTTAGGCACCAAGTATGCTCAAATCTCTACTGCTTTCTCTCCAGTTCTACTCCCATCTGTCTCTAGGCATTCTTCACAGTCCTCTTACCTTTCTGTTCTTTGCCCCTCAACCCTTCTTCCAGCCTCCCTGCAGACACTTGAAAATTTTCCCACTTTATAAGAATGCATTCAGGCCTCTTCGAGTCTAGCCAATCATCCAAATGATTGGATGGCATCACTGACTCAATAGACATAAGTTTGAGCAAACTCCAGGAGATAGTGAAGGAGAGGGAAGCCTCACGTGCTGCAGCCCATGGGGTCACAAAGAGTCAGACACAACTCAGTGACTGAACAACAAAACCCAAATTTTTTTGTTTGCTACAATTGACTTTCTCAACCAGAAATGCCCATGGAGGCATTTTCTTAAGACAGACAACCATGAGCCCCAAAGATGAGTTATGATATTCCCCTAGGAAGCAGAAGTAGCTGAGTTGAAATTTTTTAGTCTGTTTTTTTCCTACTCTCTACACAATATAAATTTGCAAAAATCAACTACATTTTAGAATAATAATTCATGGGGTAAGTTCCATTTGCAATATAAACAGTAAAAATAAAAATCAGTAATAAATATAAGAAGTACATGGCAACTCAGCTCATGAGCCACAACTACTGAGCCCAAGCTCTAGAGCCTGTAACCCACAAGAGAAGCCACTGCATTGAGAAGCCCCCTCGCTGCAACTAGAGAAAGCCTGTGCACACCAACAAAGACCCATCAGAGCCAAAAACAAATTAATTAATTTTAAAAAGCGTATGAACTGATACAAGGAAAAATTATTTGAGGAATATAATAAAAACTTTCAGAGAGATGTACTGTATTCCTGTGTGGTAAAATCATAAAATAACAGCAATTTTATACTAACTTATAAATTTAATGCAATTTTAATCAAAATTCCAAAGGAAATTTTTGTTTTCAAACTGATTTCCTTATCATAAAATGTACCAAGAAGAATAACAGACAAGAATAATTAGCAAAATATTTTAAGAGAAGTATCTGCATTGTCACATATTAAACTATGTCACAATGTTAAAATCTAATTTCATAGCCTTGTTACATGAATACGCAGATACCAGTGGAGCCTCATGGAAAGACTCATCAGTTAGAATTAGGTTCACCTGCAATGACCAATTAAAAACAATATAACAATGATGTATACACAATATAAATTTATTTTTCTCTCCTTTATTAGGGTGTTCTTGCCTGGAGAATCCCAGGGACAGGGAAGCCTGGTGGGCTGCTGTCTATGGGGTCACACAGAGTCAGACACGACTGAAGTGACTTAGCAGCAGCAGCAGCAAAGGTAAGCAATCCACAGCTGTTAGAAAGTCATCAAGATCTCCTCAGACACCAAGACTTTTTCTGTTTTGCAATAATGCTTAACATGCAGCGTCTATTTACGGTCCAAAATGGCTGCCAGAGTGCTTGTCATCACATTTACATTCCAGTTGTCAGAAATGAGGAAAAGACCTAAGAAGAGTGTGGCCCTTCTCAGTCAGGATATATCTTGAAATTTACAAATAACATTCTCCTTGTATATCAGTGAGCAGAATAAGCCACATGACCACACCCATCAGCAAAGGAGGCTGGGAAACACAGTTTTGATTTAGGGGAATCAGGTATCCAGCTAAATTAGAAAGTTTTATTACAAAAGATGAAGGGGAGAAGGGATATTGGGATGTCTCTTGTAGTGAAACCCAGATTGACGTACACATGAACATTTAACATAATCCCTGGAGGAGGGTATGGCAACCCACTCCAGTATTCTTGCCTGAAGAATCCCCACGGACAGAGGAGCCTGGCGGGCTACAGTCCAGGGGGTCACAAAGAGTCAGACACGACTGAGGACTAAGCCTGGCACCACACAGCATAATGTAGAGGTGGCATTTACATCAGTAGAAAAAGATGGATTATTTGATAAAGGGTGCTGACATATTTGGATAGCCTTTAGGAGAAAGGTTAAGCTAAAGTTTCACCTCATTCCTTAAATTCCAAAAGGAATAAAGAATTGAACATTTTAAAAAAATGAAATCATAAAAAGACTAGACAAAAACCTATAATCATGGGTTTTGAAAAAGTTTAAAAGAACTATAACATCAAATGTAGAATCCATAAAGGAGTAGACAGATTTGACTGCATTAAAATTTAAAATATCTCTTGGTGCCAAAACACTAAAAGTGTTTTAGCCAAAAGTAAAAGCAAGTGACAAATTAGGACAAAATGCCTGCAATATATTAACCAACAAAGAGTTAATATTCTTATTTTATGAGATCACAAAAATCAATAAGAAAAAGATGAACCCTCTAATAGGCAAAGGATAGAAACAGACAATTCATAAAGGAAAAAAGCAGATGGGCAGAAAAGTGTACAACCTCACCAGTAGTGATCAAAAGTGAAAATAATAATGGTTGTGTGCTCGTTTTTTAAACTATAAACTGTGAAAAAATATGAAATAATGTTGATACTCAGATTGAGGAAAGATAGTTGGTTTTCTAAAGTAACATCGCTATCGGACGTCCACTCATCTCCTCCTGCGAGAACACCAAAACTGCAACTAGCTGTTGAACAGCCATCGACAGGAGGACACTGGACCCACCAGAAAAAGGTACCCCACATCCAAAGACAAAGAAGAGGTTGCAGCAAGATAGTAGGAGGGACACAATCACGATAAAATCAAATCCAATACCCACTGGGTGGGTGACCCACAAACTGGAAAACAATAATCCCAAAGAAGTTCTCCCACTGTTGTGAAGGTTTTGAACCCCGTGTCAGGCTTCCTCAGCCTGGGGATCTGACAAAGGGACTGGGAATCCCCAGGGAACCTACCCTGAAAGGTCAGAGGACTGGGAGAAACAGAGACTCCAAACTTGGAGGTCACAAACAAAATCTTGCATGTACCAAGACCCAGAGGAAAGGCGCAGTGACCCCACAGGAGACTGAACCCGAACTACCTGCTCGTGTTGGACAGGAAGAGGCTCACCGCAGGGATGGGAGCACTGGCGGCAGCAGGCTGGGATGGTCCCCCTTGATATAAACCCTCTTGGAGTTTGACTTTAACCCTGCCATAGAGCCCACGGACCCCAGAGCTGGGTCACTTCAGACTAGACAACTACCAGGGAAGGAGTGCCACCCCACCAATCAGCAGATAATCGGGTTAGAGCTTTACTGAGCAAGGCCTGCCCACCAGAGCAAGACCCAGTTTGTCCCATCACCAGTGCCTCCCACCAGGAAGCGTACACAAGCCTCTTAGCCTCATCCATCAGAGGGCAGACAGAAGAAGCAAGAAGCAGCACAACCTCACCATGGCTAAAATAAAAACCGTATTACAGAAAGGTAATCATGATGAAAAAGCAGAAAGCTGTGTCCCAGATGAAGGGACCAGATAAAAGCCCAGAAAAATAACTAAATGAAGTGGAGATAGGCAACCTTCCAGAAAAAGAATTCAGAAAAATGATAGTAAAGATGATCCAGGGTCTCAGGAAAACAATGGAGAAGATGCAAGAAATGTTTACCAAAGACCTCCAGGAACTGAAGAACAAACAACAGAGATGAACAACACACTGGAAGGAATCAGTAACAGAATAACTGAGGCAGAAGAACAGATAAATGAGCTGGAGGACAGAATGGTGGAAATCACTGCTGCAGAACAGAATATGGAAAAAAAGAATGAAAAAAATGAAGACAGCCTAAGAGACCTCTGGGACAACATTAAACACACCAACAGTCACATTATAGGGGCCTCAGTAGGAGAAGAGACAGAGAAAGGACCTGAGAAAATATTTGAAGAGACAATAGCTGAAAACTTCCCAGCATGGGAAACGAAATAGTCAAAGAAGTCCAGCAAGCACAGAGAGTCCCAGACAGGGTAAACCCAAGGAGGAACACACTGAGACAGACGGCAATCAAACTGACAAAAAATAAAGGTAAAGATAAAATATTAAAAGCAACAGGGGAAAAACAACAAATAACATACAAGGGAACTCCCATCAGGCCATCAGCTGATGTCTCAACAGAAACTCTATAAACCAGAAGGGAATGGCATGATATATGTAAAGTGAAGAAAGGGAAGAACCTACAACCAAGAATACTCTACCCAGCAAGACTCATTTGGATTTGAGGGAGAAATCAAAAGCTTTCAAGACAAACAAAAGTTAAGAGAATTCAGCACCACAAATGCTAAAGGAACTTCTCTAGGCAGAAAACACTAGAGAAGCAAAAGACCTACAGAAAATAGACCCAGAACAATTAAGAAAACTGTAATAGGATCATACATATCAATCATTACCTTAAATGTAAATGGATTAAATGCAAGAATCAAAAGGCATAGACAGGTTGGGAGGATGAAAATGTGTGCGTGTGTGCACTGACCACATCACTCTGCTTGACCCTCCAAACTGTATGTAATTATTTTATATTGTTAAGTTAATCATTTTCCCATTATGGCTTGCAATTATAATTCTTTTATTTTGTGTCTGACTATTGATTGTGAAAACTGATAAACATCTTTTACTATTGTGATTATGTAACTATTACTCAGAACAATTGCATCATGATTGGTCAGCAGAAAAATGATAGAAATCTGTATCACCAAAACTGTCATTTAACAGAAAAACCTGCAATCACTTTAAAATCCAGATGGATATCAAAATTATCTTGAAATTTTTTGAAAAATACAAATGACCAGGTATTGCTTTTTTCTTTTCTCCAGAGCTCCAGATATATTTCTAATGAGAAGTCCTGTTTAAAAACAACTGGATTATATAAGGATCTTTTACTTTTATCTAGTTTGTCTCACTTTTTCTACTTCATATTCAGTGCTCCCATTTCATTTAGTTTATATTTTCCAATTTCTCCACCTCTTCTTTTTTTATGCTATTTCTCAAGCCTTTATCAAGTGTAGTATAAAGCCTCTGTATACACACATATATAAATGTATAATATATATATTTCAGAAAATAAGAATTTTTGCTTAACTAAAAAATTTATGACATTTTGATTCCAATTGTTTGACTTAGCATGAATAGAAAGCTAGATTTTCTAATTAAAAAATAGATATGCAACAAGCATCAAAGATTTACTGTATAGTAAATCTTTGGGAACTATAGTCAATATTTTATAATAATCTATAATTAAAAATAATATCAAAAATAATATATGTGTATATGTACAACTGAATCACCTTGCTGTGCACCTGAAACATTGTAAGTCAACTATACATCAAGAAAAAATATATATTAAGAAAAAGAATAAAGTAACATCACTACCTCTTTTGGGGAAGATAGTAATCCCAGTCAAATGTTCTGAAATACTTCTCTGGCCCTTGTAAAATCCACTTCTGGGATACAAAGGGAAATAATTAGAGATGTGGGTAATGCAGTGGGTACAAGGATGTTTATTATAGGTTATGTATATAGCTTAGGAGCAGGGTGTCTACCTAGACCCTGGGGGAATAAACTGTAAGCGCTGTTTCACTGCATTCCCGATTGTACCGTAATTATTGTGGATTTATTAAATGTTGTCTTGAGTCTTGTCCTTCTTTCAACCGTGCAGCTAATTCTAAAGGGTGCTATAAATATGAGGTTGAATACCTGGTGATGTGAAAGAGTAATGATATGCGGGCATGCTGTTGAAGTTTTTTGCTCAACGAAAAAAGCTGACTGCAAAATTCTTCAAGCTCAGTATATCCTGGTTCTCCCTAATGTCTGCTCCCAGCCTCCATTCCCAGCTCCTTTGCTCCCTCGCCACCCCACTTTCCTCCATGCTTCATTTCAACCAAAGCAACCAAACCCCAGGGTGCTGTTAACAGCATACTGTTACTGGAGGGTTGAGTCATGGAGTACAATTACAGCACAAGGCAAGCAGGAAATCGCTTCACATTTAATATCAGACCCTATCTGCCACAGGGAATTCCTCTCTAGTGTTCCTTCACAGAACCTACCCTTTCTATGCTTCCACTGTTCCTCCCCAGTTGCCCTCCTCACATTCTGCATGCTCACCCCCAGTCTCTTGAGCTGCTAGCTTAAGCTTTCCTCCTGTTGGGAGTAATTTATTTGTCTTGCCCTGGAAGGGAGTAGGGTTTTAGAGGTGTCCACCATTCACACTTTATACAGACCATTAGGAATGCTTCTAAGTTAAAATAAATCTTCCTTGAATGAAATAATACCATTTGCAGCATCATGGATGGACCTAGAACGTGTCATACTGAATGAAGTAAGTCAAGCAGAGAAGGAGAAATATTGTATGATATCCCTTATACGTGGAATCTAAAAAGAAATGATGCAAATGAACTTACTTGCAAAATAGAAAGAGACTCACAGACTTAGAAAAAGAATTTATGGTTGCCACAGGAAAGGGATAGTTAGGGAGTCTGGAAGGGTCACGTACGCATGACTATATTCAAAATAGATAACCAACAAGGACCTATTGTATAGCACAGGGAACTCTACTCAATATTATGTGCCAGCCAGGATGGGAGGAGGGTTTGGGGAAGAATGGATACATGTATATGTATGGCTGAGTCCCTACACTGCTCACCTGAAGCTACCACATCCTTGTTAATCGGCTATACCCTAATATAAAATTAAAACTTTTAGGTTTGGGGGAAAAAAAAATCTTACGTGAGATGGATTCTATCATCCTTCTAAAGGCAGAAGCAGCTGCAGTCCTGTGAATGTATATATATAAATGCATGTCTCCTTTCCTAGACACATCCTATTTACATGTGCATATGGTTAGAAATCGGAGAAGGCCATGGCACCCCACTCCAGTACTCTTGCCTGGAAAATCCCATGGATGGAGGAGCCTGGCAGGCTACAGTCCATGAGGTCGCTAAGAGTCGGACACGACTGAGCAACTTCAGTTTCCATTGTTACAGTATAAAATATGTATCCCAAAGACGTGAACAGGAAAAGATGAAATAAAAAGCAACCATGAACTGATTTGTAACCTTGATCCTTAGGTTCAAAATGTGGATGAAGACTGGGCTGGATTTACACCAAGTATTTCCTGGATTTATACCACGGGTTGCCTCACAGCAGTGTTCAATCAGACTTGCAGGCATTTAGCCAGATGACCCATGAGTTTTAATCAGAGATAAAATTTGGTAAAACCTATCAGTCTTGATCTTTAGGTTTATAAATATATTTGTGTCAGCCATTTGTCTATGTAAAGTACATAAGGAACAATTGACTGTTAGGCTGAATCAAATATGTAATAATATCATATCTGGGGGAGGGCACAGTAAGGTGAGTGCTGATGTACTAAATTGCTTCGGCTGTGTCTGACTTTTTGCAATCGGATGGACCGGAGCCCTCCAGGCTCCTGTGTCCATAGGATTCTTCAGGCAAGAATACTGGAGTGGGTTGCCATGCCCTCCTCCTGGGGATCTTCCCAACACAGGGATGGAACCCACATCTCTTAAGTCTCCTGCATTTGCAGGTGAGTTCTTTACCACTAACTCCACCTGGCAAGCTCGGTAAGTTGAATAGTATCCTCCAAATTCATATCAACCTGGAACCTCAAAGTGTGTCCTAAAAATGCACAGATATAGTTAACTTCTCCATTGGTTGTGAATTTAAAAGAGAGTGAGTTTAAGACAAAAAGTGTAGTTAATTAGTAGGAGAGATTACACCAAGGTCCATAGATGCAGGAGGTTCTCATTGGGGTGCTCTCACCCTTAAAGAGGAGAGGGGATGTGAATATCATTGAGTTGGAGGAATGAGCACTTGGGCTTTGGTCTGGGTGCCATTTAGTCCCAAACAATATGATATTCCCTTAAAGAAGAGAGCAAGAGGGTACAACTGCACAGCCTTGGCTGCCCTGGCTGGCTGGATGAGAAGGGCTGGGGCCCCAGGGATCAGGATGGATGGGCAGCTGAAGATTACCAACTCCCATCAGAGAAGAGAAAGTTCAACAAGTCTGAAAGGTGTGTCGGTGATGAGAGAGCTATGTGGACACTGGAACAGTCTAAGCAGAAGCTCCCCAGCTTTAGGGTCCAGCTAGAATGTGATTAGAATGGTACACGCCTATTTGAAATACTAACCCAAGGCTGCAAGAATCTGACGCACCAATATCACCATCTGCCTTGCCCGTCTCTGCAGAAAAGACTGTGAATAACTCAGGGTCAGATGCTGTTTTTATATTTAATACATTCTGCATGGAAAGTATTCAATTCATAGATGATGATAATGCAAAACCTTCTCATCTTCATTGCAGGCAGAGCCAGTAGCCACAGGACCAGGTGGACTGGGTGCCCGACGTTGGTAGCACCGGGCCTGGGAGAGATTTACTCCAGGTTCCTAGATTCAGAGAAGTTACCTGATTAAGATGTTTCCAACCAAATCTCAGTTAATTGCAACTGAAAATGTGGATTATTCCCTTTATGGATCATGAATAGTTTTGGTTTTTTTTCTTTTCATTCTAAGCAGATTTGTCCCTATCATCCCAGCAGAAATTTGTGAAATGATACCTGTGTTCAAGAAACCCAAAATGATTTAATTAATAACTAAAGAAAAATATAATGCAAGAGGTTAGAAAAAAAGATCTCCTGGGAAAAAAGGATCTATCTGCTAAAAAGAAAAAATGGAGTGCAGCAGTTTAAAATGATAGTCCTATTACTCTGTTTATTCCAGCTTTTGATGGAGTAACTCTACTTCAGGTGTGCTCCTATTACAGTCTGGGTCTCTGAGTCTGTGAGACAGAGATAGGGTGGGGCGTATAGTGTGTTATCTCTCTCCTGGCTTTGAATGTGAATTCATTCCCTTTCTGTAAAGAAACAGTGCTGTTACAGACACCCCTGCCTTCCCAACAGCCCTGCAGTCTTTCTAGGGAACCTCGATTTAATAGGGAGAGTGCCATGGCTCCCTATCAGGCATGCTAGCTGTAGATATCTCTGGCTCTGGGACTCTCTGGGACTAGGTATGGTGAGTGAGACCTCACCTTAGGTACAAATTTAGGAACTGCCCCAAAACTCAGCAATCAAGATCAATACTATTTTGATGCAATATTTTAAAAATCTTAAACCAGTGCCCCGCCATAATTCTTTGTGAACAAAATATCAAAATTTGAAGACATGATCAATATTATCCATTTTTCCTTTGGTTTCCAGGTTCCAATATGGCTCTATTTGTTGTTCAGTCGCTCAGTCGCGTCTGACTCTTTGCCACCCCATGGACTGCAACACACCAGGTTGCCCTGTTCTTCACCACCTCCTGGAGTTTTGGACTTGCCGGTCTCCATAATCTCAAGAGCCAATTCCTTATAATAAATCTCTTTCTACATGTATCTTTAAATGTCCATATTTATACTTTAATTCTAATAATTCCAACATGTGTGGTTTTCTCCATACCTCCAAGCAATTAATTCTGACATTATCTACTCAGAGACAGGTCCCACAGGTGAAGTCCTCAGTCCCATAAGACTGCTCGCCCCCCTCAACAAGCAGACTTCAGACACCAATTGCAAGTCCAGATCGTCACCTGTGCTTCTGACCAACCAGCTACAGATTCTAGGTTCCCACAGTTGAACCTTCTTCAGGTTCAATTAATTTGTTAGTGTGGTTTACAGAACTCAGTTTCCTCACTCAATTACAGTTCATTGCAAAGCATCTAATGCAGGAACAGCCAATGGATGAGATGTGTAGGGCAAAGCACAGGAAAAGCGGCACGGAGTGTCCATGCCTTCTGCAGGCACCCCTCTCCCCAAATCTCCACGTGTTTACCAAGCTACAAGTTCTCAGACCCAATACTTTTAGAGAATTATGGAGGATTCATTACATAGGCATGATTGATTAAATCACTGGCCACTGATTTTAAACTCAGTCTTCCTCCTTTCTTGCCTCCCTGAAGGTCAGTGAATGGGACTAGAAGGTAATCAAGCCCCATCCTTAGGTTACCTAGGGGCTTTGTTTCATTAACAAAAAACACTCTTATGTCTCTTACCACAGGAAATTCCAAGGGTTTTAGGAGTTCTGTGCCAGGAACAGGAATGAAGACCAAATATCTATTCCTTATTATAAATCATGATATCAAGGGGCAGGGGGATAAATTAGGAGCTTGGGATTAACAGATACACATTGCTGTATATAAAATAGACAACAACAAGGTCCTACTATGTAGCACAGGGAATTATGTTCAATATCTTGTAATAACTTATGATAAAAATAATCTTTAATATATGTATTATATAATGTGCATGTATGACTGGATCACTTTGCTGTACACTAGAAACTAACACAATATTATAAGTCAACTATACTTCAGTTAAAAAAAGAAAATTAAAAAACCATATCACTCATCTCTATTATCTATCATCCATCTGTCTAGCCACCCTACTGGTTCTGCTTCTCTGGAGAACCCCAACTAATACAGATACCCCCTAGGAGCTCTCGTAGGGCAGTGCTCCTCTCCATCATGGTGCGATTCTTCAATTAACACAAACTCTCCGGAGGCTCAGATGGTAAAGAATCTGCCTGCAATGTGGGAGGCCCAGGTTCAAGCCCCAGGCCAGGAAAGATCCCCTGGAGGAGGGCATGGCAACCCATTCTAGTTTTCTTGCCTGGAGAATCCCATGGATAGAGGAGTCTTGCAGGCCACAGTCCATGGGGTCGCTCAGAGTCGGACATGACTGAGCAACTAACACTTTCAACACTAAGATCCATGACTGCACTGCTGGGGCTTGTTTGCCCCTCACCCTGGCATCTCAAGGGCCTAACTCTGTTTCTGGCTTACCAGGTAGGCTTTGGTAAATAGGTATTTAATATCTAATGAATAAGAACAGACCCTGCACTTATGTAGCTTACAGTCTAGTAGGAAAAGATGGCAAATAATGAGACAATTTTAGTGCTCTATGACAGGGAGTTACTTCCAGCATCAAATGCCTCCACTGCTTGGAGGTGCAGCTCCTAACCCAAGCTATGGGGAAGGAATAGGTCACAAAAGTCTCTCTGAAGGCTGTGACACTTGAGCTGTGCCTTCATGGAAAAATAAGGGTTAATCATGAGAATGAGAGGAGGGAAACGTGCTAGGCAGAGGAACAGCGTGGGCAAAGACTTCAGGCATGAAAGCACTATGGGACCTGGACAAGCCTGACATGAGACCTTTAGGCCAGTGTGCTCGTGTATTACCCACAGGTGGTGGGGGGCGGGGTGCAGCTGTTGCAGTAGGCACGACATGCTAACTTTGTGTTTTATTTTTTTAAATATTTATTTATGGACTTGTCTGCACCAGGTTTTTAGTTGTGGCACGTGAGTTCTTTAGTAGAGGCATGCAAACTCTTAGTTGCAGTGGAATCTAGTTCCCTGACCAGGGATCGAACCCCCCGGCCCCCTGCATTGGGAGCACAGGGTCTTAGCCAGTGGGCCACCAGGGAATTCCCTAGCTTTGTACTTTAATCAGGTGCATGCAAGACAGATTGCAGCCAGAAAGGCAATGGAGTCATGGAGCTCAGTTAGAAGTCTTTAAGTCTTTGCCGCCACCATGGTTGAGATGGTGTTAGCGCTAATGCTGAGAAAGACTGATATGAGCTAGAGACAGAGTAGATGGGACTTGGGAACCCAGGGGACATAGGGCAAAAGGAGAAGATGACTCCAGTCTCTGGGCTGGGCAGCCCTTGGTACCACACCTGATAAAGGAAGTGCCGATGGTGCAAGTGTGAGGTCGTGGGTGGGGTGGAGGAGCGACTTGAGGGGAGTTGGGAACAAGCTGTGTTTGAAATTTGAGTCACATGGGAGGGAATTAACATTTGTTGAGCAGTTGCCATATCCCAGCTCCCTTATTGCGTTCTTTCTGTTTATTATCTCAGTTACATTTATAACTGGCCATCTAGGAGTTGAGGGTGTGGTTTGGAAGCAAGGTCTCACTTTGATCTCTCAACCATACAGAGGTCATACCTCCATTTCACAGGAAGAAACCCAGAAAGGTCAGATTCCTTCCCCAAGGCCACACAGCTGGGAAGTGGCAGAGCCAGGACTAGAACAGAGAGTCTAGAGAGAGTCTCCAGGGAGAGAGCCCCACCCCAGGCTGCCCGCCCAGACAGATGAACCCCACATCGCCAATTCTGCAGGAGAAATGGCCTGAGGTTCACTCTTGGGGAAAACACAGGACCATGTGGGGTGACCCCCAGTCTCTCCTTTCCTGTCTGCCCAAAGGGCGTGTCTCCAAGATTGAGCCACACCCACGTTCCCTGCTGCCCAGGACCTCTGCTCCAGCTCCGCCTTGCTGCACTCTGACTTCCATCTTCACGCCCAAGCCTGGATGAAGGCCAGCTGCAATATTCCTCGGAAGACATCGCACTCGGCACAGAGGTGGGGCTTACACGGACCACACAGGACCGGAATCTTACCCTGTACTGGAAAACAGGAAAAAGGTCTCTGAAGAAAAGCTGCAGTGGTGGAACGGGGGATATTTGTCCTGGGGTTGAGCAAGGACTAGGAATCGACTCCTGGGCTTTTAGAGCTGTGGACAAAGTAGGAGTCCTTAATCTTCTTAACATGCAAACCAGCAGTGACTCTGGCCCCCAGAGTCCCCAGCAGTGCCAGGATTGGGGCGGGGGAAGTGGGGCGGAGACTGAAAGCGTCCTCTGAGCCGGGAACAGAAAGGGGGAGGAGCAGGCGCTCTGCGGGACACGCCCCTCCCAGAAGCGAGCTGCCAGCCCAGAAACCCCAGGGGCCAAAGCAGGGCCCGCAGGGATGATGAGCTGCCCCTACTGCAGAAAACTGCACCTCTTTCACAGAAGGTAGATGTTTGAAGGGGCCTTAAGGGTTCCATTTCTTGTCCAACTCCTTCACTGTGAAGAAGAGAAAAGCAATTCCTTAGCGAACTGAATCGGAGAAGGAAATGGCACCCCACTCCAGTACTCTTGCCTGGAAAATCCCATGGACGGAGGAGCCTGGAAGGCTGCAGTCCATGGGGTCGCTGAGGGTCGGACACGACTGAACGACTTCACTTTCACTTTTCACTTTCATGCATTGGAGAAGGAAATGGCAATCCACTCCACTGTTCTTGCCTGGAGAATCCCAGGGACGGCGGAGCCTGGTGGGCTGCCGTCTATGGGGTCGCACAGTGTCGGACACGACTGAAGTGACTTAGCAGCAGCAGTGAACTGAATAGACTTATCCAAGGCCACTCTGCTGAGAACACAGGCAGGATGAGGCCCAGCCCTTCAGAGTCCAGGGTTCTAGTCCCTAAGAAACTTGGATCCTGAGAGGGTAACAGGTAGGAAGGCCAGGGGTCTCCAAACGGAGGAAATAGGCTTCAAGTGTCATACATTTTCTCTCACTCTTAGGCGGCAGGAGGAAACAAACGTGATATATTTTTTCCCCTTTTCTATACAAATTTAAATAGAGTCTTCTCTGAAAATTCTGTGTTGCCATAATGACACCTGGTTCCACCTAAACTTAACTTTTCTCAAACCCTGAGCTAACCAATGCATTTTCTTATGGAAATGTTTGTCTTAAGCTATGTTAATGTGCTCTGTATTTACCCCAGACTTTGTCTTCAAGTGGTTCCCTAAAGACTCAGAACCCACTTGACAAACCAGTATGTTATACATTGTTATCCTAAACTATGTTAATGAAACTATGTATTTGTACAGAAATCTGACTTTCTTCAAGATTCGTGTCAATCGCTTTATGGCCGGGGATGGCTCACCTGGTGCCAAGGTCATCTCAAAATGCATCTTGTGGGTGAGGGGCCTGGTTCCATTCTCCGAGTTTTGAGACATTTCCTTTCTTTAATTAGCAGACTGCTAAGTCACTTCAGTCATGTCCGACTCTGTGCAGCCCCATAGATGGCAGCCCACCAGGCTCCCCCATTCCTGGGATTCTCCAGGCAAGAACACTGGAGTGGGTTGCCATTTCCTTCTCCAATGCATGAAAGTGAAAAGTGAAAGTGAAGTCGCTCAGTCGTGTCCGACTCTTAGCGACCCCATGGACTGCAGCCTACCAGGCTCCTCGGTCCATGGGATTTTCCAGGCAAGGGTACTGGAGTGGGGTGCCATTGCCTTCTCTGAATTAGCAGACTGCTAGTAGCTATATAACATCCAGCTGAAGACTAGCAGGGGGGCACTCTTTCTGCCCCCTTCTGATGTCTATGTCAGAAGCTTTCTCTATCTCTTTTGTACTTAATAAGACTTTATTGCACTAAAGCTCTGAGTGAGCAAGCCTCATCTCTGGCCCTGGATTGAATTCTTCTTCTCCAGAGACCAAGAATCCCAGTGTCTTTCGTGGTTCAGCAACAACCTTTCAATCCCTTCCTCCCCTCAGTCAACTGTTCTGGGCCCTCAGCTCTCAGGCCTGCTTGTGCAAGACATCCCACCACCACCTACCTCCCTGTGAGTCTGGCGTAGGGAGAACTGGGACCCAGGGCTGACTTTCACTACCACCCTCTGGGGCCTTCCTGGGGGCCACTGAAACAGACACCAGGGGGCCAGACCTTGTTGGGAAAAGGGAAAAGCAGGCGCTGGGTGGCGATTCAGGTAATTAACCAGATCACATGCCACACAGAACAAAGGACTAGGGCAAGGTGCTGCCTGGCTGCTCGACCCTCCCTGGTCACACACCCCAGCCTCTGAGTCTCTGCGGCCTCCGTGACAAGGGTGTCCTTGCCCTTCCTGGGAGCTTGTACGCCTGATTCTGATCACTTTGGGGTCTGCTGTTCTCTTCTGCTCGTCCCCAAATCGGGCTGACACTGCGCCTCCCAGGCCCCTGCCCCTCCCTTCCTCAGTGGCTGGACCATGGGCACCAGGACTCCACAGGGGGCTGCACTGCTAAAGGCTCCCTGACCACCCGTCCCACCAGCCCTCTCACCCGCCCAGCCTCACCTGGGAGGCCAGCTATTTGTATTTCACTGGGGGAGAAATGGAAACAATTTGAGGATCTCTGGTGCTTCCAATGGTAAAGAATCTGCCTGCCTTGCAGGAGACCTGGGTTTGATCCCTGGGCCAGGAAGATCCCCTGGAGAAGGGAATGGCAACCTACTCCAGTATTCTTGCCTGGGGAATTCCACGGACAGAGGAGCCTGGTGGGCTACAGTCCATGGGATTGGAAAGAGTCGGACACGACTGAGCAACTAACACTTAGGGTCCCAGCGCTTGTGAACCAGACTGAATATAATAGGCATCAGAAAAGCGAAACAAGGGTGAATGTGTGCAGGAGGGCTCTGAGGTGACTGAGCGGTGGCTTAACTTATCATTTCCTACTTGAAATCGCCTTCTAACAGGCTCCCCTGCCTCCGCTCCCATCTCCTCACCTCTCCCAGACTCAATCTTTGTATAATTCAAATCTGACTGTGTCTCTCCCTTGAGGAAATCTTGCAATAATTTCCTGCCTGCTAGCAGGGGAACCCTGTCTCTCAGGCATCAACCTGAAGCCCTGCATCTTTCCACGAGAGATGGGGATTCTCCCCACCTGGGACCCTAAGCCTGGCCTTACCTGGAGCTGGCCGGCCCCAGCACTCCGTGTTCCATGGCACAGGGCCTCACAGGTCCTTCCCTGCCTTCTCACCTGGCTGGCCCCTCTCAACCTTTGAGACTCACCTTCCCAGCGAGGCCTGCCCTGCTCTGTTCGGCACGTGCCTCACAGCTCCCGCCAGCCCTCTGGGCAGACTTCTGGCCCAGCATTTGCCACTGTGTGCCAATGGTCTATTTGCTTTTTCCCCTACCTTTGAGCCTCTTAAAGGCAGGGACCATATATTACTCATCTGTGTACCCAGGCCTGTCTCCATAAAGGCTGAAAGATGAAACCATAAATGAACATAGAAATGAATGCAGTAGTAACACCTCCCCTTACATACCACCAGAGCCAGCCCAATGAAGGCATCGAGGAGAGGCCAGAGGGTGAGCTCTGCCTTGGTGACCCCAGTGGTCGAATAACCACCACTTAATCCTGGGACCCTGACATGATGGATGGACGCTGTTTCACCATCCGGCTCAGTGTTTCCTCGGATGGGAGGGGCTGCTGGAGCTGGCCTAGCGCCACCTGGTGGACAGAATCTCCACTGCACTCCCCACCGAGGAACACAGCAACCCTCCTCCATCCCCCTCCCCGCCCCTCAACTCCCCACCCTTCCTGGGGGAAATCCCTTGAAGACCCCATCTGTGGATTGCCAGCCCAGAGGGTACCGGGGCCACCCCCAGAAGGTCAGGCCATAGGGCGTAGCGTGCCAGACCACAGTGTCACTGTCTGGGGAGAGAAAGCTGTAAACAACCTTCCTCTCTTGCCCACAGCAAAATGTTCTCTACATTAACCATCAAGGCCTGCAATTCACCCAGGGGGTGATCTCCTGTATCCTGGAGGTCCAGGTAGAGACACCTGCCTGGAAATCTCAGAACTGCTCCAAAGGTTACTGCCCAAGGAGGGAAAAGTTGATTCAAGAAACTGGTTTTCCTGAAATGCCCCATGCCCCCACCCCCAATCTGTATGAGAGGAAACACCCAGCTCCCCACCCTGAGTCCACCAGTCCAGATCTGTGATGTTGCACAGATCACAAGCTGTTTTGGAGACCACAGCAAGGGGAGTAAAATGATCCATTTATGAAGATTTGGGAGGCAGGTCAGAGGCTAGAAGCTAGTGGCTATGAGGTCAAGGTCTTTGTATGGCCAGGCCAGTTTTGTCATTTAAAATAATTCGTAGATGCCCATGCCACCTCCTTTATAGTTCGCCCGAGCCCAGATGGACCAAGACTTCACCCAAAGTCCATCTCGGGTCCCAGACCAGTGTCAGCCTTCTGGACAGGAATCCTCTTCTTCTAACTTTTCCCCTCATCTCCCTCTCCCCACAACAGTAAATTTAGGACTCTTGGAATTTGGAATATAACTCAGGAATACATTATGACTTTCGTGGGCCATAGGCATTTTGGCCTTTGTCAGCCTCTTGCTCAGTTAAAAATAATTTTTAAAAAAATTATATTTAAAGATTGTCAGTATAAAAACAAATGTAATTAATATACATTGGATTCATTATTCATTCTTATAATTACATTTTGATTTCAAAAGAAATTAAATTTAAATAGTCTTCATGAGCCTGATCCACTCTATATTGTGGCCCCTAGACACGTGATTCCCATGCCTCGTGGGCAAATCATGCCCTGCAGAACTGAAGCCCCCACTGCACAGGTGCACAAACTGGCCTATCCCCCGAGGTGCCCACGCTTGCGCCTTTGGTCAGCATCGGCAACTGCAGCAGCCCCAGCAGACCTCAGGGACACCTAGGAGTTTTCTTTTAAGGGGATAGTGACAGTGATTCTTGGAGAAGGCAATGGCACCCCACTCCAGTACTCTTGCCTGGAAAATCCCACGGATGGAGGAGCCTGGTAGGCCGCAGTCCATGGGGTTGCTAAGAGTCGAACACGACTGAGCAACTTCCCTTTCACTTTTCACTTTCATGCATTGGAGAAGGAAATGGCAACCCACTCCAATGTTCTTGCCTGGAGAATCCCAAGGCCGGGGGAGCCCGGTGGGCTGCCGTCTATGGGGTTGCACAGAGTTGGACACGACTGAAGGGACTTAGCAGACAGTGATTCTAGTGGCCTCTTTGTTTCTCCCTGAACACCACGGCAACCTTCAAAGTAGCCAGAAGATCATGCTTCTAATCAAACCAGTCCTTGAACTGTTGAGGTTTCTCTGAATCTGGACTATGGGGCATGTGGTGTTGCAATGGGATTCTGTCATTATAAAATCGAATTTCCTTAAAAATAACTATTTGAAAACTTAAGAATTCTGAGAAACAGAAGTTAAGTGTTAGTGTAAGGTGGGTTTACATAGAAAGATATAATGAAATTTACTTTACATGTGAAGTTAGATCCAGAACACTTTTTAAATTATTCTTTCAACTAATAGTTATCAGAGCAACCAATATCATAAAGTCACAGATCCGTGAATTCTCATTTCATTAAAACCTCCACTTGGCAGCCTACACAGCTTTTAGTGAATGTGAAAGTTTGCAACCAAAATATTGCCAAATCAATTAAATCAAGGCATTAAATCTGTGGCTGAAAAGTTATGAAACCACTTATATTTATTTATTAAATGGCATTTTAACTGCATTAACAGAATCATTAATTAAGCACATCATTTGTTTAAGTTTTACAAACTTGTTCGAATTACTTTTGTAAACCGAAAAAATAAGATAAAAATTAAATTTTAAAATAAACTGAACTATCTGGCATGTTAAATTATTAGGTGAAGAATTGTTTTGTATTTCATCAGCTTTATAAATTCACATGGTGACATATCAAGTTTCCCCAAGTAGGGAGGGATACACCTGTAAAAGATTAGGACCAGCATGTCTTGTTTTACATAAATAATTGTATTGTGTTATGAAATTGTGGAACTTAATCAGAAGACTATCTTAAGTCCTTGTTCCCACATTTTTTAAAATGAAAGCTCGGACTAGTCTGTAGTTTTCAAATGATTTTAGCTATGAAAACACTTTTATCAAGTGAAATAATCATAGCTAATAAGACAGATAATCTTTGTGGTTTCACATTGCATCCTCACAACACTGTGTGATCAGTGTCCTACATAGAAGCTGAAGATACCGAGGCCAGAAGAGGTTAAGCAACATACTCAAGATCACAGAGCTAACCACAGAGCCAGAATTCAAACCCAGTTCTGTCAGCTTCAGACCTCATGGTCTTTAATCATTTGAAGCCCTCTCTGTGAAGTAAAGAAGCGGACTCTGCTGATTGAAAGGAAGGGGGCGGGGCTCCCCAGAGCCTCACTAACTCTATTTCTCATCCTAGGAGTTCAGTTTAGGAAATATCTGGTTTTTTCCTTTAAAAAAAAAAAAAAGAATTTCAGCTAAAAGTTTAGCCTTTATATCTGGTCAAATAATTTAAATTTTTTTTATAATTAAAACATTTTAAAATTCTCATAATTCTCTTTGGTCATCTGGTCTCAGTCTGCCTTCTTCAATAGACTCAGGGATTCCCAGGAGTCTGTAGATCCACAATTAAGAAATTCAAGTATTAACCTAAGGGGTGGGATGGGGTGGGAGGTGGGAGAGAGGTTCAAGAGGAAAGGGACATATGTATACCTATGGCTGATTCATACTGATGTACGGCAGAAATCAACACAATATGGTAAAGCAATTATCCTTCAAGTGAGAGTTGGACCATAAAGAAGGCTGAGCACTAAGAATCGATCAATGCTTTCGAATTGTGGTGCTGGAGAAGACGCTTGAGAGCCCCTTGGACAGCAAGGAGATCCAACCAGTCATTCCTAAAGGAAATCAACCTTGAATATTCATTGGAAGGACTGATGCTGAAGCTGAAGCTTCAATACTTTGGGCCACCTGATATGAAGAGCTGACTCATTGGAAAAGACCCTGATGCTGGGAAAGATTGAGAGCTAGAGGAGAAGGTGGCAGCCTAGGATGGGATGGTTAGATAACGTCCCTGACTCAATGAACGAGAGTTTGAGCAAACTCCAGGAGATAGTGAAGGATAGAGAAGCCTGGAGTGCTGCTGTCCATGGGGTCTCAAAGACACAACTTAGCGACTGAACAACAGCAAAGAAATTCAAGTTTTGATAAAATTCAGTTCAGTTCAAGTCGCTCAGTCGGGTCCGACTCTGCGACATAGAAGTTAAAATTCAAGGGGGAAATCCCATATACACAATAATATGGGATATAGTGCCATCTACTGGCACATCATGGTATTGCATTCAACTTCCTCTTGACAGGACATAAAAGAAGCCAGCGGCTAAATTCTACCCTCTTTCTACCCTGTTGCAGGTATATATTGAAATAGGAGAAATTCCTGCTATACAGAGAGCAAGGAGGAGATAGTAGAATTTCCCAGTGGTTAAAATCCCAAGTTATGGGCCTGGATTTGCCATCAATAGCTGTATAGACTTGGTTACGTCCCTTGGTGCCTTGGACAAGAACTCGCCTTGGATCATGCGGGCTTTACCATTTTGCCCTCAAAGCACTAAGGACACCTGAAGGACAGTGCCAGAGAGGCAGAGCCTAGAGAGTGTGGCTTATCTCCTCCTCTATGATGCAGGCCCTTCTCTTTTTACCTCTTCATATGCTAATTTTAGAAATAATATTCTATCCTCAAAAAGAATTTCACAGCTCTTTTCAAAAGTTTCTCAAAATTCTCTTTCTACTATAAAGACCTGGCCGACCTATGTCAGCATTTACTGGGCCTACCATAATTTACTGGGCTTCCCTGGTGGCTCAGAGGTTAAAGTGTCTGCCTCCAATGCGGGAGACCCAGGTTCAATCCCTGGGTCGGGAAGATCCCCTGGAGAAGGAAATGGCAACCCACTCCAGTATTCTTGCCTGGAGAATCCCATGGACGGAGGAGCCTGGTATGCTACAGTCCAATGGGGCCGCAAAGAGTCGGACACTACTGAGTGACTTCACTTCACTTCATTTCTTCACCATAATTTAAGGTCTTGCATAATTCTTTCCGAGTGCAACATAGGAGACCCCCCCTTCTCCTGAAGAACTTACAATATGATTGAGGAATAAAATAAGCACATCATCTGCTCCTTCCTTAACTAAGCATTTTTGTCAAACCAATTGGGATATTTTTTTCCATGTGATCATATTTCTGATTTTATAACACTAGTCAACGAGAGAGAGAATTCTTTTTATAGTCAGTCTTGCTGGAAGGCATCTTTGCTATAAAACCAGTGTTTCGGGAGTCTCTGGGGAAGAAACTGATGGAGTTGAGACCCACTGTCATCACTATATGTAACAGTGTTCCTTCTCATGGGAAGTGCATCGGAATACGAGACTTTACAGGTATTATCTGCTATAAGCAAAGTACATAAGACTCTGAGGGTCCCAGCCCAGACAACAGGCTGTATATCTGCAACAAAGGAAGACATATAGATATCTTCAAATTTTCCATTCGTCTTCATTTAGTAATCAAGTTGCTTGATTTTTTAAACATTTCTATTAAGGAATGGACTTCCCTGGTAGCTCAATGGCTTCCCTGGTGGCCTTCCAATGCAGGAGACACAGATTCGATCCCTGGGTCAGGAAGATCCCCTAGAGAAGGAAATGCAACCCATTCCAGTATTCTTGCTTGGGAAATCCCATGGACAAAGGAGAGCAGCAGGCTACAGTCCACGGGGTCGCAAAACAGCCTGGCACGATTTAGCAACTAAACGATAACAACAGTTATGGGAAAGGGAGCAGTATATTCCTCAATGATCCAAAGAAAGTAATGCTACTATGGTGAATTATTAGTATTGATTAAGTATATTGGCCCAGGAGTTGTTCTAAGAGCATTAACTCTTTTTATTATCCCAACATCCCTAAAAAGTACATTTTTATTCTTATCATTTTACAGAGGGAGAAACTGAGCCTCAGAGTCATTAAATAACAAGGCAGTTATCATTGTTTGATACCATTGATCCAGACTTTCTGCCCTTGAGGAAGTTATGAAAGGGAGTCAGACCAGCTCCCTCCACCCCCCAGTTGATGGGCTACTCTCAAGACCTTGTTGCGGACCCCCTCCTGCACGCTGCTCTGGCTTCCAGTATTATGTGGACAGATGAAGAACCCCATCTTCTTTCCTCTCCCGGGTCAGCAGTGGCACAGACAGTGCCCGAATATTATTTGGCATTGTATTCAGTAAGGAAAAGGACATTTAAAAAGAGAAAGTCAAGTTCTTCTGGCCTGTCTGTGTCTCTAAGCACCCTGTATAAATCTATATTTGATAAGATTAGATTGATCAAATCTAATCTTCCTTTAAATCAGAAACAGGCCCCCCAGATTGATATTAAAGGCAAAAAGATGAGTTTCAAGATTCCAACAGGCATTTTTTAAAAATCAAAGAATTCTTTTACTTTCCCCTTTTTCCTCTAGCCAAGAAAACCCAAGACGTACTTGACTATAACATGTGCAGTTATCAGATTTCGGTTGAAGATGAAGTTCTCTTTTCAAGTATCTTAGACCTCTATAAGACCGCCTTCCCCATTCTACCCTACCCCTGGTCTTGCAGGAAAGACCTCCAGACTGTAGGCAAGTCCTGTGGGCACAAAGGGATAACTCTTAAAGGAAAGTGTTCTCGCCTTTTAATTATCTTCCCAAGAGCAGGAATGATCAGCTGGAAACTCCCAGTCATAACTCACTGACATCTTGCTGCTGCTGCTGCTGCTTCTAAGTCGCTTCAGTCATGTCCGAAGACCAGCTGAATAGACAGGTCTGCTCTGATAGATATATTATGCAGCAAGCAAAGAACAAAGAGACTCTTCTCACGGGAATGTCAGCATCACAGTGTGTTTTCATCCTTTCTTGTAATATGTATAATTTATCTTCTTTGGGAAAAGTACATATAAATTTTAATGCAACTTGCTAAAGAATAATAAACAAAGTCACCCTTCACTACTCCCATTCGTTTCTCAGGAGAAAGGGGAAAATCTTAACTGTATGATGAGTATTAGGGGGACTTCAGGCCAATAAAGGGGAATTTAACCAGAGATCTCCCCAGAGGGAAGGAAGGTCCTTAAGACAATAAAAAAGTATCTGTGCGATGACAAGACAGCCTCATCCTTCACACACTGACTTAAAAAGCATTAGGTAACATTGAACAGAGGCACGTATCTCAGGATTTCAGGATTAGCAAGATGGATTCCCCTTAACAGCAAAAGAAAACACCAGGCACAGAATTTCTGGAAATGAAGAGTATTGAGGACATTGTTCACCCTCCATCCTGTGTATTTCTCCCGCCCACAATAGCCCTGGCAGGTGGCCAGTCCCCGTTTTGTTGTCCAGAAGCTAAGAGGAAAAGACCATCTAATTCAACATTAGAGACAAATGCTTATCTCCTGGGAGGCTGTAAATTGCAGGCAGCCTTCAGGGCAGTAACCTGCTGAATAGGCTATGATTTTCACAAAGTGTGGGTCAGAAAACAGAAGCTGCCTATCCCTCTCTGCCCTCCCAGCTGGGCTCCGAGAGACCTCACAGATGCACAGCAGGCCCACCTTTCAATCTGAGAGTAAATGCAGGTGACGTAGTGGTGTTTCCAGTCCAAAAATGACAGTCCAAGTCGATACACTTAACACTGTCCCTTCCTAATTCCCAGATGAAGTGACTTCCGGGGCAGAAGACGACAAACCCGCTGCGTCTCAGAGTGACACGGACCAGAGATGAGTGAGTCTAGCATTTTGAACAAAGAGGAACAAATGCTGGTAAGACTAGCATTTTGTGGAGGGTGGTGCCAAATTTGAACCCCACCGCCACCTCAGAAAAGGGCAGTGTACTGGAGTCCCCAACGAGGGGCAGGTAGCCGAAGGTACGCCCAAGGCTTGCTCGAGACACAGAAAGCATGAGAAACGGAGCAGAGATGCTGATGATGTCTGGGGCCCCCATGTCACTTGGAGGGAGTTTTGGCTGTCCCATCGGCCTCGGTGTCCACAGAGGGAGCCCTTGAGTCAGAGGTGAGACTGGCTGCCCTTGGTCACCCACCGTGGAATTTCTAAGGTGATAAGATCAAGGAAATAAAAATTTGTTTCCTTTGCTGAGACTGAAAGACTTCAATAGGGACACATAACCTCGAACAGAATATCTATCATCTCCTTTTCTGGAGAAGCACCGATCTTCCTCTGTGAGGATGAGAACACAGAGGGAAATTACCAGATGTAGAAATAAAAGGGCCCATATGAGAAGTGCCAGGCAAGTTTAACAAAAGAAGGTTTATACGGATACATTCCAGCAAAGACTGAATCTCAAAGATAGAGGAAAGGGGTCTGTAGCCATCCAGGTAGAAAGCAAAACCAACAGGCTATTTATACTGAAAAGTAGAAGATTTCTGCTTTGGGAGCTTAAATGCAAAAATGTCATTCAGTAGCAGAACAGATAATTCATTTGTATAATGGAAGATGATACAACAGAGAGAATACAGTGTGCTTCAGCTATACCCTCAGCACCAAGGAATCACACTCATAAAACAGGGCAAAAAGGTGTCAGAAAAATACAGTGTTGTTTTTGGTGGTGGGGTGCTCAGTCATGTCCAACTCTGTGAGACACCATGGACTGTAGCCCACCAGGCTCCTCTGTCCATGGGATTTCCCAAGCAAGAGTACTGGAGTGGGCTGCCATTTCCTTCTCCAGGGGATCTTCCAGACTCAGCTATTGAAACCTAGTCTCTTGTGTCTCCTGCATGGGCAGGTGGATTCTTCACCACTGTGCCACTTCACAGAAAAACAGTATGATTCCATATATGTAAAGGTTAAAAGTAGTCAGTCTAAACATTGTATTATTAGGGATGCAAATCTAAGAGGTTAAACTATAAACAAAAAAGTGAGATTACACTAACTCAAAACTCAGGAGTTCATTTAGGGAAGAAGTAGAGAGATGCTAATGGAAACGGCCAGGTGTTGGTGAAGTTCTGTTTCTCAGGCCAGTGGTGGCTACACTGGCATTTGCTTTCTTATTATCCTTTAAATTGTACAAATACATGTGATGCACTATTCAGTGGGCTTCCCAGGAGGCTTATCAGTAAAGAATCTGTCTGATGATGCAGGAGACAACAGAGACACAGGTTCAATCCCTGGGTGGGAAAGATCCCCTGGAGGAGGAAATGGCAACCCACTCCAGTACTTTTGCCTGGAAAATTCCATGGACAGAAGAGCCTGGTGGGCTACATGGGATTGCAAAGATTCAGACATGACTGAGCACACACGCACATATATATAATGTTTCAAATAAAAATTAGGACAGAGACATCTCAAATAGAAAATGAAATGCATAAAGGAAAAATTAACTTTTTTAAGATTTAAATAATGTACCAGTTAATGCAATTTTTAAAAATTAAACATGGGCAGAAATAGGAATATCATATAAAGTATATTTTAAGAAAAAAACTCACCAAAAAGAGAAAGAGAGGAAGATTACAATGGATGAATCTCATTTGTGAAAAACGGATGCAAAATTCCCAATAGGTCTTTTTAAAAATAGGATATTAGACTAAGAGGTATATTATTCAGGCTTATCAGGTACTGTTAGGTATTATTAGACTTCATAATAAAAATATGCACACAGTTTGACACTGGAACATCTCATATTAAATTCAGAGAAAAGTCTCAGGATAATATCAGTAGATGCCAAAAAGTCATTCAATTAAATTCAACAAAAATTAATTTAAAATTAAATATTAATAAAAAATTGAAGTGCCAGAGAACTATAAAAGTATACATCTTTGAAGTCAAACACTAGGGGCATTCTTATTAAAATTCAGTATAATATAAAGATGTCTGTTATCATGACTGTTACATTATTAGGAAGTTTTAGGCAAGTAAGTAAAAACAATAAAGAAGCATACATGTTGGAAAAGAAAAGACAATTACAATGTTTTGCATGATGATATAATTATTTGAAAACATCAAGAAAATTAACTTAAAAAAATGATTAGTACAAATGAGAGAGTTCTTGTGTTGTGTCTAATTGCAAAATAAATACACAAAACTTAATAGCAATGATCACAACCTCAAAGGCCTTCAGGCAGACAGCAAAAATGAATGATGCCGACTGGTGGGGATCTTCTGGGACTATAGAAGGCAACAGCTTCTCAGCATGCATACGTTTTCATCAAGAGAAAAAGTGACCACAGAGTTGCTAGATATTCGGATTTTTTAAGAAGTTTCATAAAATTATGTTTTTGTATGAAAATTTTCTGATTTTATATGTAGATAACTAATTCAAAAATTATATGAACTGAAATATATCCATAGGCTAGATATAACCAGGAGGCTCCAGTGTGCAATTTTTGATCAGTATTTTGCTATTATAACTACTCTGCAAATAGAATGAAGGGAAATGTGAAATGGGACAAAAATTGATTAATTTTTCAATAGCTCACCTTTTGAAATAAAACTAAATTTCTTCTTACATCACATCAAATAAAGGCTAGAGGGTAAAGATTTAAACGTAAAATATGAAGCTAGACAAGTACTGGAAAAAATATATAACTGAATATTTATATAATCTTGGGGTGGGGAAGTCTTTCTAAAAATAACAATATAGAAATTATAAAAGGAAAAAACTGACCATACAGTTTTTAAACATTTCAGTTCTCAAAAACTAAAAGGCTTATGGCAGACTAGGAAAAATACTTAAAACAAAAAAGATCAATAGCCCTTACATAGAAAGACGGATTGTACAAATCAATAACAAGCACCTTCAGAAAATATCAAGCATAGGCTGTGGAAGAGTAATTTGCAAAATAAGGAATGCCAACAGCCAATGAATATATTGTAACGTCCCACGTCACTAATCAAAGAAATACAAATAACGCCAGTGACTCAATGCCATTTTCCCCTATCAACTTGAAAAAGATTTTTTTTATATATATTTTAATTTTTTTATTTATTTGACTGCACCAGATCTTAGTTGCGGCGTGTGGGATACAGTTCCCTGACCAGGGATTGAGCCCCCAGGCCGCTTGCATTGGGAGTGCAGAGTCTTGGCCACTGGACTACCAGGGAAGTCCCTGACAAAGATGTGTTTTTTAAAATTGTTTTTGAGTTCCAGTGTTGACAAAGACATTTATCATTGGTAGAAGGATCTTTGAATACAGCTTATAGAACAATTTGACAGTATAGGTCAGAATGCTTTAACTCAGCAAGTCCATTGCTGGAAGTTTAGCCTAAGGAAATAAGAATATATACAAGGATTTAGTTGCAAGAATGTTATTATTGATATAATGTGTGTGTGCTCAGTTGTGTCCAACTCTTTGCGATCCCATGGACTGTAGTCTGACAGGCTCCTCTACCCAGGTTGATGTAATAGCAGAACCCCAAAACAAACAAAAAAACAGAACAATGCAAACACTAATTGAGAAATACCTAAATGAGTACATTCATAATGGGAAATTCTTGGCAGTCAGTTGAAAGTCTGAAGAAGTCTTGAAAAATATTTATTATTATTGAAAGACATTCACAATACATTGCTGAGGATTTTTTAAATTTATTTTTAATTACATTTAAAACAAATAAAATTAAGTGTATTTTTAAATTAGTGTGACTCCAAACTACGCAGTTGTATATACAAAGATCAGAAAGAATATATCCCAAGATATCAACAGAAGTTCTTACAGTGGTCATCTCTGGATTGTGGAGATATGATTATTGTGTTCCAAATCTCCTTTTTTAACATTTTGTTTTTGTTTTTCTATGATGAACATTTTGTTTTGATAACAAGGAGGGAAGCTTTATTTTTAAATAAAAAATAAGGAAAGCTGGGGATACCAGGTGGACTAATTGATTATTACAGTTACTCAGCTGTAAGTATTAGAAGGAACTAAATAGAGTTCAGATAGTCTGGTTTGCTCTGCATGTGTGCATAAACATGTATACTGGATATAATCAGGCTCACCTTTCTACTCACGTTTTGCTTGGACTGCTTTTAAAATAAAGTCATTTGCTAAACGCTGGTAAAGAGAGCCACCCCAGAAATATGCGAAATGCAATAAGAGAGCTTAGGCAGGATTTAATTTAATCTGAAAAATTAAAATTTTATTGCAAATACTCCACAAAATGGATTTTCTACATGTGGTTTATTAGAGTTGCTTATAAGTACCTGGTTTAGCCACAGTAACTTAATGGGTGCTATACAAATATTTACAGGCCCAGAGAGAGGTTTATTGGCAGACTTGGCCTTCCTGCCAGGCCTAGCAGTGAATTCCTGCCAACCCGTCAAACACACATAAAGAAGCTAGAAAGATTTTGCCAGTGATTTAGGCAAGGAAAAGTGTGGAGCTGTGAAGGTCTGACATTTACTAGATGAATCTGGAGTGTATTCATAAACAATGACAGTATCCAAAATAAACTGAGTGGTACATGTTAACCTGCAAACTAAAGACCTGCACTTTGAAACCAAAATGGCATTTCTCTGATCGCACCAACCACTCCCTGTCTCTGTTGCCCATTGCTGCCCAGCTAGACTTTCGGCTGTGACAGTGCCCAGGGCTCGGTCTTAGGTGCCTCCCACGTGACCTCATCCCGCCTCTTGTTTTAGGTAAAGTCTGTAATCTGGTAGCTCCCAGACATACATCCAGCTGCCCACATGCTTCCCCACTAAGACATCTGACCCCTCAAACTTGACACGATATCGTTCAATTCCCAACTCCATCTTCCTCCCTAAATCTGCTCCTTCTCTCAGTCTTTGCAGCTCAGTGAAGGGTATTACTGGGCTTCCTAGATGGAGCTAATAGTAAAGAACCTTCCTGCCAATGCAGGAGACATAAGAGATACAGGTTCGATCCCTGGGTTGGGAAGATCCCCTGGAGGAGGGCATGGCAACCCACTCCAGTATTCTTGCCTAGATAATCCCATGGATAGACAAGCGTGACAGGCTATAGCCCATAGGGTCCCAAAGAATCGGACACGACTGAAGCAACTTATCTCACACACACGCAAAGGGCATTACTGGCCTCTTAGCTGCTCAAGCCAAAAGCTTAAGAAACATTTGGATCAATTTCATCAGCAAGTCCTGTCAATTCCCTCTCCAAAACACAAAAATACATGCTGAATATATCCCCTTCTCACCCTCTCCAGTACTACCCCCTTGATTAAAGCCACCATTGCCTCTCAGCTAGATTACCGCAATAACCTCCAAGTTGAACTTTCTAGAATTCATTCTCCATCACCAAACTGAATTTTTAAATGTAATTTATATGCGCTTAAATCCCTCCAGTGACTTTCTATTTCACCCAGGAAGAAAAAACCCTAACTTCCCACCACTGCCTACAGCTTCAGTGAATGCCTTTCCTCTACTCCCCATTCCTTGCAAATTCTTCTTTAGCTACAAGAGCCTTCTTTCTATTTCTGGGACTCCAAGTTCATCCTACCCGAGGGCCATTGCACTTTTTGTCTCCTCTGGCTCAAAGTTCTCCCACCCAATTCCCACCCCATTCCCATTCATTCATTTTTAAAACAGTAAGAAATTAAGAATATGCACGGACAGAAAGCAACAAAATTCTGTAAAGCAATTATCCTTCAAGAAAGAAAGAATAAGCACTGCGGTCACAGTGTGTGTCACTGGCAAACAGAAGACCTGGGTGCTTGTCTCCCATTGTTTTCAAGGTATGACGCCTGCTCCAAACCAGTAGTGATCCCAGCAGCCAGCAACCACTGAGGAGATGCTTTGACTCACAGCTTCCCCTTCTGTAGGACGGGTACCTACAGCTAGCTTCTCTCCTGGCAATTTAAAACCTGGACACAGAGATCTAGAGCCTGGAGGTCTCGATGGAGCTGGTCCCCTCCTGTGGAAGTCCCCAGACTACCCAATTTCTTGTGTTCCCAGATTCTCTTGTTCAGGTCTCTCCTTGGAGTTAATGAGCCACTCGGTACTCTTCAAATAAGTCCCTTGGCTAACCTTTGTTTCCGTAACGTACAACTGAAATGAACTTTGACTAAAATAATGAAGGACTCCATCTTAATTGCCTGGACTGCTTCCTAGAACTCAGCTTCACAGAATCCTTCTTTTACACATGACTACTGGCTAACCCAGGGCTTCCACTCTGGCGCTAGTGGTAAAGAACCTGCCTGCCAATACAGGAGACATAAGAGATATGGGTTCAATCCCTGGATCAGGAGGATCCCCTGGAGTAGGAAATGGCAACTTTCCAGTATCTTGCCTGGAAAATCCCATGGATAAAGGAATCTGGTGGACTACAGTCCATGGGGTCACAAAGAATTGGACACAACTGAGAAACTGAGCATGGATGGATAGATGGTTGGCTAACCCAGGTCATCCTTGGAACCAAAAATCAGCATTGATGTTGGCATAAGTGATAAGTGAAAGTTGCTCAGTTGTGTCCAACTATTTGTGACTGCATGGACTAAACAGTCCATGGAATTCTCCAGGCCAGAATACTGGAGTGGGTAGCCTTTCCCTTCTCCAGGGGATCTTCCCAACCCAGGGATCGAACCCAGGTCTCCTGAATTGCGGGCGGATTCTTTACCAGCTGAGCCATAAGGGAAGCCCGATGTTGGCGTACTTGGGCAATTTAATAGTCATTTTGTCCCCTCTGACTGATATACACACACACACACTCCTGAAGTCTCTCCAGGTCCTCTTTCTCCAGCATCCTTGAGGATGAATTATGTTCTGCTTTGATGTTTGCTCACAGCTCATCTCCTCTCTGCACTGCACGTTTGTACATGTACATGAAAGGGCCTCATGCAAACACAGCAATGAATCCAAACTCTGAGAAGGAAATCTCTCCTAGGAGGAACTTACTTCCCTTGCCTTTCCTGAGTTAATCTTCTATTTCATTTTCCCCAGTAGTTACATTTTCATCACCAAGACAGCGAGCTTCACTTTTTAGAATTTAAGGACTATTGATGAAGGCTACCTACTTTTTCACAAATAAATGCACACTTCCCACAAGCACACACAATCTTGCATGCAACAAAAAGCTCTTGGATTCTTGATTGAGAATCACTTCACTAGGAACAGTACTTCTGTGACCTTCTACAACCCCATACACACACACACACATACATACCACTAATTCCCCCCTTTCTCTACCAATGACTCATCCACGCCTCTGCTGTCAAAGATACTGATAAATTAAATGTGGTTCCTCCCTTCTAGGGTTTATTCTGCTGGAAGGAAAAAAAAAAAAACACCCAAAGCATCCTTAACAATTATAGGCAGTTAAATTTATGTCATCAGAAGCTTCCCCCATTAGAACACTTCTCCAGGACAAACATTTAAAAATTTCCTAGATTACAGTTCATCTCACACAAGTTACATTTTAAATGCTTTCCTTCAAGGGGAAGCACTCTTGGACTCTGACTGAGATTAGGAAACAGACAAGTTTTATCAGTAGCACACTTATCAGGAGTTTCTTAGGTGGGTTATTTCCTGGGTAGATTATCACAGTAATTAATCTCATCCATTTTTCATTGTCAGTTTCAGAAGGTGACATTTTTGGCCCTGTTCCCAGATTCTAGACAGGTTGTCAGTTTGGAACCTGCAGCCTCCTATATACTGACTCTGCCTTCTAATTAGAGCTTAGAAAACATTGGTGTTTTCTGGGTTGCCTTCTACAAACTAAATTAGAGTCTGCTAGGGGTCTGCCCTGGTGGCTCAGAGGTTAAAACATCTTCCCACAATGCAGGAGACCTGGGTTTGATCCCTGGGTCCAGAAGATCCCCTGGAGAAAGAAATGGCAACCCACTCCAGTATTCTTGCCTGGAGAATCCCATGGACGGAGGAGTCTGGCAGGCACGGGGAGTCCACAGCGTCACAGAGAGTCAGACACAACTGAGCAACTTCACTTTCACTTTAAGGACAGGAAAAAGTGGAGAGGAGAGGATGGAAAGAGGAAAGACTGGATGAATGCATTAGAGAAAGAACGGAAAAATCAGAGGCTGATCAGATGAGTCTTTTTTTTCTCTTATAAAAGCCAGTGGCTCCTGATTGGCCTCAAGCCCCTAAGGGGTCTCTTCACCCAGTTAGCCTCCTGGTAGATGCGTTTACTTTGTATGATTACTCGTTGGAGTGGGGTTTCTCAACCTCTGCTCTGCTGACATCTGGGGCCAGAAAGTCTTTGTTGTCAGGGCTGTCCTGTGCATTGTGGGAGGTTTAGCTGCTTTCCTGATCTGTACCCTCTAGATGCCAGTAACAAGTCCTAGTGTGGGCACTAAAAATGTCCCCAGAGTGGGGAGCAAAATCACCCCTGGCTGAGAATCACTCAACAGAGGAAAGTTGCAGACTCAGATTTAGGTTCCAATTCTAGCTCCATCCTTTACATCCTTAAAAAACAAACAAACAAAAGAATATTTACTTGAGCCTATTTTCTTTCTTTTTAAAACATTTTACTTACTTATTTGTCTGCACTGGGTCTTAGTTGCAGCATGCGGGGTCTTTAGAGGTGATATGTGGGGTCTCGTTCCCTGACTAGGGATTGAACTAGGGCCCCTGCACTGGGAGCACAGAGCCTTAGCCATTGGTCCGCCAGGGAAGTCCCTGAGCCAGTTTTCAGGTCAGCAAATGCTTATCTCAAAAAGCTGTTTTGAGAATGAAATGAAATGTGTGAAAAGCATATATTATCATTATTATTGAGCTCCCAACAGGTGTTTAGTAAGCATTTGTTCCCTCCCCGTTTCAGCTTCATTTATTTAACAAATATTTATTGAGAACGTATGCTGTATGCTAAGGATACGAGCAGAGAACAATTCCTGTCCTCCAGGAGGTAACCCACTCTGAAAGGAGATAATACTGCAGGTTTCTACCTGTACATGAAAGGGCATATGGACATATATTATAATAGTATAATACTATACTAGACCAAATGCAATAATAATGTTTACCAAATCTTACAACTCTGGTCCTATTCTTCTTTCTTTTCTTACCAATTAATGTCTCTGTATAAACTCACCTTGCATGCCTCCCGGTAGACAAAGGGGCCTGTGAGTTGGATCTTAAAAAATGCGTGACAGTTCATCTGAAGAACAGGAGAAGCACATGTGTTAGAGGAAGAGAAAGAGCAAGGGCAAAGGCTTAACAGTGTGGTGATTTCAGAAAATCCTGCATCATTCAGCAGGTAGAGAGAGGCTGAGCAGAAGAAATTGGCCCAAGATGGAGGATGCTACACAATTTAGACTTTCTCTTGCTGGTCACGCACGGAGTCCTCTAGGATGCTTTTATCAGGATGGTGACAGGATCAGTCTGCTTTGGAAAGCGTGCTCTGGCAGCAGTCGGGAGGATAAATGAGAGGCGCAGTGGAGGGCGGGAGAGATGGGATCCGCGAGGACCAGTCAGGAGCCATCGATTCCAGATGAGAGATAATGAGGACCTGAACTGTAGAATCGGCAGTGACAATGGCGAGATGCCAGCAGGCTCCAGGGACATTAAAAGGTAGAGCTGACAGGATTCAGTGACTGATTAGATGGGAAGGCAGGCAGCAAGCGAAGAAGAAGGAATAGGAGGTGATTATAAGATTCTAGCTTAGAAAATTAAGTGGATAGACGGCATTTAGAAATGACAGGCACCCAGAAACTGCTTCCTTTCTTTTCTCAGCTGCCACCATTGACACTGGGCAAAGAAGCTCACTATCCCTGGTTCCCACTTGACAGATTCATGTACAACTCAATTCAACAAACCCAGGAGATTATGTGGCACACACAACAGCTCGACGACATGTGTTACTCCTGTTTGGCTTTTCTTGGTCCTGGGAACACCCAAGGAAAATAACATCAGTAACTAAGAAATAATCACTGTCCCTGGGGAACTCAGTCTAGGTGGCTCAGACACACAAGTGGGAAGTTACTGCACAATGCTATCTGTGCTATATAATAGGGGCACTGAATCAGAGAACATTTCATGAAGGTCGTTGTTAAACTGAACAGGAGCTGATGAGAGAGACAAGGGGATGAGAAGAACGTTTTGGCCAAAGAAATGGCAGATGAAGAGGCGTGAAGAGATGGTGTGGTTTGGTATGACTGCAGGGAGGGTTGAGGCCAAGAGGAAGCTGGAGTCATAGGCCAGGGCCACATCATAAAAGGTCTTGTGAGCTAAGCTAAGGAGAATCTAAAGTATACTTAATCACTGGGTGACTTAAGCAAGGGAGTTTCAAAGACAGCCCCCAATATGTACTCAGTATTGAAGGAAAACAGGTAAGTAACAAACATCTCAGTACCTAGTGCTAAAAGATAAACCAGCGCAATTAATTTTTTTAAGCTTATATGAGCAAAAATTGATTTAAATTGGGCAGATCAAACTGGAAGTGGTTAAGAGCAATCTACCTACAGGAACTAGGGGAAAGACTTTTACAGGGAAGAAGCAGAAGCAGAGCAAGGAAGTTATGTGACTGGCTATAGCTCCAAGGTGTTGCATTATTTGGGAAAAACCCACTTAGCTGTCCGTAACTAGCTTTCCTTAGGTTTCGGTTTGAGAGGTTAAGGCCTTCTTAACCTTTACAGGCTTAGATTTTAGCTTGCTCATGCAGACTGCTAAGGTTTTAGTTAACCTTAGTTAAATGGTCTCCTTGTTTAACTACCTTAACACTAATATACACCATGTTCTGTGCTGGCTTTGTCCAATGGATGGGTGAGTGAAGCGCTCCCAATTACTTCATATGTGTTTGCTCTTGCCATTGTCACACTGAATTATAACCACCTTTCCATCTGCATCCTCTGTGAGACACTGTGAGCTCCCTGAAGTGGGGAACGTTGTCATAACCATCCTCACACCCCCAGCCTAGCTGAGTGCATGGAACAAGACCAAAGCATGGAACAAAATAAATTCAGGAAAAATTTACTAAATGAGTGAATGCTCTATTGGACAACCTTTCCCCAAACTTCTACCTTCTAGAGTCCACATCTCAATGATAAGAGTAGCACAGAGAGAGGAGCGGTAACTTCAGCTCTGGAAGATGTGGGTTCTGGTTCTATCTTATGTACTAACTCTGACCTTGGGCATATATTCTGAGCCTTAGGGTTCTCATCTGTGACAATAGATTCAAGAAAATACTCATGTGTCAAAATAACATGTGAAAGTACTTTGTAATACTGCTTAGTTTTTTTATATATATTTTATCTTCCTTACAAATTAACATGTGATCAAAAGTCAGGAAGAACAGAGCTACAAGTTATTCTATTACAGGCCAATAAAAATACTAATGTTAATTGTATTTCTCAACTAGCATTCATGTTCTGCTGGATACTGTGCATTCAATTCTGGTTCACCCTCGCACACTCCCATCCATTATACTGTCCTTCCTGGTGTTCTTTAAACCTGCCAAGCTCTTTCCTATCTCAGTGGCCTCCACGCAGCAAGGTACACTCCTCCTCAGAGAGCTTCATGAGTGCTGGATCTTCGCTTCCTTCAGGTCTCTGCTCAAATGCCACCTCAAGATGCCATCTGCAACCACTTTATCTAAAATAGCACCCCTACTTCTCCTTACTGCCGTCACTCTTTACTTTTCTTAGCTTGCTTAATTTTTCTTTGTGACAGTCGCCACGGTCGTGTATTTGCTTATTCTTTGCCTCCCATGAAATTGTAAGTTCCGTGAAGACAATCTTTGCCTCACTCACTCAGAGATGCATCTACATTGCTTAGAACAATGTCTGGCACATAAAAGATACTTGGGGCCTTTTGTTATATGGACAGCATTTGGTAAATAAGTGAAGTTTCTCACTGTAATCACCTGTCATCATACGGAATTAAGAAGGACTTGCAAAATACAGAATTAGAATCAGAAGACCTACTCTTTTCACTAACAAGCCATTTGGTCTTGGAAAGCCACATGCTTCTTAGCCTCTATTTTCTTATCTGTAAAATGGAAATAGTAGAATACCTTCTACTGCCTCATTTTACAAATCACCAAATTGTTGTGGAACTTAATGAGGTCTCATATAGAATTTATTATATTAATGTTTCTGTCTTTACTGTTAACTCTTCAAGAGTATGGACCCTGTCTTACTCATCTATTGTTAGACTTGGCATAGGTCTGGATCTGTAAATAATCACCAAAAGGATGGAGAGCAAAGGTTAAAAACTCCCTTTGTGAAATCACTGAGCTTCAAATACTCACACTACAAATTATCTTTAAATAGTCACTATGTCATTTCATCTTATATAGCAGACATAACAATTAGCAAAGTGTCTGAGCAGCTAGAAATATTCCCATTTTGTCTGGGTTTTGTTCAGGGTAATGAATATGAATGCTTGTTTTGACTAAATGAATGGTTCTCCTAGATCAGCACTGAATAAATGCTTACGCTATTATTCTGATGATTCTCAGCTAGACAGAGGACATGTGCTTCCATCAACATAACGCCAACCCTTGAATGACCCCTCAACACAATGGAGAAAAGAAGTGCTGTGTAACTTAGGGGCTAGAGCCAAATCTCCAATGTGTACTGTCAGCCAAGGTATGACACGAATGCACAAACACAAAACTGTCAGGTCAGAACCAGAAATCTGAAAAACCTGTGCATACATTCTCACATACAACTACTATCTTCTCAGAGAACCAGATCAAAATTAGAAGAAATAAAGCTTATATTAACAGGCAGTTAAAACAATTATTTAATACAAATCCAGGTTCTTTTCCTATATTCTAGTAAATTGGGAGAAAAAAACTTAAGTGTAGATTCTAAAAGGAGTTCCTTCTTTAAAGGCTTGTAAACAGAAGTGAAACCTGGGGAGGTGATGGGGAACAGCTTGTCCTAGGCGGGCATAAGCACTTTGGGTATATTAACGCATTTAATTCTTACAAACAATTCCATGAAGATTATATTATCATCCCCAATTCATAGATGGAAAACTAATTTATCTAGATAGAAGAAATCTGTCCAAGGTTACACTCTGGGATTTGAACCTAAACTATATGAATCTGTGTTTTCGTTTGCTATACTTTTAGTACAGGACATGAGTTTTAACCATATGAATGCACCCTGCAGAAAGTACATTGCAGAGCAAGAGAAATTTAACAATAATCATTTGGAAACCATTGATTTACAAATAGAAGGGCTAACATGTGGCTCAGCAAATCAACTTCTTAGACCAGACTATGGAGGGAAAGGACATTACAAAGTCAGCAGTAACAAATTATGCAATTTGGTGAGAGGGTTTGGATGTGGGAAGGGGTTATTAAAGGTCTGGAATTACTAAAGTTGGGGAATGACAGAACCTTTTCCCCAACTGCAAAAGAACTGCCCCTCAAGCAAATACATAAAAGAGTAAGGACAAATTGATTGGCAAGGTAATTGTTAAGAGTAGTGCTGAGTTTCATTTATTTTGTCAGAATCTCCACCTATTGCATCTGGACACTTTGGAAAATCCCAAAGCCTAATATAGTGGAAAGGTTATGACATGTAGTCTGGCAAAATGTGCTTCAAATTCTAGCCCTGTAATTTATTTCTAAGCCATTTAATCTTTGAGCTTCTTCATTCATCTACAAGATGTAAGTACAATTATCAATTCTGAAGTGTTGCTGTGAAAATTAAATGAAACCATATATGGCAGAATAGGTACCCCAAATCACTTAGCCATGAAAAACCAGAACTTATCATCAAGATATAAAATCAGTTAATCACTTGTTGGAAGAGAGAAGTAGATATCAAGAATCTACACACGGGGAATTCCCTGGTGGCCTAGTGATTAGGATTCTGGCTTTCACTGTCGTGATCCGGGTGCAATCTCTGATCAGGGAACTGAGATCCCTCAAGGCTCATGGCCCAGCCAAAAAAATCTAAACATGAAATCTTTTATTTGAAAAACTTATTAGGGATGATTACTGCCCTGAATTTTCTTAGGAGGAAGACAGAAAGATTTGCACAAAATTGTTCGGTTGACTTTGATAGAAGGTAAATCCCTTAGTTCTCACTTTGCTTTCAAGAACAGGGAAAGATCCAAACTTCCTAATTATGGATTATTTATCATCTCTTTCAGGGAATCTTTGAGATCCAAGAATGTCTATTCTTTAAAATTAAACACAAAATAATTGGAGAAACTTGAAAATGGACAGGATGCAAAATTATATTAGATAACAATATAATAGTTTTACAGGAAGAGTATTTTTACGCAATGCATGCTGATGTACTTAGTGGTAAAGTTCAATGATGTTTTCAACTTTGTGTGGTTCAGGAAAAACTTGTATGTAAATAAAGCAAGCATGGCAAAATGTCAGTTGTTGAACTTAGATATGGTAGGCATATGGGTAATGTTTAAAACTGTTCATGGTAAAGCACTGGGGGTGGGGAGGCAGGGAAACAAACAAGCAAGTGCTTTTAAGGACTGTCCCACATGAAATTTTCCATCTTTTCATTTCTACTCATTGCACAGATGGCTGAGGTAAAGGTGGTACAACAGAAAACAGCTGAAGAAGTGATATATTCAGTAATACATTTAACAAGTGAACTAACTAAAAGACAAGTTCTGCAAAGCTTTTGAAACCATGTTATGTCACTCAGACTCATTCAGCAAGGTGATGAGAAGTCAGTAACTGAAGAATATGGTTTTCAGAAAGAGGTCCTTTCCAATGGACCTAATTCAGGGACTTTATCTAGGGATGTTTAGGGACCACATTTTGAAGACATTAAGGCAACCACAGAAGAAAATAAGTCATGCAGTCCCTCTGTTTAGAACACAGACCATCTTGAGAAGCATCCTTCACATGTTAATAATTAATGTTTATCTAGAAATGGGTATATTGATCTTAAAGGGTGGCATAAGACCAAAAAGTGTCATATAGGAAAAAAGCCAACGTGCTATTCAATTTTAAAGTATTATAAAATGATAACAGTGTTATAGGATTAATAATGAAACCAAAGGATTGCACATGAAAAGACAAGAAATTTTACAAAACCAAAAAACAAAAACAAATGAAAAAAATTTAAAAGCCCAAGAGACCAAATAAAATCTTTTCTTGAGTTAATTTACTAAATGTCTTGTAGCATAAAAGAACACTTTCAGCATCTTCTAAGAAATGCCTGTAGTTCTTTGGTAGAGAATTTCTTATAAGGCAGGATTTGCTGATGAAATTCCCTCCAAAATCCCAAGAGAACCCCACTGATTTCTAAGAATGTTAAGGTAATTTAAAATGTGGAAAATGTTTACTCTTATGATGCATTTATAATGTGAACATTCATATGATAGAGTATTATTTAGCAATTTCAATGTAAGTATGAAGAATGTTACAACAAAGAATGTTGTTACAATGTAACAACAAAGAATGTTAAAGTAAAAAAGAAATGAATAAGTAAATACACTTGTGACTATTAAAAGTACCAAAAAACCAATTAAATTGAGATGTTGGAAATCTATTTCTGATTCCCTTTCCCTCCCAGTTCGACCAGGAAAAAAATTTTTTTTAATTATTATTATAAAAGGATGAAGAAAAAAAAAGTAAGACTGCCGTGGCTGGAAGGCCACTATTGAACAGTCATATACAAATGTTAAGGTTGCATATGAGACTAAATGTTACAAGAAAGGTCTCTGTCCTCAACAATTAATTCTCTCTGCTACTTTCATCCAAATAGCAACCCATGCAAAGTCACCCATTCTCCCCTTCTTCATCTTCTTCTTTTTTTTTTTTTTACATATTTATTTGGGTCCATTCTGCCAGGTCTTAGTTTCAGCACATGGGACCTTTAGTTGCGGCATGTGGGATCTAGCTCCCTGGCCAGGGATTGAACTCAGGCCCCCAGCATTGGAAGCACAGTCTTATCCACTGAAACACCAGAGAAGTACTCTCCCCTTCTTTTTAATGGTGGGTTGTAAAAGGTATCCATTTAAGAAGTGTTGCCAGTAATAGCATTCTTAATTATGACCTGTCTACAGACATCTTATTTTCAGACTTTTTTAGGCTTGAACTGACATGAAATATATTACTTCCTCTGCAGTTTTTTGGTTTTAGTGAAAGAACAATGTTGTCACATTACTCATCTTTTACTATCAAAATCATAAAACCAAACTCACTCATTGCTAATACATTTAGAGTGTTAGGGAGTCCCCAATCTAGATGGGGTTTTTTTTTTTAGCCTGCTTGTTTGAAACTCACAAAGCATTTTTTCCTAGAAAATTAAGAGTAATAAGGAAAAAGCATCTGGCTACTAAAGCCCATTTTCACAATCTCTCCATCAATTTCCTGGTCTAGAAGACTAATGGCTATCAGAATGCTTCTTATACTTTTTAGGAGCCTCCTATGCAGGTCTTCATTTCTATCACAAAATTTTCATAAGTGAGGTATTTTTAAGCTGGTAAATGCCTATTAACTATTTATTTTTTTATCACCTAAAATCTCTAATCATTTTAACAACACTGATAATACTTGATTAACTTATATTCTGTATTAAAAGTCTTTTCTAGTAATTAGAAAATTAAAAACAAAGAGACAAAAGAGAGTTCTAAAATGTCACAACAAAAGCAAGATGCTATTTTAAAATGTTGAGAAGTTTAAAGATGAATGAATTTATCTTTTTAAAAATATTTACTTATATTTATTTAGCTGCACTGGGTCTTATTTGCAACGTGTGAGATCTTCATTCTTTTGTTGCAGCACATGGACTTAATTGCTCCGTGGCATGTGGGATCTCAGTTCCTTGACCAGGGATCAAACCCAAGTCCCCTGCATTGCAAGGTGGATTCTTTACTACTAGACTACCAGGGAAGTCCCAAGATGGATGAATTTAAAATTAATCCTTTTTGTATAAAGCCAAACAGTAAATTAATACCACTAGAATTAAGTGCTGAAAAACTAAGTTATAAAACAAATACAAGAAACATGACTATAATTTAAATTCTTTGGATTCTTTATCTTCTAAGCCCCCACTTTTAATACAGAATTAACTTTCCCAACCTCAGTAGTATTACTTAACACTTTATATCTAAAAGCTATACTTTAGGAACACTTTGAGTTTTCACAGTTATCAGGAAAGCCTTAGAACAAAAAAGTGAAGGATAAAAGACAGTTTCAGACAGTACCACAGTATAACTGTAACAAATACTGGCTTAGATTTCATCTCTTGACTGTATTCCTCTGTCCTTTCTACAAAAACCTTTTAGTATCTGATTATTTCATTAGCCCTTCCATTTTCAAACAAGAGGACTGCAAGGAGATCCAACCAGTCCATTCTAAAGGAGATCAGTCCTGGGTGTTCTTTGGAAGGACTGATGCTAAAGCTGAAACTCCAATACTTTGGCCACCTCATGCGAAGAGTTGACTCATTGGAAAAGTTCTGATGCTGGGAGGGATTGGGGGCAGGAGGAGAAGGGGACCACAGAGGATGAGATGGCTGGATGGCATCACCAACTCGATGGACCTGAGTTTGGGTGAATTCCGGGAGTTGGCAATGTAACAGGGAGGCCTGGCACGATGCGATTCATGAGGTCGCAAAGAGTCGGACACGACTGAGCGACTGAACTGAACTGAACTGAACATTTACTTCCCATCATGTCCCAGATGAATGAGTCCTGAGATTTCCCAAAGGGTGAAACTCAGTTATTGAGCCCCCTCTATAAGTAAGGCAAACATTCACTTAAATTTGTTGGAATAGTTTTATGCTCCAAACTGAACTTTCACTAGAGTGCTTAGGATGTTCAAAAAAAAATTTTCTCCAAAGCTCTCTCTGATCCATTCAGAACAATCAGAATCCAAGTCGCAGAAGAATTGGAGCATATCAGTCATATTTGGTTCTGTCTGTCAGGGGTTCCTCCTTGTAATGGGAAATGATTTGAATGAGGATGGAACAGTTGATAAGGAGGAAGAACAAACCGGCTAACCAGATAAACAAAAAGGTGTTCTTTCCTTGAAACTCAAGAACATAAGCAGGAGCCAGCCATAAGGCCTGCCCGATGAACCATAACATGAGGAGAACCACGGCTCTTCTCCAAGGTATTCTCACTAGTGGCATCACAAGAGGCAGGAGGCAGAGGTACCAAAGAAAGTACTGGGAGGTGCAGACTTTGTTAAATGTCACAAAAATTGACGTATGAAGAAAACAACAAAAGACAAGGTCTCTGTAATAGGCGAAAGACACTGCTGAAAGTAAGATGAACTGTGGCAGGAATGCCGCAATTCCCAGGGAAAAACTCCACTTGCTCTCTGCGGTCAAATACAACATGTAGAAGTATGGAGAGAAGTTGTGTCGGATATCCCGCCTGGTCAGGTGATAAAGGTAGGCGTGCTCCAAAAACTCCCAACCATATCTGTAATAAAAACCAAAGCTCAGGGCAAAAAACGTGAGTCCAGCAACTGCTACGAAGAGCAGCACAGCCCGATGACACAACCTTTTCAGGAATTCGTACAAACGAACCTGGAAAGAATATCGGGATTGACGGAGACCTTCGTCACTGTCGCGTTCCGGAAGCAAGTGGAGGGCAATGGGAAGGATATAGGTCACCGGATACATCTTCAGGTGCACTGCGAAACCATAGGATACAGCGGCACACGCGACGAGTCTTTTTTCTATTAGGTACAGGGTCATAAGCACCAGGGAGGCGACAATCGAGTCCGCATTGCCTCGGCTGGACACCGCCATAGGTAGGGGATTAAGAAGCCAAAAGACACAGTACCCGCAAGCCTGGCGGCGACCCAGCCCCTTAAGAAGCAGTAGCCGGTATAGGAGGAAGGCGGTGAAGAGGTCGAAGCTGATGAAGAGAAACTTTCCGAACAGTTCATTTAGATAGATATTGGGAGTGAGCAGCCACGCCAACAGGGGAGTGTATCGGTATGTCGCCCTGAGGTAAGGGGAGTGCCCCTCCGTGACGAAACGCGCGGCGTCCGTGAAGACCTGGTAGTCGATGTCTGTATACCTCACGAGCAGGGTCCGGTCCTGGAAAACCCCATAGAAAATCAGAGCCACTCGGGCAAAGAAGGCCACAACAAATACCCCGGCGGGGGGCACCCGCAGATTCAGGAACTTATCTCCCCAGTGTGTGGTCGGGCTCATGATCTGACGGCACCACAGCAGCTCAGTCCCCAGTTCACAAATTGTCCTGAAACGTCTAATCCTCGCTTCGGTTCCTCGCTTCAGGTTGCCTGTACATCTATCAGCTAGGCGGCCAATCGAAAACAACTTCCGGCAGGAAGATCCGCCCCCGTCCTGCTTCCGGCCACATACCGGGGCTGGATTCTCAGTGGCCCCTGCTCTCCGGCGAAGGCGGGATTTCCGGTCCTTGGGGTCGGCGACTTCCGCTTGCCGGGCCGGTTGGCTCTGGGTGGGCTTTTTACCGAGCTGGAAGTGTGTTAATTGTTGGTGGCCATGTTCTTCCCTCGCCTCAACTCCAGATGGGAGAGACTGACTCCTAGAGCGGAGCGAACTTCGAACCACATCCTTCTGGCCTGGGCGGGAGACCCGAGAGTGAAAAAAATAGGAATGAAGAAAAAATAAACCTGTGATGATTTCTCACGCTTTACCTCTCCTGCTCGAGGGTAATTCGGGGGCCGGGGGCGGGAGTGAGGCAGATTGTGGGCTACCAGAGAGCCGAGCTGGGATGAATTGAAAGGAGGCCCAAAGTGTGTGCAATATTTGGTACCTACTTATATTTTGAAATTATTGTTTATCTAAATTTGAATTGAACTGGTCAGCCTGTATATTATCCGACAACGCTTGGTGGAGGAACGGGAAGGGAGGACGGGAAGCTTCGTAGGGTTCCTAAAATATGTCATGCCCTCGTACTTCAGTGTCATTGTATTTGCTGTTCTTTCTGTCAACGTTGCCGTCTCTTCTTCAGTCACTACTTAACCCTTCAAGCTTCGGCTCACGTGTTAACTCCTGAAAGCATATCCTGGCTCTCAGCTCACTTTTTCATCAGGCACTGTGATTTAGATGCCATTCCGCTAAGTGAGGATAGACGGACAGAGGCCAAGGGGCTCTAAGTTCTAGAAAGTCATTCAAACAGAAGCCCCTGCTCCTCTCTGCTGTTCAGTGCTTGCTGTCCCGTTGCTTTAAAATTCCCTTTTGGATTCACTATCCCTGTAATATAGCATTTGTCAGTGATAACTGTTTTTTGGTTTCATTTTCCTAGTTTTCTGTCAGGACGCTTTGAGTTCTTTGAGAATAGATTATCTTGTTCTTTTCTGTACCTCAGCGAATATCACATTACCAGACTTATGGCATTCGGTACACGTTGAATTGATTTTCCAGGTTACTCATAGCAGAAGCTCTGGAGTGGCATCTTTGGGGATGCTTCCAACTCCCAGTCCTTTTCTCTTTGAAATATCCTTTATTTCAAGTTCTACCCCGTTTACTCATCCCACTCCAAAACCCTGTTCCCATGAATTTCTCACCAAGGACTCTAACCCGTGATCTCTTGCCCTTCTGTGGGCACTTACTGAACTTACAGTCTGCACTTCGGAATTTCACCATTTATTTTATGTTGTATTCATAACCCTTTCAATGAGATTGTAGCGTTTTTGAGGTTAGGGGTTATATCTTATCCTTAATTTTTTTTAATTACTCATAACTTATTATAGTCTTAAGCACACAGTACATGTTCAGTAAATGCTGACTTTGTTGACTTTACAGATTGTCTTCTATACTAGCATAAAGAAAGTAAATGACTCCATCTAGTCTGAATATGCAGCTTCGAGGACTACCCTCCATTCATCCCTCATACAATTTACATTTATTCTTTGGATAAACTGTCTTAATCTCACATAGCCTGTATTCATATTCTGATATCCCTTTGTCATTATCTGTGCCTTAGTATAAATATATACCTTATATTAATAGTTACTTAAAATTTTTTTTTGGCTGTGCCGGGTCTTCGTTGCTGCGTGAGCTTTTCTTTAATGTGGAGAGCAGCGGCCACTCTCTAGTTGCAATGCGCAGGCTTCTCATTTTGATAGCTTCTCTTGTTGCAGAGCTCAGGCTCTACGGCACATGAACTTCATTCAGTATTGGCGGGATCTTCCCAGATCAGGGATGGAACCCGTGTCCTCTGTGTTGGTAGGCAGATTGTTTGCCACTGAGCCACCAGGGAAGTCCCAATAATTACTTTTAACTTTTTTTTTTTTCCTTGCAGTTAAGTTTCTTGCATCATTCAAATGATGATGATGATTTCTAATAGCCAGCTTTGTTGACAACTTATTTGCAGTATGTCCATCATCACACTAAAGACTTAACCATGTAGATAGTCCCACATTCACAAATGAAGAAATCAAGGCTTGAGGTTAAGTAATGTTCCTCAGTCACATAGTCAGCTAGTGGCAGAGCTGGAACTCAGAAGCAGATGGCCCAGAGTATTCTTAACTACTGTATGGCTAACCTGCAAATAGAATGTTAATTATGATATCTAATTTCCCCCTCTCCCTCCCGTCATTGATCTCTTGTTTGAATCTTTCTGATATTTTCTCTCACTGTGATTTATCTCTGATATTCTTTTCCTCTGCTAGTGATAGATAAGTGAGGGCTGGTCCCAGAAGGTAGAGGATATGGGAGGTAGATGTCTGAGGATTAACTTAGTTAATCCTCCAGAGGGAGAAAGGGGTTCCTTTGGTTGGGTTGGTTTAGATAGTGTGGCAGAAAGGCCTCAACCAGTTTGTCCCTATAGAGCTTAACCTAGTAAACGCATAAAACACATCAAATTTGGGAAATTAAGAAAACAGTAAACAGCTAATCAAAAGAAACTAAGTTTGGATCAAAGCGAGATGTAGATAGTGTTTGTGGGACTTAAGAAGGGAGTAGATTAGGGAAGGTAATTCTAGGTCAGACAGAAGTATCACGGCACTAAGGACCCCATATTGAGCTTTTTGCATTGGGCGTAGGAGTTGTGTCTTCTCACTTTTCCCTGGAAAAGCTACTTTTTTTCAAATGCTCCACTGTTCATTACCTCTTGAACCATTACTTAAAATCCTTCCTAATTCTCCCTTTCATTGTCTGTCTCTTGTTTCCAGTTTTTTAGAATGAGTGGCTAGGGAGAACACACAGACATGCATACCTCAGCCCTAGCATCGGCAGTGAGGACCTTGGCCTTGGTTGCTGTGCTCTGTGTGCTCTCACTAGCTTTTTAGGTCCACTCTCTGTCTATTCCTCCCTGTTTTTTCAGCATCACACGGTTTCCCTTGCCCCCTGGCTTCTCATTAGAATAGGCCAGTGGCAGACATTAGCAGAACTTTGGGAGTGGCATGAGTTCCTCTACCTAAGGCCAAGGCTCCTGCTGAAATTATAGCCCTGTCCCTTGGCTACAACTCTCCACAGGTTTCAGTGACAGTCCCTTCAGATTTACGACTAGTAAAGACTTCCTTAGAGAAGCGCATGGCAACCCATTCCAGTATTCTTACCTAGAGAATCCCATGGACAGAGAAGCCTGGCGGAGTCCATAGGGTCAAAAAGAGACATGATTGACACGACTTAGCAGGCACACACTTGGTAGGAACAAAGTCTCCCTGCTGTTCCAAGTCCCTGGGTGCTTCACCAGCCCTGAACCTCCCCATACCTCTGCAGATAATCTCTTCATTAAATCATGTCCAGTTAGCCCTTTGAGAATAAGCATCTGCTTCCTACCGGTGCCTTAATTCAATCCCCTTCTTTTTTTGTCTGGATCTTGCTTATATTTCCTGCTTTGTAATTTCTTTTGAGTCTATCCCTAATTCTTTTTGTGCTCAGCATCCTGCACCTCAGTCCAGACTTCAACAGCTCAATTTGATAACAGTATTGACACTTGTATTACACTAGGATCTGTGGCAGTTACCTTTCCCCTAAGGTTTTGCAAGTCTCTAACTGGTTTAGTGTCTCCTGGTTCTCAATTCTGCAGCCAGATTGTTATTCATAAGCAGTATTTTAATTAGATGCTTTCTTTTCTCAAACATCTTCAATAGCTCCCAAGCCTGTAGAAAAAAATAGTAAACTATTTAACCTGATATTAAATCCTTCCATTATCTTATGTTTTAAACCTATTCACTGAGAAAGCCCTCTATTCTAGGGTGTTTTTTATAATATAATTTTTATTTTATATTGGGGCTTCCCTGGTGGCTCAGAGGTTAAAGCGTCTTCCTACAATGTGGGAGACCTGGTTTCGATCCCTGGGTTGGGAAGATCCCCTGGAGAAGGAAATGGCAACCCACTCCAGTACTCTTGCCTGGAGAATTCCATGGAGGGAGGAGCCTGGTGGGCTACAGTCCATGGGGTCGAAAAGAGTCAGACATGACTGAGTGACTTCACTTTCACTTTCACAGTTAATTTACAATGTTGTGCTAGTTCCAAGTGTACAGCAAAGTGGTTCATTTATACACACACATATATATTTTTTTTCATTCTTTTTCCCTGTAGGTTATTTCAGAATATTGAGTGCAGTTCCTTGTGCTATACAGTAGGTCCTTGTTGATTATATCTTAGGTTTATTAACCATTCCTTAAATATACCTTTTGCTTTAACTGTGATACTTTTTTTCATGCTGTCCTAACAAAGGTTCCTGTTTCTCCTCACTTATTTATATACTACTTGTCTTTCAGTACAAGAACAGACTTGTCTCCCTCTTTTCTTTCCATCCTTTGTTCTCCAGTTCTGAGCATCGCACATGCAGGTGGGCTTCCCAAGTGGCACTAGTGGTAAAGAACCCACCTGCCAGTGCAGGAGATGCAGGAGACATGGGTTCAATCTCTGGGTCAGGAAGATGCCCTGGAAAAGGTATGGCAACCTGGAGAATCCCACGGACAGAGGCGCCTAGAGGGCTACGGTCCATGGGGTCGCACAGAGTTGGACATGACTGAAGCAACTTAGCACGCATGCCCAGCTGTACTGGTGACCCAGCACTGACAAGAATCGCAGTTAAAGTCACATGGCACTTAAAGTCCAGTGGGTGAGGCAGATATTAGTCAGATAATGGACAAGTAGCAAAATTGCAGCTGTGACAAGTGTAATGAAAGTCACAGCTTTTAACAGGGTTTTGTCTACTGAGAGTTAACATGGGAGTTTGCAAGCAGTACGGAGAGTTCCCCAGAAGGAATAGCAGTTATAAAGTCAGAAAAAACTGTATGTACCTTGATGGTATGTATCGTGTCTTGTTTGTCTCTTGAATAGTACACTTCTTGTAAAAGGAACTCAGTTTTTGCTGATTTTTCTTGAATCCTATGTCAGATGTGTTCTAACCACACCTCTTAGATTGATACCATCCCTTGCCTAGTGCCCATCCTTGGGGAATGTTTCCCACAGAGATCTCACTGTTTAGAATATATTGTTAATGGTATATCTGGCCCTAATGTATGCTACTTGTTATTTTGTCTTTTTTTCTTCACAAGTTGGCAAGTTTCTTCAAATGTTATGGGTCTGTATATTTCATATATCTTATATATCTTTCCTGTTTTATGTGTGCATGCATGAAGTCTCTTCAGTTGTATCTGACTCTTCGTGACCCTATGGATCATCGCCCACCCATCATAGCCCTCTGTCCATGGGATTCTCCAGACAAAAATACTGGAGTGGGTTGCCATGCCCTCCTCCAGGGGATCTTCCCGACCCCAGGGCTCAAATCAGAGTCTCTTACATCCCTGCATTGGAGGCAGGTTCTTTACTTCTAGTACCACCTGGGAAGCCCCATGTCCCATGACTCATCCCTAAAACCTAGTGTTTCCCAAATGTTGTAGATAAGTATTTATTGATGATGGTAAGAGACCCAATCTTCTCCCTCTGTCCTTCCTTTTCTAGGGAACAAGAGTCAGTAACCATCGGGGTCTGTTTTTTCAATTCAGGACTGGATATTAACAACCAAGCCTTCTTTAGGCTGTTGATAGATAAGCATAGAAGAGAAACCCACTTCTTTGAGAATTGGGGCAAGAAATACCTAATGATTAAATGAATAGGCATGTAGAGCCTTGAGGACATATAAAGAACTACTCCATGGTAGCGTGGCAGGGAAGTTGTGTTCATGATCGCTGGCTAAAAGGGGCAATGCCTGGATTCCAAAGCAACTTGACTTTCCTGGATTAAGCTGAGACAGTTTTCAGATTTCTCGGTCTTAACTTTTTTGTCATCCTTTTAAAACTGAGTGTAAAAGGTATTTGCTAGAGGATCCTAAAGTTAATGAGGGGAGGTGTGGGAAAGGAGTTGGTGGACTGATGGTAACACTGAAAGAGAAAGACCTGACCATGTTGTCAGTGGCTCTTCCAGCACAGCCCAGTTCCACCCTCCTTTCCCAAAGGAAGGCCAGTGAGTTCAGGCCTTAATAACAGGATTGGTTTTGATTTCTAAAAGAAGCTGGAGCGAAGAACATAGATTCAGCCATTTTATTTAGTAATAGTAACTTGTTCTGAACAGACAAAAATAAAATAAACCAAAAAAAAAAACCCCGACATATTTTTCCTAGGTATGTTTGACCTGGTTTAGTCTTTAATGAAGTGAATGGAAAAACCATCCCTAGATATTTCTGCTTTCAATAGAGTTGGCCATGACTGAGCCCGAAGCCCAGGCTAACTTTACAGCAAAGGTAGTGTGTTATATTACGTTCCAAATAAGCTAGGTTAACTAGCAAGGGTAAAGGAGCAGGGTAGCAGCCTTGGGAGGGGCAGTGTCCTTGACTAGTAGCAGTAGTATAACTGGCTGCTTTTCTCTGCTCAGGTCTCAGAGAGAAATCCCTGATGGTCTTACTAGCTGAGGCTGGGTTAGGGGGTCAGGCGGGTAATGAGGTAAAGCACAGAGTAGAGATTTCAGAAGCCTCTCCCATCAAAGCTAAAGCACCACGCCCTGCCCCATGCCCAGATGCTGGAATTGGGACTCTTCAGCACAGAAGGTATTCTCTTTGGGCTGCTTGCAGCCACACGGAAAGCTGGGCCTCTGCCTTGAGAATATCTTGGGTCCAGCAGCTCTTTAGTCCTGGCATTTAGATTCTAGGCTTGAGGCTTCCCTTTAGTACCTCTGACACCAAAGTGCTTGGCTTCTCAGTTTAATAGCCGTCACCTCCTGGGGCTGGAGCTGCAGCTGCCCCACCCCATGACAGCAGGGAAATAGAGAGGGGAACAGGACTTTAAGTGCCACAGGGACAGGACACTGGGCGTGCAAGCACACCGGCTTGTAGACCGTCCTAGATTTCCATGGATGGAGTGTCTCCCCTCCTCCTGGTCCTGTCGGCAGCACAGGGTTTATCGGAAGCCTCAGTGGACACCTCTTTATTCTGAAGAGCAACTTCCACCCCTCCCTTTCCCATCATCAAACCTGAAAGCCTTTGTCAGGCTTTGCATGTTGAAATGAGGATCACTGGCTGTAAGTTCTGGGAACCTGGGGAGTCCTACCCCCCAAACGAGAGCAAGCTACCTGCCCCCATGCTGAGCTCTCTGAATACTTTCTTTCTGCACATTCTGTATATTTGGTCCTATGTACATCTATATTACCTCTCTCTCTATGTGTGTGTGTGTGTGTGTGTGTATATATATATATATTATCTCTGTTTCTCTTTCTTAGATAAACCTTTGATTTATTTATCATAGCTTAATTCCCCGAGCCTCCAGCTACTTCTTGTCTGCTAACCCAAGTAAGACTCAAGGGTTTCATCGATTTCACTAGGTCCCCCCAGTACCACCCTTTCTCATCTTTGCACCCTGAGTATCCTCCCACATGAGTCATGTTGACCATCCTCTGAAATCTCCTCCCTTAAGATCTCTGCCCAGTGCTCTCCTCACAGTCCAAGTCCATGGTTGGTGTGGTCAGGGATCCCATTGCTCACCAGACCTGGCTGCTTCTAAAGCTTGCCTGATAGCCTGAAAGATGATTTCAGCTCAGAAGAGATGGGGGCTGTAGGCTAGAAAACCACTTAGGGTTGAGGGCAAGGGAGTGTTGTTCTCTGATGGGGCTTATAAGCCAGGTTGTATCAAAAGGATGGTATGATTTAAAGTGCAATTTAGAGCAAAGTCAGGGATTGTGCAGGAGAATGAAAAAGGGTCAGTCAGAAAGTGTTCATTTTGTTATCCAAGAATCTGAGGAGTCTGGAGGCTTGGAATAGACAGTGAGGGAATGGGAAAACAGCATTTCTCTCAGGAGGGAAGCAACTGTACAGAAGAAACTAGGTGGAGGACAATTTGAAAATAGATCAGAAGATACACACACAACGCAGTGCTCTTTGCCCGCACAAGTTGAAAGAAATCAGGTGAGTCAAACATTGAATAAAGTGTAGAGCCCAGAAGGTGACTCTTTGCCTTCTGTCTTCTGTCTCAGATTTTCAAGTTGTTCTGGTTCTTGTTTGCTTGAGAGCTAGGGAGTAATGGTGGGGTTTACAGTAAGTGGAGAATGAAGGGTTAGTTGAGTTCAAGGAGAGATCATATAGGAGGATCTTGGGCAGTTGTAGTAAATGATAACCATGGGTCCACTCTCCAGATTTTGCGGGTTTCTCTGTAAGGCTCATCTTTACACAGATGCAAATATACATTCTGTATAAGTGTGTAGCTTATAACAATTTGTGTGTTCGTGTGTGTGTGTGTGCATTAGTTGCTATAGCCCACCAGGCTCCTCTGTCCATAGGATTCTCCAGGCAGGAATACTGGAGTGGGTTGCCAGTTCCTTCTCTAGATCTTCCTGACCCAGGGATCAAACCTGGGTATCCCAGATTGCAGGCAGATTTTTTACCATCTAGGCCACCAGGGAAACCCATAACAATTGGCTGGTCTACCTTAAATAATTTGCCACTTGATTCATACATTGACTCTATGCGAATCCATCTGGGGTGGGGGAGAGTGTTCCTTGGTACCTAAATGAGAACAGGGAGCACTCTTGGGATTTGGAGCTTTAGAGAAAGTTCTGGCATCCATACACCCTTCATGACCTCATACCACAGTCCCCATCAGGGAACAAGGAATGGCCTGAGTCTGATCTCGTAAAATATGCCTTTTAACTTGCCTGAAACTGGCTTCATGGCAAAGGAGAGAAGAGAGAAGACTGATATTCATTTTATACTGTCTCGGGAATGGCTGAGGGAGACCATAGTTATTTGATCAGGAGGTGTAATTTCCTCCCCTCCCAGCACTGCCTAACAGAATAGCTGGCACTTTTCAGAAGGGCACTGGGAGGGGTAACAGTGAATAGTGTCTGCCAGCCACAGAGTTCTGCCTCTGCTCAAACCTTAAAGCCACGCCAATTCCCAGAAGCTGTATACAGCAGTCTGGAAATCTGAGAATGTACTCCTCCCATTTGGTGGGTTGGTTTAACTTTCCTGCGACTGTGTGCCCTGTGAGTCTAGTTTTAGTCAAGCATCAGTGTTGAGAGGAAGGCCCTTGCATTTTCCCTCCCTTCCTTCAGAGCTGGGGTTAAGAGGAGAGTGGGCTGGGCAGGAAAGAATCAGGGAAGCCAGGGACAGTGTAATCAGGAACACTATTTCCAGACCTTTCTATGGGGCCTGGACATTGGACTTTTTCTAGGGGAATGAATTGTGGAGGGTCATCACATTATGGAACACAGGGAAACAGGGCTACCTGGAGGACAGGTTCAAAGTTTTAAACAGTAGCTCTGTGTTAGTCACCCCACAGTGAAGAATTCAATATTCAGGTTGGGTACAGATGTGGTGGTTGTGTCTTTATGCTTTATATTCCCTGGGAGTAGAGGACATGTGTGTAGGAACTGGGTATCCAAAGAGAGAGTCCAGTTTAGAAACTAGAAAGAGGAGAACAGTGGGGACCAAGGTCCTAGGTTAGAGTCGGGAGTTGCCAACAGAAAGTAAACTACACCATGAAAAACCCTGGCTTCTCTCCATAGGTTTTGGTGGAGAAAAATTATTCTGCCGACCTATATTTCTGAGGGCATATATCCCATCAGAGAGAGAGTCTTGCCTTAGGTAACATGGTAAGTGGGAAGATAGAGAGGGAGGGGGCTCCAGCCTCAAAGTACCAGACATTGGTGGTAATGGGAGGTGGGAGGGAGTCTATTCATCCAGCCACACGGTCCTTCTAATGTGAGTCTCCAAGCATGGCTGAGGCCTTCTAAGCCACTTCAGCCTAATCTTCCCTCTCCTTCCCCCATCCTGGCTTAAGGGAGTTGTGCATCTTGGGGCCAAAGTGGGGTGAGGTGAAGGGAGGAAAATGTGGACTCCAGGTGACCTCGGGGTTAAAGAAGAGGAAGTGGAGAAGGATGCTTCTGGGGCTCTCCAGTAAGCCTGGATAACAAACATCCCTCACCCAGGAGCCACAAGAAGAAGAGAAACCAGAGGGATGGGGAGGTGGGACTCCAAGCCGTCAGACATTGCTGATGCGCACACTAACGGCACTGCCCTCCTTCTCAGCCTGCTCCCTTAGCGACTCCTCCAACTTGAGCTTTTCAGGGTCTCCATAGCGTACAGTGCTGTCACGGAGGCCGCTTGGAGAGGCTACTTTCACCACTTGGTCAAAAAGGCTGAAGTCTGCTATGTATTTGCCACTGGCTGACAGCGAGATGGCGGGTATGAACTCATAGCCCCAAAGGATCTCCTCTGGCAGGTAGGAAGTGCGCACCTGGCAGGTGGCGCTGGTGGATTCCACTGTCCCACTTAGGATCAGCACCAGCTCAAAGTCGCCCTCACCACTGCGGAGGGGGAGGTCTTTCAAGGGACTGGTCTCATCTACCACGTGGTAGAAAGTAAGGGGGAGGATGAGGAAGGGGCTGTCAGAGGCTGTATCCACTTGGAAAGTCACATTGACCTGGTTGAGGCGGATGTTCTCACCCTCCTTGGTCTGGTGGGTCTGAAGCAGTTTGCCTGTCACCTGGCAGCCAATGAGGAGGCTCTTACGCATGTTGGCCACTCGGATCATAAGGCAGGGCTTCCCATTGTGAGCGGCTACGACTGCGTGCTGGCTGAAACGGATGGTCTCCGCCCGCTTCTTGGGCCGGGCAATCTTTGCCAGGAAGGTACCTGTGATGAAGATCTCCAGGATGGTGGTGAGCACCAGCTGGGCAATAAGAAGCACAATGGCCAGTGGGCACTCCTCACTGATGTAGCGGAAGCCATAGCCAATGGTGGTCTGGGACTCAAGGGAAAAGAGGAAGGCCCCGGTGAGTGTGTGCACCTGTACCACACAGGGGGTGTGGTTGGCCGGGGGGCCCAGCTCCAGCAGGTCCCCGTGGGCCACGGCTACCAGATACCACACTACACCAAAGAGGAACCAGGTGCCTGCGAAGGTGGCAGAGAAGAGCAGCAGCTTGTAGCGCCACTGCATGTCAATGAAGGTGGTCCACAGGTCCTTGAGGTAGAGGAAGCGCTTGTCAGCGATGTGCTCCATTCTCACGTTGCTGCGGCCATCTTTAGTGAGGACTCTCCTCCTCCGGATCCCTGGGCCCATTAGGGGCCGGCTTTCCGTCTGAGTGGTCTGGTTGTAATATACCTTGGCAACCGAAGTCATCTGCAGAGAGCAAGACAGCATAATGAGAGTTACTGCAGAAATCCAGCCAACTCCCAGCCACCCCCTTCCCAACAGGAAGGAAGAAGTATTCATTTCAGTGCCACTGATCTGTTCTCTTATTAGCAAATGTTTACTGAGCACTTGCAACATGCCAGGCCCTGTAGTGCAAGATGCTGGGAAGTCAAAAATGAATCTGACAGCTGACAGCAACCTTGCTGTCCAAGAATTCACAGCCTAGTGAGAAAGATACTTGTTCAGCAAAGCAAATAATTGCAATATAGTCTGATATTTTTAATTCTTAGGCGGGGCAGAGAAGAAAAAGTAATAATAAGTTCCCAGTTCCTTGAAAGTGGCAGTGGGACTAAAGAGGGCTCTGCTGGTCTCCTTTCACCACAGAACTGGTTCTGTGAAGATCCCTAATTCTGAAATAGGATCCCTCCCTACTGTCTTGAATGACACCAGCAAGAAAGACTATCCTGTTGTTATCCTTCCAGGTCAGTCCCCCTGAACACACATATGCCCTTAATTTCTCCATTCTCTCCCCAACCTCCACGTCAGTGCTCACTGGTGATACTAAGATACTCTTCTAGCTGAGAAGATAGCAGAAACTACCTGTTCTTCCACCCCTCAAGATGTTCTCTAAGCACCCAGCCCATTTCACTATTTATTATTATTGTCATTATCATCTTTTTGCATTATCTAGGTCTGGGTCTGGAGTGGTGTCAGAAAGAGCATAGACAGAACTGAGCAAAAGTAAACAAGCGATGGGGTAGGAAAAACATCTAACTGAAGCCTCCTGGCAGCACTGGGCCGTTTTCCCAAGGACTGGGAGAGATGCCAGATTGTAGGTGGCAAAATTGTCTTGACTGAGTGAAGTAGGAGAGTTGGGAGTGTATATTAGCTCGTGACTATGTGTGCTCAAGTTCAGATTCAGGAATGCTGTTTGTCCCGATAGTAGAAAGTGGGACAAGGCTCTGAAATAGGAGACAACTCATTTAATACAAGGTGCTTGGCACCTCTGCCCAGGGAATAACTTGTACTTTTCCAGCAGAGAAAGAATTATAATAAATTGAGCCCTTGGACTTGATATCTGCTGGCCAGGCCTTCTGGGAAGGAGCAGGTGATCTCTGGGGAGTTTGTTTCTTCTTGGAGAACACAGAGAGGCTCATCACATTCTCCATTCTCAGAAGTCTGTCCCATTGCATTTTATCCTTCTGCACACTGCCCCTTAGCCTGTATTTCCATGGCCTTATTGCTAGAAAGCTCTAAATTATCTAGGTCGATTCATATATTCACCCAGTCAGTTCAGTTGCTCAGTGTGTCCGACTCTGCGACCCCATGGACTACAGCACAACAGGCTTCCCTGTCCATTACGAACTCCTGGAGATTGCTCAAAGTCGAGTTTGAGTCAGTGATGCCATCCAACCATTTCATCCTCTGTCGTCCCCTTGTCCTCCTACTTTCAATCTTTCCCAGCATCAGAGTCTTTTCCAATGAGTCAGTTCTTTGCGTCAGGTGGCCAAAGTATTGGAGCTTCACCCAAATAGACACAAAATTGGAGATCACCAACAGACAAGAATCCAAGAATATTCAGAGACAACCAACAGCGCATTTTACACTGCCCACTTGGAACTCATCCACATGAGACTCCTCAGCCAGACATGGCTGTTTTGGAGAAGGAGACCCTGTAATTCTGAAGTTTGAAAAATTTTTATTTAGGGCCCAAGTAAAGCCCCATTCAGTACTCAGAAGTAGTAATATTAGTAAAAGAAACAATCACCACAAAACTTGCATCTGTGTGCAGTCACAGTTTACATGTTAGCATGCTTCTCATTTGACCCTCAAACTCTTGAAAGAAATGAAACTTCTATAGAAGATTTTGAAGAACAGGGGAATCTAAAACAGGTTGTAGAGAACAGAAGGCGTGCTAGAAAGTTGTGGATGAGTGAGCATGATTTTAATTTTCAAAAAGAAAATTTAAATGCATTTCACAGACTACAAAGAGGTAGACCATAGACAAGACTCTAGAATGGAACATTAAGATAGTGAATGCTTGGGCAGGGTTGGGGAAAGGCAGTTATCAGTAGGACCCAGCATGGGGTTACTAAGAACAAGTCAAATGATGTTAACCTAATTTTCTTTGACAAGGTTACTAATTTGGCACATCAGAGAAATGTAATAGAGAAAGTGCAACTAAGCAAGATTTTTTTTTTTTTTTTTACAAGATCTCTCGTTATGTCCTTGGGGATAGAGACAAATGAACAAAATGCTTCTCTAATTGGGTGGCTTAAAAATAAAAAATCAGTGTTACTGGTGAGTGGATCATGAGAGCCTGAAATAAGCTTTCTAATGATGTACCAGAGAGCTTTATCTTTGGTCTTGCCCTCAGTCAATGTTCTTAACACTAATTTTATTCAAAAATATAGAACACATGGCCATCGATTATGCAAATGACACAGAGTTGGGACAGATCAAAAAGAAGCCAGATGAGTGGGCCAAATATAACAAAAAGGATAACCATAGGATTACATATTTGGGTCCAAAAATTACCTGAGCAAGTTCTACAATTGGAAAGATGTGATTTCATAAGCAGAACCATGAAAATAAATGTAAGCATTTTAGCAGAAAGTAATCCAATGTGAGTTACTTATGTGTTTTGGCTGCCAAAAAAGCAGTGCAATTGTAAGTTCCTTGAGTTGAACTAAAGTATCTAAGGATTCAGTTGAGTCTGAACCTCTGTTCATCTCACATCTGCAGTATTGAGTCTCAAGGAACAATCAGGACATGAGGGTCTTCAGAACCAAATCATGTGAGAAGTGGTTGAAGGTAATGGAGAAGTTTACTTGGGAGAAGAGGCAGTCTGAGGGATATGAAGGCTATGTGAGAATATTTGGTTTGAATGCACTGCCATGTGAACACAAGTTTGAGCTCCAAGGGGAACAACCAGGACCACTGAGTTTAAACCATCAAGAAAAAGATAAACTGCCAAGGAAAGGATTCCAGATTGATATGAAGAACATTGTAACAAATGTAGAAAGAGCATCTCAAAAGGTAGAGAGTACCCTGTCCCTGGAAGTGTTCAGCGCCAGGTAGGATGAGAACTTTACAGAGATTCTACAGAGGAGATTAGAGCTTTAGATGGGAGGTTTAAAGACTGTCTTTAAGTTTCTGACTACATTCATAGAAGATCAAGATGCCTGCCTCCTTCCTGTCTGTATCGCCTCACTTTATACCATGACATCCAGGGATCCTACACTGAAGTCCTAGCTTTGCTTGTGCTGAGGAGAGACCCTGTATAATCTGGGGAAATGGAAGCTCTTGGGGCTCAAGGGATGTCTTGCTTATTGTTCCCAACGTAATAGTCTATAATTATATATCATTTGGGGGCTTCCCTTGTGGCTCAGTTGGTAAAGAATCCGCCTGCAATGAGGGAGACCTGGGTTCGATCTCTACGTTGGGAAGATCCCCTGGAGAAGGGAAAGGCTACCCACTCCAGTGTTCTGGCCTAGAGAATTCCATGGACTGTATAGTCCACGGGGCTCCAAAGAGTCAGACACGACTGAGCGACTTTCACTTCACTTCATATATCATTTTACAGTTTATGAGACATGTAATTTGACCCCCACACCGTGAGGTAAGTAGGAAACGCATCATTAGAAACTAAGGTTCAAAGACGTTTGCTCCAAGTGGATTTGGAGCCAGAACCCAAGTCTTCTGGCTCCAGAACTTTTAAATTATAGCAACTGCTTGCATATATCCCGAGTTCATTGTCACCGTCTCATGTTCTCAGGAGGTGCCTCTGTAGTTTCCTGTATAGAGGAGCACAGCTAATACAGAGAAGATGGGGCGCAGAGCTTCCAGAGGCCAGTGTTAAGGCGACAGATTCTTGGGCAGTGGAGGTTTGGGCTACTGTTAGTGGTGACTGCCGCCTCCAACTGTGGGCCTGCTGTTGCCAACCTTTGTATCTGCCTCCTCCAGCTGTTACATGCTGCTCCCAGCTATTGCGCTACCTCCCACCGCCAGGCAGCTTTGTTCTCCACAGTACTGAGAATCGGAAGCATATGAACAAATCTGCTACACTCCACCCCCAGGGCTGGCTGGGCCCCTGGAGAAGGGGGCAGCGTAGAGTTCTGGAAATGATTTGTTGCTGCCCCACCTGAAACACATAACTGTCTCCTCTAGAGGGTGCTGTTTCCCCAGAACAGTCCCAGCCAGATACCAGGGACAGTAGCTGAAGAATTCTGAAAACAAAAGCAGCCTCTCAGCTGTCAGACACAATCACCTTCTTTCTACACCAAAAATTAAGCTAATAAGTCCCTAAAACAAAAGCCAGTCACACCTACAGTGATGTCTGGCACATCCCCTTAGCAAACACCTCTCCCTCCTGATTCACACCTGCAGATGGATCTAAGCTTTATTTCTTTATCTAAGAGCTCATGAGTCATTTATTCTCCAGAATGGATTTATCAGAGCCTTTCTTGAGTACCGGACTGCTCTGCAGTATGCACACTCCTCCTGTGATTAAAGCTGATTCCTGGCTCCCCATTGCTCTGAGCACAACATTCAAGGCTCTTCGTGATTTGGTCCCTGCTTCCTCCTTGGCTTTGGTCTGGCCACTTTTCTGCTCATATCCTAGACTCTGGCTCCGTAAAGCCCCTCACATCTACCTTTACCTCTGGATCTGCTTTTGCTCTGCCCCGCTCCTTGCCCACCAGGATGATGACCTTCAGCTTATCTTTCAAAACTCACTCAAGTGTTCGTTTCCCCCTTGGAAGCCTGCCTGACAGTTAAAGAAACAGTTCATCTCCACCTCCCCGCCTCCAGAAGCAGTTTGTACACATTCCTATTTTCAAACATCATGGTGTTTTGCAACGGTTTGTTTACAATTGTTTGCCATCTGTGAGTTCTGAATTGAAGGCCACAGACTGTGCACATCACCTGTTTCACTAGTACTGAGTGCAGTTTGTTGAGAAAGTCTGAGTAAAAGGATGACTAGAACCCTGATTTGGACAAAGGCCTGAGTCAGGGCTGCAGCCATGGTCTACCTCATAGGGACCCAAGTTTACACGTGCACAGATGTTTACAAATTCTTTTTTCAAAAGGTGGGATAGAGCAAGCCCCAGGCACAGGTCCCAGCTCTCTCTGGATCTGCAGTTCCCTTTCCAAGAGGATGAAGGAGGAGAACACGCCTATACACAGCTGTGGGCATTGGGGAGGACTCTGCCAAACGGCATGACCAGAAAGGATGCTTCAGCCCCCTCCCTGAGGCAGTGGAGCAGGGGCAGCTCAGAGCTGTGTACCTGTCAGGCTGGGAGTGGGGTGGGCGGGGAAGCAGCCCTGAGCAAAGAGCTTTATCCTCTCTGTGGCAAGAGCAACCCAAATGAAGAAGCTTTGGGATACGAATTCTAAATGCATCCATTTCCATGTGTGAATGAATTCTCTTTCTTCTACTTCTGCCCCTCTTTGGTTTCCTAAATAGTTAACAGTGCCAGGACTTCCCTGGTGGTCCAGTGGTTAAGACTTCGTGCTCCAATAAAGGAAATCCTCAGAATGGGAGAAAATAATTGCAGATGAAACAACCGACAAAGGATTAATCTCCAAAATATACAAGCAGCTATGTAACTCAATACCAGGAAAACAACCCAATCAAAAAAATGGGTGGAAGACCTAAACACATTTCTCCAAAGTAGACATACAGATGGCCAACAAACACAGGAAACGATGCTCAGCATCACTCATTACTAGAGAAATGCAAATAAAAACTACAATAAGGTATCACCTCATACCAATCAGAATGGCCATCACTTAAAAATCTACAAATGCTGGATAGGATGTGGAGAAAAGGAAAACCCACTTGCACAGTTGGTGGGAATGTAAATTGATAGATATGGCTGCTATAGAGAACAACATGAGTCCTTAAAAAAAAAAAACTAGGAATAGAACTACCATGTAACCCATAAATCCCTCTATTGGCCATATATCCTGTGAAAATCGTAGCTGAAAGGGGCACATGTATCCCAGTGTTCGTTGCAGCACTTTTTTACAGTAGCTAGGACGTGTAAGCAGCCTAGATGTCCATCGACAGATGAATGAATACAGAAATTGTGGTACATATATACAACGGACTGTTACTCAGCTTTAAAAAAGTACACATTTGAGTCAGTCCTAATAGGTGGGTGAACCTATAGCCTATTGTACAGACTGAAGTAAGTCAAAGACAAATACTGTATATTAAGCATATATATGGAATCTATACAGATGGTACTGACGAACCTATTTGCAGGGCATCAGTGGAGATGCAGATATAGAGAACAGACTTATGGGCACGGTGTGAGAGAGAGAGGATGAGACGAATTGAGAGTAGCATGGAAACATACATTACCACATGTAAACTAGATAGCCAGTGAATTGGCTGTGTGACACAGGGAGGTCAACCCAGTGCTACATGACAACCGAGGAGGGCTGGATGGGGAGGGAGCTGGCAGGGAGGTCCAAGAGGGAGAGGACATATGTATACCTGTGGCTGACTCATGTTGATGTATGGCAGAAACCAGCACAATATTGTAAAGCAAATAACTTGCAATAAAAAATTAAAAAAAAAAGACTCTGTACTCCCAATGTAAGTGGCACAGGTTTGATCCCTGGTCAGGGAATTAAGATCCTGCATGCATGGTACAGCCAAAAATTTTTTTAAATAGTTAACAGTGCCATAACTTCCAAGTTAACTGCATTGAAAATGTTTCACAACATCTCAAACTCTGCTCCTTCCTCATCCCAATATTCATCAGGTGCCACATGCTGTGGATTTGTTACTATGTCTCTTCCCCCTCATTTCATTGTCTGAGTTCAGGTCCTTAATACCTTTTGGCTGAACCATCAACCTCCTACTCATCTCCTGTCTCTATTCTTTCTCCCCAAATCCTTCCCACACCGCTACCGGATCACTCTTCCTAAGCTACGCCTCTGATCACGAATCAGTGCACATGCATCCGGTACTTCACATAGCACTTCTACTCTCGTGGCATTCCTATGAGATATTAAGGTTACAATCCTTATTTTATGAATGAGGAAACTGAAGCCAAGGGAGATGATGTGATTGGTAAATCGAGGTCTTTGCTCTCCCAAACTTTCTCCCTCCAAACTCCATTTGTCATTGTACTATAACTACCTCAGATCCTTCCCCAGCTCAATCCCTTCTACTCTTGGTTTAGGTTTTACAGATGATGTGTCCACTAGGTATCAAAGACAGGCCAAACTCAGTCTGGAGCATTCGCAGAGTCTGCTACTGTACCTTCTTTCCAGCCTCTTCTGTCCTTGGCAAACTTCAGACAAACCAGCAGTCCCCTGCTCCCTATTGCACAAACCCCGGTTTTCCTGCCTTCAAAGGGCTGTTCATGCTCCTGTCTCTTCCTGGACTCCTTTTCTCCTTGTCTTTATATAGCTGAGATATCTTTCAGAGCCCATTTCAAATGATTCCTTTTCCATGAGGACTTCTCTGACCCCCACAGCCTTAAGTAAAGCCTCTGAAAAAAAAAAATATATATATATATATGTGTGTGTGTGTGTGTGTGTATTTATATTCCATCTATATCTTCTATTGCACATCTACTTGGTATAACATGTATCTTCTACTACGAAGAAGCTTATTGAAATAAGGATTCAGGTATAGCATATTTCAATTAGCCTGACGTATGATTAACACAATGTATGACACACAGTAGGTACTCAAGAAGTAGTTTCAGTCAGGTCAGTCGCTCAGTCGTGTCCGACTCTGTGACCCCATGAATCACAGCAGACCAGGCCTCCCTGTCCATCACCAACTCCCAGAGTTCACCCAAACTCATGTCCATCGAGTCACTGATGCCATCCAGCCATCTCATCCTCTGTGGTTCCCTTCTCCTCCTGCCCCCAATCCCTCCCAGCATCAGGGTCTTTTCCAATGAGTCAACTCTTTGCATGAGGTGGCCAAAGTATTGGAGTTTCAGCTTCACCATCAATCCCTCCAATGAACACCCAGGACTGATCTCCTTTAGGATGGACTGGTTGGATCTCCTTGCAGTCCAAGGGACTCTCAAGAGTCTTCTCCAACACTATAGTTCAAAAGCATCAATTCTTCAGTGCTCAGCTTTCTTCACAGTCCAACTCTCACATCCATACATGACCACTGGAAAAACCATAGCCTTGACTAGATGGACCTTTGTTGGCAAAGTAATGTCTCTGCTTTTCAATATGCTATCTAGGTTGGTCATAACTTTCCTTCCAATAAGTTAAGTGTCTTTTAATTTCATGGCTGCAATCACCATCTGCAGTGATTTTGGAGCCCCCCAAAAATAAAGTCTAACACTGTTTCCACTGTTTCCCCATCTATCTGCCATGAAGTGATGGGACCAGATGCCATGATCTTTGTTTTCTGAATGTTGAGCTTTAAGCCAACTTTTTCACTCTCCTCTTTCACTTTCATCAAGAGGCTTTTGAGTTCCTCTTCACTTTTTGCCATAAGGGTGGTGTCATCTGCATATCTGAGGTTATTGATATTTCTCCTGGCAATCTTGATTCCAGCTTGTGCTTCTTCCAGCCCAGCATTTCTCATGATGTACTCGTGGAGGAGGAAGTTAAATAAGCAGGGTGACAATATACAGCCTTGATGTACTCCTGTTCCTATTTGGAACCAGTCTGTTGTTCCATGCCCAGTTCTAACTGTTGCTTCCTGACCTGCATATAGGTTTCTCAAGAGGCAGGTCAGGTGGTCTGGTATTCCCATCTCTTGAAGAATTTTCCACAGTTTATTGTGATCCACACAGTCAAAGGCTTTGGCATAGTCAATAAAGCAGAAATAGATGTTTTTCTGGAACACTCTTGCTTTTTCGATGATCCAGTGGATGTTGGCAATTTGATCTCTGGTTCCTCTGCCTTTTCTAAAACCAGCTTGAACATCTGGAAGTTCACGGTTCACATATTGCTGAAGCCTGGCTTGGAGAATTTTGAGCATTACTTTACTAGCGTGTGAGATGAGTGCAATCGTGCGGTAGTTTGAGCATTCTTTGGCATTGCCTTTCTTTGGGATTGGAATGAAAACTGACCTTTTCCAGTCCTGTGGCTACTGCTGAGTTTTCCAAATTTGCTGGCATATTGAGTGCAGCACTTTCACAGCATCATCTTTCAGGATTTGAAATAGCTCAACTGGAATTCCATCACCTCCACTAGCTTTGTGTGTAGTGATGCTTTCTAAAGCCCACTTGACTTCACATTCCAGGATGTCTGGCTCTAGGTGAGTGATAAAACCATCATGTTATCTGGGTCATTAAGATTTTTTTGTACAGTTCTTCTGTGTATTCTTGCCACCTCTTCTTAATATCTTCTGCTTCTGTTAGGTCCATACCATTTCTGTCCTTTATAGAGCCCATCTTTGCATGAAATGTTCCCTTGGTATCTCTAATTTTCTTGAAGAGATCTCTAGTCTTTCCCATTCTGTTGTTTTCCTCTATTTCTTTGCATTAATCGCTGAGGAAGGCTTTCTTATGTCTCCTTGATATTCTTTGGAACTCTGCATTCAGATGCTTCTATTTTTCCTTTTCTCCTTTGCTTTTCGTGTCTCTTCTTTTCACAGCTATTTGTAAGGCCTCCTCAGACAGCCATTTTGCTTTTTTGCATTTCTTTTCCATGGGGATGGTCTTGATCCCTGTTTCCTGTACAATGTCACAAACCTCCATCCATAATTCATCAGGCACTCTATCTATCAGATCAAGTCCCTTAAATCCATTTCTCACTTCCACTGTATAATCATAAGGGATTTGATTTAGGTCATATCTGAACGGTCTAGTGGTTTTCCCCATTTTCTTCAATTTCAGTCTGAATTTGGCAATAAGGAGTTCATGATCTGAGCCACAGTCAGCTCCCAGTCTTGTTTTTCCTGACTGTATAGAGTTTCTCCATCTTTGGCTGCAAAGAATATAATCAATCTGATTTCTGTGTTGACCATCTGTGATGGTCCATGTGTAGAGTCTTCTTTATCAAGAAGTAGTTTATGAGTAAATAAATGAGGAGGAGGGTACTCCCAAATCACTCCAGCCACAGGGGCCAATGTAAGCATACTGAGAATCCTTCTCCACGAGGACCAAGGGCATATGGAAGCTCTTGGTCTGGGGACAACAGATAGAACTTCACTCTGGTTCAGGGTCTCTGTCCCTCTGAGGCCTTCTCACTCCCCATTCTTGTTTGTATCTTTTGATTTTTTTCTTATGATGATTTTTCTCTTTCCTGTATCCACTGAAATGCCAATAACTAATTATCAGCACTATTAGATATGCAAACAAACCAAACACCCTCATCTGTAATGATGCACCCACTGCATAGGCATATTTATGCAAGTCTCAGGTGTGTGTTCGTGCATTTATACAATGAACATTTACTAGGTGCCAGATTCTAAACAGGACACTGAAATTATGGAGGTAAGTTGGATATAGATTCTAGCCTTGAGCGCCTTACAATCAAATAAGGGAGACAACCACAAAGCAGGCAAAATGTGATAAGTGCCAGGGGGTGGGGGGAAGATCCATGAAGTCCTGGGGGACTTTGCAAAGGGAAAGGTGACGTCCAGCTCAAGGCGATGGGGCTGGAAAGACAACCAATATGTATTGACGGAGCACCTATTAAGTGCTAGGCACTGGGCTAAGCTGTTGGGGATATTTTAATGTTATCTCCTATAATTGCTATTATCCTCATTTTTTTTTTTACCAGGAAACATAATCAGTAAGTAACAAGCAAGAGTTGAGGTTTTTCCTCCACACCTGACTGTTTCACCCAGGGGAGATTATGTTAGAGAAATGTGGCACTGGGACTGTGCCTGAAGGCAAGATTTGGACCCTTAGAGACTGGAGTTTGGGGGTGGGGTCAAAGAGAAGGCCCCTCAGGGAAGAGAGCTGTAGGAACAAAAGGTATAGCGTTGAGGTGATCCAGGGCCAGCAGGGGAGAGGAGCCAGTCATTTTGGTAGAAGTGTTGAGAGCACATGAGACTTAATGGGACAAATGGGAAAACAACGATGGGCTCTGATCCCATAACACCCTCCTGCCTTGTGGTCAGCTTCATAGATTTAAAGGTTGGGCTTAGAATGAGGGGCACGAGCCACGTGGCCTGGGTATGGAGCCCAGCACCTCCCACAGGGATCAGATTCAGGGACTTGGTCCCCTGCCTGTAGTGCACACCCATTCAGAGCCCCGGGGGGGGGGGGGAGTCTTCTCTTCTGACCACGGAGTACTTCCTCTTCCTGGCGGCTGGTTCAGGGAAACAGGAGAGAGAATGAGGGCAACTATCATTTCCTGAATGCCTAGTTTAGACCAGCACATCACATTTCACCTTTGCAGCAACTCAGGAACAGAGTTTTGTTTTGTTTCTTTTTTTTTTTTTAAGATTTTTTTTTTGATGTGGACCATTTCTAAAGTCTTTATTGAATTTGTTACAATATTGCTTCTGTTTTATGTCTTGGTTTTTTGGCCACAAGGCATGTGGAATCTAAACTCCCCAACCAGGGATCAAACACGCACCCCCTGTGTTGGAAGGCGAAATCTTAACCACTGGACCGCCCAGGATGTCCCAGGCAGAATTTCCATTCTTCAGTTCCTTATGGAAATTGGGTGCAAGGAGCCCAGGTGACCCAATATATAAGTAGCAGAGCTGAGATTAGTATCTAGTTCTGGCTACATTACAAAGTTCTCTCCACTATAGCTTCAGGTTAATATTACAGTGACCTTGCCTTTGCTGAGCAGATTTCACACTCAACAACACCTAGAGAAGATGGACACCTAGAGCAGGATGGGGGCTCGCAGGAGCCAGGTGTGCAGAATGCGCAGCAATCATCCAGGGTGCGTCTGAGGGTTGGTGGTCATGCTCTCTGTTGTGTGACTGCTCCGTCCTAGTGTTCCTTCTAGGTCCGCATGACAGGTCTTTATCCTCCCCATTCCTTCCCTTAGACTCTGCTCCCCACTCTCTTCTCATCTCTTCTATCATCTGCACTGCCCTGCTCATATTTCATACTGGCTGTTTTACCAAAATGTGTCTCCCCTTGTCTATCCTTCTTTTCACCTTCCTCTTTGTCTTTTCACTCCCCCTACATCTGTCTGGCCCATCCCTTCTTCTCCTCCAAGTTTCTTCTGCCTCCTGTCTTGCATCCTGGACATGTGATTTTGGAAGAGGGTGATATGGAGGAATACTGTGTGTGTGTGTGTGTGTGTGTGTGTGTGTGTGTGTGTGTGTGTGAGAGAGAGACAGTCACTCAGTCATGTCCCACTCTTTGCCACCCTATGGACTATAGCCCACCAGGCTCTTCTGTCCATGGGATTCTCCAGGCAAGAATACTGGAGTGGTTAGTCATTCCCTTCTCCAGGGGATCTTCCCGACCCAGGGATCAAACCCAAGTCTCCTGCATTGCAAGTGGATTCTTTACTGTCTGAGCCACCAGGGAAGCCCGAAGGAATACTGTGCTGTCCATCAAATCACACCTCTGACCTCCAAAATCTGTGTCACTGTATCCCCACCCACATCCCAAAGCCAAGGTGCCCATGTTAGTAGAGGCATTCTAAGCCCCACAACCTCCTGTTCGCCCTGTGCAGATGGGTCCCATCCCTCCCACTGGCCTTGGTGGAGACAGGAGACTACTACTTAGCCTCCTCTCACCAACCATATTATCTCTGTTTTGGATACCAGCTCCAACTTGAATAGCGACCTTGGAGGCCTCCAGGAGGAGATCAGCTGCACAGTGGGGACTGAAAAGAAGCATTTCTACGCTTCCAAGTGTTCTAAATGTGAGCGAGGGGAAGAGAGGAGAAAGGAGACGGTGTCAAGGAAGGCCTAGAAGAAAAGCACTGCGGGGTTATGTAAGCCCTCAACGTTGGGAGAGGAATGGAGCTGGGTTTGGGGTTCTTTTGAAAGTTGATGTCTTTGTTCATTAATCTTCCTCCTGTCCTGCCCCAAAGAAAATAAACAAATAGAAACTGAGCCAGATGCACACAAATCTTGAGGTGGGGAAAAAAAGGGCCGTGTGTGTGTCCGGGGCCTGCCTTGCCAGCTGAGTCACTGCAGGCTCTGCCTCCCACCCTCCTGTCTCCTTCCCCTTCCCTCCCATCCTCTAGCCTCGGCCTGACACAAGGCCCTGGCCCAAGGAAGAATAGGCTTTTCTTCCCTTGTGTCAACGTTTGGAAAGTTCTCATAGTCTGATCAAAAGAAAGGATAAAAGCCTTCAAAGCATTTCCTGGGAGCCTGTGACCTCCATTTGGCCCTTCTGACCCTCTTGTGCTTTCCGGTCTGAAGAGGGAGGAACACAGAGATGGAGCCCTGTCAGATGTTCTCCTCTGTCCAGACGCCACCCCAGTCAGTGTGGGCTGATTAGGACCACAGCCCCTTCCTCTGCCCCAATTCCCTGGCAGTGACTCCTGTCCCATATGAGAAGGGAACAGCGTTCCTGCAAAGAACTACCGGGGCGGGGGGAGGGGGATGGTTCTTCAGGGACCTCCTTCCCCCAGCTGGAGAGGGAGAGGACTTCCTGGCATGTGCAGCCGGTCACGACTGCCTCTTTGATGCACCTGCCTCCCCTTGCCCCCGGCGTGCGCTCCCTCTGTGAGTCACCACCCGGCCACAGCGTCTGCCCCTACCCATTGTGTGGAGCCGCAGGGCTGCACACCCTGGTCCTGTGTGAGGAGCTTGGCACCATCCAGAGTTCAGCTGAGGACAAAGGATGCACCAGTGCCTCCTCAGCCCCAGCTCCAGCTATCCGGGGAGCCTCCCGGCCTGGCCCCGTCTGGGTCCTCACCTCAGAAGAACATCTCAGAGATATTAACCCACCCCTCCTCACCTTGACTGAAGAACCAGAAAAATCAGGCGCTAAGACACAGCTGAGGCGCTGAGAAGCAATGGCATTAATACAAATAACATCCGTTGTCGTTGTTATTCTATTGTCATCGGTAAGACCTGAGACAACGAAGAGGTCCCCAAGGACACTGGGGGAGGTTTCAGAGGAGCTGGGCTGGCGATGACCAAGGGCTTGGTTCAAGACTCGTGTTCATGTGTCAGCTGCCCTGACTCTTTAATCAGGCACCACCTGGCCGGGGTTCTTGAGATTCTCCATAGAACCCAACTGATCCCCAATGATACTAGTTGAGAGGATCACCCTAGTTTGGAAGTTAGAAGTATTCTTCCAGACAGAGCCCCGCTGGGAGAGTTCACCCCCACGCCCAGCTGCATTTAGCATAGAGGGTGCTGGCAAGATTACAGATGGCTGGAGGGGAGCAGAAGAGATGAGAGCACTCCGCAAATTCAAGCTTCACCAGGTTACCTGCCCCCGACACCCCGCCCCCGGGTCTGTGCTGAAGCTCACCTTCCCACCACCAGGGGGCAGGGCACCCCAGCCCCAGGAGACTGCCTGTGCCCAGGGCAGCTGGGCTACACCTGCCCTAGCCGCCCTACCTCCACCCCAGCCCCCTCCTTTTACTATTAGGTTAAAGCATACAAAATTACCCATTTTTCAAAATGTCAGCAATCTCAAGTGGTCCAATCTATTAATATTTAATAACAATAAAAACAAGAGCACCAGTCTCCTTCAAACTACCAGGGTCTGCGTTCTGCAAAGCATGTTAGAAGCAATTTCACTTGATCCTCACAGCCAGCTGGGTGGCAGCTAGAGCTCCAAGAAGCTCTCTCCAAGGTCACAGCTCAACTTCCAGTCATCAAATCCAAGGGCATTTTGTCAGCCCTTGACCCCAGCAGTCTCTCTGCATCATGTGAGACTGATGACCAGTCTGTGTGTTCTGGACACTCTCTCCTTTGACTGTCCTTGGACTCTTAACTGCGATGTGATGGGGATCCACTGATCTGGAGACCTTGATTAGCTCTTAGCAGCTCTGCCACGTCTAGGCTTTGGGATTTGGGGAAAATCACTTAAACTCTTTGAGTTTCCTTTTCCTTTATTTGCAAAAAAAAAAAAAGGGGGGGGGTGTCTAATGATGCCTACCTCACCAGGGTGTTGGGAGAGTTAGATAAGCACACAGATGTACCAAGAGCACTGGGTGGGCCAGTACAGCCTGTGTGGAGGGTCTCACCATCACTCTCTGAGGTGTTCCTCCAGGCTCTCTCCTCCGTCTCTCTTTCCTTTTCTTTTTTTTTTTTAATTTTTTGGCCCCACAGTACGGCTTGTGGCATCTTAGTTCCACAACCAGGGATTGAACCTGCATACCCTGCATTGGAAGTGCAGAGTCTTAACCACTGGACCACCAGGGAAATCTCATCTCCCTGTCTCTTTACATTTGGCCCATCTCTCTTGCTGTGGCCTCTCGCTGATGCTGAATTACTGATGTTTCTCAGGGATCCTCTTTGGCTCTCATCTCTAACCACTCTGCTCTCACTTCCTCGGCTGTTTCAGCCACTCCCACGGATCTCCCCTCACCTCTGCCCCCTAGGTCCAACCCTTACAGGCTCCCTCTAACTGGAGCTAACAGTTTTACCATGTTCAGACTCACATGCTATTCTCAAAAGGGAGTCTCTTCTGTGCTTCCCCTCTTGTTGGCAGAATCACCACCCATTCAGTGCTCAAGCTGCAACCTTAGAGTCACCCTCCGTTTCTCTCTTGCCCCCCATCCAGCGGCTCACTAGGTCTTATCAATCTGCTTTTGTGGGCTTCTCTCCATCTCCTTTGAGGCTACCCAAGTTCTCTTTCACCTGAAACACTGCAATGATCTTCTGTCTCCACACCCCCCAGCCTCGCCTCCCTCACCTCCACCTCCTCAGCCACAGCAGCGCCTTTCAACAACACAGTTACATCCCATCGCTCTGGCTTTCCATCCTCAAAGAGTTCCACAGCTTCTGCGATAAAACCCACGCATCTAGACACAGCATTCTGAATCCTTCCCCATCTGATGCCACCCTGATTTTCACAGCCTCTCCCTCTGGTTCTTTTCCCCTTCGGACCTCATATTCTAGCCATACAGAACTGCCACTGGCTCTTCAAATGCAGCCTGCACCACCACTTGCATGGTCCCCAAGCTTTTATCAAGCAGGCCCCTCCACCTAGAATGCCCGCTAGATGCCCTCTACGTTCCTGGAACGTTTTACCACGGCATCAGTTCAGCACTCCTCTGTCCTTGAGAGATGGTGAGCGCTTTGAAGGCAGAGGCTATATCTTAGTTCTCTTTTCAGTAGGTGCCTTTGAACTTAACCTAATTGATTAGTATAGGGAAAGGACTTAGACATGAAGTCCTGGTGTGACTCCTGGCTGGGGATGCCAACCATGCTGCAGGTGGGCCATCACTTACTCCACCTCCCGCCCTTCAAAGATATCACCAGTTCATCACAGTCCATTTGTTTTTTCTCACTGAGCCTCAGAATCTTTCTCAACATGGTGATACAGAGAGCCATTTTCCAATGCAGTTAGCCTTCCAAAGGAAACCTGTTTGTTATCTTGGCAGGTCTGAGTCACAGCCAGAGGTCCCCATCTATTCTTCTTTTCCACTATTGGCCATCCTGGTCTGTGCCATTTACCAGGCATGGGAACGCCAATCAATCTCTTCATCTCTCTAGGGCTCTATTTCCTCACCTAAGGAGGCAATAAAACCTTCCATTGTGTGGTTGGGATTACAGAAGTTACAGTTTCTGAAATCTCTATGGCCCTTATGTAAATATAAGGTATTATTATTAGCCTACTTTGCAGATGAAAGAAAAATATCTACCAAATTAGAGAAACTAAGGCTCAGAGAGGTAAAGTAACTTGCTAACGTTTATATAATGGCAAAGCTGGACCTCTGTTCTCCAAGCCTGGTGGATCTTTACTCATGGTGCCTCTCCATACCCCCTCGGGCTTGACGGTGCTCCAGCTCCCTGTCTTATTTGTCCTTTCTGCAGGGTAACAGTGCTTCATGGAGTAGGACTTCCTATAGCCCTGGAATTGGAGGAGGCTTTCAGCCCACCTCCTTCATCCTACTTCCCTATAATTCCTAAGGCGAAGCTCCCTCCAAACCCATTCACCCTGCCAAATGGTAGGAAAGGTGTTCAGTGAGGGATGCCCAATAGAATCCAGCTCCTCCATCATGCTCTGCAGCCCTTTGCCCTCCTGCTCCCCCCACCCCCCGCCTTGATGGCTCCAGGCAGCTGGCAGGCTGTTCAAAGCCCAAGATGAGGGGTAAAGCACAGAGCTGTTTCAAAATGCATCTCTGAAGAGAGCACACTGGATTTCAGTTAAGTTCCTTATGTCTTCACCTGAAGTTTCTACCCTCTCAGAGGGGCAACTGAAGTACCAGGCTCTACCAAAATCTATAAGGACTACGAAGTGTGGCCAGGGGGAAGTCTTGATAGGAACTGAGAATTCTCCTGGTGTGCAGGCTACAGATGAGCAGGAAGTTGTCAAGAAGGGTGTGCAGATCCTTGTGATTGGCCAGGGGGTGACTGAGGCCAGGAAGGTACCCCCATTAGCTGTGGAGTACTCAGGAAACAAGGCACTGATGTGCGGGTCCAAAGGACGATAGTGCCTTGCTTACCCAAGGTGTCGGGGCGGAAGTGGTCTCCATTCCCCCTGCTGATGGAGCCTTAAAAGAATAAGTCACTAAGCAATGATCAAACAAATTTTGTTTAAAACTTTTTACAGAGCCTAGGATGCCAGGCCCGAGGAGATAAGGTTTCTGGGGTGGAGGCCAGGGAGCCACTGAGCTGTCACCAGGTCTGCCACCAGAACCTGGGAGACCAGAGAGAGGCCAGGTTGATGGGACTGGCTCCTTAGGGTCCTGGGACCAGTGTGACCTCCCACCTGAGAGAAAACAGGGAAGCTGACTACCTCCTGGCTGAGGGTCCCCTTCTCTATCTCCTTTCTTGTCTGGGACCTTAGCCATTGTGTGGCTAGCCGGTGGAGGCCCCAAGAGGCAATGTAAGCAGTGGAGGAGGCATGAGCGTTACACACAGTGTGGAAGCACCCTCAGGGGAAGCTGCCAGAGGGGCCTTTTATCTGTTCCATTTCTTCCAGGAAGGATCATGCTCCCCTTCCCAATCAGAAGGATCATTTCTTTTATTTTAAATTATTTATTTATTTGGAAGCTCTAGGTCTTAGCTGCAGCATGCGGGATCTAGTCCCAGACAAAGGCTGGAACCCGGGCCTCCCTGCACTGGGAACATGGAGTCTGAGCCACTAGACCATCAAGAAAACCCCAGGAGAATCATTTCTGAACTGCTTCCTGACCAGTGCAGCGTTCATCTTGGTAACCTCCTCAGTGCCTAGTACAGAGCTTTGGCTAAGTAGTTCTTGGCTTTAAAAGAACCCATAGGATTGATATTGTACATCTCTTTTCCCTCCCTCAGGCCCCCTTTCTGGCGAGTGACCTGCTTCATCCTTGGGAAGCCCTTCCTCCAAGTTTCCCATGACAGTGTCAGCCTTTGAACAGCGGAGGGCGCTGACTCGGTCTCCCCATCAGCCTTTACTCCAGGCTGAAGACCTGTCTTCTCTCTGGTTTCCCTCTGTGCTCACTCCGCACTGCCCTCAGCCCACCTCCGCCAACACTCTCACGTCTCTATATCATGAGAGGGCAGTGCGGCAGCCAAGGTCCACAGTGGGTACACAGGGAGCCTCAGTGCCAGAAATCCAGAGTCTTCAGCAGAAAGCAGATCTTTCTTTCATGGCGGGAAAGGAGACTGGCAGAAAACCCCAGACCTGGACCCCAGACGGGGCCCAAGTCAGACAAGTGGGGCCCAGAGCTTCTCCCGGGACCAACCAGGTCCTCTTGGGGAGCCCAGTGCTTCCCTGTACCCACATGACCAAAGACAAGAGGACTGAGCTTGGGAAAAAGAAAAGTAGGAAAAGGAAGATGCAGTAAAAGTGGAGGGACCCCAGCTCACAAGCCCCTAGGGTTACAGGCAGCAGAGTGTGTAATAAGCTGCCCTCTGCTGCCCTCTCCAGCATCAGTGTTCTTGGCCCTCCACGTGCCCCTCACACACGGCCTCTGATCTCCAGCCACACTAAGCTGCTCCCAGCGCCTGAATGGGCCATGCTTTCTCTCACCAACAGTTCTCGGCAAGCAGCGGGGCCTCTTCCGTGAAGCTCCCTTCCTCTCCCCACTCTCCTCGGTCGGTCTCTACCCCTCCTTCAAGCCTCAGTGTGGATGTCAGTTTCTCTGGGAAGCCCTTCTGGATGCCCATAGCCTCGCTGTGAGTTGCTGCCCCTCGTCCGTGTCCCCGTGTGCCGTGGACTTCCCTGCCTCGGTCCTTACAATGAGCCAGGCCGTGTGCTGCGTGTTCACACACTGCATCATCCTATATCCTCCCTGGGAGCTGGGTGATGCCAATGCCCTCATATGAATGGGGGGAACCAGACTCGCCCAGGAGGACCACTAGTGAGGAGGAGGTGACTGCAAGGTGAACCCAGGCCCACTGAAACCGAGGTCTGTGCTTTTCCTTTGACCGCTCTACCACCATGGGCTGTTGGTGTTGGGAGGCCCCCATGGTCATCTTGTCCAATCCCCTCATCCCATTGAAGAGGAAGCCAAGTCCCAGAAAAGCTGAGTAACTTTCCCAAAGTCACAGAGCTGGCTTGTAGCACCAGAATCAGAAAATGACCCTGACTTTCTTCTTCATCCCAGCCTCTCTCTTCCTACAGGATCTTTTCTTGATCCTCGGGTGCTGAAGGGCCAACCTGGGAGCATTAGCCACTGAGGTTTCCCCTCCAACCACAGCCCCAGCCCAGGGTGTGCAGTGTGCCCCACCCATCAGCAGGCCTCAGGAATCTAACCCAAACCCTAACCCGCCCTCCCACAACAGCAGCTGGCCCAGAGATAGACCCAGAAGAGCTGGAAGAAACAGCAGATAGGGGACCCATTAGGAGAGGGCAGATCCAATGACACTCTCTGTGGGGTTTGTGAAGCTGATCAAGAGAGTTTCTCTGAGACAGCTGGAAATCACGCAGCCCACAGGGGCTCTAAGCCCCTTTGGAACTGTCTCCTAGATGCTCCCCACCCCCGCCACCTCTGTTCAATACGAGACTTAACCAGGCCTCTCTTTCTCAAGGGGAGTGGGTCATCCACCTCTCTCCATCCTTCCCCTTTGCCTGGTAATCCCTTACACCCAGGAAGTGCTTCCCATTAAGTCAAAATTGACTGCCTAAGCAATTTCCTCTTATTTTCACCCTCGATGGAGATGGAACCCCATAGGTGCCCTGAGCTTCTGATGTGTATTCAGGAAACTGACCCACCTTCCCTGACGCGTGTCCTCGCCACTCCCTTTCCTTCTCAGGTCTCAGGCATGCAGAACAATCCTGACCCTCAGACAGGAACCTAGAGAAGGACTACTGTCACTCTAGGAGGGAATTGCTCCGTCGTTCCCCAGCTATCCACTTATTCCTCATCCACATTCCTTGTTTGAGTAGAAGTTGGGGGGCAGGGTGGCACGAAGATACTGACTAGATGCAGAACTAGATTCAGAGGTGGCTTCCCCGTATCCCTCCTCTGAGCCAGAGTGCTGCTGGACGGGCTGAAGATTTTGGCCAGGCCCCCTTCTCCAACGGGGAGCATTTGAAGGGGCACTTGGAGACGGAAGAACCAGAGAATAAAGACTGGGGCAGAGTGTTCATGCATGGAGGAAGATAGATGAATCACGCAGCTTAAGCTGAATCTGGTAGCGAGCCGGGGAGCATCCAAGATGAGCAGTGGAGTGAGGAATAGAAGGGTCCTCCTACTGGTAAAGATTTCGCCAGCAATGCAGGAGACCTGGGTTTGATCCCAGGTCAGAGCCACCAGGGAAGCCCATGAACACTGGAGTGGGTAGACAATCCCTTCTCCAGGGGATTTTCCTGACCCAGGAATCAAACTGGGGTCTCCTGCATTGCAGGCAGATTCTCTACCAGCTGAGCTACCAGGAAAGCCCATAGATCCTTATACAGATGTAGGATATTAACAGGGAAGGTCAGAGTCAAGTGTCATGGACTTAAAATCAATACAGATCTCAATCCCTAAACCCTAGCCCAGAAGGCCATGTGGCTTCTCTCTCCAGTGATCCAGTCAGCAGTGGGAAGTGGGGCTCATGGGAAGGCAGGAAATGAAAGGAGGTAGACTCACCCTGCCCAGAGGCCGTCAGAGGTCAAGGTGACCTTTCGAAGTTCCTTCTAGACTGAGAATCCCATTTAAGCTTCTCGTACCTGTTTTTTACCCCCTCTACCACCCATCCCAATATGCCCTGACTCTTCCCAACAAAGATGGGCAAAAGATAGCTCTGATAAAATTCCACATGGACTAGGTCATCCGAGGAGGTCAAGAGGCAGACAGTGCACGTGTGTGTACTCAGCCCTTTCAGTCATGTCCGACTCTTTGTGACCCTATGGACTGTAGCCTGCCAGACTCCTCTGTCCATGGGATTTTCCCAGCAAGAATACTGGAGTGGGTTGCCATGCCCTCCTCCAGGGAATCTTCCTGCCCCTGGGATCGAACCTGAGTCTCCTGGGTCTCCTGCATTGCAGGTGGATTCTTTACCACCAAGCCAACCAGGAAGCCCCTAGGCAGACAGTGACCAACACTGCTCCCTCCACAAAAAAAAAAAGAAAAGAAAAACACCAAGCAGCATTCCAGAATAGAGTCCAGTCTTGCCACCTGGATATATCATGTCAGCTGGTCGGAGCCTTCCCGTAAAATGGGGACATAATAACGCTCCCGTCTACCTCACAGGGTTGTAAGAGGCTGTGACCAGGAGTGCACTGGGGGGGTGCAGAGGTGGTCGCCCTGGGTCTGGGCTGGGGCGGCTTGGGGTTCATCTTCCCCACACTGCTCCATTCAGTGTCTCGCTAAGCCCTGGGGCCGGGGGTCCTGGGCCCACCAAACCTCTCTGTGGGCGGCGAGACGCGGGGGGAGCCTGTTCAGAGTTCAGCGGAGGCGGTGTCTGTGGTTAACAGGTAAGCAGGAGCGGTCTGGAGCAGTGGGACATTTCCCGCCTCAGGGCTACATTCTTAAAGTCACAAGTGCAAACTTGTTATAACCTGTGTTGGAGCAGCAGGGGGCAGCGAGGGCATGGTGGGGGGCGGGGGACCGGCGCTGAGCTGCCCGAGGCTGGTGAAAGGGGCGCAAAGCGGGTGGAGGGCGGGTGTGCAGGTGCATATATGCAAGTGGGGGGTGGGTCGGTGCGCCTGAGTCGGCCTGCTGGGTCCAGGCGCCTCCTCCGCTCAGCCGTGCGGACGAGAGCGTGTGTGGGGCCGCATACAAGAGCGTGCGCCTGTGTGTTTCTGCATATATGAGTCTCGTGGTGGGAGAGGGAGGAAAGGCGGGCAGCCACCAGCCGCGGTGGCTGGGCATGTGGAGCCAAGGAGTGGGCAGGCTGCGTGCCCCTTCCCCTGGGCCGGCCTCATGGAACCTGAATTCCAAGTCCGTCCACAGACTGCCCGGCCCCGCCCCCCTGGGAGCCGGGGCCACTCCCTGCCGGGTGCCCATCTCCCCAGCCTGCCCAGGGAAAGGGGAGGGGGGATTGCCTCCTGCCCATCCCCCCTGGCCTTGGGCTCATTCCCCCGCGCTCACTGGGCCCTCTGGACACTGGGGTGGGTGGGGGTGGTGGTGGGGGGAGGCTCTGAAAGCAGGTGACTGTTTGGGGGAACTCGGGGACAGAGCCCCCATTGTGCCCGCCCCGGAGCCGCCTCAATGGAGCTCCCGGGCACAAAGGGGCTTTGACAATGGGCAGGACATTAGTATGCAGGGCCAGCCCCTCGGCCCTCTCCCTGTCCCACAGCCCAGGGGAGGAGGGGGGCGCTGCTGCCAGCCTCGTGGGTGGAGGCAGGGGATGGGGCAGGGCTGAGGCTGTAGAGATCTTAGCCCCCAAGGGCTCCCCTGGGGGCACTGCCCAGGAGACAGGGGAAGGAGACAGACCAGGGCCCCCAAACCTGCCACTTGTCAGGGCTCTCCGAGTGGAAAAAGCCAGGGGGACTGGGAGGAGGAGGGGCAGTGCCGTGGGAGACCAGGATCCTTCCTCCCAGGCTGGACTCTTGAAGAAGCACGTGGGCAGTCTGAGCCCACCCACTTTTTGGCCTCAGTCTTCCCATCTATTCAAGGGAACTGTGTGGGTGGGAGAGGCAAAACCAAGCAACAGGCAGGAAGGTCTCAAACCTCAGCCTGCCATGTGTCAGAGTCGCCAGGCTGCATGTGGGTCCTGACCGTCCAGAATCCTTCTGCTCAGGGTGTGTGCCTGGAGTTCGGGGTGTTTAGGCTTCAGACAAGGTAGTGCCTGCGGCTCAGCCCAGGGGGATTTGGCTGATAGAGGAAGAGCCGGAACTAGCTCCCCTCCACCCCTGCCCCCACCACCACATGTTTGTCTGTCTCCCCCATCTGCCTCATCCCCTTCCCCAGGCTGTGGGAAGAGGCTTCTCCTCCTGGCCAGGGACACCCCCACCGCATCCCTCCTCCACCTGACTAGCACCTTTGCACCAGCCCTGCCTTCCCAAGGTGCGAGCACTGCCTGTGGCTCCACAGGACAAAGGGCAGGGTTGGAGCAACGCGGAAAGGCACCCCAGGGCTGGGAGACTGAGAGGGAGTGATGCTTGAGAAAGGGCTGCAGGCAGACAGCAGGAAAAGGGACACCCCGGAGAAGCAGTGTTGCTGATTACAGACTTCCTCTGCCCTGGGTCAGGAACCCATAGGAGAGAAGGTTGGGGCCACTTTACAGAGGTGCTCACCGCAAGGCACAATGGAAAACCTGGGCTGAGGAATGTCTTCTCCTGGCTTGCTTTCTCCTTTTGCAGTTGCTGTTGATGTCAGGAGGTCCTCCCTGCTACCCGCCTTCCTGCTCTGCCCTTAGCCATGGATGGCACACTTGGGATTACTGGGGGAAAGGTAAGGTCTGCTCCCCTCTCGAGCATCTTGAGTTTTTTCCCTCCACTGAAACAGTCTGATGGGGAAAGTGCAGGACTAAGAATTAGGACTCCTGGGTTCAGGCCCAACAACCCTGTTAACTTTTTCTGGGACCTCGCGCAAATCACTTTTTCTGTCTGGTTCAAGAAGCCCACATCTGCAACATGGGAAAGGTCAATTCTGCATCACCCTGGCTTCTGGGCCCATGGGCAATGGATTCAGGGACAAGGCTCTGGGATTTACTAAGAGCTCATATTATTCAGCATTATGTTAGGCCTTTTTCTAGCCTTACATCATCTAATTCTCAACAATTCTAAAAACTAGACACTATTTAAAAGTTCCATTTTATAGACGAGACAACTGAAGCCCAGAGATGTTAATAATTTGCCCAGGCTTGTACAACTAGCAAGTGGGAAAACTGAGATTCAAGCTCAAGCAGGTAGTCTGTCTCCAGAGCCCACATGATGAATCACTGCCCCGTACTGCCTCCCTAGTGAAAATATTCAGAAGACCATGGGCAGCTGAGAGAAATCAGCCAGGATATTCAGATCACTGAGGGCTTTTCCAAACCTATCTTCATAATAATGCTAATATGTCATTTGCTTTTTTTTTTTCACTTTCATTTTCTCATGGGTGTTCAGTAAAATTTTCCAGAATCAATGTGATATTGTAACCTATTGAATGCAGAAGCAGATATGAGATACCAAATGTCTTCTGTTAAGCCAGATATCACACAGATTTGAGACAGTGAGACAGTGCCACTTACTAAATTTTGTTTTTAAATATAGCTATTTTTCATTAAAAATGTCATTAAAGTTGACATCTAAAACAGGTTGATTGTTATTTTTGAATGAAGTGATACATATTTTAAGTTTGCTCTTTCTAACCTATCAGCAGATGTAATCCGCATGAACAAAACTCAATAAATTTTAAGATGTGAAGGGAGTCCTGAAATCTACAAGTGTGAAAGCCACCGCCCTAGACTCAGACATCCTTACCTTCTCCTCTTGCTGTTGCCTGTGGCTTTTTTTTTTTTAAGCAGATCAACCAGGGAGATTTGGATATGGGGAAAAAGTCTTGGGGTTGAAACTAGAATGAGGGCTGAAGTTGAGTATATAATGCTAAAAAGTCAGGCCTAACCCCACTTGAGAACTATCTCCACATGTCTCCTAGCCTGCAAGCTCCCACCCAGAGGTATGCTCAAGACCACGGGCCTGTCTCAGGCTGGATTCTGGTCTCTGCCCCTTTTGCAATCCAGATGCCGGCTGACAAGTCCAACATCAGGCAGGGGCAGACCTTCCTGGTGAAGAGAGAAAACTTCTGTGGATACCCATGTGGATTTTTGTGTTTGGGCCAGCAATGCTTAATCTGCTGCCTGTAATCTTCGGATGAAACTGTCTCCACAGGATGGGGAGCCTGGTAGGAGATAAATGTCTCTGGCAGTTCCCAGGAGAATTGGATAATAGGATCTTATGTATACCCTAGTCTGGGCTTCCCAGGTGGCACTAGTGGATAGAACCTGCCTGCCAATGCAGGAGATGTATGAGATGCAGGTTCGATCCCTGGGTCAGGAAGATCTCCTGGAGGAAGGCATGGCAACCAACTCTAGTATTCTTGACAGAGTTGGACATGACTGAAGTGACTTAGCATGCACGAATGTGCACCCTAGTCTAGGACGCTCCTAAGCTTCTAAAGCCTTAAAAGTCAGGATCCTCCCCCAGAATTAGCAACCAGAAAGACTTTTTACCTAGAATCAAGCTGGTCAGTAGGTACTCTGTGCCCTGGGGTAGAGGGATCCAGGGAGGGAAAAGATGCGCTTGCTTCAGGGAGTCCACAATCTGACAGGGGTGTAGGCCCCTCCCTAGAGGAGCCCCGTTATTGAAGGAGACGGGATGTCCCATCCAGTATTACCACTGCCCAGGATGTCCTGGGCAAAGTCACAGACACAAAGGACAAGGGACAGGCAGGATGCTGACAAGAAGGGGTACAAGATGATAGAGCAGATAGGGAAATAGGAGGATGGAGATTTGCAGGAGGCGTGAGGTTAAGATCCATAGGCCTATGTGAGGGCCCAGGGTAGAAGGGTGTGGCTCAGGGATTGCCGTGGGATATGCTCCCCCAGTACAAGGTCTGAATAGATTGGGGTCCCTAAAGAGGGGGTGCTGGAGGGGATAGGAGAAAGGCTGATATAAAGCAGCTTGAAGACTGTGATTGGGAACTTTAGTCTGAAAACCGATAGAGATGTCTGGGTAGGAAAGGGGCAAGGTAAAACTAATGCTTCATGATAACAATTGCAGTGATGATTCCGTGAGGTAAAGGGAGAGAATCAAGGAGAAAGAAAGGCGGGAGTCAGGAAAGTCCTAAGGAGGCTGCTGTGGGCACCCAGGCTAATGGGATGGACGGGCTGATCGGGGGACAGGGAAGAGGTTGGCTCACACACCTGAAAGGAGTTGTGGGGGGTGGGGGGAAATGGGCAGGGAGGGGACAGGCAGGCCCATGGAGGGACCAGGGTGAGATGTGGGGACAGAAAGAAGCTGCCATCTTTGGCCGGAAGAAGTAAGTTGCCCAGAATGGGGAAAGACACTCTTTTAGGGAAGCTCACCAGCTCAGTTACATTTGTCATATCTGAGTTGAATGCAAGACATCTGCTAGGTGAAAACTTATGGAAAGAAAGGGCCAGGGACGTGGAGACCCAGGCTCTGGCTGTGGCCAGACTGTTGGAATGAAGACAGGAAGCTCATCTTCAACAACTTGATAATTCTCCCACCCTTCCAAAGTCTAGAAGGGTGGAGAGATAGAGACCTAGGACAGACCTCAGAAAAAGCCCCAGGGAAGGGCTGTGGCAGGCCCAGGAGCCAGGCAAGATGATGGAGTAGAAAGAGTCACAGACGTGGGGACACCACGATAGCCAACAACTGCACTGTTTTAGTTTCCACTTGTTGAGCACCATTCCAAGCCCTTTACAAATACTGACTCTGTTAATCCACAACTATAACTTTTAGCCCCATTGTAAGGATGAGGGAATGTGCAGCTACAAAGCGGCAGAAGACAGATTGTAAACCCAGGAAGTCTGACTCCAAGGCTGTGCTCCTAACTGCTATGCCTCTGCCTTTCAGGCAACAGAAATGCACCCTGGGACGTGCTGTGGGTCACACCTTCCTTCCAGAAGAGGCCTCTTGGCCTGATACAGTAATCCCTGCATTTCTCTGAGTTTCACAACTCCCCTCACAAGCCTTAATGATGGGCTTTTGTTTGTTGTTTGGGAGCTTTTTTGTTTTTGCTAGAGTCCACAGGGTGGTCTCCCTCTCTTTTCCAAACTCCAGATCTCTTTCCTTCTATGGACATGCTTCCTGAAATCTAGCCTAAGTCCTTCAAGTTGCAGCCCCAACCCTTTCCCTAGGTCTTCTGCCATTGGCCACATCCACTCCTTGAATACTACACCTTTTCAGGGACCTGAAGTGCTAATTAAGCCCTCTCAAGCCCATGCTTCTCCAGCCTCCTCCAGGCCACCATTTCAGTTCTCACTTCTCTCCTGCATTCCATAGCCAACCCCTCCCTTCTCCCCACCACCTCAAATCCAGCTCCCAGCTGGCTGACACCCACGGGAGGGTTTTTCCCATAATCCCTTTCTCTCTGCCCTTTCAAGGTTCTGATGGGGGGAGGGGATGAAGAGGGACCACGCAAATGCACTGTCTCCATGAAAATGGTGGCAACGTCTATAATAATCTTGGATGAAGGGAGAAAAGCATTGACTCAGCCTATGGAAGAGAAGGGGTGATGTGGTAAACTCAGAAAGCTCTGATTCCCAAGAGCTGCCCCTTCCAACCACCCTTCACTGCATGCTAAAACAGTTGGATTCCAGATCTCCCATCTCTCTAATCTTTCTGCAGTTTCATCTTAACAGTGTGCCTTGGACTCTCCCTTCTCTCTGCCCCTTCCAGGGCCTCACCACCGTCCTGGACAGCTTGGCCTCAACCCGGACCATAGCACTGACCAGTCAGGCAAGAGAAGAATCTAGGCTGGCTGGGGAGGGGATTGAGAGTGGAAGTTTCTTCGTTCTGTCCTAAATAACCCTTGGCAGGAAAGCTGAGGGGCTCTGTGGCCCAACATCTCTTTCCCTCCCCACCAATGCCAGGGGGTTCAGCCTACCTTCCATCTTGTGTGCAGAAACCAAACATTTTACTAAAAGGTGCAAGAGGCCGTTTCTCCTTTTTGTAGAAGTGGGTCTTTCTGCCTGACTCACTCCCCCACCCAGAGCCCTAAACCCCGTATTCCATCAATCCCAGCATGGCCCCAGAGGACTTCATTTAAGCTCACCCAGATCCAAGTGCACCAGCCTTTCTGGTCCCTAGGGAGGACTGGGGAAGGAGGGCCCTGGGTCTTATGCCATGCCCTTCCCTTCTAGCCCAAGCCAGTGTGCACAGAGGTGCAGGTACAGAGATGGGGCACCCACCATCCAGTGGGGCACAGGGACGAGGTGGGAGATGCCAAGGGCCTGACAACTAACCCTCCCACACAAACAGATGCATCCACAGACTGCATATGGGGCGATGTTGGGGAGACAGATTTTTCCCCCAGAGTAGGGGACAGCAGTGGGATTCTGCACTGAACCACAGAAGGGATGGGACCATAACCCTGCCCCCCCACCCCCCTGTGTGGAGTCACTGCCATTTGATATCCACTGAGACAAGTTGGCTGCTCTGCTGAGGGTGGAGGGTGGGGGGATGGCTCAGAAAACAGCAGCTCCTTTCAGGGCCTAGGTTGGCAAGGGCTTTGGGAGGCTGGACTGGCCCAGATCACCCCCAACACCCCCTCTTTCCCTCCCGCGCCACCACCACCAAAGGACTGGAGGGCGGCGAAAAGGAGTTGGCACTGCCTGGGCCATGCCTATTGCCTCTGTAGACCAGCCCTGGCCCCCCTCCTTGGCATGATGCCTTCCCTCACCCTCCTCCCTCATTTCCTCCTCCCTGAAGACCTAACTATAAACCAGGACACCTGGTTCCTTCTACACTTGGTCCCTAGTACCCAGCTTATACTATGAGGAATTAACAAGCCTGCCCCTCAGCACAGGATGGTGCCCACCATCATGCCAGGAACATAGAAAAGAAATCCTTGGAGATTAGGGAGACAGTTTTAAGATGAAACTAAATGGAACTCAGTGGTAGCTGCTGGTCTCTCCTCAAACTGGTTTCCTGATAGCCACCCCAAACCCCCCTCATTCCTAAACAAGCGTCACTCCTCGTAGGACACCGAATCTCTCACCATCTCCCTCCCACCCAGAAATGCCTAAAGCAGTCCTGGTGGGGGGAAAAAAAAAAAATTCAAGCACCACAACCAAGGCAGACAGGCTAAAAATCTTTAGCCAGAATGTGTATCAGTAAGCAACAGCATCAGGCTTTAAGCCTAGGCCTCCTTTGGGGTCCAAATTTGTATTGGCTTCTTCACCACCCCACTTTCCCAACTGTCTCACTTTGCAGTGGGGAGGGGGTTATTAACGGGGAGGCATGTCTTGAAATGGGAGGCAAGTTGGAGTGGAGGGAAGAAATTAAGTGGGCAGGGGGTCCCAGTCATACCAAGCTACTACATCTCCCTAATCTGAGCTGTCTAATATGAGCAATAGTTACACACACAGCTTTCTTCCTCTGTGTGACTTATGTGTGGGTGTCACTATGTGTCACAGCATGGGGAGGGGGAAAGGGGCTGGGCATGGGAGTGGGAGTAACCTGATGATCCTGGGAAAAGGGGGCGCTGTCTGGAGTGCCTGTGGGGCATGCATGGTTATATGTGGTAGTTACTGAATTAGTTGGAAAGCTGTGATGCAACTCCAGGTCTGCCCAATAGGAAGGGGTATTAGGAAAGCCCCTTCCTGGGCTGAAAGCGCTGAGGTGACCAGCTTAGGTAAATTTCCCTTCTTGGAGAGCCCTTCCCAGACGCCCAAGGTGGGAGGCTAAGGAATAGGACCGTACCACTGAGGCCAGTCAGGGTAGGGACCCAGGGACTGGGGGCCCCGGTATCTCTGGACAGTGAGGTAAACGGGACCCCGGCCTAGGCGGCAGCACTCTTTCATTAGGGCCAGGGTCTTACCTTGGGTCCAGGGTGGAGTGGCCCCTCAGATGGGCAGCGGGACAGACGGACGGACGGGGCGGGCAGGCGTGAGGAACGGAGCTGTGCAACCGGCAGGGCCAGGACTCTTAAACTCGGAGCTGGGATCAGATAAGGGCTGGTCCAGGGGCCGGGGCTGGGGTCGGGCCGGCCGGGGGCAGAGCTGGGCCGGGCCGGGCCGCCCCCTCCCTCCGCAGCGCAGAGCCAAACTTTGCGTGAATGGAGGGACCTGGAGGGGCCGGGCGGGCGGGGGCGGGGGGCTCCGGACAGGCCAATGGGAACGTGGAGCGCCAGGCCCGAGCCGCCGGGATTGGAGGGGCCTGGGCAGGGGGCGGGGCGTGTGGAGCAACGAAGCGGAGCCCCAGACAGCTGCAGGAACGGGGCAGAGAGCAACACCCAAAGACAGAGACCCAGACAGACTCAGGAGAGAGAGATGGAGAGACGATAGGCGAAGCGATAGAAGCCGAGCTGGCAAGGTGACAGAGGAAAAGAGAAGGAAGAAAAAGGAGGCGGTCGTGTCAGGGATGGGGAACAGAAGCGGGAGCTGGCGGGGGCGGGCCTGGGGCCGAGTTAATGAGGTGGAAATGAATTCAGCACCCGCCCAGTGGCCCGACAGGCAGCGCCTAAGGGGCGGGCTCCGGGGGCTACGGGGTTATATCCCTCGGCACCATTTCCACGCTGTTTGCCGTTTTCTAAGCGCTGAGTGAGGTCCTGCGAAATGCGCAGACATCATTACCACCTACAGTGGCTTGGTTTGAGAGGGGGGCAGAACATGCAGCCCTAGTGCCTGGGAGGTGCCAGAGGCTGCAGAAAGGGAAAGAGCACTCTACTTAGGAGGTCTTAGGTGGGAGGACAGACTTCCGATAAGGTCCCTAAAGAATGCAGAGGATTCAGGTACTAGGAGATGATGGGGAGGGAATTTAAGGCAGAGACAGCTGCATTCAACAGTTCTGGGAGGACAGGAAAACACAAGTAGGCTTGGGAAAGAAACAGCAGAAAAGTGTTCCATTGGACTGCAATATAGAATGGTGGTTCTCAACCTTATCATCACAAGGGACTTATTTGATTATCTGAATCCATGTTTTGAGAGATTTTTCTCCACAATCTCCCATTCTTGGCATGCATTAAGAAAGAAAACATTTACTTCCCCGTTTCTATACATCATAGATATTTAACTACTAATCAGTAAACCGTATTATCATATTGAGTTGATACACATCTTGGTGGGGGGGCGGAGAAAAGGAAAGAAACTTGAAATTTTAGCTTAGTTCAACTTCTAAACGCCCTATGATGGATAAATGTCCATTCAAACAACCCCCATGGGGCAGGCCATGGGGGCAGAGGGGGTTGCACTGGGCTGAAGGTAAGCACCACGGGTATAGTGATTGTGGTGGGGGAAGACCTGGACCAAATATAGAGCTGTGCCCATTCACGGTCAGCTCTGAAGGCGACTGAGAGCAATGAAGGTGTACTGAGCAGGGGGGAGACAAAGCTATAGCAGAATTTTAGGGAGGTTAATCTGGACGTGAGCAGAATGGTGACTCAGGAGGGAATCTGGCAGCAATCCTAGACTCTTCCTGAGCAAAAAGGTGGGTCAGGAGGGAACCTGGCAACAATTCCAGGCTTTTCCTGAACAAAAAGGTGACTCAAGATGAAACCTGGCAGCAATCCTAGACTCTTTCTTTACCTCCCTTATCTAAGCATTGCATCTCCTTTTCTAAACCCCCTAAATCCCGCTCCCTTCCTCCCTAGCTCATCATCTAGTGGTCCAGGACCCCATCACCTCTCACCAGGATTACTGCAGCAGCCTTCCAACACCTGCCTTTAGTCATTCTCCACTCTAACAATCCTTCAAATCATGAAATCCTTCTTTTAAAAAGAAACACCAGTGCCTCTGAAACACAAATCTGACTGTTTCACTTCCCAATTTAAGCTTTCAATGACTGCCCATTGTCTATAAATCAAGTCCAAATTCTTAACCATGGAACAGAAGGCCTCTTATGGCCTGGACCACTCCAGTCTCTTCTTCTTCCACTGCCCCTACATCCCAACCTACAGGTTCCTCCTCCAATACTCAAGGTTGAGTCTTATGTTCTCTTTCCCTGTCCTGCCCCTGGAGCCTTCATGGTTTACACGGCTCCAACTATGTTTCCTGAGTTATACCCAGATCTCTGTCTTCAGTCTTAGGCTGTCTTTAGAGTGTCACCTCCACAATTCCAGTTCCTTGCTGGGGATTTCCACTCTCAACTGGACAGGCACCAAATTGAACTCATCATCTTCCACCCCCAGTGTGACACTTCTCATGGCTTCTGTGACTTCTCATGACTTACTCTGTGTTTCTCCCGGTCAATCAGATTAAAAAGTTAGAAGTCATCTTCATTCTCACCCTTACCAACTGTGCTCCATCCATCGGGACGTCAACTAAATCCTGTCATGTCTCCCTTTGGCCTATTTCTCTAGGATATTCTTTTTCATTTCACGGCCACTTTTAGGGTCAGGAAGATCCCTAGCAGCCCAGGACCTTGACCCGCCCTTCACCTTTCCCTCCAGTCTCAAAGGAAGAGGCAGCCTGTATTCACCATGCCACTCCTTGTGTCCTTGGATCAAAACCTCAGACTGGTGGCCCTTGCTAACAGGTCACAGCCCAAACTCGCTAGCTTGACGCTTAGAGTACTCCTCTGAGGAGTTGGAGGGGAGGAAGAATCAAGGGGCAGAAGCAGAAAGAGATACCTAGTGGTGAAGAAGTCTCTGGAGAAGTTCCTTACAAAAGGTCTTCACTTCTGTGTAGTTCAGAAAAGTCATTCACTGAAACTCAAGGTGTGGCAGGACTGGACAGTTAGAAAGCACTTAGACGTTCTAGAATAGCAGGTGTGTGGAGACTGTAGAAAGTGTACAGATAACTTGAATGGCATTGTTGAGTTTTCCATTTTAAAATAGTGATTTAAATAAAAGTTTTTTTCTTTTTATGTTTTATACAATTATAGAGATATCTATTATGTATATTGCTTTTTTGCATAGTCAGTTTTTAATTTTTGTCTTGTTACAAAAGAGAAGTCTCAAAACAGTCACTAGGAGACCAATATGGAGTCAATAGTACAGACATAGGAAATTCATATGTGTGAGCGTTCACTATGCAAGATACACGTATTACTTGAGATGGGAAAACGGCGAGGTTCGGCAGCTCATCTATGGTAACAGAGCAGAAAGTGTTAGATTTGGAATTTGAATCCACGTATGTTGGACTCCAAAGTTTGTCTCAAGGTAATACTGGAGTGAATTTGCACGGTTGAAACAAAAACTCGGCATTATGAGCACACGTTTGTATGAAAAATTTGCCAGGGTTGCAGTGTCCAGTGTTTCCCAATTTGGGGAACCGGCGTCCTTTGAGGACCTCCCCCGCCAACCCCATTCCTCACTTTAGCAAGTTCTATCTTTCTTATTTTCAATGATTCCTTTCCGATTCACTCCTTCCAACTTTGGCCTCATCCCTTCCTTTATCTCATCCGTAATAGGGCAGGGGCTTCCTCAGAGCACAGAGGGCCGCAGAGATGAGAAACCCGTTTGGGGAGGAGAGTCCACAAGCGGGCAGCTGTATGAGGGGCTCCTGCTGGGAAAGGCCAGTGGACAGAGGACAGGGAACCTTTGGGTCAGGAGGCATGAGGAGGCTCAGAGTAGACAACACTTCACAGTCAGGGGTGCCACCTAGAAACAGCAGACGTTGACAAGGAGAGGATGCCAAGGGGCATTTTAGTGTTCAGGCCCCATAAGGCTAAACAATTTCCATTAGTAGTAGGGTGCCTACTAGCTGGATAATTCAGACCACGGAGGAGAAAGCCAAGAGAGGGACTGAGCCTTCCCCCCGCCAGCCACAAATGGATTCATTATTTAGATATACCACTTCCTTTCAATAAATGAGATATATACAAACATTTATAAGACATAAGTTACGGGATGCTTAATCACACGACCAAAGTGTTCTTCCCAGAATTTCTGTAACTAGGTGGTTCGCTTGTTGTGTTGTTCAGTCGCTGAGTTGTGTCTTGGCTCTGCGGCACCGTGGACTGCAGCACTCCAGGCTCCTCTGTCCTCCACTGTCTCCTGGATGTACTCAAACTCATGTCCATTGAGTCAGTGATGCTATCTAGCCATCATCCTCTGCAGCCCCCCTCTCCCTTTGCCTTCAATCTTTCCTAACATTAGGGTCTTTTCCAACAAGTTGGATCTTCACATCAGGTGGCCGAAGTATTGGAGCTTTGACTTCAGCATCAGTCCTTCCAGTGAATATTCAGGATTGATTTCCTTTAGGAATGACTGGTTTGATCTCCTTGTTGTCCTAGTGACTCTCGAGGGTCCTCTACAGCACCACAGTTTGAAAGCATGAAGTCTTCAACATTCAGCCTTCTTTATGCTCCAACTCACATCCATACATGACTACTGGAAAAACCATAGCTTTGACTATACAGACTTTTGTTGGCAAAGTGATGTCTCTACTTTTTAATACACTGTCTAGGTTTGTCGTAGCTTTCCTACTAAGGAGCGAGAGTCTTTTAATTTCATGGATGCAATCACCATTCACAATGGAAACAGTGGAAGACTTTATTTTCTTGGGCTCCAAAATCACTGCAGATGGTGACTGCAGCCATGAAAGTAAAAGACGCTTGCTCCTTGGAAGAAAAGCTATGACCAACCTAGAGAGCATATTAAAAAGCAGAGACATTACTTTGCCGACAAAGGTCCATCTAATCAAAGCTAAGATTCTTCCAGTAGTCATGCATGGAAGTGAGAGTTGGACCATAAAGAAGGCTGAGTGCTGAAGAATTAATGCTTTTGAACTGCGGTGTTGGAGAAGACTCTTTTTTTTTTTTTCTTTTTTTTGGGAGAAAACTCTTGAGAGTCCCTTGGACTGCAAGGAGATCAAACCAGTCAATCCTAAAAGAAATTAATCCTGAATATTCATTAGAAGGACTGATGCTGAAACTGAAGCTCCAATACTTTGGCCACCTGATGCAAACAGCCGACTCATTGGAAAAGACCCTGATGCTGGGAAAGATTGAAGGCAGTAGAAGGGGACAACAGAGGATGAGATGGTTGGATGGCATCACTAACTCGATGGACATGAGTTTGAGCCAGCTCTGGGAGATGGTGAAGGACAGGGAAGCCTGGCGTGCTGCAGTTCAGGGGGGCACAAAGAGTTGGACACGACTGAGCAACTGAATGACAACAATCACCATCCTCAGTGATTTTGGAGCCCAAGAAAATAAAATCTGTCACCAGTACTTTCCTTTTTTTTAAAATTAAGACCTTTATAATTGGTCCAATGGACAGAAATTCTATTAACACCCAATGTACTGCAATAGGAGGGAGGTAACAGGGAATACACGAACAACCAGGGACCAGGAGCCAGGCAGCCCGGATCTCAGTCCTGTCTATTCTCTTGGGACCCGTCTCTTACCTGTAAAGTGAGGACTAATTCTGGACTACCTCTAAAGGCCTTGACTTTTAAATCCTGGTCTACTTCCAGCCAGTCCTATAAAGCAAGATAGACCTGTGTATGAGAAGGCTCTGATCCTCTTGCTCCTCTGAACTCAGCCAGAAGACAGCAAAGCCTTCAGCTTCAGAAGCCCACTGGGGCTCCATGTGCCTGGATCTGTGCTCCACTTCTCCCCACTCCATCCTAATCTCCAGCCACATGCACTCCGGCAAACATATGCTCCCTCTCCTCTGAACTTTCTAGGGCCTCATCTCCCTTGAATCTATAGAAATTGTTATAATCTATCTGATTGGCCTCCTTGCTCCATTAAGCTGATATCCTCAACCATCTCCTGACTCCATCATGCTTCTTCTCCCACTTCCAGCCTTTTACCCAAGAAGTTTCATGATATTGCTCAAGGAAACCTTCCCAGATTGGTTGATCCCAAGGCTGCCACATACAGTTGCACAGTTTGTGGACTGCACAAAGGCACCTGCTGAGGGGGCAAACTAAGGACCAGCATTCAGTTTGCCTTTTGTTGCATCATGGCTCAGAGCAGTGTTTACTGGAGGGACTCCCGTTTTCACTTTTTTAACCCCAAAGTACCACTTGCTACATGCCATAAGGAGTACATCTGCCCAGAGAGGGTTCCTTTTTGCTATTTTGTACTAAGTTTCTTTATAGACCAGCAATGTGGCCCCAGCTGTGACCCTCCTGCCCTCAATATTTTCCAGTTCCAAACCCAATCTCCCATCATCACACTGTACTGACATATTTAATTGGTTCCTTGTAAAGTTGCTTGCTTTATCCCATAATACTGACAGCTGGGATCTTGCCTATGTTTCTGTCTCCTGGTACCTAAGAAAATGTTTTTTCCCTCACTCTGTTCAAGTTCAATGATAAACAAAGAGTTGAGGTTAGATACCAAGTAAAATCCAGGACCAGAAGGATCGGCAAAGCAGGGCAGGGGGGTGTGGGCTTCTTCTTTGTCAGCAAGGCTATGCTCAAGGCAGCCTAGACTGAGGCAGGGGGCTGGCTGATACAGCTTCTGGGGGGCCCTGTCAGCTCTGCCATCTCCCGCTCCAGGAAATGGGACCAGTCCTATGCAAATACGTTCTTGCCCAGGAGTTTCGTTTCTTCTCCCTGGGCTCCTGGCACAGTGGCACCAACGTGAGTGGCTGTTTGGCAGGACAGAGAAGGGCGGGCTAGCAGTCCTGAGGCTCAGGTGACAGGGCTAGGCCCAGGAGACAGGGATGCTGACGGGGCTCTAGCTACCCTCCTGATGCCAATCTCAGGCTGAAAACTCGATATTTCCACTTAGAACAAGAAACACAGGGGAGAAGGCTAGAAGAGGAGGGCAGTGTACCAGGAGTGCCCCCTGCAGGTCTCACTAGGTGGCACTAGATCAGGCGAAGGTGGCGCTGGGTGGGCGGGGATTTCAGGAGCCGCCTGGGTGGAGGATAATGAGAAGGAAGACCATAGCTAGCATCTTCCAGGTGGCGCCAGTGGTAAAGAACCCGCCTGCCAATGCAGGAGACTAAAGAACGCAGGTTTTTCCCTGGGTCAGGAAGATCCCCTGGAGGAGGGCATGGCAACCAACTCCAGTATTCTTGCCTGGAGAATCCCCATGAACCAAGAAGCCTGGTGGGCTACAGTCCATGGGGTCGAAAAGAGTTGGACATGACTGAGCGACTAAGCACAGCACAGGGGACTACGATCCCACAAGCTGAGTTGGTGGCCAAAAAAAAAAGAGAATACTTTCATGTTCTGGTTTTTATGTAACAGTGTGCCTACATGCATGTTTACATGTATGAACATAGTAACTGCTTATATTGCTTTGCCATAGATGTTGCGTTACCAAGGGTGTGACAAGATGTGTGAGTGTGACCACTTCTCTGCCAATATCCAACTCTGTGACATTCAGTAAACCATTTAACCTTTCTCACTTTTAGTTTTCTCATTCATAAATAGAGAAAATAGTACTTATCTCATAGGGTATCACCCAGGATTTTTAAATGAGGTGTGTCTAGCTCAGAGCTGATACTCAAAGAATCCTTAATAGTAGTGTCAGTATTCAGAGAAGGCAATGGCACCCCACTCCAGTACTCTTGCCTGGACAATCCCATGGACGGAGGAGCTTGGTGGGCTGCAGTCCATGGGGTCGCGAAGAGTCGGACACGACTGAGCGACTTCACTTTCACTTTTCACTTTCATGCACTGGAGAAGGAAATGGCAGCCCACTCCAGTGTTCTTGCCTGGAGAATCCCAGGGACGGGGGAGCCTGGTGGGCTGCCGTCTATGGGGTCGCACAGAGTCGGACACGACTGAAGCGACTTAGCAGCAGCAGTGTCAGTATTCTGTGCTTATGTGTCTTTCTCCCGAGCAACCACGTGCTTCTGGTGGGCAGGGACTTATTTCTGTAACTGCTCCCACTCAGCACATTACCTGGCACTTGGGCTCCATAAGAGTTTGTTGGATGAAGAGTTAGTAAGCCCTAACCTAGACTTTTTTGTTGGACATCTGGGCTCTTTCTAGACCTTTCACTGTTAACAAATTATACTCCAAAGCCCTTCTATTTACATTGCCTCATTCAATCTGCACACCCTGTGAAGTAGGCGGAAAGAGGCTATTTGCACATATCCATGTCCTGGAAAAGATGGAGCAACTGTGGCTGACTGAAATGGGTCACCTCGAAAATCAGTGACAAAGGTCAGAACCCCTGACCCTACCTCCCTTCCTTGGGTGGATCTCTTTTCTCTCTGACTACTTTCTTCTGGATCAGGGTGGCCTCTCTAAAAATGAAGACTGTGATGGCGGGCCTGACCAAGAGCCTGACTTGAACCCAGAAAACTGCCTCATGAGATCGTATTACTCAGCACTGCCTTTTCCATCTTGCCAGGCCATTCCAGGAACTTCAAACCTTCCAGCACCCAGAAGCCCGACTGGAGGTGAATCCCCGGGAAACCAAATGCCTAATTCCCAAACACATCAGGGCTTGTATTTTCTCAGAGCAAGGAGCTTCTTAGGAAAGAGCCAGCATGCCAGCTTTTCTTCTTCTTTTTTTTTTTTTCTGAGGGGGTGAGGAGGCGAGCATTGAGTTGTCCAGGAGGAGGGACTTTGGCTAAAAATAGCTATGGCGTGTGGATCAGCCTCTAGTGGTACCCAGGACTGGGGAGGGGAGGGGGATGCTCTAGAGCTGTTGCCAGACTGGTTGCTGTGGAAACAGGAGAGGAGCAGGGGAGCCTGGGAAGTGGGGATGACACAGATAGCAAGTCCTAGTCAGAGCTGCCGCTACATTTAGGAGAAACAGCAGTGCTTGCGGCTCCCACCCTCCAGGGGTGCTTGGGGTGAGGGGGAGGCGGTGTCAGGGGCATGGACGCTACCCCCCAGGGGTCTCTGCTGCCGGCTACTCTCCTCTCCACACGCTGTGAGTTGAGTTGCGGGGGACTTGGGTTTGGGCCCCTATTTCCAAGGCAAGTGGGGATTTGGGAAGAGCTGGTTACTGAGGGAGTTTTCATCAGATCCCCTTCCAAAAAATAAGCCCCCTTGCAGGCCAGCACTCTCAAGTGGGAGAAAGGGAGATTCAGCAGAATGCAGCACTGGGGTCTTCTGAAAAGGGGACACAGCATGCACGTGAAATAAGGAGGAACAGGCTGGAGGAACAGGACTCTCCGGAGGGAAGCTGCAGAAACTGAGTCTTTGCTCCCGGGATGGAGGCAACCATTTCACACCTTTGCTGCCCCATTGAGAAAAATGCAGCCCCCACTTAAGGAAGATAGGAGACAGAACACAATCAAAGTGAGGCTCACCTAGATCCCTAGGGCAATGGAGGATGAGAGAGTTCTGGGGACTCTCAGACTCTGGGGTTTCTTCCCCACACATGGCAGAGAAATCTGCCTAAGCAGGCAGATTGGGGGTCAGATGACCTAAGACCTTGAGAGAACATCTGAAAGCCCACCTGGATGGAAGCTGGAATAAGTGGGCTCAGGTACTTTTCTGCAGGACCTGTGATCTCTAAGCCAGTCAGTGCTTGGAGATCACTTCTCAAGGATATCCTGAGCTTCGGGGAGAGAAAAGGACACTCACCACTGGGGGAGGGGAAGACCCTAACCTGCCATTGCACTGGGACTCGTGGATATGTCCCTGATTCCTCCTGAAAAATAAGTATAGGGGATGCCCCCAAGCTCCAAGCCATCTTGTTTTGGTTTTTTCTCCTGCCCTCTACCCCAGCAACACACACACACCACACATACACCCACACCCACACCCACACAGCCTCCAAAGATCTACAGAACACCTCACTCCAGAACTTAAATTCAAGAGTGCTGGGTTTGGAGTTACATATCCAGGCAGTTTCTCCCCAGGACCTGGTCAAATGTCCAGACCATCTGTGATCCTTATGTCACATCTTTCCGTCCACCACTCTACTACAACCAGTCCAGGATTCCTTGGAATGGGAGAAGAGGATGATTCCCAGGAAGAAGGGAAGGTTGAAAAACCTTGAATCTTTATTCTTTACCTTTCCTTGTATGGGCCATACCTCCTAGGGGTCCCTAGATGCCTATGGAAGGGCTCTGGGTCTCTCTCTCTCAGGGCAGATTGCAGTCCAGAGAGCTGCTCACAGGGAAGAATTTAAAGCAAAATCAGGTAGGCTTCTCTTGGAATGTGAGATCTGGGACATATGGAGGGGGGCTGTTGTGAGGATAGTCAAGGGAGGTGGGAGGCTGGGGTGGGGAGAGAACTGAAGGGAGGAGAGAGGTAAATGTGGGTGCTTCAATCACTTATCTGAGTTAAAGGCTCATCAGGAGTAGGTTGCTAGAGGGTTACAAGCCTAATCTTGATGAACTTTGTGCTTCTTTTACCCTGGCTGTCCGTGTTGATCTCACATCCTCCGACCCTCCTGCCCATTTGCAGGCTGTCTCCACTGTGGAAATAACCCAGGGGAAATGGGGCTAACGCTACAGCTGCAATGACCAGCGTCAGTCCTCAGGGAGAATTCTCAGTGGGAATTTCCTAAGGTGGGAATGTTCAACCTTTGCCCACTGGAGATTTTTCACTCGCTTTCCACCACTTTCATTTCTCCTTTGTAAGCTTCTTGAGAGGAAGAAGATGTGTGGGGAGGGGGGTTGGGAGTAGAGTAAGCAAGGTCCAAAGAGGGAGAAATGGGAAAGACTTTCTGCGTCAGTTTCCTGGTGAATGGTAAAAGAGCCTGGTTAGCCGGCAGGCTGAAGGCGGAGATCAGGAATAAGGAGACTGCCTGACTTTAGCCTGGGTGGTGTGGAAGTGGGAGGCCTTTGGGCAGGGAGGGCTCTGCCCTGGAGAGGAAGATGAACCACCAGCTTTCAAGAAGCTCACAGCGTACAGATCTCAGGAAACTCCCTTCTTGCCCAGGGCCTTTTGCCTGAGGGTGGCCATGAGGTGCTGTACAGCCCCGTTAGAGGCAGTGGGACCAAGATCTCTGTTACCACGCCCTGCCCTTTCCTTCTAAAATAATCAGTCATGCAGAGTGCGATCCAGTTCATACACCCTATCCCACTGGATCCTCACGATTTTGTGAGCTGCGGGTGGGGCCCGCTAGGGCTGTGTGTATCGTTCCCATTCTACCGATGCGGCAAGCCGAGGCCGAGAGGCAGCAAGGGACTCGCACAGGGCCACCCGGCCCCTGCGCGCAGGCCCGGACGTCTCGGCCTCTCTGGCGGGTCGGCTAACACGGCCCACCTCTCAGCCCCTCCAGGCCCCGCGCCGCCGCCCGGGCCGTGACCTCGCCGCCCGCGGGCACGGCCATGGCTCAGGAGAACACAGCCTTCTCGCCGGGCACTGAGGAGCCGCCGCGGCGCCGCGGCCGCCAGCGCTACGTGGAAAAGGACGGGCGCTGCAACGTGCAGCAGGGCAACGTGCGCGAGACGTACCGCTACCTGACCGACCTGTTCACCACGCTCGTGGACCTGCAGTGGCGCCTGAGCTTGCTCTTCTTCGTGCTGGCCTACGCGCTCACCTGGCTCTTCTTCGGCGCCATCTGGTGGCTGATAGCCTACGGCCGCGGCGACCTGGAGCACCTGGAGGACACGGCGTGGACCCCGTGCGTCAACAACCTCAACGGCTTCGTGGCCGCTTTCCTCTTCTCCATCGAGACGGAGACCACCATCGGCTACGGGCACCGCGTCATCACCGACCAGTGCCCCGAGGGCATCGTGCTGCTGCTGCTGCAGGCCATCCTGGGCTCCATGGTGAACGCCTTTATGGTGGGCTGCATGTTCGTCAAGATCTCGCAGCCCAACAAGCGCGCCGCCACGCTCGTCTTCTCCTCGCACGCCGTGGTGTCGCTGCGCGACGGGCGCCTCTGCCTCATGTTCCGGGTGGGCGACCTGCGATCTTCGCACATCGTCGAGGCCTCCATCCGCGCCAAGCTCATCCGCTCGCGCCAGACGCTGGAGGGCGAGTTCATCCCGTTGCACCAGACCGACCTCAGCGTGGGCTTCGACACGGGCGACGACCGCCTCTTCCTCGTCTCGCCTCTCGTCATCAGCCACGAGATCGACGCCGCCAGTCCCTTCTGGGAGGCGTCGCGCCGCGCCCTCGAGAGGGACGACTTCGAGATCGTGGTCATCCTCGAGGGCATGGTGGAAGCCACGGGTGCGCGCGGCCCTGAGGAGGAGGAGCAGGGGAGGGGAGCGGGTGGGCGGGGAACTGGACCTAGAGGAGCCAGGGTGGACGAAGCAGGGGGCGAAGAGGGATGGGGGGACTGGTAGAGAATGGATGGAGAGGCTGGTAGAGGATGAGAGAGGCTGAGGTGAGATTCGGGACCTGGGTTGGGAGAAGTGTGTGAACAGAGTGATCCCCCAGAGAGCCGAGAAAAGGCAGGAATCCTCTTGAAGTAGCCCTGGCCAGGGCCCTGGCTGAGAAGTGCAAACAGGGGAGGGAGAAGCCTGGTGCGCTGCAGTCCATGGGGTCGCTAAGAGTCGGACACGACTGAGCGACTTCACTTTCACTTTTCACTTTCATGCATTGGAGAAGGAAATGGCAACCCACTCCAGTGTTCTTGCCTGGAGAATCCCAGGGACGGGGAAGCCTGGTGGGCTGCCGTCTATGGGGTCGCAGAGAGTCGGACACGACTGAAGTGACTTAGCAGCAGCAATGACAGTAGCCAACCCAGTGCTTACTCCCTGCCCTCCACGTTTCCAAAGCACTTTACCACTCTGAGCTCATTTAATCCAAGCCCCATGAAGGACCCTGCTGAGGTTATTTCTCATTTTTGTGCTCATTTTTCAGGGAGCAGAATGCCCCAGTGAGAAGTTAAGTTGTCCACAGTCATAGGCTAAATAAGCAGTGGACACAGGCAGTCTGGCTTCAGTGTTTAGGGTGCAGAGTAGGAGGGAAGGTTAAGGTTTGCAATCTTTTTCAATACTAAGAGGTCCAGGCTTCTGGAATTTGATGGTTAAGGTTTTCTATGACCTCTTATTCCTAGCCTGGACCTTAAGGAGAGGTTGACAGCTGCTCGCAGCTCTACCTGGGTTTCCCAGTCCATCAAAAGGCTCAGTCTTCACCAACAAAGGAAACAGATGACCTGAACATTTCGAGCCCCTTTCCAGAAGGAATTGGCAATGTACCTGTAATGTCAGAATTTCCAACTCAGGCCTCCACAGTGAAAGGTTTGGGAGCAGGTAGGACAAGACCAGTGTAGCAGGACCAGCAAATGAGTCCTTTGATACTTGAGATCTAAAAGGGAGAGGGTATTTCCCTGGCAGTCCAGCAGTTGAGACTCTGAGCTGCCAGTGCAGGAGGTTGGGGTGGATCCCTGGTCTGGGGACTAAGATCCTGTATGCTTTGGTGGGGCCCAAAACATGTTTTTTTAACGGGGATAGAAATGGGAGAAGCTTGCAAGTGGATAACCCAAGGCCCACCAGGTGGCCCTGTGGCTGCTGCCTGTGTCCCCTGCTGGCTTATCCGAAGTTGGGGCCAGCAAGCACGCTCCACTCCGAGCCTGTACCACTGTCTGCCCCAGTCTTCCTCACTCCTTCCCCCACACCACACCCCGTTCCTTTCGCTTCCCCACTCACCCAGTTTCCTTTCCTCTCATCTCACCAGCTGGCACTCTTGCTGGTACCTGGGAGATCCCTGCCCAACCCTCTTCTCAGGTACCGCCAGCCCCTCACCCTCTTCCTCGAACCCCCTCTCTCCAGGGTCACTTTTGTTTCCTCTTCCCCTCCTCTCCTGGACATTTCCTATGCCAGCCAAAGGAACAGAGAATACCAATGTCCCCACACTGGCTCAAGGTGGGGCTTTCAGTGTTAAGAGCCAGTCTCTGGTCAGCTAGTGTTCACTCTTCCTTTCTCCTTTGTTCAAAGGTAGATATGAGCTGAAGGGGATGTGAGAGACCCCAAGTAGAAGAGAAGCGTTTGCCGCAGTGGCTGTGGCCACCCCACAGGGAAAACAGGACACATGGCCATGGCAAGGAGTACGGGGGAGGGTGAGGTGAAGGAGAGAGGGAGGGGAGCTTGTCGGATTTTTCTAGAGAGACAAAGTTGGAAAGGATGGTAATATTTTGGGTGAGAGAGTCAGTATCCAAAATGCTTCTGAAAAGCAAGTATAATGAGCCAAAAACCCAACAAGATGACATTTAAAAGGAATAAATATAAAGTTCTAGATTTAGGCTTAAAAAAAAATCACTTATGTAAGCACAGCATGGAAGAGCTCTGGTGAAAAAAGAACTGGGGGTTTTAGTTGGCCACAGGCAATGTGATGCAGCTTCCCAAAATGTTTATATAATGTAATCTTGGGCCCTATTAGCTAAAGATTCATGGGCAGAAGGAGAGGCAGTGAGCCCTCTCTTATGCGTGCATCAGGCCATGGTTGGAGTATTTATCACATTCAAAGTGCTTAAAGCATCCTCCTTGGCCGTTCTGGTTTGCAGTCAAGAAAGTAAAATTTTTGGAAGCCAGGTCACAGGAATGGTGAAGGGAGACAGATATTCAGTCTGAAAGAGAGAAGACATGATGAAACTTGAGACTCCTGCTTCCAGTTACTTGAAGGGGTGTCATAAAGCAAAGGAATGAGACTAAGGGAAGCAGATTTGGGCTCTGTATAAAGAACAACTCAAATGTTAGAGCTATCACGCAAAAGAAGGGATTCCTTGTGAGGTGGTGAGGTCTTAATCCTAGGAGGTAATCAAGTGCAAGCTAAATGCACATTATTGGGAATGCTCCAGTGGGGTACCCTGTATAGAGAGGCAAGTTAGACTAGATGATCTCCAAGGTCATTCTCAAAGTTAAGCTTCTCTGATTGGCATCTCCAATGGAGGGGAAGGGAGAATGTGGGCCAGAGATGAAGAGTTGGGGTAAACGGAGGGGAGGAGGGGTACAAGAATTGGGAAGGAAGAGAAAGTAGACTGGGCCAAAGGGGGTTGGGGGCCCTTGAAGAGGGCTACAGGGAAGAGTTTTAGGAATAGGATTGTGAAATGACACAGGAGAGGTAAGGCTGGGGCTGGGATCCCCTTGACCTATGCCCCTCCCCCCAGGAATGACATGCCAAGCTCGGAGCTCCTACCTGGTGGATGAGGTGCTATGGGGCCACCGCTTCACCTCAGTGCTGACCCTGGAGGATGGCTTCTACGAAGTAGACTACGCCAGCTTCCACGAGACCTTTGAGGTGCCCACACCTTCATGCAGCGCCCGGGAGCTGGCCGAGGCCGCGGCCCGACTGGATGCCCATCTCTACTGGTCCATCCCCAGCCGGCTGGACGAGAAGGTGGAGGAGGAGGGGGCTGGAGAGGGGCCTGGAGAGGAGGCGGAAGAGGAGGCGGGAGAGGGGGCGGGCGGAGGGGCTGGGGTTGACAAAGAGCAGAATGGCTGCCTGCCACCCCCAGAGAGTGAATCCAAGGTATGACCAGATTCCTTCAGACCCCTGTGGCAGGAGCAGACACAGGTACCTGGGGAGCTGAATATCGTAGGTGGAGAAGGAGTCCGGCAAGGTCCCTATGAATGCACCAAAGCTGGAGAGCCCCCTCAGAATCTCAGGTCTGGGATCCAACTTGGACGGGAGAGATCCTGATTTCAGGAGAATGGAGGGTGGGGATGGGTGAACTTACCCAGCCTGTCTGTGTTTGACCTTCCTGTCTGTTCATGGGTGGATGCGTGGACAGAAGGATGGGCCTGTGTGAGCCAGATGAGAAGATGGAAGCAGAGAGAGACAGCCAGTAGATAGATAAATGGGCTGACAGGCTGGTGGAGCGCTCAGGGCTGCCGCTAACTCACAGAGCATCTTTGTGCAAATTCTAAAAAGGCACCCTTTTCCTCTAGACTTACACCACCCTAAACCAGGGTGCACAGCTTGGGGAGCAGATGTGGGCTGCATTTTAGTCCCCACTCTTCTCCTCAGCCAGCCTCCCTGAGTCTGGCGCTTCTGTCTCACTGGACGCAGCAGCCCGAGCTAGCCCAGGGCAGAGAAAGCTGGAAGGGGGCAGGCAGAGAGGGAGAGGCTGTCCTCCTGCCTCCACCCTCACCACCGTGACAGGCTGAGGGCAGGCTGAGAGATTGCGAGGGCAGCTCAGTAGGGTGTGAAGGAGGGCTACAGGGAAGAGTTTTAGGACTAGGATTGTGGAATGACACAGGAGAGGTAAGGCTGGGGCTGGGATCCCCTCGTCCACGATGCAGGGAAGCCAACTGTAGGGGAGATGCCAGAGCTGGGGCCCTAGGGCCCTGGGGCTGGGCCTGGGCAAGGCAAGCCAGGGACGACCATCTTCTAACAGCAGAGGGAGACCTCAGAAGTGCCACTGCAGAGGCGGGAGGGGAGAGCAGAGTTGTGAAGAGAAGAACGAGGGGAGACATGGAGCTCGTGAATTCACTAGAGCTGGGACACGGGGCCCTCAGGAAACAAGACTCAGTCTTGGGGTACTGTGAGAGGGAGTCATTCACGTGGCTTACTGGGTGCCAGCTGGGTCCGGAGCACTGACCCAGGCATGTGTGGGGAGGATGGCCAGAGATCCGATTCCTATTCTGGAAATACAGCGCATGCACGTGGGAAAGACAGGGACATATGCCTTTGGCAACTGTTTCAAACCAAGAACCTGGGCAATCTCTCTGAGTACGGGTGGGAGGGCTCGATGATCAGAAAGCCGAGGACTGAGTCAGACCTAGAGAGTGACTTTAGCCAGCAGTTGTGAACTGGGGTGGGCATCAGGGTCAACCTGGAGGGCTCGGGGACACAGATGGTTGAACCTCACTCCCATAGTTTCGGACACAGTAGGGCTGGGGCAGAGACTAAAACTGCATTTCTAACACGTCAGGTCCTGATGCCAGAACAGGGACCACGCTTTGAGAAGCCCTCCCCTAAGCAGACTGGGGGTTCTGTCAGGAAGTGGGCATCAAGCTGAGGAGTCGCTGAGGATCCTTGGGAAGGAGACTGAAATATAACGGGTGGAGAATTGTGGTGGAGGGAAAGGGGACCCGGAAACCCAGGCTGAATAGTTTAACTCTGGACCCAGGGACTCACCCGTCAGTGAAAATAGGGCAGCGACAAGCTAGAGATGGGGTTTGGTGAAGATGAGTAGGCATAATAGATAAAGCAAAGCAGCTGGGAGGGCTTCAGGGGGTGTCCTGGGGAGGCAATGGGAGCTAGAGGAGGAGGGGCATCAGTGACAGAGGATGGAATCCCACATGGGACTTGAGGTAGGCTTAAACGTGGGAGAAGGTGTGAGAGAAGCGAGAGTCCAAATATCTGGGTGTGGCTGTGGCCTGCCGTTTGCCCAGCTGGGACAGGAGCCCCTGGAGACATATTCCCATGCCACGTGCATCCCCTTCCTGGCCTCATCTCAGTCACCAGTGAGGCCCTCCATCCCAGGATGATGAAGGGAGAGCAACAGCGAGTCAAGAAGGGGCAGAGACGGGAGGACCTGTGGCTGGGAGAGACGTGTGCACACGCGTAAAGTGCACCATCCCCAGCAGTGACCTCCAGCCCTTGGCCCTGGCTACATCCCACTCCTGAACTTTTAATAAAAGTCTGAACTCCTTGGTGGGGAGCACCCCACGGTGCTGCATTCCAGGCTGCGAAGCTGGGGTCCTATGAGACGCTGTACCTCCTGGAAGCAGGAAGGAGCCATGCCAGCTCAGAGAGGACGTCTTTGCCGCAGATCAGGGTCACCTGGGCCACCATCAGTCAAAGATGAGGTCCCTGCACCCTGGCATCAGTTGTTCACAAAAAACAAATGTTGGGGGATGGAATGGGGTGTGCTTTTGGTTCAATTTGCTGAGACAGCTGGAGTCTGGATAGACGGGAGGGGACTGTTGGTGCCCATACTTGCTCCCGTGGGAGTTCACCCACTAAAAATGAACCCACTGCAGAGAACTGAGGCTGGACGGGAGGCCTGAGACCCTGCCGCCCCTCTCCTCATGTTCAGCCACCTCTCAGGGCCCTGCTGTGTGCGGCTCGGGGAGTCTGGAGACCGGGGTTCAAGTCCTGACTCTGTCACTACTTAGTTCTATGACTCTCGGCAAGTCGCGTCACTTCTCTGGGCTTTGGTTGCCCCATCTGTAAAAACAACACTTGGCAAACTGGTAATGCTCAATAAATGTTTAAATCACTGAGTTGAAAGAGATCAGAGAATCCTTAGGCACAGACAAATTCTGGGAGCCCCAAGGGCGCGGGAGGGGATGGGGGGGCAGCCAGGAGGAGCAGGGGGTTTGTAGGGGCTCCTCTGAGTGCTGTCCTCCCACCACCCAGGCGGCTGTGTTCTGGGGCTTCCATTCTGCTGTCAGACCAAACAATGAAGATCAGGAGGGAAAGGCTGAGGCCCCAGGGCCTGGAGGGGAGGAGTCAGGTCCAAGATTAGCCTGATCAAGAGACTGAGATTGTAGAGTAGCTCGGGAACTCAGAAAGGGGGGCACTGGGCCCTGGAAGCCCCTACCCGGCAACCTGGGAGAAGTCTGAGGCAAGGTTGTGCTCAGCTGGAACTCACCCACCTTCCTCCCTCCCCACCCCAAGCAAGAATCCCAACAGGAATCGGCTCTGCACTGACAGCTCGGACAGCAGATGGGACCCAGGTGTCCCCTCCTGGGGTGGGTGGCATGGCCCACGGAGGCCAGATGGTGTTTGTAGGGGGAAGAGCAGCCTGGGTTGTCCAGAAGAGGCTGTCAGCCCCCAGCAGTCTCCCTGCCACCCGCCCCAGCCCCCACGGCAGGGAAGACACAGCCAGCCCGGATTTTATAAAACAAGTTTATTCACATTTTAGAAAAACTAATTCTAGGACAGGGAACTGCCTCCCTTTGGGTTGGGTATGAGATCATGAAGAGAAGGCCAGAGGGACGAGCTTGGGAAGGAAGGCGTGGGGGGTGGGGGGCCACGTCCCCAGCTCTGGGTGGGTCGGTCAAATAAATTAAAGGAAGGGCAGGCAGAGGGAGAGGGTATTCAGACACCAGAGGCAGGCTTGCGGCTGGGCTGGAAGACAGTCACACCTGCAAGAACAGGAGAGCACGAGGCGAGGGGGCTAGGGAGAGCGTGACTCCCTCCTGGCCCTTGCCAGGGTCCTGCAGAGCTGAGAGCGGCTGGGTAGGGCCAGGGAGGACTGGGGAAGGCAGGGCTGGGGGTTCTCACCCCTCACCTGGGATGCGAGGAATCACCGTTTCCGCAGCCTCTTCATGAAACAGCAGGTGATGGAGCCGAGGATGGTGGCTCCGATGACTAGAGCAACCCCCGTGCCCACCAGCAAGGGCACAAACAGAGTGTCCAGGGCTGGGCGAGAGAGGATGGCTCTGTTCAGCCTGGGGTGTCCCTGCTCTCCACCCACAGTCCCACCCGTTTGCCAGCACCTTCTGTCAAGCTGTCCACACCACCTTCTCCCACACACACAGTCTTCTGCCAGCTCCCTGCCCTTTCTGCACTCAAGCCAGTACCCACCACCAGGACGCTGGAGCAGCTGGGTGGTGAACAGCCGAAAGCTGGACTTTTGGAGGAGAAAGAGGGACCAGAGGGACAGCTAGTGGGAGGATCAGATGCAAAGGAGAGAACAAGAGTGGGGGATGGGGGGAGGCCTGAGCAAGGAGGAGAGGGCGGGCGTCACTCACCATGCGTGTATGGGTAGACTGTGACAGGCCCCGAGCGGGCACTGCCCGCCTGGTACCAGCTGTAGTCAGCATGCTGCACCCAGGCGCTGGGGGCGCAGTGGTACACGCCTTCGTCCTCAGGCCCCAAGCCGTGCAGTCTCAGCCGATGGCTTCGGGGCCCCACCAGCTCCACGCTGACGGGACCTCCTCCAGGCCGGACCCCCAGCTCTGCCACACCGTCCTGGCCCACCCCGCCCACCAGTTGGGCAGGGGCAGAGCTCAGCTCCCCCTCCTCCGGCCGCTCCACCCACCAGCTGGCAGCCAGCCGCAGCCCAGGGGGGCCGCCCCGCACGGAGATGTTGCAGAGCAGGGAAGCAGTCTCCCCGCGGTACACTGCGCCTCCCGCTAGCCAGGCCACGGCCTCCAGCACCACACCTGCACAACGAAGGTCAGAGGTGAAAGGTCAGGGCACATGGGGTTAGGACCACTGTCCAAGCGATCCCCCAGAAATTCAGTGTTCCCACAATCTTAGAAGAGGAGTGTGAGGCTGAGACATGGAGGCAGCTGATAGAGAGGGAGAGAGGCTCAGAAACGGAAGGGAAAGGTTCTACAGACCCTGAATCCTGTCCAGGGTCCAGCCTGCCCCGCTCACCTTCTTCTCGGACGTGCACGGGGAGGGGCCGGGAGCGAGCACTGGCGGCTTCTCGAAGCCGGGCCCCAGACCCTCGGACATAGGCTTTGGCTAGGCAGCGGTAGGTGCCCGCATCCGCAGGCCGGGCAGCCTCCAGCCGTAGCCGGTAGGTTCGGGAGGCCACCTTTTCCATGGCAATGTGCCGGCCCTCGTAGCCAGGGCCCAGGCTGCCCACTCCCTCCGTGTCCAACTGGGCCACCAGGCGGCCGGGCCCAGGTGCCCCTGCGGGTGCCATCTCCCAGCCCACGGAGTACGCGGCATGACGGCCCGGTGGGGGCAGGGCCCCTGACACATTGCACAGCAGCTCCAAGGGCTCCCCTGGGCCGACCCGACGCTCACCAGGCCCCACTGTCACTGCCAGCTGGCTGGCTGAAACACAGGCGGGGGAGGGGTGTCAAGGAGCCAGGAGAGGGCACAGAGCACCTGTCCTTCCTTGACAACAGGCAACTGCCTCCCATCTCCCCCACCCCGGGGTCTGGCTCTCACCCTCAGCCGTGGCTCTCCCATCTCCACACCCATTTCTGAGCAGAGAAAACCCATCACGGGTACAGATGCTAACGGGAAGCAATGCTACCGAGACTGCTCACTTGAGGGAACGGGGGCTCCCAGGTCTTGGAATTATGGTCCTCTAGTGTCCCTGAGATACTCTGGCTCCCAGCTAGCACTGGGGGACCCCGGGCACTCACACAGTGTCTGAACATCCACGTGCGCCAGCACAGCCCTCTTCTCTGCGATCTGGGCCCAGCTGCCATCAGGATCCTGAATCCACTCGGTGGCAGTGCAGTGGTAGGTGCCTGCATCATCTGCCTGGGCACCGCCCAGCACCATGCGGTACCGCTCGGGCCCCTCCTTGCCCAGTCGAAGCTCCCCGGCTGCCAGTCGAGCGGCATAGGGAGCTCCAGCGTCCACCGCCAGGTCGGGCCGGAGCCCCACCACTTCCTGCAGAGTCGCTCGCCCCACAGGCGCCTCGGGCATGGCTCGCCCAAAGGACACGGCCAGGTGTGTGTGCTTCTGCGTGCTCGTCCTCGCCAGGCAGCCCAGTGCCAGCTCCTGCCCCTCGTGCACTGTGAGGCGAGGGGGTGAAGTTGGGGCCTGGCGGCCTCGGGGCCCCGGGGGGCTAGCAGACACCTGCAGCGTGTCTGGAAGAACTGGAGAGAGCAGGTGGAGTGAGGGGGTGCTGTTGACCTGTGTGAGCTATTTTCCACGTACAACTTATTTCCCTAAATAGACCATGAGATCCTAGGAGGCAGAGACTTCGTGTTGTATCATTCCTCTGTAACCAAGTGGTGCCAAGCACAGTGCTGGGCACACAGCAGGCACTCAATAAATACTTGCTGAGTTTCATAGAACCAGCTCATCGCCTACTCACCCTTATGTTTGAGAGTGACCCCTGTTTGAAATACTCAGCAAAGTGGCTCTGTCTTCCTTCCCGGAAGACAAAGAAACTTAAGATAGCAAGAATGTCACGTGGTCTCCCTCCTCCTACCCTGCCTCTACTTTCCCCACTCCTCCCCCAGATCTGGATCCTGAAATCTCCAGGAATGGAGTCTGTTCACCCTATGGGGCTCCCCTACCCTCCAGGGAATGGAAAGCTTTAGGACACTTCCCCTTCTCCCAGGAAGCCGCTTGGTAAAGTAAGAGCTGTGCTGTGCTTAGTCACTCAGCTGTGTCTGACCCTGTGTGACCCCATGGACTGTAGCCCGCCAGGCTCCTCTGTCCATGAGGATTCTCCAGGCAAGAAGACTGGAGTCGGTTGCCATGCTCTCCTCAATAAGAGCTGTGGCCTGGAATGAAGAGTTCTGGGTTAGAGTCCCAGACCAGTCACTAATTTGCACAAAGTCAAATTAGGGGACCTCCTTGGACCTCAAGTCCCTCTTGAGTTTCAGGCCGGCCCTGACTTCCTGCCTTTTGGGAGAGAGTGGCCCCACCCCTCTCAGGGCCCAGTACCTCTCAGTTCCACTTTGCCGCTGTAGCTGCCCAGGTAGCGGGCATCAGTGGAGGGTGTGTAGCATTCGTAAATGCCAGCATCCTGGGCCTGCAGGCGGGAGATCCTGAGCACCGCGGCATCGCCCTGCAGACGCTGCACCTGGACCTCACCGGCGGCCACTCGGGGCCCAAAGATGGCGTAGGAGAACCGGGGGTCCCTGGTGCTGATGATGCCCAGGGCGGCCTCTGGGGCCTCGGGCCTGTACAGGAACCACTCGAAGTCCTGCTGGGCAGAGCCCTCATAGCCACTGACATTGCAGGAGATGGAGATGGCGGTGCCAGCCACACGGTACAGGGGCCCCTGAGGGACCAGCACTTCCCGGGCACAGCACCCAATTCCTACGGGGAAGGACGGAGTTAGGCACGCCGCGGTCCTCACTGCATCCCCCCAGCACCTGCATCATCCTTGCTGCCTGCTTGTGAAAGGAAAGGAAACCTGAGCACACTTGGTGTACAGCTTGGGCCCATTCTAAGAACCTCAGAATGTACAGGAAAGGATGCTGGGAGGCAATCCTTTTGGGTCTCAAGGAGGTGGTGGGAGAGAGCCCAGTTAGCCTCAGAACCCAGAATCATCCCTGTTCCTGACAGGCCAGAAGCAGAGCAGCCAAGTGCAGAAAGGAGTGTATCTGCTTTCTGATTTAACCATTCCTTGATTCCAGCCGTACCCTCCCCTTGTTACCCCACTCTCCTGTCTGCGGACCAGGTAAGTCTTCTGAGACCACATGTCCCCCTCCTTTGTTTAAAAGGAGCTGGAAAAACTTTGATCAGAAGGGCTGGTTGGCCCAGCTGTGTCACCTGGGCCAGGGGACTCCAGACAATGGAGCCACTGGCCCGGGCAGGAGAGGGTACAGGCCCAGTCAGTTCTCACCACAGCATCCCTCCCCGGTCTCCAGCTGTGTCATGAGCTCACTGCTTCTCCGCCCCCTGGGGCTGCCGAGGCAGCTGAGGCTCATGGGGCAAGAACCAGCCTCTGCCCTGGGCTCTGGGGGCAGAGGCTCCCCTCCCCCACCAGTGCCTGCCAACCTTCCCCAAGGCCCAGCTGACACACAATCCTCCCCCCACCCCACCCCACCACTCCCTAAACAAAAGCCTTAATTTGCATATAGTGTGCATTCATTTACATACCGCTCCCTTTCTGTAGGGAGGCTGTAACCACCACCACCCGGTCCCCCACCCGCCCTCACGGTTGTCCCCTCCCATCTTTCTCTCCTCAGAGAGGCCAAAACTCTTCTTCACCCCACGCTCACCCCTAGCCTGCCCTCAAAGGGTAGCCTTGTGGCCTTGGAGGGTTCAGCTTCTTCTTCTGTCTTTCCACAGCCCCAAATCACAGAATCTCAGGACACAAGGAGGGCTGGGTCAACTCTCTACCTCCATCTTACAGATGAGAAAGGTAAGGTACGAGAAGTAGAATGTCTTGGCCAAGTTCCTACTCTCCTTGGCTGGCCTCCCCATGCCCCTGTAGAGGGACAAAGGCAGGGAGGTAAATGGGGACATACAAGGGGAGGCCTGAGGGCAATGGCCTCACCAAGCAGAGCATCACTCCAGGGACAGACCCCAACCTTTCTGCAGGGGCGGGAGGAAAACACCTAGTCTGTGGTCACTGTCCTCCGGAAGCCCTCCCCATAACTCTGTCTTCTCCCTGCGGCTGAGTCATGGGGAGACCTGGTGGTCACTCGGTTAGAGCACAGGCTGGAACTCCGGAAGCCGAGTTCCAGCCCCATGCCCATCCCCAGCTGTACTGTGTGGACTAGCCCCGTCCACGCTACACTGGAGGAGAACTAGGAGCTTCTTCCACTTTAACAGGGAGAGAGCCTATGACTCAGAAGGGCCCTGCCCCAGGGCGTTTCATAATCAGCGTGTTGGAGCTGACACCTTCGCTGGCCTCAGGGCAGACTCTGCTTAGGAGGGCCGCCTCCCATCTTCCTGGCTCCACAACTGCTGATGCTTGGAGATCCCCATGGGAAAGTCACCCTCACCGCCTTGGGAAACCAGCTGCCAGGCAGCTTTCTCCACAGCCAGGCCCCCTTCTCTGGGTTAGCAGAAAAAGAAAGGAGAGCAAAGAGACCTGCTTCAGGTCTCTGGTGTGTGTTCAAAGCCAAGCCCCAACACTCACTCAATGTGTTCTCCGGGGCAAGTTATTTCATTTTCCTCACCTTCAATGTGAGAGTAAGTGCCCACATCCAGGGCACTCAGATCCCACAGACTCTCTAATCTTTCTGCGCCACACTTACCCTGGGCTCCTCTCTGCGCCACGCTGCCCACTGGGGAAAAGAGGCCCAGTGCTAGGTAACCAGGGCCCACAGCTCCCTGCTCTGTATGGCCCTGCCTAGGGCCCCAAGGAGAGGACTCATTCTAATCCCACAGGGCCCGGGGACCTATGCAGTATAGGGAGGCCGCTTGGTTCTGAGATGGAGCGCTGGTCTAGAAACAGGCTGCTGGGGCTACGTCAGCCTCTGCTTTAACTATGACAGCTCCGAATCCGGGCACCAAAGCCACCCCCTCACAGCCCTGTGTTCTGATTTCAAGGGTTGCAGTCTCCTGAGTCTGTGTAGGCAGTCACCATCCGATCCTCCTCCCCAGGCCAGCCCCACAGGGAGCCCTCCAGTTCACACCCAGAACATTTCCACTGTCACTGCCCTCATGCAGCCATGCAGGAGTGGTCCAGACAGCCCAGCGTCAACACCCACCACAAGAGACACGGGGTGCTTGGGGACCTCAGCATCAGTCTCCAGGGAGCCCGGTTTCTCCTGAGGCAGGGAGGCTGGGACTAAGGGGGTGTGACAGCTGGTGGGAGGCTACAGAGATAAGTGCTATCTGAGAGACCCGGCCCAGGATGAGGCTGACTCGTCAGATAATGAAGTTGGGGAGGGGGGTGCAATTAGGGGAGACTTACTTCAAAAGATCGTGGGGCAGAACGGGCCCCTGGGCCTCCAGCCAACTCGGGCGATTATGAAGATGGCCAGGCACTGCCCACGCAGGGCGAGTACCTAAGGCCGGGCCTGAAGCTGAGTGTGAGGCAGACAGGAGTCGCAGCGCCCCCCGACCTGAGTGTGCCAGCAGGGAAGCGGGACCCGGCCCCCGGAGGCCTGGCGGTCCCTGGGGACCGCACTTTGGTGGGTCTTCACTGTGTCCCAGCCTAGGGCCTAGAACCGGGGTGCCTCATCCCAACCCCAAGCCTGGCTAGGCCGGCGGCCACAGAGGGCAGCTGGACGCCAGGCCCGGGAAGGCTGGAGGCGCCGCTGAGGGAGAAGGGGCTACCAGGAGCTCCGAAATGCTGGGGAGACGACAGGGCTGAACAACAGATAGCAGGCACCTGCCGGGCGGGGCTGGGAACCGGGGCCGGGGGCCGGGCTTACCCAGCATTAACAGCAGCAGCGGCGGCGGCGGCAACTTGGGACCGAGGGCGCCCATCCTGCACAGCTGACTCTAGGAAGGCTCTGGGGGGCGGCGCGGGCTCTGGGTGACCAGGGGTTCGGGGGGCGCATGCCCGGGTGGGGGTCACGAAGCGGAGCTGCGAGGCGTGGGTGCGCGGAGCGGAGCTGAGCTAAGCGGGAGCTGCCAAGTCCCCGCCCTCTTCCCTCCTCCCTCTTCCCTCCTCCTCGCCACCTCCTACTGCTTTCCCTCCCGCCTAGGCTACTAGGAAGTCCGTTCCCGCCCCGCCTGGCCCCGACCCCTCCCAGCCTTGCCCAGGCCCCGCCCCGGCCCTAGGCTGCTGGCCCCAGTCTGGCCCCGCCCCGATGCCCAACTCCGCCCCAGGCCCTTCCAACCCTGGCCCTGCTCAGGTTCCCGGGTTTGTCCCGATAGGGTCCTGGACCTTGGCCCCGGCTCCGCCTGCGCCAGTCTCCGCCCCGACCTCAGCCCAGGCCCAGCCCGGATGCGGCTCGGGTACTGGGCTCCGCCCAGACCCCGGCCCAGGCCCGCCCCCCTCAGCCCTAGCTCCGCCCCGACCCCAGTCCGCGGGCGGGAGGCACAGGAGCTTGGCCAAGTCCCCACAAGCTCCGCAGAGTGCACGGTGCCCTGCACCGTCTTGCTTTTCTCTGAGAGTTAGATGCTAGGGCCCTGGGATGGGCGAAGTGACTGTGCCTTCGCATTTAGAACCTGGCTATTTGCTCTGGACCTCTAGGCCTCGCCGCAAATCCTGCTGAAACGGGAAAGGGCGGGATCTAGACGTTGAGGAACTAGGAGGATCTGAACTGAAGGGCACTACCGGCTCCACAGGGTCACTGAAGACCTGTTTGCCACCCCCTGGGGGCAGAACAAGAGGAAGAGAGTTAGGAGGCTGGGCCGTCTGGGTGCCGTCACTTCCTGGCTGGCAATCCTGGCCAAGTAGCTTAATTTAACATCCTTCCACTTTTCTTATTGGCAAATTGAAATGAATGATATCCACCCCAAAGGATTTTTGTGACAACTGAGATAATGTACAGAAGGTGTCTGGCACAGAATACACTAAATACGAGATGCTGCTGCTGCTGCTAAGGCACTTCAGTCGTGTCCGACTCTGCGACCCCATGGACGGCAGCCCACCAGGCTCCCCCCGTCCCTGGGATTCTACAGGGAAGAACACTGAAGTGGGTTGCCATTTCCTTCTCCTATGAAAATGAAAAGTGAAAGTGAAGTCGCTCAGTCATGTCTGACTCTTCGTGACCCCATGGACTGCAGCCTACCAGGCTCCTCGGTCCATGGGATTTTCCAGGCAAGAGTACTGGAGTGGGGTGCCATTGCCTTCTCCAATGTATGAAAGTGAAAAGTGAAAGTGAAGTCACTCAGTCATGTCTGACTCTTTGTGACCCCATGGACTGCAGCCCACCAGGCTCCTCGGTCCATGGGATTTTCCAGGCAAGAGTACTGGAGTGGGGTGCCATTGCCTTCTCCAATGCATGAAAGTGAAAAGTGAAAGTGAAGTCGCTCAGTCATGTCTGACTCTTTGTGACCCCATGGACTGCAGCCTACCAGGCTCCTCGGTCCATGGGATTTTCCAGGCAAGAGTACTGGAGTGGGGTGCCATTGCCTTCTCCAATGTATGAAAGTGAAAAGTGAAAGTGAAGTTGCTCAGTCATGTCTGACTCTTCGTGACCCCATGGACTGCAGCCTACCAGGCTCCTCGGTCCATGGGATTTTCCAGGCAAGAGTACTGGAGTGGGGTGCCATTGCCTTCTCCGAAATAGGAGATGGGGGAGGGGTAAATTATTTAAAACGTTTGCTAAGAGATTTAGTTCAGACCTAAAGAGGGGGTGATCCTGGGGTTTAGGTGAAGGAGTCTCTAGTTCCAGTGAGGAGAAATGGGTGCTGGAGAAGAATCTTGAGAGACCCTTGGACTGCAAGGAGATCAAACCAGTCAATCCTAGAGGAAATCAACCCTGAATATTCATTGGAAGGACTGATGCTGAAGCTGACACTCCAATACTTTGGCCACCTGATGCGAAGAGCCGACTTATTGAAAAAGACCCCAATGCTGGGAAAGATGGAGGGCAGGAGAAGGGGGCAACAGAGGATGAGATGGTTAGATGGCATCATCAACTCAATGGGAATAAGTTTGAACAAACTCTGGAAGATAATGAAGGACAGGGAAGCCTGGCACACTGCAGGTGCATGGAGTTGCAAAGAGTCAGACTCAACTGAGCGACTGAACAACAATTACTGCACTGGGAGGGGTGGAGCCTGCCCAGAGGTGGGAGAGTGGGAAAGTCATCTTTCCCAGGTACTCTGTCTTTCTCTGCAGTGGAGAATGTGGGAAGTGGGGAGAAACAGGAAGGGTGGGGCCAGACCAGGAAAAGGGACAACCAGGCCTGCTAAGCTAAGGCTGTCAGCGTCCATGGCCGGTGACCCCAAAGCTCATCTAGCACCTTCATCCTCAAACTTTCATCTGTTCCGACTCATTCCCCTCAACCCTTCCTTTCACTCCTTATTCCCTTTTACAGAGGAGGAAATGGAGGCCCAGAGAGGGGAAGTGGCACAGGCCAGACAACCTTCCATGATTTTGTCTTCTCAGAGTCTGGCACAGAGTCTAGATCAGAGGAGGTGCTCAGTTGAAGCCACATCAGGAACCCTAGAGAGACTGGAGAAATTCTGAGGCAGAATCTTGGGGACCACTGAGGGAACCAGAGGTCCAGCCCTGCGCTCTCAGTACTTCCAGTTCTGCCCCAAGAATAGGGCAGCAGGGTGCCTTTTCCCTCACACTTTATCATATCTACAGCCTGATATCTCCAGACTGATTTTATCTAAATGCATCCACAGGCCAGATTGAGTTATGTGAAAACTGAAATGTGTCGGGAAGCTTTTGGAGAAAAGCCACAGTCCCTTTATTTGGGAGTGGAGTGGACATGAAGCCTTTCTGGTGCTTGAGAGATGAGAGATGTTGCCAAACATCATTATCATCATAGATGCAATTTATGGGACGTGTTGATCTTAAAGATAACAAGGTCTGAAGCTACAAAAATGAGTTTATCCAGGAATAGCAGAGGAATTACAATTCAAGAGACACAAACTATGCTGAACCATAGGCATGCTGGAGAAGACAAAGAGAAGCTGAGCTTTCGTAAGAAAGAGCTTTCATTTTAAGGAGGAAACGAGAGGGCAGATTTCTTTTTCATTTTCTGCAAGTGGTGAACAGCTTGTCATTGCTGAGTCAGAAGGAAACCGTTTTTCCTGTTTGGGTGGGATCTGTAAGCTATAGTGAGTGTTATGTGTGTAAGAGCCCTCTCTTCGTGGCTTCCTGACTCCATTTGGACTTAGGTTTCCTTTGTTCATTTTCACATTTTCCCCTTTCGATCAAAATATTTCCTTGAAAGTGTCGTGTTGAGTCAACATTCTATTTGGTGCTTTGTTTCTGCAGAGGTTGGACAGGCAACAGTTGCAAAATTTTTAAATTATACAAAGCAAAATTAAAAGTGGCTTTGTCTGTATGATGCTTTTAAATCATGACCCTAAAGTAGTCAACCGACAAGACCAAGTATACTTCTTCCCTATCTTGTATAGTTGAGTTTCTCCTTCTCCAGAGGCATTTATCCATGGGCAACAGCTGGTATCTGCTAATGCCTCCTTGTTTGGAGTCAAGGCTATTGATTGTCTACAACTACTTTAGCCAGGAATTCAAGTGATCATTGTTAGGCTGCAGAAGCAGCTAGCTCTCCTAACATTAGAAAGTGAAAGTGAAAGTGAAGTCACTCAGTCGTGTCCGACTCTTTGCGACCCCGTGGACTGTAGTCTACCAGGCTCCTCTGTCCATGGGATTTTCCAGGCAATAGTCCTGGAGTGGATTTCCATTTCCTTCTCCAGGGGATCTTCCCAACCCAGGGATCAAACCCAGGTCTCCCACATTGTAGACAGATGCTTGACCGTCTGAGCCACCAGGGAAGTCCTCCTAACATTAGGGAGAGATTTATATTCATATACTCATTGGCGTTTTGACCCAAGAGGGATAGGCTCTTGCTAAGGAGGCGGGCCCTGAGTCATGTATGGCCCACGTAGCTTCCACTGGAGATGCTTATGAAGGTTTAATGGGAAAAATCAGTAGGAAGCTTCAGATTTATTATAGATATTAAGAGGGATGATTAAATATCCCAATAAACTCTGGCCTCCCATTTACCAGCTGTCCAAATATTCACAGACTCATTGAGAGTTTCATTTACTACAGACAAAGCTAAAGGCAGGTGGTGCACATAAACTTATTAATAATGCCAATAACTGGAATTTGTCAATTGTTCTTTTAGAGCCAAGAGTCAGTGTGTTTGGGGGATATTTAGGGAGAAACCATTCTGTTCTGTAGATTTCATCACTAAAGGCTGCAAACAAAGGGGGTTTATTTTGTTACAGCAATCAGACTTAAGATAATACTAGAGGGTCACCACTGTCATGGACATATTGAGGTTTCTGGTACAAATCTAACAATTAGAAAGTTTTTCCTCTTTGGCAATGGATTGGGACATATGGGTAAGAGCATTGTCTTTCCAAGAAAGAGAGGGAGAAGATAAGGCAAGAAGTAACAGTAGGGGAAAGATGTACAGGCTGGGCATATTGGGAAAGCTGTTTCCTTCATCTATTATACGCTTCAATTCTTGGAAATCTTTACCTTTAGGTCACCAGTTGGGGTGTAGGTCCAGTTGGGGTTTGGTGCTTTCTTTAGATGTCACACATGGATCCAAGAGCCTATTCCTTGGGAGTTTCATGGCCCAAGGGTTGGTTAACAGTACTTGATAGTGGCCTTTCCAGTGGGGTTGAAGAGAGTCTTTCTGGAGATGTCTTTTCCAGTAGACAAGTTCTCCAGGTTGTAAAGTGTGGTGCTTAAGGTCTTCATGCCCCAGGAGCATGCCGTGATTGTTTTAATATATGGTTAAATATAGTTTGTGGGTTCCAAAAGGAGTGTCCCTAAGGTTCAGAAGAACCAATGGCAATGCTTTTGGCCAGGGGTCTCTACAAATTTTTTTTTTTTTATTGGCTGTGCTGGGACTTCATTGCTGCATGGGCTTTCTCTACTTGTGGCCAATGGGGGCTACTGTCTGGCTGCAGGGCCCGGGCTTCTCATTGCGGTGGCTTCTTGTTGCAGAGCAAGGGCTCTAGGGTGTTCGGGCTTGGTAGTGCTCCCGGGCTCTGGAGCACAGGCTCAGTAGTTGTGGTGCACAGGCTTAGCTGCTTTGCAGAATGTGGGATTCTCCCAGACCAGGGATCACACCCATGTCTCCTGCATTGGCAGGAGGGGAGCCACCTATTGGTTTTTTTTTTTTTTTTTAATTTTTAAAAATTTATTTATTTTTGGCTGTGCTGGGTCTTCATTGCTGTGTGGGCTTTTCTCTAGTTCCGGGGGCTACTCTAGTTGCAATGCGTGGGCTTCTCATTGCGATGGTTTCTCTAGCTGCAGAGCTCTGGGGCGAGAGGGCTTCAATAGTTGTGGCGCACGGGCTTAGTTGCTCCTTGGTATGTGGGATCTTCCCGGACCGGGGATCAAACCTGTGTCTCCTGCATTGGCAGGCAGTTTCTTTACCACTGAGTCACCAGGGAAGCCCCTCCTATTGGGTTCTGATGATGCCATTGGTGCATTTGACTAGTCCTGAAGACTGGGATGATAAGTTTAGTGAAAATGCTGCAGAACTGGTCAAACAGCACAGACTCCTTGTTGCACTTGACCAGTAAAGTGAGTTCCCTAGTACTAGGAAGTTTGTGGGTGGTTCCCTCAGGTAGGAATGATCTTTTCCAATAGGATCTTAGCCACTGAGGAGTCAGAAGTTTATCTACATGGGAAAGCTTCAGTCCAATAAGAAAACACGCAGACCATTGCCAAGACATATTTACACCTGTGAGATTAGGGTAGCGGTATGAAATCCATTTGCCAAATCTCAAATGGTCCATCAGGCAATTTAAAGTGCCTACAAGCAGTGAGGACATGTTTTTCCTGGATTGTATTTTAGGAATAAACATCAGCCCTGAATCCAACATCTTCCTAGGCAATGCTGCATAATATTGCTCTGATATCATCTGCTAAGAATTCATTACTTGGGAAAGCAACATTAAAGCCTGCCTACTGGTATTAAAATTCACAATATGTAACACTTTAAACAGCATGTCAACCTGCTCCTTCACTTTGTCATCAGTTGGCTGTTTAAGCATTTTTGATTCAATTTTTTGACTTGTTAAAGTTTGTTAGAGTACCCCACTTCTTGAAATGGTTTAGCATTCTGAAGCAGGGGCTGTTTAATAGTAGCTCCAGTAGAAATTCATTTCCAGTCTGGAGAAGGGTTGGGGAAAGCCCCTGTGTTTTCTTAAGTCCCATCACTGGAATGTAGGAAGACACTGGAAAGATTGGTTGGGTGACTGAAGACTCCTGGAGTGTTTATAGCAGTTTTTTTTTCAATGTCCTGGCTTCTTACAATAATGACAGGCCAGGAGGATTTTTACTTAAAGGCCTCCATCTGTTGAAGCTGGAGATTAAGGATTTTAATGGTCTTTTTCTTAATATGATCATCTAGGGTGCAGGCTAATCGGTTTGCCAATTTACTTCTGGAATAGACACGGTTTCCTGTTCTGTTCTGGTTCACGTCACCAAGAGAGAAAGGTCCTGGTTTAGCCTACTGATGAACACGGAGTTGAAGGCTACCCAAATGGATTCAACATCCAGAGGTAGATCAAAAATCTTAAAAACATTTGGTGTTGACTCTAAAGAGGGGCTTTCCTGGTAGCTCAGATGATAAAGAATCCTCCTGCAATGCAGGAAACCTGACTTCGATCTCTGGGTAGGGAAGATCCCCTGGAGAAGGAAGTGGCAATCCACACCAGTATTCTTGCCTGGGAAATCCCATGGACAGAGGAGCCTGGTCTACTGTAGCTTGGAGCTACAGTCCATGGGATGGCAGAGTCGGACATGACTTAGCAACCAACACTTTCACAAAGATGTGCATAGATTCATTGGTTTCTGAGTGTAAGCCTGAGTCTTATTCCAGTTAACAAGTTTGGGGGGTTGCCAAGTGAAGTCATCTAGCAACTGGTGAGTGTGATTCTATGAGGCAGGGGGTAGGTCTCTCTTTCGCAGCTCTAGAGCTTTTTCGGGGTTATTCCAATTAGCTGTGTTCGTTTAGTGTTGGGCTTGGCCTTTGCCAACAAGCACGTGAACTAGCTGGCATAAATCTGAGGAACCTGATTGGTAAGTCCAGATAACTGTATTAAATACCTCTGCAAAATCTATAAGGATCTTCAGTAGCTCTAAGAAAATCCTTGACTATGGCTGTAGTTGGGCCTTAGTCTAGAAGACATGAGAAATTAGGGGCTAAGCATTGGGACCCTCAGAGGGACTGATTTTAAAAGAGCAGGTTCTAAGAGGTTCTGATGAGGAGAAAGTAAGAAAGAGTGAGGCTTGGAGTAAAAGGGAAATTCAGTGACAGGGTTGGAATGAGGATGTGGTGGGTATAAAGGAAGTGGGGTACATGCAGAAGAGGGAGCGGACGGAGTCTTCCAATGCCTTTTAATCTTCCTGTGATGGTTTATTCACCTCAGTCAGTGTAGAAAGGTTATTTTGTAAAGCTTCAAGATGTCAGTTGAGGACTTTCCTGGTGATCCAGTGGTTAAGAATCCACCTGTCAATGCTGGGGACACAAGTTTGATCCCTGGTTGGGGAAGATCCCACATACTCTGGGGCAACTAACCCCATGCACCACAACTACTGAGCCAGTGTGCCCTAGAGCCTATGCTCTGCAACGAGGCAAGCCGCCGGAATGAGAAGCTGGTGCACCTCAACCAGAAAGTAGCCCCTGCTCGCCACAACTGGCCCCCATGAGCTGCAACGAAGACCCAGTGCAGCCTAAATAAATAAGTAAGTGTCAACTGAGATAAGCATGCCATTCAGTTTGCTGTATTTTTTTTTTCTTTTCTTTCTTTTTTTTTTTCAGTTTGCTGTATTTTGGAGCCACAATCCTCAAGTTTTGTTCTGAGAGAAACAAACTGGGGAGACTGAAGCTTCGCCACCATGGCCATTGAAGTTCTAAATTATCATTGGTTAGGTCAGTCCCTTAGATTAAAAATGCATACACGGAGGGACCATAGTTTTTAAACACAGAAGGGGCCAGGGTCCCAAAGGAAGGGCCATCCTCAGAGTGTTTAGAGGACTGGGATCCCATAATCTTTTTAAAAGTTCAGGGGAAAAAAAAAAGAAAGAAAAAGTACTCACCAAAAGGACAAAAAAACAGATCCTGAATGAAGTCAGAGAATTCAACCAAAAAGAGGGAGCTCAAATTTTAGAAGAAACGTGTGAACCACAAGGAAGAAGGCAGCTCACAGGAGCAGAGAGCACACTGTTCTAGGGGGCTCATCTCCTTTGGGTCCCTTAATGGGTGCTGTGAAATTTTGACCTTAAAAATGAAACATCAAAAGTGTGTGAGCTGCTCAGTCGTATTGGACTCTGCGACCCCGTGGACTGTAGCCCATCAGGCTCCTCTGTCCATGGAATTCTCCAGGCAAGAATACTGGAGTGGGTTGCCATTTCCTTCCCCATGAAATAGCAAGGTCTTAAGCTAATCAAATTAACTTTATCCATGAATAGCACAGGAATTGCAGTTCGGGTCATGCAAACTATGATGAACCACCGGCAAATCCAAAGAGACAAAGGGAAACTTAAGTTTTACTAGGTTTGGGGAAGAAATGGAGGGCTTCCCAGGTGGCTCAGTGGGTAAAGAATCCAGCCGCAATGCAGGAGATGCAGGAGACTTAAGTTCGATCCCTGGGTCTGGGTCGGGAAGATCCCCTGGAGGAGGATATAGCAACCACTCCAGTATTCTTGCCTGGAGAATCCCATGGACAGAGGAGTCTGGCAAGCTGAGGTCCATAGGCTTGCAAAGAGCTGGACACGGACGCGACTGAGCATGCACACACACAGGAAGAAATCACAGGGGAGGAAGAGGCTGTGGGCAGGGGATTTTTATTGGGTCCAAGCAGTGGACAGCTTGTTGCTGAGTCAAAAGGAAGACTTCCTTCTTGGTGCTGGGGTCTGTAAGCTGTGGTGAGCGATGAATGCATGACAGCTCTCCCTTCATGGCATCCCGATTCCATTTTGATTCAGGTTTCCTTTGCTCATTTTCACAGATGCCTGCACATTAAGGCCCTTTTGGATATTACTTACAGCCTTTACAGAATGTTGTGGCAGATGGTGTGATTTAACAGATGAGACACCTGAGGTCCAGAGGGGTTAAGCATTTTGCCCTAGGCCGCACAGCTTTTAAGTGGCTAAGTTGTAACAAGTTCGGGCCTATCTGTCCAAAAGCCCCAGGCAGTGACCATGGTTGCTACTGCTGCTGTTTTTCCCACTGATCTAGGAGTGGTCATTTTTTATGAAGTCTACCGAAAGAGGAATTGACTGCTCCCTAAGTGGAAGAATCACAAGGGTATAGAATTGAACAGGTTAAAATTTAGGCTTAAGCAACAGAGATATCTGGAGAAGGCAATGGCACCCCACTCCAGTACTCTTGCCTGGAAAATCCCATGGACGGAGGAGCCTGGTAGGCTGCAGTCCATGGGGTCACTAAGAGTTGGACACGACTGAGCAACTTCACTTTCATTTTTCATTTTCATGCATTGGAGAAGGAAATGGCAACCCACTCCAGTGTTCTTGCCTGGAGAATCCCAGGGACGGGGGAGCCTGGTGGGCTTCTATCTATGGGGTCGCACAGAGTCGGACACGACTGAAGCAACTTAGCAGCAGCAACAGATATATCAACAGCACCAAACTTTCATCTTATCTGAAACCTGTACATCCTTAGGACTTTTGACCTTTTTAAAGTCTCCCAAGTATTTTAAAACATTGACTTTTTAAAAGCTTACCAAAAAAATCTTCCCATACCCCACTGTCTTCCCAAGCCTCTCCACCCTATAAACTTTTCATTGAACAAATACCAATTGAAAATAGATAACTGTTAAGGACCTACTGTATAGCACAGGGAACTGTACTTAATACTCTGTAATGACCTAGATGGGGGAAAGAATCTAAAATAGAGTGGATATATGTATACTTATTCACTTGGATTGATTCACTTTGCTATATAGCAGAAACTAACACAACATTGTAAATCAACTATACTCTAATTGAATTTTTTTAATGGGCATGCTGTGGAAGCATACACACACACACACACACAAATACCAGTTGGGCGACACTTCTTGCTGGGCACTGGAGAGCAGTGGTAAACAGGTGGACATGTTCCCTTTACAGAACATACAGTCATGCCACAGAGATGTACCATAGCAAGTGATAACCAACCCCCTAGTATGACTGTCATGAGAGGGACACTCAGAAGTAGAGAGCACCCCAGGGCTTGGGGCTGGGAAGAAGCTAAGGGCAGGCAGTCGTGAGGACTGGGCGGGCCTCCCTGTGGGAACGCGGCCCTGGGAGACCAGCTCTTCTGAAGCCCCTCCCCAGGCTGCGAGTTCCAGAGGCTACCAGTAGGGGGAGCCCATTGCCCAGGCCTGAGTAGCCCCAGTTGCTTATGTAACCTGGAAACCTGGGGGAGGAGAACAAACCGCAGGCAGAGGCGCATCACACATACAGACACACGCGTGTACCCGGAGAGGCTTCTTACAGAATGACGTCACGTCGCCAACAGAACGATGCACAGACACGCAGCACGCGCACGTGCGGCAGAGGAGGGATATATCTCGGGGAGTGGAGAGCTTCCCATCTAGTCCTTAAAAAATCCAACCAGGCGGACCCAGCACTGAGGCCGATGCCTGCGGTGGGTTGAGCAGAGCAAGGGGGAATGCACCCTCTCTAGAAGTCTCAGGAGTCTTAAGGGAGGGAGCCAGGGGCTTCCCTGGTGGCTCAGACAGTAAAGAATCCGCCTACAATGCGGGAGACCTGTATTCAATCCCTGGGTTGGGAAGATCCCCTGGAGAAGGGAATGGGAACCCGCTCCAGTGTTCTGGCCTGGAGAATTCCGTGGACAAAGGAGCCTGGTGGACTACAGTCCATGGGGTCGCAAAGAGTCAGATACAACTGAGTGACTTTCACTTACTGAGGTTGAAGAGACATAAGTGAGCCGGGACACGGTGATCAGTGATCCTGGGGGGCTGTCCTCACTATGCCATCCCCAGCCCGCCAGCTCTCCTTGTACCACCAGGGGTGGGCATACTTCAGGTACCAGGCTCGTGTTTCCCAGGCTTATTTTATTCATTTCCCCTAAGATGAAATATGCCCAGGGCACTGAGGCGGCACCAAGTGTCCCAAGTCCTTGAAATAATTAAGACTCATGCTGTGTCCTGAAAGAGTGTGTGTATAACCTTGCTCAGATGTCACACTTTACAGTCACAACTGTGGAGACAGGGTTCTCGGAGAGGCACATTCACGGACGGGGCTGCTGATGTATTCTGACCTCCATTAGGTATGTAACGTGATCTCACCTAATCGTCCCAGGACCCTGTGAGCTTAGTGCTGTTATTATCCCCTCATGAGGAGACCAAGGCCTATAGGAGTTTAGGAACATGTCCAGGGTTAATGGATTAGTTACTGTCCAAACTCAGGTTTGAACCCTGGATTGTCTGGTGTGAGGAGTCCGTAACTCTTGTTACATGGCTTCTTTTATTTATTCATTTGGCCACACCACGTGGCAAGTGGAATCTTAGTTCTCCAACCGGGGATTGAGCCTGAGCCCCCTGCAGTGGAAGCACAAAGTCCCAACGATTGGACTGCCAGGGAAGTCAGGGAAGTCCTTGTTACATGGCTTCTTAAAGGCAAACGTGAGGGAGGGAGGTTCAAGAGAGAGGGGATGTATGTATGTCTATGGCTGATTCATGTTGATGTATGGCAGAAACCAACACCACATTGTAAAGCAACTATCCTTCAATTTAAAATAGATAAATTATTAAAAAGACAAACGGAGCAGCGTGTATGTGAAACATGTATTCTACTCTGGACCCAGACAGCAGCTAGGGGACAGGGTGACAACCACACCCAAGCAAAGAGCACACACCCTCCTCCCCCTAGACACTTAGCACACTTAGCCACCAGCACACTTAGCCCTCAGCTCCGTTTCTCTTAAGTGTGTATAAATCCCAGTTTGGTGGGGGCTAAGAATCACACACAAGAATGTCCTGTGATTTGTGTGTGTTTATGAAAGCCTTGACCCATACTGCCCCGATGAGCCATGTTTTCCCCTCCTCCCAGAAGGGAACATTCTCTCTGCCCACTTGCTGAGAGGCTCAACTCAAAGAGAAAAGACAGAGATGCTGCCTAAAACCTATCTTTACGCAGACGCCCAACTCGTGCAGAGATGAACCAAGACAGTTGTGCCAATCCAGGGACCTGGGTGCCCTGAAAGATAAGCACACAGACATCATGCACACCCAAACCCACTCACTCCACCACAAAGCTGTCTCCCACAACCACGCACACTCACACCAGACCCGCCTTCCTCCCCAGCCAGGCATCTGCATCCTCATGGGGAATTGTGTGTGTATCTGCTCCCTGTACCCTCCTCTAGCCCTGGCTGGGCCCACACTCCTTCTCAAGTTCTTAAATCCTATGCCAAGTGGGTGGCACATCTGTTCAAGAACAGAGAAGCCACAGCACCACTGCCAGCCTGGCCCTGACTCCTGAGGAGATCCTGCCATCTCACCTGGATTAGGGCCAGCTGCCACCCACTCTGGAATGCCGTGGAAGGATCCCTCTCTGCTGGAATCCCCTTATCCTCCCCCCGCCCCCTGACAGTCCCTTGTTCCCAGGTCCCACAGGGCTGGGTGCCCGGGCTCCACCCCAAAGGCTCCCCCATCCCTCTACTCCATCCCCAGCCAGCTAAGAGGGAGCTGGTGCTGCAGACATATGTCTGGAGGGTGGCACGGGGCTGAGGCAACCCCTGCTGTGTGAGATCACTTCTTCCCCACCCGAACAGCTGGCGTGGGGGAGTGGGGACTGAGTAAGGGCAGAAGATGGCAGCAGTCTGGCTAGACAGATCTGTGGGCTGCAAGTTGTAGCTGAGCCTCCGGGGGTGGGGCAGGAGGTGGTTAACTCCAAGTGGCTGCCTCTGAGTCAGTGAGTGGGGATCAGATTTGGAGAACAGGTCGTTCGCAAGTGTGTCCACACCCAGCTCTGAGCAAGGTGAGGAGGAGGCACCAGGAACTGATGATAGTGAACACCCGCTGTGTGCCCGCACTGCTCTGCAGACCCTGCACACGCGCACTCACTCCCTTGGCCCTCGCAACAACCCGGAGGGCTGAGTCCTATTGTTACCTATTTACAGATGGGAGCAGGAGGCCTGGGGAGGATACATCACTTCCCCAAGGTCACCAGGCTAGCAAATGGTAGCACCTGGAAGCCAAAGCCAGCTGTTTAACTCACGAGCTTAAGCTCATAACATTCCTCTTGCTCCTGCTCCCTTAATGCTTCCTCCTCACACACTTATTCATACACACACATGTGCGTGCACGTGCGCAACCACACACTCTCTCCTGGCATCTGTGCAAACTTTTGAAATAATAGTGTTTTCCCACCAGTGTATTTCCAGCTCCTGACACACAGTGGGTGTTCAATAAATATCTGTTGGATGAATGGAGGCAGTGCTGAGGCTCGGGAAAAGAGGAATCAGTAAGAGGCAGGTGTGTATGTGTGCGGGGGTGGGGTGGGGAGAGAAGAAGGGGTGAGAATTCCGTGAGTGCACTTACACAGCCCTCTAGAGCTGCTGATGGTATGGAAGGCTCGCGTCTACCTCTGAGGCCCGGCGTTTCCAAGCGCCCTGGGTGGGGAAAGGGGACTGAAAGCGGGGTTCACAGGGTTCCCTGAGTGAACGGGGGGCCTTACCTCTTCCCCTCCAATCAGGACAGAGTTTGGGGGGGTGAGGTAAGGTCTGGGAGGAGGGTAGGGAGCACACAGCCACTTGGGCCATTGCATCCCCTGCTTGTCACTATTCCCTGCCCCTGCGCTTCAAGCTTTCCCCAGTGCCCACCCCCGCCCAAAGCCCTGGCCTCCCGCCATCCACACCTGGACTCTCCAGGAACCTGGCACCCCTTAGCTCTCCTGGCCAAAGAGTGGACAAGTCCCCTTTTCCCTAGTCCAACTGAAACAAGGGTGGAATTTTTCCAAAGGCTCTCTGTTGGGAAAGGAAAGGGAAAACAAAGCCAGAAATAAAGATTACAAAAACAAAGAAACAGATGGGTGCAGGAGCTCGCCATGGGAGGGAGCGGGCCTGGGGCCCTGATGCCCATGCAGCCTCCCCCGCTCTCCCAGCACCTGTTCTCAGCCTTTGGATGGTGTTCTCCACTCTGCATTGTCATCCCAGCCTTGGTTTATATCTGCCTCTGCATCCTGGCTGTGAGCTGCTCAAGGCCACTGTTGGCTCTTCTTGGCTCTGCCCCCAGGCCTAGTACAGTGCCTGGCAAGGAGTAGAAGTGCCACAGACATGTGCCAAGCAACTGAGGAAGCGAAAGAGCAAGGGGGTGAGTGAGAGAGAAGGAAGCCGGGTTCTTTCTCTCTAGTGACCAGATCGCCTCCATGGTGGGCACAATTGACCCCTCTGGAGCTTGTCTCACACCGGACACTTCCATCCACAGCTGACAGAAAGCTTCTCCTCCTATTTCAGAGCCCAAACCTGCCATCCCTCAGCAACAACCCAGCCTGGCTTCCCGGGCAGCCTGGGATGGGCCCAGCTCTGTCCTCTGGGGAGGGATGGGTCCTGTAGATCACATTCAGCTGAGGAACAAACTGCAGTCCTGAGACCAGGACATGGAAAAACAAGGGCAGGAAATCGTAGCGAACATGCATTGAGGATTTGAATTCACCAAGCAGCCCTCTGAGTTAGAGCTGATGAGGAAATGAAAGCTCAGAAAAGTTAAACTTTTGGCCAGTGAGTGGTAGATCTAGTTTCTTTTCCTTTTTTAGTTATGTGGTTTTATTGAGTATGGATTTGGTGGGGCTTCCCTGGTAGCTCAGCTAGTAAAGAATCTGCCTGCAATGCAGGAGACCCCGGTTCGATTCCTGGGTTCAGAAGTTCCCCTGGTGAAGGGATAGACTACCTACTCCAGTATTCTTGGGTTTCCCTGGTGGCTCAGACAGTAAGAATCCGCCTGCAATGTGGGATACCTGGGTTCAATCCCTGGATGGGGAAGATCTCCTGGCGGAGGGCATGGCAACCCACTCTGGTATTCTTGCCTGGAGAATACCCTGGACAGAGGAGCCTGGGGGTCTACAGTTCACGGGGTCGAAGAGTCCGACACGACTGAAGTGACTAAGCACAGCACAGCACTGTGCCCCGAGGCATGTGTGATCTTATTTTCTGTGATCAGATGTTGAATCGGCACCCCCTGCAGTGGGAGCGTGCATGGGTGCTAAGTTGCTTCAGTCGTGTCCGACTCTTTGCGACTCCATGAACTGTAGCCACCAGGCTCCTCTGTCCATGGGATTCTCCAGGAAAGAATACTGAAGTGGGTTGCCGTGGCCTTCTCCAGGAAATCTTCCCAACCCAGGGATCAAACCTGTGTCTCGTACGACTCCTACATTGCCAGGCAGGCAGGTTCCTTACCACTGGCACCACCTCGGAAGCCTCTGCAGTGGGAGCATGAAGTCTTAACCACTGGACCAGCAGGGGAATCACAGATCTAGGGTTTCTTATCCAGACATTCTGACTGCACAGCAGTTCCTGACCGTGTTGCCATTCAGCCTCTGCACGGGACAAACCACCACACTGAGAAGAGCTGACATCCAGGGGAATGACGAGGGAGCAGGTCCAGCCGGCTAGCAGGACAGGGTGGTAGGAGTCCAGATGTGCAGGACTACCTGCTCCAGTGGGTAACGGGCGCTTAGGATGCCAGCTCCTGAACCGGATATCTCTGGGGGAAGGCAACTGGATGGAACACACCCCCAAAGCGGGGGATCAAGCCAGTTACCTTCAGGAGTTCAGACACATGAAATAGAACTTCTGTGTTCTCAACACAGTCAAAAATGTCAGGGCTGAGATTCCAGAATCAGACAACATAGGCCTGGATGCGCCTGGATCTACCAGCTGTGTGGCCTCCATCCCATCCCTGAGTTTCTCTAGCCTTGATTTCACAGTGTGGAATAGGAGAATTAGTATGGTCTGGACCTCTTGTTTTTTTGAGGTTGTTCTGAAAATAAATGAGAATGTAGGAACCACGGTGCCTGGCTATGATCAAAGCTAGGGCTCTTGCGGCAGATGGAGGCAGGAGATTCTTCTTGGTGAACCGTGTCCTTCCCTGGCTCCCACCTACTCTGCTCTCTGTTCCCTGCTTTTTCCTTCCACTTCCTGGACTCCTCTTGAAGAGGGTAACCTCCACCCCTGCTTCAGTTTCCTCACCATGCACTCCTTGCTGCTGCTGCTGCTAAGTCGCTTCAGTTGTGTCCGACTCTGTGTGACCCCATAGACAGCAGCCCACCAGGCTCCCCCGTCCCTGGGATTCTCCAGGCAAGAACACCCTTCACAATTTTATTTGCAAACTCTACCCTCCTGGCTCAGACAGTAGAGAATCTGCCTGCAATGCGGGAGACCTGGGTTTGATCCCTGGGTCAGGAAGATCCCCTGGAGAAGGAAATAGCAACCCACTCCAATATTCTTGCCTGGAGAATTCCATGGACAGAGGAGCCTGGCAGGCAACAGTCCATGGAATTGCAAAGAGTCGGACATGACTGAGCGACTGACACTTACACACACCCTCTATGGAAATGGTTTTCTAAAGGTTACACCAGCAACTTCCAAGTTTCCCCAGTGTGGCCATCTTTCATTTCCCCTTGGCCTTCTGTAGCATTTGAAGCTGCTAGTTTCTTGCCCTTGAAACTTTTTCCTCTGTCGGTTTCCAGGCCTCCTCCTGGGTCTAGTTCCCCGTCTCGCTGGCTTGTCTACTTCTCCGTCTTTGGATCCTCCTTCTCTGTGCTGGGTGTGACACACGCGTCTGCCCACGATTGCTGGCGCTCTCCTCTGCCCTCCTGGTTCAGCACTCACCTCTGTGCAGGTGACTTCCATGGCCTGTCCTCTCTCCCAAGCGCCAATCCCCATTTCACCACCCACTGGGCACCTTTACCTGGAAAGCCTGCCAGCAGCATCTCATACTGAACACGCTCCAGGGCCAACATGCACCTTCTCTCCCACACAACCTCCTTTCAGCCATCCTCCGCCTTCTTTTTTGGCTGTACTGGGTCTTTGTTGCAGCACGTGGGCTTCTCAAGTTGTAGCACCAGTTTCTAGAGTGTGGGCTCAGTAGCCGTAGTGCACGGGCTTAGCTGCCCCATGGCACGTGGGATCTTAGTTCCCTGAGCGGGAATGGAACCTTGTCCCCTGCATTGAAAGGGTGGATTCTTTACCACTGGACCACCAGGGAAGTCCCCATAACCTTATGGTAGTTAATGCTGCGCTAGCATCCACTTTCATCTTCAGCTCCTTCCTCCCATACAATCAATTGCCAAATCCTGAAATTCTACCTCCCAAAGTCCTTTTCTCTTCATTGTCATCGCGAATCTCTTGCTCCAGACCTTCACACCCCTTGGCTAAATTTTTGCCATAACCTCCTTTCTGCCTCTTCCAGCCCAACACCCCAGTCCGTGCGCACACACTGCCTGCAATCATTGAACCATCTGAGAACATCCCTCCTCCCTGCTCAAACCTTTGAAGTGGCTCCATGTCGCTTATAATAATATTTTTCATACTTGCTTGGTGGTAAAAATACTGAATCCCACTCCCCACCCCTGCCCTTATGGATCAGGATTTCTAAGCGATGTGACTGCTGTCCTGTATTTGTAACAAGCACTCCAAGTGATTATTATCATCAGAGCCTTTTGGGAAATGCTGGCGTTTAGAATGGCACCTAGCTGGTCTTCAAGGCCCTGCATGAAATGATTCCCACTTCCATTCCCAGTATTGGCTCCTGTGTTTCTTTCCTTTTTTAAAAACATATTTGTGAGCTAAGTCGCTTCAGTCAGGTCCGACTCTTTGCGATCCTATGGACCGTAGCCCACCAGGCCCTTTTGTCCATAGGATTCTTCAGGCAAAAATACTGGAGTGGATTGCCATGTTCTCCTCCAGGGCATCTTCCCAACCAGGGATCCAGCCTGTGTCTCTTTTGTCTCCTGCATTGGCAGGCGCATTTTGCTTGTTTGTTTGTTTTTTCTTCTTACACTATCGCCGTTATTTATTCGGCTGCTCTGCTCTGGGCTTTTAGTTGCGGCATGCAAGATCTTTAGTTCGGCCTATGAACTCTTAGTTGCGGCATGTGGAATCCAGTTCCCTGACCCTGAACCCAGGCCCTCTGCATTGGGATCATGGAGTCTTAGCCGTTGGGCCACCATGGAAATCCCTTGGCTCCCATGTTTCTTGGCGCACTGGGAGTTCCAGGCCTGTGACCGTGGTGTTTCCTCTACTTGGAGCATGCTCTCTCTGGGTCTGTAAGCTAGACCCTACCCGTCTGTTGAGGCCCAACTAGAATGCCACCTGCCCCCTGCAAGCCTCCTAATTCTTCTGAGAACCCTCTCTTCCTTCACCAAGCTGCCCTCGCCCTCTAAACAGAACAGTGTGCAGCCAGCTGTACTGTTCCTCCCCCGTGTCTTCTGGGGGCACTTCACTCTCACCACTGCAACCTAGAGGTTTCTGCACATGTGCTCCTGGGGATAAGAACCCAGAGCAGATCCTTCTCTGCACCCCTATAGCATGGAAATTACATATTCCGGTTCTAGAAACAAACTGCCTGGGTTTGAATCCCAGCTACCCTGCTTGGGTTAGCATCTTGGGATCTTGGGGTTTCAGTTTTCCCATCAATAAAAGATTTGTTTGTAATTTAAAAGTTATTAAACTGAGGAACTCATAGAAAGTACACAAGCGCTTAGCGTGGTGCCTCATTAAACTGTTAACTCTGATGAGCTAGAGTCCTTAGACACAGTTGGTTCCAACTCTGCCTGCACATTGAATCATCTGGGAGCTTTTAAAAGACACTAATGGCTGGGCCCCATCTCAGACCAGCTAAAACATGATCCTTGGGGTAAGGCCCAGGCATGGAACCTTAATATACGGCAGTCCACCCCCTCACTCTATTGATGGGAGGTAAAGGACTTATTCAGGTCCACACTGCTAGCTCTTGGTGGAGTGAGTCCTATTCCGCAAGACTCTGCCCTCCCTCTGGTCTAGGCTCAGTGATGCCTAGGGCTCTGTGGCCTAGCGTCTTTGGGATAGGGGAATTGCCCAGGTGGGAAGCAGAGCCCAGGCCCACCCAATCTCATTCAGCAGAAATGGAGGTGAAGAAGTATGAGGAGCTAAAGGAAATGAGGTGTCCCCAAGGGCTCAGAGCTGCCCTGGTTGCTCAGGTCAAGGGATGCAGTGGAGGGATTTGGAGGCTAAAAGGCCATGAGGTTCTAACAAAAGGACCATGAGGTGGTGACCTTGCTCGCCTTGATTGCAGCAGTCTCTCTAGCACCTGTGTGCAGGGAGCCTGGCACACCGTCAGTGCTCCAGAAACACTGGGAGAGTCTGAAGGGGGCAGTGGCCTGAATGGGAACCCGCCCCACTGGCTGAGCCGTCTATGGGGGCCTTCATGTTCCCCAAGGGGGAGGGCTGAGAACATCAAGAGAGAGCACAGGGGGAATGGGTCCAGGACTTGCAGAGAGACTGAGGCCCAGGAGAGGCCGAGCTCCCTGAGGTCCCAAGGAGAGCTCGTTGTGCAGAGTGAGGCTGCTGCCCTGCGTCTCAGGTGTTTTCAGGGCCTCCTGGCCCATCTGGGGGTCCGGAACGCCTAAGGGGGCAGGAAGACAAACAGAGCTGTGTCCTGGGCCAAGTGGAGGGGGCCTGGTTAGGGAAGGAGGAGGCTGCAGGGGAACCAGGCTGCCTTTTGATAGGGGGAACGGAGAGGCGGGGAGCTCTGGGTCAGATCTCCAGCCAAACCAAACCTGCCCCAGGGGGCTGGGGGCCGCTCCCTCCCTACCCAGATGGAATCAAAGGCAAACAGGAACCCTAGCGGGCCCAGCTGTGACCCCTGCCCCCCACACTCAGCAGGGCCCATTAACCGCATCCTTCCCATTACCCCTCACAGACTTTGCCCAGCCCAAAGAAGCTCTGGAAACAGACTCATCTGGGTTTTGTGGGTCAAATGCCAGCCAAGAAATGTCCAGTTTCTCCAACCTCACCCTCAACCTGGCTCTTCTCCCCCAAAGATAGCCAGACCCTTTCCCTTCTCACGAAGGTACTCTGTAAGAAATCAGGGTAGTCTTTGCTCAGACCCTGAGCCCTTCCTTCCCTCTATGCCAAGAGCTGAAGGGATCAGACTCATTTCTGAGAGTCATACTAGTGAACAAAATAGGAGTGCCTGCCCCTTGGATTTCCTTCTGAACCCTGGGCTCCAACTGATTGTTGGAGATACAAACACAGGTAATTTTTCCTGTTTACCTGGGCAGAGCCAAGTGCTAAGAAGGAAGTAGCCTGGAATTTGGGGATCATCAGAGCTGTAAAGAAACCTCAGAGATTTTCTAGCTCTGCTCATTATTCAGATGAAGGATGCCTCTTCCCTAAGGTCCCTTGAGCGGTTCCACTGGCGCCAGCCTCACTGGCCTGACGTGCAGATATGTCCCCTTTGCACTGGACCGTGGTCGGGGCTGCAGGTAGGACTGTGCAAAGACAGGCCCAGAGCAGCTCTGGGCCATCGTGCTTAGCGGGGAGGTTGACATGCATCTCCCAGGCCACACTCTGATCCTTTCCTGCCCCTCCATCTGCCTTCCACTGCACTTCCAGGACACAAACATGGAGCCATCCCCACCCACAGAGCAGCAAAGAGAGCTGAAAGAGGTGGGCAGGAGCAGAGGCGGAGAGATTGAGGAAAATTCCTCCAGGCGCTCTTTCTTCTAGTCCATTTTCTGAATTCTGTATAATGTGGTTTTACCAATTAAAAGGATAGTAAGAATAATCCAGAGGAAAAATTTTAAATGACAGAAGCAAGGAAACGGAAGAGGTTTCTAAGCTGCTTTCTGAATGGTTTCAAAAGACAAGAAAGAGCACAGAGGCACAGATGTAAACACAGAGAAAGAGAGAGAGAAAAAATCCAACACAGCCCTTGTGGTCCAGTGGGGGAACTGAGGCAGCAGCAGGACCTGGACAGGCTCTTTGCAGCTCCCAGCCCAACCTGCCCATCACAAGATCACTACAACCTGTGAGGAGAGAGGGCTGGAGAGGAGGAGGGAAAAGAGGCACCTTTCTGGGACAGCCCAGGCTTGCCCTGCTCCAGTTCATCCTGTCACCCAAGACAGCCTCCCAGAGCCAGGAGAGCTTTTTCACTCACTCCCCCAAGAAGGCCCCAGAAGCCTGGCAGTGGTGACAAGACCCTGAAGAGCAATGGGAGGGAAGGGGAGCAGCGGGGAGGGGAGGGAATGACGGAAGGGAGAGGAGAGACTGCCTGGAGCGGGCTGACAGAGGGAGAGGAGGAAGAGCAAGCAGGACTGGGGAGCCAGGGAGGGACTGGGGCAGAGAAGTGGGGTGAGGGGTGGGCACAGGGCCAGGGGCGGCAGTGACAGCGGCTCCCAGCGCTTCCTGCCTCCCACTCGCCCTCCCTCGCGCTCTTTCATGATCTTGAAACAACCTTCAAGTCTGGGCTGGAGGCCCCAGGAGGCCAGTCACTTAGGAAACAAAACTGTTTCTTGGAGACCTTGAAAGCCCATCTGCAGCTGAGCGGCGTCCCCACCCCCTCCCCGTGCACACACACATTCTCCCATGGACTCTCACGTACACCCACCCGACTCCACACGTGCTCCGCCCCAGCCACACACGCACAGCAGGAACACCGGGGACGGGGTGTTGCCACACTGACGACACCCTCTCCTCAGGAGTTCACTCGGCTCCTTCCCACAGGCTCTTCCCCACACACAGCAGCCCTCCGTCACGGACTAGCACACGTCTGCACCCACGCAAGAATATACCCTCCTCTGCCTGTCTCCTGTCTCGCTCTCACGCACACACCTCCACCCAGACCCTCCCATACCAACAGAACACTTGATTCAGGACCACACAGCCTCTCCTTCATGGGTCTGCTTTCTGATTTAACACTTTGTCTCAGATCCAGCCCCCAGCCCATTCCCCCTGGACTTCCCACCTCCTACCTTCAAGTCTTTCTTGCTCTCTGCTTCCCTCTTCTTACCCCAAGGGCATTGCTCCATGCTGGCACCACTGGCTGTGTTCAAAGGAAGCAGGAGCCCAACCAGGCACCCCAGATCAAAAGACCAGGTGGCGTCTATTCTGGTTGATGTCCTGGAGTCGGAGGTCTGCAGAGGAGGAGGAGGAAGGGGTGACCTCCCAGAGCCTCCACACTGTCCTGAGCAGGGAGGGAGGCCAGGGACACCCTACACAGGTGAGGGACAGGCCCTGGGCCCTGTGCTCCTTTGCTTTGTCTGAGTCCCAGATATGCATGTAGCAGCGCCCTTAGGACTGCGTGTGTGTGTGTGCACGCGCTAAGTCGCTTCAGTCATGTCTGATTCTGCGCGACCCCGTGGACTGTAGCCTGCAAGGCTCCTCTGTCCATGGATTCGCCAGGCAAGAACGCTGGAGTGGGTGGCCATGCCCTCCTCCAGGGGATCTTCCCCACCCAAGGATCCAACCTACGTCTCTTAGGTCTGCTGCATTCTTTACCACTAGCGGCTACAGACTCATCCAACTGCAGGGCTAGGCAGGGACCCTCCCCCCTTCACCAGGTTTGTGTGGGCCGAGAGGAAGGGCACAGGCCCTTCCGGTGTTGGGCCTGGCTACAGAGACCAGGACCTTGGAAGGACTGGGCAGTACTGGGAGGCGCCAGCAGGGATGAGGATGGGGTGTGAAAACCCTGAGAAGCTAGTGCTGGAAGCCGGCATGGCCTGTCTCACCTTGTGTCCTGCAGAAGATAACCGGGGCACTCTGACCCAGGAACCGATGAGTGGCTGCTTCCTAAATCCCAAGTCATCTCTTGTCCACCCAGGGCAAGGCTGCCCCCCACCTGTGGGTCTCTCTTTCATCGACTTCTTCAGGCAGTCCCTCCTGTTGTCTAACCATGAGCCTTCTTGCTGCATCTTCAATTACTTCTCTCACTCTCCTCTCTACACACCGAGGCTTGAACTTGGATCTGTTTTCTCCTTGTTGTTTCCTCCCACTACCTGATCTCCCCAGGTCCAAAGTCAAGGTCGGTGGAGGGGCCGGTGCAGAGAAGGGAGTTGCCCCCTTCCACTCACCCTTCCTGCTGTAACCCAGGAAGAGAAGGAGGGCAGATGCTGGGCATGACCTACCGGATCCCTGTAATGGAAAATCCCAACCGCTGGCCCGGAGGGGGTCAGTTATTTGGGGAATTCAAACATGAACCCTGTGCTCTGAGAGTGGACTTGCTGGAGGAGAGGTCGATAATCCCTCTGTGGGGCGTTCCCTCTGGGGCCAGCAAGGACCAGTCCCGCCAGCAGACACCTCAGGCATCGGGCTGGAGGGCCCCACTCCCGCCCTTCTCTCCTAACTTCCTTTGACGCTTATTCGCCAGGGCTCAGACCTGACCCCAGCGCACTGGCTTCCCTCCACCAGGAGAACCCTGTCCTCTGGCAGCCTCCACGTGAAGGCAGGACTTTTTTTCTTTCTGTGCCCCTTCCAGTTTCCCTTTCCTCCTTTGGCCCCCAGTTCTTTGGCTCTTTTGACAGATGAGCAGCGACACCACGGCGTCCTGTCTTGGTCACCTCCCCTACCCCTGTTTCTGGCTGGTGTCAGCAACCAGAGCCCTCCCCCCTCCCCAGGCACTGCCTCAGTTTCTCCCAGGCTTCCCTGCAGAGAGGTCCCTGTGTGCTACCTGCCATCCTGCCTGCTGCAGACTCTCCTTCCTTTCCCCTCCACCCGCCCCCCAATAAGGAAGCAGCTGCCCTCCTTTCTAGTTCACAAGTCTGGTACTTGTTAGCATGCTGACCTCCACATACCTCTTTGAATCTCCCCATTTTCCTCTCTATGGGCTTCTCCTCAGGTACCCAATAACCCCAGGCATAGCTTCAGCCCAGAGCTCTTGGTTAGCGACTAAGCGAATAATGTGTCCCATCTGTAACCAGGGTGAAGGAAACCCAGAAAGAGATCTTCTCTGGAAGGCCTACTGGTCTGTCCAGGAGGCCCGGCCTGCCCTTCCACCAGCCGCCTCCCAGATCCTGCGAGTTCTGATGCTCAAACTTTGGAAAGGTGCATCTGGAGGGCTTGGGGAGACTCTCTGCCCTCTGTCTCCAAGCAGACTCCATGCTGCTCCTGACACTGTCTCTGACTCTTGTATCTAAGGGCCGGCCTGGGGCTCCAACGCTACCTTCCCCTGGCTTCGGCCACCCCACCACCTAACAGTGCAGGAAAAAGTCTGCGTTTCTTACTCTGAGAGGTTAGATACAGACTCGGGAGACCTGGGTTCTGATTCTGTTTCATCAGCTCAAACTGTCAGTCTCCCTGGGCCTCAGTTTCCCCATCAGGAAATCGAGAGGAAGATGTCGCACTTCATGGGCTCCGGCCTCTACCAGGCTGAGAGGACTGGTCCCCGGCACTCGTCCTGAGGGGCGCGTTCCCCACGGGGCACAGCCTCCCCCCTCCCCCCTCCCCCCTCCCCCCCCCCCCCCCCCCCCCCCCCGCCGCCCCGCTGCTCTCGGCGGTGGTGCCAGGCCTCGGAGGGTGAGGGGAACCCAGGGGGAGCACCCAGCGGGACAAATGGACCTTCCACGGGCCAGTTGCTTAAGGGGCGGGAGGGGAGGAGTCCTCAGAGATCCTGTTTCAACAAACGTTTCTTTCCCGAGAAGTGGAAGGCGGGGGAGAGGGGGAGAGGGACCTATTTAAAGCTACCCTGTTGCTCACTGTCTCGGTCTGTCTGCCGGGGTCTCTGGCCACTGCCCCAGACTGGTGATCTGGGCTTGGGTTCCTCCTGGCGACCTCTCCCGTCTAGGTCCCTCAGCCACTCTGCCCCAAGATGGGCCGTGGGGTGAGTATCTCCAAAGAGCAGGGGTCACTCTGGAGGGAGCCGTAGGGCTCTCTGGATGTGAGGGAGGCTGGCGGGAAAGGACGAGGTCAGGATGGGATGTGGAGGGAGGAGCAGTGGAAGAACGAAGAGTCTTCCAGCATGGCTGTGTGCACAGACCCGCAGCGTTCACCACCCGCTGCGCTCTCCTCCTCCTCCGCGGCAGCAGCCCCAGCCCAGCCCCGCATCTCCTCCAGCGCTGCCGCCTCCCCGCCCCATCTCTGTCCCTGCGCCTCCCCACCACATCCCCATCATCACCCTCTGGCCTCCCAGCTGCAGGGATCTGTGCCACTGTCAATGCTCCCCACCTTCGCCCCCCGCTGAAACTATCTGTTCCTCTAGGAGTCTCAGCCTGGGGGATAGGGGTCCAAGGTGAGGTGGGAGAGAGGGACAGGGGCCGTCCACTCCTGAGTCACCAAGCAGTTGTGCACACCAGCTCCAGGGGCCCTGAGCTCCCAGGACAGCTGGGAGGAGTGCGTGGAGGAAAGCAAATGTGCCCTGAGTCCCCCTGTCCAGCACCCCTGCGCGTCGCAGGCAGCATTGTCCTCCAGCTCCAAGCCACATACTTCGAGGACTTTCCCAGAGGCTGGTGAGAGCTGCCGGCACCCCCCTCAGTCCACCCCAGCCTGTGGCATTCTGCAGCACTGAGTATGCCAAGGGGAAGATTAACAACCACCAGGGCAGAGGGGGGCAGGGCCAGGGCTTTGAATTCTTGGAAATGAAATTTCCATATGGAGAAAAGGGATCCAGTCCCTTTACATCCTGCGCCTAGCGGTTTTCCTTTTGTGGAATGTTGGCCGAAGACAGCAGAGAGGAAAAGGGTCTGGGGAACAACAGGGATGGGAGGGTGCTGAGGAAAGAGGGTGCCAGGGGGAACTGTGGGGGCATCTCTGGGGCTGGGAGGGTCAGGCAAGGACGTGGTTTCGCACTAAGTTTAGCAGCTGGGAAAACTCTGAGCTTGGACACCAGGGTTCCTGAGCTGGGGTGGGAGCTATAAATAGAACTGGGGGGTGTGTGTGTGTGTGTGTGTGTGTGTGTTGGTGACTCATGCATTCTCCATAGACTGCGGTTGATACAGATATTCCTGGGTGAGCACCTGTGTTTGTGTCTCAGGAGACAATTTTGCAAATGTGCAGGCCTTCGAGCATGAGTGGGCATAGATGTCACCGTGTGGGGGCACGTGAGGGTCTGTGAAGAGCTGTCTCTGATGTGTGGGCTTCACAGAGGAAGAGCTCACAGCCGTGGGAAGATACACTGTCTGCGGACTCTCAGCTGCACCTTGACGTCTTTTGTTCCCCGCAGGGAGCGGGAGTCCCCAGCTGAGGCACAGGACCGCTGACCTCTCCCCTCCTCTGCCTTAGCACAGGGTAGACCCAGCTCAAGAAGTCCTGCTTGAGAAGCGATTTGACCTTGACTTCTTCAGGGGCCTGCGCTTTTCCCCCAGTGCCCACGAATTCCCTCCCATCCACCCCCAGTAGCAAGCCAGGGAGTAGGTCTGGTTCTGTTCAGACTGAGGCTGGGGCCCCTTAGGGCTTGCAGCTTAGAGTTCAACCAGCCTTGAGACCCCCAAAGAGGGAAGGCACCCCCATCCACATCCCCTGCTCCCTGCAGAGCAAGAGCTCACTGTCACCACCTCCCCCTGTGGCCTCCCCCTGTGGCATCGAAGGGCAGCGTGGGAGCTGGGGGGAGGGACAGCCGGGTGGGGAGGGAGCCTGCTCCAGCTGCCACCGAAGGGCAGAGGTGGGGGGAGCGATGGCTGATTTCCAGCTGCCCCCACTGTGTCCTGGCCCTGGGCTCTCTCAGAAAGAACTCTCTGTTCTCCTTCAGCATTCAAGGTCCAGAGAGGGGGACTTGTGGACTTGTGGATGAGGGAGGGAGAAAGGGGGGGTGGTCCTTGCTTCCTCTCTTTCTTTCTTGCCTGAGCAGCCCGCTGGCCCCAGATCTCCGCAGGCTCCTGGCTGCAGAGCCTGAGATCTCTGCCAGGATGGGAGAGGGGACAGGGCAGTGTGTCCCCAGCTCTGTGACTGCCTGCAAGAGAGCAGGGTGGGCACTTGGGGGTTGCTGCTCAGCCATCATCTGTACATGCCAGACATGCATATGTGGGCTGGCAAATTTTTAAAGCCATACCTATGATTCCAATTTTCACAAACTTTATTTCATATCTAAGTATGCAGAAATTCTCTGGGCTCTACTCCTTGGCCCCCAGTCGTAGCCTAATCCTCTGTGCATGCTCAGGCCTCATCCTACCCTAGGAGCTGTGGAGGGTCACAGAGAAGCTTGTTTAGCCTTGTCTCTTGCCTCTTGGCTCTTCAATGCTTTTCAACCATTCTCAGCCCTGTCCCACCAAGGACAGGATCCAAAGAATTAGATTGGTGAATCTAGGACTTTTCAAAACATTCAATTCAATGAGTCCCCCTAAGTCACTGGGGAAAGGAGAGGTTACCACTCACAACCCTTCCCTACACCTTCTGTTGAGCTGCTTCAGTCTCCCCAGGAAGAGAGCCTTCAGGACGCCAAAAGTAGCCCTGATTCATAGATGCTTCACATGAAAACAAATGCAAGATTTACCGGTCATCTTTGCTGAGAAGAGCATTTCTGAGCAACACAGCCTAGGAGAGCTCACATCCTTCTAAATAGATCATTAGGCATTATCTAGGCGATAACGGTGTCCACCTCTCACTGCACTGCCCCCACCCCAGTTCCTGATTTCACTGGTCAGACTTCTATTTCTTCTAGTGCTAGAATCTAGGTGCTAGATGCATGATCTCTTGTGATCAGGGCAGCTGTCACATTCCTTGGATTGCTCCTCTTTGATGGGAAAAAATTGTATTATCCTTGAGCACAATGGATTTCTAGGGCAGTAAAACTACTCTATATACTATAATAGTGGATATATGTCATTATAATGAAAGTGTTAGTTGCTCAGTTGTGTCTGACTCTTTGTGATCCTATAGACTGTAGCCCACCAGACTCCTCTGTCCATGGAATTCTCCAGGCAAAAATACTGGAGTGGGTAGCCTTTCCCTTCTCCAGGGGATCTTCCCAACCCAAGGATCAATGCCAGGTTCCATGGTAAAGAATTGCAGGTGGATCCTTTGCCTTCTGAGCCACCAGGGAAGCCCATATGTCACTACACATTCATCCAAACCCACAGAATGAGCCCTAATGTAAACTATGGACTTTGAGTGATAATGATATATCCATGTAGGTTCATCCATTGTAACAATGTACCACCGGTGCCAGATGTTGATGGTAGGGGAGGCCATGCCCGTGGGGGCAGGAGATATATGGGAACCTGTAATTTCTGCTCAGCTTTGCTGTCAACCTAAAACTCCTCTAAAAGAAAAGGTCTTTTTTTTTTTTTTTTTTTTAAGCATTATCCTGAAAAAAAAAAAGCGGGGGTGGGGGTGGGGGGACAAAGCCTTTGATGTAAATCCCACCCAGGTATCCTCTCTTTATGGGAAAATAGGAGTGTTTCTATAGAAACACTAATCCCTGAAGCCTTGGCCCGGCACTTGGGATTCAGGAGAAGTAGAGGCACAGGACAGCAACTGAGCAGTGCCTTGGCGACAAGGACGCCACGGCCTGAAGGAGTTGGGAAAGGAGCCTGGGGAAGAGGGAGCGAGCAGGCACTGGCCACGCCACGCCAGGCCTCCTCAGCCCCTCCTGTCCTATCGCCCAAGACCCCTTGGAAGGAAAGCTTCCTCACCCTCTCCCCACAAAGTCCCCTGTGAGACCCCGGAAGCCTGAGGGCGATGAGGAGCCCACTGACCCGTAAGAGGAGGGGGAAATGGTGACCTTGGGAAACTCCAGTTAGAATGTCCACCTGACTTCACCAGAGGACCCAGGAATGTCTGGCCCTAGGAGTCCCATGCATCTTCAGTTTCAGATTTATCCTCAGAGATGATCTCTTCTCTATTTAGACAAATAGGGCCCGGTCCTCTCCTCACCCAGTTGTGCTTTGAGGCTTCATGTCCTGTAAATTGCCTTTTACCCCGTCACAGGCAGGCCTGCCCAACAGGACACTCTGAGTGCCCGTTTCCTGGAGGCACTGACCCTCCAGCTACTGATTTCTCAGTCTGTGAGCCCTGCCCATCATTTCCACACTCCACCACCAGACACTAGGGCTCCCCCCTCCTCTAGACACTTCTCTGCCCTGATCCCTGACTCCCCAAAGACTCCTACCCCCCAAATTCCTAACTCTCTCTTCTCCCCTCTGAGTCAAGCAGTCACACATTGAGACAAAGACATTCCCACAGGGTGCTTCTACCCACTGGATGAACTCTCCCAGCCAGTCCCTTCCAGAACTCCAAATAGTGTAAGATGGTGGTTTTTAGTTTTTTGTTTATTTTACTTTAAGGGTTCTTTCAACAAACAAAATCTTAGCAGAAGCCCAGCTACTAAACAGCTAAAGGTGGGCTCCTGAGTCCTGAGCCCCTCGGCCTTTCCTAAAGTTCAAACACAGAGCCCCAGGACTCTGCCAACAGTTTGAAAACAGAGGGCCTGGGGTCCCTGACACCCTGCATCCCCTCTACTCCCCTGGGATGACCACTGACTTTGAATCCACTGGCCTCCACTCCCAGTGCCTGGGCTCCCAGTCCTTCAGTCGGAATAGAAGCTCCAGCCTCCCTGACTCCCTAGGTCCTCCCTTCCTCCTGCAGGCTGGCCGCGAGTACTCGCCTGCAGCCACCACTGCGGAAAATGGGGGCGGCAAGAAGAAACAGAAAGAGAAGGAGCTGGATGAGCTGAAGAAGGAAGTGGCCATGGTGAGCCCCAGCCTGCCCTGCAGGCCATGGGAAAATCTCCTACGCTGGGTCTCCCACGTGGGAAAGTCTCCCACGTGGGAAAGTCTCCCATGCAGCCCGTGCACTCCTGGATGCCTGCGCCCAGCCTCGCATGCTCCTTGCTCCCCTGCTGTGCTCTGAGTGCCCTCAGATGCATTCTAGACATGCTCAGCTTTCTTCCCCAAAGCAACTTGCTTTCCCTTCCCCAGGATGACCACAAGCTGTCCTTGGATGAGCTGGGCCGCAAGTACCAAGTGGATCTGTCCAAGGTCAGTGAAGGGGTGTCTAGGGAAGCACCAAAGAGGTGAGAGAAGCTTTTCCCTGAGAGAGCCTGAGGGAAAAGGGAGCTTTAAAATTCAAATCCAACCCTCTTTATGGTTAAGGAAACCCAAGGCCAGAGATGAGGGACTAGTTGGTGGCAGAGCCAAAACTAGGGTGCAGATCATCTGCTTCTCAGTCTATAGCTCCTTCCCTGGCTGCCTGGAAGCCAGGGCTCCTTACACCCCAAGGCCCCAGAGGGCCTCCGGGCAGCAGCTCAGTGACACCTCTCATGGAACCGACATACCTGTAGTAGTGAGGGAACCCAGGACTGCTGTCACAGTAAAGCCCTGGGCGCCCACTATGCACGTAGCACTGGGGTAAGATTAGCTACTTTCCTGAGTCTTACAACAAGCCAGGTGTGGAGCCCTGTTCATTAAAGCAAGGACACTTGGGGAGAGTAACTTCCCTTGATTACGTCAATAGTTGGTGGCACGTCACATTACCAAGCCCATCATTTTGAAAAGTAATAAGTCATTCATCAAAAATGTAGGCCTTCCCTGACTGCCTTTTTGAAAATTCTATGCCCCCATCCTTTACCTTACCTTATTTTTTAAAATAACATGTTTCACTATCAGGCAGTAATGTCTGTTTATCGTGTATCCCCTCATGAGATCATCAGCTTCACAGGGCAGGGACTTGTGGCTCTTGTCCATCCCTGGAGCCTAGCTCTGACTCAATTGCCTGACGTGTAGGCGCTCAGTACACATTTATTGAATAAGCAAGAGGACAGATAGAAAAATAGTTAAGAAATGGCTTCTGCCTTCAAGGAGCTCAAAATCTAGCAGTCCAGTGCCTTGTGGTGAGTGCAGCCCTAGAATCATGCCTGGGATACAAGGGGACCAGAGAGGGATGTCTGGGCCAGCCTTGGGTTCAGGATAAAGGGCGAGGTGAAGCTTTCTGGGGAAAGTGATGAGTGGAGACCAAGGCTGTGTGACATTGATGGTCAATAATGTAGGACCTTCTTGAATCCTTGGTGAAGGGGAGAATCTGAAGGAAGAGAGAGATGAGGCAGGGTGGGGGGACGGGGCCAAGTAAGATGTCTTTTCAGAGAGCCTTATCCAGGCTGCCTCCAGAGGAGATTACTGGGGCCCTAACCAAAATGTGTCTCAACCCAAGGTTGACCAGAGTTGGGGGAGCCACAGCCCATATCCTCAGCCTTCAAAACCTCCAACACCAATTGCAAATGCCACCTCCTCCATGTGGCCTCTCCTGATGACCCCCACCCCTTCCAACCAGGTGGGATTTTTCCCTCCACCTGGACATTATGCCCCTGTGAGGTTCCTGGCAGGAAATGGTGAAGGGCCAGGTTGGTTCTGGATGTGAGATCAGCTCCCTCACCTCTCTTCACCTCCCTCAGGGCCTCACCAACCAGCGGGCCCAGGACATTCTGGCTCGGGATGGACCCAATGCCCTCACCCCACCCCCGACCACCCCTGAGTGGGTCAAGTTCTGTCGTCAGCTTTTCGGGGGCTTCTCCATCCTACTGTGGATTGGGGCCATCCTCTGCTTCCTGGCCTTTGGCATCCAGGCTGCCATGGAGGATGAACCGTCCAACGACAATGTAAGCCAGCACACCTGACCTCTGAACCAGCCAATGACTCTGTCCTGTAGCCCTAAATCTTCAGTACAGTGGGTCGGGGAGAGGCAGGGAGCAAGACCTCTTGTACAATCCCACAGCCCTTCAGCTCTTTGGACTGAAAAGGGGTGAGGCTTCTGAAAGTGAAAGTGTTAATTGCTCAGTCAGGTCTGACTCTGTGACCCCATGGACTATAGCCTGCCAGGCTCCTCTGTCCATGGGATTCTCCAGGAAAAAATACTCGAGTGGGTTACTGGGACCTCCTCCAGGGGACCTTCCTGCCCAGAGATCAAACCCAGGTCTCCTGACCTCCAGGTGGATTCTTTACCGTTTCAGCCACCAGGAAGCCTTCTATACACATCTAGAAACACCCCCTCCAACACACATACTCATGGTGGAGACAGCCTCTCCTTGTTCCCTCACACTTAAGTGGACTTGTCTCCACCCCCAGGTCTTTCCCCGCTCAAGAAGCCCTAGTCCTGGGAACTCCCTACAATTTCCCCATCCCCTCTAGTCTTAGGTGGCTGGGGATTAGCAGGTTGGGGGGTGGGGTGGGAGAGGACTTTCTTCCACTACTCTCACTTTCAGACACAAACAAAGGGGCACTAAACTCTCACCTTGAGTGGCAGCTGTCCCTCTAGGGCTGGGAAAAGTCAGGTCCCTCAAAGCCTTTGTCCTTACCAGCTTTATCTGGGCGTGGTGCTGGCAGCTGTGGTCATCGTCACTGGCTGCTTCTCCTACTACCAGGAGGCCAAGAGCTCCAAGATCATGGATTCCTTCAAGAACATGGTGCCTCAGGTAGATGGCTGGGGGCTGGGCTGTGGGCTGGGGCGATAGGTTTCTGGGAGAGTCTGGCTTAGCTCTTCTCAACTCCTTGTGCTCAGAGAAGGAGGCTTGGGCAGAAAAGACCCTCCAGTTCTCCACACTGGGACCTATCTTGTTTCTAAGGGTGCCGGGTTTGTCCTTCTCCTTGATGGGATTGGAGGTGAGGGGGGAGACGGGTGCAAGAGGAAGGTCGGGGTAGAGATGAGCACAACTTCCCCGCAGCAAGCCCTTGTGGTGCGAGAAGGAGAGAAGATGCAGATCAACGCGGAGGAGGTGGTGGTGGGCGACCTGGTGGAGGTGAAGGGTGGGGACCGCGTGCCCGCTGACCTCCGGATCATCTCTTCTCACGGCTGCAAGGTGAGGGCGCCGTGTCAGAGCTACTGGCAGAGTCTAAAAAGCAAGCTGTCTAAGGCTGCGAGGGGTCAGCTAGAGGCTTAAAGTTTGGGAGACTCGGGTCCAGGTGTCAACACCTGCTCCCACAGTGCCCAGCCCCACCTTGTCCTGTACTAGAGCTTGCACGCTGTTTGCTTGTATCTGTGTGCCATGAATGCTCTGCACCCCGGGTGTTTCTTTGAGTTTCTTTGATATCCACTTCATAGCAACAATTTATTGAGTATGTGTCAGATGCTTTATAGACTTTCACACAGGCTATCTAATTTAACTCTGCCAGAGTGGTGTAATCACCCAGGGATGTTGTGCGTGGTCACATAATCATTCCCCACACAACCATAGACAGTGCCGTTTTCACAGACTACAGTTAGTGGCGCCCCTGTAGGTATGCAGTGCAGACATTCTGCTTCCATTTCCATTTAAAGAAGACTAAATCAGAAGCACTATTGGTTAAGTAACCAGCTCAAGGTCACAGAAGAAGTCGATGAGCCCAGATTCCAAACCAGAGCAGGGACAATAGCTGAGTAACACTATAAATATGTGATGAGAGCAAGTGTAATTCTGTCTCCAGTGTCATGGTGACTGAGTGTGGCTGGAGTCAGGACACAGTTGTGTGTGCACGAGCGTGTCTGCCTATCTGATGACCCCCACACTGCCTTTCTCCTCAGGTGGACAACTCCTCCCTGACAGGCGAGTCAGAACCCCAGACCCGCTCCCCTGAGTTCACCCACGAGAATCCCCTGGAGACCCGCAATATCTGTTTCTTCTCTACCAACTGTGTGGAAGGTGAGAGACCAGCCTGGTGGGGAGCCCCTGCTTCCAGCAGCAGCTGTGGGAGGAGCCTGAATCGTGGGTCCCCAGGCAGGCCCATGGGGCTGTGGCCATGCTTGCTTGTCAAGAGCCTGGCTAGGGAGAAGGGAATCAAAGGGTCTGGAGCCCTGAGTATTACAGGAATAATATCTCCAGCAGTGTGACCCCATGGAATAGCTACCTCCCCACAGTAAGAGCTCTGTTCTGTCCACCCCAGGACAGAGCGGGTTCCTAAGCCTTCAGATATGAGCCAAGACCACTATACGCACGCACACACACACACACACATCCCCCAAACCAGCCTCAACTCCTAGAAGTCTTTGGTTTGACTGATGGCCCCCTTCACTCCTGGTTCTAGGGCTAGTTGCTTCACCTCTTGACTCTTGTTTGACCAGGACCCAGACTGGGGAAGGGGTAAGAAAGCATCCGGTCCAGGTGAACACTCGGGCCTTTCCTCAGGCCGCCTCCAGGCCTGGGCTTCACCAAAGGAACTGTTGGTCATGCACAGGCTGCCCGGTGGGCCCTCAGCTCTGGCTTCTAGAGATAACCAAAGGCCAGGAAGAGGCCCCAGAGCTGTCACCGCCGAGTGGCTGGAGTCCAGGCCCACCCGAAACCCTACCCTCTGTGGTTGTGAGTGGTGTCGGGGGCTGAGTTGAGCTGGTGGGAGGAAGTGTCTGACTAGACGATGAGCCTCAGAAAGTGGGTCAAACGGGCCTTGTATCTGCCGCCTCCCCCTTCCCCCCTCCACACACACCTCTCCCTTCTTGTATCTCATTTCTCTGCAGTGTGTTCTGTTTCTCTGGGCTTTTCCCTTCCTTCAGCAAGTTGGATTCACAGCAAAAAATATCACCACACATTGTTTCCTAAAGTTTTAATGTCCTGAGATTCTGAAAGTTGCTCTGCATTTCCCACAATTGGTAAAAATGCCTCGTAAAACATGCCACTGATTACCCTGAACTGACTTTGGAGAGAGGAGAGGAAATGAATGGAACTAATGTTTTTGGAGGGCCTACTATGTGCCAGATGCTGCTTTAGGTATATCACAGCACTGTCTCATTTCATTATTAAAATCAGTAGGAAGGAATTCACACAAGGATGCAAACCCAGGTTTGGCGGGTTCCGATGCATGCTCTTTCCACAACAGTGCACTTCCTCCCCTGAGTACCCCTGGAATGTCTACCTAAGAGCTAGTGGTTGCCTAGCTTCTTCTAGAGAGATTTGTACCTAGTGTTGAGAAACAAAAACTTATGCCTACATGGAAAATCCATAAGTGCTTTACTTACAAATTTACTTACGAACACAATATATTGTGTTCAAAAATATTGTTATATTTTTAAATGATAACAAGTGTGAGATTAGGGCTTCCAGGGTGGCGCGGTGGTAAAGAACCTACCTGCCAATGCAACAGACGCAAGAGATGTGGGTTTGATCCTTGGGTCAGGAAGATCCCCTAGAGAAGGAAATGGCAACTCACTCCGGTATTCTTTCCTGGGAAATCCTATGGACAGAGAAGCCTGGCAGGTGACAGTCCATGGAGTCACAAAGAGTCAGACATGACTAAGCACACACAAGATCTAAGAGATGAGATTGATTTTACTGAAATAACCACAGGCAATACTTTTATTTCATTCACTGAATCTCCTCAATGTGAACTTTGAGTTTATTTGCAAGGATTTGCCCCCTACCCCCGCCCCAGGTCCAAGTATAAGAGAGAATAACATGCTGTTGCACTGAGTTCTGGGATTGGCCATCTGTCCTGGGAGAGGAAGCCAAGGGAGGTAGTCTTCTGGAGGCACCCTCCAGGATGGGAGTCCTTGGCTTATGCACGCTGTGCTGGCTTTCCTTTCCCAGGAAGCAGGAAGGGACTTCAGTTCCTAGGATCCCCAAGGTACCCGACCTGGTATCCCTTCCTGTGTTGCAGGCACTGCCAGGGGCATCGTGATTGCCACAGGTGACCGGACGGTGATGGGCCGTATAGCCACTCTGGCCTCAGGCCTGGAGGTCGGGCGGACGCCCATAGCCATGGAGATTGAGCACTTCATTCAGCTGATCACAGGGGTGGCCGTGTTCCTGGGGGTCTCCTTCTTCGTGCTGTCCCTCATCCTGGGCTACAGCTGGCTGGAGGCGGTCATCTTCCTTATCGGCATCATTGTGGCCAACGTGCCTGAGGGCCTGCTGGCCACTGTCACCGTGAGTGGGTCAGGTTGAGGGGTTACCCGGGGAGGGCTCTGCTCCCCTGCCTCAAAAGCAAGAGAGGCTTATAGCTTTTCTGCAATTTTTTCACAATTTAGCCTCTAAAATCACACATTCGATTTCTCATTACTACATGGCTTAGAATGTGGGTCTGAAAAAGTCCGCTTTAGTGCCTGGCTCAGAGTTTGAGTAAGAAAAGTCTCAGGTTGGGCTGTGTCTTAGCACTCAGTTTTGCTCCCAGGGCTCTTGCTAGTCACCATTCCTCACAACCCTCGTTAGTCATCTCTCCACTGCCATCTGGAGCTCGTCCTGGCCAACCCTCCTGTCAAGCCTCTCTCAAAGGTCACCAGTGAGTGACTAGCAAATCCAGTGACCTTTCCTCAGCTCCCACCCTTCACTGTGCTGCTGAAATGGATACTGCTGTCCACGTCCCTAGCATTCTCTCCTTTGCGGAGGGCTGCGACAGGTTGCTGCCCCGGTTCTCCTCTCCCCTGTTCCCTGCAGCGTCTCCTTCTCCCCACCCCTCACTGGTCGTCAGGCCTCAGTGCTCTGTTCATCTCCTAATGCACCCGAGTGAGCTCTTCTCCTCCCAGTCCCTGGTGCCTGTTCCATTTTGATGACACGCACATACCTACACCCTGCTCTGGCCAAACACCTGCAACTCCTTACTGGACATTTCACCTAAATATACACTCATGATCTCAGCTCAACATGTCTAAAGTGGCACACATTCACGACTTACACCTAGGTCCCTCTCCATGTTCATGGAGTAGGATCAAGAGAGAAGGGACAGAGCCATGGTCTGGGGTAAGAACAAGGTCATCTCCAGCTCCAGGTGGAGCCCTTTTTACTGCCCACTCTCTCTACCAGGTGTGTCTGACCCTGACAGCCAAGCGCATGGCTCGGAAGAACTGCCTGGTGAAGAACCTGGAGGCGGTGGAGACTCTGGGCTCCACCTCCACCATCTGCTCCGACAAGACCGGAACCCTCACCCAGAACCGCATGACCGTCGCCCACATGTGGTTCGACAATCAGATCCATGAGGCCGACACCACGGAAGATCAGTCTGGTGACTGGGCGCTCTACCCGAGCCGGGGGGAATGTTCAGAGCACCGGGGTTGGCAGGGCGGGTGGGATGAGATAAGGGCTCTAAAGTGGAGCCAACCTCCTTCTTCTCCCTCCTTTCCTTCCAGGGGCCACTTTTGACAAACGATCCCCGACATGGACTGCCCTATCCCGGATTGCTGGTCTCTGCAACCGTGCTGTGTTCAAGGCAGGGCAGGAAAACATCTCTGTGTCTAAGGTAAGGTGGGGGGTCCTCGCAGTCTACCCCCTTTCCTGACACACAGCTTCCCCTTTCACACCTTGTGGCTGCCCAGAGGATGGTGTGCTTGGTCCTCCACTGTGACACTGAATTCTGCTTGTTGGCAGCGGGACACAGCAGGTGATGCCTCCGAGTCAGCTCTCCTCAAGTGCATTGAGCTGTCCTGCGGCTCTGTGAGGAAGATGAGGGATAGAAACCCCAAGGTGGCAGAGATCCCTTTCAACTCAACCAATAAGTACCAGGTGGGGTTTGGATGCCGGGTCAGGAGGAGAGGAAGGGATGGGAGTGAGGGGCACACAAAGTCAAGGGGGAATCCTCAGGCAGAGAGAGGCCCTCTGAGCATCAGCTCCTCTCACCCCTGCCTCATCCCCCTGGCAGCATGGATGACCAGACGTCTGGTTGCAACCAACTCCTGTCCCCAGCTCCCAAATCTTTGTTTCTTGTTTCTATAAGCTGCCACCCTCTCAACTCTTCTCCACATCCTCTGGCTCCAGTCCCCTAACAGTTCCATTCCATTCAGTTGAATCATACTTTGGAAATATCCTTAGGGTATCCCCCAGCCTGTCCCTGTTAAATGCCAGGACAGCAGCCTCAGAACCATAGGGGTGGGGCTTCCTTGGCGGTCCAATGGTTAAAAATCTGCCTGCCATTCAGGGAACACGGGTTCAATCCCTGGTCCGGAAGATCCCGCTTGCCTCAAGGCAACTAAGGCCAGGCACCATAACTACTGAGCCCGTCCTCTAAAGCCCAAGAGCTGCAAACTATTGAAGCCCGTGTGCTTTAGAGCCCATGCTCCACGGGAGAAGCCACGGCAATGAGAAGCCCACACATTGCAACTAGAGAATAGACCTTGCTCACCGCAACTGGAGAAAGAGCTCATGCAGCAACGAAGACCCAGCGCAGCCAATAAATAAATAAATAAAATCTAAAAAGCCATATGGGTAAAGCCCCCTGAACCCAGTATGGTGATGGGGCATGCTGATGACAGAGCCACGTCGCCCGTAGCCCAGGGCCTGTCCTAAGTGATCAGAGGAAATATCTGCTGAATGAATAAATGTCATATGGGAAAGTGACCGGCAGGTTGCAGGGTTATGACTATGAGGTCCAAACACCCATCCACACACAGAGACTCTCGCTATGTTGCTAGTGGTCAATAGCTCAGGGATTATTTTATTAAGGGAATCTTACCATCCTCTGCTCTTTGCCAGGCCCCGTGCTGGGCGCTGGAGCTTCTGAGACAAGTCTGGCCCCCTCTGTAACTGCCTGTCCTCTCTCCAGCTGTCCATCCACGAGCGAGAAGACAGCCCCCAGAGCCACGTGCTGGTGATGAAGGGGGCCCCTGAGCGCATCCTGGACCGTTGCTCCTCCATCCTGGTGCAGGGCAAGGAGATCCCTCTGGACAAGGAGATGCAAGATGCCTTCCAGAATGCCTACCTGGAGCTGGGAGGGCTCGGGGAGCGCGTCCTGGGTGAGGGGACAGAAGCAGGGAGCAGGGCTCAGGAAGGCCTCCCTGGGATGAGGGGCGCAGGGGGACACCAAAGTGACCACCAGCCTGCTCTCACTCCTCCCATCTGCCCTCTTCAGGCTTCTGTCAACTGAATCTGCCCTCTGCAAAGTTTCCTCGGGGCTTCAAATTTGACACGGATGAGCTGAACTTTCCCACAGAGAAGCTCTGCTTCGTGGGGCTCATGTCCATGATTGACCCTCCACGGGCTGCCGTTCCCGATGCTGTGGGCAAGTGCCGGAGTGCAGGCATCAAGGTACCGGCCTCACTTCGTCCCTCTTCCCAAACACCAAAGGTCCAGGGGACGTGAGGGCTGCTTCCCTGGGGAGACACGACCACGGGTGGCCTCCTTCCCACTGACCAAGAGGAGAAGCTATCCATCTGCAAGGAAAGTTTCAGCCCTGCCTTAGACTCTCACTCTGGTCCTTCTGCTCAGAGTAACCAGTCTTCCATGCCCATCCTCTCTCTCTCCAGGGCACAGCTCCTTCCACTCTGATTTCAAGCTGATCAGGCACCCCTGTCTTGGAGATCTAGTTGTTTTCCCCTTCCCAGGCACTGCCCACTCCTTCTCTCTAGCTGTTTGGGATGAGATTAGACCTTCTCAACAACTACTCCCTCTTCTGTGCTACGTGTGTGCTTCATTCAACAAATGTTTTATTGTTTACCAAGTATGTACCAGGCACTGTTCAAGGTGCTGGTGTTCAACAAACAAACAAAAGTCCCTTCCATCTTGGTTACTTTCTTGTTTCCAAGATACAGCTCTTTACCACTCTTAGCCTGTCCAGTTGCCAGTTCTGAGGCCATCGTTTGTTCTTCCTTTTTCAACATCTCACCTACTCCCAAATCAGTTCAACTCAGTCTGTCTATTGAGGGCTGAACCGGGCACTGGGGATACGAAAACAAATAAGATACAGTGCCTGGCCTCCAGAGTTCATGATCCCTCTGGGGGAAAGATGCCTTAAAATTAATCACAGAGCAATTTCAACAGCTAGGGTCTTTGTGCACCTGCTAAGGGGCAGATACTCTAATAATAAAAAGAGTCCATTGTTTTGTGAGGCTTTATATTGGCGCCAGTGGTAAATAATCTGCCTGCCGAAGCAGGAGACTCAAGAGACGTGGGTTTGACCCTTGGGTCGAGAAGATCCCTGGAGTAGGAAATGGCAACCCGCTCCAGTATTCTTGCCTGGAGAAACCCATGGACAGAGGAGCCTGGCGGGCTATAGTCCGTGGGGTCGCAAAGAGTTGAATACAACTGAGCAACTAAACAGCAACCACCACCAGAATATGTATCAGGTACTATTCTAAGCACCAAATCCGCATGATCTCATTTGATCTTCACTACAACCCTATAAGTAGGCACTACTCTTTTCCCTTTTTTTACAGAAGGGAAGCTGAGGCTTAGAGTAACATGCCCAAGGCCTCAGAGTTAGTAAGTGGTAGAGCTGGGATTTGAACCAAGGCATCTGCTATTTTTTAACCATCACACTCAAGCACTTGTGTGTATATATGTACATATATGTGATTTCTGAACCCTGCCACCACTCTTTGTCTGTAAGGCAGGCATCACTACTCCCATTTAAAAATAAAACAAGCTGAGACTCAGAACGGTAAATAGCTTTCCCAAAATAAAACTGCTATTAAGAGGGAGATTGGCTAGAGGAAGCCTGGCCAGCTCATCCGGAAAGCCCATGCTCCCCTTGTCACCTGGCAGCCTGTTGCCACGATCAGAACTGTCGCCAGGCCTGGGAAGGCACGTCCGGGAAACTCAGAGCAGCAGTGAGCAATTAAGTCCACCTTGGAGAACTGGACAGTTTTACAGAGGGCATGATATTCGATCTGGTCTTCGAAGGGTGAAGAGCATTTGGAAAGGAGGGAGGGAGTGGAAGGCAGGAGCAGAGAACAGCGTGTACCCTGTCGTGGTTGAGCTGTTCAGGGCACATGGGGGTGGCACTGGGAGGTGGCTGCAGAGTGGCTGGGATGGAGACTGGAGCCAAGGCCAGGGCCAGTTGGAAGGACTTTGCTTAAATGCCAGTCTTGGGCTTTATCCCGCGAGCCACTGGGAGTCACAGGTATCACAGGACAGAGCTAGCTCTTAGGAGGCTAGACCTACATGGAGGAGGGGCTGCACTTGGAGAAGAGTTAACTCGAGTCAGAGAGACAGTGTAAGAAGGTGACACAGTAGCACAGGCAAGGAAATGACCCAAATGAGGGCAGCGACAAAGGGAGTGGAGGAGTTAACACTTGACAGATGTTTTGAGAACTTGGTGGGCAAACTCAAATCGAGAGGCAAGGAAGATCCAGAAGACAGAGGGACTGGATGAACAGAGGGACAGAATCTCAGGTGGGGAACAGAGAGGGAGGCTCAGTGAGGGTGGTGGGAATAGATCACTAGTTCTACTTGCCCTGACATTGGAAGGGTCTGTAAGATGCTCAGGGGAGATGTTTCTGGGAAAGCAGGAATATGCCTACCAAGGGAGGACAGGGCTTCAAGGAGAGGGTGGTGGACAGGGCCAAACTCCTCAGGGGGTGAAGAAGGATGAGGACTGCAAAGATGCTTCTGTCTTTCAGTTGGGAGGCCCGTATGGCCTTTGGGGGTGGAAGAGAAGGCAGTGGGGCTTAAAGAGGCTTCCTTCTCAGATCTGTGGGTTTCACTCCAAAAACCCCCACATGCAAATGCTGTCCTAAGCCAGCTCTGACGCTTATAAAAGCCTCTTATCCAGCCTCTCAGATGCTAACCACCCACCTCATCCAACTGCATCCATTCTGCAACAGCAGCAATGAACATCGTTGCTGTTGAGGCGGGGAACCCCGTGGTGAAGGGATGGCAGAGGCAGAGGACCATGAGACGGAAGGTAGAGGGAGAGCCAGAGGAGGTGTCCCCTCCCATCCCTGCCCAGTCCAGTCGGGATGCCAGCAGCCACCACATTGAGCAGTAAGAAAGCCATGTCCGTCCTGGCTCCTGGGACTTAAAGCAATGAAGGGGCTGCAACCGAAGGGGCTAAAACAGACGGCCGAAGCCTTTAGTTCCTCATCAGTGAGATGAAGGAGCTGTTAAGTTTTTCCAATTCTGACAACCTTGTTATCCCATGGAATCCAAACTCCTAAACAATCCTAGAGGCTCCTCTTACAGGGGACCCGCATTAACCTCGTTACTCTATTAGAGAGGCTTTCCTGCATTTAGGCAAATGTTCTGTGTATCTCCTGAACACAACCTGCCATCTCTCCCTCTCACCCTCCCTCCCAAACACACACAGTTCAGTCATTTTGGCTGGGCCCACTTCCAGCCCCACTACCCACTATCCATTGGTCCCACTTCCAGCCCCACTGTTTAGTTGGAAGACTTTGGGGAAGGAATAAAAGGAGAAAAGAACGGAATGCTTCTTTCCTTCTCTCTTTTCTTCTTCCCGCCAGGTGATCATGGTGACCGGTGACCACCCCATCACAGCCAAGGCCATTGCCAAAGGCGTGGGCATCATCTCAGAAGGCAACGAGACAGTGGAGGACATTGCCGCCCGGCTCAACATTCCTGTTAGCCAAGTCAACCCCAGGTGAGGCTCCGCAGGACCCCTCGCATCAACTCAGCCTCTCCCACAGGACGCTCGAGCATCCCGGGCTCTCCCTAACTTCTGGTTCCCTGGTCCTGAGTGGGTGACCAGGCTGTGTTGTGTAACCGTGAAGACATCACTTTTCCTTCCTGAGCCTCCATTTTCTCAAGATGAGGGTGTCTCTGCGCTGCCAGGTTGCTATGGGAGCGAGATACGTGTAACCAGCATGTGGCCTAGCACACGTGCAGATGACCACGGTGACGCCACACGGGGAGGACTGAGCGCCATCCCCTCTAAGAGAGAAGTGGGAAAGGCAGGGCACTGAGCTGCAGAAGGAGAGGGGGACTGAAGCTGTGGGGGAGTCCCTGCAGCAGCGAGGAGGGGCAGGGGGTGCTCTCAGGCTCCAGGGAATCAGTGGGCTCTGCCCCTGCCTCCAGAGAAGCCAAGGCGTGTGTGGTGCACGGCTCTGACCTGAAAGATATGACGTCGGAGCAGCTGGACGAGATCCTCAAGAATCACACGGAGATCGTCTTTGCCCGGACGTCTCCTCAGCAGAAGCTCATCATCGTGGAGGGCTGCCAGAGGCAGGTGGGTGTGGGGGGCAGGGGCCAGGGCCAGGGCCAGGCATGTACAGGGGCTGCACCCCCAGCTCTGGCTGTACCCTCTCCCCAGGGAGCCATTGTGGCGGTGACGGGGGATGGGGTGAATGACTCCCCGGCGCTAAAGAAGGCGGACATTGGCATCGCCATGGGCATCGCTGGCTCCGACGTTTCTAAGCAGGCCGCCGACATGATCCTGCTGGATGACAACTTTGCCTCCATCGTCACTGGCGTGGAGGAGGGTGAGGGACTGCACGGGCTGGGGTGGCACCCTGGATTCCGAGCTGGCACAGCTGCTTCCCTGCCTTTTACCTCAATTACAGACTCAACTCAGGGTTTCAGGCATCCACCTTCTGATTTAGCTCCAATACAAAATCTCCCCCTACTGGGAAGATGGGCAGCCATGCTTGCAGGAGCCAGGAGTGGGCAGGGTCCCTCCAGCCTCCCTGATGCCCTCAGGACCTCCCCACAGGCCGCCTGATCTTTGACAACCTGAAGAAATCCATCGCCTACACCCTGACCAGTAACATCCCCGAGATCACCCCTTTCCTGCTGTTCATCATCGCCAACATCCCCCTGCCTCTGGGCACCGTGACCATCCTCTGCATTGACCTGGGCACTGATATGGTGAGGTCAGGGGTTGAAGGAGGTGGTGGGGCAAGGCAGTCGTGGGCTGCAGTGGGTAGGGATAGGCAGCAGAGGGAAGAAGAGGTGCAGCAGGGGCACCCGAGGAGGCTGGGAGGGTTGCAGAGAAGAGAAGCACAGGCCTGGAGGATGAGTGGGTTTGGGGAACTTACTAAGTGTTTGAATTGTGTCGAAGATTCTTCACTGCTGGTTGTCCTCTGCTCCCACCCTCTCCCTTCAAATGCCCTCCCCACCACCCACGGCCCCCTTGCACAGGTCCCTGCCATCTCCTTGGCCTATGAGGCAGCTGAGAGTGACATCATGAAGCGGCAGCCACGCAACCCGCAGACGGACAAGCTGGTGAACGAGAGGCTCATCAGCATGGCCTATGGACAGATCGGTGCGGCCAGACCCCGGGTTCAGGAGGGAACCCCAAGAGGATGCCTTTCCTGGCTTTTGAAGGGATGATCCCCCTGCAAAATTCCAGAACAAGGGCCGCCTCCCCAAGGGTCAGCGATGTCCATCTCTGGCCCAGAGGGGCTGGCTCCACCCTGCTACCTGCTCTGACCCAGGCCCTGCCCTTTGTCCTTTGCCCACCTACAGGGATGATCCAGGCTCTGGGTGGCTTCTTCACCTACTTTGTGATCCTGGCAGAGAATGGTTTTCTACCTTCGCGGCTTCTGGGAATCCGCCTGGACTGGGATGACCGGTCCATGAATGACTTGGAGGACAGCTACGGACAGGAGTGGGTGAGTGGGCCGCGTAAGTGCGGATGCATGTGCATAGGGTGGGGCTGAATGCCTGAAAGGAGTGGTCAGTGGGGGCTGGTGGGATTGGAGGCTAAGGATGGTGCAGGTGCCCAGTGTTTAACATCCACCCTGGAGCATAATGAACTCTGGTCCTCCCCTTTCCTCTCACTCTCTCACCTCTCTCTGCCTGCCCCCCCGCAGACCTATGAACAGCGGAAGGTGGTGGAGTTCACATGCCACACGGCTTTCTTTGCCAGCATTGTGGTCGTGCAATGGGCTGACCTCATCATCTGCAAGACCCGCCGCAACTCAGTTTTCCAGCAGGGAATGAAGTGAGCGCCGCCCACCACCTGTTGGCCCCGCCCACCGGGCAGAGCACACACTCACCCACCCATACAGGCCCAGATCTGCTGGAGTCTCAGACGGCAGTTGCCCAGCTGTATATCTGTAGCATTGTTGGAAATAGATGAGAGAAGAGGAAGGAGGGCTATGACCATTTCTGATGAGTTTCAATTTGCTTCTAAAATCTCCTTCACGATGGTCTTCCATCTTCCTTTTCATCTTCTCCCCATACCTCTTCTCTCCCTTCCTCCATTCCTTCCATCTTATACTCTAATCCTCACCCATCCTCACCCTTGGGCCAGCCCTAAATACAGGATCTCCTGTGTTCCCCTCCACTTGGCAGGTGGCTCCAGTTCGTAGCACTTGCCTTGTGATGGTGGTGTTATTCTTGCAGGGCAGAGAGTTACTCGGAGTCAAGTTCCGGGCCTTCTACTAGTGTGAGTTACAGGTGCCAGTCACTGTGCTAAGTGATTCACATACATCCTCTGACATGCCTGAGGTCACCCAGCGGGGAATGGCTGAGCTCGCAGCTGTTACACTGGGTGGCTCATCCATCCCAAAGCCTGGAATCCGGGGGGCACTCAGTGATTTCCTCTGCAATTCCAGCCTGGATGGTGATCAGTACTGAAGGTATCACCCCCATTTTCTTTCTTTTCTATTACTGCAAGCAATGGGCACAATCCCCGTGAGTTTTGTCACAATTTCTTACTTGAAGAAGAAGAAGAAAAAAAAAGATGCCAAAACTCTGGTGAAGTTAAGAGCATTAAGATCCTAGGGAGAAGAAGGGGAAGTGTCTGTTAGATAAAGAAAGGTAGCCCAAGAGAAAGAGATTCTACTGAGCTAAAATCACTAATGGGGACAAGGCAGGGAGGAGAGAACAAGAAGCAGAGAGTCCTTACTGTGCAGGGCGCAGCAAGCAGGGAACATAACCATTCTTCATTGAGTATCTACGACCAGCAGCTACCAGGGGCTGCAGAAGACACTGAGAAGGTATAAGACACCCATGGGTCCTGAACTGAAGGGGTTTCCAAAGCATCTTGCTGGGGAGACGACACTTTCAAAGGCCATGGGCCTGGAGCACTAACAAGATTATAAGATGCCTGAGGGCAGGCCCCCATTCTCCAGAAGGAAGCTTCTCCAGCACAGGGCTGTGTATCACCCAACACATAGGAAACATTTCTTCAATGAATGAACGTATGTGTTATAGACAACAATCGGTGGTGAAACCATTAAGAAGAAAAAATAAAGACAATCTTTGTTTGGTTACACAGTACTCTTGCCAGGAAAATCCCATGGACAGAGGAGCCTGGTAGGCTGCAGTCCATGGGGTCGCTAAGAGTCGGGCACGACTGAGCGACTTCCCTTTCACTTTTCACTTTCATGCCTTGGAGAAGGAAATGGCAACCCACTCCACTGTTCTTGCCTGGAGAATCCCAGGGACGGGGGAGCCTGGTTAGCTGCCGTCTATGGGGTCGCACAGAGTCGGACACGACTGAAGCGGCTTGGCGGCAGCAGCAGCAGAAGAGGGCGTTTGAAGAAGGACATCGTTTGTAGCCTTTCCTCGGCATTTCTTCCCGCCTCTCTCCCTTCCACCACCAGGGGTCACCCTAGATCTCTGCCCCCTCTTCTCGCCCTCCGCTCAAACCCTATTTACCCTCCTTTCTTTGCCTTTCCAGAAACAAGATTCTGATTTTTGGGCTCCTGGAGGAGACAGCACTGGCGGCCTTTCTGTCTTACTGCCCGGGCATGGGCGTGGCTCTCCGAATGTACCCGCTCAAGTGAGTGTCCCCTCGGAAGGGCCCCCCTGCTAGGAGCCAAGTTCTGGAACCTCGGAAGCAACTTCTGATGCTCCTGACACTTCTGTTTCCTTCAGGGTCACCTGGTGGTTCTGCGCCTTCCCCTACAGTCTCCTTATCTTCATCTACGATGAGGTCCGAAAGCTGATCCTGCGGCGATATCCCGGTGGTAAGCACCCCCGTGCCTCACCCCGACCCCGCAAAGTGCAACCCCCCACTGTCGGCTACCTACCCTCCAGGGCTCTGAACGCGGACTCCATCCCCATTACGGATCTTTGCGCCTTTCCATCCTGGGCTCCCTGGACCTTGGAGCCCTGACTCCGCGGAACCTCATCCTCTCAGATTCCGGTCCCACCTAACTGGTCTCTGAGGCCCTCCACCTTCCACCTGGAATCACAGAACATCGGAACTAGAAGGGCCCTCCGAGGCCATCTAGTCCCACCTCCACATTTTACAGACAAAGAGAGGGGCAGAGGTGAATTGATTCGTTCAGGGTCAAAAACAGAGGAGCCGCAGAACTGGCCCTACAGCCCAGGCCTCCCAAGTCCCAGGCATCAACCAAGTGTTTTTTTTTTCCCCCAACAAGCATTTTTGGTCACTTAGTGGAGGTCGAAAATGGATGGCCTACAAGCCAAATATGGTCCGTGGATATTGTTTGGTTTGGCTGCCCTGTATGGGGCGGGTGTTTTTTGTTTGTTTGTTTTTCAATTGGCCTAATGTCTAAAACTTAGGGGCTTTCACATAAAACCTGAATTTCTGACTTCTCCTGAAAAATCACAGGTGCTGTTGACCCCAGGCCCCATTTCTGCACAGCAGCCATGGACAGCTGCCCTTAAGGAACTCACTTATTACTTGAACAGTCCCTGTTGGCATTTCTATTTTCACCCCCATCCCAGTCTGGGCCCACCGGCCCCTGTGCTAAGAGCAGGCCTCTCCTTCCCCCTAACCCACGGCCCCACTCACTGGAGTCCCCTTCTCCCTCTCCACCTTCCACAGCTGTTTTCCCCTCCCTCCAGGCTTCTGTGCCACCTGGCCTTGGCCACCCAAGCCCCTAGGACTTATCTCTTGCCTCTTTTTAAGCTCATGATGCAACCCCACCCCTCATCTCTCTAACAGGCTGGGTGGAGAAGGAGACCTACTACTGAGCCGGTCGGAAAGAAGGAGCAGGCACAGAGAAGATGGGGGGCCCTGGAGGTGTCACCAGGATGGCATTGGGTAGGGGTGGAAAACACTGGGGTATATTTGGGGGGGAGGGCTAGACAATGAGGCAACTCAGCAGGCCAAGTTGGGGGAGAGGGTAACTTAGCTTGGGATGATTGCCCCAGAGGCCTAACTAGGAGCAAGCAGCTTAGACACTACATGTCAGGATCCCCTCCCCAGATCCTGCTTCATTCCACATGCTGTCTTTCTTATCCAAGGAACTGAGGGGTACCCCAACCCTCCGCAGTCCCTGCCCCTTCACCCCCACCTCCCACGAGAACAGATTGACACCGAAAGGCAGGGGTCTGTCTAAACCGGGGGAGGGGAGCTGTCACCTATCACCAAGGTCCCTTTATCTCCCCAGCCTCATCCTACTTCCCACCTTTACCCCTATTTGCTTCCTGCTCAACTCTGACCCCTGCTTCCCCTTCAGACCTGGAATCCACCTGGTGAGTGCTAGGACCTGAGGCCAGAAAGGGAACAGGTTGGAGAAGCTGGCCTGTCTGCCAGCCAAGGCCATTCAGGAAACGCTAGAGGAGAGCTGCTCGGACAGGTGGGAGGGTCGGGTATGGTGGAGGAGGTGGGCAGGAAGGGAGAGGGGTCGATGACGGGACCTCTGACGTGGACGTCCCGGCCCCAGCTCTGAGTCCTGCCCTTTAGAGTAGCCCGCCAGCAGACCAAATTCCAGGGTCGCAGAGGCAGAGGCAGGACCCAGAAAGCAGTCTGGGGAGTTTCACTGAGGCTGCACTCTCAAGGTGCCTGTGGCACTCCCCACAGACACTTGCTTTGTGGTCTGGTGGTCCCCAAGGCCCAGGTGTCACAGAAACTCCAGCTCTCTCTGTCAGCATCCTCGGTAATACCCTGGCCTTTAGAATGCCAAGTCCTCAGAAGTTCCACGTGGTGCTGAGAGGGGGAGCTGCCATTCCCCATCATGCCCACCCCGATGAACCTGCACCACTCCCAGGCACTGCCAAGCCAGCCCTGGAAAAGAAGGTCCCAGGCCATGAGCTGGAATTGAGGTGGAGAAGTTTCCAGAAACATCCTGTCTTCCAGGGACACACAGAATGAGCTTAGGTCGTGGACGTGGTTAGAACCTCTGGACAACAAGAGAGAAAGCATTAGGAGTCCTGCCTTGGTCTCTCAGACCGCAGGGCTGTCCCGCCCAGGCACACGCCCTTCACACTATGATCATTGTGCCCACTTTCCCTTGAGACAGGGAGGTGGTTTCAGGTCCCTACAGGAAGATGCTTTTCCTCCTCAACCTCCTCCCCACCTGCACTCTGCTCTATTGGCAGCACTGCCCATTCTCTAAGCCTGGCTTAGATTAGAAGGCATTGGGAATATCCTGTAGAGAGACACCTAGGTGAACCAAGAGTGTGAGAGACACACCTAAGGAAAATGGAAGACCTAAGGCAGACAGGAAGGAAGCACAACAGATAAACATCAGGCCGGCAAAAAACCTCCCAAGGGCTATTACTTCAATACACTGGAATTTTACTTTATCCGAAGTACCTTGAAATAACGAGTCATTGCCTGGGGCTTAGAAAACGAAACGGGAAACCATGTTAATTTGGGCCTGATGAATTTGAGATTTATTGACCATGGACAAAGGTTTATCTTGCACAATGAATAAAATGGCATTTGTTTAGCAAATTAAGAGCATAAACAATATCGCTAGGGGTGGCACATGTAGTCTCCTAAAATAGTACTTTTTGGACACTTTAGGAATATCCATTTAGAAATAGTGAATGCATGGGCTAATTATCATCTGCTGTGTTTGTTAAAGAAGCATCTGCAAGACCTTTACTTGGTGACCTTTTGTAAGACATTAGTTTGAGGCAGTATGTATGTACTTGAAAACAATAAAGTTGCATTTCTTTATGAAAGAAGTCCCTTCCACAAGTCTGATTTTTATCCTTAGCACTTGCCTCCCTCCCAGACTGTGGTGTTGAAGTGTGTGCCTCCTCCACAAGATTTGGCTTGTGGAGGAGGCAGTAGGGAGGGCAAGAGGTAAGGATCAGAGGGAAGCAGCCTGGGAACAGATGATGTCAGTGGAGCAAGAGAGAAAGGAAGAAGTTAGGTTGCAGAACGATCCGGAAGAGAATAGAGTGGGGCCATCCTTCCTGATGGCTGAACCCACCCCAAGAGCCATCAAGGCTTTTCTAGGACAGGAAAGAGTCCATGAATCTATAGGCCCGAACCCTGAGGGCCACGTCTGTTTTTTCCATGCCAGACCACAAGCAGGCCACTCTTACTATGAGCAGCAGGGTCGGGATGGCGGGGAGGAGACGGTGGGCTGAAGGACCCTGATTGTCAACACCAGTCAACAGTCTATACTGTTGTACTTGCTGTCTTTGGAGGGGGAAGAATGGAGGGAGAAGCAGATGCAATCCTTGAAATTCATCTAAGTAGCGGACGTTGGAGGCTTCCCAGGTGGCTCAGTGGTAAAGAATCTGCCTGCAGGTGCAGGAGACACAGGGTCAGGAAAATCCGCTGGAGGAAGAAATGGCAACCCACTCCAGTATTCCTGCCTGGAGAATCCCATGGACAGAGGAGTCTAGTGGGCTACAGTCCATGGGGTCACAAATAGTCGGACACAACTGAGTGACTGAGCCGCAGCAGCAGACATCAGAAATGTTCTCGGACAGGGTGTGATGGGCAGTAAGGAGGGATGCTTCTTTGCGGGGGATGGAGGGGTGGATGGGAGGGTGTGCATTTTCCCATGAGTCCCTAACAACAGGAGAGAGGAAGACACCAAACTTATAGCCCTGTGTCAGGATCTTGGGATAGCAGTCAGGAGTCAGCTCTTGGCCCCTTTATTACAACGCTAGCAGTGGTGGTGATGGTGAGTATTGTGATAGAACATGTAGGAGAATTAACTGCAGCTTTCTCTGTGCTGTAAGTATGTCACACTTTTAGTTGTATAATCTCATTTAATCCTGCCTCGGGGCCTTTATTTTTGATGGTCCCTCTGCCAGGAAATGATTCCTCTAGTTCTTCACATGACTGTCTGCCTCACTTTCTACAGATTGCCCCTTAAACATTACCTCTTCACAAGGCCCTCACAGACCACAGCAAATAAATTAACATTTTTGGCACCTCTTTCCCCATTATCTCTGTTTTCATTCGTGAACACTACTTCAAATTTACATAGATAGGCGGATATAGGTAGTGTATAAAAATATATAAATATAATTCACACACACATATATAGTTTTTTGCTTATACAAAAGCAAAAATGTTTGCCTGACTCCTCCAGAATTATTTCCATGTACACAGAAGTATTTCTCTCTTCACCACCTTTATTTATCACCTAAAAAAATGATGCCTGACATGTATTGGGCAATTAATAAATATTGGTTGGATGATGAAAAAAATCCTCTTAATCCAGTGAAATGGAAACTATTGTTTAATTTTCAGATGAGAAAATTAGGGCTTGGAAAGGCAAAATTATGTACTCTGTCTCAAAAATGGTAAGCATCTGAATCAGGATTCAAACCCGAGACCAGTCCCTTAACCAGCATGCCATACTCATTGGCAACAGTGTGAACAGAAAACCCATGGGCATGGAGGCAGCCTGATGAGCGCAATGGTTTAATGAACTGGGGAAGCTGCAAAGGGAGCCAGGAATGCATGGACAGTGAACATTTGACCAGTAGAGGCTGGGCAGATCCAAGTGATTAGAACCCAAGAAGGGGAGAGGGCATGACCTTAATGATGGGTAGGGGGTTAAGAGTCAACCATCTTAGAGGCTGTTACTGAGAAGATGAGAGACTCTTACTATGGGATGTAGTGTAAAAATTAAGGTCAACCTCTGACCCAGGCAGACAGATTTTCCATGCCTTTTCCTTTTTCCCTACAGAAGAGTAAATATCAAGATTCGTCAGAGACAGACAACAAGCTAAATACTCATAACGCTAAGAATGCAACACGACATAGGGCAAATGATTAGATCATTTGGTGCTGGTTTCGTGGAATATCCTTTCTAGATTTTGAACGCAGCCCCTCCCCCACACCTCTGGGGCACTTCATTAGGTGAAGCCATGGGTCAGCTGTGTCTCTGATCCCTGATCCCACATTTATTTCAGGGATTAAAGAATGGGGGAAGTAGGAAATAAGGGGCACTCAAAACATTTTCCTGGATCTTTGGCCCCGGGTAACATTAAAAACAACTGAATGCTGTACCGTCCATGGGGCCTGTGTCTATAAGTTTTCAGCCATCAGCCTGCTCAGAGCACTGAGGAGCAGATAAAATTGCCAACAATTAGAACTCAAAGAACACTCTTATATTATTTCAACTGTACTGCTGCTGCTGCTGCTGAGTCACTTCAGTCGTGTCTGACTCTGTGCGACCCCATAGATGGCAGCCCACCAGGCTTCCCTGTCCCTGGGATTCTCCAGGCAAGAACACTGGAGTGGGTTGCCATTTCCTTCTCCAATGCATGAAAGTGAAAAGTGAAAGTGAAGTCGCTCAGTCGTGTCCGACTCTTTGCGACCCCATGGACTGCAGCCCACCAGGCTCCTCGGTCCATGGGATTTTTCAGGCAAGAGTACTGGAGTAGGGTGCCATTGCCTTAAGACAGAAAAACTTTTATATTGCTCAGCCTATTTTATGAAACAAATAGAGTTTTGATAGAATTTAATAAAATAAACAAATATATATATTTGTTAATGTATCATCAAATAGTAGACCATTTGACTATCATCAAATAGTAGAATTCAAGGACAGTATATTGTACAGAAACTAACCACTAACATTCACTAGAAAAATGATTAAATAATTATTTCAAAAGATGTTAGAAGGTTATCAGTGAAATTTAATGTTTATTCCTGATTAAGATGTTTGAGGAAAAAGCATTAAGGAAAATATAATTATGTTCAGAGAAGCAGGGAAGGATGTATGAGTCTAGAAAACTATAATAATAACAATTATAACAAAAGCAATAGCAGCAACATTTGAAATCTTGGATAAGAAGTTTGTATTTATATGGTCTAAATAAAGGGACAAGCTGGAAGAAATAAAAACATAGTTTTTTGATAATGAATATGGTTAAATACCTAAAAGTATCCAAGGAAGTCAACCAAAAGAAAGCTATAGCAACAACAAAAAAGTCCTATAAGCAATGACTTCAAAATTATAGGTACAAGACATTGGTTTTTTAAAAATAAAATTTATCTCTGTGTATTAGAAAATACAGTAAAAGAGCTCTCTATTTACAACAGAACCAAAACAAATTACATTCAAGACTTAGCGTTTGTGACATAAGGTACTTATTAAAGAAAATTTAAAAACACAATGAGAATAATTTTAAAAAAACCGTAAATGCATGGAAGGCTAAACTTGACTGTTGTTTGGGAAGACGGAATATAGTAAAGGTAAAAATAAGTTGCTATAAAGAGCCAATATCATACCAATTAAAAGCCTCACTGTCTTTTTATAAAACATGACATGTGGGTTGTGACATTCAGCTGCAAGAGTCATCAGGTAAGAATATCAGAGGGTTTTTTTAATAAGTAATTTTTAATAAGTAATTATGAAGCAAATGTTCAAGCTGGTTTTAGAAAAGGCAGAGGAACCAGAGATCAAATTGCCAACATCCGCTGGATCATGGAAAAAGCAAGAGAGTTCCAGAAAAACATCTATTTCTGCTGTATTGACTATGCCAAAGCCTTTGACTGCGTGGATCACAATAAACTGTGGGAAATTCTTCAAGAGATGTGAATACCAGACCACCGGATCTGCCTCTTGAGAAACCTATATGCAGGTCAGGAAGCAACAGTTAGAGCTGGACATGGAACAACAGACTGGTTCCAAAGGAAAAGGAGTATGTCAAGGCTGTATATTGTCACCCTGCTTATTTAACTTATACGCAGAGTACATCATGAGAAACGCTGGACTGGAGGAAGCACAAGCTGGAACCAAGATTTCCGGGAGAAATATCAATAACCTCAGATACGCAGATGACACCACCCTTATGACAGAAACTGAAGAGGAACTAAAAAGCCTCTTGATGAAAGTGAAAGAGGAGAGTGAAAAAGTTGGCTTAAAGCTCAACATTCAGAAAATGAAGATCATGGCATCTGGTCCCATCACTTCATGGGAAATAGATGGGGAAACAGTGGAAACAGTGTCAGACTTTATTTTGGGGGGCTCCAAAATCACTGCAGATGTTGACTGCAGCCATGAAATTAAAAGACACTTACTCCTTGGAAGGAAAGTTATGACCAACCTAGATAGCATATTGAAAAGCAGAGACAATATTTTGCCAACAAAGGTCCAACTAGTCAAGGCTATGGTTTTTCCTGTGGTCATGTATGGATGTGAGAGTTGGACTGTGAAGAAACCTGAGCACCGAAGATGCGTTTGAACTGTGGTGTTGGAGAAGACTCTTGAGAGTCCCTTGGGCTGCAAGGAGATCCAACCAGTCCATTCTAAAGGAGATCAGCCCTGGGTGTTCTTTGGAAGGAATGATGCTAAAGCTGAAACTCCAGTACTCTGGCCACCTCATGCGAAGAGTTGACTAATTGGAAGACTCTGATGCTGGGAGGGATTGGGGGAAGGAGGAGAAGGGGATGACAGAGGATGAGATGGCTGGATGGCATCACCGACTCCATGGACATGAGTTTGAGTGGACTCCCGGAGATGGTGATGGACAGGGAGGCGTGGCGTGCTGCAATTCATGGGGTCGCAAAGAATCAGACACGACTGAGCAATTGAACTGAACTGAACTGATGAAGCAAATGAGTAGATAACTGTAATGCTCCATATCAACTCTAACAGGTTTTAAAACATAACAGACAAAAATGATGGGTATCGAACCTTATAATATTCAGATAAAACCTGAAAATTCATTGTCATCAACTTATTTTTAGGAACTGTCTGGGGATGAACCACTCTGTGCTATTCTAGGGGCTTGGTACAGAGCCTAAATAAGCCCAGAAAGTCCTCACTGTCATGGAGAAACAGAAAACTTAACAAGTCAATGGATAAGCGGCAGGATAATTTCAGAGGTTAAGAAGTGCAGTGAAGCCCACAAGTGATGGATTGAGGACTGCTTGTGAGAGCTGCTATTTTGGATTTGGCAATTAGAAAAGGCCTCTCAGAAGAGGTAAACTTTTGAGCTAAGATCTGTGGGACAGAATGGGGTTTTCAAAAATAAATTCACTTGATTTTATTGTCAATAAAGTTGCCTTGAGGGACCTCCTATGTGCAAAGCTGGGCTAAGTGCTATTGTTACATGGATGATGCCTAGATTAACTTAGCAGTTTTAACTTTAATTCTAACCTTGCTCTTTGGGATTTTATGATCTACATTAAACACAGAGACTGGGAGAAAATATTTGTAATGTATATGATAAGAGGTTGGAATCCCTTGGAACACATCAATAAGGAAAAGAACAATGGAATATTGGGCAAATAATGACAATTTAGAAAAAGGAAAATGAAGTCCAGAAAGCCAATAAATATAAGAAAAAGCACTACCTAGAAAATAAAGAAATGGAAATTAAAACTGTAAGATATCAAGGTCTGCCAGTTATGATAGAAAAAATGAAAATGGTCAGGGTCATCCAGTGTAATCAAAGTGTGGGAAGTGGACATTTCTGTATCTTGTTGGTGGAATATGGGTAAGACAAGCCCTTTTGAAGAGCAATCTGGAAGAAATTTTTTAAGATTTTAAACGAGAGTATCTTATGATTCAGAACAGGAATCAGTTCTATGTAAACTGAAGCTCAAAGGCCTAAAAGTACTATAAATAAGGATGCTGCTGCAGCAATGTTTTTAATAGTTAAAAAATTAAAAGGGATATATCCTATAAATCAATTAGTAGTGGGAGTGAGTGAATAGACCACCATCAATACAGAATACGGTATGCCTTGTGGCCATTAAATAAAATCTTTACATAAATGAAAGGGGAGTTGAATGAGCCTGTAAAAAGTGAGAATCCACCTCCTTATAGATACTATTGGTATAAATGTAGAAAAAAGACTGGAAGGACGCACCGCACACTGCCAACAGCGGTGACATCAGCGGTGGGGAGTCTAAGTTTAGGGAGAGGGAAGGGGGACTCTCAGTTCCTATTTTGTATGCTTTTAGAAGAGAAGGAAAATTTCAGCCAATCTATTAAAGAAACAAACTATTACTTGTCCCAGCTGGGAAGGGAAATTTTCTATTTCTGAAAACTAAAGGAATGTTACATCAGCCCCTAGGTGGATGTTTTCTGATCCAGTCATATTTTTGAAAAGCATGCCAAAACAAAACACAGTTAAATAAATATCCCACCTTAGAAAGGAAAAATGTATATGACATACATAACTGAAAAATGTATAAATAATATAAACATATTAGCCACTTCAGATGGTTTTTTGGAAGGAGGCACAACATAATTTTCCATGTAAAATATATATAAAGTTAATACAACCAAACAGCATACCAAGATGTCAATGAAGGTGAATAAAAGAGATAAATATGTCATGAGGAAATACAGGGTATTCACATGGAAAGGGTATTTTCGGTCTCACTGAGAAGAGCTGTACATTAAGCGACAGATAAGACTCATAACATTTAATTCAAGCTATATGTTGATCACAGGGCTTCCCTGGTGGCTCAGCAGGTAAAGAATCTGCCTGCAATGCAGAAGACCAGGGTTTGATCCCTGGGTTGGGACAATCCCCTGGAGAAGGAAATGGCAACCCACTCCAGTATTCTTGCCTGGAGAATCTCTTGGACAGAGGAGCCTGGTAGGCTACAGTCCATGGGGTCGCAAAGAGTCAGACACGAGTAGGTGACTTTCACTTCATTTGTTGAGCACATACTATGTATATCAGATATGCTTTACATGAAGCACACCACTTTAATCCTTACTCTTGCCAGCTTACAATGTAGATGGCATCCCCCTCTAACGATGAGGAAAGAGAGGCACAAAGGGGTTAGGTGACTTAACCAAAGCCATACTCCTCTGGTAAGCAGAGGAGACAGGATTCAAAGCCAGAACTGATTCAAAAGTCCAAAGTCTGACCTAACCTGCTATCTGATCTCCTAGAACCAAAAGCTCAAAGTCAATGTCTGTGGGAAGTGCGCTTCTGCAAAAGCACACTCACATACGGATTGCCTACTTTATTTTTTGAGTCAGCTATCTGGGGTACCCCTGGGTCCTGGAAGCTGGCAGGACCAGGCTGGGACCTTGCTCTAGTCTTGCCTTCAGGCTACAATTGTCTCTGTGGCAGATCCTGCTCCAATTGTTGCCAAACCCAGAGACTAAGACTTGTGTATTCTGGGTTAGAACTTTGCAGAGGCCTTTGTGACCACAGGCCTGGGCGTTGCCTTGGAGCCACCGGGGCTATGACTGGGGGGCTTCCAGCATACCCTGAAGCCCACTGCACTTCCTACCTGCTCAGGGTCCTGTAGCATCTTCAGCACTGAGGCACATAACACCCTCCACGCTTCATTCCCTTGGCTCCCTTGCCTTACCCCTTCTCCTTCCTGTGACTTAGGCCCAGGCTCCTCTCACCCCGCCACGCCTCCCCCTTCCCCATCCAGGGCTTCCTCACCGCTGCCCTCCCTGCCGGCCTCCCTTGGCCCCCCTTCCATGAGCCGGTCTTCCACTCTCCCCAGTCTCCTCCTTCCTCTGACCCCTCACACTCCTCACTCTCTTTGCTTTCTTCCCACCAGTTGATCTGGGGCAGCCATATCCAGGGAAAACCATGGGGCTTGGAGGGAAAAAAGGGGCCGTGACACCTCATGAGCGGAATCCAAACCCAGGACCTACAAACAGTCCTAAGATGAGTAAAAAAAAAATGAAGAGGAAAAAAAAGAAGAAAGATATAGAGGAGCTGAAGAAGGAAGTAGTCATGGTGAGAAGAGCTGAAGAGGGTGCTGGCAAACTGCCCTCCAAAGTCTCTCTCAACCCTCAGCCTTCTAATATCTCACCCTGAGAATTCATCACGCAGGCCAGAGCCTCCCCTCTTCCCCATAAACGTTTCCCCTGGAAATGATGTGTCACCGCCTGACCCTCAGTGGCTCTACTGTCTCCTCAGGATGATCACAAATTAACCTTGGATGAGCTGAGCGCCAAGTACTCTGTGGACCTGACCAGGGTGAGTGGAGGAGTTCCCCGAGGGAGGCAGAGGCTCTCCATCCCCGACCCTGAGGCTCCCAGGACAAAGGCAGAGCTGGAAATCTAGCCGCTGACTTGAAGGTCAATGTTCTGACCCTTAACCTGCACCTAGCCAAGGACACACATTCCGAAAAAGACGATAATGGTAACTACTCCAAAGAGAGCTCAGGATTAGAGCAAAGAATAGGATGGACTAGGGCAGCACGTCTCAACCTTTGTCCCGGGGACCCATTCACACTCTTACAGATTATCAAGGACTCCAAGGAGCTTTGGCTTATGTGGGTTACATCTAGCAGGCTTCCCCAGTGGCTCAGCCGTAAAGAATACACCTGCAGTGCAGGTACCGCAGGAGACATGGGTTGGATCCCTGGGTCAAGAAGATCCCCTGAAGGGACGGCATAGCAACCCAGTATTCTTTCCAGGAGAATCCCATGAACAGAGGAGCCTGGTAGGCTGCGGTCCATGGGGTGGCAAAGAGTTGGACACGACTGAGCAACCAAGCACAGCACACATCTATCATCTATATTTATCATATTAGAAATTAAAATTAAGATGATTAAAAAGTATTTCTTAATTCATTTGTAAGAGTAAAGCTATTACCTATTAGTACAAATGTTTTTATGTCAACTGCTTTTCAAAGCAAAAACATTAGTGGTATTTTACATTTTTGCAAATCTAACATCTAGCTTTTTAGGAGAAGACTGCTGGATTCTCACATAGTTTCAGCATTAACTCTGTTGTAGTATCATGTGCCCTGTAGCCTTGGGAAAATGCTACTATATACTCAAGAGAATGAGAGTGAAAAGACAAACAACAATTTAGTGTTATTATGAAAATTGTTTGAGAATTCTTTCATGGTCCAGTGGTTAGGACTCTACTTGTGGCCAAAAGAAAAAAAAAATTGTTTGGCTTTGTGGATCCCCTCTGCCCAGAAAGCATCTCAGGACCCTGTAGGTCCCCAGGCCACACTTTGAGAACTGCTGGTTTAACAGCAAAACTGTATATTACCGCTGCTGTCACTTCACTGCTGCTGCTTCTACTCTAACCACTAATACAATGATCACAAATAAACAAAAGCCCTGGAAATGTAAGTTCCTCTGAGCTCTAGAATCTCTTCATTGGAGGGTCTTAGGGTGACCATCTGGTAACCAGAGATGAGCGTGGGAGACGGGTCCTGTTTTTATTTAAATTGTATTTTTCCAGGGCAGGTTGGGGAGTGGCTGATGGATATTTAAGAGAAGCTACTTTCTTCTTCTTCTTTTTATTACAATCCTCTAGCAGGTTTTTCTCTCACTGTCACTCAGAGGGAAAAGCACCCAAGTTTATGCACCAGGCTAGAGTGAGGATCTACTTTCATGTATCTAGCTTCTTGTTTGTTTTTTTCTATTTCCAAGTTAAAGAATCAAAGTGTGGATGTCTGTACATTATAAGCATATGCTTTGTATCTCATCATTCCATTAGCCTGGCACACTGTATGATAAATCGTTTATATGCATCTCCTCACTGGAGGTGGAGTTCCGTTAGGCCCAGCATCAGTCTTACTCACTTCAGTACTCTACCGTTGTACGCGTCCCAAGACAGGTGTTCAAAAGATTTGTGAATCAACCCATAAACTAAAAATCCTTCCTATGTAGGGAGGCTAAACAATATCCTTCTGTAATGCAAGGTTTAGAACCCCACTTAGGTAGGAAGAACTTCCAGGCTGACCTTCGGAGAACTTCACTGGTCTCTCGACTTATCCTGGGGCTATAAACGGCAGATCTGTGCTCTGAAGCCAGGTTCTCCTTTGTGACAGCTACTTTCTTCTCATGGTTCTCCCTTCCTCCCTATTTCTTCTCCACACAGGGCCATAGCCCTGAAAAGGCGCAGGAAATCCTGACTCGAGATGGACCCAATGCACTGACCCCTCCCTCTACCACTCCAGAATGGGTCAAATTCTGCAAGCAGCTATTCGGCGGCTTCTCCCTCCTGCTGTGGACTGGTGCCATTCTTTGCTTCGTGGCCTTCGGCATCCAGTTGTATTTCAATGAGGACACCACCAAAGACAACGTGAGTCTGTTCAACCACGGCTGCCCAGTCTCTGCTCAGCCCCTGCTGCTCTTCTGCTCGGCAGCCTAGCACTCCTGAAGTCTTCAGGTCCAAATCAATGTACTCCCAGGGGTTGCTAAGAGAGCTTTGGTCCTTCCTGGTTTCCCTTTTATCTAGAAAGCCTCTTTAAAAAAAAAAAGATCTTGGAAATGCCCTGGCAGTCCAGTGGTTAGGACTCCGCTGCACTGCAGTGCTTCCACCACAGGGGGCACAAGTTTGATCCCTGGTCAAGAAACTAAGATCCTGCTAGCCATGTGGTGTGGCCGAAAAAGGAAAAAGAAAGCATCTGACTCAGCTCCCTGAGATACAGAGTTCTCTCTAGAAACTTGTTCTCCTTTGATTATCCTCCCGACTGATCATCAAAGCATGTTGCTGTCCATTCTCTTTCGCAGACTTTTAATCTCTCTCCTTCCTGTCCATCTCCCTCACAAGCCCCCTCCCGCTGTGAGTAGCCTTTCTGGAGAGGAAAAGATGGCGCTTCTTGGATCTGGAGTTTTGCTGGCTCCAAACTGTAGCTCGGGGTTGAAGCTGAAAGATCCAGGCCGTCTCAGACTCTGCTCAACCCCTGCGCTCTCCCGCTGAGTCCCATGGTTTCCTCCACCCAGAAAAATGGCTATTACCCTTGCAAACTGACTTTCTGAGGATGAAGAGGGAGGAAAGAACCTATTGACGAGCCCTTGGTTTCCCTACCTGCAGCTGTACCTGGGCATTGTACTAACTGTCGTGGTCATCATCACTGGCTGCTTCTCCTATTATCAGGAAGCCAAGAGCTCCAAGATCATGGAATCTTTTAAGAACATGGTACCTCAGGTAGGATTCATATGGAAGGATCTAGTAAGAGAATGTGTTAGAATGTAACCGAATATATGACTTTATGTCCCTTGAAGAATTGTACTCTACCATGAGTGGACTGTGTGAGGCTGATAATGAGGGTGAATTCATTTAAGTTTTGTCCTGTCTGGCCTTAAAAGTACCCTGAGAAAAACATCACCTTTGAAGTTGTCTGGTCTGAAATGCATAATCTGAATCTAATGAGCATAATGAGAGTGTTAGTCGTTCAGTGGTTTCTGACTCTGTGAACCCACGGGCTGCAGCCGGCCAGCTCCTCTGTCCATGGAATTCCCCAGGCCAGAATACTGGAGTGGGCTGCCATTCCCTTCTCCAGGAAATCTTCCCCACACAGGGATTTAATCCAGGTCTCCCGCATTGCAGGTGGATTCTTTACTGTCTGAGCCACCAGGGAAGTCCAATGAGCATAATATGAAACCTCAAATCTATTGGGTTCTACCCCAAGAAAAGTAAGGTGGAGGCACAGGGGGTTGGGGAAGGCAGATTCTTCAAATGTCAATGTTTTTAAAGACAGAGAACAGCTATGGAAGTGATACAGATTGCTGCTGCTGCTAAGTCGCTTCAGTCGTGTCCGACTCTATGTGACTCCATAGATGGCAGCCCACCAGGCTCCCTTGTCCCTGGGATTCTCCAGGCAAGAACAGTGGAGTGGGTTGCCATTTCCTTCTCCAATGCATGAAAGTGAAAAGTGAAAGTGAAGTCGCTCAGTCGTGTCCGACTCCCAGCGACCCCATGGACTGCAGCCCACCAGGCTCCTCCATCCATGGGATTTTTCAGGCAAGAGTACTGGAGTGGGGTGCCATTGCCTTCTCCAGTGATGCAGATTAAAGGAGGCTAAATGTACATGACAGCTAAATGCAGTATCTGACCCTAGACCAAATCCTGTGCTCGAGCAGAAAATAATGCCTTTAAGGATATGTTGGGTCAATAAAACTGGAATGCAGACAGCAGATGAAAGTATTGTGTCTATGTGAAATTTACTGAGTTTGGTGACCATTTTATGGTTATTTAATACCCTAATTCTTATGCTTGCATGCTTAGTCACTAAGTCATGTCTGGCTCTTTGCAACCCCATGGACTACTGTAGCCCACCAGGCTCCTCTATCCATGGAATTTTCCAGGCAAGAATACTGGAGTGGGTTTCCATTTCCTTCACCTAATTCCTGGGAAATGCACCTTGAAGTATGTATGATAAAAGATCATGACTTATGTGGGGACTTCCCTGGCAGTCAGTGGTTAAAACCTCAGCTTCCAGTGTAGGGGATGTGGTTCGATCCCTGGTCAGCGAACTAAGATCCCACATGCGTTACAGTCAAAAAACAAAATGTAAAACAGAAGCAATATTGTAACAAATTCAATAAAGACTTTAAAAATGGTCCACATCAAAAAAGATAATTTTTTTTAAAAAGATCATGATGTATGTAACTTGCCCTCAAATAGTTTGGGGGAAAAAAGAATTCACATACACACATGTAGAGACAGAGAACAAATCACAAAGCAGATAGGGTAAAATGTTAACAGATGAGTCTGGGTAAAGGTTATATAGGTGTTCTTGGTACAATTTTTATTCTTGCAACTCTTCTGAAAGTTTAGATTATTTTCAAATAAAACCTTTCTAGAGAACCTGGAAAACAGGACGGCAGAAGGACATTCCTAGGCACAGGGCTGGAAACTTGAAGAGGGACAGGCTCTAGATTATCCCAATGACATAGTCATGTTTTAGCCTTTTAGCCCAGGATCTTCTCCCTTTGATGTCAACAGAACTTAATTTCTTCCTTGGGTAAGAGTTCAGGGGAAAATGTTTCGGTAGAATGAAGTGGGAGTTTGGAGCCTATCGGTGTCTGCTGCCTAGCAAGCCACCATAAAAACACCGTGGCTCAAAACGACAAATATCATACTTCTCACTGTGGCTAGGCTGTTCTTCGGATCTGGGCTGGGCTTAGCTGGTGCTGGATGGTCTTAGATGACCTCATTCACGTGTCTGGGGCCTCAGATGAGATGTCATGGACATCTGGGCCTTTCTCCTTATAAACTCTCTTCCTCCAGGAGGCTAGCTTGAGCCTGTTCAATATGGTGACAGAGGGCAAGCCCCAGTGTGCAAGCATTTTTTAAGCATCTGCTTGCATTACATTTGCTAATGTCCTATGGGCCAAAGCAAGCCATACGGTCCAACCTAAATGTAGAAATGAAGATAAACCCCATTCCTACATGAGGTGTAAGTGAGAGGAGCATCAAAGGGCCCTGCAGACAGTGATGGTAAGAATTTGCAATCTACCAAAGTGATCTGCACAAAGGATGTGGTGAGTGACCGTGGGAATCAGAGCACAGGAGACCAGGAACTGGATGGGAAAGAGAAAAGAGCCTTGGAAATGACCCTACACTGTCTTCCCACAGCAAGCTCTGGTCATTCGAGGTGGAGAGAAGTTTCAGATCCCTGTATACGAAGTGGTGGTAGGCGACCTGGTAGAAGTGAAGGGTGGGGATCGGATTCCCGCTGACATCCGGCTTATCTCTTCACAAGGATGTAAGGTGAGGGGGTGTGAAACGCTGCGGAAGGAGGCCGAGTGTGGTCTTTGAGCACCGCGGTGACCTGGGCTCAGTTAATGAAATTACCATCTTATTCGGAACCGTGAGAAGTCACAAGAGCTAATTCGAGGTTACAGTGGTGTGCAAGTTTATGTTTCTGTCTGCGTGTCGATAATGATGATGCTGGTGGCAGAAAAAGATGTGTCATCTGTGTAAATCTTTTTTTCCATTCTCGCTTTATGACCCTCCTCTCTCCCATCCCAGGTGGACAACTCATCCTTGACAGGAGAGTCAGAGCCCCAGTCCCGCTCCACTGAGTTCACCAATGAGAACCCTCTGGAGACCCAAAATATCTGCTTCTTCTCCACCAACTGTGTGGAAGGTGAATGTCGAATCATAAGTAGCCTAGATTCAAAAGTAAAGGTTGATGGTGGTCACCTAGGGTGGTCCGGTGGTTAGGACTCCGACAGTCTGCTGCAGGGGGCACAGTTTCGATCTCTAGTTGGGGAGTTAAGATCTTGCGTGCCAAAAAAAAAAGAAGCAAAGGTTGAAACAAAGATTTCTAGAACTCTTTATCATCTAAAGGTAGTAGGGAATGTAATAGCTAGTAAATAGGCTACCTTCTTTTTCACTCGTGAGCTGTACGATCTTAAATTAAAGGTCAAAGCCATCATTTCCACATTTGAACAATGACGATACTGAAAGTCGCTGGTCCATAAATTTTTATGTGGGTTAAAGAAGATAATACATATAAAATGCTTAGCACAAGGCCTAATACATTTTAAGTGCCCTGTAATTGTAGCTATTTTTATTCTATGTAGTGAATGGACTGTGCTCTATGAGCTGAAAATAGCTTAGAAGAGAAGAAAATTATTCAGCCTTGCTAATTCATTCTTCTCCTGAAGTAAGCCCTAACTTCTCCTCAGCATCCCAAGAGAGGGTGCTGACTTTAGAAATCTGAACTTGCCCCAGAGCAAACAGCTAGTACGTTGAAAAGTTGAACTTTCAGGCACGAGTCTTTCTGATTAAAAAATAAGAGCTATCTCTATAATATGTTGCTTTTCTGGGTGATTCTGACTGTAACTTTAATGGTAGGAATTTCAGTCATTGTGGTAAGGTAAGAAGAATTATTGTAAGCAAAGAACTTTGTGGGGTCCTTCATTTCAAGCCGCATGCCTGAGTGTTCTACATCCTGTGTGTGAAGTTTGCCTCCTGACTTAGGGCCCAGAAGCCCCACTGTTATGGCCTGTGCCAGCCAGCAGGGGTCAGACTGGCTCCAGCCAGCAAAGCAGGGAGGGGGCTCCAGGCAGAGCGCTACTGACACCTGGGCAGCGTTCTTGCTGGTAGGGGAAGGAGGGCTGTCCTCTGAGTGCCAGGATGTCTGGCAGCACCCTGCTCTCTGGCCATTAGGTGCCAGTAGCAACCCCTCCCATCTCGGTCTTAACTCAGATGCTGCCAGATGAGTCCTGGGGGGGCAAATTGAGAAGCCCTGGGTTAGAGGATGGGGGGTTTGGGAACGCTGGATTCCAGCAGAAGGGTAACCACTATTCCTGGGGCTCAGGAAACTCTTCAGCTGCCGCGGACAAAATGAGAAACATGCAGGCAACAGGAGATATTTAGATTAAGTGCAACAAAGACGAAGACCTTGACGGTGAAGGCGATTAGGCGATAAAATTGGCTATCTCTGGAGAACTGTGGAATCTGAGATTTTTCAGAGTAGGAGCCCCTCACTTGTACAAACGAAACGTAAAGAGAGCAGAATGTAATAACCTCTCAGAGACCCTTGTTTTTGACCAGTGACAGTTTTCTCTATGTAGGAACCAAATCCAACAGCCTTCCGGATTCAGACTTCCCCCTTCATCCACAGGCTCAGCCCAAGGTATTGTGATTGCCACCGGAGACTCCACCGTGATGGGCCGTATAGCCTCACTGACCTCCGGTCTGGCAGTGGGCAAGACCCCCATTGCTATTGAGCTCGAACACTTCATCCATCTGATCACAGGGGTGGCCGTCTTCCTGGGTGTCACTTTCTTTGGGCTCTCGCTTATCTTGGGCTACACCTGGCTGGAGGCTGTCATTTTCCTTATCGGCATCATTGTGGCCAACGTGCCTGAGGGACTGCTGGCCACCGTCACAGTGAGTAACCAGGGTGTTGGGTGGCTCCAAGGCAGACAAACTGCCCCCAAGGAAGTGAAGTCACTCGTATGTTCTTTTGTGGCTGAGCCTCTCAAGTGCAGAGTACTCCAATGCATACACAGATGTCAAATCATTTAGTTCCCAGGTTACGCTGACTTCCTCCACCCGTATTTTCTGGTGCCTTCTCTCTTTAATGAGAAAAGAAGTCAGTTATGATGCAGAAAGCATTAGATTATAAATCACCCAGAGTAAGTCCCAGTCCTGGGTGTACTGGCTGGTGAACCCGGCCAACTCTCTGCACCCCAGGGCCTCAATTTATTAGGATTATAGCATCTTACTGGTAAGGACTTCAGAGTTCACAGAAATTCAACCTTTCAACCAATGCCGAATATCCTGTATGAAATCTGCAGGAGATGATGATTTCTAGTAATGGGAAGCCCACCCCACTTTTATCTGACTTCATTTCATTGCTGAGTTGCTCTGCTGCTGCTGCTAAGTCGCTTCAGTCGTGTCCGACTCTATGCGACTCCATAGATGGCAGCCCATCAGGCTCCCTTGTCCCTGGGATTCTCCAGGCAAGAACAGTGGAGTGGGTTGCCATTTCCTTCTCCAGTGCATGAAGGTGAAAAGTGAAAGTGAAGTCGCTCAGTTGTGTCTGACTCCCAGCGACCCCATGGACTGCAGCCCACCAGGCTCCTCCGTCCATGGCATTTTCCAGGCAAGAGTACTGGAGTAGGGTGCCATTGCCTTCTCTGTGAGTTGCTCTAGTTAGATTTCATTATGTTGAATAGACATATGATTCTCTGTTTGATCCTAGTTTTCTTATCTGAAGGAACACAAAATAAGTCAATTCTCTCTCTTCTACAAATCTACCCTTTAAATTTTTTTGCAGTAGCCATTATGTCCCCTAAAACTCTCCAAGTGGGGGAGGTCAAAGAATCCCTTTTCCCTTAGCCCTTCTTTCTGTGACATGATCTTCAGACACCTGTTTGGAGCATGTGCTTCTTTATCAATATCCTTCTTAAAATGGAAATGAGAACAATATCTAGGGAGTGGCTGGACTAGCACAAAAACATCAGGACTCATGATGTTATGTAAATAAAAATTCCACAGTTCAAATTCTGTACATAACCACAGCCTAAGAATTTATTTGCTTTTAAAATAACCTTGCCGCATGCCTGGTTTTCACTTGAATTATGGTTAACAAACATCTTCTGTTTTAAGTGATTTCTCAAGTCCTTTTCAGCGCTGCAACAGTCCTTCTTAGTTTCATCATTCTCTCCTCTTCATTCTTTCTTTAAACTATTGGTGCAACCCTCCTCTGCCCCCAGCATCTTATCCACAGTCAAAGGTTAGTCATCAACGTGGTCCTTGCAAAGACTGGGCTTGAGAAAGAGGTGTGGCCTGAACTTGAATGGAGAAGAGGCTGTGGAAGAAAAAAGATGAAAGGATCAAGGGGGAGAGGAATATTCCAGAAGGAATAGGAGATCATTCTCTACAATACCCTGGTAAAGGAATGCACTCTTTTTTTGAAACTCTGCCATAAAGTACAAACCAAAATCATTTTCCTAATTTCCTTTACTGTGGCCACAGATGGGATTTCTAAAGACTAGGTGACAACAAAAGGGAAATAAGTACCAAAAATTAAAAGAGCAATAAAAATGATCAGGTTTCCGAAACCACAGAGAGCTGTGAATAGCAGAGGTCTCCTCTTCATTTAAGCCCCTCTCCCCTCCTCCTGGCCTTAGGTATGCCTGACCCTGACAGCCAAGCGCATGGCTCGGAAGAACTGCCTGGTGAAGAACCTGGAGGCGGTGGAGACTCTGGGCTCCACCTCCACCATCTGCTCTGACAAGACGGGCACCCTCACCCAGAACCGCATGACCGTCGCCCACCTGTGGTTCGACAAGACCATCTACGAGGCGGACACCACTGAAGAACAGACTGGTGACTGGTGGCATTGGTGGTCAGAGAGTGGAAGGATGTGGGAGATGTGATGGGTAGCTGAGAGGGTGTGCTAAGTCCAGACACTGAGGAGAGAGCTGGAGAGTAAGAGGAGAGCCAGGAGGCCTGGAGAAGAGGCGGCGTCTCTGAGGAGTGTCTGGATGCTGAATGGGAGGCAAATAACCCCCTGCTTCAAACTCTCCTATCCCACCCCCCCACCCCCCCACCGCTCACAATTCTGTTCTCTCCTCAGGGAATCCATTTGCCAAGGGCTCTGACACCTGGTTTATCCTGGCCCGAATCGCTGGCCTCTGCAACCGGGCTGATTTTAAGGCGAATGAGGAGAGCCTTCCCATAGCTAAGGTGTCAGGCCCAAGCGGGTAGAGGGGATTTCAGTGCCCAGCATATAAGCCTAAATCTCTCTTTCCTGGCCCCGGGTGATGCCCCCCAGCAGCCCTCCCCATTCTGCCCCTCTCCTTGTTACCGTCGGCAAACCAAGGTGCCATGCCTCCCAGGCTTATTACACCAACCCCATCCTGGCAGCGGGCAACAACAGGAGATGCTTCGGAGTCAGCGCTCCTCAAGTTCATCGAGCAGTCCTACAGCTCTGTGAACGAGATGAGAGAGAAAAGCCCCAAGGTGGCAGAGATTCCCTTTAATTCTACCAACAAGTACCAGGTACAGAACCGACCAAGGTAGGAGATAGCAGTGGGGGACGGGCTCGTCCTCTGGAGGAAGGGGGAGCTTTACCTTTGCCTTTACGTCCGAGCTGCAGAACAAGATACAGCGTGTAACCGGCACCCCAGTTAGGAGGCAGGCTCACCTGAAGGGAAAGTGCGTGCATGTTAGCGTGCAAGTTGCTTCAGTCCTGTCCGACTCTGCGCCCCTGTGGACTGTAGCCCACCAGGCTCCTCTGTGCATGGGATTCTCCAGGCAAGAATACTGGAGTGTGTTGCCAGGCCCTCCTCCAAGAGATCTTCTCAACCCTGGGATTGAACCCGAGTCTCCTGCGGCTCCTGCATTGCAGGCAGATTCTTGACCACTGAGCCACCAGGGAAGCCCAAGGGAAAGTGGTAAACAGAAAAAGGCAGACATAGATGATAAAGGAAGAGGCGTTCAGCCCTAAGCAGTCTTGAGGCTGCATCACTATGCAGAGAGCTAGTCACGAAGTACTCTCTGAAATGTCCACAGGCAGTAAGGGCTGGCTGGGTGTCTCTGTGGCAACTGTGAGACTTGCTGCTGCAGAATATGTTAGATTTGTCAGTCACTTCCTCGAGTACCTTATCTCACAAGTCATCAAATATTTCTTTTCATTCCATGCCTGCAGTTCTAGCAGCTGCCATCAGGTAGGCGGTCAGGGCTCTCCTGACTGTTTGTGAAGCTGCTTTTCCAGGGTCATTTTGTGTGTGATCCAGGGAGATGTGACCAGAGAAGGAGAAATGCTGGGGGAGGGACAGGGGTGGCCCTCACAGTAAAATTCATGAGAGGGACAGGAAACCCAGTACTTCCCTCCTATGTGGGAAACACTGGCACACTTTTAGGAGGGGTTCTGGGGAAAGGAGGGAACAACGGCATCACTGTTGGGGTGGGAGCTCTAGCAGTTAAGGGTTGATTTGCTTAGAATAGTGAAATTCTCTAAATTCATGCAATACCATAAAGGTCATTCAGGTGTGGATAACAGAAAAGAAATGAGACTCCCAAAAGTCAGTTTGGGTTTTGAGTCTTAAAAACACATAACAGGGCTCACTTCGCAACACATGTACTAAAACTAGAATAATACAGAGATTACTATAGCCCCCAGATGACAGGCAAATTCGTGAAGCAGTCCATACTTTTATACTTGAAAGTTGCTTAAAAGAATAGATCTTAAAAGTTTTCGTCACAAGAAAAACATTTTTGTAACTAAAAATAACAACAACATAATAAAAGCTGTATAGATCTTTTTAAAACAAATTACCTACACTTTCACATTGAATGTTGAACAAGTGAAAGCTTAAGAAACAGACCTGAAGGTTTTTTGTCTCAACTGGCTTTTCGTCAGTGAAATAAGATAGGTCCCCTAGGCCCAGACTGCAAACCTATTTCCATTTTTTCCTGATGCTTAGTGGCCTCACTAACCAGACAGGAATTTTGTGCTTGGCAAGGCCCAATTAAAGCCTTCAACTGGAAAGAATTAGGTACCTCTCCTTCCACAAGATTCAAAATAAAAGCAAAACATAGTTATGATATTTGTTGGGATGTCCAAAAAAATAGCAATCTTTCCCCTAGATGACTGTTAGACGCCTTTTCTGAGCTATTGAATATCAAGTTCAAACAGCAAAATCCTCCTCTACGCCAAGTGTGCTCGGCCAGTCTGCAAGCCGCCAGCTCTGGTGGGGCTTGCCTGGGGCCCCAAGAAAACCCCTCTGACTCCTTTCTTTCCCTACCCATAAACAAGCTGCTTTATCAGCTTGCTCTCTGCTCTCGGGGCAGTCAGAGGCCCTGATATGCAAGGGACATACATCTTAGCCTGTTGATCGTTCGCAAGGCCTGGTCTCTCTCCCCTCTCTGAGACTGAAATGAAAGGAAGAAGCTTCTCAGTTCTGACATTTCCAGTTTCTCCCATCTTTTGCATCTGTAATTTTCTATCAAGGTGTGATTTGTGTGTGTGTGACTAAATTACCAGCTTAAGCAGTTCTTGCTGTCATCTCCAATAATCTCCTATTGGAGATAGTCAGCAAAGGGGTTTTTTTATGCTCAGAAAATTAAGCTTTTAAATTGTTTTTTACAGCTTTCTGCTTACGTGAGTTAAGGTTTTCCCTTTTAACTGCTTAAGCATATTTTGAATAAAATAGTTTTTGGAAAGTCTCCTGAGGAGCTGTTGTAACTACATTTTACACCCAGGTTTTGCATCTGGCTTCTCCCTGGGCCAGTGCGGTCTGGCTCCCTCAGCACCGCAGGCTCAGTTCCTCCCAATGTGCTGATTTTGTTACCCGACAGGTTACGTAGCAGGAATTTCCTGTCGATCATTAGAGGAACATCAGAAATAGCTCCTTTGCTCAGATCAGATCACAGGAAAATGAAAACTGAAACTGATCTTCTCTGTCCTTCAGGCTCCCTTCATGACTATGCCCTCTGCTCCACGACTGAGCCACAGGGACCCCCAGTCCCCTCTCAGGGGACTCGACATGGTTCCAGGAGATTGGCCAGGGGGCTAGAATGGCTAACCATTGTACTTCACAGTTTTCAATATATTCTTTTTTTTGGTTTGGAGATGTGTTCTGTTTATTGGTTAAAAAAAAATTCATAAACACAAAATAATAGTACATTCAACATACAAATAAAATTTCCAAAGACGCGATTATAGAAATTTTACCAGCAACATGTGGAAATTAGTTTATTTATCATTCCCCAAAATGAACATAAGAATAGTTGAAGCTACCACCCCTCACGAGATCTGACTCAGATTCATTCCTTCTTATGGCTGAGTAATATGCCATTGTACGTATGTACACAGCTTCTTTATCCATTCATCTGTCGAGGGACATCTAGGTTGCTTCCACGTCCTGACTGTTGTGATTGTGCTGCAGTGAACACTGTGGCACATGTGCCTTTTAGAATGGTTTTCTCAGGATACATGCCCAGTAGTGGGGTTGTTGGGTCCCATGGTAGGTTTATTCCTAGTTTTTAAAGAAATCTCCATATTGTTTTGGAGAAGGCGATGGCACCCCACTCCAGTACTCTTGCCTGGAAAATCCCATGGACAGAGGAGCCTGGTAGGCTGCAGTCCATGGGGTCGCTGAGGGTCGGACACGACTGAGCGACTTCACTTTCACTTTCCACTTTCATCCATTGGAGAAGGAAATGGCAACCCACTCCAGTGTTCTTGCCTGGAGAATCCCAGGGACTGGGGAGCCTGGTGGGCTGCCGTCTATGGGGTCACACAGAGTCGGACACGACTGAAGTGACTTAGCAAAAAAAATCAGAATGCTTGAAGAGTTTGGTAACTCAAAGTGAATAGATACCCTTATTCTTTTAGGAAAAAAATAAAGATAGTATTAATAAAAATGAAGCCACAATCATAAATATTAAAGACTATCACCAAATATGCGATGACAGAGTTAACAAAGAATTTAGAACATGGACTGGTTAAGAGAGCATGTTCTAAAGTCAGTCTACTTGGATTCTTCCCTTGATTGCTTCTACCTTCTAGCTATGTGAGTCTGGACACAGCTTAAGCTTAGTTTTGTCATCTATAAAACAAAGAACTTTATAGTGCCTACCTCACAGGGAAGTAGCTGGAGGATTAAAATGACGATTCACGTAAAGCACTTGGAACAATGCCTGGCACATAGTAACTGCTCAATAAATGCTACTATTATTACTCACCCTAATCCCATCCTTCAGGCTCAACCAATCGTGGTAAAGAACTGTCAGTGCTTTTCAATATATTCTTCATTAATACTCTCTCTCTATAAAAGCCAAATGAAGTGGGCATCGCAGATCTTTGACATTTTCTCAAAGGAGCTAAGGTTTGCCGAGGTTAAATGGACAGACCCGAGGTCGTAAAGCTAAGAAAGCCTTCCTGTTGGTTCTGGAACACAGGTGTTCAACTCTAAGCTTTCTTTCCTGTTCACTCTGCTGTCTCTGTTCACTAGCTACTCAGGCAGAGAGGAAGCCAGGGGGACAAAGTGCCTGGGCTGCCCTTAGCTCCAAGTATGGCTAAGAAGATAACAGAGATTCGTGTGCAACAGGCTGTGGGGTCCTACAAAGGAGGAAGGGGCTCGACCAAAGAGCAGATATGACTGCAGGGAGAAGGGCTGTGTTGGGTCAGGGAACAAAGGAAATGGAGGTAGACCCAGCTTAACTTTGCTTCTCTGACCCAACCCTCGTGCTCTCCTCCTTCCATCGAAGCTTCCTCTCCTCTCCCTAGGTGTCCATCCACCTGAGGGAAGACAGCTCCCAGGCCCACGTCCTGATGATGAAGGGGGCGCCCGAGAGGATCTTAGAATTTTGCTCTACTTACCTTCTGAAAGGGCAGGAGTACCCAATAGACGATGAAATGAAGGACGCCTTCCAAAACGCCTACTTGGATCTGGGAGGTCTGGGGGAGCGTGTGCTAGGTGAGGCGGCTGTGGGAGAAGCCTCTGCAGAGTGACGTCAAAACTGTCGTTATTTGTGGGGTGAAGGATCTAGGAGGTTGGGGCAAGTGGGTAGAGACATAGTGGAATGACTACTGGTCCCCTCTTCTGTCCCTCTCCAGGGTTCTGCTTCTTGAATCTGCCTAACACTTACCCCAAGGGATTCAAGTTTAACACCGATGAAATCAACTTTCCCATAAATAACCTCTGTTTCGTGGGGCTCATCTCCATGATTGACCCTCCCCGAGCTGCCGTGCCCGATGCTGTGGGCAAGTGCCGGAGTGCTGGGATTAAGGTAAGTGCCAGAGCAATCCAGACACCCCTCACCTATCCTAACCTGGATCAACCGTAGGAAACCTTGGACAGAGTAGGTTCTTCATTTAATTGAGCTGATTTCTGCTTCCTTGAGCTTATAAGTTTTAGTCTTAAGAGATAACTTTATACTGTGCCCTCTGTAGTTAGAATCCTGTCTTGAATTAGAATCACCAGGGGATGAACACAACAGTGTAAATCAACTATACTTCAATAAAATTAAAAAATGAAATAAAACGGGATCCCCAGGGGAGCTTTAAAACTCTGATGCCTTGGCCACACTCCAGACCCCTTCAAGTTTCTGATTGGGAGCCAGGTATCTGTATTTTTCAAAAGTCTCCTAGAGATTCCAGTGTGCAAACAGGTTTGAGAACCTAAGCCCTAGGGGAGTGCTTCTCAAACTGATGTGCACTGAATAGCCTGGGGCTTTTATTGGAATGCAAATCCATTTTCAGTAAGTCCAGAAGACTCCAAGATTCTGTATTTCTGACAAGCTCCCAGGTGATGCCATTGCTGCTGGTGGCAGGCCACACTGGAAATAGCGAAGTGCTAGAAGATGTCATAAAAATGTACTGCTGAGTGGGTTGTCAAAAGGGTGAAGCCAAGTGGGCTGGGGTCCTGGGGCAGCACTTGTGAGAATGAGAGACTGAGAGCTGGGGCCCTCGATGGATCTGACTCAGGGTGAGGTCCAGGGGCAAAAGCTAGAAGCTTAAAATGAAGTGGTCCGAGAGCAAACCCAGAGATGGGAACTTCCCTCCAGTTGGAAGAGGACTTTGGACTTGATGGAATAGCAGCAGTAAAATTCCTCTAATTCTGAGATGTTCTGTATTCCACTTTCCCAGGCCAAATTCTACCACTTGTTGCTGCTTGCTTGTTTGTTTTTGTATTTTGGCTGGCATGTGGGATGGTTCCCCGACCAGGGATCCAACCCAGGGCTCTGCAGTGCAAGTACCAAATCCTAACCACTAGGCCACCAGGGAACTCCCTCCAAGGTCAAATTCTAAGACTCTTACACGTCTTCATAGATTAGGTATTGTCACCTCTCTGCTCACACTTGATATTCTGGAATATTTAGGAGAGCAGGTTGCAGTTGGGGTGGGGCTGGAAGTATTTAAGGAGAACTGGATGCTCTGTGTCAGAGTTGACTTCATCTTGACCTTTAACCATTGGCAGTTTGTCCCTGAGCAGTCTGGGTCATGCTAAGTACAATGATTGGTCACTATAGTGGGAACCGAGGAATGGATAGAGGAAACTATTCTGAGTGAATTCCCTGATTACTACAGGATGTTTTGGGGTGCAACAGTTCATTATAACACATCTGCACAGGGTAACCATACATCTTGATAGTCCTCCACAGATCTACAACATCATGCTATGGTAGCTAAATGGAGAAGGGGTTCATTTGCATTTTCTCAGCTTCCAGGTGGGCTGCTGGGATGAGAAGTATAGATATTATGGAGGTAGTCTAAAGTTTACTTCATCGGGGAGTTTATGGATCTCTTTAGCAAGAAGGAGAGCTATAATTGTGTCCACAGGTGGGGAGGCCCACCCAGGAGACAAAGAAGTGACCTGAGTCAGGGTGCCTGCCGGCGCAGGACACGCTCATGGCCTGAGAGGCAGAGTGAGCTGTGATAAGTAACGGTCTGCAGGGGACTCGGGCGGGTCTGGAGCTGGCACCTGAAGCACAAAGGCTGGTGCTTCCTGGGCCCATTCTTGTTCTGGGCACAGGTTTACACTTTAATTGTTTACCGCTTCTGGACCTGAAGCTGACAGAAACTTGGCTGGCTTGGTGAGGAATTCTGCATCACTCCCTTTTTTCCCTACAGGGGAGGTTAAGATGTACACAGGAGGCCATCCTTCAAGGAGGATGAAGTGTGGTGGCTAAACAGGGGGTTGGGTTTCCCAGGTGACTCAGTGGTAAAGGAACTGCCTGCCAGGGCAGGAGACACAGGAGACTCAGGTTTGACCCCTGGGTCGAGAAGATCCTCTAGAGGAGGAAAGCGCAACCCAATCCAGTATTCTTGCCTGGAAAATCCCATGGACAGAGGATCCCGACGGGCTACAGTCCATGGGGTTCCAGGGGGCAGGACATGACTGAGCAAACACATACAGAGTGTTGTCCCAGCGGTGAGAACCTTCCAAGGTTAACTCCAAAGTGGTGTTGATGCAGAGCTGACGGATATGATGAAGCTGTTGAAAGAGGCTGGATAACAGCTGCGTGGCAGCAAAATTTTTTTTTACAATTGATGGTGGAACTGGTGTTTCTCAGATAGTCATGTGTCCAGGCCTTAGGAATGAATGATTTTAAAAAACTAAAATAAGGGACTTCCTTGATGGTCCAATAGTTAAGACTCCACACTTCCAATGCACGGGGTGTGGGTTCTATCCCTTGGAGGAATAAGATCCCACATGCTGTGTGTGGCATGGCCAAAAAAAAAGAAAACTGAAATAAGATTATCCCATTATGGAAGGGGAGTCGGCGGGGAATGGATACATGTGTATACATGGCTGAGTCTCTTTGCTGTCCACCTGAAACTGTCACAACATTATTAACTGGCTATGTTGTTATTTAGTCGCTCAGTCCTGTCCAACTCTTTTGCAAGCCCATGGCCTGTGGCCTGCCAGGATCCTTTGTCCATGGGATTCTCCAGGCAAGAATACCGGAGTGGGTTACCATGCCCTTCTCCAGGAGATTTTCCTGACACAGGGATCAAACCCACGTCTCTTATGTCTCCTGCATTGGCAGGCAGGTTCTTTACCACTGAGCTACCTGGGAAGCCAACTGGCTCTATTCCAATATAAAATGGAAAGTTTTTTTTTTAAATAAAGAATACCAAATCATTAAAAATAAAATTATCCCATGGTATTTGCCACTACCTGAGGCCCTTAGCAGTATGAGGCTACTTGGCCCTGGCTATGAATCCAGCCTCCTCTAAGAACTGCAGCTAAGCAGCAAGCACCTGAAGTTAAGGTCACCAGCGCTGGAAGCTCTCTCTCAATGGGTCTGATCTGGGGGAAGAGGGCCCAAGGGAACAAGGAAGGAAGCTTGCAAGAGTACGTGGGAACACCAGAGGTACAGTCAGCATCAAGAAGTGAGACATGAAATTCCTTTAGTACTTGGCGAATTCCAGAAACTACCAAATGCCTTTTATTTTGAAGGGAGCCATTCTCTTCTGTTATGTGAATGCATCTCAGTGTTCCGTGAAATTGTGTCCTAGGAACTCACTCTTGGGGTGACTGACTTTGTTTTTATTTCTCCCGGCTGGCATGGAGGTGGTACTTCCAGAAACTGCTGTAGAACAGCAGTTCTGGTCAGGCAGGCCTAGGTACGACAACTGTCCTACATGTCATTATTAATGAGCTACTGGGAGATGTGCAGGGCACGGTAAGCCTAAAAAGCATCACTGAGGGCTCAGTCTGAACCACACCTGGAATCTTTGGTGCAGTTCCCTCCTAGATCCACAGGCCCAGCTTTGTGAGGCCCCAGCGCCCCATAACCGAGCCAGGGCGTTGGAGACCAATGAGGGGGGAACTGCTCATAGCACACCTTGCCTGAGTCCTTGGTAATCCCGGCTCAGTTAGCACTTCATCCAGCAAGCCAGCAGTGCCAGTATGGAATGAGGAGGGCTCATGGGAAAACCCCTTCAAGGCTTATTTCCACGCTCTGGGAGTGAACAGACTGACCTTTCCAGGACCTCTGTTCTTAGTTCAGCCACAGTCAGATAGTTCCCTTCTCCCTCCCACCAAAGCCTGAGATTTATATGCTTAGAGGGCACTTGGGAACCATGGGCAGCGGTTCCCAGGAAGCGATCCTTCCCTCATTCTGTAATTGCTTGTTGATGATTACTCTGCGCTAGGAATTATGCTAAGCTGGAAACTTAACATGAATCACAGGCATGGCCCCATGCTCTCAGAGTTCTCAGTCCAGCAGAGGAGAGAGACAGACAAGCCATCACACACAGACAACGTGAGGAGGGTTAGGAGAACAGAAGGCTAGAAGACCACACACACGGGCACCTGATCTTTGGGGAGGAAAGGGATAGGTCTAGGGCTGGGCCCAGGTGCCCGGAAAAGGGCCAGAACCCAGGGGCACAAGGAGGCGGTGGGAAGAAGAGGGGTAGAGTGAGGATCAGAATGCACTTGGATCTGGATGAAATTTTGCTAGGCAGATGGATTCATCCAGACGTTCCTTTACTGCTGTTGTTCTAATGGTAGGTGCTTCTGTCTTTGAGCTTAAAAAGGCAGTATAGCACTATGGAGAATAGTACGAAGATTCCTTTAAAAACTAGGAGTAAAACCACCATATGACCCAGCAATCCTACTATTGGGCATATACCCTGAGAAAGCCATAATTCAAAAAGACACAGGTACGCCAATGTTCGTGGCGGCACCATTTACAACAGGCGGGGCATAGAAGCAACCGAGATGTCCATCAGCAAATGAATGGATAAAGAAGTTGTGGTCCATACATACAATGGAATATTACTCAGTTATTAAAAGGAGCAAATTTAAGTCAGTGCTAGTGAGGTGGATGAATCTAGAGCCTGTGATACCGAGTGAAGTAAGTCAGAAAGAGAAAAACAAATATTGCATATTAACACATACATTTGGAACCTAGAAACATGATACTGAGGAACCTGTTTGCAGAACAAGAATAGAGATGCAGACACAGAGAACAGACTTAGAGACACAACAGGGGAAGGGAAGGGTGGGACGAATTGAGAGAGTAGCTTTGAAGCAGCTACATCACCATACATAAGACTAGTGGGCAGCTGCTGTATAACACAGGAAGCTCAACCTGGCGCTCGGTGACAACCCAGAGGAGGGGGATGGGGTGGGAGGTGGGATGAAGATTCAAGAGGGAGGGAGTATATGTACACTTATGGCTGATTTGGGTTGTTGTAAGGCAAAAACCAAGACAACATTGTAAAGCAATTATCCTCCAATTAAAAAGATTAAATAATTTTTTTAAAAAAGAGGCAGAATAGCTTCTGGAGCGATACATGAAATTCTGAATATACTGTGCTTGTTCGTGCTGAGTCACATCAGACTCTCTGCAACCCCGTGGACTGTAGCCTGCCAGGCTCCTCTGTCCATTGGCTTTTTCAGGCAGGAATACAAGAGTGGGTTGCCATTTCCTTCTCCATCTGAATGTAGTAAATACACTCAAATCCCTGATTTATGCATGGGCAACCAGAGTCCAATTTGTCCTATGTTTTATGGTCTGATGGCCTTGACCCCCTCCCAAGGGTTGAAGCTAGCATAGCAAGATTTTTGACTGACAGCCCAAGTTCTTGGAAATGAGCTACTTAAACCCCTGTGGAATGACAGCAGTGATCTCTTAGCTCTTGGAGAGAGAGGTGAAGGACTGGGGACCTCTCTGAAGATGACTCTGCTCTCTTTCCCTCCCCTCCCAACTCAGGTGATTATGGTAACAGGGGATCATCCCATCACAGCCAAGGCCATTGCCAAGGGTGTGGGCATCATCTCAGAGGGCTCTGAGACAGCAGAGGACATTGCTGCCCGGCTCAAGATCCCTGTCAGCAAGGTCAATCCTAGGTGAGACCCCCTAAAGAATTCAGATATACCATTTTTTCCCCTCCATCCTTAGCTTGCTCCACCAACTAAAGTTTTCGGAGGTTCTTTCTGTAGGTAGGACACGCATGGTTTACTTACTGAAAAGTAAAACATAATAGGAAAATGACCAAGCGACTATGTCAGTAGAAGGTGGGCAGAAGAAGAAGGCAGAGAAGAGGGAGGAAGAGGTGGGGGGTGGGGATACAGTGTGCCAATCTGGGGAGAGTGCATGGCTGGGGACAAGTTGAGGAGATGGGGTGAAAGGAGAGACAAGCAGGTTGTAGCAAAGATGAGTTTGAGGGTACCAGGATGCCTGGTGAATTCTCAGTACCTGGAACTAACCTTTAGAAATTCCTCTTCCTCAGGGACGCCCAAGCCATTGTGGTGCATGGCTCAGAACTAAAGAATATGAACTCTGAGCAGCTTGATGAGATCCTCCAAAACCACACTGAGATCGTGTTCGCTCGGACCTCACCCCAGCAGAAGCTCATCATTGTAGAGGGATGTCAGAGGCTGGTAAGGGAGACCAAGGAGGCTTGGGAAGTCACCCAGCCCCAAACCAAGCAGAGGAACATGCGGGCTGGGCTGGAGGAGGAGCCAGAGAGCATCCGATTGTGAACCCCTGAGACAGGCATCTGTTTGGGGGCTCCCTGATAGTTTTGCTATCTCAGAAGGTGCAGGAGAAGGAAGGGCCAAGAAGCTATATCAAGAAACAAGGGATGATGAAATCAAGCTGACCTTTGGGACGGGTCCTGAACCTGACACAGTAATTATTTCACTCCCTCTGTGTTTCCTCCAGGGAGCCATTGTGGCAGTGACAGGGGATGGGGTGAACGACTCCCCGGCACTGAAGAAGGCGGACATCGGCATCGCCATGGGCATCGCCGGCTCCGACGTGTCTAAGCAGGCCGCTGACATGATCCTACTGGATGACAACTTTGCTTCCATTGTCACGGGTGTGGAAGAGGGTAAGGAAGCTGGGTGCCCAGGGCAGGGACTTACTTGGCCCTCAGACTCAGGTGAGAGTTGATGCACATTATTCTCATTTCCTTTGCCCATCTTCCAACCTCCTGTACACACTGGGAAAAATCAGTGTAAGTCACAATTTTGCAAATTGGATTCAGCTGGTCCTTAGACCATCACTACGTGGAACCCTTATGTGATTGGAGGAAAGTCCAGATTGTCTAGGCAGCTCTAGTGCAGCATAGTTTGTTTGCTTCTCTCATGGAGATTCGGGAGATCCTACTTGAATCTGCTATAGGTTTCTACTGTAGGATTCTACTGTAGGTTTCAGGGTGTAGCCATACTCATAAGACTACTCTGTACTTCACAATCTCAGGAGGACTTTCAGGCAACCTGTTGTCTGAATGATGTTGACATATCAAGGTCATTTGGAGCCTGACTGAATGAGCCAAATCAGGTCCCCTCTTTCACGGAGACAATTCCCATTGGTGAAGCCCAGATTTCTGCTTCCTGGGCTCCCTGATTTCTGTCTGGAGCTATGAATTAAAATCTATTACAATCCACGTAATAATAATGGTTAACATTATACTGAAACCATGAATGATCCTCAGTATTGAGACCTTGTATAATCCTCAGTATTGTATGTCCACTCAATTCAATAAACTTTTGAGCATCAACTGTGTATCAGACACCATTCTAGATGCTGGGGATTCAACAACAGGGAGTAAAAAGACACCTCCTTGCTCTCAGGTAACTTAATTTCTAGTGAATTAAGATAGACAGAAAATCAACTGAACAGTGTAATAAAAGAAGACAAGTGCAATGGAAAAAAATAAGTAAAGCAGGGAGTGGAAGGAGGGGTGACACGTTTTTAAAAGGTTGTCAGGGAAGGATTCAAGCCATCTTGCAAGGCAGGAGGAATGAAGGTCAGAGAGGTGAGGGGTGCCCAAGATGACAAGTTAGTTATGGCAGAAAATGCAACTGGAACCCACGCCCAGGCTCTTTCCATTTCAGCCTTAATTTTTTTTTAATTGAAGTATAATTGATTTACCACATTGTGTTAGTCTCTGGTGTATAGTGAAGTGATTCATTTTTATATATAAGTAATTTTCCCCTTTGATAATCATTAGTTTTCCATGTCTGTGAGTCTGTCTGTTCTGTAAATAAGTTCATTTGTGTCATATTTTAGATTTTACATATAGGTGATGTCATATGATATTTGTCTTTGTCTGACTTACTTCACTTAGTATGATAATCTCTAGTTCCATCCATGTTGCTGCAAATCCAGCCTTAATCTTCCTAGGGCTTTTATACTGGCATTCTCAGACATCTCAAAGTATTAACCAGGCCCCAGCCTGCTTAATTTTCAGACATCAGATGATAGTAGTCATGTTGAATCCAAGAACACAGAGTATACAAATTTGACATGCTTAAATCATGGCTTTAACTAACAGTCACACAATTTAGAAACAAAACTGGGGCTGCCACGGCCCAAGACCCTTTCACGGACTGTGTGACAGTGCTTTGTAGCGGCCTCTCTGCCCAGGAGCTGGTTTGTGGGAGGTGTGACGTCTCTGTGCTGCTCACAGAAGGTTGACCATCCTTCCCAGGCCGCCTGATCTTTGACAACCTGAAGAAATCCATCGCCTACACCCTGACCAGCAACATCCCCGAGATCACCCCCTTCCTGATGTTCATCATCCTCGGCATCCCCCTGCCTCTGGGCACCATAACCATCCTCTGCATTGACCTGGGCACTGACATGGTGAGGACCCAGATGGGACCCGGCTCGTGGAACTCCTGTGAAATGGACTGAGTTGGGACGATCTAGGTCAGGCAGAGGAGCAGAGCTTGAGGGACTTCTCTGAGTCTCCTTCTGAGCTGTGTGTCCCCTGTTGCTTCCACCCTCCATCCTCCAGGTCCCTGCTATCTCCCTGGCTTATGAGTCAGCTGAGAGTGACATCATGAAGAGGGCTCCACGGAACTCAAAGACTGATAAGCTAGTGAATCACCGTCTCATTGGCATGGCCTACGGACAGATAGGTGCGGCTGCAGGAATGAGGGGTGGAAGGGAGTGGGGAGAGGCTGCCCCAGAAGGGTCATGAGGCCAGTCCTGGTTTAGAAGTTCAGGGAGCTATCTTAATTATGAACTGTGCTAGGCTCTAGCACAAAAAAACCCACTGATCTCTGATCTGCTCTTAAGGATCCAGTCGGAAAGGCGCAAACACGCATGAAAGGATGGCAGGCTGTTTTCCAAGTGCCACGTATTGAGGACAGATAGGACACACTACAGGAGTACAAGGCAGGACTCGCCAGTCTTGCGGACAGAGAGGCCTTGGGGAGGAAACATGGCTTAGACTTGGGGCTGGAAGATAGGGCTCAGCTAATGAATGGATGGTCAGACGGGGACCAGACGATACCTGGCTGTTGAAGAGTGAATACATCAAGTTGGTGGAGTGCTTATTCCTGATAAAGAAGTAGTGGGGAATGAGGCTGTGGACACAGGTAGTATTTATAGTGGGTCCAAGTCTTGAAAGACACTTCTTTGTTCTTGAGTAGCCAGGTACAACGGGTACAGGCAAGAGATATGGACAGAGGAGACAATATCAGTATTTAGAGATGGAAACACATAGAAAAGGCACAGATTTAGGAGCCATATCTATGTTTGAATCTCAGTATCACAACTGACTGCCTGTACAACCCTGGATAATGACTGAATATTTTTCGTGCTTCAGTTTTCCCACTTCTGAAACGTAAATGACAATTCAGAATTGCTGTGAGAATCACTGTGTGCAAGTACTGACAAACGGTGCCAGCTCTGTGGTCAGTAGGCACACATTAGCATCAGCCACGCTATGGTTCCCAGGCATGGGGGATGGAGGTTTTGACCAAGGGAGAGGCATGGAGCAGATGGGAGAAATGTGAGGGTAAGAGAGGACTTGATGAGTGTCCTGGTGTCAGAGGAAATGGAGAGGAGGAGTCCAGCATTCACTTGGTGGAGAGAGAGAGAATAAACCCCCTTTCAGATCCTTTCCAGTTTTATGGTTATATGACCCTGGGTTACAGCTTAGAAACCAGTGTCAGACTTTGGAGGCAAGTCCAACAGAGATGGCAGGGTCAGATCACTGATGGCATGAATCTTCAACATTACAGCTCAGACATACATCAACCCTGCTAGAAGCAAGTCCCAGGCGCCACCTCTTCCGTGGTCTGCCTTTTGAGATCCTCCTCTGAGTGAGGTTCCCCTGACCTCTAACTATCACTGACAGGGATGATCCAGGCTCTGGCAGGATTCTTCACCTACTTTGTGATCTTGGCTGAGAATGGTTTTAAGCCTCCTGATCTGCTGGGCATCCGCGTCAACTGGGAAAATCGATACATCAATGACCTGGAGGACAGCTATGGACAGCAGTGGGTGAGTGAAAGGCAAGATAGTAAATGGTGGCCATACAAGAGTGAAGAAGTAACCAGGAGAAATGGGTTTAGCAAGTTTTTGAAGACACTAGGCAGACAGAGACGATCCTCATCTCCAGTCCTACAGGAGCCTTCTAACACTTGACCTCAACCTCTGATCACATCAGCAAACATTCTTCTCTTTGTTTACAAAGACTTCATTTCTGTTAATTACTACTGTCTGTTGCCTGTTCATATCTTTCTGGGTCTTTCTGGCTTCCTTGGACCTGGAAATCTTCTCTGTCTGTTAACTTTTGGGAGGCTGATTTCCAGGTTCTATTCATCATTGCCCCAGAAATGAGTGCTGGATCCTCTTTCTCCTGTTATTTTCCTTTTCCGTGGGAGTTCAAAGAATAGGATTTTAAATCTGAAAACTTATTTTCTTTGTATATTTTCTTCCTTGTCATTCTAAACTGTTTAAACTTAGAGGATGCCTCTCTGTATTAGTCATTTCTAACACCCAAGATAAATGAGGTCTAAACTGAAGCCCTCTATCCAAAAATATGTATTTAAGAATTTTAGTAAGTATGCATTTGTGAACACTTCCATCCCAATTTCTGAGACAGTGGGAGATGTGACACCAATTTTTGCTAGAATCATAGGACCAGAGACTTCACATACAGTCTGTGGAGGACAAGATGGCCTATTCTTTAGCCTACAAATGAGGAATCTGAATCTGGCTGGAAAGGTTTAGTGACTTGTTCAAAGCCCCACAGTGAACCCGTACAAGAGCTGGACTAGAATTCTGGATTGATTCCCGCCCAGCACTTTGCCATGTCACCATGATGCCTCCAAACCAAGCTAACTGCAGGGTTCTCAAAAGTATGTTAAAATCAAGATCATTGTTGGAACGCTGGCCCGCACACACAGTTCAGTTCAGTTTAGTCACTCAGTCGTGTCCGACTCTTTGCGACCCCATGGACTGCAGCATGCCAGGCCTCCCTGTCCATCACCAACTCCGGGAGTTGCTCAAATTCATGTCCATAGAGTTGGTGATGCCATCCAACCATCTCATCCTCTGTCGTCCCCTTCTCCTCCTGCCTTCAATCTTTCCCAGCACCAATGAATCAGTTCTTCGCATCAGGTGGCCAAAGTACAGGAGTTTCAGCTTCAGCATCAGTCCTTCCAATGAATATTCAGGCCTGATCTCCTTTAGGATGGACTGGTTTGATCTCCTTACAGTCCAAGGGACTCTCAAGAGTCTTCTCCAACAGATTTCCACTACCTGAGCCTCTCGAGGCCGACAGATGTCAATGTTCCCAGCTAGCAAAGTCCAAAGATCCCAGAGTCCTCACTGCTGTGTACCTTGTCAACATCCCAATCCTCGGATCAAGCCTTGTTTGTTTTATATCTTGAAACCATCTCCCTGCTACCAAGATTAAGCTTGTCATATGTTTATTTACAATCAACTAATGATAGTTAAAATTAATTTGAATTAACATCAAATTATATCAGCAACATCTTAAGATATTGCAAAACAGATTGAGAACAACTGCCCTGCCAAATGAATGCCATAAAGGCAAGGTCTATACCTCTTCCACTGCTGTAATCTTCCGATTATCAAGTATAGAGCTTCTTCCCTAGGAGGTACCCTACATACTGCTAATACCACTGGCAGTAATTCAGTTGGTCACCGTTCATTCATTTAGTGAATACTTGTTGAGCATCTTCTATGCACTGGAGACTGTTTTGTCCCTGGGATATGGTAGTGAACAAAAATAGCCAAAAGACTGCCCTTGTGGAGGTTATATTCTAGTTAAGGGCACAGGGTGGGAAGGGAGAAAGATAATAGCTGAATAGATAACATACTGGGTCCATAGATTGTAAGCCCAAGAGGAGTTCAAAGAAGTGTTGGAATTGGGATACTAAAGTAGGGGATATTGAAAGATGAAGATGGTGAACAGAGAGAAAAGAGGTGCTTGAAAACTGAAATGACAGAAAAAATGTGGCTATTGAAAAAGACATCTGGAGTTTAATCATGGGAGCAAGCAATCAGGTGGGGAAGGGAGTATACCATTGGAGTAGATGAAGATACTGTGAGACCACGGTATGGGAAGGATCATCAACATGGATATTTAAATCTCCAAAAATGAGGACAGGCGCCGTTAGAATGACAGTGAGTCAGAAACTAAAATTTTCAAGGGATGATGGGAGTGGTTTGGTTTCGGTAGCTGGCTGCAGAGGACAGGGGTGGCATGATCTGACGCACAGAAATGTGCTGACTGGTCTCATTCTAAGTTCAGTGCTTGGCTCATCAATTTCTAGCTTTTGTTTTCTATTGTTTTGGGCTCTATGGTGGTGGTGGTAGTTTAGTTTCTAAGTCGAGTCCAACATTTGCAACCCCGTGCACTATAGCCCTCTAGGTTCCTCTGTCCATAGGATTTCCAGGCAAGAATATTGGAGCAGGGTGCCATTTCCTTCTCCAGGGGATCTTCCCAACCCAGGGATTGACCCTGCATCTCTTGCACTGTAGGCAGATTCTTTATCACTGAACCACCAGGGAAGCCCTTAGGGTTCTATATTTCCCTCCAAGTACAACTTTGACCACATCCCATGAGGTTCTATCTGTAGTATCTCATTATTGTTTGGTCCTATACATTTTCAAATTTTTTATTCGAGCTACAAGTTATTTATAAGCATGCTTTTTTTAAAAAAGATTTTGTTTGATGTTGACCACTTTTTAAAGTCTTTATTGAGTTTGTTACAATATTGCTTCCCTTGTTTTTTGTTTTGGTTTTTTGGCTGTGAGGCACTTGGAATCTTAGCTCCCCAACCAGAAATTGAACCCATATCCCCATGCATTTGAAGGTGAAGTCTTAACCACTGGATAGTCAAGGAAGTCCCCCAAACATGCTGTTTTTTAATGGGCTTTTCCTCCAATCTAATTTAAATGCACCTCTCCTGTGCTTGCACAGCCCTCTGTGATGTCCCTCTTATAACCAACCTACAGTGCCGACATCGCGTATTTATCTTCCCCACTGGACTCTAACTTCCTTCTGTGCAAAATGTGAATGAAAGAATGAACGAACGGATGAGTGAATGCCTCCCATCTGGGACCACTCTTCGGGTATCGCTTCCCCTCTGCATGCAGATTCCCTACAGTCCCGTCTTCCTTACCTGCTTCCTTAGACCCTGCTTTCCTCTTGAGTCCACCTTCTTTTACACCACTCTTCTTATTAACTTAGTAAATATTTATGAGCCATCCTCCCTGCCACTCACTGAACAAAGCATGGGGAGGGAGGACACAGATAAATACGACGAGGTGCTTGCCCTTGAGGGGCTCTCAGTCCGATAAGGAAAACATAAACGCAAAACACAAAGTGAAAAGCGCTATGACAGAGATATGTGAGAAGGGCTGTGGCAATCTAAAGAGGTCCCCTAATTCAGCCTTGGGGTCTGGGAAGGCAGGAGAAAGAAGCAGCCTTTGAGGCATAGCTGAATCCCTCCTGACGCTGATGGCTCCCCTCTGCCTGTCCTTCCCTAGACCTATGAGCAGCGGAAGGTGCTGGAGTTCACGTGCCAAACGGCCTTCTTCGTCAGCATCGTGATCGTGCAGTGGGCTGACCTCATCATCTGTAAGACCCGTCGCAACTCAATCTTCCAGCAGGGCATGAAGTGAGCGCTGCCCCCCAAACCCAGCCCCGCCCCAAACTGCACCCCCTGCCTCTCCCTGATCACCTCCTTCACCCCATAAATATCTCCTCTCAGAAACAAGATCCTCATATTTGGGATCCTGGAGGAGACAATCCTGGCCGCTTTTCTGTCCTACACGCCAGGCATGGATGTAGCTCTGCGAATGTACCCACTCAAGTGAGTAAGGGGAGGGGGGGGCAAGGCAAGGCTTCTCTGGGCACAGGGGAAGCATATGGGAGGAAGTGCGGTTGCGTGGGAAGTCGAGCGAGCAGGGCGGCACTCAGTGATGTAGAGAGGACCGCCTGTGCTCCCATAAACACATCTTATTTGAGGAGGGATTAGGGATGAGTGATTGCACTCACCAGACATGCAAATTTCGTGGATTCACCAGTGCTTAACAGAGTGGTTTCTTTTCTATAATAACGCATGGTATAGCTGTCCCAGGCTCCATATTGCTCGGAACTGATGCAATCATAAAAGAGCCTACTCTATGCAAGGCTAATTTTGCTGTACTTCTGCAAATATGTTTTCATATGTACGTATGTGAGTGGGCACACTGAAATTCTTACTATCTGGTACCTTGTTTGGTTCAAGTCCTATGTTTTCATTTTTTATGTTAGTATATGCTTATGAAATTTTTTCATTTAACAGTTTTATAGAGAAAAAAACAAAACTCCCATTTCACTCCCCCTTCTCCCAACTCTGTATTGGTAGCCTCTATTAATGATTTAGTGTGTATCCTCCCAGCTGATTTTCTACGTGTTTATACATTTTGCTCACCATTCTGTCCCTTGCAGTGTTTTACACAATGTTTTACATTCTGTAGCTGCTAAATTAATGTTTACTAAGACATTGGCACTGCCCTTAGATGCTGGCAATTCCAGATTTGAATTTCAACGGTACTATATATTATTCTATGATCTTGGACAAGTTGGTAACCTCTCTGAGCCTCAGTTTCATGGCAAAGTCTTGATAACACACATCTGGCAGACTGAGAATTACATGTAGAGATGTATATAACACATGGAGCATGGCACTTGGGCCCTGGGGGGCACTTTGCTAATAGTAGCTCAGCTGATGTTGCTATTAATGTCAACATACAAATGCTAGTAAGTGTGGTTGGGCATTAACCATGCTCCCAAACACTGTGTATAAACCTTGACCATAAAACTCATCACCTAATACTGTGATTATTTTGTGTGTTTCTCTGTTTTCTCCAATCACCTGAGCTTCTTGAGATCAAAGACCATCATGTCTTCAGTTTTATTTCCCCAGGACCTAGCACACAGAGTAGACATATGATAACCGTTGTTGAATGGCTGCATGACTGTGTGTATGTAACTGTTCATATTGGTTGAAGGGTATGTGTGTGCACACATATTGAACCATGGCCTAGGCCTGCTCTGTCCAACATGGTAGCCACCATCCTTATGCAACCATTGAACTCTTGAAACATGGCTAGTGAGATTGAGAAACTGAATTTATAATTTTAGTCTACTGAAAGTTAAAAACTAAAGCACTGTCAAATATTTTTCTATTAAATACTACTTTATTGTTTTGGTTGGACTACACTTTCCACCAAATATTTAGTGTCTTACTTGAGACACACTGTCAATGTAAAATACTCACTGGATTTCAAGGACTGGGGATAAAAAAAGGAGGTAAAGTAACTAATTATGTTTATATTGATTATGTGTTGAAACAATAATCTTTTGGCTATTTGGGACTAAGTAAAATATTAAAATAACTTCACTTGTTTCTTTTTCATGTGGCTACTAGAAAATATAAATTTCACATGTGGCTTACAGTGTATTTCTATCAGACGGTGCTGGTCTAGGCCATCTCTCTATCATCCAAGGGACAAATGTGGTCCTGATCCAACCCCTCTCCGGAGTCAGCTCCTTGGTCTATTGAAGAGGTTCAGGAAGAAAAAGATTTCCCCACCTGTGCAATATGGAGGAGTATTTATATTCCCTGGCAAGATATCCCCTACATCTAGTCTCAGACGGACCACCCTGCTTTTGGTTGCAAGAGCTAGAGGACCCGGAAAGCAAAGGGGGGTTCTCCAGCAGTGACTCCATGAAAGCCAGTATATAATCTCCATGAACAAATATATGTATCTCTTACATGGCATTTATCCCACTCTGTCCTCATTGGCTTTTTAATGTTCCTGCCCTGGGCCCTCCACCCTCACTCTCCAGGCTCTGGCTTCCTCAAAAGGTAGGAATCAACCTTCCACACTGAAGCAAAGTTACACCACTCAAAATAGCCTGGAGTTAAAACTCCCCTCGGGTCCTCCCCACCATTCTATGCAAAACAAAGAACTCTCTCACCCGAAGAAAAAAATGGACATTAAGGTTGATTACCCCAGCTCCCAGCCGGTCCAGCCTCTGGCCGATCTCCAGAATTCCTTGCCCCAGCCATTTAAGAGATAACTACTCCAAACAACCTTGGAGAAGAACAGGCCCCCTTAAGACAGTAGATTTCCACATATATGCCTATATATACTTACTCTTCTCTTGGGTTAGTGCAGTAGCTCACTAATCTGACTGCTGCCCCTTCTCGCCTCATTAAAGGTGATCTGTTCCTGTAAAGTGCCGGTCTCATTCTTTTTCCAAACCTTGCCTTCTCTAACTCCCTTACCCTACACACACAATAAACAAAACAATTCCCAGCCATGCTCTCTGCGCCTGCCTCTCTCAGGCGCCTCTATCTCCTCCTCTGCTGACCAGCTTTTGCTCTCTTCAGGATAACCTGGTGGTTCTGTGCCACCCCCTACAGCCTCCTCATCTTTGTGTATGATGAAATAAGAAGACTCATCATTCGTCGTTATCCCGGCGGTGAGGCTCCCCCACACCTTGGCCTGAGAGGTCGCTAGGCTCCTGACTGGCTGTCCCATTGCAGATGGTTCCTGCAGCCCCATGGCCCCTCTCCCCAGGTCACTGCCTGGCCTGTGCAGTGCCTGGACCCTGCCCTCTAGTCCTTGACCCCACCACGCTGCTCCTTCCAATCCTTGGGGCCCTGCCTTCCCTGCTCAGGCCTCCCACCCTGTCCTGGCTCATCTTTCTGTTTTTCTCCCCTTGATGCCTTCCCCGGTTCACTCTGGTCTCTTCTCTTCCACAGGCTGGGTGGAGAAGGAGACCTACTACTAACCTCAAGAGAGGAGGAGCTCACATGACATCGGGCTGTTCTGAGGGCCAGGTGGGGGAGGTTTAGAGGCAATGAGCTTGGGAAAACATCTGAGAGAGCGTATTAGTTGGGGCAGAGAGGTGCCAAGAGGAAGAACCTTGGATAAGAGAGACAGGCGATCCTAGGGCTGGGTTGATGGCACCATGGGTAGGAGATGAGGTGGGGGTGAGGGGAAGTCCAGCCTGTGTCTTCCTGGAGCCCAGCGAGGGGCTCAGTAACCAGTCAAGAGAGTAAACATTTGCAACAGCCCTCAGCTCCTGGATGTGTCGCATCTGGTTTTCAGAGATGCTCTCTCCCTAGATCTTCATTCATGGTAGCCGGGCAGAGGGCATCTTTCAGGGGCCCGGCTGGGAAGAGATCAGAATCAAGCATCCTTGCCTGCTGAGGGTATCCTCTCAAAGTTACTCTCCAACTCAACTGATAGCAAGGACAGGACCAGTCAAGCTGGGATCAGAGAAATGGAGGGGATGAGAGAGGAGCAGGAAGCCACACCTTACAGCGGGGCCACAGCACCCACTCAGGTCCTCAGATGACATACAGACTCGTAGAATCTTCATGCTAGAAGACACCTCATTTCATCATGAAGGACAGGAGGTCCAGAGAGGTTAAAAGATTTGGAAGGGGCCACGTGGTGAGAGGTGGAGGCTGCCACCCCACCTCCGAGGATGATCTGGTGTCCCTGACCTCAGCCCTAGTCATCAGGGCATCTCGACCCCATCCCATCCCTTGGCCGTTTTCCCTGGCCGTAGCCTTGCAGCAGAGACTGAAACAATGCTGTCTGGATGCCTGTAGCCTTTGCTTCAGGCATAGCACCCGCCCCCTCATGCTCCAGCTCAACACAGGTGATGGCCGTTCCCCAAAGCCTGGCCTCTGAGCCTGGCACTTGCTGCATCTCAGGTCACTGTGGAGTCCCCAGGAGCTTTCTCTCCTGCCCACCCTCGGCGGCAGCTCTTCCTTCCTCTTCACCCACTAGCTGGCTTTTGCTTTGTGAGCTGGTCTACTCTGCCCTGTGGATCAGTTCACTCTCAGGCTTTTTTTAGAGGAGAGTTGGCTATGCCAAAAAGCATAGAAAGAGAGAGAGAGAAATGCTGAGAAAAGCTGGGGGAAATCGTAGACTGTCACCAAAAACAAAGCACATGTGTTAAGTGACTGCACATTATGTCTGGCAGTGGACAAAGGCCTTAGTCACATCATCCATTAATCCGTACAACAAACACATTCTTACCACCCGACCGGGTTTTTTAGATGATTCTGATTCCAGAACTTGTGCCCTTAACCACTTTTCAGGCTAGTCTTACAATGAAGGCTGGGCCAAAAATCTACAAATGCGTAATGAAAAAGGAGTCTGGCGGATAAGAGGCTGTGGGCTAGCAAAGAGAAGGCCCATCTGTAAGGGACACCAGCCGCTTTCCCCCTACACCGGGCACACCCTCCTCGGAGGTCTCTCTCCCACCTGCTCCCCTCCTCCTCCAACACAAGGTCTCCTGGGGACGGGTTGTACCAGTCTGGGGTCCTTCCCCGCTGCTGACAGGGCTGAACCAGACCCTGGGAGACAGAGGGGCCAGGTTGTGTGCGTGTGCGTGTGCGTGTGCGTGTGTGTGTGTGAGCTAGGGAGAGGGGAGTGTGAAACCAGCTACTCAGGTTTCAGCAGCAGGAGCTTCGGGTGTCTGGTGGGGTAAAAATACAGAGGCCCCAACTTAGGGTCATTTGATACCAGTGGCTGAGCCTGAAGGCAGGGGCCTAGAGGGAAAGGACCGAGTAGAAAGTAGAGAGGAAAGCATCAGAAAGGAGGACAGGGAGGACAGGAGGGCTGCAGCTGCTGGAAAGGCTCTGGTGTCTCTGGAGAGCCAGGGGCGAGGAGAGGGAGCAGGACAGGATGAAGCAGCCTGGTAACTGCAGGAGAGGAGGGGAGAATGGAGCGGGCCTGGGGCACCTTTTCCTCCCATCTCACACCCGGGGGTACGAAAGGTCAGATTCAGGATGAACTGAGTCTAATGTCCCAGTGTCTCTGTCTCGATGTCCCCCACCCCCCACCCCCCACCCCCAGAGTGCGCAAGGCAGGAGGAGTCCGGGCTGAACATCATCTGGTCGTGGACGTCTGGGTGGGTCAGCCCTTCTCTCCCGCAGTCTTTGTGCCGATGGTAGAGCACATTGTTTGGCCTCCCTGACTCCAAGAGATGGGTTCTGGGGTGTCTTCAGCTCCAACATGCCCTGCTTAGCTACATCTGGCCTCTCCTGCTCCGACAGCTGCCTCTCTTGGACGCACTCCTGCCACGTTCCTGAGATATTTTCCTGGCCTTCCTTGCTTAGCTGTGTAAGGTCTGCCCCACGGAAGAGGGGAAAAATTCCTCCTCTAACATAATTTCATGGTGCAAAACACATGCTTGCTCGCCAACATCAGAGATACCTCGGGGCAGGGATGGGGGCTTCTGACTTCCATCTGGCTAGCCTCTCTTTCGCCTCCCTTGTGCCTCAGCTTAGCTGTGCATGAGTCCTGGGTGGTGGTGGGGCCATGAAAAGGGTCTCTCCTTCAAGGTACCCAGAGTTGAACTCATCCACTCTGCCCTCACCCCCAAGCTGGGATCCAGGAAGCGAGAGGCCCATCCTCCCAGCTCTGCTTTGACGCTTAGTGCACAGGATTAATCAACATCCTTGGTTCAGGGCCCCACCTCCTCATGTTTCCCCAGTGTTAATTTTTTCCCCTTATTCTTTATACCTGGTCCTTTTTGTCTTGTCAAAGATGTAGGAATGAGTAGTCGCAACTTGCTTTCCTCGGAATCATTCATCCTGGGGAAGCCTCCTTTCCACCGTGCCCTAGAAAACTAGTCCCATAGGATCAGAGTAGAGAGTACCAGCAGGAGGCCGCAGCCGAATGACTCTCTCCTTCTCATCTCAGGGCTGTGGGCAGAGAAGCCCCAGATCCGCATCTCCCAGGGTGGCTGTGGGCCAGCACTTCACGCCCCACGCCCCGTCCTTCCCCTGCATTCTCCAGTTAGGAGTGTTGAGTGAAGCAAAGGAAACTGGCTGGAGCTGAGCCAGGGCGCCAGTCCTGGACACGGCTCCATCTTTTATTAGGGGAATGATCTCATCCTTGGTCTTGGTTCTTTAAAGGGAAGTGCAGGGGGTCTCTTTCCTGCAGCCTGGATTGCATTTGTACTCCCCGCCTTCCTCCACAGGATCAAACAAACAGGCTTGACCCAGAGGAGAGCCCCAGGTTTTAGGACTTAGAGGCAATACCGCACTTGTCCCTCCTTTACGAATGTATCACCAGTCCAACCTCTGACCCGGAATACAGCCCAGTTTCCCTCTCTGAGTACCCTCGCCCTCCCTCAACTCTCCCTAATTACCCCAAGCCTTCCCTCCCCCAGCCCCAGCTTCATTTACCTCCGACTCATCTCATCTTATTTTTAGCTCCAGCTTTTTCCTTTCTTAATATGGTGATGAGCTCTTAGGCCAGTGTGGGGACAGGGGCTGAGGAGCCCTGGACATGGGGTGCGGGGGAGGGGAAGGAGGCTCTGGGAGCCTGGGTGAGAGGTGGTGGAGGTAGGAGGATCCCGGCCCTTGTGGAGTGCCCTGGCCTCAGAAGGTTATCCGTCTCCCCTGCCAATCCTGGAGACATATTTAGACGGGACCAGGTGGGGGCCGAGGGGTGCCAACCTCAGGGGCAGCTCCGGTTCCCTCCCCGCCCCCTGCTCCTATCCCTCCTCTGGCCCTTTTTCTCTTGGCTCTGTCGGCAGTTTCTCCAGGGCCGGCAGGGTCCTCTGTCCAGTGCTCTGGGCCATTCCCCACCCCACCCCCACTGTGAGCCCCCAACTCAGGATTTGGGACCCAGGGGCCCCTCCCTACTCCAGCTAACCTCTTCTAGACGAGACGCTCCGACTCAGACCCCACTACCTCCATGAGCGCTGCGGACAGGATGGGGGCCAGAGCTGTGCCCGGCCTGCGGCTGGCACTGCTGCTCCTGATGGTGCTAGGGACACCCAAGTCAGGGGTGCAGGGGGAGGAAGGGCTCGACTTCCCTGAGTACGATGGTGTGGACCGTGTGGTCAATGTCAACGCAAAGAACTACAAAAATGTGTTCAAGAAGTATGAGGTGCTGGCGCTGCTCTACCACGAACCACCCGAGGATGACAAGGCCTCACAAAGACAGTTTGAGATGGATGAGCTGATCCTGGAGGTGAGTGACGGGGTCTGCAGGCTGGCAGAGCAGGCCCAGCCCCTCTCTGGACCCCTCTCTCCTACAACGCCACGTGGATCTTTGAGGGTGGGACTGGGGGGACCGGCAGTGCAGCGGGATCCTGCTTCCACTAACAGGACACAAGTGGCATATGACCTTGGCCAAAAGAGAGAGAAATTCAGGAACCCCAAAGTACCCCTGTAGCCAGGCAATGTTAGCAAAGAGGGGAGCTGCAGGGAGAATCTCTCCTCCGTGCTAGAGGAGGCTGGCAGTACTAGGTTTGGCTAGGACTGGGGTGACCTTGGGGGCACCCCAAGGCGGGTGCAAAAAAGGAAAAGAGAGTTTCTTCATGGGAAGGAGAGGAATTGCAGTGCACCCCCAAATCTACCGTCCTAGCCAGAACGTGCCTGTTCTCTATACACTTTAGGGGCTGCACTCCAGAGAGTTCCAAACGGTATAAATATAAATGTCATTGACATTTTATTTGCATGTTTTTGTTTAGTCGTTAAGTTGTGCCTGACTCTTTTGTGACCCCATGGACTGTAGCCCAGCAGCCTCCTCTGTCCATAGGATTTCCCAGGCAAGATACTGGAGTAGGTTGTCATTTCCTTCTCCAGAGGACCTTCCCGACCCAGGGATGGAACCCACATCTCCTGCTTGGCAGGCAGATTCTTTACCACTGAGCCATCTGGGAAGCCTGCATGTCACTGATTTCATAGCTAAAGGTGTAATGGAGCCCACCATGCCTCCCACTGGCCTCTCAGGCCCCTCTCTCCTCCCCCATCCCATCTGCCCCTACTGGATCAAGCTGGGCACGCCGACTGGAAAATTTTTGTGTTTGGAGGCGGCTTCACCATGCCTTCCCCAAATTGTCTTTGTGGGAAGACTCTCCTCACCCGCTAGCTGACCTCAGGCATAAAGGAGAGAGGGCCTATTGTTACAAGGAAAAAAGCCCGTGTTCATAAATGATTGGAGACTTGGTCACACAGCCCTCCAGGAGCTGGGATGTGTTGGAGGCTCCTTGTCCAAGCTGCTGCAGCCCCTCTTCTAGCTTGGCAGCACAGAGAGGCCCCAGCTTGCCCAGAGCTTGGAGTATTTCAGGGCAAGACACCAGGATTGCAGGCTCTCATTTCTGTGTGCCCCTGCCGCATGCTGGAACCTGCCATCTGATTAATGAGCTGAGTATTTTTATCCTGAGTGCTCAGCATCCCTGGCCATCCACCTGCCAACCGTCTCCCTGCCCTGTCCTCCTGAGAATCTGAGCACAGACTCAGGCACTCAGATGGGTAAAGGTGGGGGGTAAAGCTGCAAACTGTGCCCAGTGCAGAGCGCATCAGGGTCAAGAGCCTGGCAGGTCGGGGTGGGGTGGGCGGGGCACAGGGACAGGGGCCTAGGGCTGACACTCCATAGCGTAAGGACAGGCTGAAGTAGATAGTGAAAAGCCAAGTCCCACTCCATTGAGGAAAGCCGGGCCTACTTCACCTCTAGTCTCTCTCTCTGTTGGTCTCTTTGCCTCTGCGGGTAACCTCTCCCTGATCCTCAGCAACATGAACAGACCCATTACCACCCTCTCTCTCTCCAAAATTCTCCCCACTGGGAGTCACTCAGAAGAATCCAAGGGACGCAGAACATCACCCCCACACTGAGTATGGCCTTCGTATGGAGGACAGGGCTCAGCTCTGAAGGAGGGAAGGGCCTCAGGCATTCTGAAGATCCCTCAGTATCCCTAAGGAACCCATAAGCACATGTGCAGTGCCTTCAAGTTCAACGTAAGAAGCACATTGCAAATGAGCAATGGGCTTCCCAGGTAACTCAACGGTAAAGAATCCACCTGCCAAGCAGGAGACGCAGATTTGATCCCTGGGTGGGGAAGATCCTCTGGAGAAAGAAATGGCAATCCACTCCAGTATTCTTGCCTGGGAAATCCCATGGACAGAGGAGCCTGGTGGGCTACAGTTCATGGGGTCCTAGAGTCAGACATGACTTAGTGCCTAAACAACAATAAATGAGCAGTAAGTGTTCAAGGATTAAATTTGAACCAAAGACAAAAAAAAAAAAATGGCCAGCGGGGGGGCGGGTGGCGGGTAGAAGGGAAAGTAGAGATATCTTGGATCCTGGAACAGTGTCAAGGTCTCATAGTCCCAGAATCCCAAATGACCCAACTCAAAAGAACGAGATGGGAACTAGTGGTTATTAAGACTTTCAGGGGCTGATTTTAACCCTAACTCTCCCTTCAGTTGGCAGCCCAAGTGCTAGAAGACAAGGGTGTTGGCTTCGGGATGGTGGACTCTGAGAAGGACGCGGCTGTAGCCAAGAAGCTAGGTAAGGGTAGGAGGAGCAGGAAGCGGTAAGTGGCAAGTGAGGAAAGACTCAAATTTGCAGGGGTATGGCTGGGGGTTCCAGGCTCTCCGTTATTCCTTACAGAGAACCATGCTCAAATCTCAGAGAGAGGTGGAACTGGCCTTCTTTGTACGTACCCAAAAAACAGGGCTACGGGCTGGAGGAAGGGGGTAATCAGGGAACACGAGTGCGGCTGGAGAAGCCTCCGCAAGCTCCTCTTCCAACCCCTCCCCGACCCGCAGAGCTGCGGGCCGGATGTTACAGCACCAGACGCCAGGGGGCAGCACAGGCCGAGACCGGACTCCGGATGTGGATGGGGGAGGGGTGGTCAGTAATGAAGTCATCCGGTCAGTAATAGCAGAAGGTTAAAGGGCCCGGGCTGGGAACTAGCAACCTGAGTTCTCAGAGGCGGTAAAAGGAGTATCTGTCCTTGGTTATGGCAGATAGAGAAAGGGAGACATCTTGCTGGAGTCTATGTCCCTTTGTCCTCCCCTAGCACCCTCTGGAGAGCCCCTGGGGCCAGACTAGCCACCTAGGCTAAATCCAGGGGGCTGGACCTCAGGGATGTAGGGGCTAAGAGGCAGTGGAGGTAAGCAGGGCCGGGGGCAGGGGAGGTGAAGGATGGGAGAGAGGGTCCAGTGGGATTATGGAATGGGCTGTGATCCTGGATTTGGACCCTCGGATCTGTGGGAAGGCTGGAATCATGGCCTACCTCTGGCTCCCTGCCTAGGACTGACTGAAGAGGACAGCGTTTATGTTTTCAAGGGGGATGAAGTCATTGAGTACGATGGCGAGTTTTCTGCTGACACCCTGGTGGAGTTTCTGCTTGATGTGAGGACCCCTTGGACCTAATGGCCTTGCTTAAAGACCTCATGCCCATCCGACCAACTCCAGCCTCACACACAAACACACACACAGAGGCTACAGAGAGCCCTTCCTCCCCAACAGAGAGCCCCTTTCTCCCTGATCCCTCTCCCTGTCTCTGCCACTGAGTTCAGAGATTCACTCTCATTCCTTCAATGTCCTTGCTCTTCCAGGTCCTAGAGGACCCTGTGGAATTGATTGAGGGTGAACGAGAGCTGCAGGCATTTGAGAATATTGAAGATGATAACAAACTTATTGGCTACTTCAAGAACAAAGACTCAGAGCGTGGGTAACCCTCAGACTCCACTGCCCCCCCACACCCCACTTCATCTGCCCTCCTCCCTCTCCACCTCACCCACTGGCTCAGACCCCTGCCCCATCACCCCTCTTGCCAGGGTGGGTCCAGCGACTGCTCTGATCTCCCTGCACTCTGTGTTTCTCATACAGGCACCAAGGCATTTCCCTTCCCTGCCCCCTCACCACTCTATCTACTCTCAGAAAGCTAGAGGGAGTGGGTCTCAGAATGAATCCATTTGCCAAAGAACTGGGAGACAGAGAGGAGGCAGAGGTGGCTCCCTGGCAGCCCCTGGTGGCCCCAGAGACTGACTCTGCATTCCCTCCTCAGATTACAAAGCCTATGAGGACGCCGCGGAGGAGTTCCACCCCTACATCCCCTTCTTCGCCACCTTCGACAGCAAGGTTCTCCTCCCTGTGGCCACCCTGAGTCTCCCTCACTCCTGTCAGCTGCCCTCCAGACCCCCTCCCAGAATCGATGGGGGACCTCCTCCCTCCTTACACACTGGTATTCCCCACCCCACCCCATGCCGGCTTCCTCCACTCCACAGATTTCAGAGGATCTAACCCCTCTCAGGTTCAACCGAAGCCCAGAGAAGTTAACACGTGTCCAGTGTCACAATGGCAGTGACAAGGGCCCAGGTTGTCTGACTCCCTGTTTGATACTGGCTCCCCCCCAACACTCTCCATTAATACTGCTTCTCCCCCTGACTGCGTGTCCCCTGCTCCAATCCCCCATCCCCTTCCCCAAAAGGTGGCAAAGAAGCTGACCCTAAAGCTGAATGAAATTGATTTCTACGAGGCCTTCATGGAGGAGCCTGTGACCATCCCAGACAAGCCCAACAGCGAAGAGGAGATCGTCAGCTTCGTGGAGGCACACAAGAGGTAGGCATGGGGGGAGCCCCCGAGCAGGGCGGGCTCCTCCTCAGGAGCATGTCTGCGAGACGGGCTGGGGGAAAGGCAGCTGGGCAGGAGCCTGGTCTCCCCTGGAGACGAATACATCTGCGGGGACTAGTGCTCCCTGATGCACTGATGGTTTTGCACAGTATTTTGCACCCCAACACTTAGCCAGAGCCTTACACACAGAACGCGAACGTGAACGTGAAGTCGCTCAGTCGTGTCCGACTCTTTGCGACCCCATGGACTGTAGCCTACCAGGCTCCTCTGTCCACGGGATTTACCAGGCAATAGTACTGGAGTGGATTGCCATTTCCTTCTCCAAGGGATCTTCCCAACCCAGGGATTGAACCCGGGTCTCCTGCATCGTAGGCAGATGCTTTACCGTCTGAGCCATTACACACAGAAGGTGCCCCATAAACCTGTACAGTTCACTGTGATGTGAGACCAGTGTTGAGTGCCTGTGGTCTGCTAGGAACGCTGAAGTGCTCTCTTTCTTATTCTTTTTAATCCTTTAACAACCTCAGTTAAAGAGAGTCCACAAGGAGTGTCAGAACAGGGATCCTAAGCCAGGTCTGACCCGTGTTCTTTCCCACACATGGCCTACACCAGTAGTTCTCAACAGGGCTGGAGGGCGTGGGGAGGTAGGGGGACGATTCCGTCCTCCACGGCATGTTTTGCAATGTCTAGAGACACTTTTGGTTGGAGCGAGTACTACTGGTGTTTAGTGAGTGGAGACCAGGGATGCTGCTTAATATCCTGCAGTGCACAGGGCAGCCCTTCCACAACAAAGAATTATCCGGCCCCAAATGTCAAATGCTGAGGCTGAGAAACCCTGCCCTACACTCACACAGAATTCTCTTCCTTCACAGTCCTCCACCACTGCGAACACCCATTCATCACTGAGAACACTACTTACCGTCACCCTCCCCCTCTAGATTACGGTTCTCTCCCTCAGGGCAGAAATATGCTGGCCTCACTCAATTCTGTCTGCACAGCACCTAGCACAGCGTTTAGAACATCTCCAGCACTCAATTTGTGAAAGAATGAATGAACATCCAGATGTCCAGTTCTTTCTCCCAAAAGTCTCTTTTCCAGTCCCCTTGCCCACCCTCTGCTCTCCCACCTGCTTTAACCATGCAATGATCTGGGCCTGGTGCCCGGAGCTTGGTCTTTTCCAGATGGCTTGGTTCTGGGCTACAAGCTGTCTGTGCCCTAGGCGTGACCCTGTGGCAGCCTCTGCTTACAGGGATCTGCTGGAGCCAAGGGTGTCCTTCTTGCCCGCTGAGTAGTGCCTTTTTCTCTCTTCTAGATCAACCCTGAGGAAGCTGAAGCCTGAGAGTATGTATGAGACTTGGGTGAGTGCCCCTGGATGGGGCCAGGCCTGGGGCGAGCATGGGAAAATTCAAGTCCTGGGAACATCTAGTCTTGCTGCTCCTCATGTCTTGCTTGTGGGAAAGACAGTGCACCAGCCAACGTTGAGGGCTTCTGTTCTGAAGAATGTGTCAGGAGCTGGGGGACACACTTAACTTGATGACGATGACAAAAGAGGAGCCCTAAGCTCTGGGGCTGAAGGGTTTGCTAGAGGAGTGTGGGTGACAAGAACATACCTGCTTCAGAAGCTAGACTGCCGCAAGACTCAGGTCCAGGGAAGATCTAGGGTCTGTTCTGGGCTCTCTAACTTCAGGGAGTATAGCTAAGGTCTTCCTCCCCACACCCCTCAACAGGAGGACGATCTGGATGGAATCCATATTGTGGCCTTTGCAGAGGAAACTGATCCTGGTGAGGAAGGAATACTGGGTTGGATTTGGGATGCGGGGGCACTGGTGAGACGGGGAGATGGGGTATTAATTAGAGAGTAGGCTTTTAACACGCAAGATGTGTTTTCTCAGAGCATAGTTTACAAGCTAGACATGTGGAGCTATGGGACGCGGGCACAGAGAGCTGGACTCCAGATTCCTCTGTGCCCCGTCACATCCTTATCACCTGTGTTCCCTCCAAGATGGCTATGAGTTCTTAGAGACACTCAAGGCCGTGGCCCAAGACAACACGGACAATCCTGATCTGAGCATCATCTGGATTGACCCTGATGACTTCCCCCTGGTAAGAATCGTCACTGGGCACTGCTGTCCTTGGCAGGGCCTTAGCCTGGAGCATGTCCTGAGGGGGTCTGTTTCAGAGTTCCTATTCCCATCTCCTAGTGGAGGACCCTACTGCATGCTCAGGGGCACTAAGGGCATCCTCAGAAAGAGGACACAGATTGGGACGTGTGGGAACAACAGGATTCCCAGAGCAGAGGCTGAGCAGGTAGCTCAGGTGCCCAGGGGCACCTTTCTCTTTCTAGAGAAATCCAGAATTTGGGGGAGCAGGGGCACATTAGCCCTGCGTGTGGGTGTACATAATCACAGAATCGAAGCACAGAGATACCATGTCTCAGGGCATGGCTCTGTTACCAGCAGAATCCCCAACACCTAACCTTCTTTGTTGAAAAGAGAACTAGATAAACAAACACAAGTGTGAGGACCAATGGCAGTCACTGATTATAACTACCTTAGAGATGTGGGAACTGAGGGCCAGGGAGAAGTGACTTGCCCTGAGTCACAAAGTCAATCAGTAGCAGAGCCAGGATCAGAGCAGGCTTCCTATCTATCAGTAGTTTTCTTCAGAAGGAAGTGGCCAGTGTCCCCAGCTGACGCTCCTGATACTCTCCTTTTGGTATATCTACTCTTTCTTCAACTGCTTAGTTCTGCCCATTCCCTTCAGGGACTGTAGCTGGACCCATCGCCCACCCCCCACGGGCTCACAGTGTCCTCTGTCTCCTCCTCGTTGGCCCTCACACGCACCCTCCTGGACTCAGGTATTCCTAGCCTCCATTAAGTTTTACCATATGTGGTCTCTCCACAGCTGGTTCCATACTGGGAGAAGACATTTAACATCGACTTGTCAGCCCCGCAAATAGGAGTCGTCAATGTTACTGACGTGAGTTTCCTTCCATCATCCCTGGCTGACCTCCACCTCTGCATCCCAGCATAGCTAGTTCTCTGCTTTGCTAACTAGGAATTGAGGGCCCTTCCCAGAGGAATCAGACCTGCCCAGTCTAATGGCTGGAAAGAGGGAAAGATTCCTGCCCTGAACACACTCCTGCTTCTATCTGTTGGACTTTGGCTGCTCGTCCTTCAAAGCCCAGTTCAAATCCTCTCTTCTCCATGAAGTCTTTCCAGATCTGCCATTTGGAATCATTTTCTTCCTCCCAGAGCCCATTTGGCATTGAGAACATGACTTTAATATGGCTATTATGTATCATGTGTGTCTCTTCCAGTAGTCTTTGAGCTTTTAGAAGGCAGAAATATTCTCTTTCACATACATCAGATGCTTTAACATTTGTTGAGTTGAATAGCTCATGGTCTGCTTTCATGTAATTCTCAGTCTAAGTGGTGAAGTAGGTATTCCATTAACCACCAGGCCAGATCTGATCAACTCTATAACAGAGACACAAATAAAATGCCAGGAAAGCACAGAAATCAGTGACCTCTACCTGTGAGTCAGAGTGGGTTTACAAGGAGTAGAGTTTAAAGTGGAGTGTAAATCAATCATACCTCACTTTTTAAAAATAAAGAATAAATTATTTAAATCTAAAAAATTTAAATACACTTAAGTTCTGTGAGTGAAAATTATGAGACATTATTTCCAAACTGATGGAAAAGTTACTGCAAAAGGTCAAAAAGAAGGAAAATGAGTATCACGCCTGGGAAAAGGCAAGTCGGATTTTATGGCTTGAGAGTCCGGAGATCTCTGAGGATGATGCCAGAGAAGCAGGTTTTGGAAAGTCTGGAATGCTAGAGATTTTCTGACTTTATTCTCCAGGCCATGAAGAGTCACCAGTGGTTTTGCATCAAGGGCATGATACAGAGGTCTGTTTTGTGAAGCTCAGCACAGCAAGAGCTAGTAAGAAAGACCAAAGGGAGAAGGTCTACTTGCTGACCCAGCTGTTCTTTCTATTCCCACTGTCACTGTTCCAACCTAGACCTTCATCTGGACACTTTTCCTGCCCAGGGACAGATGCAGAGAAGGGGACAGAGGATGTACAGAGTCCAGAGAGTGGGAGGACAGGTCTAGAGACCTGAGTCAGGCTTAGTTCTGATCCCTGGTCTGTGCCATGTCCTAGGCGGACAGTGTATGGATGGAAATGGATGATGAGGAGGACCTGCCCTCTGCCGAGGAGCTGGAGGACTGGCTGGAGGACGTGCTGGAGGGCGAGATCAACACAGAGGACGACGACGAAGAAGACGACTAGTTGCCGTGGCAGCCATCTCCTGGCCCCACCCGCTCCCCTCCTGCTCCCCTCTCCTTCCCTGAGCTCCTCCAGGGACACTAGGTTGCGTCCTCCGCCATGGGGCTTGTTGGGGTCTGTATGCTAGGTGCTGAGATTTCCCAACACACCAGCTCAGCTGTCTTCTCTCTGGCTCCTGTTCCCTGTCCCACTGCATCCCAGTATCAATTGTTTCTTCCGTCACTCCCTTCATGCTTTCTTGTGACTCCCCCCTTGCCATATCCATGGGTCCCCATCTCTTCTGTTCCCCCCACCTGACCAACTCTTCCTTACTCTCTCAAGTCCTCTGTCCTTCTGATTGTCCTGTCCCTGGCCAGGGAGAGTACTGTGTTTGGGGCTGAACTTTAGCAATCTCTTGTTGATGTATTTGGGTCAAATGAGACCTCAATAAAGGATCTGGGGCAACATTAGCAAGTGTCTGCTGATGAGGTCTCACCCCTACGGCAGGAGGAAGGCAGCTAGAGGGTGGGGGATTTAGGTGTGGGTACCTTCTTAGGGGACTGTGATCACAAGGGGGTGGGGCTCTTCCCTGCAGACAGTCATCCCAGAGAAGGTTGGGTTATTTATCTGCTGCAAGTCAACAACGCTTTTCTGAACACGTGGTTTTCCTCCAGCACCACTGTCAGGCTCTGGGAGAACAGAGAGTGCTGGGCCTGTCCCTGCTCTCCAGCTGATTAGTCTCACTGGGAAGTCAAGACAAGCACACTAAACAATTGAAGAAAAATACAAAGCAATATATAATTAAGTGATTATGTGCCACTTGATAGCATCCTCCCTTGCAGCTCTTATTTGAACAGCAAGATTGAGCCCAAATAACACTTCCTCGGTGAGGCCTTCCCAGAGGTGGCCCTTCCTGCAGCTCCCTCCTCTGGGTTCCCACCACACTCTCTCCATCCACCTCCTTCCACCTGTATTCTAATGTCTGTCCTTCCCACCAGACTGTGAGCCCTTGAAGGAAGGAAGGACCCCAGGCTTTTTCTCTGTGTCTACAGGATTTGGTACACAAAAAGTCCTTAGTAAATGTTTGTTGAAAGAAGGAACAAATGAATAGAAAAGACTCAAAAAAGAGAGATGAGAATGGGTTTTGATGGCTTCATAAAGGAAATGAGTATTTTCTAGGTCTTAAATGAAGAGTGGAATTTACTGGGGCAAAGGAGTTGGGGAGGAGACATTTCAAGTGGTGAAAACATCAAAAGCACTGGCAGAATGTGTGTGCCATGCTAGGGGTAGAGAGGAGACCACACAGACAAGAAGAGTTCAAATGGTGGCTGTGAGGTTGGTGTGCATCCAGGGCTAGGTCGCAGAGGTGTCCTGTGAGCTAGGGAGGAAGAGCAACATGTAATCTGGCAGTGATGAGCAGGATGGATAGGGGGAAGGAAGCTGATGGAGATACCAGAGGCAGGGAGTCCAGCTCTTACCAGACTGTTACAGTAATCAAGTAGAGTTGGAAGAACGTGGGCTGGAGCAGTGGTCAAGGGAATACAGAGGAGACCTTTTATTTTGTACAACGGGGATTACCCCAGACCTGGGGGCCCACTGGCAATCCTGGCAGGAAGGACCCACATTCTCTCCAGCACAGGCCCAGGCTGGGGTAAGTGTCATGGAGTCAGGATTTGGTGTGAAGGACAAGCAACTGAACAAGCCCATAACTAACGGATGTTACAGTTTTCATAGTCTGAGTATAAAGGCATTGCTGGACAACTTAAGAGGATGTCTGAGCATGGATGAAGGAGACCTAAGGTGAGAGAAGTTTTCACCCTCCACAGACAAATCCAGGAAGTCTTCCTGGAGATGGCGGCAGAAGCATAAAGTAGAAACCACCTATTCATCCAACTTGTACCCATCTGCTACTGCTACCGCTAAGTCACTTCAGTTGTGTCCAACTCTGTGCGACCCCATAGATGGCAGCCCACCAGGCTCCCCCGTCCCTGGGATTCTCCAGGCAAGAACACTGGAGTGGGTTGCCATTTCCTTCTCCAATGCGTGAAAGTGAAAAGTGAAAGTGAAGTCGCTCAGTCGTGTCTGATCCTCAGCGACCCCATGGACTGCAGCCTACCAGGCTCCTCCATCCATGGGATTTTCCAGGCAAAGTGGGGTGCAATTGCCTTCTCCATGTACCCAGCTAATAAATGTTTAATACATGGTGCGGGCACTAGGCCGATACAAAAACACTGCAGAACCCACTCTCTAGCATAGGTCAGTGGAAAGCCCCAGACTGAATGATAGCTCCCATGTTTTAAGCATCTATCTGTGCGAGTCACTAGGGACTTACAATTTCTAAATCTCACAAGAACCCTGTGAGACAGACATCAGTGTTCCCATCTTACGCACAAGGACACTGAGGCTCTGAGGCAACCTGCCCAAGAGAGGAGCAGAGCCAGCATGAAGCCCGAGTCCCCTTACCTGGCTGCCTCTGAAAGACCTGGATCTTTCACTGACTGTAGACAAATCATTCAGTTTTTCTGAGTCTCAGAGGTGGGTCAACAAAACAGGTTTTGGCCCTACAACTTAGAACAAAGGAGACATATGCAAAAGCAAATTAGAATATGTTACTATCACAGGGGCAGTGACAGGGCACCCTGGGGAGAGGATGCCATAGCAGAGAGAAGGGCTGTGAGGCCCGAAGCAGCCAGCCTGAGCCTCTTCTAGGGGAAGTGTAGTCTCAAGAAAGGAGGGGCTCACCTGAGGCTTCCTGAGGGGTCCCCTGCTGGAAGCCAGGTGAAGGAACCGAGGCTGGTACTGAGGTGAAGCCGGGGCATTCCCGGAGGTGACACAGACACTGATGGGGCTCAGACCTCATCAGCAGGCTCTGCCAGAGTTGAGGAGAAACCCTTCAGGCTGGAGAGGAAAACAGGCTTTTCTAACTTCTTCCTTCCCTCTTGCAGTCTGCCTGAGAATCTGAGGGAGGAAAGTCCCTAGGGTCGAGGGAAGTGAGAGCTGCCATGCTGGGCCTGGGCAGAGGGGTAAGGCAAAGAGACAGAGGGAAGCACGGCTCTGCAAGTTGTCTATATTTGCATGCTGAGCTCATTGCTGCTCTTTTTCTCCCCAGAAAATAAAATTACATCACGATGCAGGGGGGAGGGGGAAGGCTGGAGGGTGGTATATTTGGGAAAGGTGAGAGGAACACAAGGGGGAGGCCGGCATCATCCTGGAGAGAGAAGATCTGTAACTCCAGGACAGGCGAAGAAAGCCCCCACTTTGCTTCTGGACTCCACTCCTCCCCCCTCTCCCACCTTCAAGGTGGATAAATCTGAGTGGTCATTTACTACGGCTCCCCTGACCCATAAAGGGAAGAAAAAGGTTTTTTCAAACACAGAGTCAAGCAGCTAAAAGGATCCAGAGGCCAAAGGCCTTCCAAACTCTAACTTACTCTTTGCCGTCCAGGGTCCCAGCCACTGTGGTCACCGAAAGGTCTAAGGGGAGGTGTGTGTTCCTTTGGGAATAATTAAATCTGAGAATGGGGGTTCGCTGCTTAGGGGAAAAGGAACGTCACTAGTCCAGTCCTCCCTTACTTCTGCCCCCATCCCGAGTCTTCCAGAACCCCAGCCCCCTCCTGCCTCCCCTCCCCCTCTCCCGCCCCTCCCCGCCCCCCGCCCCTCCCCGGCTCTGACATCACGGGCCGGCCGGGTGGGGTGAGGCGGCGCCGGGCTCGGGCTCAGGCTCCGCGGGCGGAAGAGGCGGCGGCGGCGGCGGCAGAAGCGGCGGCGGCGGCGGTGGGAGCCGAGGAGGAGGCTCCAGACGCTGCTCAGGAACCGGGGACGCCAGAGTGCCCGCTCCCCGAGCGCTCAGCCCCGGAGGCGGTGAGAGGGCCGCGCGGGGACGTGTCGCGGGGAGGGGAGGATCTGCGGTCTGGGCTTGGAGGGGCGTCGATCCGGGACGCCTGGGGGCAGATGCGGAGCGTGGGGGCCCCGGACGGGTTCGCTCCATGTCAGGCCCCACGGGCTTCGTCTCTGTTGGTGTGCTCGAGCGCTGAGTGCGTACTGGAGGCGGCGTGGCTCCGGCCGCCCGTTCCACGATGAACGGCAGTGTGGGAGTCGGACCGGGGCCTGGGGATTGGGATGCAGCCTGCTTCCCGCCCAGCCGACTCTACGGGGCCGCCAGCTCCCGCCCCTCCCTCCCCTTCTCTGGCTTCGGACTCGCCTCGGCTGGCGGTCTCCCTGCCCAGCCCTGCCTCAGTTCCGCCAGCAGCCGCCCCTACTCCGAGGGCTTAAACCCGGCAGCTGGCACCACGTGCCTTCATCCAGTCTCTGCACCTGGGAAGAGGTGGGGTTGTCGAAAGCTAGTCCAGAGGGAAGGAATCGGGAGCTGGAGGGTGTAGAGGAGTGGAGTAGCTAACGTAAAACCTATTAATTTCATATAATCCGTGTCAAAACTGTCAGGGACACACACACACCTACAAGAGACACGCCAACACACACGGTGACACACACGCATGTGACTCTTACACACATCAACTGCACACAGCAAATCACAAACAGCCAGCCCTGCACTTGGGCATCCAAGCCCCCACCTCATCCCCACTGCCTCCCATGTGCGAGTCTCCTGGAAGAATATCAGTTTAACAGGACAGCTGAAGTCCACCCTGATTTTCTGGGTATTTTCTCCCAGCCCTAGGTTTCGGATTGCCCCTCTTTAAAACAGTGAAAAAAAAAAATGGTAGAAAATCCTGGTCGCATTCCAGGACAGGGAGACAGGATCTTGAGGGTGAGTGAGGCTGCTACTTTGAAACTGGGTGAGTAGTGAGGGTAGGGGCTGCTGGTGGCCTCTCTTGCTGGGTCCATTTGGAGCTTAGGGTGCTGGGAGTGGCTGGCTTCTGGGCTTCTGAGTGGCCAAGGGATGGAGGAGGGGGTGGAAGAAAGGGAGAGGGAGAAAAAGAAGAAATGAGTATGAGTCAGCCAAGGATGGAGCCCAAGTCAGAGAGAGAGAATGAGGGGAATGTGTGTGACAGGCAGACAACATCGAGAGAGGGACACAGGGACAGAGATACAGTCAGGGAACTGGGAGAGGAAGGAAGTGAGAGTCAGAGATGGTCAGAAGAGCGGGGAGAGTGCTGGGGAATGGATTACGGAGGCCCAAAAATTAGGGAGGATGAAAGCAGGGTGGTGGTGGGACCACTGGGAGTTAGGGGAAACATGCTGAATCTGTATGTTTTGTTTCCCTGTGTGTCTGGCCTCCAGGCTGTCAGAGCGATTAGCTTTAATTGCTCTTCCCTTTGTGGTTAAACACTCCATTGGGGAAATTGCCAGAGATGCCCTAGGCTGCTGGCTGCCCTGGTTGCCTACTTCCTCACTTCCCTGACACCTGTGCCCATCATGTGTGCATGTACTGTCATGCACGTATAGGACCAGTTACACCCTGTCGTGCCATCCCCTCACTCTCTTAACAGTGTCACCCACTGTGCAGTGGCAGACATCACTAACCTGTGTGCAAACTTATTTTCTTTATAGCAGGGACACTCACTCCTTCCTAGTATAGCTATAATAGTACAGTAGCTCTGTGTATTAAAATGAGGACACCAAGTCACAGAACCCAGGAATACTAAGGTATTCTTGGCTACCACCAGGTAGGATAGGATGAAAGCCCATTTAAAGACCAGGGACAGAGGTAATAGATGAGGAAGAGATAGAGATGGGAGAGAAATACAAATAGAAAGAGATAGAACCAGATGATTAGAGAATAGCACAGCCCCACTCCCTCTCTCCTGCCCTGCCTGATCCAATGCCTGGTATCTCCTCTTGCTCTCATCTTGGGTCCAGGCTTTCTTCTCTTAGTCTAAGGGCTAGAAGCTTCACCCCTTGTCTCTGTACTCAGGCGTAACCCATTTTGCTTCTTGCACTGAACATTGGGAGGTTGAGGTGTCCTACCTCACCCCCTCATTCCGAGGCTGGCTCTGGAGTCTTAGAATCCTCTTCTTCCTACTTTATAGATATAAATGCATCCCCTGCGCCCCACAAAAAGTTGAATAGAAGCTAAAGGGAGAAGTCAGTTGTGTATGACTGTAAAGGGATAATTAGGGATGGACTGCAGGACTGCTTGAATTTGGGGCCCAGATCAGACTTCACCTGGCACTTTCCCACCCCAGCCCTCTGCTTTGCGGTGATTACCACCCTCTCAAGCCCAGGCAGTAGGACTGACAGACACGAGTGCCTACAAGCCCCCTTCTGCCTGCTGCAGGGATCTCCAGGTCCTTGCAGCTCCCCTCAGCTTAGGCAGCTGCAGCAGATGTGAGGGAGGGAGGGGGAGCAGCCCCTAATCCCAAGGCTTCTTAAATTTACTGAGGATTTGGAACCAAATGCTAGGGAGTGGGGATGATCATGAATTAACGTCCAAATGCATAGAAATTCTTGGGGTGCTGCCACCTCCTCCAAAGGACGTTTTACCCCAATTTGCCAGACTTCTCCAAGTGCCCCCAGGGCCTGCCTCTCCCTCCCCAGTGCCCATGGAGCACCCACCTGTCATGTTCCCAACCACTACCATCCTAGAAGGTCAGAATCTAACCCTTACCTCTTGCTCCTCTCCCTCAGCATCCTCAGTTGGTTTGACTTTTGTCAGGGCCCCACCTGCAGCCAGCTGAGGAGGAGAGGGAGGCAGGAAGGAAGGTGTGAGGAAGCGGTGAGCAGAGCACAGAATGATCTGGGAGGGAAGGGGACTGACTTCCTGGCAGCCTCAGCTCCGGTTCCCGGTTCCTGCCTGAGTATCCTGTCCCAAGAATGGCCTCCACCCAGGCCGCCTGGTGTTCCCTGGGCAGCCTCTGCCCTGTTCCAGAGATCAGGAGGACTTTCTGAGCTATGGGGACAGGAGAATTCTCTATAGGCCCTTTGGAATTCTGAATCTTGGGTGAGAAAAGCAACATGGAGAGTGGAGCCAAGCTTCTGCCAAGGCGCACCCATCATGGCCAGACTACCACTGAATAATGGTTGACCAGGGAGACTTGAGAACCAAGTAAGGAAACTCCCCCCACACTTCCCTACTGTTGCACCTGCTGCCACACCCAGGCCTGGGCAGATGGCTGTCTGCAGGGAGGCAGGCAACCAGGCTGCCTTGCCCAGCTCCCTCACGGGGCCTTTCCCCTATCCTTTCTGTCTCTTCTTACTCACCATTCTTCACATCCCTCCCATCCAGTGGTGTCATTGTCCTGACAACTCGGGGGGACCAGAACTGAGGTTGCCATGGTAACCGCTGAGCTCAGGGCTGCAGCCTTCTCATTGTGGACTCTGTGCTCCCTGTCCCCTTCGCCGCCGCCGCAGGATTCCTCATTTGCAGCCTCAGTCTCTTCCCTCTCCCAACCCCAGTTTGCTTCCTCCGTACTGTAGGCCCCCTCTTACCCTTCCTCTTTTCTCTGGATGTAAGCTTGTGATTATCTGCCTGCTTTCACATACTCTCAGCTGGTCAGACACACACACACACACACTAGACCACATACACTCAGAACCACTCATCCAATGTTGGCACATACATATCCGTTACCAGAACATCCACACACACCCACAGATAGCAGCACCACCTCCTCCCTGCGCCTGTGCCCACACTCAGAGCAGCACCCACACAGGGTTCTGGTGCACATACCTTCCCACCCCATTTCTCTTAGGGGCCTCCTCACATCCATTCCACTCTCACAGAAAGGTCCTAACCTGCCGCCCCCAGGCTTAATACACATTAATCCCTTCCCACCTACCTCCCCTGTAAATCTGCACACACACACACTCCCTCCTCCCTTCCAGGAGCCACACACACACCACACACACACACACACCTCCCTCCCAGGAGCTACACACACCACACACACACACACACACACACACACACACACACACACACACACACACACACACACCCCTCCCTCCCAGGAGCTACACACACACACAAACTCCCTTCCCCCCTATACACACTCCCTCCTCCCTCCCAGGAACTACACACACACACACAGACATACCTCTCTCCCAGGAGCTATACACAAACACACACACACACACACCCCGCTCCCTCCCAGGAACCCCGCCCCCCCCCCCACACACACACCTCCCTCCCAGGAGCTACACACACACACCCACCCACACCCACCTACACCTCCCTCCCAGGAGCTACACACACACAGACACACACACAGACACACACACACACCCTCCCTCCCAGGAGCTACACACCCACACCCACACCCACCTACACCTCCCTCCCAGGAGCTACACACACACCCCCCTCTCCCCCCACCCAGGAGCTACACACACACACACACACACACACACACACACACACACACCTCCCTCCCAGGAGCTACACACACACACACACACACACACACACACACACACCTCCCTCCCAGGAGCTACACACACACACACACACACACACCTCCCTCCCAGGAGCTACACACACACACACACACCTTCCTCCCAGGAGCTACACACACACACACACACACACCCCCCCACACACACACACCCACCTCCCTCCCAGGAGCCACACACACACACACACACACACACACACACACCTCCCTCCCAGGAGCTACACACACACAAACGCCCTCCCCCTCCCAGGAACTATACACACTCCCTCCTCCCTCCCAGGAGCTACGCACACACCCCTCCCTCCCAGGAACCGCCCCCCCCCACACACACACATCCCCCCCCTCCCTCCCAGGAGCTATACACACACACACACACACACACACCCCCACCCACCTCCCTCCCAGGAGCTACACACACGCACACACTCCCTCCTCCCAGTGTATCTCTCATTTACAAACTCTTCTTCCATGTGAAAGCAGGGCACCATGATCCTAAAGTCTGTCCCATTTTTGAGCTGAGGGCTTGGTCTCAGAGTCTCCTCAGTGGGGGCAGTCTTCTTGAGGGCCTCCCGCCCACGCTGCCCTTTTCCTTTCTGCTCTTTTCATACCCCCCTTCATTCTTATCCCCGTCTCTGAACCCTGTCACCGTCATTCCCTTGTCTCTGTACCCCCCCTCCTGTCCTTGGATTATCAGTGCCGGGGGCGGGGGCTGAGGCTGAGCTCCAGAGCCTGCTGCTGTGACCTAGATTTCAGGGCGGAGACGGTCCTGGTGCTGACAGTCGGAGAGCGCTGCTCCTGGCCCAGCCTGGCAGGGCCACCGCTGGGCCCTTCTGTCTGGTTGCACCTGGGTGTGCAAGTGAGCATGCATGCAAGTGCCTGCTTCTCTGGGGGTCATGCTGGCCCTGCCGCCTGGCTTATTGTGTGTTTGTGTCACGGTGCCTGCCACCAAGGGAGGCTTGTTTGTTCTGGTCCAAGCAGGGGGCTGGGAATGGGGCCTGCTGGGTCCACACCCCTTACTATATGGTGGCCATGCTTCTCCACCTCAGCTTTCCTTCACATAAACAGAAATAAGGAAATGGGCTGTGTCAGCCAGCCCCTTTCTGCAGTATTTCTAGCCCATTCTTGGAGATTTGTGGGCAGTTTCGTACAAGGTCATCTCCCTCCTTGCTCCACCCCTTGGTCTAGCTACAGACTGTTTACGGCATAACTTATTTTTGTAAATGCTTTACTTTTCTAATTACAAAAGAAATACAGTTCTAGGGGGGAAAAATCCCCTTTTTAAAAACCTACCACTAGAGTTGTATATTTTATCAAATCCAGAAAGTTCATTCTAAGGTCTGGCCTTTCTTCTGTCTTAGCCATAGTCCCTGTCTTAGTGGAAGGAGGGTCTTTGATGTCCTCTCCCTTTTCACCCAAGAATCATGAAAGGGGCATGGGGTGAAGGCCTAAATGAGATCCAGCCTTCCCAGCTTTGGGGAGGTCATATTGAAGGTAGTGCCAGCCGGATGTTGATGGAAGCATAAGTGGCAGCCCCCTTCCTGCCAGACTTTCCCAAAGCAGCATCTGAACCCCTTCCCCCTGCCACCCAGCCAGCCTGAGAACTGGGCAGGGGGCCAGAGCCAGCCGCTTGGTATTCTTGGGCGCGGGGGCTGTAGGCATAGCACAAAGGCTAGGAGAGAGGGTTGTGTGGAGGTCTGGCAGCCATCAAGGGAGAAAATGGGCTCTACAAAGGTGGGGCTGTGGCCCATTGCTTTACCCTCCCCACCCCCACCCCGATGACTGAATACAGGGCTGAGCACAGAGGGGCCAGGGGACCATTAGACGAGGCAGCTAGGCATCTATCCAAAAATGAGTCACTAGTGGGGTAGTGGGGAGTTGAACTGAGGGACCCCATTTGCTTCTGGAAAAGAATAGGAGCTAGAACATGAGCCCCCCCAAACAACCCCAGCCCCTTTTTTTTAGCTTCTTACTGCCACAGCAAGCCTTTCCCTGGTGGTAGTTTTGGAGTGTTTTGTTTTTTGACAGGGGGAGGGGTTGCAGGTGGGTGGGGCAATCTGGGTGAGAAAGTCAGGAGCAGGTTGCTATGGTAACCGCCTCCTCAGTCAGGGAGCCGTTGCCAGGGTTACTGTTACAGGGAGGAAAAGGAAGAAAAAAGATGGTGGGAGAAGGAGGTGTGATTTTTCACTCTAGACTTGAGCCTGGTCCCTAGCTTTCCAGTTACTTCCTGTCTGCTCCTATCTCCTTGGGGTCTTCCTTTTCTCCCTCCAGCCCTGGCCTCCCCAGCCTGAGTTCTGGGCACATGCCTGGCAGGGCTGAGGAAGTGGGCAGTGCCAGTGAGTGAACCAGATCCTGAAGCTCAAGTTCAGCGTCCTGTCTCCTTGTTCCCCCAACTCCAGTCATGGCCGAGTACGGGACCCTCCTCCAGGACCTGACCAACAACATTACCCTTGAAGATCTGGAGCAGCTCAAGTCAGCCTGCAAGGAGGACATCCCCAGTGAGAAGAGTGAGGAGATCACTACTGGCAGTGCCTGGTTTAGCTTCCTGGAGAGCCACAACAAGCTGGACAAAGGTGGGGGAGGGGGCCACAGGCATCTGGCCATCAGCCTCTCAGGCTCAGCTCATGCAGCAAGTAGAAATCAGACCTCCTGTACAAAGACCTCCTCTCTGACAAGGCAGGATGACAGGAATGCTCGAGGAGAGGAGACTGGCTCTAGGGCAGTGGTCTTTACATTCTTCATGGTTCCCTTGTCAGTAAAAATATTAATTCAGTAGATGTTACTCAGATCCTACTGTGCTGTGCTACTATCACATATATAATAGAACATTAAAGTTAAAAGCGATAAAAGTTTAAAACCACAAGTTCTATCATTTTCTTGTCTACTTTTAGAGACCACTGCCCTGGAAAGGGCTTTGGGGAGGAACTGGTGTTTAAGATGGCCCTGAAGGGCAAGAGGGATTTCAAAGGTAGGGTCCAAAGGAAGCCCTGCTAGGCAGAGGGACACAGTATGTTTAGAAGTGGCTGGAAAGGTGAGTTGAGACTGTGCTGTGGAGGGCCTTGAGTGATGCAGCATTTGATAGGTGAGGTCAGTGACCTGAGGGCCCTTTCAGAGATGAACCTGTAGCGTGGAGTATAGGGAGGCTGAAGGAGGACATGCTGCACTCAGGAGACTACTGCAGTGGAGGCGAGGAGCCAGGCAAGAAGGCCTCGGCAGTCTCCCAGAACTGGCCAATTCACACCATCCCTCTGGTCCTGCCCGTACCTTCTTGTTCACAATTACCCCTCTCACTAGGCCCAGAAATCTCTCCCAGGTTGTCTCAGATCCCACCCTTTCAGTCCCACTTGGGCTGCGTGGAAATTCTGAGGCATGTTGTGGTTTTGTCGCTAAGTCATATCCTCTGTCTCTGGGATTTCCCAGGCAAGAATACTGCAAGGAGTTTGCCATTTCCTTCTCTGGGATCTTCCAAGTCCAGGGATCGAACCCGAGTCTCCTGCATTGGCAGGCGGATTCTTTACCACTGAGCCACCAACCAGCAAAGCCCCCATTCTGATGCTTACTTGGAGGAAAAGTGGAAGAGGGACAGGGTGGATGATGGGTATTTGGAAGGCCAGTTCATTTTCTCTGCTCCCCTCCCCTCCCGTGTGGAACCTGGTATTTCACCTAAATCTCACATTCTAAATCTGTAATCTTGAAACTTAACTGATTAATGATCTGTCCTTCCCGGGAATAGTCAGTCCTCTGTACTGTTTTTCGCCCTGGCTTTCTGTTCCTGGCTTAGTTACCCCTCATCTTCCAGGGAGGCCTCACTCTTCTGGTGGAAGCGCTCAGTCTCCGTTCTTGAAGCCCAGTCCAGTAGTGTAGGGGAAGCTGACAGCTACAGTCTAGCTCTGACCCTGTCTCCTGCCTTCCTCTAGACAACCTCTCTTATATCGAGCACATCTTTGAGATCTCCCGCCGTCCTGACCTCCTCACTATGGTGGTTGACTACAGAACCCGTGTTCTGAAGATCTCTGAGGAAGATGAGCTGGACACCAAGCTAACCCGTATCCCCAGTGCCAAGAAGTACAAAGGTAAGAGGCCATGCCTTGAATGTGCACCTCTGCCCCCCACGGACTACCTGTGCAATACTTGAATTTGGGGAGGACAGAGGCTCTGTTAGCCTGTCTGCTGTCTCCCATGACTTCTGTCCCTGGACATGTGCCTTTTTGCCCTCAGACATTATCCGGCAGCCCTCTGAGGAAGAGATCATCAAATTGGCTCCTCCACCGAAGAAAGCCTGAGCAAGGGGGAGGAAGAGGAGGAAGGTTGGACCTTCATCAGACTACTCTTTCCCCATCCTGCAGGGGAGGGGCAAGGGCAGCCCTCCCCCATCTACCCACTTACTAACCTGGTCCTAACCCCTTACTGTGCGCGTGTGTGTGCGTGTGCGCACGCTCTGGCTGTCTGTCTACATGTCTAGCTCATCTAGTTCCTCCTCCTTGTGAGGGGATGGGGGTCAGGGGCTGGGGGTGGTGGTGGGGCTCAGTTTCCCCACTCCAGGGGGAGTTGGGGGCTATTTCTATGCAAATAGAAATAGACACATTCTCTTACTTCCCTTTCCTCCACTCTTCCCCCACCTCCAAGTGTGGGAGCAGAAAGGACCTGTGTTTTCCTACATTGAGGAGGCAAGGCAAGAGTAAGGCATGGGAGAGTTGGGTGAATCTAATGAAAAGCAGTGAGAGGAAAGATGAAGAAGCCACCCAACCCCCACCTGGCAGGGGCAAAGAGAAGCCAGAGTTTGTGTTTGTACCCCAATGCTGGACTGGCTGAGGAGTCCTGTTTCCGACTGTTCCTCAGGTTAGAGGGCCTGGGCACCAGCAGGTCCCCTTTTGCTCCCCTTTCATAGGCCTAGGGTGGGTGTGAGCCAGGGACCTGAAGAGAGAGATCACTGGATCCTTTCCCGGCCCCCAAGTTCAAACCCCATGAGAACCCAGCACTAGATTCCAGCCCCATCCCCCACCTCTGGAGAGACAATGCTGGGAACAGACCGACCCCCACCACTGAGCCTGAGGGGATGAAGGCAGAGAGGAGTCCTCTTTTCTACTCCTTTATTCCTACTCAGACTGTTGCACATACTAGCCTTGGGAGTTCCTAGAATAGAAATCCTTAGGTTTTAATTCCAGTCCTGTTTCCACCTACAGAGTCCCAACGTGGTTATTGCAGGCAACGTTCCCTCTCTCCGTGGTCTAGAAGCCCCTCCCCCAAGGTAGAAAGAAGGGAAGAAGCTAACTCCAGTGTTTCCGTTGCACTGATCCCCAATTCAGTCCAGGAGGGGGCTTGGTAACCCCTCTCCCTCAATATCCTGGCACCTTGGGCTTGTGAACGCCTCCTAGCCAAATCACTAGAGTACAGTGACCCCAGCCTCCTGCCTGTCCCGAGTGAGCCCTCCCCACCCTGACCGTGCTAACTGTGTGTACATATATATTCTACATATATGTATATTAAACCCGCACTGCCATGTGTACCCTTTTTCTGTGGTGTCTAGCATTAACTTATTGTCAAGGCCCGGGCGGGGGTGGAAGGAGAATGCCACAGTGAAGGGAGTGGCAGAGTCAAATTGCTATATAGTCGAAAAAGAAAACTTTTTTAAACTTTAATTTCACATGCAATCTCAAGAGACTATTTAGAGAGTTTAAGTGAGGTGGGGAGCTTTTGGGATGTTGGGAACAAAACTTCAGTGGGAGGGAAGGGCTGGCTGTTGGAGAGGGAAGAAGCCAGACTGGCTGGAGAGCACCCTCTACCAGCCCAGCCCAGCCCAGCCCGTCCCCTCTGGCCACTGCTGCGGACACCTGCCTTAAAACATACACCTCGAGTACTCCACAGTTTTGCCTTAAAGGACCTTCCCAAGTTTCCCCAGCCCTGTCTGGCTTTCTCCCTCAAGGAGAGAGAGATACTTGTAGAATTGGGAGGTGGAAAATGAGCATGAATTGTCCTTCCAAGCCAGGATACGTTACGTGAGATGGAGTCAGAGAGAGAGAGAAGCGGGGAATAAAGAGGCTCTTCAAAGCGAGGCTTCCTTTGAAGAGAGGAGAGGATGAGATGAGAGAAAGGAGACAGGGTTCATTTTCAGCGGAGTGTAGTAAATTTCTCTGTAAGGCAAAATAATCTAAAAAGACTAACCTGCCCTCCTACCCCCATACTGCTGTGAGACTGCCCCATTCTCTGCTCCTCTGTCTGCAGTGTGCACGGCCTTGTTCTAACCCTGGAATAAAGGTGATTGATTGTACTGTACCTAACTGATTTTAGAATTTCTGTGAGTGACCAAGATTTTGGAGACTTTGGATGACTGGGAAGGGAGGGAGAGCAAAATTTACCCCCAAATCCTTAACTGCAGCCTGGAACAGAGGTCAGGAAAATATCCCTAAGTAGTATCTCTCCCTTCCCTCATCTTCGAAGTATCACTGAACTGTGAGGCCTGTTCCACTTACACAGTCTCCAGCTGGAGCCCAACTGTTGGAAACATGGATATACCAAGCTGGACTTCCTAAAATTGTAAAACTAAGGTCAGGCACCATACTGAAAGGAGCAAAAATAGACCATCACAAGTGAATGGCTCACATATCACACATAGAGCAGCAGTCAGGAAAAACAAAAAAAAGCTTTACTGAGAGAAAATACACAACAAATTCCAGAGTGCATGGTTTCAGCCCACTCCATCACCCTACCAGCAATAAGAACACAGACCACTCACAGCCACCACACATTCCCTACCTCTGGAAGGAAGTGTAGCAGCTAACATCTGGTCTGAGAGCTGCTAGGAAAAGGGACAGGAGGAAGGAGTGTCTGGGAATTCCATCCTTTCACTCTTCCCTTCCTTCCTGGCCTGTTCTAGTGGAATCTGACTGTCCCAGGATGCAGAATTCCTAGCTGGGAACAAACAAATAGCAGCAAAAGCATTTAAGGGCAAGAATTCAACTGGGACTTTCCTATTTATTGACCACTGACACAACAGATGTCTGAGCCCCAGCCACCTTAATCACTCCTTAGATTAATGCCTTGTCCTTCAATCCCAAGATATGGGAAGGTGGACAAGGTAGAAAGTCAAACACAGGAGGTCTTTCCCTATACTCTTCCATTAGGAAGGGAGCTGGTGTGAAGCTGGATAGCTTAAAGAATCAAGCAGATAAAGGTCAGAGTGAGTGTGTCTTCTATCACACACGGTACTAGGAGAAATGGTCTGCAGTGGCAGGACCCTTCCTGAAGTCATAGTTCAGTCAAGTTTTAAAGATAAGCCAGTCTCTGGCTAGAAGAGCCATCCTAAGAACCCTTACAAGATTTAAGGAGAGGTAGGATATCTGGGGCAAAAAGCTGAAAGGAGTTTTCCTCAACCCTGAAACCATGGTGGGAAAGCATGGAAGGGCAGAATCCTTCCATTCCTGAGCCTCCAGGAAACCTAAAGAGTTAAGCCCCAATCTCCAATGGCCATGCACAGAGGGTAGGCTGACCCCAGGTGACACCTCCATACCATTACTTTCACTCACTCTCTCCTGGAAGTCCCTTTATTGCAGTCATAGAGAATATATAGGTATTTAAACTTTGACAATAATGTTAACGGGATACATCCAATTTTGAGTTGCTTTTTAATATATTTATAGATATAAAATTAGGCCTCTAACAGTGATAGGGACAGGGAGATTGCTGCCACCAAACAACTTTTTTTTTTAAAGTAAGAGAAGAGGTAACATCCTTCCTATGCTTCCACTTCTGCCCCTCCTCCCACCTCCCCCCAACCTCCCTCACCAGACCTACTGAGGGGATGATGGGATAAAGAAGAAAGTGAAGGATACATAATCAAGTGCAAAACACTGTGATAAGTTCAGAGAATGAATGGGGTGGAAAGGAAAGTGAAGAGTGTAGGATGGTTAGGGACTCGTATTAAAAAGACTTCCCAGAAAGACAGGATCCTGGGATGGGGTTGCTCGGGGGTGGGGGGCAGGCGGGCGGAGAAAAACAACGCAACTGTCATAGACTTTTAAAAAATAAAAGAAAATAAAGTCAAAAACCTAAACCAAAGAGAGTGTGGCATTTCTACCACCCCCAGTCTGGCCCCTCGGTACTGAACAGCCAGTTATCCCCCCACCCGCCACCCAAGAAACAAGGGAGACCAAAGAAAAGGAAACCCCATTCCCTACCCCAAACCAGTTAATAAAATAGGCTCTCCCTTCCCCCCCAAAAAGGGTTTGGGGAGAAGCCATTTCTGCTGAGTCCTATGCACCTCTCCATGGAGCCCCATTCCAGGGCTCAACTCCCACTCCTAGACACTCTCTGTAGGTTCACTCCCCTCTGGCTTGTCCTCCTGGGATGTCTTTTTTTTTTTTTTTTAAATCTAAAGCAAAAAAGTCCAAAGTGCGTTTCTGCTGAATGTTAGGGCCTGGCACAGGAAAGGGCTGCCCAGGCAGGATTGGGTTGGCAGCCCCAGCCCACCCCTCCTGGGTATGAGGCCTCAGGATGGCATGCACTGCACCCGGTCAGGACCCTCCTCCTCGTCCGATGTGTCTGAGGAGCTGGGAGACTCATCAGAGTCGGCGTCTGTGGCCCCAACCCCAGGTTCTCGCCAGCGCTGTAGGATGGGAAAGGCTTATTAGTAATTTCCTTGGAACAAGGTCAAGCCTGTTAGGCCTTAGCTACAATTTATATGCTCTAGCCCAGGGGTCAGCAGAATTTTTCTTAAAGGGCCAGATGGTAAATATTTTAGACTCATGGGCCATATCTCTGTCACAACTATTCAACTCTGCTTTCCTGTTGTAGCATGAAAGCAGCCAGACAATACATAAATGAATGGGGGTGGCTATATTCTAACGATACTTTATTTACAAAAAGCAGGCATTTGCCAAAACTGCCAGTTTGCTAAACCCTACCCTAGGGTCTCTTTTGGCATGAGAGAAAAAAAACAGAAGACAGCTTGAGCTTTATTATTTCTTCTCAACCCCTTCCCCACCCTCATGTGTTTGCCTTTTTGAAGACACCCTGGCGCATGCATGGTGATGGAGAACACAAAGCAGACACCATCTATTTCCACTAGTGGCTTGTCCAAGGCTACATGAAGGCTCTGATGGGGATGGGGAATAATGGATAGGAAACCCAACCAACTTCACCTGATTCCTCCTGAAGCAATGAGGAAGTATTCACTGGAATGTTTCACCCTGTTGAGAGGGTCACTGCCCTTGGGACCCACTTCCCACTCCCGCTTACCCGGTGATGGCGCCTCTGTCTCAGGTGGTGCATGAGGAACCAGAGCATGTGGCTATCAAACAGGTCAGTGTGGTGCAAGCTATCTTCATCCCGTTCCCGCTTGTTCTTCTTAATCACCTGGAACCGAAGAGGGTGAGGGGATTGGGTGATGAATATAAACCCTAGACTTGATCAGAATAGGCTGCTGTTCCAGCCCAGTAAAATCTTCCCTTAGAAACTTATTAAGCTAGAGTGAGCTAGATAAGACTAAGAAAGGATGCTCCAGGCCCATCCATTGAGGTGGATAATTTTTCCTAAAGATGTCCCCACCCCCACTTTACCATTAACTAGAGGCACTTCAAAGCTGTGCCATGGACCCCTGGACTGGGACTATTCCTAGAGAGGCAATGACAGGAATGTGGGGAATGGTGTTAGAGCAGCACCTTTAAAAAACTGTACAGCAAGTTATTCCCTTCTATAACAATGAAAACTCCTAACAGTATTTTGATAAGCAGAAAGAAGAAATCCTTAGTCAGTTACTTACATCCTTTAACCCTGTAAGTTCAGTGGAAGTTTCAGCTGTGGGCGCCCAGATTTTGACATCATGGTCTAGGCCACTGGTTGCCAGCACAGGCAGGTGAGGGTGGGGCTCAAGACAGTTTACCTGGTCAGGAGAAGAGGAAAACATAGGCATAGGGGTACGTGGGAATAGTCTAAAAATCACTTCTCATTTTTCACCAATAACTGTCCTTGATAAAAGTTAAGGTAGCTGCTGGGAGGACATGCCCACCCATCATGAGCCTAGGCCAAAGGTCCTGGACACAGACTGGGTATAAGATCAGGCCGATCTCTCATTTCCCATGTTTAGGTAGGGGTGGCCTCATCCCCAGACATAGCTCTAGGGGTGGGCGGGTGACTGGCCAAGCGTATGCTGCCTTCACAAAAAAGCAATGAGGTCCAGATGACCTCATTCTCTCCAGATTCCAAAGCTCCAACTCGCCCAAGGCTGGAAAAAAACATCTCAGTGGCTTTTACCAAGTGGCAAATAAATTTTTTAAAATGAAGAAAACAGCAGCAGCTGCTGAGCCCCTAGAGAAGGCTCAGAGAACAATTACATTCACTTGGCACTGTTTACTAGAACTGGAAGAAGGCATGGGCTGGGAAGAGGCTGAGCCTGAACACTGGTTGGGTAGAGGAGACCCACATCTGCTTGAGACCCCTGCACACCCCAGGAGACGGCACCCTGCTGCCTGCCGTGAAAGCATAACAGGCTCAGCTGCAGGACAGTAGAGTACAGCAAGGCAGTTTCCTGGGGCACCGACCGCCTCAAGCTCAGCCACCCTCCGGATATTATTCACTGAGCAGGAGGAAGGAGTTTCAGAAGCTGAGACAAACGCCTTCTGGCTTAGGCAGCCTCTTATCCAAAGGCACCCATGCCCCCTGCTGTCTGACTTGGAAACATCAGCCTTCCTCAGCAGAGCAGGGCAGCTACCATCCCCACCAGAAGACCTGGTCCTAGTCTAGCTGCTAAAGAATTTTTGGGCTTTTAGTCAGACGAGGAATAGACAGCAAAAGTATCCAGAAGGAAGACGGTGTGGCCCCGTCCACTCCTCACCTCACCCCATCCCACCCTGTCTTGCAGCTGCCATACAGTCCAAGAAAACAACCCTCGGCAAACAGCCTCTCAGTTCTCTATGGACCAACCTCTGCCTCGCCTGCACATGCAGAGTGGCTGACGGGAGGCCAAGGTCAGCATGGAAAACTGACATACAGATTTCTAGTATTTGTCTTCCATTTTATAAGTAAATTCTGAGAATAGACTGACGCTAAGTCTGAGTGTAAAAGTAAAACAGAAACCACATTTCCCTGTCTCCTTTTATTCCACATATCAGCTCATTGCAAAGTTTATATCTGAGCTCCTTTAGGAAGTGTGGAAGAAGCTCCACCACCTGGAGCAGAGAAGGCACTAAATAGAAAAACTCCAATGCCAGAAATATTATCAAGATATGTGATAACTTAACACATACAAACCTGAACTCATTCATCCATCTCCAGATAAGCCCTTGCTACTCTTCTAAAACTCTGACCTAGCTTTGCTAGACAAGTCAGTAAAATAAAAAAGCACAGGAGAGAAACTCCTTGGAACTTGAGACTTATGGACAAAGTCAGTGACAAGAGAACAAGACAGTAAGTTACATATAGTACCTGAGTTGGAGCTTGCAGAGGGAGCCGACAGAGAGCTTCTGGGCCAGAAGACCTGGTCGTTTCACCTGACCTACCTGAAGGTCAGGGCTTATCCTGTCAATAATGCCTGAGCAGAAAAAAGAGCTCTGGCCTTAGATGACTGAGTTAGGGGATGCAGAGGATGGGATAAAGGAGCAAAGTGCTTTTGGGAAACTAAGGATTGTCCTGTGACAACCCTTGGCCCTGAGTGAAAACAGTAAAAGGCCTAGATTTTGAGCCAAATACAAAATCAAGAGACTTGGGCAAGGTGGATGAGAATTTCAAAGATCCCTATCTACTTTATGATATATTCTGCATTCAGGCTGGTGCTGTGACCTCACTGCTGGGAAGTTAGCACAAGTAGTCACAAGGAGCCACGTGAGGACCGCACGGATCATTCAGCTTACACAGAGGCAAGAAAAAAGCAGGAATCTCACTGCAGGGTGCAGTCTTCATACCTCCTGTTCTAGTGCTTCACTCTTATGACCACTAAAACTCAGGCGGGGGCCCACCCATCCAAAACAAATGCCCTCCCCATCTGAGCACCTGGATTAATCACCAAACCCTGACACTGGCTGAGCTGACAAGAGATTGGCCTGTGGAGTGATCTGGGCAAAAGACAAGTACTGGCCTGTGGGGAGGGCATTTAGCCCTGTATTTCTCTAGAACAGTATGCAAGACAATAGTTTATGAAGAAAAGATTCACTGGCTTCCTTTGACTTCCTTATGGCTACACGCCCACTACAGAATTCTCATTAAGACCACAGTGTTCTGGGTCTGCTCACTACACATGGAAGAGGGCCTATGGAAGAGCAGGAAATGAGGCAGGCAACAGTGACACATCCCTTTAAGTTCTAGACTCTTCCCTGCTTATATTCAAGCCATAAAAGCCCTGGATCTATACTGGTTCCAGGTCCCCCACATTTAGTGGAAACCAGAAAAGTCTGAAATAGCCTCGCACCACGATCAGAGACACACAAGAAGAAATGGGAACCCAACTGCAATGAACCATTCTAAATTTTAATACCGCTCTCAATAAAGCTCATCAAGGGATGGCTGGGTTCTCTTACAGCTCCTCAGCCATCCCTGACATACTGTTAACCAGACTATCCTGGGTGGTCAGGACAATGCAGCTGCCCCAACTGCCTCTTTCTTACTGTCTGCAGTCTTGAAAACCTTATAATAGAAAGCTACTGAATCCTTCCTGACTCTAAGTCTCAAAGGAGGAAAACAAAATTATGGTTAGCTAGATGTATCTTAGGAAGTGACCACCTTTCACTCCCCAACTCAAGATCCTCAGCCTTCCTATTTTGTCTTATCTCTATGGAGGTTGTCTGTAGAACTCAAAGGACAGGCAGCTATGATATGATAATGGGTTGTATAGCAGTCCCCCCACCCCCAAAAAAAGGTGGTTGGGCAGGAGGCGCATATTTTCTCTCTTCTATATATATCATGTGTGTTTGTATCAGTGTACAGACTATATCCTGATTTTCTCAACTGTCAGAAAAAAAATTCTCCTCCTAGCTTGTATCTGCTAATCCAGGATGTCATCAAGATTACTACTAAGCTACTTACTACACTGTGTAGGATGGTGTGCCTTAACTCTACTGCTTTTGTTCTGGGAAAAGTCTACACCTAAAGATATCTCAGTCAGGCCAGAGATTCTTCCCTAAAATCCCTCTCTCTTCTTAATAAACCATGCTGTAGAGTTACAGAAGACAGGAAAAGGAAAATAATTTCATTAAAACCTCAGCATCCCCATTTCATTAAAACCTCAGCATCCCCATCCCATAGTATAAAAAGACTGTACTGTCTTTTTATTTAGCTGGCTAGACCTCTAAGACATGGTATTATGTTGTCAAAGTAAGAATTCAGCGGCCCTGCTAAAACCTACCTTAATGACTGGAGAGAGTGGGGAGTCAGCCAGCCCAGCAAACCATACTCACCACGCCTCCCTTGTCCCCCTCCATGAACTGAATGATCTGGCAGGATGATTTCTCCCAGAGGAAGATGTGCCCACAGTCACTACCGCTCACCACAAACTCACTCTTGGGGCCATAGAAATTGACGCCTTTTACTGTAATGATAAATGAGGGAAAAAACCGCATGAGAGCTGGCATCAAGCCTAAATATTTACCTCACAGGAAATTTATTCACAAATCTAAATCAGCTAAGAGCCAAGAATTTCTTTCACTTTCACAAAACAAATTGAGGGATTATGCATGTAAAATAGATAGAATAAGAATCATCATACCAAGTCCCAGAGATGATTTATAGTCTCCCAAAGAGGTCCATGGAGCTGAGCAGTGTACAGTCCTCAGCAACAGCCGCTATGGAGCAGCCACCAGCCTTACTGATGCCTCACCTGTCCCAGCCTGAATGGCCCCAGACTGCCCACTCTAAAGCAGCACTGTCCTATGCCCTACAATTATCCTTGGTATCTGTGATTCACTGGTACCCTGTCTGTGCTTCCTGGGTCATTAGATGACCTAAGGCAGGTGGAAGTTTATGCTACAAAACGGCCTAAAGCACCTGAGGTGGGCTTGCTACCAAGACTGAACAATAGGACTCCACCCTCTGAAATTAATAAGAGAATCCAGGAGTCCCAACTGCTATGTCTAGTACCATATCCATCATAAAACTGGAACACTTCCTTCTGTATGCCCATGGACCGAGGTTAAATATAGCATTTCCCCTCTCTTCTCACAGTTCAAGAGAAAAAGGAAAACTAACTGCTCTCTCCCAGTCAACACTGTAACAGACATCTGTTATGAGCACTAATAACAACCAAGAGCAGTGATTTCAACTTGTCTATACAAGAATCAAACAGGTAGCTTTTTAAAACTCCTAATCAAGTTGTACCCTATACCAATTAAGTCAGAATGGATGGATATGCGAGCCGGCTTCAGGTGACTTCATCGTACAGCAAAGTTTGGGAACCACAGACAGAACAAAAAAGGCCAATCATCACTGCAAACCTGGGTGAGGCGCTATCGCCATTCCTGCTCTTCTATCTCATTCAAAAGAATTATTTCTTCCTCTTCCTTAAAAGTACAAGCTCACCCCCCTATTTTAGGCAATTAGTCTTAGTACCACTAACTAAGGAGGGCTCTCCCAAACTCCCTAGTAAGTCTTTTAATCCTGAAGTTACCTGAAATCATAAGTTTTCATATATATATACATATATATATATTTTATATAGTCAGTCTAGTTTCCTTACACCCAGACCAAGTCTAACATCACTGTCATGGTGAGAAATGCTCCCGACCCCTCTCTCCTCTAGCACAGGAGGGCTGATGAAAACTCCAGCCCACTTAGGCCTGTCCCTTGGTGATGGGTAGCCTTCTCCTTTAGGTAATTCTTATTTGCACAACCTAAATGAGATACTGTGGTTCTTCAAATCAACAGGCTTGGGGTACAGAAACCTAGAAAGACAGCCTCACCTGTGGCATTATTTCTGTGGCCCTTATATCTCTTAATATACTGGGCCCCATCACTGTGAGAGGAGTTGAAGAGGTAAATGTCTTCATCATTGTAACTGGCCAGGAGCTCTGCCAAGAACAAGCACACAGCAGTGAAGGCAAAGGCTGAAAAAAGCTAGGACTAGGAGTTGGGGGTTGGGGTGGGGCTTCTTGCCAGTAGTGCCCCCTCCTAACACCCAGGTATAGCGCCCATCTTACTCAGTTGGAACAGCAAGCAATTCAGGTGTCTAGGGTAGACTAGGAACACGCTGCCAACTCAGGGGTAGCAGAATGCTCAGGAAGATCATACCCATTAATTCAGGAATGAGTCAAAGGCGTAAGAACCTGCTCAAGCAAGCAGCCTGGCCTTCAGGACAGGCCCTGCCAAGTATCAGCTGTGGCATTCTGCGAGTGCCTGGCATCTCCAAGGGTCATCTGCTGCATCCTCCCACTGTGTGCTCACCGTCAGCGACTACTCCCCACGGCTCCACTTGGAGCTACAGCACAGTGGTGAGCACGGGAGGGCACATGCCTCGCTGGCTCAGCAGCTCCCTAGACAGAGGGGGCATGCCAGCCTAGGAGCTGGGCCCTGCTCACGTACCTGTGCCGTCGTGGCTGTACACAAGACAGGTGATGTTTGCTTTGGACTCACTGTTCACCTGCAATAAGGAGCAGATACTGACTGATGCCCCACCCCCCCATTTATTACACCACCTTCAGGAAATAGGTTTTCCTTCAAACTCCCCTATATCTTCTCCCAGAGTCTGAGAGAGAGAGAGACAGAGAGAGGCAGAGAGACAGATAGACAGGAGTACAACTGATGAAACTTGACCAAATTAGGGGGAGAGGGCTTTCTACTGGTTGTCTTCTGTGTGCTAGCCATTTCATATGCACATTATCTTGTTAGGCTTTACCACTGTGGTACAAGGCAGTTATCTGTATCTCTTTTTGTTGGTAGGAATATTGACGCTAAAGGAGGTAGGGTGACTGCCCAAGATCACAAAACTGCTAAATGGTAGAGCCAGGATTCAAATCCAGGTGTCTTTTGACTCCAAAGTCCAAGCTCTTCCCACTATGTCAACAAGTCTGGTGGCAGGCTTGGGGTTGAGTCAGGGAAGCCTGGAGCCACTGGCCCTTCATGAATCTTACCAGGTGATGAGGGCAGAATTTCTTGAGTACTCCATTGTTTTCATTCTCATCAATCTTCCTCTGGTCATAAATCCTACAGAAGAAGCAATGAAAATGTCAAAACTTACAAACAACCCTTGAAGAACCGAAGTTCAATGCAATGACTAGAACAGCAGTCAGCTGGATGTCAGAACAGATAAAAGACATTCCCCAATTCAGCTTCTGGCTTAGGCTTTTCCTCAAAAATCTTCTCCTACCCCTCTTTCAAACAAAACTCTTTTATCCAGGTACTTCTCATTTCAAGTAGTAATCCTAAATTACATTATTTTGAAGTGGCTTATCTCTTCTCTCAGCGTTTATATCACTTACGATTTATCTGCCCTGAAATAACATTATAGATCCTTTTCTATGTATGCTGCTTCCCCAATACGGTTTATTACTCATGGGCAGAGACCATGCTTTTTGTAAGTCAGGGAGTCCTCAATCCCAATCCCTCCCTGAAATTTTATTTGGCTACTTTTCCCCCTAGTTCTCCCCACAACTATTACAAGCTACCACCTATATCTCAAGACTCCCTCTATTCTTCCATCTTTCCCATCAAGCACCAAACTACCTTCACCTTCCCTCATCTTTCCAATCCAAACTTTAATCATCTGTGCAACCATTTATGACACATAGATTAGGTGCCAAGTATTATACCAAGTGCTAGAAATACAGTGAGGAGCAGGCCAGATCTAGTCACTGTCCTTGCACATCAGTGTCCCCCAATCTCCAGCGTCTCATCCCTCCAAGGACCCTGTTTAAATCCTTCCACTGACCTTTCCTACTCTTGCTTTTTCTGTCCCCCCACCTCCCCACCACGCCATCAGTTAAATTATGGAAAAGAGCAATCTGCTTTTAACATTTTCATTCCCTCACCCCCTATTCATTTCTCAATCCATTCTAATCTAGCTTTGGCTTTCAATTCACTACTGAAACTTCTCTGGCTAAAGTCATCAGTAACCTAAGCACCAATGCCAACAAGATACTTTTTTATGTCTTTCTCTCTTCTTGACATTATTCATTATTCCTTCCCTGAAATACTTTCCTTCCTTGATATCCAACCACAAGCACATGGGCTTGTGCTTCTTTGTTTATCCCTTAAATGCTGATGTTGTTCAAAGGTCCAGTCTTAAGTTCTCCTCTGACTCTATATAAGGAAATTTTAAAATCTAGAGTTCAAGTATATGTGAATGCCCAGAAACTGTGCTTACATGTATTTTTCCAAGGAGACGGGATCATAGTTCTCGTACTCTCAGAGGCCAGAGACTCAAAAGGGAGGAAGAATTCTGCACTATACTTTTTTCTGGTGATCAAATTCCATTACCAACATTTTAACTACCACCTATATGTAGATACATGTCTCTTAGATCTGTGTCTCCAGCCCACACTTGTTCTGAGTGATCTCTACATTTATAGCCACATGCCAAATGAATGTTGTAATGGAATGCCCAAAACAAAATCATTCTCCTTAAGATCATTCAAGATCTACCCTTTCCCCCAAATCTTTGTTAATGGCACCATCCTAAATTCAGGTGGCCAAACCAAAAATCAGGTCCTTTCTTCTCCTATATTTCTTTCCTGTCAACAATTTGACTTCCTGGGTATATTTCTTCACTATATCTGCTTTCTCCACTCTTATTCATTCTTTGCCTACATTATTTGTAGTAACCTTCTGATTTCCTTGCTCATACTATCACCAGAATTACATCTAACATGAAAAATTTAATGTAAATTCCATAATTAAATCTCTTCAGTGATTTTGTACTTTCTAGTAAATAAGGTTCAGACTACTCAATATGGCTGTCTACCACTCCCAAAGATCCTATACATTACACACACACAGCTATGCTTTCTTAAATATACCATGTCTCATCTTGTTATCCTAATACAATTGTTCCCTTTACCTGAAATATTTCCCATTTGTCTTTAATTTTCTTTTGTGAGAAAGAACAGCATAGTTAATGGTTTCCACCATATTGAAGGAATCTGAACTGAGTTCAGATACTATGCTACTTACTAGATGAGTAATATTGGGTAAGTTACTTAATATTTTTAATCCTTATATATCTGTTTCTTCAGAATTCTCCTTGAAGGCAGAAACTATACCTAGTCCACTGTGTATCTAGCACACAGCAAATGCTCAGTAAATGCTAGGTGAATAAACAAATGAATCAATGTATGTTTGTATTCTCCACAGTTCATTAACAAATATCCTGCATAAACAGACTATCCGGGAAATGTTTTTTAAATGAACCAATAAAAAAAGAAAACAAATAGGAGACTGCTATACTATCAATTACTACTCTTCAGCAAATATAGCTGCTAACAATCAGATTTGTTTCCCTCTAAGTCTAAATCAACAGCTTTCAAGTATCACTAGGTCATCATTATGTTCCCAAGTCATCAAATTAGTAAAAAAAAATTTTAATTAAGTATTTAATATTCTGGTGTATGGAACATTCTGTGTTCCTCAATATCTAAAGCTCTTTGCCCTTCTTTTATCTTTCTCTTTCTTCTGTAAGTATTTATTTAGAACCTACTATATTCTAGATATGATGCTTGAGACTGCTGCTGCTGCTGCTGCTGCTTAGTCGCTTCAGTTGTGTCTGACTCTGTGTGACCCCATAGATGGCAGCCCACCAGGCTCCCCCATCCCTGGAATTCTCCAGGCAAGAACACTGGAGTGCGTTGCCATTTCCTTCTCCAATGCATGAAAGTGAAAAGTGAAAGTGAAGTTGCTCAGTCATGTCGGACTCTCAGCGACCCCATGGACTGCAACCTACCAGGCTCCTCCATCCATAGGACTTTCCTTGCTTGAGACTAGGGGTTGGCAAATTTTTTTCTTAAACGGCAAGGCAGTAATTATTTTAAGCTGGCAGGGCCATCCAGTCTCTGTCACAGTAACAAATGACTATGGCTATGTTCTAATAAAACTTTATTTACAAAAACAGTGTAGACTGCTAACTCCTGTGCAAGAAAGTGGTGATACAAAAATACAAAAAATTCTCTTATTATCTGAGCATAGGACAGAAGCTTGTCATTCAAAAAAATTTTTTTTGATTTATAATACTTTATTAAGCAGTTTTAGGTATATAACAAAACAGAGAGCTGTATAGATGTTTTCCACACACTCCCTGCCCTCACACATGTACAGCCTCTCCCATTATCTAAATCACTCACCAAAATGGTAGTTTTTTAAAAACCTACACTGACATACCACAATCACTCAAAATCTACAGAGTTTACTCTGCATTCTACAGGTTTGGATAAATGTATAATGACATATATCCATCATTAACATCACAGAGTATTTCCACTGCTATAAAGAATCCACTGCCTATTCCTCTCTCTTGCCCCACCCCAACCCTGGCTATCACTGATCCTATTTCCACACTTTTGCCTTTTCCAGAATGTCATACTGTTGGAACATATAGTATGAAGTCCTTACATACTGGATTTTTTTCCCACTCAGTAATATGCATTAAGATTCCTCCATGGCTTTTCATGACATGATAGCTCATTTCTTTCTAGTGGTGAATAATGTTCCATTGTCTAGATATACCACCATTTCACATACTGAAGAACATGTTGGTTGCTTCCAAAGTTTGGCAATTATGAACAAGGCCATAGACATCCACGTATAGGTTTCTGTATAGACATATGTTTTCAACTTGTTTAAGTAAATACCAAGGAGCTTAACTGCTGGATCACAGGGTGCCAGTTCTGGAGACACTGTCAAACTGTCTTCCAAAGCAGCTGTTATTATTTTGCACTGTATGCATTTTCCTGATGGTCATCTTTCCATTCAGTTATCTGAATATCTTAAGTGAGGTGTCTGTTAAGGTCTTTAGCTCGTTTTTGATTGGTTTTTTTTTTTTTTTGCTATTGAGATTTAAGAGTTATTTGTGTATTTTGAATAACAGTCCTTCATCAGATGTGCCTTTTGCTAGTATCTTCTTAGTCTGTGGCTTATCTTCTAATTCTCTTGAAAGATACTGTCACAGAGCAGAAGTTTTTAATTTTAATGAAATCTAACCTATCAATTTTTTCTTTCATGGATGTCTTTATAATGCAAGGTCTTCTAGGTTTTCTCCTATGTTATCTTCTAGGAGTTTCACAGCTTTGGGTTTTACTTTCAGACTATGTCTAGATTCAGTTTTTACATGTCGATGTCCAGTTATTTCAGCACCATATACTGCAGAGACTATCGTTTCTCCATTTTTTGCCTTTGCATCTTTGTCAAAGATAGCTCAACTATATTTACGGGGGTCTACTTCTGGGCTCTCTATTCTGTCCCTTTGATCTATTTGTCTCTTTCACCAACATAATGCTGTCTGAATTACTGTAGCTTTATAGTAAGTCTTGAAGTTGGGTAGTATCAGGCCTCCAACTTTGTCCTTCTCCCTCAATATGGTGTTGATCTTTAGTCTCACCTCACAAACTTTAGGATCAGTTTGTTGATATACATAAAGTATCTTGCTGGAATTTTGCCTGGAACTGCACTGAATCAACAACTCAAGTTGAGAAGAACTGACATCTCCACATTATTGAGTCTTCCTGTGCCCCTGACATTTTAAATCAAATGAAGAATAGCGCCGGCACTGTCTCAACACTCTCACTGCATGTCTCTGCACAGGCCTCCAGGCCCTCACTGACTTTAAGCGCCTCTCTTCCCTCCTCACCTCCTCTTCCTGCCATGCGCCTTTAACCTAGTGTTCTCTCAGTGTCACTGATAACAACCAACAGGGAAGCAAAGGACTATTTACTGACTCTGTTTTATAAATCTGGGCCTATTCCAAATCCTTTAGCAATAAATTTACATGTCAACCAATCACACTGCCAAATCTATCACCACACGATTCATTTATCTGATATAGTCTCCCTTCCTTCACTCCTGTAAATTCTTACACCAACCCAAGCAGGATTTAGTAGCAGAGACTCAAATTGCTATCACGCTTCACCTGCCTACCTTTTTTCTTTCTCCCTACCCATCCCCGCTTTTTGATCATATTCCAAAAAGCATGGCTCTCTAAGGTTTCCCTTAAATGCTCCTTCACAATCCTAAACTAAAATTCAGTATTTACGATGCAAAAGCCTTGAGGATAAATAAGCGATTCCTCTGTACTCCCTTAGAGGTTTTCCTTCAGGCTAGTGAAAGTTAATAGTGCTATGATATAAAATATTCAGCAAAAATATTTTCAGATTCATACTGTAAGGTGAGCCTAAAGTTTCATCAAAGAAAGAATCAGAAAGGAGGAATTCCAATATACTCAATGAATGAAGAGGTGCCAGAGAAATTGAGGATGATGAGAGACGAGCTAGGGTGTTGGAAGGGCCGTCTGCTCATAGGCAATCAGTTGAGTTCAGTCACTCAGTCGTGTCTGACTCTTTGCAACCCCATGGACAGCAGCTCGCCAGGCTTCCCTGTCCATCACCAACTGTGCCTCAAAATCGACATGTGCTTCTGTCACGTAAACAGCCTATGACATGCTGAGAATTTGGCACGCAAAAAGGGATAAAGAACACTGAGGCTGATAAGAGTCAGAAGATCTGAGTATTTCTCCTTGTATCGAAACACTGAAACAAATTTCCAGCCCCATTCTAACCCTCAGAAAGTATCAGCTTTGGATAAAGGCATTATCAATTGCAGTTATCAATACAGACAATGCCTCCATTTTCCTCCAAACATCAAGGTCCTTGTGGTTGAATTATCTCAATTCACAGACTTTTCAATGAATCCAGAGCTCAAGCAGGAAATAAAAATTAGAAATTTCAGTAAATGCTTTTTTTTGGAGGAAGCAGCACTTGAAAGTTTCAACAACTAAACCCTTTTTTGGATCAACAGCTTCTTACCTTTAAAAAAAAAAAACTACTGCTACACATTTGCTATTCGTCAATAGAGGAAAGGAACTTAGAAGGCAATGAAAACAGGGGAAGAAGAGAGTAACAAAGTTTCCCACTTCTCTTGTAGGGCTCTCAGGGATTTCTAAAAATTTAGTCCATCCCTGTGATTCTCAATAAAATTAATTATAGAATACACTTATAAAAATGGAGAAGGCAATGGTACCCCACTCCAGTACTCTTGCCTGGAAAATCCCATGGACGGAGGAGCCTGGTAGGCTGCAGTCCATGGGGTCGCAAAGAGTAGGACACAACTGAGCAACTTCACTTTCAGTTTTCACTTTCATGCATTGGAGAAGGAAATGGCAACCCACTCCAGTGTTCTTGCCTGGATAATCCCAGGGACGGCGGAGCTTGGTGGGCTGCCGTCTATGGGGTCGCACAGAGTCGGACATGACTGAAGTGACTTAGCAGCAGCAGCAGTTATAAAAAATACCCTCTCATTTAAAAAGGAAGATCATGTATTTCACTACTATCAGAAAAACATAAAGTCATTCATTTTTCTATAAATCTCTTTCCTCCCTTTCAAACTGACGATCCCTCGGCAACTAAAAAAATATACTTGAGACAGACCAACTGGGTAGGGATGGGATATAACTGTGACAAAGGGTCAAGGAAACTAACTGCAGTCACATGTGGTCATGGACTGAATCCATAAGCTCTGTTTCCCCTAGGATATGTCTCAATAGACAATGTTACAAGAAATGTTCAAAACAAAAATATCACTAAGGATAAAGAAAAGTGGTTCAGGATACTAGGAGCCAAAAACTCTAAGTTCACAATGAGAATTTCCAAGTCAAATAAATCATTTCTGAATCTGAAACCAGTATTCAAGATTTCTAGTGCATGTTAACTTACATATGAAAAATGGTGGAAAGTATTTTACTAACTAGAGCACTTGCTAGTAAACCTGGGTTTACGCTAACTACTAGGTGGAGACCTCAGTCAATTCATCAAACTTCCTTAAACCTGATAATATCCGCAACATGTCAAGCCATCCCTCAGGGAATGTTAATTACGGAACAGAATACATCACAGAAGTTTAAACTCTTTGGAAGATGGCAAAAAATGAAAGATGGTGGCTTATGGATTTCTAGGCAATTCATACCTTTCCAAAAGGGACAGCTGGTAGGACACAATGCATCACAATCTCAAACTCTCAAAGAAGCAAAACAGCCACAGACTCACCTTACAAACTGGTCTCGTCCACCCACTGCAAACTGGTGGGTGTTGGCAGGATTCACATAGATTGTATACAGCCCCACCTTCTTCTCCTTTTCTTTTGTCACCACCAGTTTCCTTCAAGAGTAGAAAAGTACAAACGTTATATTCTCCCAAAGATTCAGACAGTCATGGCAAGGGAAAACAGAGTAATGCAGACACAGCTAATAAGAAACCAAACAGATTTTCATTTGGAAAGAAAGAAAAAAGTGGTTTTGTTTGTACATTGCAACAAGAAAAGAAAACTATAACCCACTGCCATATATATTTACTAAGTGCTACTTTGGAAATGGAATAAAACATGTAGTACTTTTATGGTGTTCCTCAAGAAGTATAAAATTAAAGGTATATGAAAGTATCACTTCCCAGAGTCTCAGCCTGAGTCCAATATGATGATAACCAACCATTAAAGAGACAATACCCACATTTTCCCACCTTTTACTTACAAATATATCTTTCCAATCATCTGGGAGCAGGGAGTGAGAGGAGGATGAATCATAGGAACAGTGGACAAAAAAGACTTTAAGGTCAAAATCTACCTCCCAGATTTCAGAAAAGCATCACTTAAAACACAGTTTTAAAATGCACAAAGAAAAACGGCAATCAACAGTTAATCCAAAGGGAAACAATATTAGTGTTCCCTTATTTGAAGAAAACTAGGAGAGGAGATTCTTATGAAGACAGCTATTTATAAGGCTGAAAATAATTTCTGAATTATTCTTCTGGTTGTACTACAAAAACAGGTGATTCTGAAGAGGGCATGGGACCCCAAGGAAACCTTATAAAATTTCCATAATTTGTCCCACCTTAAGGGTGGCCCTATGACTACTCTTTCTAGATTGAAGTGTCCAACCTATGAAATATGACATCATAAGGATTAGTAAATTTATAGAAGACAGGAAAGGAAGGGTTGGACTTGGTTTTTTTTTTAGTGCCAAATAATATCTATTATCTGGGTCTACCATGGTTTATCCATTCACCTACAAGTACATCTTGGCTGCTTCCAAGCTTTGGCAATTATGAAGAAGAATTTTCATTTTTAATTCTAAGCTTTTGTTCATTTCTGGTGCTTAGAGAAAGAACTATAATTATGACAAGTTTCTTTGTAAATGTTAGCATCCTCTCTACATGGTCAAAGTCACTCCAACCTAAACTGTTCTAGGCAAAGAGGAGAAATTTTATTAATATTTAATTTTAAAATCTCTGTAGTTTTCCATTAGAAGAATAGTGTATAGAGGTCATTAAAAATAAATGTTATTAGGGAAAATATAAATACACATGTACCCAACCCTCAAAAACACAAGGCAGAAAACAAATCAAAAAAGAGTTTCAGGAACAAAATTAGCAATGGAGAAGAGGCAGCTCTGAGTTTTAGATAAGGAAGAGGAAGAGGAGTAGATACTGCTCTTTTCCAGAGTACTGTCTCATTTCCTAAGCAATCTGGATTTTTTCAGAGGGAGAGGGTTTCAGACAAACATAAAGTTTACCATGCAGAAGCCAAATGAGGAAATCGAGGTGAAAGATTATGAAGTTATTATGACAGCTCCACTGTCATCTAATCCTGACAAAGAACTCAATCTTTCCATGCCTCCATATATTCACCTAAAACAAACAATTCTCTGTCCCAATATGTAAAAACATGGAGTACCTTGAGCTCTCCATGGAAAATGCAGAGGTATAAATATGATTAATAATGGTAGCAGGGGAAAAAAAGGTTTGACACCAGAGCAAGGCAGCAGACAAAATCATATGAAACAAATTTACCAAATTTTGCCTTAAAACTTGCAGTTTTAATGAGCAGGTATGCTCTAAGAAAAAGGGAAATTATGGATCAAACCACAGGATTCTTTTGAAGAATATCTCAAACCAGCTTTCACTGGCTAAAGGAATATCCCCCCTACAGCTCTAAATCTCTTTTCCTATGACATTAGCCAATTTCACCAGCTTCCAGAGAGTCAGCTATTATGCATACAAAAAGGAAATATTCCCCTATGTCAATCTCATACAAAAATGCCTAGCATATAAGCGGATGTTAAGGCACCAGCTTAAGATATTCTAGCCATGACCTTCACATTCAGTCCTCCAACCTCATTCCAGCCTTTCACTAATTCAACCCCTAAAGCAAAAACTTCTTGAAGACCCACTGTATCTTATTTTCCCAGCTCAGAATCTGGACCCCCTCCTACTATAAGTTCCTCTTACGTTCCCCCGTTTAATTTCTATCCCATCTATTACTGCTCGCATCTAGATTTACTGGTCAACTCTCAGTCAGATTTTCTGCCTACAACATTTCATCACACATTCCATTATCTGCCAAAGTCATGTGCTCTGCCCATTACTTGAACCAGATTCCCAATTTCTTGTGGGTTAGTAGTAGTTTTCCTCTGAATCTGATTCAGAGGATCTCATTCTGCTTCACAACTCTCTACCAGAGCAGACCAAACAAACTCCTATCATGTTTTCCATCTTTGCCCCTCCCACTCCTCTCTGGAAAACTTGCTAATGTTTCATTATTATCACAGAACCACAGAACTTTAGAATTGAAAATAACAAACATCATTCAGTTTAAGAGGTTAAGTGATTTCTCAAAGGCAGATAACTACATGCTAGGACTGAAGGTAGCACCTTTATCACCCAGGCCTGTTCCCTTTCCAGAAGTCCATTCGTTCTCTCTCAACCTTCACCCTCTTGAAGTTTTACATCAATAACCAACATATCCTTTCCACAAGCTGAAAACACTTCCATCCTTTAACCAGTTATTTTAAATTCTTCCACTTTGTAGACAACTTTTTCTATACTAATCTCTCTAAAAGTCTGATAATAATCAGCTGTTTATATCACCTAATTAACATATATTTTACTTGTATGCTTTGTAAAAATCAGTAATATCCCTTACTCAATATTGGTATTCACTTATAAGAGTTAAGATAATTTTTAAGGGGGGAAAAGATCTGTGCAGTTGAATACTCTGTGGTCCCATAGTAGACTTCCAGTATTCCATATTAAATATATGAAAGTGAAAGTGAAGTTGCTCAGTCGTATCCGACTCTGTGACCCCATGGACTGTAGCCTATCAGGCTCCTCCGTCCATGGGATTTTCCAGGCAAGAGTGCTGGAGTAGATTGCCATTTCCTTCTCCAGGGGATCTTCCTAACCCAGGAATCGAACCCGGGTCTCCCGCCTTGCAGGCAGACGCTTTACCATCTGAGGCACCAGGGAAACCTGCGTGTATGTTATGTTCTTGCAATTTGCCTTTTTCACATTATAATGCGTTTTGGAGATATTTCTACATCAGACCAAAAAGGCCTACCTCATTTTTAACCATGACATATATATCATAACATTGGTGTACCACAGTTTGTTTAATGATGACCTAGTTGATAGATTATCTAGATTATTTACTGTATTATTTGTTTTAAAAAAATTATATATATTGTTTTGTTTTTTAAAAATTATATAGTTTGTTTTTTTAAAAATTATATATATTGTTTGTTTTAAAAATTATATATTGTTTTTTAAAAATTATATATATTGTTTGTTTTAAAAATTATATATTGTTTTTTAAAAATTATATATATTGTTTTGTTTTTTAAAAATTATATAGTTTGTTTTTTTAAAAATTATATATATTGTTTGTTTTAAAAATTATATATTGTTTTTTAAAAATTATATATATTGTTTGTTTTAAAAATTATATATATAATTTTTAAAACAAACAATACAGTAAATAATCTAGATAATATATCAACTAGGTCATCATTAAACAAACTGTGGTACACCAATGTTATGATATATATGTCATGGTTAAAAATGAGGTAGGCCTTTTTGGTCTGACGTAGAAATATCTCCAAAACGCATTATAATGTGAAAAAGGCAAATTGCAAGAACATAACATACACGCAAGTTTATATACACATACAATTACCCCACACTGGAGGGAAAAGCATATATGTATATAGTAAAGATACGTAAATGTACATAAAAAGGACTGAAAAGGCACTCAAAATTTTTAACAATAGTTATCAACAGCTAGAAAAGTGGGAGGCAGGGGAGTATACATGAGGCAGCATTTACATTTTGTCCATGTGCTTCATTACTGCATCCACACGTTTTCTTACAAGCGCAATAAAAATGAAAAAAGTAAACTAATTAGCAGCTACAATTTAACCAGGTATAACCACGGTGCCAGGCTTCCCTGGTGGCTCAGTGGTAAAGAATTCACCGGACAGTGCGGAGACACAGGTTTGACCCCTGAGCCAGGAAGAGCCCACATGCCACGGAGCAACTAAGCCCGCGCGCCACAACTATTGAGCCTGTGCTCTAGGGCCCAGGAGCCTAACTACCGGGCCCTCGGACACAACTACCGAAGCCACGTGCCGCAGAGCCCGCGGTCCACAGCAAGAAAAGCTACCACAAACAGAAGCCTGCACGCGCAACCAGACGGTAGCCCCCGCTCACTGCACCTAGAGAAAAACCAGCGCAGCAACGACGACACAGTGCAGTCAAAAAAGAAAAAAAGCCACCACACTGCCACACACTACGCTGAGGTATCAAACACATTTATCAGTAATCCTCACAGAAACCAGAGAGAGAGAGAATGAGACTGACTGACTATATCCACAGCGAGGCTGAAGAACCTGAAGTTCAGAAAGGTTACATGGGTCACTACTAGTAATGCCCAAATTAATATCTGACCTAGGTCTGCCTGGATACAAACAAGACGCTATGCTCTTTCTATGGTATCACACAGCTAAAAGCAGATATAATTTACCCATTAGTCTCAGATTCATGTAAAAATGAGCTATGATATGATGAGTTCTACTACAACTACCAATATTTTTAAGAATCATCATTTAATTTTTATGTTTCTATACATAACTGAAGTGAAAATTACACATGAGCATACCTCTAAGCTGCCAGTAATGTGCTTCTTGTGGGGAAACTCAGCGGCACCCAAATGAACTAGAAGATCATCCAGTTATTACAGCCCACAATATAATAAGATAACTGAACTCCGCTTTAGAAATGAAGCTAAGCTGAATAGTACTTTATTGCTGAGAAACAGATAAACAACAAAGTAAGGAATTTCCCTAAACTAATCCATTTCTTATTATAAACACAAAGGAACTATTCTTTGTGTTTAGTTGAGAATTATCCAGGACATGTGTAATATCTTTAAAACCTAGGACATCTGCAATACTTTCAAGGTCAAGAAATTCAAATTCTGTAAAAATACTATTGCTATACTTACGAAGCTGGTCGGTCTTGTCTGAGGTCAATGGTGAAGACAACTGCATCTTCACCGGCAGACAGGAACGTACAGGGAGAATCTGGTTCCAGGGCTAGCTAAAGGAGAAAAAAGAGAAAGGATAAGGTTTCTAAAAGATTAAAACTAAAGGTTGTCTAGTTCATTCCTTTATATTTATGAAGGGCTGCATTTATCATGTCTCAGCAAGACAAATACCTAGCTTTTTTTGTTGTAAAATCTCAGGAAAGAAGGTAATTTAATAAGCCCACTGTCTCTTGTGTGTGAATTACTTACAGCTTGTTTATTCTATACAAGTCAAAAGCACAGGTGATTTGCTACTTTAAGTCTCCAGGGGATTTGAACAGTGACACCAAAGGAAAACACTGCCATTAGGGCTCATTCTCAAATCAATTCCACACCCTCAGGTGGGGAGAGAAATGGCACCCAAGTTTCATTCTCTAGAGCTTAGTCCTAAAAGTTAGTTGTCTAACTAGTAGTCTTAAGAATCAAAGAAATAGGTAATTTTCACATTTCTTGAGTCATCTGGGCAAGAAAAGCTATATATTTTATATATATTCAGGTCCACCTATATATTTGTGCAGGGTTTATAAAAAGAGAGGATGATCTTTTCATGGCATGGAAGAAAACAGTGCCTACTCTGAGACTGGGCAGTTCTTGGCTCCTCACTGCCTGCCACCATGACTATTTGGCCTATATTCCCAGCTCTAAATAGGGCTTCCAGAAATAGTGCTGTTTATGCACTGAGTGTTGTGGACAGGAAAGTTGGAGCTCTCACATATGAGAAGCCAACAGCTAGCACCTTTGAACTGTTAAAATGTTCCAAATACAGTAAGGGCAAATTTTAAATGCTTGGGAGGCAAAGGGGGGCCTCGAGGATCTCCAAACCAACCATGGCTCAGCTTAGGAGTTAAGGATAATCAGGTGAATGCTGCATGTGCAAGATTCTGAGAAGTTCAGGGAGACTGCTTTTTCTCCAATCTTATTTACAAGTCTTAGGACTGAAAGAAGTGACGCAGGTATCCATAACAAAGGGGACACAGTGGACAGAAATACTGGAGGCCCTTGGCTGAGATCCACGGAAGAGCTAAAATGTACAACCTTTGGGACAAGGGCTTACTTACCTTGTGGGATGCTCCCTTGTGCTGGGCCACACGCTTTGTGTTCTTGCAGCACTGTGTAGCAGACAGCTCTGCTACCCGAACCTGTCCATCACGGGCACACATGGCCAGGGTGGAATCACCACTGTTAGGAAGGAACTTGGCCTGGATGTTAATTAAAAAAAACAGGACAAGAGAAATTGAAGGAGTGAATCCGAGAGGTAAAAACATGATGACAATCCCAAATCATCCCCTTTTGCTATACAACAGCTGGAAACTTAGACCTCCTGCTCTCATACAGCTGGCTCAAGTTCAATTTCTTCCGAGGGTTAAAGGAGAAGAGAAAGAATTTCTAATATGAGAGCATTTCTGTTGATTCTGGAAGGTTGAACTGGTTTAGGTTAAGTACTCAGGTGAACTAGGACTAACCCAGTAAGAAAGAAAGGTAAGGGAAAAACAGAGAAGAATCTTCCTTGATTCAAGAAGTCAACAAAAATTTGCTACAAAGATAAAGGAAACCAGAGGGGATACTGGGAAAGGAAAGAGAACATGCTTAGGGATAAAGGTCTAGTACTATATGATGGATGTGCTGCTAAGTAAAACTTCCAGAGAATAAAAATGCTAACTTTATCTATCAATGATTTATTAAGTACCAGGCACGGTTCTAACTGCTTAGCTTCTATTGTTATTTAATCTTCATAACCCTGTACGTTATCAGTCCTAAATTAAAGGCAAATAAACTGAAAGACAGAAGTTAAATAAACTTGCCCATAATCACACAGCTAGTTAAGGGTTTGGGCCAAGATTTAAACTCAGTAGTCTGGTTCAAGAGCCTCTTTCTGTTCTTATATTATATGCCTCCGAGCACGGCATTAGTGCCTTCCTGATGATTTCCAAACACCCTTCCTATATAACGAGGCTTCTAACAGTTTCTGTGCTCAAGGAAACAACAGATCACCATGAGTCTTTCAGGGTATTTAACTCTTCTAAGTCATTATGGGAGCCAAGGTATGACCAACTCCTGATATCTAATTCCTACCACCACTCACTATCACTCTTACTTCAGCAGCAGCTCAGGTCTAACTCATGCCTGATTTTCTCAATTGCCAGTCTGTTCCCTTGCCTCACCTGGAAGACATTGCTCTTGTGGCCGCTCTCAAAGTCCAATACTGGCTGCCGCCGCACCCAGTCCCAAACCACCACTTTCAGGTCATCGCTGCCACTGGCCAGCCAGGTGCCGCGTTGGTTAAAGTGCAGAGTATTGACACAGCCAGTATGGCCTTCAAGCCCATGCTGCAGGCGGAAACGCTGCACAAAGACTCTTGCCCCACAAGCCTCATACACAAAGCGGGCACTTGAGCCCAGCTCCCGCTCCCGAAGGGCAGGAAGGGCTTGCCAGCGAGGTCGGGGCAGGGCTGATGTCTCTGAGGACACCCAGTCTTCCAGGGCCCGCTCATCGTCTGATGAGTCCTGGTCACGATTGGCCCGCTTGCGCTGCACACGACGACGAGGATGCTCCTCCTCCTCCTCCTCCTCCGAGCGGTCATGGACTTGGCTCTCGTCATTGACCGAGTAATGGCCGGTGTCCTCCATGCTGTCAGAGTCCTTGTCTTCACCTGAGCTCTCTGTATCTGTGCCTCGACTCTCTGTGCTGGTGCGGTTGGGGCCACCATCGTCCCCGGTCAAGCTCAAGCTCAGGTCTGAAGCCTCCACTTCAATGCCTGAGGATGTCTCCCTCCCCTCCTCAGCACCAGACATCTCCTCTGGACTGCTAGACAGGCTTCCTGCATGTTAGTAAGGAATGGGTAGGTGAGGGGGCAAAATAAGGAAATAAGATAGTGACCAGGAGGATTTCCTCTCCATAGTCTAAAAAAATCATCACATCATGAGACCCATAAACCAACACTGGTCAAAAATGTTTTCATTACAAATGCTTATAAAGAGTACCTTCTAAGAGGGAATCCCGAAAAGATTAAAGCCAGAGATACCCACAAAGAACTGCAAGACACACAAATGAGAACCGCAGGACAACCAAAGATTATATAAATTCTCAAGAAGCAAAGCACTGGCAGATTTTATTAAAGTATGCCTGAGCCTAACTACCTTAGGCTCTGTTTTGCTAGATGGGCATCCATTAGTTATAGCAATTAAACTGAATATAAGGAAAAAGAACAGCCATCCCCAGCATGAATTGGCTTGAAAAGAAAAGTTTATCACATTCTAGGTCTGCCATACTGGTAGTTATACAGTAACTGGGTCACTTTGAGCAATATAATTCCCAACAGTCAGATACTGAATTCTCCTATCTAACAGCCAAATTATATACCAGTGAACACTCAGGCAATGTTCTGGAGCCCACAGGGCTACAACTTTCAAACTAAGGTCAAGGTGTAAAGAAAGGAGGGGGCAAATGAGAATTTTAAACACTGCTTATGGCCTCCTTTCCTCAGATGACTACAAATTTTATCCTGCCAGAAGCACAGGCTATGAGGAAAGGCTGACCAGCTATGTGTGACCCTGGGATAGCTATTCAACCCCAGTACCACACTGATGGTCTAAGGGTTCAAAACGGGAGTGTCTTCTTGCTTAGTCATCTGGGTAAGAGCAGTGATTTCTGAAGCTCTTTGAAGCAATGACATATCTTCTCAATGAACTCTTAGACAAAGTCTATTACGGAAAACAGATAAACACATATGGTTTTGGTTCAAGTAGTGACGAAAGGTTGGAAGACTCATAAACATCTGTTTTCAAAAAGCACTTCAACTAGAGTACAGTATGAAAACGGCTAGGAACTGGAAGGAGGAAAAGTGCAGCAATTCGCTTCTAGGAACTACATTTGCTGAGGCTCCTGTGTGCAGTGAGAAAGATAAATACATGTGGTTTTTGAAATGAAACTGCGTTTGAGATTGGGAGTAGTGACAAGGCATAAAATTTCACACCCATCACTTCTGGGGAGAAGAAAAAAAATAATACATCAAACTTCCTAGCACATATTGTTAAAATTATGATTAACAAACAAAGATGACTTTGGGGGCCTCACCACTTTAAGATAAGGGCCAGAGCATATCACAAGCTCAGTTAGAGGCTAATAGTCAATGACCAGATACAGCTAAGAGTTGGCAATTTTTTTCTATAAAAGGCCCAATAATAAAAATTTTAGGCTTCACAGGCACAAGTACTCAACTCCATATTGTAGCACAAAAGCAACCATAAATACTATGTAAATAAATGGGGCATGACTGAATTCCAATAAACTACAAAAATAGAAGTCTGCAGGCCATAATTTGCAATCCCTGATCTAGCTAATGGCCAATCTCCAATTCTGTATCTCAAACCCCTCTAGAATCCTGTGTCTTTCAACTAAGCCCAGTGAAAAATCTTAATCACTCTCCTTTACAGAAAATAAGTGAGCAGCAGTGTTAAGAAAAGAACAAAAGGGGTAGAAAAACAGCATGTTGAAAATCTCCCCTTCCCTTACTCAACACTTCACTGCTCTACCAATTACATCAACTAGAATTTAGCCTATAATCCTAACCCACAAGGTACTAAGGAATACTGGACTCTGTACTGCCCAACTGTAACTCTTCTGAAGGACTTTCTCTAGCTTCAAAGTTGGCTCCGAGTTGATGCACTGGTCAAATGACCCAGTGGTAGCTATATTCTATTAGAATATTGATATTCTGCCTTCAAATATGCCCTAGACCCAGTGATTTAATAGTTTTTCCTAAGAAAAGAAAAAGAAATGAAGAAAAAGGAAGAAAGAAAAAAAGCCCTAATCCCAGTTATTTATAACCATCTCTTATCTAATCTATTGAACTATAATCTACCATGGAAAGAGACCTCTCCTTATAACCGGGGAGGTCTTGCCTTCCCAACAACTACCTTGGTTCCACCACCAATTAGATCTTCTTTTCCTCCTTTATTAACAGCATCTCCTAGGTTTTGTCCACCCTTACAAACTTTCAGAATTCCAAACCACTTGACCTCTTAGAGGCACAACTCCATTACTGATCTTCTGAAAACAATCAAGATAAAAGTTGAAGGAACAAAAGTACCAGAAACAAAAAGGTGTTTCCTATGTACTTTCAACACTCAAAACAGCACAGGAAGAGTTCACTCCCTCCCTTAAAATCCAGGTCTCCATTCTCTTTTCAGTCGACAGCAAAAATAGCTTCACCTTCGTTCTGGTCCCTTACCATTAGCTAAGTCTGTTCTGCCATCTGTGCTGCTCCCTTTGCTGGACATCTTGAATGATATTTACTGTAGCCAGCCTGGATTGAGGAGAGGAAGAAAATGAAAAAATTAGGAAACAATCTGGGAAAGATGATAAAAGGCACCAGGAGATTTAGCGATGTACAGCCTTTGTCATTTCTATAAAAATGATTTTTTGGTGTGTGCTCAACAGGGCTTCTCAGTTGCTGAAAATTATGTCAGATAGTATCCCCCCATGTCTAAATTCCATAAAGGGACATATCTTTGGCAGGCCAACTGCCATCTTTTTACCTTAACAAGTAACTGGCAGTGATTTTTCAGATAGGGAAGAGGAACTGAAATAAATCTTGGAACAGCAGGTCTATATCGAGTGACAGGTATTGCAAGCAAGCAGTCTTAATACAAAGAAAGTTAGCTTCAGCACTACCCTCCTAGGCAAAAATCTTGTTGTAAATATTCACCGTATGTATCCACAAAGTTTATAAAACATTTGTCTTCATAACATGAAGAGGAGGGTCAGAATGAGTATCCTTTTACATACAAAACAGCCGAGATAGAAGAGACTGAGCTTTTGGTATAACACCTTGAGCTTTATGGCTATTCAGATGCCTAGTTTCAAACTTACAGGCACAGATACAAACTAAGGATTATAAAAAACAGAGTCAAATTAGAACCCAGAAGCACCCTACCCCTAAAAAAGTACCTAAAAGTTTTTTCTTTCCCTTACGACTAGTCAGTCATCAAATGCAAAGCTGGAGAAGAAAAGAGCAACACTTCCATTAAAACCATCTCAGTCCATTTCATAAAATGGCAAACACTATTTCACCTAGTTCCACCAACTTTCACCAAATTTGTCTGTTTAGCAAGGCCCTAACTAGGAACTGGGGTACCTAACTTTATTCCTTTTATATTCCTTTAATACAGTCATTATTTTTTCAGGGCCTCACTCCCACCTCAAGCAAATTCCAAAGAGCAAAGAATATTATTCAGACCAGAATTCTGTAAAGCCCTTTCAGTGCCCTGGACAAAAGGCACTGGTAAAAGACAAAGTATGATTATGATTCCAGTCCTTGTACCCAGGCACACTGGCCTCTAATCTTTCAACAGCCCTTTCATTCCCATAACAATTATCCCAGAAGCAGCCCCATCCTTATCCTTACCCCCTACTCTCTCTACAGAAATCTAAGTTGCTTCAAAGGAAAAAAAAAGTATCCTCTGCCAGGAGACAGCTGCCCAAAACTTGCTCACATTAGGCCAGGACGAGGCAGTAGAAATAATCCAAGAGCAGGACTGAGGCTGAATTTGAAGGAGGGACACCTGGAATGGTGATGATGAAAGACAATGTCAACAAAAAACAGATCTGTGAAGCCACATAAAGAAAAACAGAAGAGCTATTTGCAGAACAGGCTGTTTTATTCCTCCTACTTCAATGATGTATTTTTGTACAGTGTTCTCCTCACACAACACTTGTTTTTTCCTCTCTGTTGTCCCTGTGTATATTCTTTGGTAACTCAGCAGTATCTTCTTCCCCACCTAGGGCTTAAATTAATTACATTAATTGCAAAAGTCTATGGAGCATGGAAAAATAGTTGTACTACTTTAAGATTAAAACCTAAGGTCATGGACGTACCTTATGGTCAACTGCTAACAGAACTGTTTTTTCATTTCAAGAATCAAAACTGTCAACCACACCTTACTTCCCACCTCACTAATATCCACTCCTAGGAAAGTAGTAAAGCAGCTCTAGAGACCCTTATCTCAAAACTCAATCTCATCAACTTCTACAGAAGCCCAGACTGCTTGAACTTCAGTCTCATAATGGCTCTAGAAAACATTTGCTGGGCCGGAGGAGCCCAATGCCTGATGCTTACCTAGCTCTGAGAACCACTTCTCAGAAAAGGAGAGCCATGGGGTTCAACCTATACCCAGAAGTTGCAGAGAACATCTGCCTTTTGGGAAATTGGTTTAAGGTTCTTGCAAGGAGGGATCTTTTCTTTGAAGAAAAAAGCTGACAGAATTTACTCCTAAATTCAGAGCAGAACATAGTCTATGTCAACTCTGTTTAATCACTGAGCTGATAGCTTCTAAAGGTCACATTTTAGGGGCCACAGAGTCTAGTGAAACTAGTCATAGGCAGAAAATCAGAAGTGCAGGGTTCTAGTACTAGCTAAGTTTATTAACAAACTTTGTGACATGACTTTGGATGTGCTGGTTAATCTTCTCTGGGCTTCCTTTTCTTCTTTTGTAAAACAGTAATTACAGAGATGGTACAATTAAGCGGAATTATATGTCAAAACTTCTGCAGAGGATGTTCTTACAGCAGTGATCTCAAAACTGATTATGAACGTCTATCAGTGAAAACTCTGCACATGAACCTACATTTAATCAATTCACATTAATTATTGAGCTTGATTTTTCTAGGAAAAAAAACAAAAATTTCAATGTTCTTTCCCTATACACCACTGGATCATCTTCCATACCCCATGTGAAGTGAAGTGAAAGTTAGTCGTATCCGACTCTTTGTGGCCCCATGAATTATACAGTCCATCGAATTCTCCAGGCCAGAATCCTGGAGTGAGTAGCCTTTCCCTTCTCCAGGGGATCTTCCCAACCCAGGGATGGAACCCAGGTCTCCCACATTGCAGGCGGATTCTTTACCAGCTGAGCCACAAGGGAAGCCCTCCATACCCCATGGGGTACATACATTCCCATTCTGGGGGACTGCTTCTCTAAAAAGCCAAGAAATGATGACAGTGATAAAACTACAATTACTTTTGGGATGAGTTGTTATTATATAACTGTCTGTCAAAATGAAACTTAAAACCATCTCAACACTATGGCAGAAATTAGAGTAAGTGCCCAAATTAAAGCAGGCTAAAGTGCTATGACTGTTCCTTAGGTCTTAGGTATACGAGTCACGCTAGAATTTCTACCATCACCAAAAAATGCAATCTTATTTTATGATCTGAGTTTGGGAACCATATCTGACCCAAACGTAAATTACTTTTATTCTTTAATGCACTCCATTCCCAACAAATCCACTGTTTTTACCTTGATCATTTTCCATGTAAAATCCAGTCCAGAGCAAACCAATCTGAGTTTGGAAGAGCTCACTGGCCCAGGTAGCTGGGAGAGTTAATCAGACTAGCTCTACTGCCTGTGCTCTAAAAATAACCATAACCCCTGCCGAAGGGAAGGTTAAAGAGGAAACTATGGGGGATGGTGAAAAAGACCCAGGTGTCATTTTAATTTCTACCCAAGAAATTCTAACGACTGAGATTTTTCCTGTCTTAAAAAGGCCTTAAATTTTTGACCAAATACATGATAAAATATTAGCTAAAAATCAAGAAGAGGGGGAGTTAATCCAGGATGTAAGAGGAATCTGTGCAAGAAGCACCAAACAGCTCTTGTTTAAAACCACTGGGGCTGCTTTCTTACTCTAACACTGAAGCAAGAGCTATACAAGAGACCAGGTATACTAGAACAACAGGACATCCAAATGTAAAAAAAGAAACTCAATTTGTACACTGAACGATATACAAAAACTAACTCAAAATGAATCACAGACCTAAATGTAAAAGCTAAAACAATACAACTTCCAGAAGAAAACAAAGTAGATAACCTTTGTGACACTGGGGTAGGCAAATATTTCTTAAGACAGGGCAAAAAAGCACAAGCCATGAAAAAAAAAATTAACTGCATATATCAAAATTAAAAAGCTACTCTTCAAGAGACACTGTTAAAAAATGAAAAGATGAGCTATGGACTGGAAGAAAATATCTGCAAAAGACATGTTTGACAGCAACAGGAACATATTTACAGTCTCACACCTAAATAACAATCACTTGAAAAAGATGATCAACATTATGAGTCATTAGGAAAATTCAAATTAAAACCACAATGAGAATCCTCTACACACCTATTAAAATAGCTGAAATTTTAAAAATAATAATAATGAAAGTCTTCTTTATCAAGTGCTAACAAAGGGTAGAGAAACTCAACTCTCACACACCACACAGAGAAATGTAAAACGGTAGTTAGTTGCTTTGGAAAATGGTTGGTTTGGCAGTTTTTAAAAATAAAGTTAAACATACACTTACCATACAACCCAGGAATCCTACCCAGGTACGTACTAAAGAAAAATGAAACTAAGAATGAAAAGATCCATCTAAAAATCTAAATGTAAATGTTTTAAGTGACTTTACTTAGATCCATCAAAAACTAAAAAGTGTTTTTGAGCTAGGTCATGGATAAACAAACTATGGTCTATCACACAATAGGCTACATCTGAGCAATAAAAAGAATGAACTACTGATACACAACATGAATGGATCCCAAATGTGTTATGCTACGTGAAAGAAGCAAGACTCAGTTAACATAGTATTACTTCATTTATAGGACAGTCTGGAAAAGATAAACCACAGGGACAGAGAGTCATTGCTGGGATTTGGGGAAAAGGAACTAACAACAAACAGGCGTGAGAAAACCTCTTGGAAAGATGAAAATGTTCTGTGCCTTCATCGCAGTGGTGTCACGTGACTATGCATTTGTTACAATTCACAGAATAGGTCAATGAAACAAAGGACAAATTTTACTGTATGTAAATTATCAATCAATCTGGCCAGAAAAGAGAAAGGGGGTGAGGGGGAGGAGATTCATGCAAAGTGTTAAATGACAAGATACAACCCAACAATTAAAAATACTAGACTCTAGAGCTTGTGATTATTAATAGAAGCTACCTAATAGTGGTCAGTAGGTCATAATAAATGAGAGCAAAATGTCAGGTCTTCTTGCCTGAAAATTAAAACATGGAAGAATTTTTGTTGCAAACAAAGCTGCCTTATCAGAACCCATTAAATGTAAGATAAATCCTGAACTCATAAAAGTCTTCAACCCTAGTCTAGGTGACAGCTAAGAATATCAGAAGCTTAAAGTAGTCCAAAGTAGTTATAGTAGTTGTACTATTAATTTGTATACATATGCCTTCTACCTTGAGAGAAATTTCAAAAATTTCTCTTTCAAGTTCACTTTAATCCATTTGGAGTCTAGGGTCTATGGAAAACGGTCTGATAACTCTACTCTACCTCAGTTTCCATTTCTAAATAATATTACTGTTCCTGATACCTTTACTAAGACTTGAACTTAGGTTCAGTGAGTTCTCTTGAGTTACATAATCCCAGCATTCTCTTGGGTCCATCCAGCTGTCTCATGTGGCATGTCTCATTCTGCAACTTAAGTTCCCAAGTTTCTTACATAGACACCCATGTTTAAATGAGACAAGGTCTCAGAACTTCCTCTGAAAGTGAAAGGTGATGGTAGAAACTACTTCAATTATTAGTAAGACAGATATCTGAGAGCCACACAATCCCTAGTTCCTCTTGGGAGGACAGATGTCCCATACCACTCATGACTGAACAGCTGTTCAGGGTTGATCTCCATCCAAAGTACAAATTTGCTTTTCAGTCTTGGGTCCCCACAGTCCATCTGGAATCAACCAGTACTACTCATTCTCCATACCCAGTTTTTGCTTTCAAACTGAAATGACTCATTTAAATTCATTCTCCTTACCTTACTACTCTTCTACTTTACAGTAAACACTTCTCCAAGCCAACCTGCCCAACCCCAGCTGCCAGCCCGACTCTAATAGTACAGTGTTTATTAATCAGACAGAGAACCTTAGGGTCAGAAATTCAAAGAATGACTCCAAGGAAGCTGAAACTCATACTATATAAAATATGTTTATAGCGAGGCAAGCCTTTAGTTCTGGGCTACTCTCTATTAAAGTAGTTGGAGGTGTTATTAATAAATACACTATACTGTCTCCTCTGGTAAGCTGGAATGAGGAGCAGAAACTATAAATGTTTCTGGGATCAGGGAAATTAATCTCTATTCCTATCCTGCAGAATAAGCAACAGCACCGGCTAACCATACAGCAGCTCGAGCCTCCCTTTTTTATCTAAATTATAAGCCTTTGGCACCACCCAGTGGCCCATTTGTACTGAGACATGCTAGTAATGCAACAATGTACAAGGCAAGAGAGGAGCTACAAATACAAACAAGGCAGTCATAATACCTTTGTAGCCAATAATCAATTAGGAAAAACAGGTATACAACTATGATATAAGAGACACAAGTGTTAGTACCATTAAAAAAAAAAAAAGATAGGAAATTCCATGGTGGTCCAGTGGTTAGGACTTTGCTCTTTCACTACCATAGCCCAGGTTCAATTTCTGGTTGGGTAACTAAAATCCCACAAGCCACGTGGTGCAGCCAAAAAATGGGAAAAAAAGAAAAAAATGAAAAAAAAGAAAGAAAAAGAAAAGATAAATAGAATATTGTTATAGTTCAACAGAATAAGGATTATATTGTTTCAGGGGGAAACAGTTCATCAGTTAAGAAGCGTGTGTGTGTGTGTGTGTGTGTGTGTGTGTGTGTGTTAGGCATCAGGAAGATTTGGTCAGAATAATAAGATGGACAGAAAAAGGAGAAACAAGTTTAAAAGACTTCCCTGGTAGCACAGTGGAAGAATGAGTGAGTGAGTGTGTGTGTGTGTTAGGCATCAGGAAGATTTGGTTAAGAATGACAAGATAGACAGAAAGGGAGAAACCAGTTTAAAAGCTATCAAAGGACTTCCCTGGTAGCACAGTGGATAAGAATCAGCCTGCCAATGCAGGCGACATGGGTTTGATCCCCAATCAAGGAAGACTCCACATGCTGATGCACAATTAAGTCTGTGTGCCACCATCTCAGCCTGTGCGCCTAGAACCTGTGCTCTGCCAAAGGAAGCCCTCACAGGGCAGCAAAGAGTAACCCCTACAGAAATGCTCACATGCGGCAACATGCGGCAACCAAGACCCAGTGTAATTAAACATTGTAACAAATAATTCTTAAAAAGACACACATGAAATATTTTTTAAAAAAGCTATCACAAAGTTGCCAAAGTTAGAAGCAATGAGACCCTGTATCGGAGGATGGCAGAAGACATGGAGAAGGGGACCAACGTGAGCAGCACTGTACAGGGCGGGACTGACAGTCTGGCTCAATGAGCAGCCGCTTCTCTGTGGGATCACCTCAGGAACTGAGGGAAAATGCTGCTTTTCTCCCTATTCAAGTATCATAAAAGATTCAGCTATCTCTTCAGTTAAGTCCATTAACATTATTCCCATAAAAAACTTATTAGATTACCAATTAATGATAATCTGAGATCTATGTGTCAACAATTAAAAAATGTTTTCATTCATATTATCATTTGGACCGACCTTTTATACTTTAAATACACTTTTGTAAGCAGCACTGAATTCTACCTTTCAGCTCAAGTTGCTTCATCACTTGGCATTGAAGAGCCCTGGTTCTTAAAGACAGCATATGGTATAATGAAAAGAAAAGGGCTTTGGTGTTACTCAGACTTGGGTTTGAATTTTACTTCTACCACCTACCTGTGAGTTTGTTTCTCTTTTTATAAAATGGGACAATACCATTATCCTGAAGAAATGGTTTAGAGGATTAAACATGGTATTTGCAATTGGCTGTCTATACGTGTCAGGCATTTATATTAATTTTCTAGCTTCTCATCTCTGGTTCCAGACTGCGTTTTCTAGAGAAGCCTAGGCATCTTCACCACTCAACAATGATCCTCCAAACACTGTACACAAATTAAGACATAGTTCCAAGTCTAAGAAATCTGCTTACCTGCTATATCACTGGTCTTTTCAAGTATTCAGAGAATACTATTCTCTGAATTCTCTGAATTCTATTCAGAGAGGGACTTCCCTGGTGGTTCAGTGGTTAAGACTCTGGGCTCCCAATGCAGGGGGCACAAGTTCGATCTCTGGTAAGGGAACTAGATCCTACATACCACAACTAAGAATTTGCACGCCATGACTAAGACTGGCACACCCAAATTAAAAAAAAAAAAAAAAGAATTCAGAGAGCTCTGTTAATACCTTCCTTTGAGCACATTCATGTTCTACGAACTAGGGTAAAGCAATACACCCAAGAGCCCACCACATTAAGTCTCTTTAAGTTCTCCTGCCTTGTGAAGTGTCAGAAGATAGCCAAGGTGAAAACTTCAAAGCAATCATCACAAATGATGAGGGGGAACATAAGTCCTACATCAACTATACTAAAAACAAGGAACTCTGTTCCTCCACTGGAATGAATGCCTTCTCTCCCTGTTGGTAACACCAAGTGCCCTGTGTTTATAGTTTATTGACTTTAATTCTACTAACAGTATTTCAGGGTATGTTAGGAATGTGCTAAGTGCTATCTCCAGCAGCAGCAGAGCTAAGGAACTTTTTATAACAACATTCACCTCAATTTAAATAATTTTAAGGAAAATCACTTAGGAAATTTCATTGTGTTTCTATGAAATGTTTTATACTTAAACATTTGTTACTAACACTATTAAACATAGTGTTACTATGAAATGATTTGTATTTACATCAGAATCCAGTCCCCATTACCTGTTTTTGCCTTTCACATTTCAAATTTTTTCTTAAAATTGTTCAAAAGTATACCAGAGAGATAAAAGGGTACAACTTAAAACAATAAGGAGAGGCTAAAAACATCAGGACATCCCCTCCAATCTGAATGAAACTAGAGGCGAGAGTATAATGTGGGTCCTGAGTAAGGTTACAAATATACCTGAAAATGTGGCAATGCTCAAACACCAGAGGAATATAGCCTCTTGGCTACCACTAGAGGTAAATCCTATAATAGCTTTCCAGATGGCTAACTTAAAAAAAAAAAAAAGACACGTGAGGCAACATGGATGCTTCACATTAGAACTTGCCCAGACCTCCTTAAATAGTATCCTCAGAGGATAAGAGCAAATATTTAACCTCTTAGATACGATGAAACTTTTTACAATAACCCAATCCATTAGACATACTACATTCCATTAATAAGATGTCATCTTTGTCAAATTAATCACTTATCATGCCCTATTTGCAAATTCAGGACAGCTTTAGTTCACTGGCTTATCTTGGGCATATACCTTCCTTGGATAAAGGTAATACTTGAGAAACTGAACTTCTGGCCCAGAAACTATGTTCTGTAGAGGCAGAAATTTTTTTTAAATGTTATATAAAGAAGTGACAAATTCATAAAATGCATCACACTCTAATCTTTAAAGACCTTTCAAGACTTTCTTCTCACTCTAAGAATAACTGAATCAGTAAACAAGAACAGGTAACCCCTTTTTCTGACCAATTTTAAGAGTGATGAAGTTTACTCATGAAAATGAGAGATGAAAAGTTTTCAGCATTACTATAAAGCTAATCTAAAATCACTGCCTTTGGGCTCTGAAACTAAAATATGCACAGTCATTACTTCCATGACTGCCACTGATTCAATTCCTTCAGTTGCCTGGGTTCCAAATGGGTGAGGGTAAATAACAGATTATCTTGGCTCACCAATAATCTGCTTTAAAAAAAAAAATTAATTCAATCTTAAAAACTAACTCTAACACCACTGGGATGCAATAAAAAGCTGTTTGGATAACTCTTTTATAGAAACTCTGAACATTTACTAGACATGTTTAGAGTAACTTTTCCACAGTAGAAATAATCCAGAAATAAACCTATCTACTGAAAACAAAGGTCAACCAGTCACTTCATTATTTAAAAGCCTTTAACTCATCTGATAGAACACAGGACCTAGAGCATGAAACTTTGAAGACCTCAGTCTCCCACAACAGGGCACACTTCTATAGAATGTCTTCTACTAGAGCATGTCTGCTTTTGAAATGCCAGTACGGTTTTTAAAAGGTAATAAAAAGACATTTCTTTTTTCTCTGAAGACACGATTCTGTCTTAGGTTGATCCTAATCAAAACTAAAGGTCACGGAGACTGATTCTTACACATTTAATAAGTTGCTGTATAAAATGCCCTGTCAGGTTGGTGGTGGGAACTAAGATCATAAGCATAACTAGCCTCTTACTGCAGCCACAGAAGGAAATACTTCCTAGCAAGATGCAACAATTCTTATGCAACATCCTGAAATATAAAATATCCTCAGAAATACACGAATTTTAGAATTGTGGTCCAGAGACTACAAATACTGCTTCACTGTACACACAGGTGTCACCTGGAGCATAAAATGTGAAGCCCTTCCTGGTGGTGGTGATGGTGGGCGGAGGCCCTTACCCAGCACATAGAGTAATAAGGAACAAAGTTGGGCTCTTTCAACATAGTTCCTTTTCTCCTCCCACACCTGCTCCTGCCCTACTCAACACGGAACTCTAGATCTCAAAAAAACCCAAAACACAAATAATAAAGTGCACGTTACTATCCTTCACCCCAAGAGTTTTTACCTTTCAAGAGAGAGTATTTAGACCCTAGATGGTAGTAATGAAAGTTGGTTAACTTTAAGTTGATCATTGGCTTGAATGAATACAGTTGCTTTCATCGCAATGTTATCAACATTTTCTTAATTTTCATGTGCCCTTACATCCCTCAAAGATATATGTCATGTCAATGTATGGCAAAACCAATACAATATTGTAAAGTAATTAGCCTCCAATTAAAATAAATAAATAAATAAAATAAAAATTCTGACAAAATTTCAAAAAAAAAAAAAAAAAAGTGAAATGAAAGCCAACAAGAGAAGGTTAAAAACTTTTCATCTCTGCTGTTGTATTAAGATGGCCAAGTTGGGGAGATGAAATAAACACTGCATTCCTGACTTCCTAGCCCAGATTCACTTCAAAAAGAAAGGAGACTTTTTCACGGTCCACAGTTGTTTTTTTGGCCATGGGGATCCTAGTTCCCTGACCAGGGATCAAACCCATACTCCCTGAAAAGGAAGCGCAGTCTTAACCACTGGACCACCAGGAAGTCCCTCATGGTTTAGTCCTTTGATAAGCTATTGATGAGGATCACTGCAAAGCCCAACGGCTTGGAAAAAAATGTGTTCTTTCTGTGGCAAAAACAAAAAGGCATAAGCGGTAGCTGGAGCTGAGGTGGTGAGCAACATTGAATCAGGAAGGGAAGGAATTATATAAACTCTGATTAGGTGTGCTAAAAGGGAGACCAAGAGGTAGGAGCAAAGAATAAAGGAAAGTTACTGATGCTTAGTTTGAGAATGAATTTAGAAAGACACATACATCAACATCTAATATTCCTGCTGTTCTCTGGTCTTGAACTCCCACCAGAATGCCCTGAACCACAATCAAAAGGCAACCTAGGTGGGCACCTACAAAGAACACACCTAAGCTGGCCAATTAAAAAGGAATCTGAAAAAATTACCAGGAAAACACGTTCAAGAGTAAAATGCAAAGAAGAGGACACTAACATACAACTTATTTAAAGCTGTATCAATGATGTGTAAAGAAACATTTTTTAGTGTCTATCTTGTGCTAGGCATAATGTAAGACCTTTATATGACTTTCCTCACACAATACTGACAAGGACTCTAGGACATAAGCTGTATTATTCCACTTATAGAGAGGCGAAAATTAAGAAAGGACTCAGAAAAGTTTAAGTGACTTGCCCAAGGTCACATGGCTAATAAATCTTAGTACAGTATTTAAACCCAGACCTATCAAGTTCTAAAGACTGTATTTTTCTTTTATTTTATTGATACACACGCATACTGCCAATGACCTTATTTCAGCTCCTAATAAGCAATTTCTACACAGAACACCATGTGGAATAAAACTCACCAGTGTCACACTCAACCTCTTCCTACTACAAATCATAAACATATTAAGAATCAGCCAGGTCTACCTTCCAGAGCCACTCAACTCTTCCATCACATTCCATGAAACTCAACCATAGTACTATTCTCTGCTACCAGGAATCCAAAATCTTTACAAAAATTACATTTACCACTAGTATGTCCTAACTCCCTCTGTGGCACTGGCCCATGCTGCTGAATGCATAGGATGATTCCTCTGCTAAATAAGAATTCTTCAGACCAGATATAAAAGAGCACCACTGTTTTGTAGGGTCTTTTTTCCACTCAAAACTTATCTCTAAGTCCTGAAACCAGAATTCTGAGGTGGATGAACTTAGACACCAACTAAAGGCAGTATCACTCAGGATTCACTAGCTTTTAGTTAAAAGCAGCTAAATGTTCCCCTAAATAGCAAGAAATGACAATCCAAAGCCCTAAGAGGCAAAGAGAATTGATTTGACAAAGGGCTCAAGAGAACTCTGGCAAACTAATTCCCAGCTTTTAACAGCGTAAGAAACACAAAGGCAAAACGCAAGGCAAATGAATAAAGAGGAAGATACATTCACTTCTAGGCTTAACAGGAGTCATGTGAAGATAAGCAGCAACCATTTAGGACAGAAAGTCAAGAAGCCTAGAGTCAATTAAACTTGCAAAAGTAATTTTACCAGACGTGGAACAAAGCCAAGAACAATACCCCAACTCTTTGGAAACAGTGGAAGGAATTTTATGACTTTAGTGGTCAGCACTGGAGCACCAGAGTAGGGTATGTCTTGAACTCAGGAATTTAAATGCCTTCAACTCCTACTCACCTTTCCTCCTTTATCACTGAAGTAGGGTCAGGCTGAGCTCCTGAGAAAATAGGTCTGCAGATTCACTGAAGGACTGAGAAAAGTTAAAGTTTAAATGGCAAAGGTGTCTCTTCTACTAAACATAATAAAAAATTGTAATATAATAAAAAAGTATTAATACATGTTAGTATTTTTCAGACCTCGTCGAACTATTTAGAACCACAGAAATTTATCTGACTACTAAAGAAGTAACTTTCAAACATTGTTACAGAAATGAAACGAACCAGGCAAGTAATCTCCTAGTTCTGCTAAAATGTAAAACTCATTGGAAAGTAAAACCTGAATCTTTTCAAAGCTAACCCATAAGCAAACCTCTCAACAAGCAGCCACAGAGCAGGGGGGAAATCCCGCAGAGAGCGTGATCGCGCTGGTGCCGGTTTGTTTACAGACTCCAGCAGCAAACGCATGAGTCAGAAATTCAAACCACCAGATGCTTTCCAACTAACAGGGACCAAACGGCACCGTTCTAGGGTGTCCTCAAAGATTTAGGGGTGAAGGGAGGCAGACTACGAGAATTACATTACAAACCGGACAGGAAAAGACGGCAACAACTGACTCCCGGGTTCTTGAACCTCGGCCTTCCGTACAAGGTGCTGGGCCCGAGAACTCGAGATGGGGGAGGGGGACACACTGCGCGGTGGCCCCGAGGTTACGGGGAAACACGAGGGGAGCCGCGTCCCTCAATCTAAAGGTGGGGTGGGGTGGGGAGCGCACACAAATGAGTCACCCGACGAAGCGAGAGGTCCTGCAGACTGTGGGGCAGGCTCCTAGGGGCAACCCTGGGGCTGACCTGAGGGAAGGGCAGCCAGTCCTCCCAGCGGTGACTCGGGTCATGGGGAAAAGACCTGAGCCCTGGGAGCTTGGGAAAGGAGTCAAACCCATCCTGAAGGGGTTTGGGCCAGGGGAGAAGGGGTCAGGCCAAGCCGGAACGAGACACGGACCGGGTAGGTCAAGGGGGAGGGGGGGATGTCCTGCTGGGGCAGTTACAAGCACGGGAGCCGGCGAGGCTCAGCAGCCCGCTTCCCGTCTTGGGTCATCCTTCTGCCAGCGGCTGCTCCAACTGTTCCGGGCCCAGCCGCCCCGTCCACTGCCGCCACCAACGCCGCCGCCATCTTACACTGGCCAGCGGCCGCCACCACCACCGCCTCCGCTCTCTGCGCTTGCGCCTGCGCCGCCACGCTTTCCGGCCCCTTTGCGACGCTGTGCTGGAGAAGGTTGGGGGAAAGTGGTCGCGCAAGCTCTGGGCTCCCAACCCTCCTCAAAGGACGCATAGGGGGCGGGGCTTAAAGTCAACGGAAAACGGAGCGAGGGGCGCGTGCGCATTACTGAGGAGGGAAAGTTGGCTTTTGGTAGTTTTGCTGGGGGTTCACTTTGCTCGTGATACTCAAAAGGTAGACGGCCTCCCAGAATTGTGGTGGAAATCAACTTCATTTCTAACAGGCTGGCAGGCAACCTTCTGAACGACTTCCATTTTCCCCCGTTTTTGAATACTTGGAACAAGCAGCTGTCTCTAGATTTCTTCTGAAAGCCCATTTCCTTTGAGGACCTTGTTAAGTGGTTTCTATACCTCTGAGAGCTATTTACCCCTGGGAGCCTCCATTTTTTAAGAAGCCTGAGATGCAGCTAAGCTATTCAAGAGGCTCTCTGAAGCAGGGTAGTGCGTTGAAGACTCCCACGGATGGGACTGGAGGTATTCACTCTGCCTACTTCTGACACCTGAAGGAAGCGTGCAGAAGACCCTTGAAAAGGTTACACCTAGCTGCCAGGCCGGGGATGGAGGGTTGGGGCGGGGGTGACCGGAAGGCCAGGGTGCAAGGCTCCTTGTCATCTCTTCTACCGCTACATTCCTATTATAAGTCATTATTATAATACCTGGACTATTGCAACAGATGCCAAGCTGGTTTGTCTACTTCCATTATTGCCCAACTAGTTAAATAAGGGCAGTCAGATTGACCTTTTAAAATGTAAGCCAGATGACTCGCTCAAAAGCTTCCCATCACACAATAAAAATCAAAATGCTCAAAAGGGCCTCCAAGGAAAGCCCTACATGATACTGCTCCTATTTCTCTGATACTACTTAGCTTTAACCCTGCTCTAGCCCTTTGGCCTTCTTGTTGTCACTCTTGACCAAAGTATGAAGAGCCCGAGGGCTTTTGCACTTGTTCCGTCTTCTTGGAATGTTCACCTACCAGATCTTTACTAGACTTGTTCTGTCCACTTAATCAGATCTCTACTCAAATACTCCTTCCTCAGAGAGACAACTCTTAACCATGCCAGCTATAATAGTATCCTGCAACAAAGGTCCGTCTAGTCAAGGCTATGGTTTTTCCTGTGGTCATGTGTGGATGTGAGTTGGACTGTGAAGAAGGCTGAGCGCCGAAGAATTGATGCTTTTGAACTGTGGTGTTGGAGAAGACTCTTCAGAGTCCCTTGGACTGCAAGGAGATCCAACCAGTCCATTCTGAAGGAGATCAGCCCTGGGATTTCTTTGGAAGGAATGATGCTAAAGCTGAAACTCCGGTACTTTGGCCACCTCATGCGAAGAGTTGACTCACTGGAAAAGACTCTGATGCTGGGAGGGATTGGGGGCGAGGAGAAGGGGACGACAGAGGATGAGATGGCTGGATGGCATCACTGACTCGATGGACGTGAGTCTGAGTGAACTCCAGGAGTTGGTGATGGACAGGGAGGCCTGGCGTGCTGTGATTCATGGGGTTGCAAAGAGTCGGACATGACTGAGCGACTGAACTGAACTGAACACTATCATCATTCTTTGTCCTTTCACTGTGCATTTTATACCATTTTTTTACATATAATATTTAACCTCTAATTATATATTTGTAATCTATACTTACTAGAATATAAAGTCTATAAGGGCAATGGCTATGTCTTTTTCATCTTTATAACCCCATCACCTAAGAGGACTTTAGAACACAGTTAACTATCTAATGCCTTAACATTCTATTCATTCTTTCATTCATTCCATCAACGACTATTGAATTCCTGCTACATGTAAGGCCTCTTCTAGGTACTGGGGCTGCAGTAGTGAATAAAACAAACCAAGATTCCAACATTCATGCAACTTATTAATGCAGGGGTTGGGAGTGTAGGGGGAGAAGAGGGCCATGCAGACAATATTAAATGTAAAGAAAAATAAAGCGGGATAAAAGTGGGTTACCTACGTAGATGAGTTCTTTTACATATGTGGTTACGGAAGGCACCTCTGCTGAGGGCTTCCCTTATAGCTCAGTTGGTATAGAATCCGCTTGCAATGCAGGAGACCCCAGATCGATTCCTGAGTCAGGAAGATTTGCTGAAAGGATAGGCTACCCACTGCAGTGTTCTTGGGTTTCCCTTGTGGCTGAGCTGGTAAAGAATCTGCCTACAATGCAGGAGACCTGGTTTCGATCTCTGGGTTGGGAAGATCCCCTGGAGAAGGGAAAGGCTACCCACTACAGGATTCTGGCCTGGAGAATTCCATGAACTGTATAGTCCATGGGGTTGCAAACAACTGGACATGACTGAGCAACTTTTACTTCACTTCACTTCAAACTACTATCCACATAATGATGACTCCCATGTATTTATTTCCAAACCAGGCTTCTCCTTCAAGCTTTAGACTGACACACCTGAGAGCCAATGCACTTTTTAAAAAACAGCTTTATTGAGATGAAATTCACATACCATACAATTCACTCATTTAAAGCGTTCAGTAGAATGGCTTTGGGTACATTCACAGATATGTGCAACCATAACCACAGTCAATTTTCAATAATCTTCATCCCCTAAAAAAACCCCACAAAAACCCAGGTTCCTTTAGGTATCACCTCCCACCCCCATCTCCCACCCCTCTCCAAGAAACCACTAATCTATTTTATCCCTATAGATTTCTCTATTCTGGACTTTCATATGAATGGAATCATATAGTATGTGGCCTTTTGTGACTGGCTTATTTCATTTAGCATGCTTCCAAAATTCACCCATTGTATAGAATGAACTGTGGTGTTGGGCAAGACTCTTGAGAGTCCCTTGGACTGCAAGGAGATCCAACCAGTCCATTCTGAAGGAGATCAGCCCTGGGATTTCTTTGGAAGGAATGATGCTAAAGCTGAAACTCCGGTACTTTGGCCACCTCATGCGAAGAGTTGACTCATTGGAAAAGACTCTGTTGCTGGGAGGAACTGGGGGCAGGAGGAGAAGGGGACAACAGAGGATGAGATGGCTGGATGGCATCACTGACTCGATGGACGTGAGTCTCAGTGAACACCGGGAGTTGGTGATGGACAGGGAGGCCTGGCGTGCTGCGATTCATGGGGTCGCAGAGTCGGACACGACTGAGCGACTGAACTGAACTGAACTGACTGATAGAAGGTAACAGTACTTCTTTTAAAACAAATATTCCATTGTATACGTTCAACCATTCATCTGTTGATGGATGTTAGTGTTGTTTCTACCTGTCAGCTATTGCAAAAAATGCTGCTATAAAAATGTATATACAAGTTTTTGTTTGGACATATGTTTCATTTCTTTGGAGCATATACTTAGGAATTAAATTGCTGGGTCATATGGTTAACTCTATGTTTAATCATTTGAGGAACTGACAGAGTGCTTTTTGAAGCTGTTGTACCATTTTACTTTCACACCAGCAATGTATAAAGGTTCCAGTTTTTTCCCATCTTTACCAATGTTTAATAACTTTTTGATTCCAGACATCCTAATGGGTTTGATTTTTGATTTGCACTTCCCTGATGACGAACAACGTCAAGCATCTTTTCATGTGTTTATTGCTCATTTTTGTTTCTTTTGGAGAAATGTCTATTTAAGTCCTCTGCTCACTTTTTAAAATAATAGGTTGTTTTTCTTTTAAAAACCCACTCCAGTATTCTTGGGCTTCCCTGCTAGCTCAGCTGGTAAAGAATCCACCTGCAATGTGGGAGACCTGGGTTTGACCCCTGGGTTGGGAAGATCCCTTGGAGAAGGGAAAGGCTACCCACTCCAGTATTCTAGCCTGGAGAACTGTAGTCCATGGGGCGCAAAGAGTCGGACACAACCAAGGGACTTTCACTTTTCTTTTAAAAGTTTTTATTTATGGCTGTGCTGAGTCTTTGTTGCCGTGCGGGCTTTTCTCTAGTTGCGGCGAGTAGGGCCTAGTCACTAGTTGTGATGTGCAGGCTTCTCATTGCAGTGGTGCAATGGCTTCTCTTGTTGCACTGCACAGGCTCTATGGCTCTTGGGATTCAGTAGTTGCGGCACATGGGCTCAGTAGTTGCAGCTTCCAGGCTCCGGAGCACAGGCTCAATAGTTGTGGTGCACAGGCTTAATTGCTCTGCAGCATGTGGGATCTTCCTCGATCAGCAATTGAACCCGTGTCTCCAGTACTGGCAGGTGGATTTTTAACCACTGTGCCACCAGGGAAGCCCTCCTTTGCTCATTTTTAAATTGGGTTACTTGTCTTTTTATTATGGAGTTGTAATAGTACATAGTTTTTCTAGATAGAAATCCTTCATCAGTTATGTGATTTAAATATTTTCTCCCATTCAGTGAGCTGTCTTTGCCCTTTTTTGATGGTGTCCTTTGAAGCACAAACTTTAATTTTGATGAGGTCCAATTTATCTTTTTCTTTCATTGCTCATGCTTTTGGGGTCCTATATAATTCTTGGGTTTCCCTGGTAGCTCAGACAGTAAAGAATCTGCCTACTATGTATGAGACCTGGGTTGGATCCCTGGGTTGGGAATATCCCCTGGAGAAGGGAATGGCTACCACTCCAGTACTTTTGCCTGGAGAATCCCATGGACACAGTTATTACTTTTAGCTGTTTATTTTGAGTTAAGTTTTTTATATGGGGTGAGGTAAGGATTGAACGTATTATTTTGCATGTGGCTATCTAGTTGTCCCGGGGCAACTGTTGAAAAGACTGTTCTTTCTCATTGGATGGTTTTGGCCCCTTTGTAAAACAAATCAGTTAACCACAGATATATAGATTTACTTTGGAGTCTTAATTCTACTCCACTTGTACCTATGTCTTTTCTATGTGCCATCACCACATTTTTAAGATTTGTTTTTTTGTTGCACTGGGTTTTTGTCGCTGCCTGCAGGCTTTCTCTAATTGTAGAGAGCACAGGTTCTAGGTGCTCAGGCTCAGTAGTTGTGGCACACAGGCCTAGGTGCCCCATGGCATGTAGGATCTTCCTGGACCAGGGACTGAACCTGTGTCCCCTGCCCTGGCGGGTGGATTCTTAACCACTGAACACCATGGAAGCCCTCATCACACTGTTTTGATTATCATTGCTTTGTGGTAAGTTTTTAAAGATTATTTTCTTCTTTTGAGTCCACTGTGATGCCATATGAGTTTTAGGATTAGTTAGTCAATTTCCACAAAGCAAGCTGGGATTCTGATAGAGATTTCATTGAATATGGAGATTAGGGAGTAGAACAGTTCCCAACTGACAATGGTTCAGCTTACTATTTTTTTACTTTATGGTGGTGTGTAAGAGATAAACATTCTGTAAAAACTGTACTTTGACTTTTGATCTTTTCCTGGGCTAGGGATATGTGGTAGGATATTCTTTCAGGACGTTGGGCAGCAACAGTGAGCCACAGCTCCCAGTCAGCCACACAATCATGAGGGTAAACAACCAATACACTTAAAATCATTCTTTTTCACTTTCAGTACGGTATCAATAAATTACATGAGATATTCAACACTTTATTATAAAACAGGCTTTGTAGGTTTTGCCCAACTGCAGGCTAATATTAAGTGTTCTGAGCATGTTTAAAGTAGACTAGGCTAACCTATGAGTTTGGTAGGTTAGTGTATTAAATGTATTGGCTTAGGATATTTTCAGCTTACAATGGGTTTATCAGGACATAACCCCATGGTAAATCGAATAAGATCTGTAGTGACATTTTAACAATGTGCTCCATGAACATTATTTAGATCTTTCTTAACAATATTTTGTAGTTTTAACAGTACTTCTTTTGTTAAATTTATTCTTAAGTATTCTTCTCCCTTAATCCCAAGTATTCTTTTTGATGCTTTTGTGAATGGAATTGTTTTCTTAGTCTCACTTTTCTGGACTGTTCACTGCAAATCATAAAAATACAATTGATTTCTGTATATTGAACTTAAGTCCTGCAACCTTGCTGAACTCATTAGTTCTAATAGTTTTTTAGTGGATTCCTTAAGACTTCCTATATCTGCAAATACAGTTTTATTTTTCCTTTCCAATCTCAATGTCTTTTCTTTTTCTTGCTTAATTGCCCTGACTAAAACCTCTGACTAAAGCCAAAGCCTTTGACTGTGTGGATCACAATAAACTGTGGAAAATGCTGAAAGAGATGGGAATACCAGACCACCTGACCTGCCTCTTGAGAAACCTATATGCAGGTCAAGAAGCAACAGTTAGAACTAGACATGGAACAACAGACTGGTTCCAAATAGAAAAAGGAGTACGTCAAGGCTGTATATTGTCACCCTGCTTATTTAACTTATATGCAGAGTACATCATGAGAAACGCTGGACTGGAAGAAGCACAAGCTGGAATCAAGATTGCCGGGAGAAATATCAATAACCTCAAATATGCAGATGACATCACCCTTATGGCAGAAAGTGAAGAACTAAAGAGCCTCTTGATGATAAGTGAAAGAGGAGAGTGAAAAAGCTGGCTTAAAGCTCAACATTCAGAAAACTAAGATCATGGCATCTGGTCCCATTACTTCATGGCAAATAGATGGGGAAACAGTGGAAACAGTGGCTGACTTTATTTTCTGGGCTCCAAAATCACTGCAGATGGTGACTGCACCCATGAAATTTAAAAGACGCTTACTCCTTGGAAGGAATTTATGACCAACCTAGACAGCATATTAAAAAGCAGAGACATTACTTTGTCAACAAAGGTCCATCTAGTCAAGGCTATGGTTTTTCCAATGGTCATGTATGGATGTGAGAGTTGGACTATAAAAAAAGCTGAGCACCGAAGAATTGATGCTTTTGAACTGTGGTGCTGGAGAAGACTCTTGAGAGTCCCTTGGACTGCAAGGAGATCCAACCAATCCATCCTAAAGGAGATTAGTTCTGGGTGTTCATTGGAAGGACTGATGTTGAAGCTGAAACTCCAATACTTTGGCCACCTGATGCGAAGAGCTGACTCATTTGAAAAGACCCTGATGCTGGGAAAGATTGAGGGCAGGAGGAGAAGGGGACGACAGAGGATGAGATGGTTGGATGGCATCACTGACTCAATGGACATGGGTTTGGGTGGACTCTGGGAGTTGGTGATGGATAGGGAGGCCTGGCGTGCTGTGGTTCATGGGGTCGCAAAGAATTGGACACGACTGGGTGACTGAACTGAACTGAAAACCTCTGGCAAAATATTGACTAGAAGTGGTTATGGCTGATATCCTTGTATTGTTCCTGATCCTTAAGTATGATGTTAGCTGTAGATTTTTTGTGTAGTTGTACTTTACCAGATTGAGGATGTTCTCTTCTATTCCAGCCAATGGCACCTTAACATTCCCAAACTGAACTCAACACTTGCTCTTTGCTCTACTTCTGTCACACTCAAATCTCTCAGTTGACACTATTATCTCCTGTTTTCTCCCTAGAAGCAGAGTCCAAGAAAGGGATTCTGTGCAAGTGGTTTATTGAGGGAGTGCTCTCAAGTAAAACCTATAATGGAGTGAGTGAAGCAAGATAGGACAAGAGGAAAAGTTAGGCAAAGATACAGGTTCAGCTGATAAGTTTAGCTTCCACTGGGAACTCTTGGCACATAAATGGCTCACCTTGAGGAAAGCAAGGAATTTTGTACCTTAGTATCATTTGCTGACAACACAATTACTAATTACATATCATCACTGATAATGCAATCCCTATCAGAATCCTGACTGACTTCTGAACAGGAACTAATATCATACCATTGACTGTGGTGTTATCCCTGGGAAGGAACAACCTTCCAGGGATTTCCAGAAGTGGCTTTTGTTGGCAGAGAGTGATTCCCAAGAAGATGCAGCAGTGAGCTATTAGCAGCCAACACTCACTTCCTGGTAAAGAGGCTTTGAACAGAGTACCAACAATGTCTACTATATTGGGGCCATTTGTGTTACAAAGTTCTCTATATCTAAGCAGTTTCTCCATAAGTCAAGTTAGTCACAATTTCTGGAAACACAAGAGGGTTTGCAGTTGGTCCAGAAATTGCAGATGACACTCATCATCTTCCTTCAGTGACACCTATTTCAGATTCATCTTCCTGCTGACTACAATTTTTGTTAGTCTAGATAGCTTACCTCTGGGGTGATCCAGATCTTCATCCCTGAGGGTTCTGGGCCCCTGAAGATCATGCCCTACCAGGCCGTAAGTGTTTAGTTATTTACAGTTAAAATTGAGTACAGGAGAACTAAAAGTTAACCCAGGGATCACATGTGCATCAAACACTTTTCTGTTTGTATTCATGATGTAAAAGTGATCCTAACTCCTCATCACAGAGCTAATTATCCCAGACAGTATGGCAAGTTTTCTGCCTGATAATCTGCTGGCATTAGGAGCCCAAAGTGACCAGATGGCAGCCATACCTTTATTAAGATTCTTATGCTGTGCCTGGTAGAAGCATCTCCACTCTGGGAAACAGGATCTCCAGACCCACAGAATTTAAAGTTGCAAGGACAGGAAGTACAAATGCTTCAAGTGGCTCACGGAAGTGATATTGAACAGGGTCACGCCTATCTCCACCCCTTGGTTCCAGAACCCATGAATTCTACCTTTTGTGGATAAAGCACCCTATTATGGTCATGTAGGTTTATACTGTATTGTGAAGGACAGCACTCCATCCTTAATGGCACCACAGATGCACCTTCAAAAGGCCATCCCACTACTCTACCAGGTCAGAAGCTTCTGGTAAAAAGGTATTTTTAGGAGCAGTGGGCCCCACTGTCATGTGCCCATTACTGTACTTGCTTTGCCATTAACTGAGAACCTTGTTCCACGGCATTCTTACGTAGGGCCCAATGCCAGCAAATGGCTCAGGCACTTACAGGCAAAGCAAAATATATCAGTCCTGATCAGAATGTTAAACTGTTGTTTTTTCCAGAATGGAAAAGGTTTGATGTAATCAACTTGGCACCAAATGGTGAGCTGTTCTCATTGAACAGTGGTACTTAACAAGGGGATCAGCACTGCTCTTTGATGCTGACAAGACAGACATTTAGAAACAGCAGAGCTCAGTCAGCCTGGGTAAGAAAGGAGTTCATGTTAACAGGTTGAAAAACAGGCTCCATTTCTGCCACCACAGAGATTCTATTTATAACCACACTATGCACGAACCGGGATAGCTGAAATTGTCCCAACTAAATTATCCTATCCATACAGTTTATTTATTTAGTGAATACAAGTCCCACTTCTGGGGAATACAAGTCTCACTCTCACAGATCCACCTAAACACTCTTTACCAGACCCCATTTTCTGATCTTGCTCCTTTTGGGTCCTTGACCAACCAGCCCACTGACTCTGAGTTCATGTATATCCTTGCCTCCAGCCACTTCTTTCTCCAAAGTGGATGGTCAACTAAACTGCCTAAAGTCCTACTCATTGAGAGAATTTCCCCTCATCACTGTCTCTTAGGATTCAGGACCACTCAGGAAAAGGCTATTGAGAAGCAGCAGTCCTCACTTGGCTTAGTTTGCCCTAACATGATCAAGCTAGGCCATCCACAAACCAGACTTGGACTTTTTCCTCTGTCAAATGGTTGAAGGAATTCTTATGTTGCCATAGGTATGAGCTACAAGAAAGGTTTTAGTGCAACAGATATAGGTAATATGAAGGCCTGAGGCCCTTTGTTTAATTTTCTTGTGCCAAGTTTGCTTGGGCTTCTTCCAAAGTGAACAATTTCCACTGTAAAATATATTGTTATTGTATCCACCGAATCTTATGACTTGGCATGTCTGACAATAACACGCTGTTTATATGGGCAACTGGTCACATAGTCACTTGATATTTTGTGGTCAGACACTGAATTTCTTTCAGGACCTAACAGTATGCCAGGAGATGCTTTGCAATGGTGAAACTTTCTCTACTGCAGAAACAACCACCTAACTCCAGAACCCTAGAGATCTGTGCTGGAATTCTCCTACTGTGGATTGCCAGACAATTCACACATCTTTTCTTACCACAGGTACCTCTAGTACCATGGAACTTTCCAGGTGTTATGACCCAAGCAGCAGGACTGCTTGTATGGTAGTCTGGACCTGCTGTGAAGGCCAGTATTGTATTCCCAAGCTCAGACTATGCTGCCTCCAAAACTGTAATATGCCTACCAAGGTATTGAACTTCTTAGGATAAAAGGCACAAGATACAATAACTTATATTTACCTTAGAAAGGATCATTGGACACGTAGAAACTTAACCAACATGGCAGGGCCCTGCGTCTTTTGAAAAATTTATCTTCTACCCTCTGGAGTGTATGTGTCTCAACAAGGAATCCAGAATAATTGACACTGTTTGTTCATCAGATCTGATTAGTACATCCTCAATACCTGAGTAGTATAAGCTTAATAAAGCAAACAAATGGGATATATTACAGAATATCCAGATTCTTTTGGACTGTACTGTGACAGGGAGAGGAAGAACTAACATAACTCTATATTAAAATCAAAACATATATTGTTGACCATCAACTGCCGCTCCAACTAATTCTGATACTTCTTCCTGATTAATATTGAAAGAACATACTCACTAGATTGGGAAACTTTCTGTTAAAAAAAGGCCAAATAGTACAAATTAAGAGCCACATACCTGTATCAGAGGCTGTGTCACTCTCCAGTAAATGTGTCCAACCTCTTACGAGATGGGCCACAAGGGAGTGTGTTTCTCTCTCGTGGACTCAACATGTGTTTGTAGGTGAAAAGTCTTGTTATCTCTACAAGCCAGAGAAGCTCATCCAATGTAAGATTTGTTGTGTTCAACCAGAATATCAAGTCTAGTTGTAAGGGCCAGAACAGACCCTACAGTTGTAAGGGTCAGGACTACTAACTGCGCAAGTTTACAGCAGTCCGTTTAGTCGGTGTTTGCAAGGGCCAGATGGTGAGACTAAACGAGGATATGATGGGGACCAACACCCTGTACCCTTTTTAACTCTTAAAGAATATAACTAATTGCTGCCATTTCCCCCAGAATGCAATAGTACTTATTTACTATTCTCGGCAGAGGTGGGGGTGTAGTTTTAGGGATTCTACTTGGGCTTTCTGCCGACTGCCAAATATGTCCATTCAGATTACCTATCGCAACTGGAAAAATGACTATAGATTTTTGGACCCACCGTGAGACAGACTTGGGCAAGCACTCCAGTTATTACCTGATCCCCTATTTTCCTACTGTAATTGGGTTGGGGTGGGGGCTGCAGGGATAGGAGGTGTGTGGCAGTGCTCTAAGTCCCTGGGTTTCAGTGTCAACTCAGACCCTGTATCCTTGTATTCCAACTAAAAAAATGTGGACAGTCTTCTTTCCTGAGTGTGTGGTTAACTAGGTAAATGGTGTGGTCAACTGAGGAATTTAGCCTGAAAATTGTCTCAAGCCTAGAAACTAGGCAAGGAATTGTGACCTTTCATTGAAGTTACTGACCTCAGTCTTCTGTTCCACCATTCTTGGTTACTCTTAATTATATGTAAATTGATTTATCCTCCTTGACTATCTATGGCCTCTAGGACTCACTGTCCATTAGTCCCCTCCTCTTTGACCATGCTGCCCTTATGGAAATTCATTCACTCTGCTTCTGAGAGTGAAGTGTTGCCATTTGGTCTCTGCTTTCAGAGGCAAATGCTAGGATCCTATCATCCCCACCACTACCAGGGAAACAAGTTCTTAAACAACATCCTCTTCCATCAGCCTCCACCCAGAGACAACCCTTCTTAACTTCTCAAACATGCTGGTGACCCCTTCATCAGGGCCTTTCCTTTATAAAAAATTTTCCCAACGCCTTCCTGAGAAACAGTCAGCAGGTGGATTTTCCAGTGACATATACATTCATTCTGGCATGCATACTTCCGCTAAGACTTTTGATCACTTCTCATATGGTCTGTCATTTCTCCCTGACTTACTGTGGGCCATCATTTCTCCTAAGCTCCCCAAAAGCCATCTCAATAGCATAAGTGCCTCATGGGATCCTTGGGCTGCGGGTTCGATCCCTGGGTCAGGAAGATCCCCTGGAAGAGGGCATGGCAACCCACTCCAGCATTCTTGTGCCTGGTGAATCCTATGGACAGAGGAGCCTGGCAGGCTACAATCCATGGGGTCGCAAAGAGTTAGACATGACTGAGGCGACTTAGTACACACACATGGGGCCCTTATTAGGATGTTCCAAAAATCATAGGAAATGGACCCCATTATCACAGTATTAACTTGATTCTTAATTCATTAAACCATCTAAACAACCAAGAATTTGTTTTCTAATGTACAGAATTTTGGAGCAAGGGGGCATTTCCTTTAAAGTATGACAGTAGCATAAACCGGAGAAGGCAATGGCACCCCACTCCAGTACTCTTGCCTGGAAAATCCCATGGATAGAGGAGCCTGGTAGGCTGCGGTCCATGGGGTCACTGAGGGTCAGACACGACTGAGCGACTTCACTTTCACTTTTCACTTTCATGCATTGGAGAAGGAAATGGCAACCCACTCCAGTGTTCTTGCCTGGAGAATCCCAGGGACGGGGGAGCCTGGTGGGCTGCTGTCTATGGGGTCGCACAGAGTCAGACACGACTGAAGCGACTCAGCAGCAGCAGCAGCATAAACATGCACAACTGAAAACTAAGCTTTGTACTGGTTATTTTAAGTAGCAAAAGGAAGGCTAGAAAAATACTAGAAACTTCCTTACAGTGACACATTCTTGCTAAAGAAAAAGTTCATTAAAAGCAACACTCAGATGGAACAAGTATAGAAATGTATCTATTTGGCTGATGCAGCTGTGGAGAGACTGAGGAGGGCCCCAGAGCAGAGCTACTCAGGTAGTTGGAAATTTGTACTGATCTGTGAGTAGTTTACCACTCTGTGACAAGACGAGTTAGAAATTCAGTTTTTAGAAACTTTTTAGCATTTTATTTTTTCATATTCATTTAGGCTGTGCCGTGTGGCATGTGGGATCTTAAATCCTCGACCAGGGATCAAACTGGTGCCCTATGCATTGGGAGCGTCGAGCCTTAACCACTGGACTGTCAAGGAAGTCCCCAGCATTCCAACATTGCTATAATATCTGAACGCATAAAGAGTGGCTTTATCAGGCAGAAGGGATTTGGTCAGTTTGGTGTTGTCAAACTTATATGGTGGGTCGCCCACAATATGAACTGTGCATATGGAAAACATACTGGTGGGCAAAGGACAGGATACTTGTAAAACAGAACACCTGGTCCTTTACCAAAGGACCTTTACCAGTCTGAGAAAGACTGCTCTATCTTTCCATGAGCCCTAGAAGAGTTCAAATAGTATTTTTGGAACAGACAGTAACCTGAGGCCAATCAAATCATGTTCAATGAAAATGAAAATGAAAATGAATGTCTCAGGAACAAAACTAAGGTGGTACCTGTTTAGGTTTCTGGAGTAAGTCCTGGCCAGGCCACAGAAGTGAGAATGTGTAAAAGAAAACTGGCACATGGATCAAGGGGCAGGGCCCTTCTGTCCTTCCCACCCCCCTTCCCATCCTCGTTCAGTTTTTGGCTAGAGCTATAAGGAGACAATTTTGGCCATTCATGTCCTGTGACCACCATCACAGGTCTGCTTGTACTTTCCCATCTCTTGCAGAGGCGAGGAGTCTCAGACTCAGGCCTGGGCTCTTCCCTACTGTGAGGTACAATAGCTGGACCTTCCTAAACAGCCTGAGGTCTTAAAAATATTTCCTTCCTCACCAATACCACAGAACGTGTAGGGGATCTTAAGGGGAGACAAGTCTTAACCCAAGGGAAAGTGTCATGTCAGGTGATCAGAGTGCCACAAATGGTAAGTACAAATTTGCTCTGGTAGTTATTTTCTGAGTGCTGAACGAGGACAGCCAGCTGGTCTGAACCAGAATATCCACCAACATGTGGTACCCAAGATCTACAGATCCACTGGCTCCCATAGTGAAAGGCAAGGTCAGCTCCAACAAAAAAAATTTAGAAAACATGTTAACAATACATTACTAATATTAACATAATAATGTAAAATGTTAAAATACAATACCAACTGAAAGGCTTCAAAAACAGAGAAAATGAGGAATGGTGGTCATTCAGTCTGCTCTACCAACTGAGGTGCAGACTGAGCTGGGAAGAGACGTGATGGTAGAACCCAGCAGTGTTAAGCTAACACACCTCACACGGCAGCGTAGAGAAGCTGAGGAAGATTAGGAAAAGAGCTGGATGAAATACAGACTACCGTCCTCACTCAGAATATTTATTTGTCAGGAAAAAGGGCGCAGGCAGCATCCCACCTCCCTTTTCCCAAGCTACCTCCCTGAATCAATGGGCAGCAGTCAAAGAAATCAGAAGTGTACGTGTGTAAAAGAAAACGGTATGCAACTGGGGAAGAGCAGTCATTCACTTCCTAGACACACTATAATTACAGGCTTGCCAGCGAGACAGCAGGGCTGGTGAGAGTGGTGGATGGACTAGAACAGGGGAAACAGGACAGGACTTTTTCCTCACAGTTTGGGCTCAGAGAAGGGTTGGAATAAAGAGGTATTTAAAGTAGAGAGATGAGAGGAGAGGTAGGGGGTAAAGGAAGGTCAAGGGCTGAGTTCACCCAGATCACATAGCATTATAGAAAGAACCAGGGCAGCTGCTTGAGTTCTCAGGCTGGACAGGGAGCTGAGGACTCTGTACCTGGAGAGAGAATTCCAGGGCTTCTCTTTCAACCTGTGATTAGATGCAAAAGGCCCCCACTTACTTTGGAGAATTCACAACAGTCTGAAGGCAAGAGGGTGTGGCGACAGACCTACGGCCCCAGCCCAGGCTAAGTTTCTTTGCACTCATTCCCAAAGGCCCTGCTTAAGAGAAGTACAGAAATACAGAGTCTTAGGACGCTGTCCCTGATCCCCAGGTCCAAGAGAGGGAGGAGAGACAAGGCACGAAGACCTCGGGTACAAAAGTGAACATCAGTGTGGCCCTGTGTAACATGACTTTGGGAGAGGGAAAAAGGTGCCTGCCCCCAAAGAGTTGCCTTCCTTCACTTGGAAGGTAGCTGGGCCTTTGCTAGCAGCAGAAACCACAATGGAAAGGTTCACAGTAATGATCTGCAGAACAGGCCTTATTCCTACAAAGAGAAAAAGCCTCAGCTGGTATGACACAATCTTGGGTGGGATGACAGATGGCAGTGGGCAGCCACTCTGGTAGACGACACTCCTGCCTCAGTTCTCAGTGCTTCTTCTGACTCCAGACGTTCCCCCATGGCTGGGAATCAGGGAAGAAAGTGTGCTGTGTTTCACATGATCAGACACTGTTCGCCATTGGCACCTGGTGGGCCCGATAGATTAAGGGCATCCAGGTCAAAGTTGAGGCCAGGAGGCTGGAGAAGAGATGAAGGGACTCAGATAACTCCTCCCATTTCAAAAAGTTAGAGCTTTTGAAGGTCTATCCCCTGCAGCCACTATTATTACCTTAGGCGGAATCACTAAAGGTTACAGAATAATGGAAACTTGGGCTCAGATTAAAGTCTACAAGATGGTATACTCACCATCTCCCCAGCAAGCTCTTTTGGAGGATGGCCCAAATCTTGTAGCTGGAAAATAAGGAGGAACACGAGATAAGCCCGTGCCTTGTGGCCTCCCCTGTGCGCCCTCCCCAACTTTGGTTCGGCTGTGTGGCCTCCTTTCAGGATCTGCCTGCAATGAACACTCAAGCAGAAAGCAGCAGCAGGCAGACAGTGAAAGGCCTTACCTGCTGCATAAGATCCAGCACCACCTCAAAACGAGCCTTCTGAGTGGCCTCACTGTCTGTGGGGGTCTCTGCCTCAAACTGCTCACATATTTTGCCCATGACACTATGTTGTTCCTGATATTTTTCAAATTGCTCTGGAGGTAGAGAGTCTCGGTGAGCCCGCAACCATTCTGGATACTAAGTAAACAGAGAATGGGTGGTGAAGAATTAAGTGAACAATGCGTAAGTAAGGGTCATAAAATACGAAGAACACGAAGGGGCCAGAAAGAGAGGAGAAGGAAAAACTAAATAAGCAAGTTTAGCATGAGAAGCAGCACTGACTTCAATCAGATCACCTGGCTATGCTAGCCTTTATGGTCACCATTTATGACAAACTTTTTCTGTGACGAGCCAGATGGTCAATATTTGAGGCTTTAAGGGCCACATATGGTTTCAGTCACATATTCCTTCTTTTGTGTTTAACAACTTTTAGAAGTCTCTCCAGTAACACTATAAACTCTTTGATGGCAGAGACCATCATTTAAACTACTCTTAAAATTGTTCACAGCATAAAGTCAGTAAACCATCAGTGACATCTTGTTGGAGAAATGAATGAAATTGGAAATGCAAGAAGGAGTTGATCAGACAACAACAGAGTCTTAGACTAGTTTATAGAAAACTATTAATAGAGCTGAAGGATTTCCCTGTCTACCTTAAATATCCTCAGTAAAGTAGCTTTACTCTCTTGGAGACACAACTCCTCCCTAACTCTCCCCCTCCAAATAAATAAACAAAGGAGAAAAAAAGATGAACTTGTACACTTGAGTTACTGTCTTTACAGTCTCTAAATAGACAAAGTAGCCCATAGGAGTTGATACAATGAGGAATAAGGAGGAAAAGCATAAACAGAAGTTCACAAACCTTTTCTGTGATTTCCTTCAGTGACGGGTACAGCACATCCCTGGACAGTAGGTTCTGCATGATACTCTGCATGATGGGGAGGATGGTCCCTTCCCCATCCCCTTCGTCCATGCCCAGCCCTTCCATGGCCTTGGTCAGTTCCTCTTCTGACATGCCAGAGTTCTGGAAAGGACAGAAGAGAAATGAGCAAGTATACCACCTTCTTGGGACACTTACCAACTTTTCAGGTGGGAAAGAACTATTTAAACATGCCTGTAGCAAAATAGTGAGGCAAGAACAGACTTGAGATGATAGCCAAGAGAGTCTGTCTTTTGAGACTCTGCCAGTGAAGTCTCTGTGAGTGGGACCCTTGTGGTTCCCTATCTCTTCCCCCTCACCTGAAGGTCAGTGGCATTCTTGGCTAGTCCACTTAACGTCTCCTTTAGGCAAGAGGTGAATTCTTGTTGGGAAGTCGCATCACTGCCTAGGAGAGATGAAAAGAGCCTAAGTCATTTAGGATTTTAACTGTTTGCTTGCTTAGACTGACCTGGTTACCAGCTTGGACATGGAGCATTTATTAGTGAATTACTACACTCCAAATCTTTGAATACTCTACGTTTATCTTCATAGTTATTTCCACAAATCTACGTGGACTGTGTCTCAGTTTGTTCTCTACAATGACACCCACATTAACACTGATCTTTAAAATTATCCCTTTTCAATAATCTTTTCTGTTACTTTCCAACCTATCTCACCCCTTTCATTAAACAGGGTCTCCTTTTTCCTTCCATCTCCTCCCCTATACCATGGCAGTGGTATCATAATTCCTGTCAACTTTTACAAAAAATTTTGGTGTTGTCAAGGGACAATAACCCAAGAGGTTTGTTCAGATATTTCCCACTGTTTCCCCTCCTTACCTACTCTCCCAGCAGCCTCTGAAAGCTTTTGGAACTGCTCTACCAGGTGGGGCTCTTCCTCAGCCAACTCTTTCATTGCTTTCTCAAACTCTGCAGTGGCTTGGGAAGCCAGCTCGCTGTCAAACAGTTCCTGGAAAAACTTCTCCTGGGAGGCAAAGAGGGCATCCTGCAGGCGACAACGTGGCCAAAGTACATCTCTTACTTGGCGCCCCACTGTACATGGTTTCTGACAGAAGCCACAGGCAGTGGCTCTGGGAGATGCAGTGCTTCCCTCCTACCCACCTCAATTGGACATTCTGACTACTTCTCCTTATGAGAACAGCAAAAAGGCATCCGGCCACTGAGGGAAGGCAATGGGCTGGCATTCCCAATCCAACCATTTAAATCTGTTCTTTGAGATCCCTCTACTTAATCTCAAGTCCCTGTTTCACAAGGACTGAGGCCTGCAAGAGCACTCAGCAATGTGAGGCCAAGGCACCCTCCCCGACTCCCTTCTGGCCCACAAGGGCCTGCCCCACCTCTGCTTGGAGCTGCACACCCATCCCCTCCCCATCCCTTAAGTGGGTAGAATTTATACTTTGGCAGTGTCTCCTGGCGATCTCTTCTGGGGCCCTGAAGCATCAGGGGCCGTGGTGGTAGGAGGGGGTGCTGGGGAGGGTTTGGCCTTATCGAAATCATCAAGAGCACCTTCAGAGACAAGAGACACAGTGTATATGTTGGTGATGGATGAGAATGCAAGGCTAGAGGGGTTTCTGAGCAAAGCATTAAGAAAACAATCTTTCAAGCTGCCAACCTTCCTAAAATGCTCTCCTTTTTTGAGTCTCCCTCTCCTGACCCACTCTTCAATAAGCTTCTCCCTCCCCCTCCCCATTATCTAATGTATTGTAATCATAGAGGAAGAAATCTCTTAAGGTGGAAAAAACATCTCTCAAAGCTGTAAGACGACAGTTCATCTACATGATGCCTCTTTGCCATACTTTAATGGTTCCTAGAAATCCCATACAGATATTCAAGGGGAACAGAGAACACAGATGTCCTTAACCTCCCTAGAACTCACTCTGGAGCCCTACAAGGAATAATCTTTGGCAAGAGAGCAGAAGCCTTAAGATATTTCACCCAGCTTCCCATGGGTCCTGGTACAAACTGAGGGACTCCATATTATACTCCACCGGAGGGCCCTGAACTCTCTTTTCTCTTTCAATTTAGCTCTCCCTCCCCAGAGTTGCTAGAGCTCCCTGTGGCCTCATCTCTGCAGACTCACACAGTCACTTAGCACTTCTCACCATTTCTGTTTATCTTTCCACCTGCCCACTCTGTGACTGAGCAAGAGACAAAAAGTATTCACCTCTACCCTGAAAAACCTCTGTTCTCACCACCACTATATTTGCCAGGCCTAGGAGTAAGACACCAGCCCCACTCTGGACAAGAAACCAAACCAGAGAGGAGTGGATGGCAGGGCTGAGAAGGAAAAGTACAGCCACCTCCTTTCAAAAGAGAACTGTCTTACCCTGAGGCTGTCTCACCCTGTTTTTCAAAATAATGGGAAGGGTTTGAGCTCTGACATGATGAAAGAACTGGAAAGGGGCCTGGTGGATGAAAGGACTGGGAGAAAGAAAGGAGTGTCTTTTCTATTAAGGAGGGCAGGAGCGTGCACAGAAGAACGCACTACAGGTTTGCTAATAGTTAATGGAAGCAATCCGTGGTTGTTCGGTTCGCTGCCCCCCGAGGACCAAATGCTGCTGCTGGTGGGGAGAGTCAGGACTTCAGAACTTACTAATCTAAAGTAAGGGGAGTTTGGAGAGGGAGCGTGAAACGTCCTCTGGGTTAGTTTCCCCTCCGGCAGAGTGATCAACAGTGTGGGCCGTTCAGGGACCCAGAGAGAACTCCTCAACTACCGCTGTAGAGGAAGGAGAGGGTGACCCAGAGATTTTCTCGAGGGTCGCAGTCAGACTCTCCGCCCCCGGCCAGCCTTTGGCGAGCCTTACTTGCTCCGCCCCAAACATCGCAGGTTTACCTACCCCCCTGAATGGACCCTTACATCCGCCCTCTTTGGGGCTTTCCCATGACGGGCTCTTACTTTCCAGAAGCTCTTCCAATTCCCGGTCAGCTTCGGCCCGGACACCACCGTCCCCCTCAGCCGCGGCCATCTTGCCACCTCTGACTTGCCGTAGGAGGTGGGACTCCGCAGCTCCGCTCGCCCCGCCCCCGAGCCCGCCCCTCTGCTCGCGCAACCAATGGTATTGTTGGTCCGTGCCAGGCCGCCATTTTTAAAGGGACAGGAGGCTCCAATTCCCACCCCTGCCACCTCTCTTCTTTCTACTGACACGTTGACCTAACAGAGGTGAGTTTACTCTTACCTTCTGCCAGGTTTTTTTTTCTTTTACTGGCCTGGCTTCCTTTCTTTCAACTTCCCACATTACCTGGCTTCCTTATTATTTTTTCCAGAGCTGTGGGTATGCCAAACTGGGACAAACTGCCTACGAGCCACCAGAAGCTGTGCATTTGTAATCAGTAAGGCAGTTGCAGTTACGGCATACCCAACATGGTAGTTTTATCTCACTTCAGTATTTTACTCACATGTCATCTTCTCTGAAATGCCTTCTTTGGCCTCACTAAATAAAACTGCAACCCCTCCCACACACATACATATACAAATCCTGTCCACTTTCCCTCCATTTTTCTCAACCCTTACCTCTATCTGACATACTGTATGTTTTACTTATTTATCATTTCTATCTCCCCTTAAGCCCTTTGCAATTTAAGCACGATGATGGCAAGGATTTTCATCTGTCATCTTCAGTGCTGCATCCCTAGCTCCTGGGCTAGGGATTAAAACTTAGGCATTCATTGTCTACTCTTTGCTCTCTCAGATCCTAAAGAGGCATGTTTCTCTGCAGAATCTACTGGCTATCTCACATTTCCTGTACCCCATTAAAACTATCACAGGGCCAAGAACTTAGAACTCGATTATTAATCAAATTGGGTAGAAAAGTGACTCTTGGACTTTGGATTAAGCAAAAAGGCTACTGTAGAGTTCCCTTCCCTGAACAGAAAAACATCTACTTGTGCTTTATTGACTACACCAAAGCCTTTGACTCTGTGGTTCACAACAAACTGTGGAAAATTCTTCAAGAGATGAGAATACCAGACCACCTGATCTGCCTCCTGAGAAATCTGTATGCAGGTCAAGAAGCAACAGTTAGAACAGGACATGGAACAACAGACTGGTTCCAAATCGGGAAAGGAATCCACCAAAGCTATATATTGTCACCCTGCTTATTTAACGTATATGCAAAGTACATCATGAGAAATGCTGGGCTGGATGAAACACAAGCTGGAAACAAGATTGCCGGAAGAAATATCAATAACCTCGGGCATGCAGATGACACCACCCTTATGGCAGAAAGTGAAGAAGAACTAAAGAGCCTCTTGATGAAAGTGAAAGAGGAGAGTGAAAAAGTTGGCTTAAAACTCAATATTCAGAAAGCTAAGATAATGCATCTGATCCCATCACTTCATGGCAAATAGATGGGAAACAATGGAAACAGTGAGAGAATTTATTTTCTTGGGCTTCAGGATCATTGCAGATGGTGACTGCAGCCATGAAATTAAAAGACACTTGCTCCTTGGAAGAAAAGCTATGACCAACCTAGACAGCATTTTAAAAAGCAGAGACATTACTTTACCACAAAGTTCTATCTAGTCAAAGCTATGGTTTTCCCAGTAGTCATGTATGGATATGAAAGTTGGAGTATAAAGAAAGCTGAGCATTGAAGAATTGATGCTTTTGAACTGTGGTGTTGGAGAAGACTCTTGAGAGTCCCTTGGACTGCAAGGAGATCCAACCAGTCCATTCTAAAGGAGATCAGTCCTGGGTATTCATTGGAAGGACTGATACTGAAGCTGAAACTCCAATACTTTTGCCACCTGATAGAAAGAACTGACTCCTTGGAAAAGACCCTGATGCGGGGAAAGATTGAAGGCAGGGGGAAGAGGGGACGACAGAGGATGACATAGTTGGATGCATCACCGACTCAATGGACATGAGTTTGAGCAAGCTTCTGGAGTTGGTGATGGACAGGGAAGCCTGGTGTGCTGCAGTCCATGGGGTCACAAAGAGTTGGACATGACTGAGTGACTGAAGTGAACTTCCCTGACTTATAGCCTTTTCTCTACACAGAAGTGAATCATGTGTAGTTGGGGGAGACTCAGATAAAGACAACTCCAGACATCCCTTCCCTTCTCTGGAATTGTTCTATTTAGATCTGCCAGAATGCATCAACTGCCTTAGACAAACCTACTTTACCACTTAGAGGGCATCTGCTGTTGTTCAAAATCCTATGTGGGGCACCATGGAGGACAGAGAGAGAAATCAGGACCAGCCCTTGCTGTTAAGGTAGTTGTCTGGGCATTAGGCTGGAGGTGGGTATAGACATAGACACAGCAAGTATGGCCAAGGTCATTGTCTTATAAGAATTCAGGATAAAGTATCATAAAGTTTAAAAGGGAGAAACCACATCTAAATGAAAAAACTCACTTCCTGACTTTCATCCTTAGCTTCCTAAACACACTTGAGTACTATGTCAAGCACCAGATTAGGTACTTACTCTTTCCTTGACATATAAGGCACATACTTTTAAAGTCATACCTGTGCAAAACCTGCTGTGATCGTCCAAGCACACGTACTGTAACTTGGGAAAAACACTCTGAACTAGAAGTCAGAAGACCTAAATGCTAGTCTCAACTCTGTTATTAAATTGCTTTGCTCAAAACCTTTCTCCACTCTAGGACTCTATTACAAATATGATTAAAAAAAAAAAAAACAAAACAAAACATGAAAGCTGAAACTCTAAGGTTGTTTTCACATCTAAACTTCTGTAATCTAATTCTTCCCTGATTAATCTCTTTCTCCCCAATAGCTGTAACATCTATTCCAGGTTAACTCCAAACTGCTTATATGTGTCTCTCTAATACAACTGTAGTTACAACAAGCACATGTTACAGGTATTTCTATTGGCTTCACATTAATATAGTACTATAAGTATGCTAATAAGGAAAGTATCAGATAATTGAATGGAGTTGAAAATAGGCATGGTTGTTCTATTTCTTAAACTCGCTTTACCATTTTTTATGAATTTGTTTACTGGTTGCACGGGGTCTTTGTTGGTGTATGCACTTTCTTTAGTTATGGAGACAGGGGGCTGCGCTTCAGTTGCGGTGCATGGCTTCTTGTTGTGGAGCGCACGCTCTAGGTGTGCAGGTTCAATAGTTGTGGTGCATGGGCTTAATTGTTCCATGGCATGTGCAGTCTTCCCAGACCAGGGATTGATACCATGTCTCCTTCATTGGCAGGTAGATTCCTATCCACTGTACCACCAGGGAAGTCCATTAAACTTGCTTTACTACTGAAACGCCTAACACCTCATCTCAGTATTTACTCATCTCCTACCTTTCATGTATAGTGAACATTGCTGCAAGAGTATTTTACAGCCTTTTCTTTGTATCACTCTCTTGATTAAGGACATTTTTGGTTCTCCACTGTTTATTCAGTTCAGTTCAGTTCAGTCGCTCAGTCATGTCCAACTCTTTGCATCCTCATGAACTACAGCACGCCAGGCTTCCCTGTCCATCACCAACTCCCAGAGTTCACCCAAACTCATGTCCATTGAGTCGGTGATGCCATCCAGCCATCTCATCCTCTGTCGTCCCCTTCTCCTCCTGCCCGCAATCCCTCCCAGCATCAGGGTCTTTTTCAGTGAGTTAACTCTTCGCATCAGGTGGCCAAAGTATTGGAATTTCAGCTTCAGCATCAGTCCTTCCAATGAACACCCAGGACTGATCTCCTTTAGGATGGACTAGTTGGATCTCCTTGCAGTCCAACAGACTCTCAAGAGTCTTCTCTAATACCACAGTTCAAAAGCATCAATTCTTCGGCATTCAGCTTTCTTCACAGTCCAACTCTCACATCCATACATGACCACTGGAAAAACTATAGCCTTGACTAGATGGACCTTTGTTGGCAAAGCAATCAGAACACTGCTGCAAGAATATTTTACAGCCTTTTCTTTGTATTCCTCTCTTGATTAAGGACATTTTTGGTTCTCCACTGTTTATTAATCAGCTTCAAATTCTTGTCTGGTATTCAATTACTTCACATTTATCCATTTTGTTTCCCAGTTGGTGATGGACAGGGAGGCCTGGTGTGCTGCAGTCCATGGGGTGGCAAAGAGTCGGACACGACTAAGCTGAACTAAGATTATGTAAGCTTCATGAGGATTGTCCACTTTTTTCATATCCCTTAGTTCATTATGTTTATATTGATATGCAAAACTAATTTTATAATTTAAGTTTTAAACTTAAAAAACTTTTACCAAAATAATCAATTTGCCTAGGTTACAATAAGAATGTTTATAACTGTTATGAAATTAGTATGCAAATTTTTTGAAAAGGCAGACTTATTTTGGGGATACTATGTTTAAGAAGGCATCTTTTTAAAAAAAATTTTAAAATGTGAGATCTTAGTTCCCCAACTAGGGATTGAACCTGTGCCTCATAGAGTGGAAGTACAGTCTTAACCACTGGACCAAGGAAGTACCAAGAAAGCATCTTTTAAAGCTAAAAAGATACATAGGCCTGCACTCTTTGATGTAGGAATCACACAATTCTAGGAGTTTATCCTCCAGGCTCACTTTCCCCACCTGTACAATGTATGTTCAAGATAGTCATTGCACCACTGTTTATAATAGTCAAATATCAATCAATAAGTATATCCATCAATAAAAAGACAACTTAAAATCCTTAAGTAGTATGCTTCCATTTAGATACAAATAGGGGGATAGGGAAGAACACATTGACATCTGCTTGTATATACATTTTAAAAAAAACCTCTGGCAGGATTTAAGGAAGCTAACAATGGCAGTTACCTGTTTTGGGGAAGGTGATAGGAACTGGGTGGCTGAGGGAAAGCAGAGGAGGAAGACATCACTGAATAGCTTTCTAAATTTATTGATTTGTGAACTAAATGTACTGTTTATTGAAAACATGAATTTGAAATGACAGTACATATTTTCATCAAAGGTGCATTATATCACACTACCAAATTAATCTTATTACATGACAAGCAAAATATGTTGTACTATATAGAGTGTATTACTAATTAGCAATAGATGGAAGGTTACAGTCAACAATGGAATAGGGAACTACTTGCTTTCTACCATTCTCACAGCAGTTTACTTTAAAAAAATCAATGGGTATTTACTATCTTTGTAATTAAAAATAATTATTGAAGGAAAGATATCTGCTTGGATGGGGCAGCTACATGAAGTAAGGAGGAATGTGAGCGTGTCCAGGAAACAAATGACAAACCACAAAACTCTCATAAAAATCTACTTTATTTCGTGTGAGAAACAAAATACAGGAACAATCTTTGGAAAGAATCAACAAAAGGTGATATGCATTTCTGGGAAAACAAACAGTTTCTTCTCAGACTTTAAGTTTCTGGGCACAGAGAGGCTATATCTGCCTAGGAGTTTAAATGCCCAAGGAAAATGGGGATGGCTAAGAGCTTGGTATGACTGAGTTAAAGACGCTATCTTATTTATTACATCTCATTCCTTTCTAACAAAAGGTACACATGGGGTGGAAAGGGAAAGGATAAATATTGAAGGAATTTACTATTTAAATGTTCATCACAAATGTTCTTTGAAAGATCTAGGCTGGAAAGGCAAGGCTAAGTGTGACCACAACTATAAGTCACCTTGAGAAGACGAGAGGTTCTCAGAGGCGACAACAACAACAAAGTCAGGTTTAGACTTGATTAGCCATACAAGAAGAGAAAAGGACATTAGATTTTAAGGCAGGGAGAACTAAACACCAACACGAAGAGTAGTTAAGGAAGAAAGAGCTAGAAGAATATAAAGACTCTGCAGGAAACATGGTGTTTCACCCTACACACAGAAAGGGGCCTCAGCGAAACTGCAGAGGGCTGATCCTCAAACCGATCACGTCTTTGCCAATCTCTGTCACCTGTGGAAGAAGAAAAAAGATTAGGGGTTTTTGAGGGTGAGAAGCCTAGAGAGTCTACTCCCTGCCCTCCTAGTGAGCACAGGAGAGTGCTTTGTTATGGTTACTGATTGGTAAGGAGTGGTGGGGAGAAGTTCTACCTTTCTCCAATGTCATTACCTTAAGGTGTGAGGCGGGAATACAGGAAACAAAAGGACCAATATGCCTTCTTTCCCCTTCCCTCAATACTCTAGATTCATTTCTCAAGGACAGTACTTACCGTAGTGACCTTGCAGATCTGACCCTTAAACTCAGGGGAATAGCAGGCTCCACTGAGCGGACATTTCTCCACTGGCTTTCCACGGTAGATGGGCCGATAAGATGCAGCACAGATGTCGAAAGGGTTGTGCATGTCATAATTGAGCTGATAGGCATCTGTGGGGTTTTTCTCACAGGCAGACAGGATTTTGCGGGTCTAAGGGAGGGAAGGAATGTTTTATTTAAAAGGACTGAAAACTGCACACCACAACTCAAATGACCTCAACACCATGGTTTAGCAGTTTCTTTGATGCAAGAAGCAATTGTACTGAGTGAATACAGAATATGTCCTCCGCACAGGTCATATGAAGGAATAATAACTGCCATTCCTATTGTATCACGGTTTTTCCTTTTCTATCCCAAAGTGGCCCTATGGAACTAGACCCATAGTGAAGTGAAGTGAAAGTCGCTCAGTCATGTCCAATTCTGCGACCCCATGGACTATACAGTCCATGGAATTCTCCAGGCCAGAATACTGGAGTAGGTAGCCTTTCCCTTCTCCAGGGGATCTTCCCAATCCAGCGATCGAACCCAGGTTTCCCGCACTGCAGGTGGATTCTTTTACCAGCTGAGCCACAGGGGAAGGCCAACTAGACCCATACTTCTCCACGAAGTCTGAGAATTGTCAGGGTTAGCCAGGAAAGGGTTAATACTGGCTTTCACTGCCCAAATAAAAAAGCTTTCAGAAAGCACAAGTAATGGGACATGTATATATATGGAGGTAACTGGTGTTGGTAAGGAGAAACCTTGAACTTAAGGACAGTGCGGGGCTGACTTTCAGCTACAGAGGAGCTATTTGATGTCACAGGTCACATTCTCACAGTGGAGCAATGTCTGAGTAAGGTATTTGCTTAGTTTCCAGGAGTTAAAGGGGGTCCTCATGCCATACAGAGGTCCTCATCCTCTGTATGTAAACAGAGGATGGCATCTTGTTGGCTCTTTTGTTGAATGCTGTAATACAACACTTTGTTTCTGAGACAAGAACCTTGGTCTTTGACCCCCTCCATGTAAGAGGAGATCCAGTTCTCCTATGCTCACTGAAGGAGTTCCCATATACCTGTTGAGCCACCTCCGGCTTGGGCCCGAGTTCCAACAGGCGCCGAGCAAAGGCGGCAGCAGTCCTGAAGTTCTTGAGCTTGAAGAAGAGGTTGAGGGCTGTACGCAACACCAGGATCATGTGCACTGGCTGCAGGTTTGAGTGGGTGAAATAGGCTGCCATCTGGTGGACAGAAGGAGGAACATGTCAGGCTGATGCTAAAGCTAGGCTAGATCATTTATAAGTTGTTACACATGCATTAAAAACACAACAAAACAACCAAATAAAAACCAGACTGGCTATAAAACAGAGAAAGCTTCTGCCTCCTAGTTATAGAGAACTTATGGGATGAGAAAGAAAGGTGGAGAAATACATTCTATTGTCACAGAAACAGGCCCAAATTTCTCTTACTCCCCACATTGAGACCTAAAGAATTCAGACTCCATAGAGGCTTCCCAGGTGGCACTAGCAGTAAAGAACCCACCTGCCAGGGCAGGAGAGGTAAGAGACCCTGGTTCGATCCCTGGGTAGGGAAGATCCCCTGGAGACAGAAATGGCAACCCACTCCAGTATTCTTGCCTGGAGAATCCCATGGACAGAGGAGCCTGGCGGGCTACAGTCCAGAGGGTCGCAAAGAGTCGGACACGACTGAAGTGACTTACTATTTATTCATTCAGAGGGTATAAGGGAGGATGCCTCTGTACTGCTCAGAGGTCTTACCTCACAGATGCGCTTCTGCTGTTCTAGAGTTTCCTTGGGCAGTTTCTTCCTTTCTGTCTCCATGGACAAACCCACAATGTACTCACGGCAAATGGTGATAAGCTGCTGAGCCTGGAGATAGGGGACAAAAGAAGGTCACGGTACAGATGCACGACTGGGGGGGTGCCTAGCACTGTGACAAGCAGCTAGACTGCTCTCACCTCTGCAATCTCTTGTTTATTGTCTACAACAAGAAGTGGCACGCTGAGTAAAATGGACCGGAATTTTTCCACAGCCTCCTCAAACTTGCCAACTGTGGTGAGCTGGTAGCACAGCTGCAACCGTTGGATGAGGTCATTAAGCTTCAGGCCCACAGCTGGTACACCGTTCTTCAGCCCTGCATCCTTCCTGAAAGAGAAAAGTAGAAAGAAGACAGGATGATTAGGAGCCCACCTCAACCTAACTTCTTCTGGAAACATGATCACAACAGCCTACAGTGAAAAAAGCCAGGGAAAAGTGGCAAGTCAAAGATCTTTTCCTACTAGGAAACATCAGCTCTGGGACAATGCTGATATTCCCTGAGGCTACCATCTGAAATATCTACCACAAGCTGGAACAGAGAGAAGCAAGGGGCCTTACCAATTGCGATTAGGATAGCCATACATGGAGGGCAGGCAGGGCAGAGCCTGATAGGTGGTGCGGCCTCGGGCATAGGTCTGCAGGAACAGTTGCTTGTAGGGGCCAAACTGGGTTACCCCTACTTGGTCGTGAAGGAGCTGGAATACAAGAGGAAGAAAACATAAGGATCTGAGCTCTGCTACTTAAAAACTAGTTGACCCTGGGCAAGGTATTTAAGTTCTCTCTACTTGGTTCCTCATCAATAAATTATATTTAATTATAGGACCTACTTCATTAAATAATACCCATAAAGCATTCATGATAGTGACTGGCAAACAGTCAACATTAGATGTTAGTGCTTGCTGCAGCTGTTGGTACTGTTATTGCTACCACAGCACATGGCTTAGTGTTCAAAACATACACCTGTTCATGAAGGGGTGAAGGGGTGCTGACTTCATTGATGTGAGCCAGAAAGCAGGCTATAAACCAGTGGAAAATGGCTGGAAGAATCCTCTTTAAGAGATTACTAAGCCGTACTGAAAGCAGATGAGAGGTGATACATATACACCTCTGCCCTTGTGGGTATAATAATTTCCATCTGGTTAAGATGAGTCAGCCATCCCCCTGGGACCCCAGGCACATTCGGTGAAGGCCAAGGTAACTTTAAGACTCACTCGCATGGCTGTTTCAAAAGAGCCGGCCAGGATGTGATCAACTGGAAGCTGAGAGTTATTACACCAGATCTAACAAGGAACAGAAAACCCAAGACAAGTGAACTTTTGCTCTTTCTCTTCCCAACAATCCTACTCTATATCTGTAACAGAAGAGTGTCAATATTCTTTACACATGTAATCAAGTATAGCCACCTCACAAACATTTACCCCTCCAGGGCTGTATTTCTCTGCTTACCTGAGTTGGGCTGGTTCCCTTGGTTGGGGGCACAAAGAACCCATCCTCAGCTCCCCCAGCTGCCCCAGGGGGTATATCCTAGGGGAAAAAGAGAAATGAGTCATTTTTTAAGGCATTCAAGCAATTTGTCCTGATCAGTTCAGTTCAGTCGCACAGTAGCATCCAACTCTTTGCGATCCCATGGACTGTAGCACGCCAGGCCTCCCTGTCCATCACCAACTCCCCGTCTACTCAAACTCATGCCCAATGAGTCGGTGATGCCATCCAACGATCTCATCCTCTGTCGTCCCCTTCTCCTCCCACCTTCAATCTTTTCCCAGCATCAGGGTCTTTTCCAATGAGTCAGCTCTTTGCATCAGGTGGCCAAAGTATTGGAGTTTCAGCTTCAGCATCATTCCTTCCAATGAATACTCAGGACTGATTTCCTTTAGAATGGACTGGTTGGATCTCCTTGCAGTCCAACGGACTCTCAAGAGTCTTCTCCACCACCACAGTTCAAAAGCATCAATTCTTCAATTGATGCTTCAAAAGCATCAATTTGTCCTGATAAATCTAAACAAAACTATCTTATTCCCAGCCTCTGCTGGTGAGGGGTGGTGGTTGTGGAAGATGATTCTCAAAATAGTAGAAATTTCAGTAGTTGTAACAAAAGCTATATACGAAAAGTTCCAATTCAAACAAAAAAGCTTGCTGCCTTTTCATAAGCTGCCACTGTACAACCCTAGTTATGTTCTTCTATCTTTCAAGTGGGAGATAAAGAGCAGATTAGGAGGATCTAGATCTCCGCCCTTTTGGGGTCCTTAGGACAGGGGTCGGGGGGTGACAAGGCTGCTGACCTCCACAGGGGTAAATGGAGAGAACCATACAAGGGTGAGAATTCCACTTACCAGCTCAGGAGGAAGCTCCAGATCTTCTTCCACATCCCAGCCACCTCCTTCTTCTTGTCCCTTGCCAAGAGCATCATCCCCCAAACCTTCTGTAGCCTCTACAAACCCATCTGTAAGGAAAATCCAGGCACAAAATAGATTTGCAACATGACAATTTTAGCCAAAGGCAAGAAAAATGTTGGGATCCCATGGTCCAGGACCCTGCAGAACTGCCCACAGCCCAGTCCCACTCCAAGGAGCCCATCTGCCCAGAACAGCCCGAGATGAGCATCTTACCTTCATCCAGCTGCAGCTCAGCATCCTCTCCCCAGCCCTCAGTACCAACAGTGTCAATGTCAATGTCAGCAGCCAGCGCGCCTCCCTTCCCTACAGTGGGAAGGGACAGAAAGGAGCTGGTTATAGTCGGTTAACTCTGAGATTCGGCCTCCTCTGCAGGCAAGATGTATCCCTAAGAAGCAGGTGCCAATGCTTTGTCTACTTACTGTTTTTGTTTATTATTTGTTTTTGTGGTATCTATGTCATGCTAACTTGCAGGTTAGCATAGGTTTCACAGAATGAAGGAATAGAAGAGAGATGAAAACAACTGACCTTCCTGCTAGCAAAAACTGCCTCTTAAACAATCTTTTCCTAACCAGCCTTCGGTACCAATTCTTGGCATTTCTTGCTGAGATCTTTGCTAAGTTAGCACCACTACTGTGTAAACAGGGTGTGAGGACAAAGGTTAGAGGGGAGGATATGGACGAAAGAGCAGTGCTGGGTACAAAATGCCCAAGGTCTATTTAAGTAGGCTCTTAGTTGCCAAGAAACTCGGAAGAAACAAATTAGTAGACTTTTCCAAGAAAACAGTGTAAAGATGAGTGGCAGTGAGTATAGTCACATGACAGAATTGAGGCAGCTGAGGTTTGTATCTTAAGATTGTATGTCATGAATGATAAAACACAGAATGGAGAGTATGACTACATATATGGTAAAACCTAAGAAAATACACCGAAAGTTAACAGTGGTTGTTAGAAGCATGAACCAAGAGACCTCTTTCCCTCCTATTTTCTGAATTTTCATATCTCAGCATGATTTTATTCAGTTTTTAAAAGGCTGTACAATAACTCTGATTGGCATTTCAGTGCTCCATGAGGCGTCACACAGAAAAAAGAATAGATGGAAAGGACATTATGGCTAAGGGTACTCTCTAGAACAGTTTCTCACAAAACAAGCACACAACAAAAATGCTATGGAAGAAGTGGACATCTACCCTTGCTGGCAATGGAGCCCTCGAAGAACCCTTTGGACACAGTCAGTAAGGGCCAGTTGGTATCCAACGGCATGATGGGTGCAGGTGGCTGAAGCAACTTGGCATTAGGGTCAATGTCGGGGATCTGGAAGGCAAGAGAAGGTTAAAAGCAAACAGCTCTCAGGAACATTGTAGGGGAGGTTGTGGAGCTTCTTTTGATCTCAGTGGGAGTGACATTTATAAGTTTGAAAGTGAAAGTGAAGTTGCTCAGTCGTGTCCGACTCTTTGTGACCCCATGGACTGTAGCCCACCAGGCTCCTCCGCCCATGGGATTCTCCAGGCAAGAATACTGCAGTGGGTTTGCCATTTCCTTCTCCAGGGGATCTTCCTGACCCAAGGATTGAACCCAGGTCTCCCGCATTGCAGGCAGTCGCTTTAACCTCTGAGCCACCAGGGAAGCCCCTTGTAAGTTTAAATAGTCCCAAGATATCAGAGTTAATCCTGTAATCAGAGACACTTTACATAAAGACTCACTGTCTCCTTCTCTGGGTCAAATGTCTCCTTCAGGCTCTCAGCTTCTTCGTCTAAGCCGTGGGTAGCAGCTGTGAGATAGGCCAGTGACTCTGTGAAGAAAACAGACTTTGTGGTAAAGGTACATTTCCAAGTGTACCATCAGCATCCTGATGTCAGCCTCCTGGTATTCAAGTCCTGGCATAATCCGCTTCCCTTAAGTGTGGGCTGGACTTATGGACTCACTTCTAAGGAACAGCACGTGGGAGAAATGATGGGATGTCATTTGTGAAATCAGCATACAAAGATACGGCTTAATCTGAGGGGCCCCACCTGCTCTAAGGGAAACCAGCTGCCATACTGTGAACCGCCCTATGGAAAAGCCTACATAGCAGAAAACTGACGTCTTCCAGCAGATAGCCAGCGAGGACCCAAGGCTTGCCCACAGCCACACGGTGAACATGGGAGTGGATCCTCCTCCACTTGAGCCTTGAGAAGTCTGCAGTCTTGGCCAACACCTTGATTGCAGCCTAATGAAAGCTAGTGAGCCAGAGGCTCTCAGCTAAGTCACACTGCAAACTGAGATAACCAATGTTTATTGTTTTAAACTACTGTTTTGGGTAACTAGCTATACAGTGATAAATAACTAAAACAGTTGCTTATCCTTAAGATCTATCAGTGTTAACAAGAACCTTGAACTCATTCCTTTCTCTTCTCTTTCACATCCCACATCAGTCCCCTTCAACAAATTATGTTGGTTCAACCTTTAAAATATATGCCAAATCTGACCACTGCTCAGCTGTTCACAGGCAGCACCTTGGTCCAAACCACATCTTTCACCTTTCTTATTCCCTAATGTATCTCAAGTGCTAGTGTGATGCTTGGTATATACCGTGGGTTCTCAAAAAATATCCCTTAAATATAAAATAAATATATGAGTAAAACCCCCAGACTTGAAGTAAATAATAAAACTCTAATGGCATTCAACCAACTACATTTACTATAGTATCTGCTCCAGGACCTTTTAAAACCCACTTTCCCAGTGATATTAGCTATTTTCCTACCAGTGTCTACAGAAACTATATTTTCTGGCCGTCCCTCCATTTGGCTTTGAAGAAAGTCTTCTGAGCATGGTAGGAGCATGCGGTCTCTTCTGAAAAATGTGCAATGAAGGAAATCCCCTCACCACTATACATGAATAACTTGCCATAAAGAAAGTACTTCCTGAGGCCACCCCCCACCCCATGTGAGTTCTGGATACTTACGCTGCCCACAGTTCTTCAGGATCCGCACCCGCTCGGACACATCTCCCAGGTAAAGGGCATTCTGATAATGGCCACTCATGTCCTTTCGTATCTCAGCTGCACCAAGACAGTAAGAGGCACTCAGTTAGGTCTTCTCTCTCAAGTTCTCTCTTGCCTCTATTTGCCGTCTTCCTCCCCACAAAGACCCCTCTTCCCATCCTTAGTTTCTGGGGTCTTACCAATCTTCATCATCTTGCGAAGTTTCTCTAGGTTGCCAGTGATAAGGTACAAGAAGGAAAGTTTGTCAAAGTTTTTGGTGCGCTGATAACACATTTCCACAATCTGGTGGTTCCCCTGTAGTAAGGCCACCTCTCCCAGCTTTTCCCAGCAGTTCTTGTCATCTAGTGCTTTGGCTGCTTCCAGAGCAATCTAAAGAATCCCCAGGATTAGAGTTAACAAGTTGGAGGTTATTATGACTGAAAACCAGAGTCTGCAGACAAAATGTCCATCTCTAAATAAATCTTCCAAGCAACTCTTTATACTTCATTCCACCTAGCTTTGCTTTCAGTAATTCTACTGAAAATTCAATCAACAAATGGGATCCCTTAGGATCCATGGATCGAAGTGTCAGATCATATTATCTTCCTCCTCAGAAATTTACAACAAAATCATCTTCTAGCAGTTACTGATTTCATACAGTCAATTGTTGCTTAGCTATCATATTTCCTATCTGCCAGGTCTGACGAACAGTGTGGCTCCTCAGAAGAAGTAATGGAAGAAGGAAGTTCAGAACTATTTCCACCCACTTAAAAATAATGTTTACAGACTCTACACCTCAACATTTAGTAAGTGTTCCTTCATCCAAGCAGCCAATCGGCAAATCAATGTCAAGGAAATAATGAGATTTTTCTAATTCTATCCTATCATGCTTCTGTTGTAAAAGTTATTGAATTCAGACTAACTCAGAATGACAACAACAGTAGAAATGCTGTGGCAGAAGCAAAAATGGGCAAATAAGCAACAGGAAGATGGCTCCACAACTTAAAAAATCCTAAAATTCATTACATTGGCTGAAGAAGCAAGCCCAGAGTAATGTCTTCCCAAGGCCACCGTAACCCCCTCGCCTCCTCTGCAACAAAGTAGGGGCTTATAACCCTACTTCTCTCACCTCAATGTTTCCACACTCCAGTGCCAGACTAAAGCGAGTTTTTTCATCCTTGACGAAATGCAGTGCCACTTCAGGATATCCCTTCTTCTGAAGATAAGCAATGATAGACTGGCCTACAAGTTTCGCATTTCTCACCATGTGTAGCACCTAGACATTTGGGGTGGGGTAGGCAGGAAATAGAGATCATTTATAGGAAAAAAGGAGCACTGCCCCTCTCAATACTCCTAATATGCTTCCTCATTTCATACCTCGTCATATTTTCTGTTGATCAGGGCCAGTTTGAACTTGAACTCAGTGGGATCAATGGTGAGCACCCGAGGACGACACTCCCTGTCCAGGCAATATACATTGTTGCCCTTCACCCGCGTGACGTAGATAGGTAAATCCAGAGTTCGGATGATCCCGTAGTCCCTGAGAATAAGAGTTGAAGAGCACAATTTTCAGCAAATGCATGGGTAAACCCAGCCTATAAGGAAGTAAGACAAGTCTAGGACCTAATCTTTTATCTTCTCATTACCCCTTTCTCAAGTGCCATTTGAACAATGGTATAGATGTGAAGTGAGTCAAAAAACAGCAGAACTAAATGCCAGACTTATTTGATTCTCTTGTGTGAAGTGGGAAAAGGTGGGGCAGATGGTATGATTTCTCTTTATAAGCTAATACTCTACAGTCTAAGAGACACAGCTATCAGAACCAGACCTGAAAGTTAAAAATCTTAAGTTCTGATATATAATCACTAGCCCGCTGCTGCTACTGCTTAGTCACTTCAGTTGTGCCCAACTCTCTGATGCTAGGGACTGTAGCCTGTCAGGCTCCTCTGTCCATGGGATTCTCTAGGGAAGAGTACTGGATTGGGTTGGCATGCCCTCCTTCAGGGGATCTTCCAGACCCAGGGACTGAACCCGGGTCTCCTGCACTGCAGGCAGATTCTTTTACTGCTGAGCCACCAGGGAAGCACCACTAGACTACTATCAACAGCTAAATCCTTCCTTATAAGCTATAAGTGAAAGTAGAAGACAGGTACGTGTGACGACTTCTGACATACAAAGAAATGATGCAAAGCATGTAATGTTTTAAACTAAACAAAAATTAAAAGTTTACAAATGAAAACTTATGACTATAGCTAACACAATACTTGAAGGATAATTTATAGTGTTAAGTACACACATATTAGAAGAATACTCAAAAATTAATGAGCTCTATATGTTTAATATTAGGAGAAAGACTAAAAATTAATAAGTATCCATCTCAAAGACTTTATTGTTCTTTTAAAAGTTAAAACAAAGAATATACTTGGAAGGAAAAGAATAAAGCCAATAGTAGAAATTAAGAAATAGAAAACAAAAATACAATAGAGAAGTTCAAATTATTTGAAAATAGCCTAATAAACTAAAAATAAAGTGGAAAAGATTTGTGGACCTACTATGGCAACCCACTCCAACATTCTTGCCTGGAGAATTCCATGGACAGAGGAGCCTGGGGGCTATAGTCCCCAGAGTCACAAACAGTCAGACACAATTGAGAGACTAACACTTTCACTTTCTTTTACCAGATGTAAAGACTTACAAAACTATAACACTCAAGACAGTGCAGAATTCGATCGCAGATAGACAAAAGACCACAAGAAAACAGATCTTTGCATTTCTGTAAACGTGATTCATATATCACAAAGATGGCTCTGCAGAACTATGGGGAAAAGTTGGTATTTTTCAATACACGCTGCTGCTGCTGCTGCTGCTAAGTCGATTCAGTCATGTCCGACCCTTTGCGACCCCATAGACAGCAGCCCACCAGGCTCCCCCGTCCCTGGGATTCTCCAGGCAAGGACACTGGAGTGGGTTGCCATTTCCTTCTCCACTGCATGAAAGGGAAAAGTGAAAGTGAAGTCACTCAGTCAGGTCCGACTCTTTGTGACCCCAAGGACGGCAGCCTACCAGGCTCCTCCGTCCATGGGATTTTCCAGGCAAGAGTACTGGAGTGGGGTGCCATTGCCTTCTCCCTGAGTGTCCTTATGAAAAAGGAAAGCTGAGCCCACTACACTTTATACCATATACAAAAATCAACTTCAGGTAGATTATAGACCTAGATGCAAAAGGCAAAACTATAAAGTTGTCATAGGAAAGGTAAAAGAATGTTCTTATGATCTTGGAGTCAATAAAGATTTCTTAACTAGGACACAAAACTTGATATCCATAAATGATAAGGTGCATAAACTCAACTACATTAAGAACTTCTGTTCATTAAAGGATCTCAAAAGAATAAAAAAATATGCAGCAGAATGGGAGGTGATATTAGTACTTGCAATACACTGCCGTCAAAAGGACTGATGTTCAGATAAATAAAGAACTCCTATAATAAAAGAACAAGGATAACTTATTTAAATGAAAGATAAAAGCCTTGAACAAAATTCATAAGAAAGGAAATACTGATGGATGGCTAAATAAAAAAAGTTGTCTAATCTCCTTGGGAATCAGATAATAGCAACGTAAAATTACAAAATACATCCCATATCTGCCAGTCAAAAATGAGTCTGACAAAGGCAAGTGCCCGCCAGGGTGACAAGCAAGGAAACTTTTATACAATGCTGGGGGGCATGCAAATTGCTAAAACCACTCTTTCACATTAGTGAGCAAATGTGAAGATAAGCGTGTTCTACGACCCAGCAATTCTGCTCGCGGGAAACGCCCTAGAGCAATATATGTGCATATGAACCAGAGTACATGTAAGAATGTTTAAAAGAACATTGTTCCTAATAGCCAAAACCTAGAAATCGCCCAACTATTGGTCTAGTATAGAACTGATAAACTGTGCTATATTCATATAAGCGAGTATTATACAACAATGAAAACAAATAAATTAGAGCTATAACATGGATGAATCTTACAAACAATATATTGAGCAAAACAAGCAAAATATAAAATATATTCAGCATGACTTAATTAATATGAAGTTCAAAAGCAGGCAAAATTAAATCATTATTTTATTGATAAAATAATGGTGGTAAAATTGCAAAGAAAAGCAAGGAAGAAATTATCATAAAAGTCAGAATAACGTTTTCTTTGTGTGGTGAAGAGAGAGAGTTGTGATCAATAGGGACCACATGGCAAAGGGAAATGTTCTATTTCTTAACTCGGGTGGCAGTTACACAGATGTTCATTATATAACTGTTTGCTATTTCATATATTTATAACCTATATAATTTTCTATATTTGTGTCATATTTCACACAATTTTAAAACAGCTGAAAAAAGAATGTTCTGATGCCTCCAGCACATATATGCCAAACAATGCTTTTCCATAAAGACAGTTCAAGGAGGACTTCAGTATGTCTCTTGAGACAGGATAGTGATTTTCAGAAGCCACTTTCTCCCATTCTGTATTTCAGATAATTAACTTACCCAGTGGTGACAGCATATTTGATGTGGTTGCTTGTGGTATAGATAAATACCCCACTCTCATCCCAGGCCCCACTCTTGACACGAATGTTCTCATGAATGTTACATAGAGCCTCCAGTTTGCGGTTACAGATCACAATGGCTGTAAGAGGCATAGGACATGAGTGCTCTGCTGGACAGGGTGAGTGAAGTAGGCTGGCAGGGACGGGGAGGGAGGGGCTGGTCTCAAATCAGGGTGGATATAATCAAGACTTACCATGTTTGGCCAGTAGTGCTACATGGGACATGTCTGCTGACCAGATAACATATTTCACCTTGGAAATCTTCACAGATGCCAGAGTCCTGGGATAGAGAGAAGGGCAAACATGAGTGGGTCTGATCCCCTTGTTCCAGGTTATGACTTACCGCCTCTTCATCTTCAAATTAATGTAAACCCTAATTTCTCTCTTTTTTTTTTTTTTTAGCATTTAATTAATTTTTTAACACCAAAAACATTTTGTATTATGGTATACCTGATTGACAATGTTGTGGCAGTTTCAAGTGACTGGCAAAGGGACTCAGCCATATATACATATGTATCCATTCTCCCCCTAATTTCTTAACACCAAATAAGCATTTTTGTATTACAGTTCGGTGACAAATATTTTGGCTCACACTGTACACTTCCACCTTCCTCAACTCCCTGACCCTCATTCCCATGTGTTATTAGGAACTTGTGTATGTCTATTTTCACCACTGCACCATAAGCTCTGTTAAGTACAGGAACTATGCCATTCATTCCTGTGATCCTATTCTAAGTCCCAAGAGCAACCTTTGTTCAGATAAATGCTCTGAAAACAAATTAACAAGCCCCTTGTAACGCTTGTTGTGTGTGTGTGTACAGGATGGAGGGTGATCACAGAGGGAAAAAACTGATGAGAAAGAGCCTTGGAATTATAGCACAAAAATTGGCCAAGCCACAAGTCAAACTCACTTGGGGAAAAAAGCTCCCACTAAAGATTTCCACCCTCCCCCACTATAAACCTGTCTGCTTAGGGATATCTGACATGTTACCGCTTCTGCTGTACATCAAAGAGCGTGATGGATTCTGCATCTCGAAGCAGGAGGTTGCCTGTGCCAGCATAAAAAATCTCATCGCAGTTAGGCACCTGTACCTTTTTGGTGATCTCATTCTTTAGATTCTTGATCAGAAGCTGAAATGAGTATACAAGGTGGGGTTAAGAGGAATACATGTAAGATGACGACAGGTGACAATGTCCCTTAGCAATTATTCCTCAGCTTTGATAAACCATTTGTTTTCTTTTTCTGGCTGTCCAGGTCAATCACCACTATATGTAGACCACTCTAGCTAAGATCCTCTTGATAGGGTCTTAATAGCCCTTCTTTTTTCTTCAATTGAAATATCCTAAGTCTAACTAAAATCTGAATTCCTTAATCAACCAGAGAGAGAACAGAGCACTTCTGGGGCTTAAATTTTTGTTAAATATTTTCTTGAGAGAGCTTTGCTTAACTCTTTTAGAATCCATTATATTTTAAATACCAATGGATGTAGTAGGATAAGGCAGAGGATCTACTCCTTATCCAGCTCACCTATTTGGGGCGGGGGGGTGGGGCAGGGGGACAGGCCCAAGCTGCACGGCTTGCGGGATCTTAGTTCTCTGACCAGGGACTGAACTCTGGCCCCGGCAGTAAAAGCACTAAGTCCTAACCACTGGGACTTACCAGCTCACCTATTTCAAATTTGATGTTTCTTTGGCCCCTGTGTTATCAAGAGTGAGTTTAGCTTGGTTCTTAAGCCCAGAGCCACAGTGATCCTCCACCCAATCAAATCAATTTTAAGGCCTTTTTTTCCCCAAGGGGTGTGGGGTAGAACTAAGGAGAAAGAGGGTTTCCCTGGTGGCTCAGACGGTAAAGAATCTGCCTGCAGTACAGAAGACCTGGGTTCAATCCCTGGGTCGGGAAGATCCCCTGGAGAAGGGAAAGGTTACCTACTCCTACTTCTTCTTGCTTGGAGAATCCCATGGACAGAGATGCCTGGCAGGCTGCAGTGCGTGGGGTCGCAAAGGGGACTAACGCTTTGTTGTGTCCGTGGGGACACAACCAAGGGACTAACACTTTCACTTTTTTTAGGAGAAAGAAGCCAATACACAGGAAAACAGCTGCCCAAGGGAGAATAAGAGAAAAATCATGCTCTTCATTTTGCAATACAGAGGTCAATGCCACCACACTCCCCAAATTAATTTCCCTTTTTAGTCTTAACTCACCGAATGCATCCGATCTAGGACAGCAAACCGATTTCGAGCAACCCAAACAGCTGTCAGGCCTGAGGATCGTTTCCCTTCAGGAGCTAAGAAGAACAAAACCAAAGGGCAGGAGCATGTGGTAAGCTACTGGCAGGTGACACAGTCAGGTGCCATGAAGCTGCCAGTCTTGCTGGCTGCCATGCTGGCTTTGCCAGTTCAGCTGCTTCCTAACTAATTCAGCCATAACCTGAGGCTATTGTCAGGGACTTTTCCCCACCAGTCCCCTCCAAACTCCAACCTCTACCCCTGCCAAGCCTCTTTTCTCTAGGCCAAGTGATTTGAGCCAACACCATATACTGGCAGAGAAGGACCACCCATCTTGGGAGACAGCACACTCCATCAAGTTAACGAGCAGGGCCTCTCTGGCCAAGCTGTGGCACAAAGCAAGCAGCCTGTGAGTATCTTGGACCTCCTGTCTCAACAAGCTAGAGGAGAGACACAGCTCTCTCTCCAGGACCCAGCTGCTCTGCTGCTTTTAACATGCAAATACAGACCTCCTAGTAGAGCAGGGTGGGGCACAGAGTTCCTAACTAAATCCAGGCAGTTCTATGCTGGGCAGAATTTTGCACCAAGTTGTTGCTCCATTAATGTCAATCAATCATTCTTAATACCAGGAAGAAAGTTACAAAATGCTTCTCAGTTTCCAAGTATTTCACTGACTAATTAGAATTCTAAATAGGCACTCCACCCTCTGGGAAACTTCAAAGGGGATACACAGAAGGATGCACTAAATACTCTTATCTATCAGTATCAGCAGGACACTGGACAATACACACTGGCCAGCCTTGCCAGGCCACCCCTTGACAACCAGAGGTCTCAGGCAATTTTAACAAAATTAATTATTATCACAACCAACAGTCCCATTTTCCAGGGGCTGGAGAACCACATTATTCCAGCTTTTGCTCTTTCTCTTCCTCTATGTTCCCTATCATTGGACTCTATCTTTATTCCTTTAATAATTACCATCTCCCTCATAAAATGGAAAGGAGAAAATAAAAGTGGTTATAAGAGAAAGCAAAAATATTTTAGACTCTATTAACTGTAAACAGATGGGGAAAGGAAGCAAGGGGATGGATAAGCAGGGACTAGATAAAAAAAATTGGTCAGAAATGGCTCAACTGATTAATTTATAAGGGAGACTTTTCATTTATGGATACCAAAGACATATAGGTTTTCTCTTCTCACCATGACCACACTTACAGAACAGTGATCATATTAGCAGCAATAATGACACAGGAGCACCCACAATAGGGCAGAACTAGCAAAGTATCTCTCAGACTCTGTTGATGGGGTCTAAAATATCATGGAAGTATGCTGTTAAGAGTAGGGACCTGAGGTACAAGCCTCTGACCTACAAATCAGCTGGAGGAAGTACACTAAAGGAGACTCCAATCTATTCTGAGAATGTTTTGTCAGCAAGTGCTAATGGTAAGGACATTAACAAGGGATGGTGGTGATGGAAGAGGTAGGCAGGGTCTCAGCTGGATCCTGGGATCCCTGGTGGGGTGTGGGGCTGTTAACAGCCTCATCGTTTTGACATGCAAAAGGAAGCAAATCGGATCTGGATATGGATGGGAGAGCATAAATCCCTAGTCCCAGGATGAGACATTGCAAGATTGGAACCACATTTTTAAATAAATGAAACTACCAGGGTGAAAGTCATATCAGCTGACAATAAACTAGGATAACATGCTGTGCTGAAAGAGAAAACGGAGAGTGTCTAATAACCAAATTATAAAATATATATATCTAGCTGGAGTAATAAAATGGAGGAGGAACATGAATATTTCACACCATGGTCGCCTCTGATGCAATTGGCAGCAGCACCTGCCAACGACATGAGTGATGTGGCCATGGCCTGGGGATGGAATGAAAAACTTGAAGAGAAGAGATGATTCGGGTGAGGAGAGCTAGGAGCAGAGCTGGGAACACAAAGAGAATGCCTACCATCAGGATTCTGGGAGTCAGCATCCTTGGGGATGGTATACAAGTCATAGGTACTATTTTCTAAATTGCTGGCTCTCTGTAGAGGAATGGGAGAAATTAAATTGTTAGTAGGAGTCCCCAAGATACCAGTTTACTCTGACATAGAAAACAGTATCATTACACAGATAGCAATCTGAAACTATACTCTTCACACCCTTCACTCAGAGGACATTTGGATGCTTCTACAGCTAAAAATTATAGGGCTCTTTGCCAGAGAACTCAGCATTCACATAAGTTTTGTTGCTGTTGTTGGAGTCGCTAAGTCATGTCCAATTCTTCGCAACTTTTCCTTTTATCTTCCAAAGACATAATTTCTGAATGAAAGCAAGGACTGCTCTCTATTCCACAAATTAACAGATTAAGAAACCAATATTCCAATGCCCCACCTGAGTAAACTCATCAACTTAAAGTCTGTTTGAAGGGAAAAAAAAAGACATTAAAGAAAATTGCCAGGAGGAAAATATGGGACAGTTAAGATATTGAAAAAGGACTGGGATCAGAAACTAGAAGTCCTATTGGGAAAAATAAGTTTTCATTCTTCTGATTTGGCAACCAGGGCAATAAAATTAGGATGTTGTTTCCTTTTTTAAAAAATTGTATGGCAAGAAATGAGGCCCCAAGATAACAATAACGAAAGGAATGCCTCTCAAAATCAGCTCTACTATTTTCACCCAAATAGAGAGATCAAGATAAGCATCTCCTTTGCATAGGATACAGTCCCAAACATACTTTCAAATTACTTTTAGTGATTTGGGTGATTTGACTTGATGCTCCATTAAGTTTAGAAGTTGTCAGCCTTATGACAGATGTAAGTACACAAACCCTGAACATGAGAACAGAAGTCTACCTGGTTTGAGCCTTTGTTTACTATTTCAGCTCTCTCAAAATGACCATTAAATAGTTTCTAAGAAGCCATCAGAGATCCTCTACGGGTATGAAACAGACCTATGGGAAATGAGGAAATGCCAGGAGGTTTACTTACTGTACACAGTAGGACTGCGTTTTCTGCTGGATTGTACGACATACTGAACACTGGAAACTTGGAACCACTAGAGATATGTATACCAAGAAAAGAGAAATTTAGGAAAGAGATATAATGAAAACAGGAAAAAAGGAATTACTCCTGTACTTCCTTCTTATTTAATCTTTACACATATACTTATCACTTTTATAATCAAGAATAAAAAATTAATGAATAATGCATCTATTTCTTTCTTCCTTTAAGACTTAGGGACTCCCCTATTTCAGCTTTGAGTGAAGTGTTTTTAAAAAGCTCACCTAGTACAAGTCTACTTATTCAACAGAAGGTATGGTGAGCACTCACTGTAGTGAGTGAGACTGGTTCTTCCTGGGTACAAATTCCTACACATAATTGCAGTGGACACCACAGAGTAACATGATGTGATTTGCTTCGGGCTAGTTTCTCCTGTCCCTTGGAATATTAACATAAACCCATCTCTTTATTGTAGTAATGCTGGAGGGTGACTGTCAAACCCTTATGCCAAAGCTTGCTACCATGAATGTTTCAGCATGCTAATACAGCTGGCTTTCCAAGAGGATAGCTCCTTTTCCCAGGCACCCCAGAGGTTATTGTATCTTCAGAGTTAAGAGTTTCCAGAGACATATATTCTGGTTTAGAGTTGTGTGCATTTTGCTGAAAAGCAAAGAAAGAGTTATAGAAAAGAAATGCCAAATAAAGGCAAACAGGTCTGTCACCAAGTTGGGCTACTCTCAACCAGGAAACTTTCTCCAGTTTTCAAGACACCTGCCAAACTGGCTGTACGATTTCCTTTCCTCAGGATCTCTAACATTCTTAACAGGGGCGCTCCCATTCGTCTCATGACCTTGCCCAACATGCTCCTGGGGATTCTATCTGTGACAGGAGATGAGATCCAAAATGTTGTTAAAAGAACAAGAGTCCAGTTTGCAGGTACTGTATCATGGTAACAGATGAGACAATTTGGAGGGAAGAAATTAGTCTAATTTACCTCCGCAACTGCATCACAGCTACGTCTTTGGAGCTGTTGAAATCCAACTGACGTAAGAATCGGTCCTTGACATAATGGAGCATATTGCCATGAACAGCATAGGCTGGCCGTTCTCGTTCCAGTTTAAATACAATCATGCCACCATCATGGCCTGGGCCACAGGGCAAGGGAGGAAGAATTAGTTGCAGGTAAGAAAGAAAACTGGCAACAGCAGATACATGAAGATAATGACTGTGTATGTATGCTACAAACAAAGTTAAGACATTTAAATGCAATCTTTATTTGTCTGAATGCCCACAATTCTTGGAATCTTTATTCAAGTGAACACCTGTAAATCCTTCCCCAATACTCACTCTATCATACTGGCACATTAGACAAGTCCTCCTTCATGTTCTAACAGCCCGTACAAACCTCCATCATAGCACTTATCTTGCACTGTAATTGTTTAGGTATATCACCCCCACTATACACTGAGCTCCCTGAAAGCATAAATTACAATAATTTCCATCATTCCCCAGTCACTATCATATAATAAACATAAAAGGTATGTGCTGAATAAATGAATATTAGTTTAAAAAGACTTCCTGATTCTGTTTTTTAAAAATGTTTCACTTTTCTCTACCAGCATTATCCATCCTTCAGAAAAACTTTCAATCTTTGTCCTCCAAGTGTGCACTCCACACATAAACCAGATCATGTCACTCCCCTACCCAATACCTTCCAATGGCTTTCCATTCATTCAGGATAAAATCTTAAATTCGAATGGCCTACAAGGCAAAGTCCATTCTGCTTTGGTCTTACCTTCTATTACTTCACCTATTATTGGCCACTGTGATGTTCCTCAACATGTTAAACATCTCTCACATCACGGTCTTTGTATTTGCTGTTCCTATTGTCAATGCATATGTGATTCCTCTTCACTTTTTCAAAGCGGCAGTCCTACACTCTTCCCTCTCTATCCCACCTACTTTTGCTTAACTCTCCTTTAAAGCAGTTTTCACCATACAATGTTACACATATTCATTGTTTTATGGGTCTATTTCCCTTCACTACAAACAAAAATTCCAGGGCCTCAGGCACAGCGCTCCCCAGGGACTGCCCCAGGCCCATTTCCAGCCCCAGCCACCCCACCAAGATGCCACCGGCCCACACTCCCCAGGGCCTACGCCTGCCCATGTGCACTCCAGCTCCAGCCAGCCTGCCAAAGCACCAGGTGCAGTCTACACAGGAGATGCTCTCACACAAGGCCACTCTGTGAAGACCAGGAGAGGTAGCTGTTTTGCTTAAATCCACAGAAACAAATGCCAAAAGTCATTCAAAATGAAGAGACAAGATGTTCCATACAAAACAACCCCAGAAAAAACCCTAATGAAAGAGGTAAGTAATTCACCTGATAAAGAGTTCAAAGAAGCAATCATAATAATGCCCACCAAACTTGAGAGAAGAATGGAAGAACTCAGTGATAACTTCAACAAAGAAAATATAAGAAAACCAATCACAAGTGAAGAATACAATAACTGAAAAATTATGCTAGAGAGAATCAACAAATTAGATGAAACAGAAGAACAGATATTCGATCTGTAAGACAGAAGAGTGGAAATCAATTGGAACAGCAAAAAAAATTTTTTTAAGTGAGGAGGCTTAAGAGACTTCTGGGACAACATCAAACATACTAACTTTTGCATTATAGGATTCCCAAAGGAGAGAAAGGAACAGAAAATTTATTTGAATAATAATGACTGAAAATTTCCCTAACCTGCAGAAATATATATCAAGGGCCAGGAAGCAGAGATTCCCAAATAAGATGAACCCAAAGAGATCTTCACCATGACGTATTTTAATTAAAATGGCAAGAGTTAAAGAGAGAATCTCAAAGGCTGCAAGAGAAAAACAATCACATACAAGAAAAATCCTGTAAGACTATCAGCTGATTTTACAGGCCAAAAAGAAATGGCACGATACATTTAAAGGAAAAGACATACTACTTATCCAGCAAAGCTATCATTCAGAATTGGAGAGTTTCTCAGACGAGCGAAACCTTAACAGAATTCATCACAACTAAAGCAGCCTTATAAGAAATGTCAAGGCCTCCTTTAAGCAGAAAAGGCCACAACTAGAAACAAGAAAATACATGAAAGGAAAAATCTCACTAGTAAAAGCAAACACATAGTAAAAGCAGTGGATCAACCACTTAAAAAGCTAATATGAAGGTTAAAGACAGGGAGAACAGCTGACCCTTAAACAATACAGGTTTTAACTGCACTGGCTCACTTATATGCAGTTCTCTTTCACCAAGTATGTATGATAATACTACATAATCCATGGTTGGTTGAATCTTCAAATATGGAACAACACATCCAGAGATTCGACTTTAAACTTATACACAGGTTTTAGATTGCACAGACGGTCAGTGCCCCCAGTTTCCACACTGTTAAATGGTCAGGTGTAGTACAATCAACTATAATAAATAGATAAGGGAGGGCCTTCCCTGTGTGGTCCAGTGGTTAAGAATCTGCCTTCTACTGCAGGGGATGTGGGTTCAATCCCTGGTCAGAGAGCTAAGATGCCACATGCAGGGTGTGAGATCTAAGCCCCCAAGCCACAACTACTGAACCTGAATATCACAAGTAGAGAGAAGCCTGCACACTGCAACGAAAGATCCTGTGTGCTGCAACTAAGTCCCAACACAGCAATAAATAAATAAAAATTTTAAAAAAATAGTTAAGGGATACACAAAATAAAAATATGACATCAAAAACAAATGAGGTGTGTGTTAAAAATGGAGCGCTTCTAGAATCTCTTTGAACTTAAGTGACTATCAGCTTAAAATAGACATATATATACAGTTCAGTATATATGAACCTTATGGTAACAACAAACAATGGACAGACAAAAAATAAAGAGAAAATCCACACGTACTAACACTAAAGGAATCCATCAAACTGCAAGGGAAGAAACCAAGAGAACAAGACAGAAACAGAGAAGAACTACAAAAACAACCAGAAAAAAATTAACATCATGTCAATAAGCACATGCCATGCTGTGCTCTGCTAAGTCACTTCAGTTGTGTCTAACTCTTTGCGATACTATGGCCTATAGCTCTCCAGTCTCCTCCTCTGTCCATGACATTCTCCAGGCAACTGGAGTGGACTGCTATGCCCTCCTCCAATAAGCAAATGGTTATCAATAATTATTTTAAATGTAAATGGACTGTGTCAACCAAAAGACTTAGGGTGGCTGAATGGATTAAAAAAAAAAATGAGATCTATCTATATGCTGCCTACAAGAGACTCACTTTAGATTTAAAGACACACAGACTGAAAGTGAAGGAATGGAAAAAGATATTTCATGCAAATGTAAGAGAAAAGAAAATTGGGACATTTCTTATATTAGACAAAATAGATTTCAAAACAAAGATCATATCAAAAGACAAAGGGCATTACATAATGATAAAGGGGTCAATCCAACAAGAGGATATAATATTCGCAAACATTTAACCACACAACACAGGAAAACCTAAATACATAAAGCAAACATTAATAGAAATAAAGGGAGAAACTGACATAAAGGGAGAAACTGACAACACAATAATAGTAAAGGACATTATATTCTACCAACATCAATGAACAGGTCACATACAGACAGAAAATCAATAGGGAAACACTGATCTTAAATGACACATTCCCAGACAGAATTAATAGAGAACATTCCATCCAAAAGCAACAGAATACATTCTTTTCCATCTGGGAGTTGGTGATGGACAGGGAAGCCTGGCATGCTGCAGTCCACGGGGTTGCAAAGAGTCGGACATGACTAAGCGACTGAACTGAACATTTTTTTCAAGTGCACACTGAACATTCTCCAGGACAGATCACAAGCTAGGCCACAAAACAAGGCTCAATACATTTAAGACTGAAATAATTTCAAGTGACTTATTCAACCATAAAAGTATGAATCTAGAAATCAACTAGAAGAAGAAATCTAGATAAAACACAAACACATAGAGACTAAACTATAAGCTACAAACAACAGGTAGGTCAACAAAAATAACAAAGAAGAAATAAATACCTGGAAAAAGATGAAAATGGAAACAAAATCTATAGGACACAGCAAAAGCGGCTCTAAGAGGAAGTTCACAGTGAAAGAGGTTTACTTCCAAGAAACGAGAAAAATGTCAAGCAATCTAAATATATTAAAAAACCCAGAAAATGAAGAATGAGCAAAGGTCAGTGAGTATGAAGAAGAAACGATAAAGATTAGAGCAGAAATAAATAGAAACCAAAAAAAAAAGGAAGGAAAAAATTAAGAATTGGCTCTCTGAAAGATAAAATCTACAAACTCTTAGCCAGACTCATCACAAAAAAAGAAAGCCCAAATAAAATTAGAAAGAGGAAAAATTACAACTGATACCAAAGAAATACAAAGGATTATAAGAGAATACCACAATGATATGCCAACAAATTAGACAACCTAGAAAAAAAAGGATGAATTCCTAGAAACATACAATCTTCCAAGACTGAGTCATGTAGAAACAGAAAACCTGAATAGACCAAATACTACTAACAAAATTGAATCAGTAATCCACAAACTCCCCAAAAACAAAAGTCCAGGTCCAGATGATTTCACTGGTAAATTCTACCAACATTGAGAGTTAATACCTATCCTTCTCAAATTATTCCAAAGACTGAAGTGGAAAGAACACTTCCTAACTCATTTAATGAGTAAAACATTGCTTTGATACTAAAAAGCTGACAAAGACCATAAGAAGCCAAAAACAGGCCAATATCCTTGATGAGCATAGATGCAAAAATCCTTAACAAAATATTAACAAACCAAATACAATATATTAAATTATTATAACTCAAAAAGTTCCATAAACTAAGGGACATTGTTTTATACACTGCTAGAATACCAGCACCCAGACTAGGGCTGATACTCAGTATGCATCTGCTAAATTGATGAGTAACACTCAGCTTCTAGCTCCTCAGTCTGAGAACCTCAAGTGTCCGGTATTAGTCTCTAAGTCTCCTAATCAAAAAGGAACTAAGGAACTAATCAAGAAGAATGCGCTGTAGGAGAATTCCCTGGCAGTCCAGTAGTTAGGACCCAGTGCTTTCACTGCCAAGGGCCCAGGTTCAATCCCTGGTCAGGAAACTAAGATCCCACAAGCCACATGGTGTGCCCACCCCCTCACCCCCCGCCCCGCAAAAAAAAAAAAAGAGAGAGAGAGAATGGGCTTCATTATTAAATGAATTTTGGAGGAAAAAGAACACTGTGCCAAGAAGATATAGGGGGGAAAAGGAGAAAAGCTTCAACTACATGGCTCTTAGACTTTACTTTGCCTTGTCATCCTACCATATACTTACTGGAGACAAAGTTAATGGAGAATCACTCTCAAGTCTTAAAAACTGAACCAAAGTGAACAAGAGAAGAAGTGGCCCTTACCTGCTGCAAAGAGGTTAAGGTTAGGGTGGGCAGCTAAGACCCAGAACCGATCATGGTCCCTGCGGAATGTCTGAACTCCAGTGCTAGGAAAGCAAAAGGTATACAAAGAAAAATATTAATTTCCAAGAAAACTTCAGCCTATCACATGCAAGAGTATTGAGCTGTAGGCCAACACACTGATAAAAAGTAAACCAAGTACAGTGAAGGGACACATTTTAAATAAAGACAGCCACAAATTCTACCAAAGAACAGAAAGAGGACTTTAAACCGACTCTATTGCTTTGGTATTAAGACTTCCCCACTCATCATAATTTTCTACCATGCTGTTTTCATTTAATATTCCTTATTTCTGTAGCTACAGAAGAAACTGCTTAAATATAAAGCAGAAAAAGAACACAAGCAGAAATTTCTATTTGATGGAAAATTTGTAAATGATGGCTAATCTCTGGGTCCCTTTGAAAGGTTGTTGTTGAATCACACAAAGACACCAGGATTTTTGGCCCCCGGAGGAGAAGAATTCAATCTGGGGCCAGAAACGAGGCTTGATTGCTCAGAGCTTTTGTGTAATAAAGTTTTAATAAAGTATAAAGGAGATAGAGAAAGCTTTTGACATAGGCATCAGAAGGGGGCAGAAAGAGTACCCCCCTGTTAGTCTTCAGCTGGATGTTATAACACTAGCAGTCTGTTAATAAAAGAAAGGAATGTCTTAAAACTCAGAATCGCACCAGGCCCCTCACCCATAAGATGCATTTTGGGATAATCTTGGCACCAAATGGTTCATCCTAGGCCATAAAATGATTAACTTGAATCTTGTAGAAGGACAGGTTACCATACAGATAGTTTCATTTACATAGATTAGGGCAACAATATCTGAGTATAACATACTGGTTTGTCAAGTAGGTTCTGAGCTATTAGGCAGGACCAACTTGAAGACAGAGTTTGGGGTAAATGTATAGTATATTAGCATAACTTAAGACAAACACTTCCATAAAAAATGCATTGGTTATCTCAAGGTTTGGGAATAGTTAACTTCAGGTGAAACCAGGTGTCATTATGGCAACACAGTATTTTAAGAGAAATCTCCTTTTAAATTTGCATAGAGAAGGAAAAAAATATCGCTAGTTTGTTTCCTCCTGCAGCTTAAGAGAGATAAAAATGTCTGACACTTGCAGGCTATTTGCTCTGTTTGGAGACCCCTGGCCTTCCTGCCTGTTACCCTCTCACCTTCAAGTTTTCATAAAATATAATTTGATTTTTCTATATGCAGAGGATGATAAGAAACAAAAATTATTAATCTGATTTTTTAAAAGAACAGAGTAAAAGAGAGAAAGGGGCTTTCTCCTGGGTTTGGTCACACACCACCATAACCCCCTTACCGCTTAGACATGTCCCAGACTCGGATACTCTTGTCCTCAGAATTGCTGAGGATCAACTCTTGACGAGGGTGGAAGACAGCACAAGATACATTGTTGTAATGGCCTCGGCAGGTATCAACTTCCCATGCTTTTGATTCTGAAAGACAAAAAAGAATTAGGTCACCACAATTCCCTACTACTGTAAGTTTGGGATTTTGAATTATGACATCCTTTAACCAAATGCTGCTTTTGCTAACTCACTTCAGTCGTGTCCGACTCTGTGCGACCCCATAGACGGCAGCCCACCAGGCTCCCCCATCCCTGGGATTCTCCAGGCAAGAACACTGGAGTGGGTTGCCATTTCCTTCTCCAAGGCATGAAAGTGAAAAGTGAAAGTGAAGTCGCTCAGTCGTGTCCGACTCTTAGCGACCCCATGGACTGCAGCCTACCAGGCTCCTCCATCTGTGGGATTTTCCAGGCAAGAGTACTGGAGTGGGGTGCCAACCAAATGCTAGATACTACAAAATCTTAAGTAGTATCCCACTTCTTTCTAATAGGTCAATTTCCTTCATTTATGACTCTGAATCTAAGTATTTCTTTATTTCATAAAGAAGATGAACTATAGCACCCCTTCTCTGTCATTCTTCATCTCCTTACCCTGCCTTGTCACTAGCTGCCATTATAAAAGCTTCATACGGCAGGAATTTTATCTGGTTTAGTCATCACTGTATCTTCAGAGCCTTGAACAATGGTTAATACAAAGTAGGTACTCAATAAATAGCTGTTGGATAAATGGAATTCTTTATTAAAATTACGTTCATACTCCTCCAAATCAGGATACCATCAAATGAAAAAAAGGGAATAGAGCAAATGTCATGTTCCCAGGATAAGCCTAACAACCTAAGGTAGAAAAATGGGTCACTAAATCCAGAACACCTGACTTTTTCAGCTTGCTGGTCAGCAGCCAATATTTTAGGTATGATAACACTGTTACCTCACTCACCATTCATACGCCAGATCTTCACTTGACGGTCATCTGCCCCAGATACAATGAGTGGCATAGTAGGGTGAAATGCAGCCCAGTTAACTCCACGATCATGACCCTGTACCAAAAAAAAAGTGGTTTGCAAAACCAAAAAAAGTGATTCTTCATATCCATTACTCAAAGCAATGGACCAGTGGACCATGCTCATGGTCATAAAAAATGTCTCTGATTTTCACTCCATGTGAAAAAGACTCAAGGGACCGCTGCTGTAAGATTTGACCATGAGTCACTAACTACATCAGTCTATCCAATAGTATTCCCAAACTCTCATGGGAATTCCCAAATCCCTTCTCCTCTAAATTCAGCTTCATTTGCATTTGGGATATACTGTCTTGCTTTGTTTCTGGCCAATTATATTGTATTTCTCCAACCAGCTATTAGCATCTCAAAAATAAAGACCAATTTAATAACTTAATGAAGAAATTCTCAAAGTGTGGTCAAGAAACTCTATCCCCAAGAACTTTTTAGGAAACCCCAGCAATGTTAAAAATTACTTTCATAATACTACTAAAATGCTATATACCCTTTTCACTCTTATTCTCCCATGAGTATAGAGTTTTACAGAGGTTACATGACATGTGATGATGTCATTGCTTTGATGGCTAATAGACTATATCCTTATATATCTCATATTTTTAAAAGTTCTTGGTTTCAATTTCAAATATGGTAAAAACTGACAGATATAATGCACATAAAAACTCTCTGGGGTCCTCAATAAGTTTTAAGAGTATAAAAAGGTTCTCAGACCAAAAAGTTTAAGAACTGCTGATTTTAAGATATCTTTTATAAGATACCTTATAAACCTATTTATAAGTTTATACTCTGTATCTGAATCACAGATAAAGTAGTGTCAAATTAGCAGTATTTTTGAGGTACCATACTGTGGTGAAAAACACCTGGGTTCTGGAGTCAGACAGACACAAATTCAAAATTCAAAAATTCAAAATTCAGTTCTTCAATTTACTAGACACGTGTGTGTGTGTGTGTGTGTGTGTGAGTCACTCAGCTGTGTCCGACTCTTTGCAACCCCATGGACTGTAGCCTGCCAGGTTCCTCTGTCCATGAAATTCTCCAGGCAAGAATACTTGAATGGGTTGCCATTTCCTTCTTCAAGACACAAGTAGATTTTGGTAAATAACTTACTTTCTCTAAACCTCAAATTTTTCATCTGCAAAAGGCAGTTAATAGTATCTCTACCTGCAGACAGCTGTAAAGATTAGATACTTTAAAAAATCTAGTTTCTTTCCCTTATGCCTTTCTATTTTCCCACCATGCAAACAAGTTACTTACACATGGCTGGTTCTCAATAACTTTGATTAACTATCCTCCCCTTTCCCCAGAGGCTTCACAATGGACTCTGCTTTGGGATGGTGATGGAGCCTATGCCAGCTTTCTCCCTCTCTCCCCAGTGGGTTTAAAAGGTAACATGATTCTCGCTCAGGTAGCACTTAAACTTCAATTGCCTACTGGCTCACCTACCATTCTATTTTCAGTGCCTCAAATGGCACCTGGCACTCAATAAGCCCTGCATAAGCTTTGGTGAAGGAATGAACGCATGAACAGAACACTGTCACTGCTTCCCTGGAGAAGAGCCCACATCCAGCCACTGGCTAGAGAGATAAGTACCTCTAGTACATGCTTCACCACTGCATCCGTAGTTCCAAACAGATCAACCCCCGTAATTCCTCTCACATCCGACTCCACTGCACCAGGGGACAGGTTTTTTTTCCTTAGACCTTTGAAGGGGTGAGGAGTGGGATGAAAGATGTAAACATAATGTTACCAAAAAGAGCACAGTAATTGAAGCACCCAAAGGTACAGTGATACACCAAAATTAAGGAAAAAGAAGGGAAAAAGAAATTTAAGGAGACTGAAGAAAGACGCAAGAGCTCTTATGTATCTCAAATATAAAACAGTTTATTTGGTGGATGATATTGTAAAACTATAAACTGCAAAAAGTGTACTCTTATTTCCTTCTTGACTCTTGGGCAGTGGACAAAATGATTAAAACTCTCATTATTCCTTTAAACACTTGCTCAAGAGACTGGTTATAGATCTGAATATATGTATTTTGTCATTAAAATTTTCAGAGGCTACAGGGAGAAACCAGCCTGTAATTTGAAAACAACAGAAAAAAGACACCAGGATAAGGTCAGTCTTATGTGTATAGGACCAACACCTATGGCTCAACAACAATCTGTCTTTAAAATCTGAATTATCTGTGCTATAGTCAGAACCCAAATTACGATAACACGACTACCTTACAGGTGAAAAGCATCTTGCAGTTTTCAAAGTTGATCTGATTAACCCTCTGAGGTAGGCAAGCAGATATAATAATACCAGTTTATAGATGAGAAAATGCAATTGGGACTAAAATCCTATCTTCTGGAGTATTTGGAAGGTGGGGAGAAGAAAATGAAACTACTTGGCATTTACAAAATTAAAAAGCCAAATATCTGTAATAGAAGGGGGAAAAGCTATCATTGGAAACAAAACCTAAAGTAGTTTTAAGTCTAAATGTTGGCACCTGTAAGAAAGTACAAAAAATTTAAGTTCAATGACTGTATTTATCTTTACTGTTTTAAAGTTACAAAATAACTTTTCTATTATAATGGCATATAAACATCAGCATTAGAGAAGCAAGTGCTTAAAAGGGCACAACAGTTTTACTTATCTTGCACCCTGTCCATGGTAAGTATTTAGCCAACTGATAGAAATAAGGCCAATGCTTAAAAAAATAAAAGAAGCATTCTTCCAAGGCTTCATAAATACATTATTACAGGGATGCCTCCTTTCACTTATTTCACTTTATCCATTTAATGGGATCTGTCAACTTTTTCTAATGAGTCTGATGCATGAAACAGATTCAAAGGAAGATACAAAGACAGACAGCTGTGAGGAACTTCACCTCCAATAAGCTTCAACAAACACATTAAAAGGAAAGCTGTATGACAGAATGGAAGCCTTTGTTGTGATTGCTTGTAACGATCCAGGAAAAGGGGAAGAGCAAAAACAGACAGATGAATAGTGACAGGCAGTGAAAAGATACTTTGAGAAGAAATATTTGAGCCTTCAACAAGCTACTCACTAGGACTGAACGACAGATGGAAAATTTCTACAGCAGCTACTCAAATCCAGAGGGAGGGGAGGACACTCTCAGAATGGACCAGTTTGATGCACACTTCCCAATGGGAACCAGGGGAAGTAGTAAAAAAGAGAGGCATGAGCACAGGATTTGGCAGCAAATTAATACTTTTTTAGTAGTCATTTCAAAGATTAAGCCTGGCTTGACATGCAAAAGTATAAGCACATTAAAATAATTTCACTGTCAGTTTACTTGGAAGCTCAAGCTAAAAAAAATAACTTATTTTTAAAATCTAGGTTGTAAATATATTCCCTTTAAAACAAATATCTTTTGCCAGGCTAATACAAAAGATCAGGTTACACTAAGCCCCCTGGCTTAATCCTCATGGGAGAGGTATCTAGAACACAGGTTTTCCTTAAAGATCTCTGTTTTCTTATTATTTACTTAGTGCAGAGAGTGTCCCTCTTCAAAGAGAGGTACTCAGAAAGATTAGAATTTTAACCAGTCCTCTAGATTTGAGGGTTTTTGTCTTCTGACTCAGAACTAATTTTTTCCTCTTGGAAATACTGTCAATATTAGCTCTAGTTCCTAACAAAGCTGACTGCTAATTTCTCTTCCTGTGTTCAGATTTATTTGAACCAAGGCAAAAGAACCCTGCTAAAAAGAGTATGCTGACTTCTAGAGGAGAAAGAATGTGTAAGTCTATCCCAAAGGCTCCTTCCACTTGGTTAAATACCAAAGCATCTCCTTCCACTCTGGTTAAGGGGTTACTGGAAATCAAGAGAGTTGTGAGTACAGAAAAACACTTAGAAATGGTAAAGAGAGCATTAACATTAGTAACATTAGTACAAAATTTTCAGTACCACATATACTAAGTATAGCAATTATAATGGTATTATATAGTAATCCATGCACTTTACACATTCAAGAGCAAGCATAAACCCCAACTGGGGTCAAACTTTCTCCCTCTCTTCTCTGATTTAGGGCCTTTGATTCTGATGCAAATGTTTTCCTACGAAAGTGAAGAAAATAATTTCTTACCCTGGGCATTTCATGAAGACCAAAGAGAATCCATTTACCTAAGGACCCCAAATTGCTTTAGCTAGGTTACAAGGAAACTGCTCTGCCAGCTTCAGGTGGCATAAACACTACTCTTAAAGAGTGGAGCAGTATAAGGCCCTTCTCATCCCCATGCTCTAGGGAAGATTTAAGCCCCAGTGGTCTAAGGATTGGTTTATGCATATAACAAATTCACTTCTCTGTGATCTAGAATGGAAGTACTTGTACACCATTCTTAGAACTGAGAAAACAGTCACTAAAAACTGTCTTAGTAGCAGGTAACTCTCTCACAGATCCCCAGTTGAGAAAGGCTATTCTAAGTAACTGCCCCTGGTCAGCTGAAACAGCATAAACTGGGATCCAGCCCCATTTGGCTCCTAAATGCTGAGACAGAGAGGGCTTTGAAAGTGTGCACAGTTAAAAACTATTAAAAGTCAAAGCTTGGTTACTGGAGGAGTGAATAATAAGCTCCCTGGTACTAGCAGTGAGGAGAGGGCACAGGATCCACAGTGCCTGTGCCTACCTCTTCCTGCTGGCATGGCTGGTCACATCTGGGTGTACTTCAAAAAACCTAGCTAGTCTGACGAAAAACTGCAATGGCAGAAGCCCTTAGGAGAACAGAGTAGGACTGCCCTATCTCCAATACAATCTTGTTTCTACCACTTCTTTCTTGATTCTGAACCTTTGAAAACTGCAGAGCATGATGCAGAGCTTTTACTTTCCAACTGTCCTCATCTTCCCCTTGGCTTGTTTCCATACTACATGAATCTTAAATAACTGCTATTACAACATTCCAAATGTTGCTCCCAGGAATCCAAATTTTCAACTTGCTGTTTATTAATGGTTAGAACAGCAAGTATTAATATCATACTGCTCCAGCCCACCACAACACAAGGAGTTGGGAAAAGTTATCAACTTTCTTTGTTACCACAAAGAACCAGGTAAAGACCTACAAGGAGTCCTTTTCACAAAATGGAAACAGTGCTCTGTGGACTAGCCATGGACTTTTCAGAGTCCAATCTCTAAGAGTTTTTAAGGCAACAAACAAGTAGAAACAATTTAGCAACTGCTAAATAAATCTAACTGGGCAGAGAACTATAGCATTTAGTTTCATTTCCCTACTGAATTTCTCAACAAAGCACTTCCATTTTTCTAGTATGTCAATCTCATAGGTACAACCCTTTCTCTGCATTTAAATTCTCAATTCTCCTCTATACAGTCCTAAAAATTTAAATTCTTATCCCCAAATTAAGATACTGTATATAAACTATGAAAGGAGGAATTATCCCAACTACTCAAAATCTACAAGTTATTTAATTTTTCATCCTGGAAGTCTGCCTGTTAAAAGGTTTTCTGGACATGAAAATCCTTCCTCCAACCCTCATTCTCTTTACAGTAGACGGTATATAATAGAAGGATTTTCCTATTTCTAAATGAAGCCACAGGATCTAAAAGCCCTGTTTCCCTGTACTAATCTATTCCCCAACTTCATTTCTGTCAAAGATTTTTCTTATTTTAGTGGAAAGCTTGATTCTTAAATACTCCCAACAGTACAAAGACTGATTTAACTAAGAAGTGGAATTTTCTTAAAATTAAATTTTCTAGAGCAACCACTTTCCTGAGAATACTTCTAACGTGAACCATCAAAGCACATTTAATATCTTCAGAAACAAAGACACTATTAAATGAAAACAGAATACTCTAAATTTTTCTGTTCCAACTCAACTACCCTCACTATTTTAAGCAATTGCAGTTTTGCGCCAGACACAACCAGGCTGTCCCCTGAACTTGGGCAGCTCACCAGAAATATCCCAAACGCGCACAGTCTGGTCCAGGCTGGCTGACACGACCAGGTCTTCTGAAGGGTGGAACTGAGCGCACATGACGTAATGATTGTGCCCTGTTAACACACTGCAAGAGGGAAAGAAAGACAACACCAAATCAGAGGCCGGAACCAACAGGCTCCCACATGTCAAACGCCATATTCCACACCGAACAGGTGCACGTCCAAATACACTCTTTTGGAGGCCAAGGCAAGTCATCCTAACAATTCTGAATTAACAATAATAAGCAGAGTCGGCTGTTTCAAGCTTGGCTCTCTTCTCGCTTGTAATGTTTCAGTGTTTATTACTAGTTTCAAAAGAACTGAGACTGCACAGCATTCCTCTCATTAAAGATGCATTAAACTATCAAAATAAATGAAATCTTATTCATACTAAAACTATCTGTTAGCTTTTAAGGGGGTATCCCTTTTAAAGGACGTCACTTTAAATGGTCCTTACATACTTATCAGATCAGTACATACTTATAAAAAGCTCTATAACCAAACACTAGGCAGGACAGAGGTCTAGACCCTGACTCAGGTTTCTCGGAAACAGAACTGAAAACCAGCTAAAAATTTTGTCCCAAAAGCCTAGCTATATGACTTCTTTCCCCTGGAAAGAAATGATCAGAAAATCCAGGTTCACATATTACTAATGACACTGCTTCTGTATTTATCTTTTTATATACAAGAGTGTCTTACAATCAGTAATTAATCAGCAGACATAGCCCATTAGGGACAGGAGATGATTGTTCTAAAGAGAAGCTGATTATAAGAAAACTAGAAACGAAGATTTTTTTGAGCTCTCTGTCTCCTGCTTTACCAGACACAGGTTCTGGACTGCCAATTCCACACTCGGATGGTCTGATCATCTGAGGCACTCAGAATCCAAGGGTATTCCTGAAAAATATTCCAGACAAAGGGTTTGAACATTAACAGACGTGTTCTTCCAGGTTCCATTTCTCTCTTTGGAGGAAATATTTCATTGTCTGACATCTCAGCTAGTCTCTAACTGATTCTGAGTTACCAGGCTAGTGGTCTATTCCTCCTTACCATGCTACCAGCTCTTCCCAACGTTGGTACTTTCAACTATAAGGTTTAAGAGTGGAAGCAAGACCATGATAGATTCTCAGAGACAAATAGTATAATATATATTTACAATTACTTTTACATATGTGCTTATGTATATGTGATTTATATTTATAAACAGTTAATCTTGTAAATCAAGATCCTGTGAAAGGATCTCTACTTAACTCTAAGATTGGAATATTGTTTTAAAGTCTGACTTGTCCCTGCCAGACCATCCAGTCTCAAAAAATTCCAGAGTCTCAGAGAAGAAAGCAGAAAGTAACATGTAAAAACAATTCATCCCTTCTACAGTCTTTAAACTTTTTAAGAGAAGGAAGTATTTCTTAGTCACAGTTGTCTCTCCGGTGTTTAGCAGAGAACTTAACGAGCACAAGTAAGCACACACTTACTAAACTGAAAAAAATAAAAGGAAGTAAGTTTTTCGTAAGTTCACAGCTGAATGGTAACTTGTTCTGGGCAAGAGTCTTCAGTGAGCCCTTCGTGGCAATGACAAACAGTTCCTTCTGAATAAGTTACCTATTGAATGGTTGTCATTCTCAACTATTTCAGCTATAATTTTCACATTCATCTTCTCCTATTCTACCCTAATTCTTTTTAATTTTAAAAAAGGAAATAGAGTGTAATTAGCCCAGAATTTATTGTTTATTTTGTTATACTTTTTCTTACTTAATTCAAGAGACTTAAGTTTACTAAAATAGTACAAGTTAATTCTAATAGCATATATTAATAATTATAGAGAAATCCAGTCAGGATGGGATGAGATTAAGAGGCTGGGAGTCTTAATCTTTAACTCAGTATCTGTCTGCTATGAAACCTAAAAATCAAAAAAGGTAGTAAACTTGGCTCAGGGAACAGCCTCTACCAGACCCTAAAGTCCTAGGATAAAAAGCACATGATTGTCAATGCTTCAAAACATTGGTTAGCATCAAAATGACATCTTATCTTGACATTCCTCCAAGAAACACCTACTTAGTAACACCCCACATGTGATTAGCCTGCAAACTTCTGTTTGCCAGTTCAGCAAATTTAAAATCAAATCTCTACTTTTCCTTACAGAGAATCAATGCCTTCCTCATAAAGGCCACTGAATCCAATTAAATTCAAATATAACCCCGAGTGCTTCCTCTTACAGAAGCAAACAAAGCAGAGAGGCCGACACTCCACAGATCCTAGAAGAATCAATAATGTGATTCTGTCATCAAAAGCAATCTTCAGGAGCATGGAGAAGATTCCTACAGGGAAACTGAAGAATGCTCCAAAGCTAGAGCTACAACAGTTACTTACATGATGAAAAAATGTAGTGCGGATGTAGTCTAAGTGCCCAAGCAATGTGAAGAGACAGCGCCGAAGCTTGTAATTCCACACCTGCAAAGACAATAATTCAACTAAAGGAATAAGGACATAAAGTTGTGAGCCTCCGTAAGGCCCAGGTTTCTCAATAAACAAGGTGGGATTTATCTTTTGGCATCTTTAAATAGGTAGAAATCTTGACAGGGAATCTTGTTTAAGGTTGGAGGGGAAAAGACTATGAATGAAAATGTAAGTCAGCTACACATGTGTGGGGAGAGGAAAAAGCAAGGCTAAGGAAACCTAAAAGATAAAATGATGGAAAGGTTTTTCTTTTTTTCTGGGAAGAAATCATGTCTATTTAATAAGACAAAATGTTTATCTAAGGCTCAGCTTGAAACTCTTCTACTGAATAATTGTGTTCTTAGCTTGAATACAGACCCCTTACTTGGTGCTTACCTATCACCTTAATTGTGGGTAAAAAAAAGTAGGATGGATATGACTTCAAAGGAAACAATAATATAACATATAGCATCATCTTTTGTTAGGCTTGATGGCAAATGATGCCCATACATTCATGGTCTGTACTCACCTATCATGCAAATATACTTTAACTCAACACTATGGAAAATACAACATTGCTCAGATAGACTGAGCTAAGCAGAAAAATATCATATTTAGATAAGAAGTTAAGACAGCTATCCAAGTATCAGGCATCGATGGACACAATTGAGAAAGACGCTGAAACCAAGACCATAAATGTAAGACAGCTCACACTTCCCATCCAGAAAAACTCCCAAAAGTATAAAAAGAAAACAGATGCCTTTTTTCCTTCTATAAAATTTAATGCTTCTTCCGTCTATGGGGTCGCACAGAGTCGGACACGACTGAAGTGACTTAGCAGCAGCAGCAGCATAATCTATCCAGGCCAGCCTATTACTATTTTTTCCTATTTTCACTTAAAAATTGTTTTCTTTCATAAATCACAAGTGATCCATTTCCTGTAACAAATTTGAATAACCCCAAATCCAGCATTTCCAAACAAGAATGTAAGCTCCCTAAAGGCAGGGTCCTTGTCCATCATGCTCAAAACTACACCCCCAGCATCTAATGTAGCAGTTAACACTTAGTAGGTGCACAAAAGGGATGTACAGCAGAAATGAGAAAAGATAAATAACACAAAAAGTGAAAATATTAGAATATCCTCACCTTCATCTGTTGAGTCATCTATAAATAAATACACATGTATACAGTGGAGTTTGACTTTCACACAAAAATTAAGACTATACCATAAATACTATTGTGTTAACTAGCTTTTTCCCCCTTATAGAGTTCAGTTTTTTAAACTTTCATTATTTCTTGCTTCAGATCATCTTGATTCCTTTATAGGCCTCTATCAAGTTCCAGAACTATGAATTCTGAAAGACCTATAGGGTTTTTAGACCCGAGCCATTTGTGATTCCTATCTTACTCTGTGTAAATCAGGATTATACTAATGCTACGTTTATCTGGGTGTAGCAAAAAATATGATGGTCCACAAATATGACTTTTCAAGATGCTCCTACTTTCATCAGAGAAATATAAATCCCAGCATGACAGCACTACATACCCATCAATTAGCTAATTTCTTTATTTAATAACATCTTTCAGATATAATTCAAATCCCATATAATTCACCCATTCTAGAATACAGTAGTTCTTAATACATAGTTATTTAACCATTAGCACAATCAATTTTAGAACATTTCATTACCACCAAATGAAAACTATACCCATTAGGAGTCATTCCTCATTTTCTCCCAATCCCCTCAACCTCCAGACAACCATTAATCAACTGTCTCTACTGATTTGCTCTACTGATCTGAACACTGCAAGTAAATGAAAGATAATTCATTTTCAAAAGTACTAATGACTTTGGGAAAAAATTGTTTTCTTAAATGTCACTCAGTGTTTGTCTTAAACAGATCATGAAGAACCCAAGTTAACCATGCGTAATACTCAGTGGTCATCACTTTTCTAGAAATAAGACCAAGGAGAGACAGCCTGAAGAGCTCCTGAGGTCCATCAGGTGGTCCAAGCTTCCACTGCCTGCCTCCAGGATCAGTGCCTAAAATCTAGGAAGGAGCTGTGCTCCCTGTCATTCTAATGCACATTTTCTCTACAGATAGCTGTCACTCCTCACGCCTGTTACATAAGTCCTACTGTATAATTTATAGCCTCCTAAGGTAGCTTCTGAAAAAGATTATTTTTTTCCATGAAGTAAATTTCTCTGGTGTGGTTGGATACGTCATCTCCTCTGCATTTTTAATGTCACGGCCGAAGCTCACACTGTCCCTTTCGCACACAGACTTTTGTAATGGTCTCCTAACTAGTATCTGCCTCCAGTCTTGCCTGAGTCATCCAATCTTCTCTCTATATTGCCATTTAAGTAACCTTTTTTATTTTAAAAGAAGTGTGAACCTGGGGGCTTCCCTGGTGACTCAGTGGTGAGAAACGGCCTGCCAATACAGGAGACACAGGTCCGATTCCTGGTCCGGGAAGATCCCACATGCCACGGAAGAACTACGCCTGTGCACACACTCAACTCCTGAGCCCGTGCACTATAGAGCCTGTGCCCCAGAGCAAGAGAAGAAACCACAATGAGAAGCCTGCACATAGCAATTAGAGTAGCCCCCACTCAAGCAACCAGAGAAAAGCTTGCACAGCAACAAAGACCCAGTCCCGCCAAATAAATAAGTACGTAAACGTGAATCTAGTATCACCCCTCTATTTAAACTCCTTTAATGGTTCCTTGTTATTTGTATGATAACATCCAAACTTCTGAGTACTACAGAGAGGTCCTCCATAATCCGGCCCTTCTCATCTTCTGCTCCTCTCACTTCTTCCAGATTTTATCCAAAACTAATTATAGTTTCTCAAATGTATCCAGCTATGTCATGCTTTTTGTTCTTGTACTTAGATTGTCCTTACCCATTTCACTTTGTTTATCTATGGTATATTCACTAATCTGTACATGTCATTATTAGGGTGTATATTTAACTCCTCCACTAGAATAAAAGCTCCTTGAGAACAGAGGCCATTTCTTATTTACTTTTGAATTCTAAAAATAAAAAACAGCATCTGCAACATAGTAAGCATTCAATAAATGTTCACTGGATGCTCTGGATAACGTCAAAAGCCTGAGCTCTATACAAATGAGACATCTGGTTTTTCAGTCCCTTCTGTGATTCCCAAACTTCACATTGCCTGTCCTTTACTCCCAGTCATGACAAGCCCGCTATACCTTAATCTTATAGTCATCTCCTCCAGAGACAAACAGTGGCTGCTGCTTATGGAAGTCAATGCCTCGTACTGGACCTAGGGAAGAAAGCAGGCAATACATGTTAAAAAGACAGTTATGCTTCGAGTCTCTAAGGTGATTCTTATTCAGAATTTTCCAGTTCTATCCCTCCCATGTTCTTTAATCCTAAAGAAAGCTTAAACTACTCCAGAAGACAATACTTATATTTCTTTTAGCTTCTTCCTAGAAACTGTTATCTTACCATCATGCTCATCAAACTTGTCAATGAGGGTACACATCCGATAGTCCCATAACTGGATGACTCCATTGTGTAAACTGGTCAGGATCCAGGGTCTTTTGGGGTGAAAGCTGAGTCCTGGATTAAAAAAAAAAAAAAAAAAACAACGATCCAATGAGCAAAGCCCCACAATATCACCTCCTGCCAACTGTGATAAGAAAATGGGACAGCTAGGTAAAAACTGGGTTCATATATTCATTCACTGGATGCCACACATTGTGACTTATATGGTATCATGTGTTGGATTTTTTTGTTATATTACCTTAAATACTGCTGGGCTCTGATTTAGGATGCAGTCACTTGGAATTAGTTGATCCTTTTGAGGCATGCTTTTTAAGTTTTGGATGGGTCCACAGCAGCCTTTAGCCTAGATCTAATCTGGCATCACTGTTAAAGCAATACCCTTTTGAGATTTCTATATGATGCCCTATAGTATTAGGAGGTCTATACTGGCCAGTGGGAACACAAATTATTCCCAGCTCTATGTGAGCTCCACGGATAGTTCTGCCTTCTCCTCTCCAGTGGTTCTTTCCCAGGCCTTGGTTTATTTCCTCACATGCATTAGTACTCGGACAAAGGCCTGACAGGATCCCCTGCAGAACTTCAAGTTCCTCTGTGCAGTTCCTCTTCCTTCTCTAGTATTTTGTCCAGCAAATTCTAGCTATCTTGGCTTCCCCGAACTCTAAACTCTGTCTTCTCAGTGAGACCACAGGGCTCTTCTCCTCCTCCCTGTACTTCAGCCTGGAAACTCTCTCCAGGTAACAAGCTAACACAATCATAGGATTCATCTTGATTCTTTTTTTAAGTAATTTTACTTATTTATTTATGGCTGTGCTGGGTCTTTGGGGCTGTGCAGGTTCTTCTCGAGTTGCGGTGGGCAAGGGCTGCTCTTCATTGCAGTGTGCAGGCTTCTCATTGCAGTGACTTCTCTTGTTGTGGCGCACAGGCTCTTGGGCACACGAGCTTCAGTACTGAGGCACATGGGCTCAGTAGTTGCGGCTCCCAAGTCCTAGAGCACGAGCTCAACAGTTGTTAAGCCTCACGGGCTTAGCTGCTCTGTGGTATGTGGGATCTTCTCAGACTAGGGACTGAACCCGTGTCTTCTGCATTGGCAGGCATTCTTTACTACAGAGCCATGAGGGAAGCCGGACTCATCTTGTTTATTTCCCTTTTCTCAAGAGTCATTCCCATGGAGTAAGAAATGGCAACCCATTCCAGTATTCTTACCTGGAAAATTCCACGGACAAAGGAGTCTGGTGAGTTACAGTCCATCCGGGTCACAAAAGAGTTGGGACATGACTGAGTGACTGAACAAGCAAGAATCACTCTCCTGCACCGCCTGTTTTCCAATGTCTGAAAAACTTTGGTTTCACACGTTTTGTTCAGTTGTGCAGGTATTTAAGGTGGGACGATAAACCTGGTCTCTGTTACTCCATTATGACTGGAAATGCGAGTCCACAGAAGTTCGGAGAGTATACTTTCAGGTTTTTAATGCAATACATATTGTTTTATGAAACTGGAGATAACATTTTAATGTTTTACAAACTTGATTTCACTTAACTACATATAATGTATCTCATAACATTTTAAGTACATCTAGACTTAGCCTCTTTCTTTTTAATGACTGCAATGTACAAATATACCACTTTTTAAACTATTCTACTAATGGGCATTTAAGTTTTTTCCCCTTTTATCTACCAGAAAAGATGATCCAATGAAGATGTTTCCACACATAATCCAGTCTGTTTGTATTATTACTGATTTACACTAAAGACTAGAAATCAGATTTGTTCAGGAACAGGGTATGTACATTTAACATTTTGGTAGATACTATTTGATTGCAAAAAGACTGTATCAACATATAGTCTGACCAAGTTTCTGAAGGTACTAAGAATGGGATGTTATCAGTTATTTGTTATTTTGTTTTAGTACTCTAACATCACTTCTTTCATTACTAGTGAGGTAAAGAGTATTTTCATTTATTTATTTAAAACTTTTATTTCTTCTTCTAAGCTGTCCATTTTCCATTAGGTTGCTCATTCCCCACTCTCCTTCCCATTATATACAGGAACATTCATTAATAGATATTAACTCTCAAATATCTTGATATTCCCTCTCTGGCCAATTTTCTTCCCTATGCCCGATAAGGAAATTAGGAGCAGAAGAGAAAGCTCTAGGATTATAAAGACACATTTCAACCATCCAGGAATTCTTAAGGGCACTCTTCTTTATGATCAAGATTCCCAAGAGACAAAGAAACTTCTCAAAACTTATTCTCACATTAACAATGGCCTCCAGTTTTTGAGCTATTGAGTCTACACCAGTCATCTTTTATATACTTTCTCATTTTAATTCTCTCTAAAAAAGAATGTTAATTATTCATGTATTACAGATAAGGAAATAGATTTAGAAATGTTAAGTTGCCCAAAGTCCTGCAGTTCATTACTGCTGCGGCTGCTGCTAAGTCACTTCAGGTGTGTCTGACTCTGTGTGACCCCATAGGCGGCAGCCGACCAGGCTCCGCCGTCCCTGGGATTCTCCAGGCAAGAACACTGGAGTGGGTTGCCATTTCCTTCTCCAATGCATGAAAGTGAAAAGTGAAAGTGAAGTCGCTCAGTCGTGTCTGACTCTCAGGGACTCCATGGACTGCAGCCTACCAGGCTGCTCCGTCCATGGGATTTTCTAGGCAAGAGTACTGGAGTGGGTTGCCATTGCCTTCTCCAAGTTCATTACTGAATGTTTCAGAATTCCAAAGTAAGCCCATATGACTCCAAATAGCAAGTTTCTAACCACTTTGTTATGCTGCATCTTTTATAAAAAAATTTTATATTAGTAAAGAGTCAAGGTACAAATATTTTCCCCAAATCTCTGCCTCTGCCATTCTAACATTCTAAGAGACTACTATTGCAGTATCAGTTGTTTGCAATCCACCTACATTCAGTGACGCACAAGTTTTAGAGCTGTCATATTCAGGAAATAAAAATAAAAGACGTCCCATTAAATTTGAACTTCAGATAACCAACAATACTAAAATGTTACTTGCTTTTTATCTGAAATTCAAATCCAATTCAGTTCAGTTCAGTTGCTCACAGTTGCTCAAGAGTCTTCTCCAACACCACAGTTCAAAAGCATCAATTCTTTGGCACTCAGCTTTCTTCACAGTCCAACTCTCACATCCATACATGACCACTGGAAAAACCATAGTCTTGACTAGACGGACCTTTGTTGGCAAAGTAATGTCTCTGATTTTTAATATGCTATCTAGGTTGGTTTTAACTTTCCTTCCAAGGAGTATGTGTCTTTAAATTCCATGGCTGCAATACCATCTGCAGTGATTTTGGAGCACCCCCCCCCCCCAAAAAAAAATCTGACACTGTTTCCACTGTTTCCCCAACTATTTCCCATGAAGTGATGGGACCAGATGCCATGATCTTCGTTTTCTGAATGTTGAGCTTTAAGCCAACTTTTTCACTCTCCTCTTTCCCTTTCATCAAGAGGCTTTTTAGTTCCTCTTCACTTTCTGCCATAAGGGTGGTGTCATCTGCATATCTGAGGTTATTGATATTTCTCCCAGCAATCTTAGTTCCAGCTTGTGCTTCTTCCAGCCCACCATTTCTCATGATGTACGCTGCATATAAGTTAAATAAGCAGGGTGACAATATACAGTCTTGATGTACTCCTTTTCCTGTTTGGAACCAGTCTGTTGTTCCATGCCCAGTTCTAACTGTTGCTTCCTGACCTGCATATAGGTTTCTCAAGAGGCAGGTCACATGGTCTGGTATTCCCATCTCTCTCAGAATTTTGCAGTTTATTGTGATACACACAATCAAAGGCTTTGGCATAGTTGATAAAGCAGAAATACATGTTTTTCTGGAACTCTCTTGCTTTTTTGATGATCCAGCGGATGTTGGCAATTTGATCTCTGGTTCCTCTGCCTTTTCTAAAAGCAGCTTGAACATCTGGACGTTCAAGGTTCACGTATTGCTGAAGCCTGGCTTGGAGAATTTTGAGCATTACTTTACTGGCATGTGAGATGAGTGCAATTGTGTGGTAGTTTGAGCATTCTTTGGCATTGCCTTTCTTTGGGATTGGAATGAAAACTGACCTTTTCCAGTCCTGTGGTCACTGCTGAGTTTTCCAAATTTGCTGGCATATTGAGTGCAGCACTTTCACTGTATCATCTTTCAGGATTTGAAATAGCTCCACTGGAATTCCATCACCTCCACTAGCTTTGTTCATAGTGATGCTCTCTAAGGCCCACTTGACTTCACATTCCAGGATGTCTGGCTCTAGGTCAGTGATCACACCATCGTGATTATCTGGGTCGTGAAGATCTTTTTTGTACAGTTCTTCTGTCTATTCTTGCCACCTCTTCTTAATATCTTCTGCTTCTGTTAGGTCCATACCATTTCTGTCCTTTATCGAGCCCATCTTTGCATGAAATGTTCCCTTGGTATCTCTATTTTCTTGAAGAGATCTCTAGTCTTTCCCATTCTGTTGTTTTCCTCTATTTCTTTGCAATGATCGCTGAGGAAGGCTTTCTTATCTCTCCTTGCTATTCTTTGGAACTCTGCATTCAGATGCTTGTATCTTTCCTTTTCTCCTTTGCTTTTCACTCCTCTTCACAGCTATTTGTTAAGGCCTCCTCAGACAGCCATTTTGCTCTTTTGCATTTGTTTTCCATGGGGATGGTCTTGATCCCTGTCTCCTGTACAATGTCACAAACCTCCGTCCATAGTTCATCAGGCACTCTATCAGATCTAGTCCCTTAAATCTATTTCTCACTTCCATTGTATAATCATAAGGGATTTGATTTAGGTCATACCTGAATGGTCTAGTGGTTTTCCCTACTTTCTCCAATTTTAGTCTGAATTTGGCAAGAAGGAGTTCATGATCTGAGCCACAGTCAGCTCCCGGTCCTGTTTTTCCTGACTGTATAGAGCTGTGAGATGAGAATAAAAGTAGCAGTACAGGACCCGGGAGAGGGGAGGAGAAAGAAACAGGGGGCGAGCCAAACGAACCTCCTGCGGTGCGTTAACATTGCAGTTAAACCAAATCCCAAGGGCACACTAAAGGCGACCGGACTGCAGGTGAATCGCCCGCCAGGCCTAATAGCCTCCCTCTGTCTCAGGTTCCTCTAGGTTCGTACGGTGGGCCCAATTCAGCCCGTTAAATCTTCCCTCTCTCTTCCGCAGTGACAGGGCTGCCCCGACATCCAACCTCCGCGCTCCCTCTTTTAATCTCCATTACCTTTAACCCGCGCACTCTTGGTCTCAAATTTGGTTAGCATCCTTCAGGTTCCGAGCTGTTAATCCGAGTCCTGACACTCCCTGCCGCCCTATGGTTGCCTCCACGTCAGCGTCCCTCCGCATCGACTCCCGGAAGTTCCACGGATACGAACTTCCGGCCCCAGGAGCTCCGGGCCATAGAGACGGAGCCAGGGTTGGCCTAGAGAGGCCACTGCCGGAGAAGGTGGGAATTGAGGCTTCCGCTCAGCTGAGAGGCAAGATGGCCACCGCTGGGGGCGGCTGTGTGGCCGACCCGGGAAGTAGGAGTCTTCTTCGCCTTCTGTCTTTCTGCGTCCTACTGGCAGGTGAGGCCTCCCCTGCCCGTGAGCTCCAGTCTGTAAGGAGAACCCTCCGGATCTGCTCAGCCGCGAGGGCTGCCGTCTCCCATCTGGTCCCCGCAGCCCCTCCGTCCCCCCACCCTGTAAATCCTCTCTTTTTCGTTCCTACGACAAAAGTTCCCCTTTGCCTGGACCTGAGGGTCCCTTCTCCCCCGCGGCAGGTCAAGTCTCCCGATTTCCTCTTCCAGGCCTCTTCTTGAACTTCCAGCTCAACTCTCTCCCACTTTGTCCGGATACATCGTTTCCCCCACGGCCCAGCCACCCCACTCAAAATCAGAAAGGACAAGTGTTAAGAGTTCAGCTTTCTTTCCAATGCGTTTAGACTTTTAAGATGAAAGCGCCTGGTTCTGTGGGTGCATTGCGGCGCTAAGGAAGGTAGATGCCTTATTTCTTTCTCGTTTTATTCCATCGTAAACCCGCGTCCCTGTGCTTCACCTCCGTTTGTCCCATTAATAAAGTGAGACTAAGGTAAGATATTAGTTCTCTTAACTGTTTATGCAGTGAAATAATGACTCAACGAACTTTAGGCATTTATAATGTGCACAGGTGTTTGCCTACACGCATTTACTTTCTGGTATATGAGGGCCTAAAATGCAAACATGCCTGTTTATAGACATGATGATACCTTCCCCCAAATTGAGATTGTTTGTTTAAAGATCTCCAAAGGAGAAACTGGGCTTCCCTGGTGGCTCAGTGGTGATGAATCCGCCTGTTAATGCAGGAGACGCTGATTAGATCCCTGGGTCGGTAAAGATCCCTGGGGAAGGAAATGGCAACCCATTCCAGTATTCTTGCCTAGGAAATCCCATGGACAGAGGATCCTGGGGGACTACAGTCCATGGGGTCACAAAAGAGTGGCACTAGACTTAGTGACTAAACAACAACAACAAAGGGAAAACTAGCTGCCCCACACTGTGGGCACACACAAATTACTTACTAATATTAAATTAACTGACAGGGTATATGGCATAAGTTTTCTCCCAGTTCTGTTCAGATTTCCTGGGAAAATGTCTCAGGGAGACTTTTGTTGTTGTTGTAATCTATATTCTTAGACTGGCACCAGTTTATTAACTAATTAGTGATGTATATACAGAGTAGAAAAATGGAAGTGTGGTTGAGTATGCAACCAGAAGCAGGTACATCTAATGCTAAATGCCTTTGCTTTGATGAATCAAGTGTTTTCTCTTTAAGCTTCAGTGTCAGTCGCTTTATGATTTGTAGCAACCCTCTGTGGTACATAGCTGAGTGCATTTATTTATTCCAGTAATGTTCCTAGGAGGTGAGAAGGGTAGACATCAGTCCCATTTTGGGAAGTATGATATACCCAAAACTGTTCAACCTAGTTGTGGTATGACAGGCTAGCACCAATGTCTTCCAATTTCTTCTTACATTTTTTATCTTCTGATCAGGTTTGTGTGAAGGAAACTCAGTGGAGAGGAAGATCTACATCCCCTTAAATAAAACAGCTCCTTGTGTCCGTCTGCTTAATGCTACTCATCAGATTGGCTGCCAGTGTAAGTTGAGATTGGGAACTGTGTTCGTGGCTGTTGACATTTCAGTCTGTGCCCTGGGTGTAATGATTCAAGTCTTGTAGGTAACCTCAACACAAACTAGGCGATGAGGGTAGTAGGTGGTAGAGAACCATTGGTCAAACCAGGCGAGGTAATTAATAAGAACAAGCATTGAGGAAATACTACATACTAAACTTCTTATGTGTGCATATCATTTAACCATCACAACAACCTCATGAAGTAGCCCCTGTTATTACCCCGCATCTTACCAATATGAAACAGAGACTTAGAGAAGTGAGTAACTTCCAAGATTGTCCTGCTGGTCAGTGATGAAGCTTGGATTTGGTGGTCTAAGTTCTAATCTAGGACTCTTAACCACCCAGTAAGTTAGGTAGAAAGCCATACTCTTTCTTAGGAGAAGAAGCCTCATACTCTATGAAGTCCAGTCATCATCTGCACTCTGAATGCTCTTTTTGGAACCAAAATAAGCTTCTTTAAGGCAGTGAACCCTTTGAAGAAGAAGACATTGAGAAAGCCAAATAGTTGCAAGAGGAAATAATAAAGCATTTAAATTTGTCTTTGTGTTTTGTAAATGTGTCCCATGTCAACGTGATATGGTTATAAAACTATGAGGGAAAAAAGTTGTAATCAAAAGGCCGAATTCTCCAGTTCCTTGCTACTTAACCTGTTGTCTTCAGATTTTGTTTGTTGGATAGTAGCTTTGGTAGAATGTAGTTTTTTACAGGGAAGCAGGAAACTCAGAGTCAGATCTTGGCTTCTTCATCAAATTGGTTCCCTCTGAATCTGTTCATTCTCGTAAAAATGGTTAGAATATAAGTGCACAAAGCTGAAAGTCAGAGCACCTTTAATAGATGTTTATTGGTGATGCTAAGTGCCGTCTCAGCAGTACTTTGTAATTGTCTGAAACCTCATTTGGTTGTAAAAAAACTAGACACTGGAAGTGAAGGACTTGCTCAAGGTGGCAATTACTGTTTTTCTACCCACCCATCCCCTGGCTATATCCTGTGTTAATTATCCATGTCCTTGTTACAGCAAGTACTGGGAGTGCGTTAACTGGTTCCAAACAGCTCCAGTTAAAATTTTTGTTGGACCTTGTTCTTAAATTAGGCTTGTGAGGAGAAGGGAGCCAGGTCCAGTGTGGACTGAGATCAGACTGTACTGATGGTCTTGCTGGAACTCCACTTTAGTGCAAAAAGCGAGGCTCCCATCCTCCTGAAGCTGAGCTCTACAATATCTCCTCTGGGACTGAGTCGTTCTGCTACATGTCCTTAGAGCAGCCCTGTGGGAAGCAAAGCAGTAGCCTGTAGAGATAAAGCCTGGAGCCAATATGGAGAGGCAAGAGGGGAGGGGCTGGTCTCTGGCCACTTCCTCATTAGGATCTTGTTTCCTTTTCAGCCTACTTATTTCTAAATCTTACTTCATATCTGTCCATCCTGAGCAAGCTACACCCTCTTAAATTTGGAGTAAAAGACCTAGATTTGATTTTCTGTTTCTAATGCTCTGTTTCAATTGGACCCTTTTAAAGGTGCTCAAAAGGGGTAATCTATAGCTTTCTTTCCTTTCCTTTTCTTTAACTCTTTCCGTATAAAATGAGATACTTCCAAGTTATCCATAAAGCATCCTGGGGTAATATATGTGTCTGCTCCTGGCCTGGGGTGAACAGCCAAGCTCTTTGGAGATGTTTGGTCCCCAGAAATGAGAGGACTTTTAATATCAGCACATCTAATCTCTTTGAGGACCATCATTTGGGAAGTTCTGTTCTACAGATCTCCTTGAACCTCTTGATTTAACCTTACCCAAAACTGACCAAAAGCAAGTGAAGTCTTACCCAAATAGGGCAAAGGAATGGAGATCCATGGAGGCTATGAGGGCACGGAAATCTGCACAAAGGAAGATTTAGTGCTGGAACGCCAAGCTTGATGTCTAGAGCCTGTCATTTTCTGGAGAAAACACATATTTAAAAACTTTGGTGTCTACTGCTACAGAATCTCATATATAAGCCTTAGTGAGGTTGAGGGAAGAGGACAAGAAAATGAAGATCACAGAGCCTTTCTGACATTTAACAAGCAAGGCCTGTAGTAAGACTTCTGAGCTCTTTTGTCCTCCATTCTTTCCTAGTAATCTTCCGATGGAACCAGGGCAGTTCTGCCCTTCAGTTTCACTCTAGAGTTGGCTGCATTAACCCAACGTCTTGTGACATTTTGGAAGTGGGGCGGGGCGGGGTGGGGGTGGGGGTGGTGAATAATCTGCAGAATCAGTAAGGCAAAGTCAGAATTTTTAGCTGTGGATGCTTTAATTTGACTCATTCTATCCTGGCAGCTTCCATTAGTGGGGACACAGGGGTTATCCATGTAGTAGAGAAGGAAGAGGACCTGCAGTGGGTGTTGACTGATGGCCCTAACCCCCCTTACGTGGTTCTGCTAGAGGGCACACTCTTTACCAGGTAAGAACTCGGTGTTCCTGCTGGGGAAATGCATCCAGAGAAGGGGAGAGTCAGGGAACAGTCTTCCAGCTTGTGAGTGTAAACTGCCCTCAGCTTCCCTGGTCCCGCCAGGCAGGGGGTGGGTTGGTGCTCAGAGCAAAAGATGAGCCATCAAAAGGAGTCTCGGTGACCTTGTAAGTAGAACTCTAGGTGTGTAAGGACCCCAGGAAGGAAAGGGATGTACAGAGAGGGGTAGATGAGATGAAGCCTTGAGCTCAGATTAGGTCATAGTTTTCGTTCAGAAACTAAAAGACCGAAAAGACAAGAAATGAGTCAGCAGTGGTGATTCCCCTAATTCTGCATTTGTTTCTACCCTAGAGGGCAGGATGTCAGGCTGCCTGATAATCTCCCTCCCTTCGTTCATGGCATTGTTGCCCCATTCCAGGGATGTGATGGAGAAGCTGAAGGGGAGATCCGGCCGAATTGCTGGTCTTGCAGTGTCTTTAGCCAAGCCCAGTCCTGCCTCAGGCTTCTCTCCCAGTGTGCAGTGTCCCAATGATGGGTTTGGTAAGAGCCCCAGTGGGTCAGGGCAGACTGCTGTCACCCAGAGCTCATCGTTGCTTCGTTCTCTGGGGGTTGGAGGTTGTGAAGGAGTATGTGTTTGTGTGTATGGTGAGCAACTGCCAAACAGGATTTCTTTGTCTTTGCCACTCATCTCTTCTGTCTCCTGCTCCCCTATCCTGTTTACCTTCCATTCTCCCTTTCTGTCACATGTTCAGATCCCCAACTGGCTATCCTAGGGGTCCCTGATACAGTGTCTGTTTTACTGTAGGTGATGAGAAGTTGATGCTTGCTTCTTTTTGAGTCACTCCCTCTGGAACTCTTAGTCCCAAACCTGTGATATCCTAGCCATCCTCCCTTACCTGGTTTCTAAGTGCTTGGTGTCCCAACATCCTATCCCCTGTCCTCCCTTTCAGGTGTTTACTCCAACTCTTATGGGTCACAGTTTGCTCACTGCAGAGCCTTTCAGTGGAACAAGGTGGGTGACGGCTTGGCTTATGAAGACTTCAGTTTCCCCATCTTTCTTCTTGAAGATGAAAATGAAACTAATGTCATTAAGCAGGTAATGACTCTGCCAGCTCTTAGCACTTCTTACTTAGAATTATTTGTCAGGCTCTCCTCCTGTTTGGAGGGAGCCTCATTGTACTAGTCTACCCTCTGAAAGGCCGTTGCTCCAAGAAGAGCCAAGAGGTTTATTTTTTTCATATTCCCCTCTCCTATTTCTCTTCTGCCTTAAAGTATAACATTAAAGGCTTTTAGACTAGAACAAAACATAAAGAATGTTCAATATGAGATAAGCTGTAGAGCCATGACTAAGAACACGGTATGGTAAGAGCATTGGACTAGGAATTGAGAGATTCAGTTTAGTAATTTCTGAAGTTCTTTTTAGCTCTAGTGTTCTCTAATTCTAAGCTAATATTCTCTAATTTTTATACACAGAGCAGTTAAGAGGTTTGTGCAAAAGTTTAATGGTGAGTTGATGTCCAGGCTGTCTTGAATTTGCTTTTTTCATCTCCCAGTTTGGTGCTGTTTACAGCAAATCACATTAGAAACAGTGACCAAAGCTCCATATTGAACCAGGCCATTTGGTATAGGGTAATTTCATCAGCCCCAGCTAAGTCGTTGAGTCTGTGACCCTTGGCACCTCTTGGTGACTTGTTCTTTTTGACCTTATAGCCCCTGTGGTTGTACCAGACAGGGTACAGTCCTGTAGCTCAGGGACAGATGTGGGAGCGGCTGAAGGATGGAGCCGGGCCCTCCTCCTTTTGTTGGGTGTGGGAGGGACGCTACAGCTCCAGCCTCACCAGGGTCCTCCTCCCCATGTAGTGCTACCGAGATCACAACCTGAGTCCGAACGGCTCAGCGCCGGCCTTCCCGCTGTGCGCCATGCAGCTCTTCTCACACATGCACGCTGTCGTCAGCACCGTCACCTGCATGCGGCGCAGCCTCATCCAGAGTTCATTCAGCATCAGCCCAGGTGGGGCACGTCAGGGCGAGCTGGCTGCCCGGGGTGGGCTGAAGGGGCTGCCAGCGAGCGTGGCTGAGACCACTGTAGGGGCAGGGTGGACCCAGAAGGGGGCGCTGGTCAGAGCAGGGAACATCAGGTGGGCAGAAGGGGCGGCCAGAGAACATGGCTGAGACCACTGTAGGGGCAGGGTGGGCCCAGCAGGGGGCTCTGGGCAGAGCAGGGAGCATTGGAGAGGCGGCCAGCGAGCATGGCTGAGACCGCTGTAGGGGCAGGGTGGGCCCAGCAGGGGGCGCTGGGCAGAGCAGGAAGCATAGGGCGGAAGAAGCGGGACCGGTTCCACACAAATCGAGGTAGGTTGTCTCCAGCGGCAGAGAAAGCAACGTGGAAGAACGGAGCCGGAGAAGTGACTCGCAGAGTTCGTGGGCCCTGGTCAGAGGCCGCCTCCGTAGCCGCCTTCTCCCTGTGTCCTGTTCAGAAATCGTCTGCGACCCCCTGTCCGACTACAACGTGTGGAGCCTGCTGAAGCCTATAAACACATCTGGAACACTGGAGCCCGACGACAGGGTGGTGGTGGCTGCCACTCGAGTGAGTGTTGGCCCGATCAGGGTGGGCAGGACTGCCACAGAGAGGACAGGCTTGTCAGGCCTCTAGGTTGCTACTGTGGGGAGCCTCAGACAGAGCAGGATCTGGACTGTGGGTGTCTAGCCATTGCCCCAGGATATGGATGTTTTCTTGGCCAGAGCAGGGGAAGGGGGGACTAGGATCTGGCCCGAGTTTCCATTTTCAAAGTGCACCCCCTCTGCCTTGTCTGCTGCATCCAGCTGGACAGCCGTTCTTTTTTCTGGAACGTGGCCCCAGGGGCTGAAAGCGCCGTCGCCTCCTTCGTCACGCAGCTGGCCGCAGCTGAAGCCCTGCAGAAGGCACCTGATGCGGCCACCCTGCCCCGCAACGTCATGTTTGTCTTCTTCCAAGGGGTGAGGGCTCTTTCGCTGGGGTGGGATGGCGGGAAGAAGCAGGTGGTAAAGGTGGGAGGGGCTGTGGTGTGGGGAAGATCTCAGCGCTTGGCCCAGTTGCTATTCAGCTTTTGAAAAGTCTACGTGTCTCCCCTTCAGGCTCCCTCATCACAGGAAGCATTTTCACCCTGACCCAGAATTGCTAAACTGCCGACTACCTCACTCCCCCACTGGTGCAGTCTATTTATTTTATTCTGTGCACCCTTCCCCTGCCTCCTTCACCCAGGAGCCCTGAGGCTCCTGCTTCTCCCTACCGCCACCACAGCCTGGCCACGGAGTAGGGGAACCAGCAACTGTAGCTGAGTGGGTGGAGGTGAGGGGAGAAGCAAGAAGCAGGCACATAACAGCTGGTGTCTGCCTTGGGCCTATGCACTGTTGCTCTCCCCATGTCTGGGCTCAGGAAGTCCTGTGACACACACATGTGAGGCCTCGCCGCAGCTGGGAGGCGGGGTCGGGAGGAGGGCAGGGTCGAGTGACTCGGCTAGCCAGCAGTTGAGATAACGCAGACAGTAGTAGCCTTTGTGCCTAGGGCTCTGAGGATCTGGCCCTGGGTCACTGAGGCTGCCCTCATGCTTTGGGATCTCTGTTCCTTTTCCCACTCGTCTGTGCCCCTCAGGAAACTTTTGACTACATTGGCAGCTCGAGAATGGTCTACGACATGGAGAATGGCAAGTTTCCTGTGCAGCTAGAAAACATTGACTCATTTGTGGAGCTGGGACAGGTGTGGCATGTCTCCTCCCCCCTCTTCCTTGCCTCCTCAAAGCTTTCCCTCAGCTATTCCCTCATCCTCACTGAAGGTACTGCCGCCTCTTCCCTTGACCTCTGCTCCCACTCCTTTCTTCCTGGTATGGGCCAGAAGAGGAGACTAATTATAAACGTTGCTCCTTCATCTTACCTCCAGGTGGCCTTAAGAAACTCACTAGAGCTTTGGATGCACACCGACCCCATGTCTCAGAAAAATGAAACTGTACTAAACCAGGTAACCTGAGCATCTCTCCCCCTCACTTCCTGTTTCAGCAGCTCAAAATATGGGCTTGCCCTGGCCTTATCCCCACCGGCCTCCAGGGCGTGTGAGACAGGACCTTAGGTTGGGTGTTGACTAAAAGGGTGAACTCTCCACCTGTTCCAGTTCCCTGGGAAAACCATAAGCTCAGCTCTTGTCACTGTTCCCTGGGATGGGTAGTTCTCTGATCATCTGGTACCTAGCGAGCTATCACTGCCCACTTAAGACAGGGTGTGAGTGTCTCCTTTCTTCCCTGCTACCCCAGGGACCCGGCTGTCCTGCTTACCCTGCCCCATTCCTGGCTGTGTCAGACTCCCTACCCAAACTGTTTTCCACTTCCCTCACTCCTTGTTCAAGACCCTCCCTCCCTCAAAGTACAGCTATAGCTCTGTTTTATCCCTGAGGTCCTCTTCCTGCCAGCCCAGCTTCACTATCACCCCTTCCTCTTACAGCCTAGACTGGACTACTGGTATGGCACGCAGCACTGTTTTGTATTATTTTTTGCTCCTCCAGTTCTGCACAGTAAATAATTAGTAAGACATCGGCTAAGACAATGTCCTGAGGACAGTTGGGTTTACCTATAAATATGGAAAAGAAAAAAAAAAAACAACCACAGATCTCTTCCTTCTTTGTGTGGTGATTTAAGCAGGATAGTAGACACTGCAGGAAAATCCAGAGAGGCTTGATCCCAAAAGGCTTGCAGGATTTAGATCCAGGCGGATTTAGGGCTGCTTTGAAAGTTGGGGAGCATTTCAGGACTGAGGGACCTCCTGCTTCCTCCCCTCGCAGCCTCCGTCAGCTCATGCCCCTCCTCTCCCAGGTGGAGGTGCTCCTGAGCACCCTGGAGCAGAGTGGCGCTGGTGTCCCCACCGTCGTCCTCAGGAGGCTGAATCAGTCCCAGCCTCTGCCACCGTCTTCTCTGCAGCGATTTCTTCGAGCGCGAAACGTCTCTGGCGTTGTTCTTGCTGACCACTCTGATTCCTTCCATAACCTGTAAGCATTGCCCAGCCCGCCTCCTTGTCATTCCTGAAGAGGGTCTGTTCTGCAGTCTGAGGCCCGCAGAGGGACAGTGTCCCTTTGTCAAGAGGAGCCTCTGCCCGCCCCTGTCCCCATGCCATCCTCTCCAGAACCGCAGGTCAATCTGTATTCTTTGTTCAGTGTCCTGTTCTCATCTCACACGACCCTCTTGTTGGATGAGATGTTCATTTTAGAAAATAGTCCTCAGCTGAGTCCCTTTGTAGCTCGGTACTCCTCACCCGTGGTTCCACCTCTCCATGCTTTCCGGGGGCCCGAGTTCCCCAGGGCTGCCAGCAGAGGGCATCGTTACAAATGCACAGTACAGTGGTGATGGGGAGCCCGTGGCCGGAGGACATGGAGCTGTCCCTGCCCGGGGCTGGCCCACCGGGGACACAGACGGTACTCACCCTGAAATGTCACATGTTCTTACTGTGTGGCAACTGCGTGTGGTTCAGTGTGGGTGTGAAAATGTTCCTGCAGCTGAGGGGGCTCCAGAGATACGGGGCAAGGCCATGCTAGTCACTTTTCTGCCAGTCCTGACACCCCTAAACTGCCCCTAACTCGATGCCTAGGGCAATGGGATTTTATTCAGGCTGGATTGCTAGGCCCCCAGCCTCCCTTCAACAGGCCAAGTGAGTTTCTTTTTTTTTTAACTTACTTTTTTTTTTTTGGTGGTACTGGGTCTCTGTTGCTCTGCAGGCTTTTCTCTAGCTGTAGCGAGTGGGGACCGCTCTAGTTGCAGTGCATGGGCTTTTCATTGTGTTGTGGAGCACGGGCTCGAGGGCTCGAGGGCTTCAGTAGCTGTGGTGTGTGGTCTCAGTAGCTGGGGCTCCTGGGCTCTAGAGCACAGGCTCAGTAGTTGTGGTGCAGGGGCTTAGTTGGTGATGGTATGTGGTATCTTCCTGGACCAGGGATCAAGTCCATGTCTCCTGCATTGGCAGGCAGATTCTTGACCACTGAGCCACCAGGGAAACCCCCAAGTGAGTTTCTGAGTCAAAATGCATAAGCTCTGATTCTCCAGCCTGTGCTCAGTAGCACCTTCTCATTTATTTGGGGTGGTGAAAGTTCCAGTACGTAAGATCAGCTCTCTTCTCCAAACCTATCTTCTGTACTGCTGTGTGGTGAGAGGTGATCCATCATTTGAACACACGTTGGACTTGACCATGTGATTGACTTGATTCCTTGTAGAGCAGGCTATTCAGTGATGGTAGAGGCTGGGAGCTATCTCCTCCTACCTTCTCTTCTGAGATCTGCCTCCTTGGGGCTCCAATGAGTACTGAGGTGGTTTGACCTTGTGTAGTGTTACATGTCTGTGGACAAGCCTGCTCGACACCCTCTGCTCCCAGCCACCTTCACTATGAATGTGCGTTGAAACGATCATACGACTGCTCTGATAATGCGTGCTCTCAGCCACCCTTCTGTATCTCTGACCCAAATGACACAGAAGTGTTGCTGATGTTTTAGGACCTCCCAGGAAGGCGCAGATTCTGCATTTTGGTCTCATTTGCCTCTTCTGTCTTGTCGGTCACACAAGTCTTTGTATTCAAGCACTCCCACCTGCGCTCATACTTCCCCATCCTCTGTTCCTTCTTCAATGTGGGACCCTGATTTTCTCTCTTCCCTCATCCTTGGATGAGGAAAAATGAGACCCCCAAGTTCCTACAGGAGGGACAGTGGAGGGAGGAAAGGGCTGGGCCCTGGCTGAGTGCAGCCAACGCTCATTCTGGCTTTCATGGCAGCTATTACCAAAGCATTTACGACACTGCTGAGAACATTAATGTGACCTACCCTGCAGGGCAGAGCCCTGAAGAGGACCTGAACTTTGTGACAGACACTGCCAAGGTAGCGCCCGGGCTGGGGGGAGCACGGGGACCACAGTGCACGAGGCTTACATGTTCGTGTTGGGGGTCAGGGGATCTGGGCCACTCAGCCCCTCTTCTCCTCCCGCAGGCTCTGGCAGGTGTGGCCACGGTGCTGGCACGCGCCCTATACCGGCTCGCAGGAGGAGCCAGCTTCAATGACACCATACAGGCTGATCCCCACACGGTAGGAGCAAGTGGGCCCCTGTTCCTTTCTGTCTGTCTTCCCTGGTGGCTCAGACGGTAAGGCGTCTGCCTGCAATGGAGGACCTCTGGGTTGGGAAGATCCCCTGGAGAAGGAAATGGCACCCCACTCCAGTACTCTTGCCTGGAAAATTCCACAGATGGAGAAGCCTGGTGGGCTACAGTCCATGGGGTCGCAAAGACCTGGACACGACTGAGTGACTTCCCTGGCACACAGTGGGCTACCGCATCCTTTATCCTGGTCCCCTCCTGGTCTCCCGCACCTTGGCATCTAGCAGGCTTGGACGTGCGGGTGAGGACCGCTGATGCCCTGGGCGTTCCCCCAGCGGGCCTCATCTGTCTTCTCACCAGCCACCATTTTCCCTACCCCAGTGTCTGGCCAATCTGGTTCCTACCCCATGACGGAAATCTCTACTAATAAAACTTTGCTTGGGCTCCAAGTCTCCCCCATATCCCCATCCTAGGTTACCCGCCTGCTCTATGGGTTCCTGGTTAGAGCCAACAACTCATGGTTCCAGTCTATCCTCAGGCCGGACCTCAGGTCCTACCTGGGTGAGTACCTGGCGTGGGGTGGAGTCCTTAACCAAGGGAAGGGATACAGAAAAAGTCATCATTTTGACTTAATCTTTACTTCTTTCTTTTTCCTATTTTCTTGCCCCCCGTTTTCCTCTCCTCCTCCTGAAATTTGTTGGATTCTCTTCTCTTGACTTTCTCTTCTCTGGCTGCTGCCAATCTTGGGCTCTCTCTGGCCCTGCCCATCTGCGCCTCACCACCGCCCCCCGCCACCCACTGAATCCCCCCTTTCCTTGTGGTCTCCGCCCAGGTGATGGGCCTCTTCAGCATTACATCGCCGTCTCCAGCCCCACCAATGCCACTTATGTTGTACAGTATGCCTTGGCCAACTTGACCGGCAAGGTGATTGACCTTACCCGAGAGCAGTGCCAGGACCCGAGTCAAGTCCCCACTGAAAACAAGGATGTGAGTGGTAGTGGACATAAGAGGTGACCCCAGGGCCCCCTGTACCCGCCTTCCACTGGGAAGGCTGCTGGATCTCCTAGGCTTGGACCCAAGGGATTGGGGTGGAGAGGTGGAGGGATGCAGCCCGTTGAACTCGAGTACTGAAGAGGCAGCAGCCTGGGTCAAAACGGACTAACCAAACGGTGAAGGGAGTGGGTGAGAGAGGTCTGCGTCAGCCCCTTGCTGTGGCCTGTGTCCTGTGCAGCTGTACGAGTACACCTGGGTTCAGGGCCCATTGAACGCCAATGAGACGGACCGGCTCCCCCGGTGTGTGCGTTCCACGGCACGCCTGGCCAGGGCCTTGTCCCCTGCCTTTGAACTGAAGCAGTGGGGCTCTACCGAATACTCGACGTGGACCGAGAGCCGCTGGAAAGACATCCGCGCCCGGATATTTCTGATAGCCAGCAAAGAGCTGGAGGTGAGATGGGGAGGGTGGGTGGCAGAGGTCTCTTTGACCTCTCTCTATTGCCTCTTGTCTCTTACCCCTGCTAGCTCCCATTTGCCCCCAAAACCTGCTGCACGTCTGTCCCTGGTCAGCCAGCATGCACCGTTAGGAAGCTTGTCCCCACGGACAGTTTGCGTATGTGTTCGTCCTGGCCGTGTGCACCCATGGAGACCCAAGGGGACAGTATGAGCCCTTCCCCAGCTCCACTGCTGCCCGGCATACCCACCTACCGGAGCTAGAACGTTGCTCTAATGCCTACTGAGCACCGGTCACAATCACGTTATTGGCCACCAGAGAATCAAGGTCATGGCCCTGCCTTCAGGATGCTTAAAATCTAAGTAAAAAATGAAAAGCAAGGACAGAGGTATTTTACTCCTCTTTCCAAATGGGGAGGCTGAGTCCCCAGACTGGGGAGATGTTGCCTGTCATGGTTCAGTACTTGGTGATTAGAGCCAGCTCCAGGATTCTAGTGCCCTGCCTCCCCGCCCCGAGCAGTTACCACAGCTGCCTGGAGTTCTGAGAACACCTTTCTCCTCCCCTGCCCACGCCCTCCTGCAGTTTATCACCCTGATAGTGGGCTTCGGCATCCTTGTCTTCTCTCTCATCGTCACCTACTGCATCAATGCCAAAGCCGATGTCCTTTTCATCACTCCCCGGGAACCAGGATCTGTGTCTTACTGAAGAGGACCCCAGCTTTTCCCTCCAGCTCTGCAGTTCGCTTCCTAGATCATCTGTCCCACTGGGACATAAACCACTAGTTTGTCATGGAACCTCTCTGGGCCTGGCTCAGACTTGACGTTGACATAAAGCGGAACTGCCCAAAAGAGACCGTGAGAGATAATCGAGTCACCCACCGCCCGCATCTCCCTTTTCCTGTCTGCTCTTCCCTGTTCCTTCTTCCTTGCCCCTGCCTGATCCTGGGATGATGAATAGAAGCCTCCTGCTCCTGTCTGACTCCTGCCCCATGGTGGTTCAGAGCTGCCTGCCCTAACTTCCCCTTCTTCAGCGTCTGTTTTCTCTCTCCTTCCTGCTTGTACCTCCCCATGCTCCCTGCTCCCCCCTCTCCCTTCCTGACCAGGAAGGACATGAAGGGTTGAATGCCAGGAACAAATGACAAGGAAGCCCTCAGGAGGATAGGGCCATCTGTGGGCTGAGCCTTCTGTCTCCCTCCAGCTGTCCCGTCTCCAGGCCCTTAGATGGCACATCAGGGGGTTGTGCTGCTGGGTGGGTATCCCACCTCCAGCCCACAGTACTCATTTGTAATTTTTATTATGCTGTAATATCTATTTTTGTTTCCTTTTTTTTCTTTGTGTGTGTGTATGTGTGTGTGTATGTAAATATATAAATAGCGAGTTTCATTAAAACAGACTGCCCCACACAACCCGTACCATTACCTATTTTTTTCCCCAGCCCCTTTGTTCTGTGACCCTAGATTAGAGACGTAGAATTGCAACCTCCCGTGCTTTCTTCTCAGTCCCCAGAGGGCCCCAGGAGTATGACTGTCAAAAACCACAGACACTCTAGCAGAAGAGTTCCCTTCTGACCCCTGGTTTTCCTCTCGTGAGAGTGATGTGAACAGTTTCTTGCGACTCTGCGTTTGACAGACATTTCTTTCCCTATCTGATACCCAAGCTGGGGCACAGAGAGGAAGGGAGTACAGCAGGCAGCCCTGACCCTTGAGTAACTCACGTCTGGGGTGAAGGGAGAAACACTCACAGCTAGGTGCAGTAAATGGAGAAATCGCAGCCTCTCCACAGTGCTCTGGCAGCACATGGAGGGGTTCAGGGCAGTGTGATGGCATTTAGAAAGCTGCAGAGAGGAGGCCCTTGGGCAGCGATTTAGAGCTCACCAGGTGTGGAAGCACAGAGCCAGGAAGAGGCATGGGTCACGTTTGAGAACTGTAGGTTGTTCAGTGTGCCTGAGCCATAGAAACAGGCAGTGAGGCTGGGGCAGGTCACAAAGACGCTTGGGTGGCATGCTAAGCAGTCTGGGCTCCGTCAGTGGGCATGTTGTAGACCAAAATGAGTAGTCTTACAGGCTTCTAGAAAGGATCTCTGTGTGCTAGGGAGGAACTCGAATTCCCTGGGTCCTCACAGGCAGAATTCGGGAGTATGGCAGAGCTGCTGGATGTTGCTGGGAAGGGGCTGAATCAGCTGAGCGTGGAAGCGAACCTGCAGGAGTGGCGCCTGAAGCCAGCCTTCTCCCCTCACTGTTGGCCAAGAGCCTGTCTCCAACGTGCGTGAAGACAGCAGAGATGGAAACGAACTGGCCATTTTCAGAGTCCTAAGCACTCCTCGTAGTTTCCTGATAGAACTATTTACCTTTGCAAATCCTGCTGAGAGGAGGTGATTTTTCTCGAGGTTTCTCTCCCAAGTTCCCTCAGGGGGCTGTTTGGGGTTTGGGGCCGTGGGGGAAATAAACCCCGCCGCTTTCCCTCCACCACACCCCTCCCGGTTTGAGCTGGAGAAGCTGCTCCGTGCTGGCGGGAGCTGAGCACAGCTGCCACCATCGCCTGGGCCCACTCCACGCCTCCCTCGGCCAACAGGTCTCCCAGCGGACAGAGCACTAAGCTCCCTCATCCTGCTGGCAGTTTCGGGAAGTGGGGAAGTGGCTGCGAACCAGTGAGGGGGCTGAACAGGGAAGCAGAGGGTTGGGAAGAATCAAGGGACGGGGTGGGCAGGAGAGAAGGATACAGGATGTCAGTCCCTGCCACCTGGGGAGGAATCTGCAGCGAAGCTTGTCTTTTGCTTTCCACACTATGCCTACCCCACACTCCCTCCTCTCCCTGAAACTTACAAAACCAAAGAACATGGGTTTGTGGGCTCCATGGAAGGGGCATAGACCCTCACTGGGGTCCCTTCTCTGAGACCACAGTCTGACTCCTCCCCTGGCTCCTTCTGTGTCCTGGAAACCACACAGGACTGACCAGCAGCATCGTAAGGCCACAGACTTAACTCCTTAGCCTCCCTCTTCTCTCGGTCCAAGGCCCCGCTCAGTCCTGTGCCTTCTAAAATTTGTCATCCCCTCCCTGCACCTTGCCTCCTTCCCTTCTCTCCTTGCATCCTACCCACTGCCAGTTCACACTGCGCCTCCTCCACTCAACCCTTGTGCACAGTTGAGTAACTGACTACCCTACTCCGGGACCCAGTCTGTCCTGTCTCCACTCTGAGACGCCTGGTCCCTGGAGACTAGACCGAAGGCTTTGCTGTTCCCTGGTTTCTCTTCCCAGCTTCTCCGAGTAGAGGGTTTACTCTCCTGTTTCCCACATCCGGGTCACTGCTCCCAGAGGCGCACCCTGGGAGGACGTATTCCCATCCAGAGTCTAGTGTTCTGCACCAACATCCCACCTTGTTCAAAAGGACTTTGTTTCTTCCAGGGACCATATACTAAGACCTTAGGAATTGTGTTTATGGTCTAACTCATTTGATAGATGGGGAAACGGCAGCTCAGAGGAGTGACGTGGCTTGCTGAAGGCTCCACAGCATATTAGAGCTGTGTGAGACATTTCTTATATCTGCACTGGCAGCTACAGCGGTAATAAACATTTATTGAGCCTGACAATGGGCAAGGCACTCTGTCCCAGCATCATAAAAGAGTGTGAGATACGGCAACTTCCCATAGAGACTTGGGATCCAGAGTCTTGATGGCAGCATGGGATAAATAACCAGGCCAGGCAGCATTTGCTCCGTGCAAAATCAGTGCTATAAACAGGTTCTACCTGAGTTCAGAGGATGGAGGGTTTGCTCTGGGCAGGCTTGTAGGGAGGAGTTTCAAATACCTCCAGTGCTGTGTGTGACTTTGGAAAGGGCACTCCCCTCTCTGGGCCCCAGTGTTTTCATCTGTGTGCAGTCAGACCAGGCTGTCATCTGAGGCCCTGCCCTGCTCTGGCCACCTCTCTTCCCTTTTCCCTTTCATCTTAAACCCCTCAGGGCAGGGGATGGCTTGAAGGGTTGGCTGATTCACGAGCTTTCTAAGGTGGTTACAAAGTTCTCCCATGGGAGAGGGAGGCCTGGGTAGGAGTGGGGGGCTGATCGCCCTCTAACACAGGGACAGATGACTGTGGGTAGTGGTGTGGGGTGGTAGAAAAGCCATCCTGAAACTCAGCCTCCCCAACTCAAAACAAGCTTGGTGGGGCTTGCTGAAGTGACCTTTGGGAAGCAGAGAGCCTTGGAAGGTCAGGGTCAGGTGGGATCTGATTTCTTCCGGAGCCCCACACTCAGAAGGTAGAGGGGCTTGCACTTAGCTGTGGTGAAGGGGGCAGCTGGAGCCCCTGTCCCCATCCGGAGAGGCCATGGAGGCAGAAGGGGAGGGGGCACCTCAGGAGGCCTGAGGAGATGATGCAACTGTGAGTAAATGTTACCAGCGCTGGCTCTGGCCGGCTGGCTGCTCAGGGGCTGCGGGCCGGGACCCCAGAGTCCCCTCTTTCTTCCCCCATCAGCTGAGGAGGAGTTAGAGAAACTGGAGGGAAAGAAGGAACAACAGAGCCAAAAGGATATCTGGGAAAAGAAAGAAGGGAAGGGCAAGTGGCAGTAGGCAGTCCTCGTTGGGCTGAAGGAGGGAAGGAGCCGGGGAGCCTGCGAGGGAGCTGAGCCTGAGGGGAGAGAGGCCGGGCGGGCAGGCGTGGCCAGGGGGAGTGGGCGCAGAGCTGGTGGTGACAGATGGGTGGACACAAAGAGGAGGGCTTGGGGGAGACAGATGGATGGGGGAGGGGGTAGGAGAGGCTGCGGGGGGCGGGGGGTGGGCAGTGGTCGGAGGAAGCCCTAATGAGATTGAGGATGGGCTTGGAGCTGGGGAGAGGTGAGCAGAGAGGAGGGAAGACAAAGGCGACAAGGCCTAGGGGGTCGGGGGTGAGAGAGGGCGCAGGGGCTTCCAGCGGGCTGGCGGCAGAGAAAGGGACAGATTGCTGTCCGCCAGGGTGGTAGAGACCCGCTGTCACCTCGGGGCACAGGGGTGGAGACAGGGAGACAGAGGGAGAGCTCCTGGAAGCAGCCAAGGGAGGGAAGGAAGGAAGGAAGGAGATCCAAGACAGCCGCTGCTTCCCAGGCACACAGCGGCTCCTGCCCGAGGCTCCTGTGACCCCGAGCACAGCTGATAACAGCCCCGCCCCCCAGCCACTCCTGGGGAAGGGTCCGGCGGTGTGGCACAGCGAGGGTTAACGCCGTCTGCTCTCCCTGCCAGTCGCTTGCCTGGTTGGGTCCCCAGGGCTCCCCACATATGTCACCCCCTCTCCTGCCAAACCCACGGCTTCCAGCTTCTCCAGGCCCTACCCCCACCCTCAAGGAGCAGGCCCCTGCCCCTGTGTCTTCCCTACCTCACCCCCACTTCCTCCCTCACCACCTACCTCACAGGCCTGTACTGCAGTGATGAAAAGAGATGGTGAGGAACAATCTGAAAAAAGTGAATGCCTTATAAAATGCAAAACAGCAATGAAGGCAGAGAGCCACATTGACCCTCCCACCCCCATCCCCATCCTCCTGCCCCCCACACAGCAAAGGCCCTTAAACAACTCCCAGGGTTCTCCTCCCCCTCAGGGCCTGGGGCTGCTGGCAACCCAGGCTGACCTCCGAGCTCCCCCCAGCCTCCCTCAGTCATCATGCCTCGTATACATGTGCAGAGAAGCTTCTTGCCACCTTTGAGTCACAGTGCACGCCCTAAGGGCTTAGGGGGCCTAACACTTCCCCATGCGCAGTGGCACAAAAGCCCTGTGAGGGAGGTGACAGTGTCACCCTTTCACAGATGACAGCGTAGGTTCAGTCAAGGTTAATGATGTGCCCAAGATCACCAGGACTCGGACCCGGTCTGCCGGCCCCAAGCTCAGTGGAATTAGTAGCTCTGCCCACCACGGCTTGTTTTTAGCTCCTCATCACCGCGCGGTGGTTCAGCCGGTAGAGAATCTGCCCGCAACACAGGAGACCCGGCTTGGATCCCTGGGCCGGGAAGATCCCCTGGAGGAGGGCACGGCGACCCATTCCGGTACTCTTGCCTGGAGAATCCCACGGGCAGAGGAGCCTGGAGGGCTACAGTCCACAGGGTCGTAAGAGTCGGATGTGAATTAGCAAATAAACCACAATGACCATCTCATGCGCATGCGTGCATGCTAAGTCACTTAAGTCCTGTCCAACTCTGCGACCCTGTGGACTGTAGCCCGCCAGGCTCCTCTGCCCGTGGGATTCTCCAGGCAAGAGTACCAGAGTGGGTCACCGTGCCCTCCTCCAGGAGATCTTCCTGACCCAGGGATTAACGAACCTGTGTCTCTTGTGTCTCCTGCATTGGCAGGTGGGTTCTTTACCACTAATGCCACCTGGGAAGCCCTTTATCACATGCTTATGTTCTTCTTAGCTGCTCTCCCAAGGAACAGAAACTGATCTGTGAGTGAAGACTGGGGCTGGAGGCTCCAAAGTGCAGGATCCTGGAAGGACAGCAGAGGAGGCAGAGGTGGTCCTGGAGCACTCTCTTGCCCGTTTGTGCCCTCAGCCCTCAACTCACGCTGGGCACAGCCTGGGCGGGTGCTCCAGGGATGGAGGTTGCAGAGCCACTGTATCTGAGCCAAACTGCCTACAAGGCAGGAGGCTGGGAGCAGGATTTGGTTTCTGTCTCCCATCTCCACCCTACCACGGTTCCTTTCTGCCTCTTGGGTCCTTCCAGGCTCTGCTGTTCTCGCCGTCTCACCCTTGAAGCCAGGCCTGACCGTGTCAGTAACGTCCTCACTTTCACTCCGTTTGTCCTGTCTCCCCGCCTTGTCTCCCTGTCTCCACTCATTTTTTTCTTTCCTCACAACCCTCTGCGCTCTGCCTCCCTCGTGTCTGTGTATCTCCATGCTGTCTCAGAGGCCCTCAAGACTTTCCCAGCATCAGTTTCTGTCCATCCCTGAATATCTGTTTATTCTCCACATCCGCAGTTCACCCAGCTCTGTGTCTCCCTAACCGTCTCCTCTTTTCATGTCTCTCCCCACATCTCTGTCCCCCTATATCTTGCATCCCCGAGTCTTTCACAAAGCCTTGGCAGCCTGGCAGCTCTGCTTCCATCTTCTCTCTTTGGTCTCTGTCCCCCCTACCCCTCCATCTCCCCATCAGGAGTCTTCCCACTCCTCTGCATCTTTCCCGTGTCTGTGCCCTGACGACGCTGCTTTCTCATCCTTTCTCTGTCTCAGTGTCTCCCCATGTCTCCCGCTTCCTTTCCTCTGTCTCCTCTCCATTTCCCATTCGTTCTATATCTTTCCTCTCCTCCATGACACTCTCTTCTGAATCTCTTAGTCGCCCAATTTCCTTGGATGGGGTGGAGGGCAGGAGGGTGGGGGAGGTAGGATTGTTGTTGCTGGGGGCTCATTAGGTAGAGATTGGTTTTTAATCAGCGCCATGGCAATGATGATGCAAGAGCTGAGATGCCACCTGATCCCCTGCCCCCCAGCCCCCCTCCTCAAACCTCCTTTCCCCTCCAGCTCAGCCCATCTGCTGGCGCCTGGGCACCTGTCTGGGCCTGCCCAGGTGGGATTTGGCACCTCCCAGACCTGGGAGTGGGGGTGGTGGTGGGGGAGCTTGGGAAAGAATTACAGGACTCCCCTTTGGGAATGCCTTACCCTGGAGAAAGCCCAGAAGAGGTTGATCAGCAACAGGGAAATGGCAGGTGCTTCCAGAAGCCTGAAGGTAGGCTGTGCACCTACTAAGGTCCAGGCCTATGACATGCATTATCTTACTTAATCTCCCTGGCAACCTAAGCGGCAGCTATAGTTAACCCCATTTTACAGAAAAGAAGGGTTGAGGCTCAAGAGGGTTTCCCAGGTGGTGCTAGTGGTAAAGAATCCACTTGCCAATGCAGGGGATGCCAGAGATGTGGGTTCAATCCTTGGGTCGGGAAGATCCCCTGTAGAAGGAAATCACAACCCACTCCAGCATTCTCACCTGGAAAATTCTGTGGACAGAGGAGCCTGGCTGGCTACAGTCCAGAGTGTCGCTAAGAATTGGACATGACTAAGGCTCAAGAGGTTGTTACTTGTCCAAAGTCACACAGCCGACAGAGCTTTCTTCACTGTAGCATACAGTCTCTGGGAGTCTTCACAGCCACGGTTCATTGCTGGATCTTCACAAAGGTTCAGTGAAGACGCTCAACAGCTGATTGGGGAAGAGAACTTTAGGTACTGAAGCATAGCCTACTGCCTCTCTGTGGTGCTTCCCTTGCTCCCTTGCTCCTGCCACCCTGCATCACACACACACCCCCTCAGATACGCACACACATGCACAGCCAGACTGGAGGCAGCTGAGCTATTGATGTGAACTCAATCAATGCCCATTTGCATATTGTTTTATAGCTGGTGTTCTGCGTGGCTCATCTGATACCCCAGCATGCTTGCCGCCTGCCTAGGTGCCTGCCCTCCTCCGCCAGTGTCCTTCCCACCCCGGTTCCTCCTCTCTCGGCACTCCTGTGCTCTGCTCCTTTTAGCCTCACCTCTTTCCTCCTGAGAGTCCCCAATTCCCAGTGGGTCCGATGGGGCCAGCCAGCCTAGAAAAACTCTTCATAGGATCTGCATCAGGCATCTGACCCCACTCCTCCTCTGGTGATGGGATAGGTGGGAGGCTGGGGGCTGCGATAAGAGGGTGCAGTGAGTCCCAGGGGGTGACGAGGGCAGGGGCCTGAACAGTAGTCCCAGGTAGGCTGGCAAGGGGGCTGGTGGGAGCCAGCCTTACGAAGAATGAGAGCTTGGTGAGGGTAAGGACTCTAGGGTCCTCTTCCATGCTTTAGTGCTGTCCACTTGCTCTTTTCTAGACTTCCCTGTTAGTACCTTGGGGAGTCTTTTTCCCAGGGAAAAGGAGACGGGAAGGGGCTATCATAGTCCAGCTGGGACTCAGAATGGGACCATGGTTTAACCTGGCTTGCCAGGGGCCTCTGTCCCTGCCGCCTCTGGTGTGAGAGACTGAGGGGGTTCATCTGTGATCCTGCCCTGGCTCTCGCCCCAGCCCCACCCCTTCCCCAGCTCTCCATTTCTTGCTTATGAAATATGCATGGAGAACAGATGTCCCTGCTCCCCCACTCCCCGCCCCCCTCAGGGCCAGCCCCCGCCCCCAGCTCCCAAGGGGGTTCCCAGATCTCTCTGCCAATGGCTGCCTGGCCTGACTGTTTAATATTGATGAGAAAGGGGGGCTGGGCCAGCCAATGGAGAGCTGGGGGTGTGTGTGTGTATCTCCATATATATACATAGGGCTGGGCCAGCTCAGGTGTGTGTCTGTGAGTGTGTGTGTGCATGTGAGTGTGGGTGGCCCCAGTACCTGGCTAAGCTTACCACCTGGGCCCTCTATCCCCAACATGTGTACCCCTCTCATCTGCCCCGGAGCCTGTACAGCCATGCCACGCTGCCCTGGAGAGGTCTAGAAAGCTGGTCAGTAACTTTGCAGACGGATGAGCTCTGAGCAGCCAGAGGAGACTGGGGCTGTCAGCGCTGGCCCCCTGTCCTGCCAGTTTGGATCCCCTCACAGGGTCCTCCTAGGTAAAGGGGGAACCATGGGCTGGGAAGGCTGGGCGTGTCCCTCCCACTCTCTGGCTCAAGTCCCCTCCCAGAGCCTCCCTCTAGTTCTGTCTCGTGCTGTGTCTCTCTGCATCCCTGGACCTCCCTCTTACCCACTTCTCCCCTTGGACTCTTTGTGCCTATCATTCTCAGTGGGGCTGGGGATGGCAGAAGCGGGGCAGGAAGTCCTTCCCCGGATGCTTGGAATTGCAGATCTTCGGAGCCTGGAACTTTGAGAGCAGAAGTGGATTTTGGGGCGAGGACTGACTTGATGGGTAAATAGACGCTGCTGTGCAGATTGGAGTTGGGGAGGACAGTGGGGCAGGTGGAAATGGGACTGGGGTCAGATTGGAAGCAGATGGAGTGGGCTGGGGGAAGGAAGGGTAAAGTGATCAGGGATGAAGGAATGTGGGGGCCAGGGAGAGGGGGAACCGGGCTGTGACTGGTGTGGAGAACCCGGCACTGAACTCCTGGAGCATGGAGTGGGGAGTTGCAGCATTAACACATACTGGGAGGTGCTGACTTCAGGGCCTCCTACGCTGTCGCCTAAATTTCAGCACTCACCTTCTTCTGTTTTGTGTTATGGTTGTGTGTGTACATGCATCAGATGGTGATGATCTCACACCCGTCAACCCTCAGAGCTTACTGTTAGTGAGCTACTAGGTTGAGCCTCTTTTCTGCATGGTGGGGCGGGGCAAGGCTGGCGAGTCCTGACCCCTGTGAAGGTCTGCTTCAGGCAGGAGAACTCAGGCTGGCGAGGAAGGGGAGACGGTGATGGCGAAGGAGCCTCTGTGCTTCTGTTTCTGGAAGTTAAGTCCGCAGGGCCCACAATGAGCGATCTGCTGTTTCAGCCTGACATTCCCCCAGAGCGAAGCCCTTTCCTCAGCCTTTCCTGGGCCATGTTCCAGCTGCCTCTCCCTGACCTCCTCTGCTCTCAGAGACAAATAAACCTTAGCCAAGCCCCAAACACAGGTCCCTAAAAGCTATCCCTATCCTCCTCTGCAGACCATCTCTGAACTGCCCTTGAGCTGGGAGAGGATGTGGAATGGAGAGCTGATTACATTCCCATTCCCCAGTCTTCCTTGCACAGTTGCCAAAAGGGCCAGGGAACAGCAAGGTCGAGAGTGTTGATGACAGAGCTGGAGGAAGGGGCTGTCTTGGGCAGGGGGACTGTTGCCAAAGGAGCTACGCCCCCCTGATTCTAGTGGTCAGGGTGGTAGGATCTGATGTCTGCTATGGTCCTGTTGTGTGGGGTTTGGGGGCTGGGAAGGACTGAGCTGGGTAGCAGTGCTGAGCTCCATATGCCCCAGTCCACTCTACAAAGGGCAATCTGCGTGCTTATCACCCTCACCCCTGCACACACACGTCCGGAAGCAGCCAGGGTGGAGAGGGGCCCTGGGAGGGAGGGGCTGGCAGGGCCAAGGCTTGCAACGTTCCCCTCACAACTGGGAGAGGTTTAGAGCCATAGCCCATCTCTCTTGGAGCTGTGGCTCCTCCAGTCTTGCTTAGTCCTCTGTCCTTTTAATTATTAAACATTTTTTTATTGTGATAAAAACACATAACATAAAATTAGAAATTTTAAGTGTATGCTTCAGTAATGTTAAGTATATTCATGTTGTTGTGAAACAGAGCTCGGGAACTTTTTCATCTTGTAAACCTGAAACTCTGTAACTTTTTAGTGATACCTCCCATACTCCTGGCCTCAGACTCTGAAGCATCATTCTACTTTCTGTGAACTACTTAGCTGCATCACAGAAGTGGAATCATAGGATATTTGTAATTTTGCAACTGATTTATTTCACTTAGCATAATGTCCTCAAGGTTCTTCCATCTTGTAGCACTGGTGATAGGATTTTCTTCCCTTTTAAGGCTGAATAATATTCCATTGTGAGTATATGCCACGTTTTTTAATCCGTGCATCTTTTGATGGGCGTTTGGGTTGTGTCCCTATTTTGGTTATTGTGAATAATGCTACAGTGAGCATGGGGGTGCAGACATCTCTTCAAGATCCTGATTTCGATTCTCTTGGACATATACACAGAAGTGGGATTGTGAGATCATGTGGTACTTCTATTTTTAATTTTTAAAGGAAACTGCATACTCTTTCCATAAAACAGTTGCACTATTTTACAATCCCACCAATAGGGCAAAGTGTTCCAATGTCTCCCTATCCCTGGTGTGTGTGTGTGTGTGTGTGTGTGTGACAATAATCATCCTAACAAGTGTGAGGTTACATCTCATTGTGATTTTGATTTGCGTTTCTCCGATGATTAGTGACGTTGATCATCTTTTCTTACGTTTGCTGACCATTTGTATATCATCTTTGGAAAAATGTCTTTTAAGTCCTTTGCCCATTTCTTGGTCAAGTTTTTTTTTTTTTATTGAACTGTGGGAGTTCTTCATAATACTCTGGATATAAATCCTTTATCATCCATATTATTTGCAAACATTCTCTCCCTTTATTTGCAAATATTCTTGCCCTTTCAGTCTGCTGATTGTGTCCTTTGATACCCAGGCGACTTTAAGTTTGATGTAGTCCCATTTGTCTATTTCTGCTTTTGTTACTTGTTCTTTTGGTGTCATACGTGAGAAATCATTGCCAAGTCCAACGTCATGAAGTTTTCCCCCTGCGTTTGCTTCTAGGAGCTACAGCGTTAGGTCCTACATGTAGGTCTTTAATCCCCTTGTTTAGTTTTATCCTGCCCTGTATTCTTCTCACCGGTTCTCCTCCTTTTCAGTTGCTGACTTTCTGGGTCTCCTCCTTTCTTTCCAGCTTTCCTCTTACTTCTTTACCCTGGGGCCACCTGCTCCTCTATCTTGTGCCCCCCACCCCCAATCCTCCCCTTGTTCTGCTGTCCTTTCCCCAAGCTTACAGTACCTTCCCCCTCCCAGCCCATCTTAAACCTTCCTCCTGGCTCCACATCTCTGAGCTGTCCCCTCCTTCCTGCCTCTGACCTTATTCATTTCCCCTTCTTTCTTCCAGACTCCCGACCAGAACCCTGACCATGGAACCCTGAAGTGGCTCTGACTTCCTGAGCTCAGTGGCAGACCTCCCCACCCCAGGCCCTTCCTGCCCCTCCCGCCACCAGCTTTTAGGCTCCCAGAGGGAGGGGTGGGGAGGGGGTCCTGATCTCACAGGGCGGGGGGCATCCATCATGATGCTCAACTCAGACACCATGGAGCTGGACCTGCCTCTCACCCACTCTGAGACCGAGTCCGGCTTCAGCGACTGTGGGGGCGGGGCGGGCCCTGACGGGGCGGGGCCTGGGGGGCCGAGAGGGGGCCCGGCCCGCGGCCTGGAACCTGGAGAGCCGGGCCGGAAAGACCTGCAGCACTTGAGCCGTGAGGAGCGCCGGCGCCGGCGGCGCGCCACAGCCAAGTACCGCACGGCCCATGCCACGCGGGAGCGGATCCGTGTGGAAGCCTTTAACTTGGCCTTCGCGGAGCTGCGCAAGCTACTGCCCACGCTGCCCCCCGACAAGAAGCTTTCCAAGATTGAGATCCTGCGCCTGGCCATCTGCTACATCTCCTACCTGAACCACGTGCTGGATGTGTGAACATGGCCTGCCTCCCCGCTGGGTTCACCCGTCTCCCCGGGTCTCGCTGGGGTCCCTTCTCACCCGCTCACTGCTTAGAACGGCCTCTCCTTCCTGAACCCCTGTACCTCGCATGGCATGTACCCACAGGCCCCGGGCCCAGGAAGAGTGCCCACTGGTGGGTCATGAAAGCGACTTTCTTTGACTCACCCAGGCACCCAGAGGGCTCCTTTCATGGGTACCTTCCACGGTTAGTGGTTGGGGCCCAGCTGGTTAGAAAAGCTTGCTGGGGTGGTGGGTATAGTCTTGGCGTCTCCCCCTTGGCTCGCTCATGGGCTGCTGCCTCTTCTCCTCCTAGTCCCAAATTTTCAGAGACTTCTGTGCCCCTTCCCCAGACCCCAACTCTGCCTCCCACCCTCTTTCTACCCTGTTCCAGCTTCTCCTGTCCATAGTAGGGAGGGGGCATGAGAACAGGAAGGGGGAAGGCTGGGATTAGAGTGGGGTGGGCTTTTTCTTAAGCATCTCAGTCTAGCCCTGGGAGGCAGGGGCTCAGGGAGTTAACTCCTCTGAGGAGCATCTCAGTAGCTGGGAATTGTGGGAAAACTCCCTGTTTTCTATGTCTTTCCTGAGGCTTAGCATATACAGACCTCGGTTCTTACTTGGTAGTGAGTGCCTTGCCCTCTCTGAGCTATTTGGCCCTCTCCCTTCCCCTTCCACCCAAATATCCTGATTTGCTTCCTCCTTGTGTGCAGCTAGAGAAAGGGAAACCTAGATCTTGGGGTAGGGGAGCATGTCCCCAGACTCAGCCCAGAGTATCTGCAAAAGGGCCCTGCAGTGGGTGGGCTGGATCTCATGTCTGCTTCCTCCTCCCCCGCCCACCACAAAGATGTGAGAAGCCCACACTGATTTCTCTGTCGGGTGCAGGGGTTATGCCCCATTATTGCCCTCTGGGAAAGCTCAGCTCTTTTGCCCCATGACTTGTTTATTGTATTTTTTTCTCTTTCCTTAAGCTGCCTTTAGCAGGGGAGACCCCTATCCCACCCCACCTTGAGGCCCTCTTGTCCCCACCCTCCCCCCACGTTGCTGAGCCCACCTGCTCACTAGCTGGGGTCAGTGATGGAATGAAGGGCCAGAGAACCTGTGTAGAAGAGATGCTCTCCCACACTCCCCATGTTCCACCTCCCTCTCACCAAACTCCTAGCTCTACAAGGATATTATTTATTTACGTATTTATTTATTCATCTATTTATTTACTTATTTATTTATAAATATTACTATTTATTGCCGAGTCGTGCACTTTGGGGTAGAGTGAGGAGGCTCCTGGCAGCCCTCGCCTGGCCTCTCTTACTTCCTCCCTGCTTATTCCCTTCCCTTTCTTGTTCCTTCTGCAGCTCCAGGTGTGTGGGGGATCCCTTTCCCTCACCACACCCATATCCCCTCCTAGGACCCATCTGTCCTGATACCCTAATCCTTGGGATGATACCCCCTTTACCCTTCCAGTGCTCCTGGATCCTTCTTCAGCTCCCTTCATCCCCAGACAATCCCACCCCAGTCCTGCCTGCTTCTTTTTTCTTTCTAACCTTCCCCCAGGATCCTCACTTCTTCCTAAGAACCCCTCCCCAACAGTGGGCCCTCAGGGGTCTGTGTCCTGTGTGTGAGTCCCTCCTGTTGAAATTCTGATTTCATATACAAGGAAAAATTAAAGTGACCTCATTCTAGTACCAGGTACGGCTGTGGATCATTCGACCGGGTTGGGACGCTGGCTTGCAGGTTGTGGTAGGGCAGGCATTAAGGGTCCCAAGCTTTGAAGACTTTTATGGGGTCACGAGAGCTCATTATGGTGGGAAAATGAAAAAAGAGAGATGAGGGGTGCCAGAATGTGTAGGGGAATGTGTAGCAGGTCCCAGGCTCCTCCACCTAGAGTGGAGTACCTCCATCTTGATCCCCATCCAGGGACACCTACTGACTCTTCTGATGTTGTGCTTCTGCTCCTGTGCTCTGTGGATCAGAGAAGGAGCTGAGTGTCCTAGTGAAACCCATGTTAAACGTGTGTCTGTGGGTCCCCGCTGCTGGGCTATGCAACAATTCATGCCGTGGCTATGAATCATTATTGCCTCTGAGCTGGGTCAAAATTCCTCGCAGTCACAGTTCTTGGCCCATTTTGTGTTTCTCAGCTTTTGGATACAGGAAAGACCACAGTGGAGCCCCCGGGACTAAGAGGGAAATAGGGGCAGGGCTGCAAAGGGGAGCTGAAGGAATAGCAAAGGAGTCCTGGGAGAAGCTCTAAAGCTACCTTATAGTTGAGGGAACTAGAGTCCAGAGAGGAAAAGAGCCTTGCCTAAAGTCACACAGCTAGTTAGGGGAAGAGAGGAAGTTCACACCCAGATTTTTCTATGTCCTGTATTCTGCCAGTACTTCTCTGCTTCTCTGAAATGACCCAGCCTGCCAGGTGCTGCTCTATGGGCTCCTTTTTTAACAGGAACTTCAATAAACTAGAGAGTATTCAGAGTTGTGCGGTCAAGAAGGCACCACACACTTCACTTCTGTGAAGTCTGGAGATAACTTCACAGAAGGAGCAGGTGAAACACGGAGGCTATGTGTCTTTACAAGTGTAGAAAAAGTGAATGTTGTTCAATTGTGTCCAACTTTGGTGACCCCATGGACTGTAGCCCACCAGGGTCCTCTGTCCATGGAGTTTTCCAGGCAAGAATACGGGAGTGGGTAGCCATTTCCTTCTCCAAGGGATCTTCCCAACCCAGGGATTGAATTTATTGAACAATCCAGGTCTCATGCACTGCCGGCAGATTCTTTACTGTTTGAGCCACCAGGGAAGCCCTTTACAAGTGTGGACTTAGGGATAATAGGATACCCATCTTCAAATATTGAAAGAAAAACAAAAACAGACATTCTATGAGGCCCCAGGAGGCAGAATGAAGACCAGCAGGTGGAAGTGACAGGAAACAGGTTTTTAACTCCAAAAAACGTTGCAACATCTGGAGCTGTCCAGCAGTGGGAGTGCCTGCCTCAAGGAGGAGGAGTCCAAATAGGCAGCATTACCAGTGAGCCATTCCTGCAGAGATGAAACACTGGCTAGGTAGACTTGATGATCCTTTTCAACCCTAAGGTCCCAACACTGGGTGGAAAATGCTGGGATGTCCTTCAGCACCTGATAGGTGCTGTTGTCATCTCTGATGGGCAAAGAATGACATCAGCAGCAGGAGCAGTTTGAGTTAGACTCAGGGAGGAACGCCCATAGAGGAAGAGGCTGACATCTTCCCTTCCCATCTGATTTAGATGAAATGTGCTCTGCCTAGAGCATGGCAAGAGGGAGGGCTGAACAGATACCAGGGAGAATCTGAGGACTACAAGGGGCCAGGGCTGGAAGGGAACAAGAATTTGCTGACTCCAACACCCTTGTTAAAGAGCCAGTAAAATGCAAAGGGGATGGAACTCCTTCACGATGGTGGATTTAGAACCGGTGTCTTCCATTCCTGGCCCCGAGATCGTTGTGCTTTCCCCTGCACAGCAACCTCAGTCCCCTGAGCGCCCTGCCTCTCTCTCAACACTGTGTCCCACTGGAAAGCAGAAGGGGTTACTGGGCCCCTCCCCTCAAGGATCCCTGAGGGCCTGGACGTGGTGAGAGGGGGCAGCTGCAGCTGTTCTACTGCTAGCTCCGAATTTCTTCAGATAATCAATTGGCCTCGGCTGCCGCTCTGCTCCACAGGACTGGAGATGAAGGAGGTGAGAGTGGGAGGGGGAAGGGAGCAGGGGACCAGGCCCTGGGAGAGGAGACTCTCAGGGAGGTAGAAGTCCCTGGATGAGGGGAGAGAGGGCACTCCAGGGCTAACGTTCAGGGAGTGGGAAGGAACAGAAGGTTAGAAGAGGAAGCATCTAGGGGGTCCTCATTTCACAACCTCCAAAATGCAGCACGTGGGGCCAGTGGGTGGGCAGGGGTGGTTTGGAGGCACCTGGCAAATGGGTCTTACCCCTTCCTCCTCCAGCCCCTTCCCATCAAGCCCCGCCCCTTTCAGCTTTCCAAGTCCTCTGCTATCCCCGGTTGACTCCAGCCTTGACCCTCCCGTGCTGTCTGTCATAATTACTCCCCTCTGCCCTTTTATCCGTAAACTCCACCCCTAGTGACAGACAGCAGGGCCTCAGGGGTTTGAGAGGATGAAGGGGACCTCTTAGCCACTCCTCCCCTCCCTCCCTCACACACACACACACACACACACACACACACACACACACACACACACTGTGTAGGCTGCCAGGCATATGGCCCCTTTGTACCCACACAATGGAGACCCTGCCTGTGCCCCTTTCATCTGGGCACAGCGCTCCTCTCCCTCTTTCACTCACCTTCCTTCCTTCCCAGTGCGGTGCTGGCCTTCTTTGCCTTCTCTTTCTGACTCTTGCTTTCTTATGTCCTTTCCATAAGCTCTTGAAATCTGATTGAGTGAGGATTGGAGGCAGGAGAAAGAAGCTGACAGGAAGGTCACAATCCCTGAATGCTAGTTTGCCAGAGAGAAGCGGGAAGAGAGCAGAGAGGGAGCTGGGGAGAAGGGAGGTGGTGTGGTGGCCACAGCAGAACCAGCAGCGTTGTGCCGGAGGGGAGAGAATGCCCTGTGGCCTAGCCCCATCCTCGACTTTTATGCTTTGTGCCATAATGAGCAAAGCACGTGCCTCCCTGCGCCTCAACTTCCTCCTCTGCAGCATGTGAAGGTAAGACCTGCCTCGCAGGGATGCTGAATCATCACTGATTCAATGGACACGAACTTGGGCAAACTCCGGGAGATGGTGAGGGATAGGGAAGCCTGGCATGCTGCAGTCCCTGGGGTCGAAAAGAGTCGGACACAACTTGGCCCCTGAACAACAACACAGGGATGTTAGTTAGGAAGGTTAAATGAGATCATCTGGCGGTGCTTAGCATGATGAAGTGAAGTGAAGTGAAGTGGCTTTGTCGTGGCCGACTCTTTGCGATCCCATGGACTGTAGCCTATTAGGCTCCTCCGTCCATGGGATTTTCCAGGCAAGAGTGCTGGAGTGGATTGCCATTTCCTTCTCCAGGAGATCTTCCCGACCCAGGGATCAAACCCAGGTCTTCCGCATTGCGGGCAGACGCTTTACCATGTGAGCCACCAGGGAATACGTGCTCACTTAGGGCACCTCAGGGGCTGTAAGTAAGAGGGCCAACCTGTACTGTTGCCCAGTTTGTGCAGCGTACCGTGTGCCAGGCCAGAGAAGAGAAGGGGCCACCAGACTAGCTGTGCCCTTGGTGCCAGGGAGGATGCATGGCTCCTCCAAGAGGTGGCCTTGGAATCAAGCTCCCCGTGTGGGTTCCTGGGCATCAGTCAGGAGTCCAACCAAAAACTTGAGAGTCCTGACCATCTTGGAAACCATGATACAGTAGGAGGGGACAAGAGACTTGGTGGGGGGCACTAGAGAGTGGGATCCCTTAGCCCAGGCTTCTCTGGAAAGTTGAGTAGAGCCAAAGTCTGGCATCTGCTAAACTGAGGATGGAGACAGTGCCGTTGAGGAGAAGAGGGAGTGGGTGCTGAGGAAGCTGAAAAAGAGGGAGCCCTGGGTCAGGGAATATGATCAGAACGCTGTGTTGGTTGGACCTCTTGCTCCTGCTCTTCCCTGTTCTTCACATAAAGCCGGTTTCTTTAAGCCAGTTCTGATTGTTTCTTGTGGAGCACTGCCCCCTGCTGGCCATAGTCAGGGATGTTCTCACATTTCTCCCTCTGGCTGGGAGCTGCTGTGCTGTGCTTGGTTGCTCAGTCTTTGAGACCCCATGGACGATACTGCGACCCTCTAGGCTCCTCTGTCCATGGGGATTCTCCAAGCAAGAATACTGGAGTGGGTTGCCATGCCTTCCTCCAGGGGATCTTCCCAACCCAGGGATCAAACCCAGGTGTCCCACATTGCAGGTGGATTCTTTACGGTCTGAGCCACGAGGGAAGCCCTTATAAATACACATATACATGCTGTGCTGTGCTTAAGCATTTATACGTGGGAGCTGCTAAGAAACAGGAAAAGAGAAGACCATGCTAGACTGGGGACAAAGGATGAAGGAGATGTGGTGGGACCTGCAATCCAAACTCCTCTTCTTGCCAGAGGTTTCTGGAAGGTGAATGTGGGTTGATTGCTGTCTGGGGATAAATATAGAAATTCATAGGTGTTTCATTTACATATAACAGTGCTCTATAATTTTCAGATTGTTTTTTCCTGTGTCCATTTTTATTCATTTTGTGTGTGTGTGTGTGTGTGTGTGTGTGTGTGTGTGTGTGTGTGTGTGTTTTCTGTCTCTGGGGACGCTTGGCTGCTCTTTCGGCGGCTGTATGTGCATATGTCAGTGTGCTTGTTTTCTGTCATTTTTCATATTGGAATCTAAGTGACAATTGTCAGGTATGGTGCAGAGGCCTGAAGCTGTTTAACTTCCTCTCCTTCCGTCTAGGTCTTACTTCTGCCTCTCAGCTCCATCAGCCTCATGGTTATTTACAAGTGACAGTCTTCCTGCCCTGCTTCGATTATTCCAAGCAGGAGAGCCTTGTTTTGCTTTAATCTGCGACTCTTGGGTTTCACCTGGTTCCCAAGTGAAGTGAGAGGGACCTGAGATGAGTACTTCTCTGCCATCCTTACTGGCAATTATACTCCAGCCTTCTTTTATAACCTTGTAGCTGTCTCCTTCACGAGTCAATCCCATTTAATTCAGTACATTGTCCATTTATTAACTAGCCAATGTGGGCTAGACACTGTTGTAGTTTCTGAAATACAGGCCTACACTCTCCTCACTATCTGCTGGGGCGGCAGACATGGAAACATGCATTTCCTGAGGATGAAAAGCCTATGCAAGGAACAGAAGTCAGGCTTTATTCAGAGGGAGTGTTGATGAGGAAGGAAGCAGGTAAAATCTGAGCTGGGTTTCAAAGACTGAAGGGGATTTGCCAGATCTATGAAGGTGCTTGCAGAGAATTCTGCAGTATGTTGCCAGGACCCCCCTTTACAAATCTCCTCCTTCACTGGACAAAGCATTCGCCTCCCCAGATACAGCAGTGTTGACTCACAGCCAAGTCTCTCCAGAATTGCCTGTGGAGGAGGAAAGCCATCTTGCTTCAGGCTGCACTCCCTCCCTAGGCAGTGTGCACGCAAGGACTGCTTGGTGTGTGGGTTTACACAGCCCCCTTCCGGGGACAACCATGAAGGGCTAGCCCAGCTTGAGAATCCCCATGGGATTGCCGGATGCCTCTTCTGCAATCGCAGTGTATTTCAACTTCTCTTGCAGCTTAATCCAGCCTCTCTCACACCTAACAGGTATTCCCGAGTTCCCTCCGGGAAGCACCCTCCTGCGTATACCTCAGTGTGTAAGAATCTCTTTTCCAGGAAACCCTACTTGAGACAGCGGTATTCCAGGTAGAAGACACTGTGCGTAGGAAGGCATGGAGGCCTGAAGAGGCCTTGTGAGCAACGGTACACTGTGAACAGTCTGGTATTGTTAGGACTTAAAAATACAGTGGGCTGGTGTGGCAGGAGAGTGATGAATGGCAGTGGTGTTTGTTATGCTAGGGAGCATGTCCTTTGCCACATGGAGATGGGAAAATAGTAAATGCTGTCTGTGAGTGCGTTTCCAGTTGCTTCAGTTGTGTCTGACGCTTTGTGACTCTGTGGGCTGTAGCCCACCAGGCTCCTCTACTCATGGGATTCTCCAGGCAAAAATCCTGGAGTGGGTTGCCATGCCTTCCTCCAGGGGATCTTCCTGACCCTAGGATGGAACACGTGTATCCTGTATTGCAGCCACCTGGGAAGCCCAGTAAATGTTGTCTAGCAGGGTGGATAAACACCATCAGATTTGCAGTTTAGAAATATCACTCTAAGGTCAGTTCTGAAGGCAGACAAGCAGCAGTAGGCTCTGTGCTGTGAACAGTTTTACAGGGTCAGGTGAGAGGAAAAGAGAGTCTCTTTAGGCAGTGGCAGAGGGAATGGAGAGGAGAGGACAGATTTAGGAAAGCTGTTTAAATGTAGGTTCAGTGGGACTTGGTGATTTATGAAACGTGTTAGGTTAGGAGACAGCTCCCAGGTTTCTGGCTTGGGAGCCCGAATGAATGGTGGTACTACCTTCCAAAACCGACCAAGTGGAGGGAGGGACCGTCGGAGGCTGCGGCGGGGATGGTGGCAATAGTGGTGATATACGAAGGACACGATGAACAAGAGCTGCTGAGGGCGGATTCCCTGGCGGTTCAGGGGCTAAGACTCCGTGCTCCCAATTCAGGGGGCTCAGGCTCTCTCCCTGGTCAGGGAGCTAGATCCCACATGCGGCAGCTAAATGTTAGCATGACACAACCGAGAGGTTCCCGAGTGCTGCAACTAGGGCCTGGTGCAGCCACATCAATACATAGTTTTGTTTTTGTTTTAAGAGCCATTGAGGAGCTGTCCAGAAAGAAGCTAGTTCTCTGGGTTTGTGACTAAAGAGCTGGGCCTCTTTACTAGGATACCTCCCAGAAATCTCCACCTTCATAACCCTAAACTGGCCTCCTTATTCTCTCCACCGCTCAACTCAACTTTTCCGTTGGTATTCTTAAATGAATAATGAACCATCCACATGCAATTGCCCTGACTGTCACACTTTGCTTTCCTTCTGCTCCTACCTCCAGTCCATCATCAACATCTATCCATTCTGCTTTCTAAAGCAGACTTGAAACTGGTTTTGTATTTCCACCAGTACCACCCCTGCTTTTGTCTGCCCGGACTACGGCAGCTGCCAAGCTGTCTCCTTGCCTCTTGGCTTCCTCTCCTTAAGTCCACCCGCCAGACTGCCAGCAGTGATCCACCCCCAGTGCATATCTAATCAGGACAGTTCTAGACTCAGATCCTTTCTGTTCAGTTCAGTTCAGTCGCTCAGTTGTGGCCGACTCTTTGCGACCCCATGAATTGCAGCACGCCAGGCCTCCCTGTCCATCACCAACTCCCAGAGTTCACCCAAACTCATCAGATCCTTTAGTGGCTCCCTATTATTTCTAGCTGACCCATTGGAATAGACCCTGATGCTGGGAAAGATTGAAGGCAAAAGGAGAAGAGGGCGGCAGAGGATAAGATGATGAGAGAGCATCACCAACTCAGTAGACATGAATCTGAGCAAACTCTGGGATAGTGAAGGACAGGGAAGCCTGGTGTGTTGCAGTCCACAATCAAAGAGTCGGACGTGACTTAGAGACTGAACAACAACAACATTGTTTCTGGAATAACATCCAAATTCTTCAACATGGCATGAAAGTCCCTTCATGGCGCAGCTCCTGCAAACCTTTCCACCCCCAACTATTAATACTATCCCATCCTTCACACTTTGTGCTCTGATGTTCTAAGGAAGTCTCTGACACACTCCACATCGTTCCCAGCTTCTGTGCCTTGGCTTGCGTGGTTCCTCTACTTACTGCACTTATGTCTGTCAACCCTTCAAGACAACAGAGATAGTTTCAACTCTTCAAGACAACAGAGATGTTTTCTCTTCCAGGACATCCCAAACTTGGCTCCTCCTGCTTCCTCTTAGCTTTCAATGCATGTTTCTGTGCACATCTCAATCACCAAGTTGAATTGTACTGAGATCATCTACCTATTATCACATGGGTTTTGGTGTGACCTGGAGTGAGTTACTTGAAATCTTCAAATATCTGTATTCTTATTAGAGATAACATGTAAAGCCCCTAACCCCATGCTAATGCATAACAAAGGTCAATATGCAGTGGTTATATTAAGAGAAATTATGCTTTTATTGTTGCTATATTGCCTGAACACGCACCCGTTACCATTTACCTTGAGAATATGTATTCATCTATTCCAGTCCATTTGACTTTTCAGATGAAGTTCTCATAAGTTATTTTCTATACTATTTCCAACCACACACAAGTGTACATTTCTTTATACCCTTCATAGCAAAGGATATTATCATTCTTTTTAAATTTTTTCTAACTTTATGGGCAAAAGAAATATCAAATTTTTCTTCAACAAGAACTTTCCTTATCTGAGGTTGATGATAATTTCATATACTTATTAGATGTTTGTGTTTATTCTGTGAATTGCCTGTTCATTTCACTGACTTATTGAAAAAAGCTTCTTCATTTATCTTTTAAAATTTTTATGCAATATTTTTGCTTTTAAAAATACAATTGAGGACTTCCCTGGTAGTTCAGTGATAAAGAATATACCTTCTAATGCAGGGGATGCAGTTTGATCCCTGGTTGGCGATCTAAGATCCCACATGCTGTGGGGAGCTAAGCTGCTGTACTGCAACTGAGACCTGAAGCAGCCAAATAAATGCATAAGAGTAAAATAAAATAATACAGTTGATTTTAAGTAAAACAAAAATGTTTCTGTTCTGCTTTTGTTCAACTGCAATAATTTTATCAAATAAATGCCTCAGTTTGTGGCACATTGAATAATTTGTCCATGCCCCACTTTTTGTTGCACCCTCTTTCCCCATCCTTGACCCTATTTTCCTTGCCACCCCTCCCACAGGAATCTACTCATTTACTTAGTGCATGTCTTTGAATCTCCCTTTCATCCCCTTATTGATGCATGAGTGTATCCATGATCAGTGCATTACATTATTTGCATGTTTCTATATTTCAGGACAATATTGTGATGTATAATATATCTTATTTTTTTATTTTTACTGAACATTGTGTTTTAAAATCCTATTCTGCGTTTCCTGTGAGATGGAATCTAAAGCTCAATATATGGGCTTCAGAAAGTGAAGAGGAACTAAAAAGCCTCTTGATGAAGGTGAAAGTGGAGAGTGAAAAAGTTGGCTTAAAGCTCAACATTCAGAAAACGAAGATCATGGCATCTGGTCCCATCACTTCATGGGAAATAGATGGGGAAACAGTGGAAACAGTGTCAGACTTTATTTTTCTGGGCTCCAAAATCACCGCAGATGGTGATTGCAGCCATGAAATTAAAAGACGCTTACTCCTTGGAAGGAAAGTTGTGACCGACCTAGATAGCATATTCAAAAGCAGAGACATTACTTTGCCAACAAAGGTTCGTCTAGTCAAGGCTATGGTTTTTTCTGTGGTCATGTATGGATGTGAGAGTTGGACTGTGAAGAAGGCTGAGCGCCGAAGAATTGATGCTTTTGAACTGTGGTGTTGGAGAAGACTCTTGAGAGTCCCTTGGACTGCAAGGAGATCCAACCAGTCCATTCTGAAGGAGATCAGCCCTGGGAGTTCTTTGGAAGGAATGATGCTAAAGCTGAAACTCCAGTACTTTGGCCAATTCATGCGAAGAGTTGACTCATTGGAAAAGACTCTGATTCTGGGAGGGATTGGGGGCAAGAGGAGAAGCAGACGACAGAGGATGAGATGGCTGGATGGCATCACTGACTCGATGGACATGAGTCTGAGTGAACTCCGGGAGTTGGTGATGGACAGGGAGGCCTGGCGTGCTGCGATTCATGGGGTCACAAAGAGTCGGACATGACTGAGTGACTGATCTGTTCTGATCTGATGGCTCAGTAGTAAAAAAATCTGCCTGCAGTGCAGGTGATGCAGGAGACACGGGTTCGATCCCTGGTCAGGAAGAGCCCCTGGAGGAGGGCATGGCAACCCACTCCAGTATTCTTGCCTGGAGAATCCCATGGACAGAGGAGCCAGGCAGGCTACTGTCCACAGGGTTGCAGAGAGTCTAACACGACTGAAGTAACTGAACATATGTTGAACTAGTTCTTTTTTTATCTGCATATGCCATATGCATATTCTATTGATACCATGTATTCATTATATAAGATCTTCCCCCAGTTTTTTCCTGCAATGGATATCCTTGAATATATCAGTTTATTTATCCTTTGCAAGGTCATTTTTGGTGATTATATCCCTAGGAATGGAACTGGGTTATAGAGTACACACATATTTAATTTTATGAGACACCTCTAAACTGTACTATAAGACGTATCAATGCACCTTCACACCAGCAGCTTGTGATGGTCTCTAATTCCTACCACCTCAGCAGCAAGTGACATTATTCTGCTTGTAAGTTTTGCTGTTCAGGTAGAGGTAAAGTGGTAAGTATTGTTTTACTGTTTTGTTTGATTGTTGGGGATTTTCTAATTGATTGTAGGATTATAGGGTTGTAAAATCTATGGAATTATAGATACTATTTTGCCATGCAAAACATTTTTATTTAGTCAAATTTATAGTTGTTTTCTTTTATGGACTCTGTATTTAAGCCTTGGCCTTCCCTGCTCCAAGATCATAAGATAAAAAAGAAACTCCATGGCTTCCTTCTAGTATTTATAATTATTGTTTTAGTGTTGCTGCTGTTTACCTTTGGCCCTTTGATCTACCTGCATTTCATTAGATATAAGAAATGAGATAGTAATCCAATTTTTCTTTTTCCCAATGATTAGCTAATTATCCCAATGCCATTTATTGAACAATCCATCTTTTTTTTTAAAGAGCAATTTTATTTATACCTTTGCAATATTTTTATGTATCACTTCTTTTTTTAATTTTGAGAATTATTTTTATAATCTGGATAAATTCTTTATCAAATATGTGATTTGCAAATACTTCCCCTGAGTCTGTGACTTATCTTTTCACCTATTAGATGTGTCTTTTGAAAGCACAAGTTCTTATATTTTGGTAAAGTCCAATTTATCATTTTGTATCTTTTAAGGACCATGTTTTGAATGTCATATCTAAGAGCTTTTTTCCCATCCAAATGTCACAAAGATTTTCTCTTACATTTTCTCTGGAAGTTTTATGTTTTACATTTAGTTTTGTGATCAACTTTGAATTAATTTTTATGTATGATGCAAGATATGGATTGATGTTCTTTTCCTGGATATGTAGATACCCAAATGCTCTATATTAGAAAGACTATCCTCTGCATGTTTATCAACGATCAGTTGATCATATGTATGTGATCTATTTATGAACTCCTTATTCTGTTCCACTGATCTATTTATCTTTTTTTGCCTATGCTCTACTGTCTTGATTACTGTAGCTTTATAATAAATATTGAATTTATATAATATAAATTGCTCAAATTCATTCTTCTTTTTCAAAGTTGTTTTGACTCTTCCAAGTACTTTGCATTTCTATATCATGTTTAGAATCATATTGTCAGTTTATATTAAAAAAAGATTGCTGTGATTTTGTTTGGGGTAGCATTGAATATTTAGATAAGTTTTGAGAGAACTGAAATGTTAACAACATTGAGTCTTCTGACCCATAAACAGTGTTTATCTTCCCATTTATTTAGGTCATCTTTAATTCATCTGAGCAATGTCTTCTAGTTTCCAGTACACATCTTTTCTCAGACTTATCTTAAATACTTTATATTGTTTAATGATGTTATAGATTATAATTTTAATTTTTTGAGTGTTCTTTGCTAATGTTATGGGCTAAATTGTATCTCGCCCAAGAGTTATGTAAAAATTCTAACCCCCAGTTCCTATGAATGTGAACTTCTTTGGAAATAGACTCTCTACAGATGTAATTAGAGTTAAGATGAGGTCATACTTATTAAGTAGGGTGGGTCCTTAATCCAATATGGTTGGTGTCCTTATAAAAAGAGGGAAATTTGGACACAAACATACAGAGAGGGAAGATAATGTAAAAATCCACAGGGAACAGATGGCTATGTGAAAACAGAGGTAGAGATTGGAGTGATGCATTTATGAGCCAAGGAACCCATGGCTTGCCAGAAAACAACAGAAGCTAAAAAAGGCAAGGAAGGATTCTCTCCCAGATCCTTCAGAGGAGACATGGATATGTCAACCACTTGATATCAGACCTCTAGCTTCCAGAACCGAGTTGTTGTTCAGCTGCTAAATGAAGTGAAGTTGCTCAGTCGTATCCGACTCTTTGCGACCCCATGGACACCAGGCTCCTCCGTCCATGGGATTTTCTAGGCAAGAGTACTGGAGTGGGTTGCCATTTCCTTCTCCAGGGATTCTTCCTGACCCAGAGATCGAACCCAGATCGCCCGCTTTGTAGACAGACGCTTTACAGTCTGAGCCACCAGGGAAGTGTTCAGCTGTTAAGTCACGTCCAATTCTTTGCTACCCCATGGACTGCAGCATGCCAGGCTTCCCTGTCCTTCATTATCTCCCAGAGTTTGCTTAAACTCATGTCCACTGAGTCAGTGATGCCATCCAACCATCTCATCCTCTCTCACCCCCTTCTCCTCTGGCCTTCAATCTTTCCCAGCATCAGGGTCTTTTCCAATGAATAGTCTCATCACATCAGGTGCTCAAAGTATTGGAGCTTTGGCATCAGTCCTTCCAATGAATATTCAGGGTTGATTTCCTTTAGAATGGACTGGTTGGATCTTCTTGCAGTCCAAGGGACTCTCAAGAGTCTTCTCCAGCACCACAATTCGAAAGCATAAATTCTTTGGTGCTCAGTCTTCTTAATAGTCCACCTCTCACATCTGTAAGTGACTACTGGAGAAACCATAGCTTTGATTATATGAACCTTTGTCAGCAAAGTGATATCTCTGCTTTTTAATATGCTGTCTAGGTTTGTCACAGCTTTCCTTCCAAGGAACAAGCTTCTTTTAATTTCGTGGCTGCAGTCACCATCCACAGTGATTTTCAGTTCAGTTCAGTTCAGTTGCTCAGTCGTGTCCGACTCTGCGACCCCATGAATCGCAGCACGCCAGGCCTCCCTGTCCATCACCAATTCCTGGAGTTCACTCAAACTCATGTCCATTGAGTCGGTGATGCCATCCAGCCATCTCATCCTCTGTCATCCCCTTTTCCTCCTGCCCCCAATCCCTCCCAGCATCAGAGTCTTTTCCAATGAGTCAACTCTTCGCATGAGTTGGCCAAAGTACTGGAGTTTCAGCTTTAGCATCATTCCTTCCAAAGAACAGCCAGGCCTGATCTACTTTAGAATGGACTGGTTGGATCTCCTTGCAGTCCAAGGGACTCTCAAGAGTCTTCTCCAACACCACAGTTCAAAAGCATCAATTCTTCAGCGCTCAGCTTTCTTCACAGTCCAACTCTCGCATCCATACATGACCACTGGAAAAACTATAGCCTTGACTAGATGGACCTTTGTTGGCAAAGTAATGTCTCTGCTTTTCAATATGCTATCTAGGTTGGTCATAACTTTTCTTCCAAGGAGCAAGCGTTTTTTAATTTCATGGCTACAGTCGCCATCTGCAGGGATTTTGGAGCCCAAAAAAATAAAGTCTGTCACTGTTTCCACTGTTTCCCCAACTATTTCCCATGAAGTGATGGGACCGGATGCCATGATCTTCGTTTTCTGAATGTTGAGCTTTAAGCCAACTTTTTCACTCTTCTCTTTCCCTTTCATCAAGAGGCTTTTTAGATCCTCTTCACTTTCTGCCATAAGGGTGGTGTCATCTGCATATCTGAGGTTATTGATATTTCTCCCGGCAATCTGGATTCCAGCTTGTGCTTCTTCCAGCCCAGCATTTCTCATGATGTGCGCTGCATATAAGTTAAATAAGCAGGGTGACAATATACAGCCTTGACGTACTCCTTTTCCTATTTGGAACCAGTCTGTTGTTCCATGTCCAGTTCTAACTGTTGCTTCCTGACCTGCATATAGGTTTCTCAAGAGGCAGGTCAGGTGGTATTCCCATCTCTTGAAGAATTTTCCAGTTTATTGTGATCCACAGAGTCAAAGTCTTTGGCATAGCCAATAAAGCAGAAATAGATGTTTTTCTGGAACTCTTTTGCTCTTTCCATGATCCAGCAGATGTTGGCAATTTGATCTTTGGTTCCTCTGCCTTTTCTAAAACCAGCTTGAACATCTGGAAGTTCATGGTTCACATATTGCTGAAGCCTGGCTTGGAGAATTTTGAGCATTACTTTACTAGCATGTGAGATGAGTGCAATTGTGTGGTAGTTTGAGCATTCTTTGGCATTGCCTTTCTTTGGGATTGGAATGAAAACTGACCTTTTCCAGTCCTGTGGCCACTGCTGAGTTTTCCAAATATGCTGGCATATTGAGTGCAGCACTTTTACAGCATCATCTTTCAGAATTTGAAATAGCTCAACTGGAATTCCATCACCTCTACTAGCTTTGTTCGTAGTGATGCTTTCTAAGGCCCACTTGACTTCACATTCCAGGATGTCTGGCTCTAGGTGAGTGATCATACCATTGTGATTATCTTGGTCATGAAGGTCTTTTTTGTACAGTTCTTCTGTGTATTCTTGCCATCTCTTCTTAATATCTTCTGCTTCTGTTAATCCATACCATTTCTGTCCTTTATCAAGCCCATTTTTACATGAAATGTTCCCTTGGTATCTCTAATTTTCTTGAAGAGATCTCTAGTCTTTCCCATTCTGTTGTTTTCCTCTATTTCTTTTCATTGATTGCTGAGGAAGGCTTTCTTATCTCTCCTTGCTATTCTTTGGAACTCTGCATTCAGATGTTTGTATCTTTCCTTTTCTCCTTTACTTTTCGCTTCTCTTCTTTTCACAGCTATTTGTAAGGCCTCCCCAGACAGCCATTTTGCTTTTTTGCATTTGTTTTCCATGGGGATGGTCTTGATCCCTGTCTCCTGTACAATGTCACAAACCTCCGTCCATAGTTCATCAGGCACTCTATCTATCACGTCTAGTCCCTTAAATCTATTTCTCACTTCCATTGTATAATCATAAGGGATTTGATTTAGGTCATACCTGAATGGTCTAGTGGTTTTCCCTACTTTCTTCAATTTAAGTCTGAATTTGGCAATAAGGAGCTCATGATCTGAGCCACAGTGAGCTCCTGGTCTTGTTTTTGCTGACTGTATAGAGCTTCTCCATCTTTGAGCCCAAGAAAAAAAAATCTGTCATTGCTTCCACTTTTTCCCCTTCTATTGTCATGAGAAAAGAGTTCCAAAGAATAGCAAGGAGAGATAAGAAGGGACTTCCCTGGTGGCTCAGATGGTAAAGCGTCTGTCTACAATGTGAGAGACCTGGGTTAGATCCCTGGGTTGGGAAGATTCCCTGGAGAAGGAAATGGTAACCCAGTCCAATACTCTTGCCTTGAAAATCCCATGGACGGAGGAGCTTGGTGCAGGCTACTATCCATGGGGTCGCAAAGAGTCGGGCACGACTGAGCAACTTCACTTTCACTTTTCACTTTCTTAAATGAAGAATGCAAAGAAATAGAGAAAAACAGTAGAGTGGGAAAGACTAGAGATCTCTTCAAGATAATTGGAGATATCTAGGGAACATTTCATGCAAAGATGGGAATGATAAAGGACAGAAACAGTAAGGATCTAATGGAAGCAGAAGAGATTAAGAAGAGGTGGCAAGAATACACAGAAGAACTATACAAAAAAGATCTTAATGACCCAGATAACCACGATGGTGTGGTTACTTACCTAAAACCAAACGTCCTGGAGTGTGAAGTCAAGTGGGCCTTACGAAACACCACTAGGAACAAAGTTAGTGGAGGTGATGGAATAACAGCTGAGCTATTTCAAATCCTAAAAGATGATGCTGTTAAAGTGCTATACTCAATAGGCCAGCAAATTTGGAAAACTCAGCAGTGGCCACAGGACAGGAAAAGTCAGTTTTCATTCCAATCCCAAAGAAAGGAAAGGCCAAAGAATGTTCAAACTACCGCACAATTGCACTCATCTCACATGCTAGTAACATTATGCTCAAAATCCTTCAAGCTAAGCTTCAGCAGTACATGAATCAAGAACTTCCCGATGTACTACCTGGATTTAGAAAAGACAGAGGAACCAGAGATCGAATTGCCAACATTCATTGGATCATCAAAAAAGCAAGAGAGTTCCAGAAAAACATCTACTTCTGCTTCATTGACTATGCTAAACCCTTTGATTGTGTGGATCACAACAAACTGGGGAGGATTCTTAAAGGGACAGGCATACTAGACCACCTTACCTGCCTCCTGAGAAACCTGTGTGCAGGTCAAGAAACAACAGTTAGAACTGGACATGGAACAATCAACTGGTTCAAAATTGAGAAAGGAGTATGACAAGGCTGTATATTGTCACCCTGCTTATTTAACTCATATGCAGAGTACATCATGTGAAATGCGGGCTGGGTGAAGCACAAGCTGGAATTAAGATTGGCAGGAGAAATATCAACAATTTCAGACATGCAGATGATACCACTCTAATGGCAGAAAGTGAAGAGGAACTAAAGAGCCTCTTGATGAAAATGAAAGAGAGTGAAAAAGCTGGCTTAAAACTCAACATTCAAAAAATGAAGATCGTGGCATCCAGTTTCACGACAAATAGATGGGGATAAAGTGGAAATAGTGACAGATTTTATTTTCTTGGGCTCCAAAATCACCGCAGATGGTGACTACAGCCATAAAATTAAGATGCTTGCTTCTTGGAAGAAAAGCTATGACAAACCTAAACAGTGTATTAAAAAGCAGAGACATTGCTTTGATGACAAAGTTTTGTATAGTCAAAGCTATAGTTTTTCCAGTAGTCATGTACGGATGTGAGAGTTGGACCATAAAGAAAGCTAAGCGCCAAAGAATTGATGCTTTTGAATCGTGGGGTTGGAGAAGGATTTCGAAAGTCCCTTGGACTGCAAGATCCAACCAGTCAATCCTAAAGGAAATCAACCCTGAATATTCATTGGAAGGACTGATGCTGAAGCTGAAGCTCTAGTACATTGGCCATCGGAGGTGAAGAGATGACTCATTGGAAAAGACCCTGATGCTGGGAAAGATTGAAGGCCGGAGGAGAAGTGGGTGAGAAGATGAGATGGTTGGATGGCATCACTGACTCAATGGACATAAATTTGAGCAAGCTCCGAGATGGTGAAGGACAGGGAAGCCTGGTGTGCTGCATTTCATGGGATCACAAAGAGTGGGAAACGACTTAGTAATTGAACACCAACATCTGCATATCTGAGGTTTTTGCTATTTCTCCTGGCAATCTTGACTGTAGCTTGTTTTTCATTCAGTCCGGCATTTCACATGATGTACTCTGCATATGAGTTAAATAAGCAGGGTGACAATATACAGCCTTGTCATACTCCTTTCTCAATTTTGAACCAGTTGATTGTTCCATGTCCAGTTCTAACTGTTGTTTCTTGACCTGCACACAGGTTTCTCAGGAGGCAGGTAAGGTGGTCTAGTATGCCTGTCCCTTTAAGAATCCTCCCCAGTTTGTTGTGATCCACACAATCAAAGGGTTTAGCATAGTCAATGAAGCAGAAGTAGATGTTTTTCTGGAACTCTCTTGCTTTTTTGATGATCCAATGAATGTTGGCAATTCGATCTCTGGTTCCTCTGTCTTTTCTAAATCCAGGTAGTACATCGGGAAGTTCTTGATTCATGTACTGCTGAAGCTTAGCTTGAAGGATTTTGAGCATAATGTTACTAGCATGTGAGATGAGTGCAATTGTGCGGTAGTTTGAACATTCTTTGGCCTTTCCTTTCTTTGGGATTGGAATGAAAACTGACTTTTCCTGTCCTGTGGCCACTGCTGAGTTTTCCAAATTTGCTGGCCTATTGAGTATAGCACTTTAACAGCATCATCTTTTAGGATTTGAAATAGCTCAGCTGTTATTCCATCACCTCCACTAACTTTGTTCCTAGTGGTGTTTCGTAAGGCCCACTTGACTTCACACTCCAGGACGTTTGGTTTTAGGTAAGTAACCACACCATCGTGGTTATCTGGGTCATTAAGATCTTTTTTGTATAGTTCTGTGTATTCTTGCCACCTCTTCTTAATCTCTTCTGCTTCCATTAGATCCTTACTGTTTCTGTCCCTTATCATTCCCATCCTTGCATGAAATGTTCCCTCAGTTCAGTTCAGTTGCTCAGTCGTGTCCAACTCTTTGAGACCCCATGTATCTCAGCATGCCAGGCCTCCCTGTCCATCACCAACTCCTGGAATTCACCCAGACTCACGTCCATCGAGTCAGTGATGCCATCCAGCCATCTTATCCTCTGTCGTCCCCTTCTCCTCCTGCCCCCAATCCCTCCCAGCATCAGAGTCTTTTCCAATGAGTCAACACTTTGCATGAGTTGGCCAAAGTACTGGAGTTTCAGCTTCAGCATCATTCCCTCCAAAGAAATCCCAGGGCTGATCTATCTCCAATTATCTTGAAGAGATCTCTAGTCTTTCTCACTCTATTGTTTTTCTCTATTTCTTTGCATTGTTCATTGGTGGCTCAGATGGTAAAGCGTCTCGCTTACAATGCCAGAGACCTGGGTTCAATCCCTGGGTCGGGAAGATACTCTGGAGAGGGGAATGGCAACCCACTCTAGTACTCTTGCCTGGAAAATCCCTTGGATGGAGGAGCCTGGTAGGCTACAGTCCTTGGGGTCGCAAAGAGTCAGACACGACTGAGTGACTTCACTTTCACTTCACTTCTTCTTTTCTCTCCTTGCTATTTTCTGGAACTCAGCATTTAGTTGGATAATCCTTCCCTTTGCCCATTGCCTTTGGCTTCTCTTCTTTTCTCAGCTCTTTGTATGAAGTGAAGTGAGTCGCTCAGTCGTGTCTGACTCTTTTCAACCCCATGAACTGTAGCCTACCAGGCTCCTTGGTCCATGGGATTTTCCAGGCATGAATACCGGAGTTGGTTGCCATTTTCAAACCCAGGTCTCCTGCATTGTAGGCAGACGCTTTACCATCTGAGCTTCCAGGGAAGCTTCAATCTCACTCAGCTGTTTCTAAAGGCTCCTCAAACAATTACTTTGCCTTGCATTTCTTTTTCTTGGAGATAGTTTTGGTTACTCCTCCTGTACAGTGTTATGAACTTCTGTCCATAGCTCTTCAGGCACTCTGTGTACCAGATCTAATCCCTTCAGTCTACTGGTTACCTCCACCATATAATCATAAGGGATTTGAGAACTGTGAGATAATACATTTCTGCTGTTTGAAACCATCTCAGTTTGTGATATTTTGTTGTTTTGACAGCTTTAGGAAATTCATATAGCTAGTATTCAGAAATGTAATTTATTTTTGCATATTGATTTTATATATTGAAAACTTGCTAAACTTAGTTATTAGTTCTAATAACTTTTTAAAAAGATGTCATTGAATTTTCTTTAAAGATGATTATGTAAGGTAATGCAACCCATTCCAGTACTCTTGCCTGGAAAATCCCACGGACAGAAGAGCCTGGTAGGCTGCAGTCCATGTGGTCGCGAAGAGTCGGACATGACTGAGCGCCTTCACTTTCACTTTTCCCTCTCATGCATTGGAGAAGGAAATGGCAACCCCCTCGAGTGTTCTTGCCTGGAGAATCCCAGGGACGGGGGAGCCTGGTGGGCTGCCATCTGTGGGGTCGCACAGAGTTGGACACGACTGAGGTGATTTAGCAGCAGCGGCAGCAGGAAAAATTATTCATTTATTTATTCCTTTATTTATTGACTGGGCTAGGTCTTCATTGCTGCGTATGGGCTTTTCTCTAGTTTCAAGGAGTGGGGGCTCCTCTCCGCTTGCAGTGCGTGGGTTTCTCATTGCAGTGACTTCTCTTACTGCAGAGCATGGGCTCCAGGTATGTGGGTTTCAGCAGTTGTGACACATAGGCTCAGTAGTTGTGGCACACGGCTTAGTTGCCCCACGGCATGTGGGATCTTCCCAGACCAGGGATCAGACCTGTGCCCCCTGTACTGGCAGGCAAATTCTTAACCACTGGACTATCAGGGAAGTCTGATTATGTTGTTTCTGAATAAAGACAATCTTACTTCTTCCTTTCCAATCTTTCCAATGCTTTTCTTTTTTTTTTCACATATTACACTGGCTAGAACCTCCAGCATAATGTTGAGCAAAAGTGGGGAGAACGTACATCCTTGCCTTTTTCCTGATCTTAAGAGAACCAATCTTTGAATATGATGTTACCCATAATTTTTTGTAGATGCCCACTATTATCACTCCAAATTTATTAAAGGTTTTTTGAAATTAAAAATTGATATTGAATTTTTGTCAAATGTTTTTTTGATAGATATTGAGATGACCATGTATTCCCTTTGCCTCCTTTTTAATCTTTTAAAATGTTTTCAATGTCTCAAACGTTAAATCCACCTAGAATTTTTTGGTCCGGATGTATTATCCTTTTTACATGATGTGGTATGTGACTTGCTAAAATTTTGTTAAGGATTCTTTAACTATTTTATATTGGATATTGGTCTGTAGTTTCCTTGTAATTTCTTTGTCTTATTCCAGTGTCAGAGTAATGCTGGCTTTATATAATGACTTGGTAAGTATTCCCTGTGTTCTACTTTTCTGGAAGAGCTTGTATAAAATTGATATTGTTTCTTTTTGAAATATTTGGTAAAAGTCACCAGTAAAGCCATTTACACCTGGTGTTTTCTTTGTGGGAAGGTTTTTAACTACAATTTAATTTCTTTAATAGTTACAGGGTGGTTCAGATAATCTATTTCTTCTTGAGTGAGTTTGACATATTGGTACTTTCAAGAGACTTTTACATTCATCTAAACTGTCACATTTGTCGGCGTAGAGCCACCTTCATACTTATTTTCTAATATCCTTTTAACACCTTTAGAATCTGCAGTGATGTCATCTCTTTCATTACTGATATTAGTCATTTGTATTTTTTTTTTCCCTTGTTTTTCTGATCAGTCTGGCAGATTTATCTCTTTTGCCTATCTTCTCAGAGAACGAGCTGCTGGTTTCATTGATTTTCTCTGTTAATTTCCTATTTCGTTGATTTCTGCTTGGTTTTTATTATTTCCTTTCTTTCACTTACTTGGGGCTTAACTTGCACTCTTCACCTAATTTTGTAGAGTGGAAGCTGGTATCTTTGACTTGAGGATATTTCCTTTTCTGTTCGTAGGCTGATAAAGCTATAAATTCCCTTTCAGTACTGCTTTAGATACATCCCACAGATTTGATTATGTTTGTGTTCCTATTTTCATTCAGTTCAAAAACTTTAATTTCTCTTTTGATTTCTTATTTTATCCATGAATTACTTAGAAATGTGTTACTTAGTTTCCAAATATTTCAAGATTTTCCAGCTATCTTTCTATTATTGATATATAATTTAATACTACTCTGGACAGAGAATATATTTTGTACCATCTGATTCCTTTTAAATTTATCAAGCCTATTTTTATGACCCAAGATATGGTCTATCTTTGACAGTCTTCCATGTCACTTGAGAAAGAAGTGTATTCTGTTGTTGTTGAGTGGAATGGTCTATAAATGTCAATTAGGTCAAGTGAGTTGATAGTGGTGGTCAAGTCCTTTATATCTTTATTGATTTTCTGTCTTCTTGTCTTATGAGTTGAGAGATGTTTATTGACATTTCTGATTATAACTGTGTCAATTTCTCATTGTGGTTCTATCAGTTTTTGCTTCATGTACTTATTTCTGTTACTAGGCGTACACATGATTAGAATTATTATGTCTTCTTGATAAATTGACCTCTTTATTATTTAAAAATGATCCTCTTTATTTCTATTAATACCTTTGCCTTGGAATCTACTTTGCTGCTAAGTCGCTTCAGTCGTGTCCGACTCGGTGCGACCCCATAGACGGCAGCCCACCAGGCTCCCCCGTCCCTGGGATTCTCCAGGCAAGAACACTGGAGTGGGTTGCCATTTCCTTCTCCAATGCATGAAAGGGAAAGGGAAAGTGAAGTCGCTCAGTCGTGTCTGACTCTTAGCGACCTCATGGACTGCAGCCTACCAGGCTCCTCTGTCCATGGGATTTTCCAGGCAAGAGTACTGGAGTAGGTTGCCATGGAATCTACTTTAGTACAGTAGCACAGTATTAATATAGTTAACTCCAACTCTATTTTGATTAGTGTTAGCATGGCATATATTTTCCCATCCTTTTACCTTTAACCTATTCATAACTTTATATTTAAAGGTGTTTCTTGTAGGCAGTACATAGTTTAATATCACTCTTTATAATTCAGTCTGACAAATGCTGCCTTTTAATAGGTGTGTTTAGACCATTTACATTTAATATGATTATTGATATAGCTAGGTTTAAATTCTCCATCTCGCTATTTGTCATGTATTTGTGATATCTTTCCTTGGTTTCTTTCTCTCTCTTTTTCTGCCCTTTTCTCAATAAGACAACTGAAATTCAAAATAGAAAATATGGTAAGAGAAGTTCAGAGAAAAATTTAGGATTTTAGAGAGGGGAGAGATTAAACTGATCACATTGGTGGTGTCAGGAATAACTTAACAGAGAAAACAGCGCCTGAATTGGACCTTGAAATATTTTGGATAAGGGTGAATGTAGTGTAAGGTATGTGGGATGAACAAAGGGGATGGAGGCAGGAAAGTATGCATCTGGTTCGGGGAAAAATAGATCATCCAGATGGCCTGAGGAAGAGTGGGGGGAGTAGATGTGGAAGGTACTTGTGCTGTTGCCAGCTTCCTATAGATATCCCCACCCTGATGGCCTGCAGACATTTAAGACACCTGTCAAATGAGACACCTTATCTACCCTTCAAACCTACTCTCTCAGCAGCTCCTACTTTGATGTGTGGCATCACCATCTTCCTTAACATCTATACCAGAAACCTGAGTCATCTTAAATGCTTCCTCTTTTCTCAGCTCTGTGCATCCCACCTGCAGGTCACATCTGAAAGCTGGACTTTCATTTCTATTCCCCTACTCTTGCAGCCTGCTTGTTCTGTCTCACTCCTCAACTACTGCATTAGTCTTCCACCGGTCTCTCCATTTCTAGATTCTTCTTCCTTCCAGTCATCCTTCACTCAACCACTAACTTCCTGAATCCCCTGAAAATGAATGTGAAATTCTACGTGCAGTTTTTTTTTTTTTTGGAGAGAGCCTGTAGCTTTCACCAAAGTCTCAAAGAGAGCATGGGTCCACAAAAAGCTAAGAGCCACTGCCTTGTAGCTTTATTTGACGTGAAACAATGAATATTCAGTTAATATGGTATAGTTGACAGACTACTGAACAAGAAATCAGGACATTTAGTTTCCAGTTTTGGTATTGCCATTTAATTAGCTGTATGATTCTGGGACAATGAGTTACCTGCTCCACCCCTATTTCCTTATCTGTAAAATACAGAAAGATCCCTTTGACATCAAGCATTCTAGTTTATCTCCTCTCATACTCTTCTTCTTTCTGTTTCACTAGACAACATTTACTGCTGACTCTCACTTACTGAGCCAAGTTCTGGGTGTCGAAAGATACATTAAGCACTGCTTCTTTCACTCCAGAAGCTCACAGACCAGCAGGACAGAGAGAAAAGTAAATAGAAAATCACCATAGAATGTCATAAAATGCAGAGCTCTGAGAGTGTAAAGGAGGCTCTCTAGGGAAGGGAACATCTAATTCTGTTCAGGAAAGTTGAGGAGGAGTCAAGGAGGAGACATGGGGCATCCCTGAAGTCTCCAGTGGTCAAGAATCTGCCTGCCAATGCAGGAGATGTAGGAGACGTGGGTTTGATCCCTGGGGTTTGGAAGATTCCCCTGGAGAAGGAAATGGCAACCCACTCCAGGCTGTAAGCGTTGGACACAGCTGAGCACACGTGCACAAAAAGAAGACCAAAGCCGAATCTTGAAGGACATACAGAATCTCTAGGCAGAGAGGAGGGGGATGAGATATCAGGCAAAAAAAACATGATGTAAAGGGAGTACTTTGTTTTAGTCGCGAAGACTTTTGTGATACCATGTAAAGGCAGAGGCAGTAACAAAGCCTCAAGCTGGTAGAACAACCAGTTGGTGGGTCTAGTTAGAAAATGTGCATGTTGCAAGTTTGAGATTTGAATACACAAGGAGCAATAGGAGATAAGGCTGGAGGAGGAGACTCAAGGTCCTTACACAGAGTGCCAAGAAGTTTTGACTTCATCTTGTGGACAGTGGGGAGTCACTGAATTGTTTTAGGCAATGGAGGGGTAGACTGATTTCTCTTTCAGAAAAATCACAGTGGCAACAGAGAGAAAGATAGAGTAGAAGGGAGTGATCCAAGTTTGGAAGTGAGAAAGGTCTGAATAAGCCAAAGGACTTGGGATGGGGGAGGGAAGATAATATGTTTCATTTAAACCTATTACATTTAGTGGACCCAAAGAATAGGCAAGTTAAAATGTCCTAGAAATATGAGCTTGATGTTCAGAAGAGAGATCTGGATTTAGGAACATCAATAAAAGACCCTGATGCTGGGAAGAATTAAAGGCAAAAGGAGAAGGGAGTGGCAGAGGATGAGATGGTTAAATAGCATCATCAGCTCTACGGACATGCATTTGAGCAAACTCCAGGAGATAGTGAAGGACAGGGAAGACTGCGGTGCTGTGTCCATTGGGTCACAAAGAGTTGGATACGACTTAGCGACTGAACAACATCAATAAATAAGTACTGACTGAAGCTAAGGGAGAGAATGACATTACTTCGGGAGAGCATTTAAGGTAAGGAGTCAAGGGGCCAAAGGCTGCATTCTTCGAAATATAGATATGTGAAATCAGGAAAAGGGGAGTTATTGAGAGGAAGGCTGGTTATAAGGAGCTGAAGAGTGAAGGATGGTGGTAAGGAACCTATTCTTTTTTTAAAAATTGTAATCGGAGGATATTTGCTTTACAGTATTGTGTGGGTTTCTACCATACAACACATGAATCAGCCGTAAGTGTACATACAGCCCCTCCCTCTTGAATGTCGCTCTCACCTCGAATGCCATGCCACACCTCTAGGCTGTGACACAGCACCAGGTTGAGCTCCCTGTGCTGTAAAGCAACTTCCCATTAACTATCTGTTTTACATATGATAATGTGTGTGTTTCAATGCTACTCTTTCAATTCATTCCATCCTCTCCTTCCCCCACTGTATCCACAATTCTGTTCTGGGTCTGCATCTCTATTCCTGCCCTGCAAGCAGGTTCATCAGTACGGTTTTTCTAGACTCCATATGCATGCATTATTAGTTTTTCCCTCTTTGACTTACTTCACTCTGTATAACAAGCTCTAGGTTTATCCACCTCACTAAAACTGACTCAAATTCATTCCTTTTTATGACTAATATTCCATTGTATATATGTACTACATCTTTACCCATTCATCTGTTGATGAATATCTAAGTTGCTTCCTTATCCTAGCTATTATAAATAATGTTGCAATGAACACTGGGGCACATACATCTTTTTTGATTATGATTTTCTCAGGGTATAGGGCCAGTAGTGGGATTGCTGGGTTATATGGTAGTTTTATGTGAAATAGAAAACTCTATTTAGTTTTATAAGAAATAGAGGAAAACAATAGAATGGGAAAGACTAGAGATCTCTTCAAGAAAATTAGAGACATGAAATGGGAATATTTCATGCAACCATGGGCACAATAAAGGACAGAAATGGTATGGACCTAACAGAAGCAGAGGGTATTAAGAAGAGGTGGCAAGAACACACAGAAGAACTATACAAAAAAGACCTTCATGACCCAGATAACCATGATGATGTGATCACTCACCTAGAGCCAGACATCCTGGAATGTGAAGTCAAGTGGGCCTTAGGGTTAATCACTATGGACAAAGTTAGTGAAGGTGGTGGAATTCCAGTTGAGCTATTTCAAATCCTAAAAGATGATGCTGTGAAAGTGCCGCACTCAATATGCCAGCACATTTGGAAAACTCAGCAGTGGCCACAGGACTGGAAAAGGTTAGTTTTCATTCCAGTCCTAAAGACGGGCAATGCCAAAGAATGCTCAAACTACTGCACAATTGCATTCATCTCACATGCTAGTAAAGTATGCTCAAAATTCTCCAAGCCAGGCTTCAATAGTACATGAACTGTGAACTTTCAGATGTTCAGGCTGGATTTAGAAAAGGCAGAGGAACCAGAGATTAAATCTCCAACATCCACTGGATTATCGAAAAAGCAAGAGAGTTCCAGAAAAACATCTCCTTCTGCTTTATTGATTACGCCAAAGCCTTTGACTGTGTGGATCACAACAAACTGTGGAAAATTCTTCAAGAGATGGGAATACCAGACCACCTGACCTGCCTCCTGAGAAATCTGTATGCAGGTCAGGAAGCAACAATTAGAACTGGACATGAAACAACAGACTGGTTCCAAATCAGGAAAGGAATCCATCAAGGCTGTATACTGTCACCCTGCTTATTTAACTTATGTGCAGAGTACATCATGAGAAATACTGGGCTGGATGAAGCACAAGCTGGAATCAAGATTGCTGGCAGAAACATCAATAACCTCAGATAACGCAGATGACACTACCCTTATGGCATAAAGCAAAGAGGAACTGAAAAGCCTCTTGATGAAAGTGAAACAGGAGAGTGAAAAAGCTGACTTAAAACTCAACATTCAAAAAACTAAGATCATGGCATCCGGTCCCATCACTTCATGGCAAATAGATGGGGAAACAATGGAACCAGTGACAGACTATTTTCTTGAGCTCCAAAATTACTGCAGATGGTGACTGCAGCCATGAAATTAAAAGACACTTGCTCCTTGGAAGAAAAGCTCTGACCAACCCAGACAGCATATCAAAAAGCAGAGATATTACTCTGCCAACAGAGATCTGTCTAGTCAAAGCTATAGTTTTTCCAGTAGTCATGGATGGATGTGAGAGTTGGACTATAAAGAAAGCTGAGCACCAAAGAATTGATGCTTTTGAACTGTGGTGTTGGAAAAGACTCTTGAGAGTCCCTTGGACAGCAATAGGATCCAACCAGTCCATCCTAAAGGAAATCAGTCCTGAATATTCATTGGAAGAACTGATTCTGAAGCTGAAACTCCAATACTTTGGCCACCTGATGTGAAGAGCTGACTCCTTGGAAAAGATACTGATGCTGGGAAAGATTGAGGGCAGGAGGAGAAGGGGATGACAGAGCATGAGATGGTTGGATGGCATCACAGACTTGATGGACATGAGTTTGAGCAAGCTCCAGGAGTTGGTGATGGACAGGGAAGCCTGGTGTGCTACAGTCCATGGGGTTGCACAGTCGGATATGACTGAGTGACTGAACTGATGGTAGTTTTATTTCTAGTTTTTAAAGAAGTCTCCCACTGTTTTCCATAGTGGCTATATCAGTTTACATTCCCACCAATGTGCAAGAGAGGAACCTACTGTTTAGAGAACACTGGACGATAAGAAAATAAAAGAGAGGGCTGAAGCAAGAAGAGGCTGCAGAGTGGTGGGAGATGTTTTATTTTGCTACTAGAGTTGGAAGTTATAATAGATACAGGAGAGCCTGGGGATAAGAGTTGGAAATGGGAATGGACAGGATCTAATGAAATATGGAGGGATTAGTCCTAGGCAAGGGAGGTGGGGGCATTCATTGTGCCAAGAAAGGAGGAAGAGTATCACAAAGAGTTTGATTTAGTGGTTCTCACATTAGTATTACTAAGGTAACTTACCTGGGACTTCCCTTATGGTCCAGTGGTTAAGGATCTGCCTGCCAACGCAGAAGACATGGGTTTAATCCCTGGTCTGGGAATATCCCACATGCCACGGGGCACCTAAACTATGCTTTACAACTACTGAAACCTAGCACCCTAGAGCCCTGTGCTCCGCAACAAGAGAAGCCACTGCAAAGAAAAGCCTGTACACCACAACCAGAGAAAGCCCTTGTGCAGCAACAAATATCCAGTGTTACACACACACAAAAGTGCTGATAGCTGGGCTACAACCTGGAAGTTTCTGGTTTAATTAGTCTGGCATGGGTCCTGGGTATTGGTATGTTTTCAGAGCTTCCCTGGTGATTAAAATCTGCAGTCACGGTTGAGAACCACTGGTTTAATTATAGGCAACTTTTAAAATTGGTGATAATAGGATGGGATCTGAGGAAGCTCACACTTGATAAAGATTGGACGCATAGGGACTAGTAAAGCTTGGGGATAGGTGAGGAACAGAGGGGCTTCTCAGGTGGTGTTAGTGGTAGAGAACCCTCTGGCCAATGCAGGAGACAAAGAGACGTGGGCCAATCCCTGGATTGGGAAGATCCCCTGGAGCAGGGCATGGCAACCCATTTCAGTATTCTTGCCTGGAGAATCCTGTGGACAGAGGTGCCCGGCGGGCTATGGTCCATAGGGTTGCACAGACTCGGACACGACTGAAGTGAGTTAGCACACACATGTGCATGTGGAATAGAGAAAGAGAAGGAAAGTTAGAAGGGAAGGAAACTAGTACTAACTTAGTGACTTTTATGTGACATTCATGTGGCTATGAATGAGGTTTGGTCCTTGTTCTCAAAGAGATCAGGAGCTTATCTGAAAGAGACTCCTCACAGCAAACCTATTACATCTTACAGTTCTTAATCAAGTATGGGCTTTTTATTAGTTAGTTAGTTTGTTTGTTTCCTTTTTCACTGAAAGTGAAAAAAATCCAGTTATTTCACAATACAAACTGGGTCTGGAAATACTATTGTAAGCACTGAGACTAGCCTTTCTAGGAAAGTGGGTGCTGGGGAGAAAGCACAAGATAACCTGGGAGATTGAACTGTCTCCAGTTTTATTAACAGGGTTAAAAAGATGGTGGTTCTGGTCCTGCATGGGGTACATTACTGGGGTTCGCTGTACCTGGGAGGTGGCTGATATTATTAATCACTGACATTGGAAACCTTTGATGGCTATTCTATAGGCTGTGAATTCCATATCTGGTCAAGATACTAAGGATTCCTCTTTCTAAGCAGTGAAGCTGGGGAAGGGCCCTACTTTTCACCAAAATTGAAGACCTAACCTTTGCCACTCTGGTACGGGCCCTTACTTCCAGGAACAGCTTCACCTGCATGGAAAGCACACGCTTCTTCAGCGCTGACCCTTCCTTGGAGAGCGTCCACTGCCACGTCTTGAGCCCTTTGCATCTCTGCTGGAGACTCAAACTTCCAGGGTTCCGGGGGGGCCTGTGGCTGGCCTGCCCCAACCCTGCTGCCTCAGGCCCATGAGCTGGTAAGGAGTTGAAAGGATTATTACTGAGGACCCTGGCTTTTGTCTGGATGCTCCCTTCCTTAATCAAGATTCACCAGAGCACCAGGAATCCCCGAGGCACATAAGAGAATGGGGACGTTTGGCTGGGTGTGGACTGGGGCACTCTGGCTTTGCTCGGGGGTTCCTTCTGTTACCTTATTAGTTCTATTTTATATGCAGAAGTTGAGGCTTGAAGAAATTAAGAAACTTGCCCACGTGCTCCAAGTTAGGAGCTGTGCGTTTGGAGTCCAGTCTGCTCCACTCTGTTGTCCTTCAGCCTCCTGACCTCCCTCGGTCACTGTAGGTTGACTTCTTTGGGAAATCCTGTCACCTCAACATTCTCCTCCCTGCTAAAGAATTAGACTAGTTCCCTTGGGCCCCAAGGTGCATGGGCCTCTTCTTTGGGTCTCCATTTCTTCATTCTGTGAATTAAGGATATGTGAAGTCCAGATGGGCTTCCATCCTAGGGGTTAGGGTGGAGGGCAGTTCAGAGCATAGATGCATGGGACACACACACACCAATCAGATTTAACGTCGGACCTCTCCTCTGTAATCCAGTGGTTTCGTTACAGAGCTAAAAGTGAAAGCCTCCAATATCATCCTCAGAGAGAGAAGAGGGATGGAACTTATTCCAGTTTGATGCCTGATTTCTGTTAATCCTGAAGCTTCATTTGTTGACATCCTGACTTAGGTTTCAAGCTTTAGGTGGGGAGAAACTACAGAGTTATCTGTAATTCTGGCACCAGAAGTCACGTTTGCCATTCTTTGGGCCCTTTTGAGGTCTGTGAAACGGGCTACCATCATGTTGAACACAGTTCACAGTAAACCTGCTGGATAGTCAGCCAGGGCTGTGGCAGCTAGGGCAAGCCTAACACTGTGTCAAATTACATACTTGCTGCCCAGCACGGGGGTGTGGGGGTGCTCTGCGCAGAGCTGGTAGTACCCTAAGCCTACCTCCCTTTATCCTTCCCCAGCTCTCCTGCCAGCTATCCCCCATACAACTGGTCATGGGCACCGCCAAGGCCCCGAGTGCAGCTCAGGGCCTGGCACGTGATAGGCACCCAGTACATGAGCACTCAGATGCATGCAGGGACTTGGGTACCTGAAACGATGAATTTGCACATTTCATGTAGTCTTGGTGCTGAGTCACTTGCTGACCTGTGATGTGGGAAAGAGGATGAAGAAAGGCAAGTGTTTGGGTGAAGAAGGGAAGTGTATCCTAAGGCTCTCTTAAGACCTAAAGAATGACATATTGGAATGGTCACAGTGCAGGGGACAAAGATGATTCTGTTCTCATCTTTGGTCAGGTTAGAATGGATGACCAAAGGGAATGAGATTAAGTCTCAAAAATTTTTTTCATCAGAGAGGAGAAAAATCCCCAAACAAGTCAGGTACAGAGTCTGGGAGTCTCCTACCCTGAGACTTTTAATCACAGGGTTGGGTGAGAAGGTATCAGGATTGGAAGCCAGAGGATGTTGAGAATGCGGAGAGACCTTGCCCTGCTGGAGAAGTGTGCAAAGGTGTTTTGAAGTATTACTATTCTAAATAAGTGGAGAATTGCACACAATACTAATGATTTTGTAACAATACTTTTGTTTGCACTCACTCCAAGGGCTACATAGACTTCTCACAAACCCAGACTTTTGTAATGGGGGTCAATCTCTTTGGGTTCAAAGCTATTATGACCCAACTTCATGAACCTAACTGGTTTCTTGGCGTACTCTAAGGCAGGAATGCCTGATTATGTTGGATACTGGTGATACCCTACAATCCTTGTGTAGTGCTATGAACTCCAGGATATGTGAAACCCCTGGGGACGAGAGCCTTGCCTGCTTGGGGTTAGGGACTCGACAGGCCAACGCATTTTTACACTTGGAGGTTTCCTGGGAGAAGGGCCTCTCTCCCCCGCCATCCAAACTCCCGGGCGCCCTCGTCGTCCCCCCCTCCCCAACTCCCCTAGGGCAGGGTTCCCTTTGTAATTAATCTCAACGCTCAAACCAGAGGGGAGGAAAAAAAGTGTTAATGAGAGAGCATCCCAGACTGACTGGGCGGTCTCCGCTCGCAGCTAGAACACCAAGTAATTAAATTATTTTGGGAAGCGGGGGGGATATGGTGGTGACAGTGTCAGAAAAACTCCCGTATGAATGGCAAGAAGGGAGCGTTTCTCGCCAGTAATTAAAATCAAGGATGACTTTCTCTTCTCGCAGCCCTCGGGGGGTAAAACTCAATCTTTCCACGTCCCAGATTCCACTGGATTTCGTGTAGCCGGGTCTGTGGCACTAAGAATTGAACATCGCCATCCCCGAGGGTCTGGGGGCTAGGTCTCCCGCAGGCGGGTAGAGGGAAACAGCCCCAGGAGGGGATGCGGGCTGGGCCCAGGCCAGGAATCGAGGCATCTCCCAGACCACCGTCCTGGGCCGGGGTCACAGCCCCGCTGCCGATTCCCAGGATCCTGGGGGGCCGCCGGGCATCTGGATGCGAAAGTCTGGGGGGGAGGTGGCGACTCGGGGAAGAGCGGGGCCGCAGACAATGGACGCGGCGGCGGGCGGGCCGGCGGCTGCGGGAACAGCCGGGAGGCGGCACCCGGGAGCGCGCGCTCCCCCGCCCCCTGCACCCCCTCGGCTCCCGTCCCCTCCCCCTCTGCCCCCTCCCCCTCCTCCGCGGGCTCCCGATCTGATTCCTGATCCCTGATTCCTTGATCCTTGGTCCCGCCATGGGAGCTTGAGCGCCCCCCATTCCCCTCTGGCCCCCTGCCCCCGGGGCCCTGAGGGGGAAGAGACAGCGGTCTGGGACGGAAAGGGGGCGACCGGACTCAGGAGCCCCCCTCTACACCCCCCCAACGTCCGCGCTGCCCGTCTACGAGCGCGGAGTTCGGAGCGACCCGAACGCTGCGGATACAAAGGCGCCGGGCCGAGCCGGGCGCCGGCCGAGCCCACCCGGCAGTTCGCAGCGGCGGGTGAGTGCCGGGCCGCGGGGGCGCGAGCAAAGTTTGAAAAAAAAAAAAAAAAAGAAACAGAAAGAGGGACAATCATGCAAGGGGCCAGGGGGTGCCCAGCCGCGGAGCGAGCGGGGTGGCTTATGGGGAAAGGGGGCGTGGGGTAACCCCCTTCCGGTCCATCCCCCCACTGCACAGCGGAGTGCCCCCCAACTTTGGGGAGAGGAAGGGGCGCTTGGGGAGGGGGTGGAGCCCGGGCCTGGAGAGCCGGGGACTTTCCTGGGCCCGGGGCCGGGGGCGGGGGCCTCAGTGTTCCCAGGGGAGCCGATTGGAGCTGGAGACTCTGGAGTGTGTGTGTTGGAGGTGGAGGCAGAGGCAGTGCAAGGATCGCTGTCTGGAGGTACTGGAAGGCGAGGATGTTTAGGGGTGCATACCCACCTCAGGAGTGTGGGGAGGACCCCGGGCAGGTATGCGTTCAGGGCGTGAGGTGGAGTCCCGGGAGCCGCCCGAGGAGAGTGGCGGGGGCGTGTGTGCGGCTCGAGGATGGGGCTGGAGGCTGGAGACCCCGGCACTGTATTCCGGGGCCCAGAGGACAGGCGCCGGCATCCTTCTCTCCACTTGTCTTTACCCGTCTAAAGGGCTGTGGGCTCTGCATCGGTGAGTTTTAGAGGCTTGGTGAAGCATCAGTGTGCGTGATTCTTTTGTTTTTGTGTATGTGTGCGCCTTGACATGCTGCGTGTCCCTGCAGGTGGGCCCCTGGATTTGGAGATGAAGGTGTTTATCTGTGCCTGAGTGTGTGTGCACGCAAGGAGCAGCTGATCATGCATGTGTGGTGTGTTAGGATATGTATTTATGGGTATACTCTGGGGAAGGGGTGTGTGTCTCTTGTGTGTGAACTGGGGAGGGGTTTATGGGAAAGAGGTTCTGAGGAAGGTGGGTGTGTAAGAGCAGAATAGGGTGTACTGGGTAGGTGTGTGTACACCTGTGTACTAGAAAGAGATGTGAGTGAATCTGTGTTCTCTTGTGTACCACCTGTGTTGATAGATAAGTGCCACCGTGTGCCTGCTTTAGGTGGTGTGTGTATTTCTGAGTGTGTGTTGGGGGTACTGCCACTTGCCTCTGCAGGCTGATTTTCTTGGCAGGGAGCCCAAAGGGAGGGCTGTCTGGAGGGGTTCTGAGGCTTCTTGGATGCCCTGCCCTGGTTTTGAGGATAGTGCCTTAAGTATCTGAGACCCCTGAGGTACCTGTTTTGGGAAATGGGCTTTTCTAGATAAAGGTTGTGTGTGTGGTGGGGAATACGGAATAGGGATTTGGGTTGTAGTCCAAGGGGAGTCTGAGGGATTGGAGAAGTCAGGGGAAAGAATCAGAGGGATATCCTCTTATTCCCCCTTGTAGGTTAGGTTCTTGTACTTGGAGAGGCCACATTCTTGGCTTCTTAGCCCATGTTCAGCCCCCCTCAGGCCCCACTTGTCCTATAAAGCCACCTTGGAGTTTGCTGCTTCAGAGCCCACTCAACTCTGCCCTGCCTCTGGGATCCTACAGTTTCTGAGGAGTCTGGGGATTCTGGTATGGGATAGAGGCGTGGGAAGGAGCATGCCTGGAGGGATGAGACCTGGTCCGGACATCTTCGGTTCTCTGTTGCACGGGGTTCAGAAGGTGGCATGGGAGGTCTGGGGAGAGCAGAGGGGGATGTTTTTTCAGGAGTTTGTACAGATTTATCTCACAGTTTTCCCCTTTTTACTGATGAGAAGCATGATTGGGATGGAGATGCGATCTGGGGCCAGGTCTGAGGGTGATGGATAGGGGGCTCAACTTGCCAGGAGGGCGGTTGTCCCTATGTCGAGGAAGGGGCAAGCACCCATTGAGGGCTGTTTTCTCTCTGTTATTATTTCTCTTTTGGGATGAAGGGGAAGGGTGGGCATGCATGCCTTGTTTGCATATCTCACACTCAGTCATTTCCCTCTTCGTGCCAGAGGAACTGGTCGAGGCATCCAGCTTTAGAAGCTGAGACTGTGAATGCACAGGCCCGTTAGGGTCTCTGGGTAATTCCCTAATGGGAGTCCTTAAGGGGCATGTGCAGTTGGAATGTTTGCATTTTAGCCCCCAGGGCTCCCCACCTTTCTTAAGTCCCCGTGATAAGAGCAGTAGGAGTTAGAAAATGTTGGGACTAGAGGTAGGGCAGAGAAGGAAAAGACTGGATTAAAGAAATGCACGATTGCCCCAAACCTGACACCTGTCCATTGGGTAAGGTCCCCAGGGGCGAGGGCGGCACTTGAATCCGGACAGTGTGCTCTGGGGTGCCTTGTTTGCTTCTGTCCTCTGAATGCGTGATATATTATACTGGTGTGTTTGGGGGGTGGGGAGCTCTTCCAAGGAGGAGGACTTGTGGTCAGACCTTAGGAAAGGCCGCCTTTGAAAGTACTTCATACTGGAACTAGTGGTCGAGTTGGCCCCTCCTCCCCCATTGTCTTGCTCCTCCCCTCTCTCTCCCTAATTCTTCTGGGGGCTGACCTCTCTGGTATGCCCCCCTCGGCTCCTTCTGCTTCTTCTAGATCCGAGGAAGGGTACCCTTCCCTGGCTCTAGAGCAGGACAGACTTTTATTTGCTCATTTGGTTTCTAAGACCCCTTCCAGTCAAGAAAGCATGACCTTGACTTATATAGAAGCTTCCAGCAGAACAGGGAAGACATCTGGGACCCCCACCCCCATCCCCTGAGTTTGTGGATCTCCAGTCTTCTTTGCTGTTTTTCACCTGAGCATCTCACACTGTGAGGCCAAAATGAAGAGTCCAGCAGAGTTGGCTGGAATTAGGACTTAGAAGTGTTAGGACATTGAGCAAGTTCTTAAACACATTCCTTAGCCTCTTAGATGTCTTAAGACACCATCTTCCCACCCCAGATTGGGCCTCCTTCCCTGGGTGTCAGCTAGCTGTTAAATTCTGGTTTTGCCACTTCCTAGATCTGAGACCTTGGATAGCCTAGATAACTTTTGAAGCCTCACCTGTAAAACGGAGTTAATAATAGGCCCTTCCTCTTAGGTTTATGAGGATTGTGTGTGTGTGCTAAGTCACTTCAGTCATGTCCGACTTTTTGGGATCCCACGGACTGTAGCCCACCGGGCTCCTCTGTCCATGGGGGTTCTCTAGGCAAGAATACTGGAGTGGGTTGCCATGCCCTCCTCCAGGGGATCTTCCCCACCCAGAGAAGGAACCTGTGGCTCCTGCAACTGCTGCGCTGCAGGCGGATTCTTTACCACTGAGCCACCAGGGAAGCCCATTTATGAGGATTAAATGAAGTAATAGAGAGCACTTTGCACAGTGCCTGGCACTTGGGACGCCCTACCAAGTGATAACTGGAACGGTTCAGGTTCTGATGGATGATTAGTAAGGGAGTGGGCTCTGGGTTGGGGGGCAGAACTAGACTTTGGTCCTGCACTTCTGGCAGACCATGTTGGGCACTGCCTGCTCTCTCCAGGTGCTGTGTGAAGTACAGGCATGGAAAGGTGAAGAAGATGGGCTTTCACAGGGGAGACGTGCATAAACATGCCGCTTCACTGTAACCCCGTGCGTAGTATACGGAGGTGTGTTGAGGAGGCTACCAGAGCATGGAGCAAAAGTGCTTGGTCCAGCTGTGGGTGGCAGGGAGACTTCCCAGAGGAGATGTGCCCTTCACTGGAAGTCGTTGTTCTGTCGCCCAGTTGTGTCTGACTCTTTGTGACCCCATGGACTATGGCACGCCAGGCTTATCTGTCCCTCACCATCTCCTGGAGTTTGCCCACATTCATGTTCTTTGCATCAGTGATGCCATCCAGCTATATTATCCTCTGATGCCCTCTTCTCCTTCTGCCTTCAACCTTTCCCAGCATCAGAGACTTTTCCAATGAGTCGTCTGTTCACATCAGATGACCAAAATACTGGAGCTTCAGCTTCAGCATCAGTCCTTCCAGTGAATATTCGGGGTTGATCTCCCTGAAGATTGGTTTGATCTCCTTGCTGTCCAAGGGACTTTCAGGAGTCTTCTCCAGCATCACAGTCTGAAGGCACCAATTCTTTGGCATTCTGCCTTCTTTATGGTCCAACTGTTACAACTGTACATAACTGTACGTGACCACTGGAAATTTTTTAACTGAGGTGAAATTCACAAAACATAAAATTAGCCAGTTTATTGATTTATTTTGGCTGCACATGCAACCTGTGGGATCTTAGTTCCCCCATCAGGGACTGAACGTGCACCCTCAGCAGTGAAAGCATGGAGTCCTAACCACTGGACCACCAGGGGATTCCTTAAAGTCAGCTGTTTTGAAGTGAACAGTGGCACTTCGTACACCTATAGTGTTGTGCAACCACTGCCTTTTTCTGAAAACACTTTCATTATCCCCAAAGGAAACCTGTACGCATTAAGAGGTTGCTGCCCGTTCCCTTTCTCCCAGCCCTTGGCAAATACCAGTCTGCATTCTATCTCTATGGATTTACCTATTCAAGGTATTTCATGTAAATGGAATGGTGCAATGTGTGACCCTTTGTGTCTGACTTCCTTCACTTAACATAATTTTTTCATGGCTCATCCACATTAGAGCATCATACCTCCACTTCTTTTTGTGGTTGAATGATATTCCACTGTGTGGATCAAACTTTGTTATTCAGTGGTTAAGTCATGCCCGACTCTTTGCAACTCTGTGGACTGCAGCATGCCAGACTTCCCTGTCCTTCACTATCTCCCAGAGTTTGCTCAAAGTCATGTCCATCGAGTCGTTGATGCTATCCAACCATCTCATCCTCTATTGGCTTCTTCTCCTCCTGCCCTCAATCTTTCCCAGCATCAGGGTCATTTCCACTGAGCTGGCTCTTAAAGTCAGGTGGCCAAAGTACTGGGGCTTCATCTTCAGCATCAGTCCTTCCAGTGAAGATTCAGGGTTAGCCCTGAGGGTCCACCTTAGCTGGATTTAAAGGATGAGTTAGGCAAGCAGGGAGGGACTTGGGAGGGCGCTGCAGGTAGAGGCTGAGCACGAGGAAGAAGGAGCAGGGGTGTCAGGGAGCGGTGGGTGTTACTGGATCCTGAAGTATTAACTGGGGGGTTGGCCTCAGTTTTCCTGCCTATGAGACGAAGCCTTGTGTGGTGGGTGGGGTTGGAGGTATTAGGGAGAGGAGAGGCTGGGATGTTAATGGGTGTTCTCAGAGTCTGGGTCGCAGATGGGACTTTTTAAAACTTGCTTTCTTTCCTCCTTCCTGGGCAGCTCCCTCCTTTATGCATCTGCCGTCTTCCCTGTGGGTACCCATCTTCTTGTTTTATTGGGCACTGACTTCCCTTCTCTCTGAATTGACCTGAAATTTCTCTCACACTCTCCAGGTGGGTAACCCTGTTCATGGGGAGATTTTGATAGCAGAGATGAAGGAAAAGGCCTGGGAGTAAATCCTACTCACACCCATTCCCCAGAAGCCTTCCCTTTTTTTAATCCTGTCTTTTGCTGATCTGGCTTGGGCAGCCTTCTGTCACCTTCTCTCCTGTGTTCTGGAGGGAAATGAGGTGGGTCAGGAAGAATCCCTCCATCCTTCTCTCCACCCTGCTTGGTACAGAGTAGAGGCCTGGTATGGCCTCTACTTAATTTCCAAGAGCACTTTGGAAATTAGGTGTTGCCGTGCCTGTCTGATGCCCCTGGCAAGGCTGGTAATTACAGACATGACAGCTGGGAACGGGCTTGGGAGAAGCGGCTTAGAATCAGCAGAGCTGAGGATATCCTGGTAATCAGGGTGGGGCAGTGAGAGGGGAGAGTGGGAAGAAGCTGGGGGCTTGAGTGGGGCGTGAGGATTGGGGGCCCCTTCTACTGCTCCACGCACCGCTGGGCTTAGCACCTGCAGGAGAGAAGGAGGTGATTAGAGCGAGGCCCTGCCTCACTCTAAATGTGGAAGCAGGGAAGGGAAGAGAGAGGCTGGGGGATCCAGGAGCCTCCGAGGAAAGAGGCAGAGTGTGGGATGAGGGGTTTTGGCTGCTCTCTCAGACCTGGGTGTGGTCTAGGTTAGAGAGCAGCCGTCGTATAGGGGCTGAGGCCAACACGGTAGCCAAAGTGTTGGTTCCGTCTTATTCTGGGTGGGGTCTTACTTCTCACAGTGAGGTTTTGGGAACAGGGAGTGAGTGAAAGGAACTGGCTGCTCACCCTCTATTGGAGAAAGAGGTGGGAAACCAACATTTTATTGAGCATCTATTTCGTGCTTGATTCTGTGATATTCTGTGTACATTATTTTGTTGAATCCTCAACCTTCTGAAGTTGTCACCATTATCCCCATTTTGCAGGTGAGAAAACTGAGGTTTAGAGAGGGCCAGGGTCTCATCTAAGATTACGTAGCTCCTCAGAGGCTGTGCCAGGTCTGTCTGATGTCATTTCTCTTCCATTCCCTAAAGCGCTCTTTCCGCCTTTCCATCCTCTCGTTTCATGTGTTCAGGTTTGTTCATTATTGCCTTTATTCTTGAACTTGAATAGTTTCCCGGTCTCCTGAAAAGCAGACATGAGTCCAGATGTCAGCCTGAGATGTAAAAGAAGTCTGTCCTTAGAGAGGGTGTCAGTCTGCTGGAAGAATGGGGGTCTCCCGGGTGGAGCAGCTTGCCGGCACAGCCTGGGGCAGGCCTGCCGCCTGGACAGAACGTCCTCGGGGGCTGGCCTCTTCCTCTCTGCTGGGTCACTTCGCACGTGGGGGCTCCAGCACCGTGACCCATGGAGTCTTGTTTGGAAGGGCCTGGCTCTCCCTGGAGAGTTTTCTAGCAACTCCCTAACAGTATCCCTCAGACCCCAGAGAGTTTCACCAGAGAGTTCCTGGCTCCCCCACTCTGGCTAGAAGAGAGGGTGTGTCTGTGTGGGGAGTCTGGGGAGTGGGGGTGCGCAGAAGCAGGTGCTGAGCCCGAGGAGGTGTGACTGCAGTGACTTAAAAAGCAACCGAGTATGAACAGAAACACTTATTTTGTCACCTGCTTTACTCCAGGATTGGGGTGGCAGATACAAGGGTTGGGGCATGTTGAGGCTCCTCCGAAAGAGTGAAAACCTCAGGTTGTGGGTTTGTCAAGATGGAGGAGGTTGGTTGGTGCTTGGGCCCTCCAGCTGGCGTGGTTTTCCTAGTCAGGAACTGGCTGATTTACCAGGTCAGAGGCCCTAGAATGAAGCAGGAGGAAAAGATTTTCAGAACGGGGAGACCCGGGTCCGCCACCCCTGTCCCTAGTCACACTGCGTCTCGCACCCTGCTGCTTTTGCCACGCAAACCAGCCGTTGTTGCCTGTGTCCCCACGCCACAGCTCTTCCCATCCACGTGCAGACCTAAGGGTGGCTGACTTCTCATCTTGAGAAACTGCTTTCTATTCCTGCTGACCCCACCCCGAGGTGGCGGCTGGGTGAGCAGGCTTTGTAGGTCTCAGGGTTAGGGGAGGTTGGGGCCCGCCTCAGAGAGCAGGCTGAGAAGAGGGTGAGGCATGGCCTCTGGGTCAACCCAGCTTGTCTGCCCGCCATGGTCCACCTTCTCCTGGCCCTGAGGACAACTCACGGGGCCTGCTTTCCTGCCTGACTCTTCCACAGCTTCCCTGGTGGGCACACAGGGGTTGGGCCTTTGCTCCAGCTGAGGGAGGAAGAAATTCAGAGCCTGGCAGGTGGGAATTAGGGGGCTGCTCATGGGTGAGAATTAAACAGAGGACCCAGCCACCTAGAAGCCCTGGTTCCCTTCTCGCCAGCTCAGCATCCGACTCCCTTCTGGCCTGCCCCTGGGAGAGATGCCAAAGGGATTACTCACCCTTTCTGCTCCATGCTCCATCCTCCCACCCAGGGTTCCCTTCCAGACGGACTGGGAATGGGTCTGGGGGAGTCAGGGAATGGACCGCTGTGGTGTGTGTGCAACATGCGTGTACTTGTGTGCAGTGTGTTGGGAGCAGGGCTTTGAGCGCCGGGGTGGGGGTGGGGGTGCTGGCGAGAAAGCGGAGCAGGTCTCTACAGAACCTGCCTGGCCAGGGCGGGTGGAGCTGGGTGGGGCAGTCAGGAGCCATTCCAGGTTTCCGAGGGGGAATACGAGTGTGGGGGTGCACGTGCGTGTATCTGTGTTCAAGTGTGTTTGTGGACTTGGAGGGTACTCAGCCTCCCCCTTGCTTGAGATAGAGGGAAGTGAGGGAAGTAGATGGAGAAAGGCCTGCCTCTGGCTCCCCCAGCTCCTTTCAGCTAGAACGCCAGCTCAGGTATCCTGGCCAGGAGCCCAGTCTGAGGCTCCCCTGCCCCTCTCCCCGGCAGGCTCCTTGCACCGGGGTCTGGTGGTGAACAGCCACATGGGCTGTCTGGGTGACCCAAGCATGGGCCTTCCCCTGCTACTCAGCCCAGGGAGGAGAGGGATCGTGCCCCCTGCCCCAGGGCTCTCAGGATGGTGAGCTCATGTCTGGGGCTGCCCTGGGAGAGTGCTGGGTTTATAGGGCGGGGGCGGGGCTCGGTGCCAGCTTTTAGACTCCTGGGTCCAGCTCTTTCTTACCCCTCGGCCCACTGAGATCCAACTGTTCTCTCTGGCCCCCTGGACCATATTGTCACTTAAGGACATTGGTGTTTTTTTTCAGGGTACAGGAATGAGGGTGGGGGTGAAACCCCCTTTTGGTCTAGGGCTTGGGGCTGGTCCTGGCCCACTCTGTGCCTCAGCTGTTTTTGTGGTAGAGAGAACCCAGCATGGGCCTTCTGGATGGAGGGCTTGTCCCCGATGCATGGCTAGATGGGAATGAAGAGGAAACGTGGAGATCCTCAGGCAGGAGTGGTTGCTGGGTGGGGAGGGGAAGGGGCAAGGGGCAAGGGGTTCTTCAGTCTCAACTATCTCAACAAGCTGAGGCCTGTCCAGTCTCTGTCCCTATGTCACTGGAGAGAAGAAGGGACAGGGCAGGAGCCAGTGAATTCTCTCCTGTCCTGGCCATCTTCTAGTCTTGGCTGTTTCAAGAGCCAGAGTCTGGAAGGAGTGCCAGGGAGAGACCTGGTCTCACTCTGAGAGGAGCACGCCTGAGTCACAGTGTCAGTGAGGTCTTTCTAACAAGGAGGCCAGAAAGGCCTGCCTCAGATGCAGTACCAGGCCGAGCGCCTTTTTGTCTCTTGGCCCTACCTGTTCATCTGTGAAACTTGGGGTCGCACCTTGGAAGGCCTCTGCTGTGTTAGTGTTGGAGCCTACCAAGAGTTGCGTGGGTCAGCCCACTGTTCCTCCTGTGGTGGGTGGGGTGAGCATGGGGAATGATGTGGGTGCAGTCAGAGGCCCTGGCACTTCCCTCTCCTCTGTGGGAGTGTGTTAGGGGCTGCCTCCCCCAATCCCAACACCAGACACTTCCTGTGTCCACCAGTGTCTGAGAGGGAGGCCTGGATTGAGCATGCCCGTGAGACTCGGAGCGATGTGGCAAGGGGAGGACCAAGCTGGACAGTCAGCTGTGACTTGGAATCTGCCCTGCCTCCCACTAGCTGATGTCTTGGCAAGGGGCTCTGTCTCTGTGGACAGACATCTAGCTCCTTGGATACTGGGCTGGGAGGCAGGCATTCTAGAGGGTGGGCATCCAGCATTTTGGGTGGAACTCACATTGATACCCTTGGACACTGAGGCTGTGGGGGGTGACGCTTAGGGAGCCATGAGGCTGGCGGCCCACATGGCCACACCTCTCATGGGTTTTAGTGGGGAAGGGGGTGCACAGGTACATGCAATAAGATCTAGGTTCTTGTGTAGGAATCAGACACTTTTTAAAAAAATTGAAGTATAGTTGATCTACACTGTTGTGTTAGTGTCAGATGTACAGCACAGTGATTCAGTCTTCTTGAAGGCTACAGGAACCAGAGACCTTTCGTGGGCAAGGGTCCACAGACTCCTCTGCAGGAGAGGTCTGAAGGGGTGATCACATCCATTTCCTTGCATTCAAGCAGGACCACCCTTCCCCTGTCCTGGGCTGAGGAGAGGAAGGCCATTTGTTTAAAAGATGGTCCGATCAGAGTGCTGCCCCTGTCAGGGGAGAACTTCTGGCTTCCTGTCCTCTTTCTCTTCCTCTTGGCTGCTCCAGCTGGAAGTTCATTCTGAACTCCTCTGTGAGTGCCTTCCGTGGTAGCACTGGTCTGGAACTCCCGGCCCTGTCTTCTGAGTGCATGTCTGTTCTGTCCTTCCCCACCGTATTCTCTGCCTGGTTGCCCTGCCCCCGCGGTGCTTTCCCCAGCCCTATCCGGGTGGTCCTCACTGCCCCCTTTCCCCACTCCTGACAGGGGCTGGGACTGGTGGTGTGGTGGCCTAGAGCAGTGGGGAGAAGTGGGGACCAGAGCCGCCCGCCTTCTGGTCCTCAGCCCGCGCCTGGCCAGAGGCTGCCGGGTCTGTGTCCAAGGTCTCATCCACCTAGGCTGCTCCTCCAGGTGGGGCAGTGGGGAAGGGTCTAGTCTTGGTCTGCCTTTTGGCCAACACCAAGCCCTCCCATGCCTCCCAGTCTACCCAGGGCCTTACTCCCTCTGCCTGTTGCCAGGTTCTGAGTGTATTTTTTCCAAAGGCCTCTGATTGTTTCCTGAAGAAACCTGATCCCAGAGCTTATACAAAAGCTGGGGCCGCCAGAGGAGAAACCCCATTCTCTCCCGCTCTGTCCCTACCCCCCCACCTCCATAACCTCTCTCGCTTTGGATGCTGGGTATGGGTTCCAGGACCTGGCTGCCATCACCTAGGCAACAGGGGGCTTTGGTTGCCATGGTGATCAATGTGGGAGAAGCTGGGCAGCGGGGACAAAAGCCCCCACATTTCTCCCCCCTGGTCCTCACCCCAATCCTCATGGGATGGTACTGAGACACATTCCATTAATTTTATTTCTGAAAGGCCTTTGGAGGGGAGAAGGATCTGCTTTTTGTGACAGACTTTCTCTTCCTTTGCTCACTCCTCTCTGGCCTGTTTTTAACCCCAGATAATCCACGGTTGGCTTGAGCAGGGGACCGAGTCTCTGTGTTCTTGTGCCTGAGGTGGGGTTGGGGGCATGGTGAAAAGCAACGGAACACATTCCCTTTTACAGCCTCCCACCCTTTAAACCAGGGCCCTCCCTGCCCTGGACGAAGTCCGGACTTCCCTCCCGGTCCGTCATGCCTCCCATATTTCCACTTGTTGATCCCATCCAGTGATCCTCTCCCCCACCCTCTTCCCTGGGAATGCTGCCCACCCGGGAGACCCTCCAAACCCCTGATTCCTGGGTCCGATTAAACAAGGGGAACTTCTGCCCTTCTCGTTTCTCACCTTAAGTCCCTCCCCATCGCCTCTCCAGTGCTTGGGTTAGATTCCTGGGGTGCTCCATGAGACAGCAGGCAAAGGTCTCAGAAACTGGGTTCATTTTTGGCCTCTCTGTTTGGTAGGGGAGGGAGCGGCATGTTTGGGTGCTTTCCGAGTACCTTGAGCTGGGTTGGTAGGGGTGGGAGAAGCAGGCCAGGGGAGCCAGGTTTATGTTGGGCCTTTAATCAGCAGCTGGGAGGAAGGTAGGGAGCTCTAGGCTGGAACAGTTTAGAACAAAGGGTTGGGAGGGGACTGGCACCCTGTCTGGTTTGAAATTTATCTGTAGGGGAAGCACAATGGCATCAGCTTCCCTCCTGGCTGTGTTTGAAGTGGTGGTTCTGATCTGCTGTGTGTGTGTGAGTATTTGTGTGTGTGACTTTAGTTGTACAAGCAGCAAGATTTATTTATACCACCTTTTTCCCAAGTCTCAGAGGAAGTGTCTGGGGATTGGAGCAGGAGTGACCCTGAAGTCAGAGTGTATTAATTGCTTAACTTATTACTTGCTGAGCAGTTTGTTAAAGTACTTCTTTTATCCCCAGTATACTTAACAACAACCCCATGAGGTATTGATGTAAAACATCTTTTCCCCTGTTTTACCAATGAGCCTACCAGGCTGCCAGGCACAGCAAAGTTAAGTAACTTGCGCATGAGCACACAGCTCCTCCGTGGGAGAGTTAGGTTTTAAACTCAGATACTTGGGTGCAAATCCCAGGCTCTTTTTGCTCTTGACTCCTCTGGCAGATGTGAGAATTCAGAGAGTCTGGGTTATTGTGTCTCTGTCTAGACTTGAGTCCATGGCAGTCCTTTTCCTCTTTATTTCTCCACTTCTCTCACCCTGTCACCCACGTGTTCTCTTTGAACCTCCTGGTGAAATTGAGTTTGTAGGTGGAAGACCACAAAGAATGGGCTGAACCACAACAGGAGAGATACAGGTGATGTGTCTGAACTCTATCAGGGACGAGACCAGTAGAATGGGTTCTTGGGAGATGGGGTAGAGGAGTCCAACATAATTTGCAGATAAGGTGAATAGGGCCTTGTTTGTGGCAAAGGTTTCTAGAAGGGTTTAGGGTGGGTGGGTTGAGATATTGTCTCCGTTGCCTGCGTGTGTCTTTGTCACATACTTGTCTTGATATGGGGCTGTGGACAAACGTCACCAGGCCACGGAGTGTCTCCACATACCTCTGTGAGGAAGATAAATGAATGAGGTAGCATCTATTTCCTCTCCCTGCAGTGTTTGCAGTTTCCCCGAGAGTCAGGCGGTATCAATTACTAGCCGTGTGCCAGTGGAAAGGTGGTGGATACAGGTCCATACCAATCATGGTTCTTATTCTGAAGTTACTGATGGTTCAGTTCGGTTGGAGAAAAGTTAACAACTACATAAAGCAAATTCATTTTAGTTCTTAGCATAATTGACCTTGTGGCAGCACTTGACCTGGCTGATTTTGTTCCTACCTTGAAACAGTAATTCTTGGCTTCATGAGAGCCCATCTTCTGGTCTCCTTGCTCCTCTGGCCTCATGGCCTCACCCCTTTGCCTGTTCTGTGTCCTCGGACATGTTTACATGTTGGGGTTCTAAGGGACCCCCTATTTAACCCTCTCACTGGGTGATCCCATTCATTCCCTTGACCTTGCACACCATCCATACCTCCAGCTCAGACTCTTTTCTGAGTCTAGCTCCTCTGACACTCAGCTGCCTGTTTAACTGCCTGTCTCACAGCCATGAACTCAGCATGCCGGAAACCAAACTCACCAATTCCTCCCCAGCCTTCCCACCTGATAATGGCACTGCCACCTTCTCTCATGCTCAGGCCAGAGATCTTGATGCTCCCCTCCCCCTCCGCCAGTCCAATTAAGTCCTGCTGGTCCTGCCCAACATGTGTCATGAATGTGACCATTTCACACCTCCTCTGCTGCTCTGCCCCATCACTGCAGTCACCTCCTTCCTCGTCTCCCTACTTCTGCCTTCCCTTCTTTCCAGTCTCTGTCTGGAGAGCTAAAACCCTTCGCAGGCTTCCCACTGAATTAATCCAGCTCTTCCCCCAACCCGGGGCTTCCCCCGTGGCTCAGCAGTGAAGAATCCGCCTGCACTGCAGGAGTCACAGGAGACGTGAGTTTGATCCCTGAATCGGGAAGATGCCCTGGAGGAGGGCGTGGCAACCCACTCCAGTATTCTTGCCTGGCGGCTTCCATGGACAGAGGAGCCTGGTGGGCTATAGTCCATGGGGTTGAAAAGAGTCTGACGTGACTGAGCAACTTAGCATGCATGCACACTTTCCCTGACCCATGGGGTTTGCAATACCCCTACCCCGGCCACCTCTTCAGCCTCACCTTCCATTAGCCTCTCCCTTCCTTACACCCAGTTGGCTCCACTGAGCCACCCAACTCTCTGCTGCCTTTGGCCTTCCTGTGGGTGGCTGTCTGCTCTGCAGGCTTTCCCCTCCACTCTACCTGCTTAGCCCCTGTGCTCCTTCAGGCTTGGTTGGTGTTTCCTCAGATTTTCCAGAACCACTCAGTTTAAAGGAGCCCTGCTCCCCAGGCTTGTCTGTCATTCTGTCCTCATCCTTCTCCTTTCATCACTGATGTAGTTAGTTGTTTATATGCCCCTGTTTACATGCACCAACCCTGCCGGGCCGTGAATCCGGGGTTTCTTCCCCACTGTACTCAGGGCTTGGCAGGGGATATGGTTTCTAGATGGGGCCTAAATAAGAGGTGATGACTCAGTGAGTGAAGGTGGGAAATAACTGCTCAGTGCCCAGGGATGTACCACTGGGTGCTGGGGGTGAAGGGGGCTTTTGTGAAGGGGTTAGGGCTGGATTGTGAGGTGGTAAGCAGGGTTGGGTGAGAGTTAGGGAGGACGGGAGAAGGAGAGGTCCTTTCCTCTGCTGAACTGGAAGGTGGAAATGTAGAAGAAAGACGCTGCCCCTTGATCCACAGCCGTCAGACAAGCTCCTGACATTGCCTGGTTCAGGATGTCAGGTTTTTAGAGAATGGTTTCTGCTTACCTTCCCCTCCTGCCCCTCACCACGTGATTTGTAGTTTACATTCTTCACCCTGGCCATGTGAGCACATTTGTGCATGCGCACAAGTTAGGCCACTCACAGACACACACACACACACACAGCCTTAAGGGGAGCAGCCAGCTTAACCTCACAGTAACTGTGGGTATGTTTGACATACATGCTGGGGAGACAACGCCAAGAGAAGCAGCCGTAGGCAGCCCCCTGTGGGCACTCAGACATTAAGAATGGGAGGAGATGAGAGGCCTGGGGTAGCCTCTGGACTGAAGCTAGCTGCCTCCTGCTGTGGTCTACACTGGGCCAGCCAGTTGGCCTGGCCAGAACCCACGTTCTCCAGTTCCTGGCTGAGAATAGGAAAGTGCTGCCCAGCTCTCCCCTGCAGGGGGTCCAGAGTTGGGTCATTCTGGGTGGCCTTTGCTGTCATCTTCCCCCACCCTGGGGCACAGTCTGGGGCTGCTCTTTCTAGGAGGCAGGGCAGGAGGAACTGGGCTCACTGGAGAGAGCAGGAGCCTGGGGGGGGGTGCATTCTCAGGTGGGAGCGAGGCTCCCCTGAGCTTCCTGCGGCTGCTTCCTGGGCACGGCTTCCCTCTCTGCTCTGACCCCACAGAGAGCTCCAGCCCCACCCTGACCAGCTGCTTCTTTTCCTCAGGAGCGCCGCTTGATTTTCTCTGAGACAAGCCCACCTGTCCAGCAAAATAGAGTCCCTCAGGGTGACGGTTGATTTCCTGAAGGTGCCCCTTGGCCTGAAGAAGCCGGTGCTGAAGGAGGTGGCAGGGGGGCCCCCCAGAAGGCCCCAGCCTGTGGCCCTGGAGCGCTACAAGGCGCGGCGTTCGGACGCCATGGACACCGAGTCCCAGTACTCGGGCTACTCCTACAAGTCTGGCCACTCCCGCAGCTCCCGCAAGCACAGGTGTGCGTGCATGAGGGCTGACGCAGGTCGGGGAGCGGGGTGGGAGCACCACAGGGCTGGCGGGCTGAAGCTGGCCGCTGAGAAGCACGGGTCCTCCCCTTGACCTTCCGTGCCCTTTCCCCTGGCCTTCTGCTGCAGGGACCGCCGGGACCGACACCGCTCTAAGAGCCGAGACGGAAGCCGGGGGGACAAGTCGGTGACGATCCAGGCTCCAGGGGAGCCCCTGCTGGACAATGAGTCCACGAGAGGGGATGAGCGGGTGAGCGTCATGGGCTGAGGTCTGGACCAGGTGTTTCCACTCGGATCCCTCGAGAAGCTGGAGGTCCATCCAAAAGGGGAAGGGACTGGCAGCCTGGCCTCTTTCGACAGAGAGAGGAGGGCATTTTGGGTCATACTTCTGTTAAGGGTCCCAAGGTAGGACCTCGTCTCAGTAGAATTCTGTAGAATCTTGGTAGAATTCAGAGATCCCTTTGGAAGCAGCAGCCTCCGTCATCTTTTATGACTCATGTGACCCGGGCTGTGAAATGGGAATTGCCTCTTCTCTGGGCTCATGCCAACCAGTTAGGGCACTGGGAATCTGGAGTGGGAGGACGGTGGTGGGTGGGGGCTGGAGGTGTGGCAGCCCAAAGTTTCCCTTGGGCACTCTGGTGCCCTCTGGTGTCGGACTGTAGAATAGCACCTGCTAGTCAGAGGGAGGAGTTGATGGAGAAAGGGGAGGAAGTGACCTTGGGGAGATGGGAGGGGGTTTTCTGCTGGTTGTTCTTGCTCCGGCCTCTCTGGCCCACTGTGTGCCCCTGGCAGGGAGGTCAGGAGGCAGCGCCCAGTGCTAGAAGAGGGAAGAGGCAGGATTTGGGGTGACTGAGGTGGTCCATGCCTCCTTGGGAGCATCTTAGGGAGCTGGAGACCTCATGAGACATCTCTATGACCGACCCTGGGGATTCCTGGGGCTTGGAAGCAGATCAGTACCTGAGGAAAATGATCTTTCTCCCTCTTTCCCAATCCCGCCTTCTCCCAGAGACCTGGCCTCCTGAGTTCTTGAAGTGAGCCTGATCAACTCTTCTGTTGTTGGGGGGTGTGCCCAGGCTCTCGAAACTTGGAGCACATGTGTAGGTCTAGTGGCTGTGGTTACTCACGGGTTCCCTGAGCTGAGACAGGCAGTGCCTCCACTTTCCGCCTTCTGTTCAGACTCCGCTTTCCTTGGGGAAATGCCCATGTGGTGGGCATTCAGATGGGCCAGAAGAGCCAGCCAGGCAGACCAGAGACCCAGAGTGGCCCTGAGTCTGCACCATGTCTTGCATGCCCTGCACTAGTCTCTCACCTTCCCCATCCCTTCTCAATGTCCTCTTCTCTCCCCCATGCTGCCTTGGTCAGGTCACTCCCTTAACCAGATACTCGAGCACCTCTCCGTACTCCGAGGATAGGTACTTATGGCCTACTCTGGCCTTGGGCTTCCCAGGTAGAACCCCAGTGGTAAAGAACCCACCTGCCAATGCAGGAGATGTAAGAGACTCAGGTTTGATCCCTAGGTTGGGAAGATTCCCTGGAGGAGGGCATGGCAACCCATTCCAGCATTCTTGCCTGGAGAACCCCATGGACAGAGGAGCCTGATGGGCTACAGTCCACAGGGTCGCAAAGAGCTGGACATGGCTGAAGCGACTTAGCACAGCACAGCATGGTTCATCCTGGCCTTGCAAGTGGGTTGCTCGAGCCTGCCTGCTTTGCCTGGGAGTCTGACCTCAGATCCCATTCTCTGACTGAGCAGCTCCCTGGCGTCTCTCTTGGACCCTCTGTTCTGAGGGTGTATGTGCAGGTTTTTCCTGGTTGGCTGACGGCAAGAAGCTCCCCGAAGGCCCAGGTCTCAGATGTGCCATCCCTGCAGAGGCCAGACTTGGGCATGCAGGGAAAGTGTTAGTCTCTCAGTTGGGTCCGACTCTTTGTGACTCCATGGACTGTAGCCCGCCAGGCTCCTCTGACAGTGGAGCTCAGTAAATACTTGGATGGCTGCGTGTGTGTTGATTACCCTCTTTTCTCCTCTCCCTGCTTTGCTCTCTGTCTTCTTCCCACTCACCTCTTCTCCCATGTCTCTGCCTCCTCCTCTTCTTCCCCATCACCACGGCCGCTCCGGCTGTAGGATGACAACTGGGGGGAGACGACCACAGTGGTAACGGGCACCTCGGAGCACAGCATCTCCCACGATGACCTCACGCGCATCGCCAAGGACATGGAAGACAGCGTCCCTCTGGACTGCTCCCGGCACCTGGGTGTGGCGGCGGGGGCTACGCTGGCCCTGCTCTCTTTCCTCACGCCTCTGGCTTTCCTGCTGCTGCCCCCACTGCTGTGGCGGGAGGAGCTGGAGCCGTGCGGGACGGCCTGCGAAGGCCTCTTCATCTCCGTGGCCTTCAAGCTGCTCATCCTGCTGCTGGGCAGCTGGGCCCTGTTCTTCCGCCGGCCCAAGGCCTCTCTGCCCCGCGTCTTCGTGCTGCGCGCCCTGCTCATGGTGCTCGTCTTCCTGCTCGTCGTGTCCTACTGGCTCTTCTACGGTGTTCGCATTCTGGACGCCCGCGAGCGCAGCTACCAGGGCGTGGTGCAGTTTGCCGTGTCCCTGGTGGACGCCCTGCTCTTTGTGCACTACCTGGCCGTGGTCCTGCTGGAGCTGCGCCAGCTCCAGCCGCAGTTCACGCTCAAGGTCGTGCGCTCCACCGACGGGGCCAGCCGCTTCTACAACGTGGGCCATCTCAGGTGCCGGCGCGTGGGGACAGGCAGCCCGGCCTGGGGCGGGGGCGGAGGGGGCTGCAGGGCGCAGGGCGGCGGGGTGTGATGGTGGGCTGGAGGTGGCGCGCTCGGAGGGCTGGGTGGGCAGTTGTGTGCTCTGCACATTCTAGGTTTTCAGCAGTGTTTGCTGCTTGATGGTGGGAGCATGCTGAGGGTCCTGGAGCAGATAGGGTGGGAGTTAGGAGCTGGGAGTGAATAGATGAACAGAGATTGGGGATCTTATAGAGAGATGGACCAAAGACGAGATAGGTGTGATTCTCTGGAATCACCACGTTTCTAGCTCTTGGAGGCACAGTCTTTTGAGGGCACTCAGTGAGCAGTCACTGAGATGAGCTGGCCAGAGGAAGGGCCCCCTCAGGGAAAAGATGATGAGGAAGGTTCTTCGGCCCCCCAGACTTGTGGGCAGGAGGCCCCCCTGGCCACCCAGATTGTCATCAATCCTGCAGGGAATCTTGAGGGGAATGCTGGAGGGGAGGAGGTGACCCCTGACTGGGGATCCTGGCCCCCTGCCCTTTCTCCCCTGGGCTTCAGCACAGCGGGGAAGGAGTAGCAGGCCCAGCCCTGGGGAAGGCTTAGGGGCCTGGTGAGTAGACCGCAGGCCCTGAGCCAGGCTTCTTGGAAGCAGCTTGTCCCGGCCCTCTGTCCTCTCCTGCCCTGCTGACCTGCCCTGCTGTGTCCCTCCCCTGCACCCCTTGTCTGTCTTCTCTGCCTCTCCCTCCTGCCGTCTCCCCCACAGCATCCAGCGTGTGGCAGTGTGGATCCTGGAGAAGTATTACCATGACTTCCCTGTCTACAACCCTGCCCTCCTCAACCTGCCCAAGTCCGTCCTGGCCAAGAAAGTGTCTGGCTTCAAGGTGTATTCCCTCGGAGAGGGTGAGCGGCCCTGCTCCTTGGCCTCCTGGTCTCCTCCCAAGCAGGACTCCCAAGTTCCTGCCTCCCGTTCCTCTTTCTCCCATCTTCCCGTGCTTTCTCCTTCCTCGGACTGTGTCCCAGCCCCTCCTGTTCTGTCCTCTCCCTCCACACCAGGTGGCTGGTTTTAGCTGCTGAGTCTGCTGTCTTTCCCTTTATGCTACGGTGTGTCCCTTGCTCTGGTTCCGCTGTGTCTGCTCCTCAGCCCTCACTCTCGGAGGCCCGAACCTCCCGCCCTGGGGAGGAGCCCGTGCGGGACTCCTGCTCTCTGGTGCCCTCCTGGCGGCCTTCCTGTGGGCCTCGCCCAGACGTTGTGGCCAGGAGGGATGGGAAAGGGCGGTGTTTCTGGGGGTGGACACGGCTTCCTCTGGACATGTCGGGGGGCTAGCCCCAGCCTTCCTGGAGTGGGAATCAAGGCGGCACTCTGAAGGGACCAGCCTCTCTCTCTCCTGCTTCTGTGCAGAAAACAGTACCAACAACTCCACGGGTCAGTCCCGAGCTGTGATTGCAGCGGCGGCCCGCAGGCGGGACAACAGCCACAATGAGTACTACTACGAGGAGGCCGAGCATGAGCGGAGGGTGCGCAAGCGGAGGGCCAGGTGGGTCTTGGGGAGGAGTGGGGCTGGGGGGCTGCTGGGGAGGCCGGGGAGAGGAGGACCACCTAGCTTCTGTAACCGATGATGATGTGGATGTGATGTGTGCGTTCGTTTTCTGTTGCTGCCTTAACAAGTCACCATGAACTGGGCGCTGTGAAACAACTCACACTTATTGTCTTGCAGTCCTGAGAGTCAGGCGCAGGTGAGCTGAACCCTCCTCCACTCAGGGTTCACGGGCTGAAATCGAGAACAAATCTAGTTTTAGCCCGAGTCCCCTTCCAAGCTCACTGGTTGCTGGCAGAATCAATTCCTGGTCACCTGGACCCATAGGCAGTTTTCCTTGAGGCCAGCAAGACCAGGTCTCTGACTTCTGCCACCAGCTGGAGAGTAATCTCCTTATTTTAAAGTCAGCCAACTTGGCACTTTCATTACCTCTGCAAAACATACCAAGATTATTGGATGACCAGGGGACGGGGATCTGGTGGAGGTGGATGGGGCCTTCTGCCTGCACAGTGGGGCAGGGACCGTTAAAGGCCGTGAGCCTCCCTGGCAGTGGCAGGGACCGAGGCTGGACCAGCCCTCCTTCCAGGAGATCTTGGAGGCTTGCTCAGCAGATGGTACATTTTTATCTGCAAAAAATGAGGTTCTAGTGCCCGTATCTTGGTAAATTCTTAAACACTGTCCTCATGCTTCCTTTTTTCCTGTTCACATTGTTATGTGAATGCTGTTCATGCCTGAAGATTCTTTCTTGGTGTCAACTGCTTGCCAGGGCCCTTCATCTGTTGGTATTTCTACAGGGGAGGAACAGAGGGTCTTGGGACTCTGCCCTTCCTCACACATGATCTCCAGGCTTCGAAGGAGGAAGGTAGCCCTGACCCTGTACCTTCTTCCATTGAGTCAGTGATGCCATCCAACCATCTCATCCTCTGTCATCCCCTTCTCCTCCTGCCTTCAATCTTTCCCAGCATCAGGGTCTTTTCCAATGAGTCAGGTAGCCAAAGTATTGGAGTTTCAGGTGTACTGGAGTTTCAGCTTCAGCATCAGTCCTTCCAGTGAATATTCAGGACTGATTTCCTTTATGATTGACTGGTGTGATCTCCTTGAGGGACTTTCAAGAGTCTTCTCTGACACCACAGTTCAGAAGTATCAATTCGTCAGTGCTCAGCTTTATAGATCAACTCTCACATCCATACATGACTACTGGAAAAACCATAGCTTTGACTTATACGGACCTTAGTTGGCGAAGCTAATGTCTCTGCTTTTTAATATGCTGTCTAGGTTGGTCATGTGGACATGGGTTTGGGTGGACTCTGGGAGTTGGTGATGGACAGGGAGGCCTGGCGTGCTGCGGTTCATGGGGTTGCAAAGAGTTGGACGCGACTGAGTGACTGAACTGAACTGAAGTTGGTCGTAGCTTTTCTTCCAAGGAGCAAGTGTCCTTTAATTTCATGGCTGCAGTTACCATCTGCAGTGATTTTGGAGCCCAAGAAAATAAAATCTGTCACTGTTTTCATTGTTTCTCTATCTATTTGCCATAAAGTGATGGGACCAGATGCCGTGATCTTAGTTTTTTTAATGTTGAGTTTTAAGCCAGCTTTTTCCCTCTCCTCTTTCACCTTCATCAAGAGGCTCTTGAGTTCCTCTTCACTTTCGGCCATAGAGTGATTTCTGATTTCTGCCAGAAGGTGCAGAAAGTGGCAGAGATCGGCCATAAACATGCATATATCGCCTCCCTCCTCTCTCCCTAGCCTACCCTCTAAGTCACCAGGGAGCACCAGGCTGGATTTCCTGGGTTATTCAGCACTTTCTCACCAGCTATCTGTTTTATGCATGGCAGTGTGTATATGTCAGTGCTACTTTTTCTGTTCATCCCACTCTTTCCTTTCTCCAGTGTGTCCATAAGTTCATTTTCTATATCTGTATCTTCATTCCTTCCCTGCAAATAGATTCATCAATACCATTTTCTAGATTCCATATATATACATTAATATACTTTATTTGTTTTTCTCTTTCTGACTTACTTCACTCTGTATAACAGGATCTAGGTTTAGCCACCTCACTAGAGCTGACTCAAATTCATTCTTTTTTATGGCCTAGTAATATTCCATTATATATATACACACACACACATACACATACATACCACATCTTTATCTCTGTTGATGGACAAATAGGTGGCTTCCATGTCCTAGTTATTGTATGTACTAGTATCTACTATGAACATTGGGGTACATGTGTCTTTTTGAATTATGGTTTTCTCAGGGTATTCACTCAATAGTGGGATTGCTGGATCATATGGAAGTTTTATTCCTAATTTTTTAAGGAGTCTCCATACAGTTCTCTGTAGTGGCTGTATCACTTTACATTCCCACCAGTAGTGCAAGAGGGTTCCCTTTTCTCCAGCATCTGATCCTGTTTTTACACGAGGCTGCAGTAGATGGAAGATCAGCAGTCCCATTTCTGTGACATTGCAGCAAGTCTCCAGTTGCTGTGGGAAGGAAGCTGGAAAAGTTCCTACCTCCTCTGCCTTCTGCCTTGACCATGATCTCTGGATCTCCTGGGCTGCTGCTACCATAGGGGACCCTTTCCTTCCCCATTACCTTGGTTGTAAACAAGAGAAAACTTTTCCCCTTGTTCACCTCAGACAAAGGGATCTTTTCTAAAGGAACTTTATTGAGACCCTCAGGGAGACAAAAGAATAAACAGAGATACAGCAGAATCACACAGATCTGTGTACTTGGCCCAGAATGCTATCCTAAGCTACTTGAAGTCCCCAGGTTCCTGGGTTTCCCCAATACTGGTGTTCGTTTGCACGTCTCTATACTTTTAATGTAAACGGGCTTCTTTTTCCTGCTTCCCTCTTACTAACATATTTTTGAGATTCACTCTGTCTGTATATCTGGTTTGTTGCATCTTATTGCTGTCTAGTACTCAGAGAACACTTTCAACATCCTGACCAGTATTTGGATGATAGTCATTTGCCTAATTTTTTTCCATTTTGATGAATAAGTAGTATCCTGTTAACGTTTAATTTTCTTGGTACTGTCTAGTAACAGCGTCATCTTTTCTCAGCCTTTCAGGTCTCTTATGAATTATTAGTTCACTTCCTGGCCCATTTTCTATTATGTTCTTACCTTTTCCCTCCTGATTTGTAGCACAGTGTTTTGCCTTACCTCTGCCCACCCCAGGTGTTAGTTAATGTTGCTCATGCTATCACGGTTGAATAGACATGTGTGATTTTGATGTAGTTGTATCTAATAATGTTTCACCCACTGAAGTGCAGTTCAGGGGGGCTCTTAATTAAGAAGGCTTTTTCTAGGGTTCAATCTATAGTTGTCTCTCTCTTTGACACTGAATTGTCCTCTATGGGTTGTGGGCTGGGCTCACTGAGCTCTACAGCTGTTTCCTACTTCTAGAGGGGTGAAGACCCTCTTCCTCCCACCCATACACATGCATTCTCATATGCACAAACACAGCCTCCAAAGCCTGGTTCTTGAGTCCAGATGAGAGCCTATAGCTTCAGGCAGAGCACAAAGGCCTGACCTCTCTCAGGCTGCTGGAGGGCTGAAGCTGGGGGGAAGATGAGAGGTGGGAGCCTGGTCCACACCCCTTGTCTCCCCCAGGCTTGTGGTGGCAGTGGAGGAGGCCTTCACTCACATTAAGCGGCTGCAGGAAGAGGAGCAGAAGAACCCCAGGGAGGTGATGGACCCCCGGGAGGCGGCCCAGGCCATCTTTGCATCCATGGCCCGTGCCATGCAGAAGTACCTTCGCACGACCAAGCAGCAGCCTTACCACACCATGGAGAGCATCCTACAGCACCTTGAGTTCTGCATCACACACGACATGACGCCCAAGGTCGGCCCACCTGCCCCAGCATCCTTTCTCTCTCCCTGACTCTGGCCCCTTCCCTTCTGCTTCCTCTCCCTGATTCTTTCACTTCCTTCCCTATCCTCCATCCCTCTCCTGTCCCTACCTCCTTACAGTCTCTCATCCCTACTCCATCTCCTCCATCTCTGAATGGGGTAGCATTCTTAGGTGCTGAGAAGAGGGAGTTTGCAGACCATTTGGGGAATAACTGAGACCTATTTCTCATCTCTGTAGAGGTTCCAGAATTTTCAGATCCAAACTCCCACCAGACGTTGTTTGCTGTATGCTCTTTTTGAGCCAGTTCCACCGTCCAGTTCTGTGGCCAGCTTCCTAGAATTGCCTCCCCTGAGCCATCTTTGGGGAACAGGTCACTACAGATGTTGCACTTCAACTATGAGGCCTCAAGCTTTCTGCTGGTGCAGCTCTGCTGAGTGCTACCCACTCGAGCAGAAAGAGGAAGGAGGACAAGGGAGGGTTCTCCCAGGTCATAGCAGGTACCTGGGAAGAGCAGGAGATGTAGGGGTCAGGAGAGCCAGTCCTAGACCTGACCCTGCTGAGCCACACCACCGCTGTGGGCTCCCGCTCCTGCATTGATAAACCAGGGTCCCAGGCAGATGATCTCAGGCTCTTTCCTGCTCTAACATTCTGAGATCGTTTGCATAGAGTGAGCTTGGGACATCTTGGTGGTCTTTGGAAGCTTTACCCCCAGAGGGGTAAAGGGGAGGTGGGTAGGTGGGAGGGAAAACTTCCTGAGAAGTCCCCTTTTGCTTCCTCAGGCCTTCCTGGAGCGGTACCTGGCGGCTGGACCCACCATCCAGTATCACAAGGAACGCTGGCTGGCCAAACAGTGGACACTTGTGAGCGAGGAGCCGGTAACCAATGGGCTCAAGGATGGCATTGTTTTCCTCTTGAAACGCCAGGACTTCAGCCTGGTGGTCAGCACCAAGAAGGTCCCATTCTTCAAACTCTCCGAGGAATTTGTAGACCCCAAGTCGCACAAGTTTGTCATGAGGCTGCAGTCCGAGACCTCAGTGTGACTGCAGCGGCAGAGGGCCTGGAAGGCGCGGGGGGCTCCTGCGGCGTCGGTGGGGGAGTGGCTCCCAGGCCCTGCCGCGTCCCCGCCGCCCTTCTTCCTCTTGCTCTAGTGTTTTTTTTACTTGAATTACCCCCCTCCCCGTCCCGTCTCCTCCCGGGTCTTTACTTACCCCATGCGAACCTGGAGAGACCATCCTGCCGTCAACAGTGCCTGGGAAGTCCCCCTCCCTCCTCCCACCCCCTCACTTTTGTGTCACTCCGGGCCCTGCAGGAATCAGTGCCTCTCGCCCTCTCCTTTCCCCGCCAACAGTCTCTTCTGGAAGGGCCCGGCAGAGCCCCACTCGAACCCAGGTTCTTAGAGCAGTTCTCTCCAGTGGTTCCCCAAATGATTTCTTTGGGGGTTGCGGGGGGGGCGCAGATCTGACTCCAGAGAGCCACAGTGCCAAACCCCCGGGCAGTGCTGCCCGCAGCCTCCTGGCGGCAGATGGACCTGCTCCCCCGTTGGCTCACCCCACCTGAGCAAACCCGGAATTCTTAAGCAGGGACCCCACTGTGTCCTCCCACACAACCCGAGTTGGAGCCTCCCCACCAGGGTTGTTTGCTTCCAGCTCTTTGAACCTCTTCCCCATCCACATGTTCAGAGCAGGGGAAGTTCCTGGGCCCTGGGGGGCAGTACTTTTCTTCCACAGGGTCTTTCCTAGGCAGCCCCTTGGGGAAGGTCGGGAGAGAGCCCCGTGAACATCGCTGACCAGTACCCTCTGAACTGCCCACACCTTTGCTCCCACCGTGCTGGGGTGGGTCTCCCCCTTCCTGGTGAAGGGTGCCACGTGGACTTCTGTACAGATTTAGTGGCTTGGCTGGACCCTGACCCACCCCAGTGGTCTCAGACAAACGTTTTTCTTTTCTTCACCAGCCACCCCCTCCCCCATTTTGCTGTCTCTTCTCTCAGCTCCAGAGACCTGTTGCCTCATCTCTTTTTGGGGGGGTAGCCAGCAGCTCCTCCTCATCCCCTGCCTTAAGTCCACTTCTTTGCCTCAGGGGTCTCTTCTCCTTGGCTGGCCAGGGTCCCCCCGCCCCGTTCCCTCTCTGCCTGGTTTTCTGGGCTCTGGTCTCCCTCTGTAAGGGGTGAGGGACCAAGATTGCTGCCTTTGTTGGGTACTTAGCCCCTCACCCCATTTAGCTTCCATAGTCTTTGCACCCAATCTGAATTCTTGAGAGGTTCACTCTCATTTTGAGCAAAAGTTGCTGGCCTTCTAATACTTAATTTCATTGTAAATCTGAGCCTTGAAATCAGACATCCCTAAATGATGTAGTTTTAGCCAAGGGGAATAGAACTAAGGAGTACTCACATACCTCCAGCCAGCACCCAGGTCGGGGAGTGTCCTCGTGGCCCGGCTGGAGCAGTCCCTGGGCCCGTCCTCAGAGTAACTCACAAGGCCCCTTTGTAGGCCCATCTCTCCCTGGAAAACTCATTGGTTCTTGCCTTGCAGAGGGCACCCTGGGATAAGACCCCCATTGATCTCTTACCGGAGAGGCTTCTTCTCTGTATTGGCAACCCTGGGTGTGATGGAGCCTGGGGACTGTTTGTCCTGCCGTCCTTTCTGGAAAAGCACATCTGTCCACACACCACTTCCTCGAGAAGGGCTCTTCAGCCAGTGCTTACCTTGTCTGCACACGGGTGGGTTACACGGCTGACTTAGGCAGGGCCTGGAGGGCAGCCTTGGGCTGGGGCTGTGGGTTTGAGGGTAAGCCCGAGTGATACACATCCTGTCCTGGGGGTCTGGGAAGGTATTTTTTTTTTCTTTTCTTCAAAGACCTGGTTTCAGAGGAATCCCTTCTGGGTCACATTTCTAAATACCTCACTATCCTGGAAAACGGGGCCTGGATGGTGACTGGGGTCACTGCCGTTGTGGGCAGGAGTGGGATGTGGTGTGGTTTGGGGAAGAGTTGGGTGGGGAGAGGGAAAGTATTTGTGATCATAGTTGCTGCCCTAGATGAGGGGTGGGGGAGTGTTTATTTTAAGAACCTGCCATGTTTTTTAATCACTGTGATTTTTTCATTCCTTTTAACTAAAACAAAAAGGCATTCCCCCCTCCCGCCCCCCAACTCTCTCTCTAAGCACTAAGGGCTGTGACTGAGACTGGTAGTGTTTTGGTCCTTTGCGTCAGAACTGTGGTATCCTTGTCTTCTTTGATTACTGTTATTGTTATTTTTTAAAATGTCAGGATGAACTGTCACGTGTATGGCTGTGTTTGTGTTTTGCTTCTCCTGTATGGGAAGTTGTCTCCATACTGTGAACTGAGGTAGGGTTTGTAGCTGCCTCGGTCCCTCTGACCAGTGTCCCCCACTCTGTCTGTCCCATCACAGGCTGGATTTTCTCATCCTTCCCTCGTGGAGGTGTGCCCACCCATTACCACCCCCACCCCGCATACCGTCATCACGGATGCTGTGGCTGCGTCTCTCCAGTGCTCTTTTCTGTGGCCCCATGGCGTCCTAGCTCGTCCCCGCCACAGCTCCCAGGCCTTCCTTTCCACCGCCTGGGAAGGCCGGTGGTCCTCTCCTCCACACCCGGATGCTGTGCCTCAGTCCTGCGCCTACCTCGCCACTCTGCCGCTGTCCCCACTGGTCCCTGTCTCTTCCGCTCCTGTTCGTGCTCTCTATTTCTGTTGTTTATTTCCCTCTCGCCTCTCCTTTTTTCTTCCCACCGCACCCCACCCATCTCAGCCCTTTCCTTTTCACTTCCCCTCCCCACTTCAGTCCTGTTGCCAACCCTGTTGCAATACCTGTGATGAGACATTGGGATCCCTTCTCATCTGAAACAGCTGTTTCCCAGAGTTGAAGCCTCTGTCCTTCTCTTCTGGGCCTGGATGAGCTCCCTTTGCCCCTCTGTGGTGTCTGTCAGTCTGTCTTCTCTTTCTTCTGCCTTCCCCATGGGGCAGCATCTGCTGATGGAGTTGGTCCTGGTGTGTGATTGTTGTGATTTGTTCTTTTGTGTGTGCAAGGAAGGGGGCTTTTTGAGTTCCTTCCAAGTGAGATTGTAAATGTAGAATTTTCCACTGTTGGATCTAGATTTTTTCCCCCCTTTTTTTGGGTTACAGAGCTGAGACCTTGTGCATGCATGTAGAAAGTTGTAAAATGTAAATTCTTTTTTTTTTAATATATAAAAAGCTTGTTTTTACAGTTTGCAGTGGATCTAAACATTATGGCAATTTTAGGTTTTTTTTTTTTCTTAAACATAGGAATTAAAACTGTACAAATTTTTTTTTTATATATAAAATAAAGGCATTTGACTTTTGTGGGGGCATTCTGTTGTTTTTTTTCTCTTCTTTTTTTTTTTTTAACAGGAGTGAAAGGGGCCTGAGAAGGTCAGGGAGTGAATGTATGTTCCTTGTTAGGGAGTGCGTGGGCCAGGAGGGGGCAGTGTGAGCTCGTCACTGCTCCACCCTTCTCAGGGTGAATGAAAAAGGAAGCTGCTTATTCTGAACTCTGATACTGAGAAGAGAAACACTTGGGAACGTGAAGACTTAGCTGTTCTCTGGGGTGGTTGTCAAGATAAGGAGGAGGGAAAGATTCCTTTCTGGGTAGATGCATGGGAATTTCAGAGAACAGTTGATGATTTCATTCGATAGTGACAGCCTCTCACATGTTACTAAGACACATTCCTGAAGTGTATCTCATATTTCTAAGGATTGCTTTATTTCTACCAGTATCTCTCTAATCTTTCAGATACTGTACAAAAGAATATTCCAGCAGGAGTCATTTATTTAAAATGGGAATTTTCAGTTGACACTGTGCTTGTAATCAAGCCCTGGAATTATTGTTGAGAGATGAGGGGCTTTCTCTCAGCTCTACCCAGACCCAAGCTTCTCTGTGACTTTGGCCAAAATGCTTAGCACAGAAAATTCTTTCTAAGGTTAAAAATAAAAAAACCAACAAATGTAAACATCCCTGTGTGAAGTTAACCCATTTACTACTAGATTTTGTCCTCTTCTCCCCTGCCCCCTCCTTTGCCATGCTCTGAGGATGCAAAGACCAGAGTCTTGTCCTTGTCCTGGAGGAAGATCTGAGTTACAAGGTGACAAGCCAGATAACCTAACACAAGACTGTATGGTCTGTTCTCAAGCAGAGCACAGGTTAGCCCTAGCAGGTTTCCAAGATGCTCAGAGAGCCTACCTTTAAGAAATTTAAGTAATTTGTTTAAGAACCAACACCAGTAACAGTACTTCCTTGAGGGGAGGGACTTTCTCTACTTTGTTCATATTCCTAGCATCTATGTCAGTTCTTCACGTACAGTCAGTGTTCAATTAAAAAGTGTATTGAATGAATAATGAATTATAAAGAACTAATGATACAATTTGTGTGCTGTGTGCTCAGTCACTCAGTTGTGTCTGACTCTTGTGCCACCCCATGGACTCTTGCGACTCATGCAGCTCGCCTGGCTCTGGTGTCCATGGAATTTTCCAGGCAAGAATACTGGAGTGGGTTGCCATTTCCTCCTCCAGGGTATCTTCCTGACCCAGGGATCGAACCCCCATCTCCTGCATCTCCCACGGTGCAGGCAGATTCTTTACCACTGAACCACCAGGGAATAGGGACATGTTAAAAAGGATCATATATTTACTTCTCCCTTTAAAATTGCAGTCAGGTCTCGTGAGAATGAGTTAAAAAAAATTTCTGGATTTCCCTGGTGGTTCAGTGGTCAAGAATCCTGCCAATGAAGGGGACATGATTTGATCCCTGGTCTGGAAAGATTCCACATGTAACTAAGCCTTTGTGCCACACCTACTGAAACCCATGTGCTCTAGAGCCCGTGTGCAGCAACGAAGACCCAGCACAGCCAAAAGAGCAAAAATAAATGTAAAAAAATTTTAGAAACTTCCCTTGAAACTATAGCCCCTCATTCTCATGGCTCTGTTCCTTCTGTAACTAGGCTTTTAATTTCACGTACTGTTTTCATCTCAAACTGTTACTTCCCTGGTGGCTCAGACAGTAAATCGTCTGTCTACAATGTGGGAGACCTGGGTTCAATCCCTGGGTTGGGAAGACCCCCTGGAGAAGGAAATGGCAATCCACTCCAATACTGTTGCCTGGAAAATCCCATGGACAGAGGAGCCTGGTAGGCTACAGTCCATGGGGTCTCAAACAGTCGGACACGACTGAGCGACTTCACTTTCACTTTCATCTCAGAGCCAGCTTTTGACTTACTGTGACCAAATTTCTACCTTACCATGCCTCTGAAGTTATTCCTATTTTTACTATGATATTCCCAGCCTGGGACTAAAGGTTGGTAAGAGTGGATATGTTCTGGCTTTGCTGAATCCATCTTTGTGGACCCTAGAGGAGTCTACTTAACCTCATGAACCTCTTTCTCTAATGCCAGCCCTAGGAATTAACAGATTTAAAGTCAGATTGCAATATTTAATCTATGGAATTGTATTTTCTCTTGGGGTTTTCTGAAAGCAAAGGTGCTTTCAGATAATCCCACTTATTGGTCATATAACAAAGAGTATTTGTAACTTAACTGAAAAGACACATTCTTTTTTTTAATGGAAGTACTGCATCTATCACTGAAGTTAGGAACTCACCTTGGTGGATAGTCAGGATAGCCCCCAATCACCACAACTAGACAAACCCTGCATGCAGCAACAAAGACCCAGAATAGTCAAATAAATAAAAAATAAAGCTATGGTTAAAACAAAACACCCCCTAATGTAACCTATTGACTTTGGGAGGTCAGTGTAGGTTCATCAGTTGTAACAAATGAACCACTCTGATGGGGGAGGCAATGCATATGTGGGAGTAGGGTCCATATGAGAACTTTATGCTCAATCTTGCCATGAACCCAAAACTGCTCTGAAAAATAAAGTCTGGCCAAAAGGTATGAACTTCTGTTAAAAGATAAATAAGTGCTGGGAATGTATTAATAAGCAACACGGTGACAATGGTTCGTATTGTTGGGCAGTATTCTTGAAAGTTGCTTAGAGAGTAGATCCTAAAAGTTCTCATCACAAGGAAAAAAAAGGGGTTTTCTCTTTTTTTGTTCTTGTATCTACATGAGATGAAGGATGTTAACTAAACTTATTGAGGTAATCATGTCTCAATACATGTTATTCAACTCATTACGCTGTATACCTTAAACTTACACAGTGCTGTATGTTAATTATATCTCAATAAAACTAGGAGGAAAAATAAAGCCTATTAAAAACAAAGCAAAACCAAGCATAATCTTAGTTCTAGACACAGACCTAGCAATAAAAGAAATAATATAGGCACTTGTGATTCAGAAGAGAGTCTGTACTATTTCGCCTGGATTCCTCGGGTGTTTCCATGAAGTTTGGAAATCTGATAAAGCGAACGGAAGAGGAGGGTCTGGTGACCCATTAGCAGGGTGACAGTTGAACATTTGCATGAGTCCACAGCGGTTTAACTTAGTTACAGTTTTGATGCCTTTGAAGTTCCTGTTAATGCTTGTTCTTATTTTCATAAGAATGTGTGACTTGAGGGCGAGTTGACTAGAATAGTTTTTACTGCAGTAAAGAGTTGTTGTTGGAGGATATGCAGTGAAGAATTGTTGGAGGATATGTTGCCTCCGTTATGAGACAAAGATGCTCTGGGAGTCTAATGTACTGCATGGTGACTGTGTGTTGTGTACTTGAAACTTGTGAAGAGTGTAGATCTTAAGCTTTATCATCACACACATTAAAAAAAAAGGTAACTATGTCAGATATTGGATGTGTGAACCCGATTGTGCTAATCATTTCACAAAGTAGATATGTCAAATCACCACACTGTCCACTTTAAATATATAACATTTTATTGGTCTGTTATACTTTAATAAGGCTGAAAAAACAGTTGTTGAAAACTTACTTGTCTTCCACCTGTTTGCCTACATCTTAACACTTTACTTCTGACCCCAAAGGTGAAATCCAGTTTAAAAAGAAGCAAGAAAAACTGATTCTGGAGATTTCATTTTCAAGGACCTATCTGTGGTTTGGTACTTCTGGTTGGGACAATACTGAAGAATTTGACGCCCCAGAACCTACTTCCTGGAATTGAAATGTTAAGATGGTTTTTATTCTATCTTGGGGGAGGTCCTGAAAATAGAGCTGCTCAAACTTTAATTGTGCCATGTAGCAAGGATGAAAATCACTTGAAGTTTTAATAAAAATGCAGATTCTGATTCAATCGGTCTGAGATAGGGTCTAAAATTCAGCAGTTCTAACAAGCTCCCAAGTGTCAGCTCGGTTTGTCTTAGAATTACCTTAGACTGGATGGCTTAAACAGCAGAAATTTATTTTCTCACAGTTCTTAAGGCTGAAAGTCTGTGACCAAGGTGCTCGTGTGGTCAGATTCTGGTGAGGGCTTTGGTGGTGAGTGAGTGAGATCTGGACTCTTCCTCTTCTTATACATAGAATAATCTCACGATGGGGCTTCTACCCTCAAAACCTCATCTGAACCCAATTAACTCTAAGAGGCCCCAACTCCAAAACCATCACATTAGGAGTCAGGGTATCAACATATATCAATTTGGGGGAGAACACATTTCAGTCCACAGTGCCAGGTGTTGCTGCTGTTGTTCTGTAGAACAAGACCCTAAAAGAAGCTTTGTGTTTCTATGACAGCTTCAGGGGCCCACATATGCCTTACTTAGCACTCAGATCCTTGGTCCAGGAGATTTGTTGAGACCTAAATTTCATGAATATAGTAAGAAAGGTCGGGGCTTCCCAGGGGCCCAGTGGCAGGCAGGATCTGCCTGCTGGTGCAGGAGACATGGATTTGATCATGGGCCCAGGAAGATCCCACATGCTGCCTGGCAACTAAGCCCTCACCACAACTATTGAGCCTACACGTGGCAACTACTGAAGCCCTTGTAGTCCAGAGCTTGTACTTCACAAGAAGAGAAGTCACCCCATCAAGAAGCTCTTGCATCACAACTAGACAGTAACCCCCGCTGGTCACAGAGAGAGAAAGCCAGCACACAGCAATGAAGATCCAGCACAGGCAAAAAGAAAATAAATAAAATTTAAAAATAAAAGTTAAAAAATTTTTTTAAAATAAATAGCTTGGTAAACTCATTGTTATTTGTATTATAGAACTGCACCATCTACATCAAACTGTTATTTATGGCATTCTTGAATGACATGTTGTGGTATAGCCTTATGTGTAGAGTTTATACAAGCCAATTCAATGGACCACATAACTGACCCAGAGAGACATTTATAATGACCTAAAAAGAGCCAAGCTGATTAGACTTTATCACTAGAGGCCATAGAAATTAAAGGAACAGTTTACAATATAAAGTATCTGACCATAAATTTTTGCCAATATGATCAATAGAACAGAGGAAATTAGAGAGTCTTACCAAGTGTGGAGAGGCTCAGATAAACTTCCTTAATGTATCAGTACTTCAATGCTATATTAATTGCTGTGGTGTAGTCCCTCTTGGGCTTCCCAGGTGGCCCAGTGGTAATGATTCTACCTGTCAATGCAGGAGATGCAGAAGTTGCTGGTTCAGTCTCTGGGTTGGGAAGATTCCCTGGAGGAGGAAATAGCAGCCCACTCCACATTCTTGCATGGAAAATTCCATGACAGAGGAGCCTGGCTGGCTACAGTCCATGGGGTCACAAAGAGTCAGACATAACCGAGAACTCAAACACAAATCACAGTCTTGTTGTTGTGAGGGGGCTTGCATAACTCAACAAAGCTATGAGCCATGCCACCCAAGCTGGATGAGTCATAGTGAAGAGTTCTGACAAAACGTGGTCCACTAGAGAGGGAGACAGAAAACCACTCCAGTATTCTTGCAGATAGAACCTGATCAACAATATGAAAAGGCAAAAAGATATGACACTGGAAGATGAGCACCCCGCCCCCCACCCCAGGTCAGAAAGTATGCAAACATACTACTGGGGAAGAGCGGAGGGCAATTACTAACAAATCCAGGAAGAATGAAGTGGCTGGGGCAAAGTGGAAACATTGCTCAGTTGTAGATGTGTGTGGTGGTGAAAGTAAACTCCAATGCTGTAAAAAACGACATTGCATAGGAACCTGGAATGTTAGGTCCATGAATCAAGGTAAATTTGATGTGGTTCAAGTAGGAGATGGCAAGAGTGAACATCAACATCTTAGGAATCAGTGAACTAAAATGGACAGGAGTGGGAGAATTTAATTCAGATGACCATTATATCTACTATTGTGGGCAAGAATCCCATAGAAGAAATGGAATAGCCCATATAGTCAATAGAAGGGTCCAAAATCCAGTACTTGGGTACAGTCTAAAAAAACAACAGAATGATCTCTGTTCTTTTCCAAGGCAGACCATTCAATATCACAGTAATCCAAGTCTATGTTCAACCACTAATGTGGAAGAAGCTGAAGTTGACTGGTTCTATGAAGACCTACAGGACCTTCTAAAACTGACACCAAAAAATGATGTCCTTTCATTATAGGGGATTGGGATGCAAAAGTAGAAAGTCAAGGGATACACAGAGTAACAAGGCAAGTTTGACTCTGGAGTACAATATGAAATAGGGCAAAGGCTAACAGAGTTCTGACAAGAGAACATGCTTGTCATAGCCATCACCCTTTTCCAACAACCCAAGAGATTCTACATGTGGACGTCACCAGATGGTCAAGGGATTCGATTTGGCAGACAGAATGCCTGAAGAACTATGGACAGAGTTTCAAAACACTGTACAGGAGGCAGTGACCAAAACCATCTCAAAGAAAAAGAAATTTACTCACACACAGAGTGCAGTGAGTGCAGTGAGTGCAGTGAGAAATTTGCCTCTCAAGAAGGCAAAGTGATTGTCTGAGGAGGCTTTACAAAGAGCTGAGAAAAGAAGCAAAAGGCAAGGGACGAAGGGAAAGACAAGACAAAACTCTACCCAACTGAATGTAGAGTTCCAGAGAATAGCAAGGAGAGATAAAGCCTTCTTCAATGACCAATGTAAAGAAATAGAGGAAAGCAATAGGATGGGAAAGACAAAAGACCTTGGGAAAGACAAGACAAGAAAATTGGAGGTATCAAGGGAACATTTCATGTAAGGAAGGACACAATAAAGGACAGAAATGGTAAGGACCTAAGCAGAAGCAGGAGAGATTAAGAAGAGGTAGCAAGAATACACAGAACTACACTAAAAAGGTCTTAATGACCTGGATAACCATGATGGTGTGGTTATTCACCTAGAGCCGGACATTATGGACTGTGAAGTCAGGTGGGCCTTAGGAAGCATTACTATTAACAAAGCTAGTGGAGGTGACAGAATTCCAGCTGAGCTATTTAAAAATCCTAACAGTTAAAGTGCTGCACTCAGTGTGTGAGCAAATTTGGAAAACTTAGCAGTGGCTACAGGACTGCTGCTGCTGCTGCTGCTAAGTCTCTTCAGTCACATCTGACTCTGTGCGACCCCATAGATGGCAGCCCACCAGGCTCCCCCATCCCTGGGATTCTCCAGGCAAGAACACTGGAGTGGGTTGCCATTTCCTTCTCCAATGCATGAAAGGGAAAAGGGAAAGTGAAGTCGCTCAGTCATGTCCGACTCTTAGCGACCCCATGGACTGCAGCCTACCAGGCTCCTCCGTCCATGGGATTTTCCAGGCAAGAGTACTGGACTGGGTTGCCAGTGCCTTCTCCGACTAGAAAGGGTCAGTTTGCATTCCAATCCCAAAGAAGCAAGCAAGGAAGGAAGTGTTATTTGCTCAGTTGTGTCCGACTCTCCGTGAGCCCATGGACTGTAGCCCACCAGGCTCCTCTATCCATGGAATTCTCCAGGCAAGAATACTGGAGTGGGTTACCATTCCCTTCTCCAGGGGATCTTCCTGACCCAGGGATCTAACCCAGGTCTCCCACATTGCAGGCAGATTCTTTACTGTCTGAGGTACAGGGAGGAACCTTGCCAAAGAATGTTCAAATTACTGTACAACTGTGCTCATTTCACATGCTACCAAGGTTATGCTCAAAATCCTTCAAGCTAGACTTAAGTAGTATGTGAACCAAGATTTTCCAGATTCCAAGCTGGATTTCAAAGAGGCAGAGGAACCAGAGATCAGGTTGCTAACATTCACTGAATCATGGAGAAAGCAAGGGAGTTGCAGAAAAACATCTACTTTTGCTTCGCCTTTGACTGTGTTGTTCAGTCACTCAGTCGTATCTAGCTCTTTGTGACCCCATGAACTGCAGCACACCAGGCTTCCCTGTCCTTCACCATCTCCCAGATCTTGCTCAAACTCATGTTCATTGAGTCAGTGATGCCATCCAACCATCTCCTCCTCTGTTGTCCCCTTCTCCTCCTGCCTTCAATCTTTCCCAGCATCAGGGTCTTTTCTGAGTCTGCTCTTTGCATCAGGTGGCCAAAGTATTGGAGCTTCAGTTTCAGCATCAGTCCTTCTAATGAATATTCAGGATTGATTTCTTTTAGGATTGAGTGGTTTGATCCCCTTGGAATCCAAGGGACTCTCAAGAGTCTTCTCCAACACCACAGTTCAAAAGCATCAATTCTTCAGTGCTCAACCTTCTTTATGGTCCAACTTTCACACCCATACATGACTACTGGAAAAACCATAGCTTTGACTATACAGACATTTGTTGGCAAAGTGATATCTCTGCTTTTTAATATGCTCTCTAGATTTGTCATAACTTTTTTTCCAAGAAGCAACTGTCCTTTAATTTCATGGCTGCAGTCACCATCTGCGGTGATTTTGGAGCCCAAGAAAATAAAGTCTGTCAGTGTTTCCATTATTTCCTCAGCTATTTGCCATGAAGTGATGGGACCAGATGCCATGATCTTCATTTCTTGTGGATCACAACAAACTGTGGAAAATTCTTAAAGAGATGGGAGTAAAGTGGTCACTTTACCTGTCTCCTGAGAAGGCTGTATGTGAGTCAAGAAGAAACAGGACATGGAACAACAGACTGATTCAAAATTGGGAAAGGAGTACATCAGGCTGTATATTGTCACCCTGCTTATTTAACTTAAAGGCAGAGTATATCATGTGAAATGCTGAGGTGGATGAATCACAAGCTGGAATCAAGATTCAGTTCAGTTCAGTTCAGTCACTCAGTCGTGTCCGACTCTTTGTGACCCCATGAATCGCAGCACACCAGGCCTCCTTGTCCATCACCAACTCCTGGAGTTCAACCAAACTCATGTCCATCGAGTCAGTGATGCCATCCAGCCATCTCATCCTCTGTTGTCCCCTTTTCCTCCTGCCCCCGATCCCTCCCAGCACCAGAGTCTTTTCCAATGAGTCAACTCTTTGCATGAGGTGCCCAAAGTACTGGAGTTTCAGCTTCAGCATCAGTCCTTCCAAAGAACACCCAGGACTGATCTCCTTTAGAATGGACTGGTTGGATCTCCTTGCAGTCCAAGGGATTCTCAAGAGTCTTCTCCAACACACAGTTCAAAAGCATCAATTCTTCGGTGCTCAGCTTTCTTCACAGTCCAACTCTCACATCCATACATGACTGCTGGAAAAACCATAGCCTTGACTAGACAGACTTTGTTGGCAAAGTAATGTCTCTGCTTTCTTTTTTTTTTAGCTGGAGAATGTATTTTTATTCTTGTAGTTTTATACTAGGAAGTCAACATTTAATAATCCATTATTTACAATTGAATTATAAAAATTTTTAATCCTTAAATTGTACATCAATATCCTATGACTCCAAATTTTATCACTCTCCTTCAAGTCTGAAGAAAACGATCATGTAATTAAGTAACTTCTACAGGCAGCAAAGTCCCAGTGATATAACATTTAGTCTGAAGTCCTACACTCAGATGAGAATTAAGAACAGCCAGTATCTAACTGCGGAGAAGGCAATGGCACCCCACTCCAGTACTTTTGCCTAGAAAATCCCATGGACGGAGGAGCCTGGTAGGCTGCAGTCCATGGGGTTGCTAGAGTCGGACACGACTGAGCGACTTCACTTTCACTTTTCCCTTTCATGCATTGGAGAAGGAAATGGCAACCCACTCCAGTGTTCTTGCCTGGAGAATCCCAGGGACGGGGAAGCCTGGTGGGCTGCCGTCTATGGGGTCTTACAGAGTCAGACACGACTGAAGCGACTTAGCAGCAGCAGCAGCAGTATCTAACTGGCCTGAAACCTGTGTTCCTGGCTCAGGATTCCTGTGATAAATCTGTAAGTCCACACTAAGACACAAAAATAAACTAGGGTGTGTATGTCATATAAAAACTTCACAGTAAAAATAACAAAAATGTTACCGAATTTCAACCATATTACAGTTTTCATCCGTTAGCTTTCAAAATGCCTGATTAACTGAATTAAATGCAATTTTAAAAAATGTTTGCCCAGCATTTCAAAATGGTAATGGAGTATAACTTTTAAAATGTCAAAGTATGCTGTACATATTGCACTTTTCTGCTAGGCTGGGCTAGTATCCTCCATGGCAAGATACCAAAACTACTGAATAAAATACACTTTAAAATCATAGGTAATTGATTCATTTCCCTGAAATCATCATCATCATCATCATCACCAAAACCTTCCAGGATTTTGTAAGATTTGATTCCTTAAATACAATTTTAAAGTTTAACTTAAGGAGGGGGAAAAAAAAGACCCTCATGTATTTGACTTATTTCCTTTTTTTGGTCATTCAGTGACCAAAGAGAATTTTAAACAAATTATGTTTCATGTTTTCTGGCTTAATAAAAAGTTAGAATTTCTATTATCCAAATTAAGAAAAATTATACTAATCAGAAGCTATTAATTTTCAAAACTCTATGTCTGTCTGTAGGTCCTCTTAGAACCTTTCCAAACTTTCATAAACAATAGACTTTAATCAATTATGTGTTAGAATCAAATTAGGTAAGGAAAACATTTTGCAAAAATAAAATCACTTCCCAATATGCTTGACAGAAACAAGCTATTCATTTTCATTTGTGTTCCATTGAAGACATTACTGAAATCTGTCCAGTGGTTTATTTCCAACTGGTCCACTATGAAATTCTTCAGAATGTTTTAAGATTGGCTGTAGCTAGAGTTCTGACTTCCATTTGGACCCTGCTCTCCTTCACTGTTTGGAGGAGGTTGTGGTTTCGGCATCTTACTAAGAATAGTTGCCTCTCTTTTCTCTCATCAAAAATTTTCCACTGCTCATACAACTTTAAAATAACCCTGATTATTTCCAAAATCTTCTCCATATCCACAGAAAGCTCAGCAAACCACTGTCTGGCATCATTCTGCTGTACAACACAGGCTACATGTAGGCAAGCTAAAGCTATCATGAAAGGAGGATACAGTAGGCAAAGATCCGTTCTGTAGGTATCATTTACTATCCTCCAAGCAAGGGGAAGCAGTATGTCTTCTTGGCCCATGTCCTGCACATACTGGAACAAAGGTCTATAAGGATGATACACTATCAAGCAACAATCCATTAATTCTAAAAGATAGAATTCACATTCTAATACATGGTTCATCTTATAAGGAAATTCCTTTAGAAAGGCATATGAAAATCTAGTTTTCAATACAGAAGTAGCAGCAGCAATCAATCTTGTATTTGATACTACTCCAAATTCCTCTACTTTGGATGCCAAAAACACACATGTAGGACCCATTAATACAGGATCTATACTTTTCAGAGAATACCTTGCATAGAATCTCTTGAAATAGACCGTAGCAGTGGCAATAACTTGTTGTCTTAATTTAAGTTGTTCACCTAATGCTTGGATAACATTTGTAAAAAATATCTGTAATTTCCCATACTCTTCTTCCAAGAGAAACTTTAAATCTTTTTGGCATTCCTTCAACAGATCTTGTTTGTCCAAAATCCATTGTAAATAGTGGAGCTCTGCCAAAAGTTCCCTGCCATGGAACACAGCTTGCCCTCATAAAAAAGCACCAGCCGCTGGAGCGGTGCGCAGAGCGACCATAGCCCCAACCCTTCCCGTCACCGGGCTCCTTGATCTGATGGCCTCAGGTCCGCTCTGCGGCGGTGACCTGTCTCTGCTTTTGAATATGCTATGTAGGTTGGTCATAACTTTCCTTCCAAGGAATAAGCATCTTTTAATTTCATGGCTGCAATCACCATCTGCAGTGATTTTGGAGCCCAAAAAAATAAAGTCTGATACTGTTTCCACTGTTTCTCCATCTAGTTCCCATGAAGTGATGGGACCAAATGCCATGATCTTAGTTTTCTGAATGTTGAGCTTTAAGCCAACTTTTTCACTCTCCTCTTTCCCTTTCATCAAGAGGCTTTTTAGTTTCCCTTCACTTTCTGCCATAAGGGTGGTGTTATCTGCATATCTGAGGTTATTGATATTTCTCCCAGCAATCTTGATTCCAGCTTGTGCTTCTTCCAGCCCACCATTTCCCATGATGTACTCTGAATATAAGTTAAATAAGCAGGGTGACAATATACAGCCTTGACGTACTCCTTTTCCTATTTGGAACCAGTCTGTTGTTCCATGTCCAGTTCTAACTGTTGTTTCCTGACCTGCATACACATTTTTCTAGAGGCAGGTCAGGTGGTCTGGTATTCCCATTTCTTTCAGAATTTTCCACAGTTTATTGTGATTCACACTGTCAAAGGCTTTTGCATAGTCAATAAAGCAGAAATAGATGTTTTTCTGGAACTCTCTTGCTTTTTCGATGATCCAGCAGATGTTGACAATTTGATCTCTGGTTCCTCTGCCTTTTCTAAAACCAGCTTGAACTTCTGGAAGTTCACAGTTCACATATTGTTGAAGCGTGGCTTGGAGAATTTTGAGCATTACTTTTCTAGCGTGTGAGATGAGGGCAACTATGCAGTAGTTTGAGTGTTCTTTGGCATTGTCTTTCTTTGGGTTTGGAATAAAAACTGACCTTTTCCAGTTGATTCTCCAGGAATCAATATTACCTGGAGAAATATCAACAACCTCAGAAATGCAGATGATACTGCTTTAATGGCAGAAAGTGAAGAGGAACTAAAGAGCTTCTTGATGAAGGTGTAAGAGGAGAGTGAAAGAATTGGCTTGAAACTCAATATTTAAAAAAACCCAGCTAAGGTCATGTCATCTGGTCCCATCATTTCATGGCAAATAGAAAGGGGAAAAGAGGAAGCAGTGCCAGATTTTATTTTCTTGGGCTCCAAAATCATTGCATATGGTGACTGCAGCTTTGAAATTAAAAGACACTTGCTCCTTGGAAGGAAAGCTATGACAAACCAAAGACAGCACATTCAAAAGCAGAGATATCAGGGCTTTCTTGGTGGCTCAGTGGTAAAGAATCCGTCTGCCAATGTAGAAGACATGAATTTGATCCCTGCTGCAGGAAGATTCCACATGCCATGGAGCAACTAAGCCCATACACCACAACTATTGAGCCTGTGTTCTAGAGCCCCAGAGCCACGACTACTGCTCCTGTGTGCCACAGCTTATGAAGCCTGCAGTGCTCTAGAGCCAGTGTTCCACAACAAGAGAAACCACCACAAAGAGCAGCCTGTGCACTGCACAACTTCTCACGACTACTAGAGTAGTCCCTGCTTGCTGCAGCTAGAGGAAAGCCCAAGCATCAGCAAAGACCTGGCACAGCCAAAACTTACTAATTAAAAAACTAACTATATTTATATATGATATCACCATAGTTTGGTCTCAGGTCATACAACAGGGAGGGAACACAGCCCCGCCCTTCAATAGAATATTGGATTAAAGATTTACTGAGCATGGCCCCACCCATCAGAACAAGACCCAGTTTCTCCCACAGTCAGTCTCTCCCATCAGGAACCTTCCACAAACCTCTTAACCTTATCCATCAGAGGGCAGACAGAATGAAAACCACAATCCCAGAAAACTAATCAAACTGATCAGAAGGACCACAGCCTTGTCTAACTCAATGAAACTATGAGCCATGCCATGTAGGGCCACCCAAGATGGATGGGTCATGGTGGAGATTTCTGACAAAATGTGGTCCATTGGACAAGGGAATGGCAAACCACTTCAGTATTTTTGCCTTGAGAACCCCATGAACAGTATGAAAAGGCAAAAAGATTTGACACTGAAAGATGAACTCTCCAGGTCGGTAGTGCCCAATATGCTACTGGAGATCAGTGGAGAAATAACTTCGGAAAGAATACAGAAACAGAGCCAAAGCAAAACAATGCCCAGTTGTGGATGTGACTGGTGATGGAAGTAAAGTCTGATGCTATAAAGAACAATATTGCATAGGAACCTGGAATGTTAGGTCCATGAATCAAGGTAAATTGGAAGTGGTCAAATAGGAGATGGCAAGAGTGAACATCGACCTTTTATGAATCAGTGAACTAAAATGGATTGGAATGGGCAAATTTAATTCAGAATACCATTATATCTAATACTATAGGCAAGAATCCCTTAAAAAAAATGGAGAAGACCTCATAGTCAACAAAAGAGTCCAAAATGCAGTTCTTGGATACAATCTCCAAAATGACAAAAGATCTCTGTTCGTTTCCAAGGTGAACCATTCAATATCACAGTAATCCAAGTCTATGTCCTGACCAATATGCTGAAGAAGCTGAAGTTAAATGGTTCTATGAAGACCTCCTAGAACCTTCTAGAACTAACACCCCCAAAAGATATCCTTTTCATTATAGGGGACTGGGATGCAAAAGTAGGAATTCAAGAGATACCTGGAGTAACAGACAAATTTGACCTTGGAGTACAAAATGAAGCAGGGCAAAGGTCTACAGAGTTTTGCCAAGAGAATGCACTGGTCATAACAAACACCCTTTTCCAACAACAAAAGAGAAGATTCTACATATGGACATCACCAGATGATCAATACCAAAATCAGATTGATTATATTCTTTGTAGCCAAAGATGGAGAAGCTCTATACAGTCAGCAAAAACAACCATGAGCTGACTGTGGCTCAGATCATGAACTCCTTATTGCCAAATTCAGACTTAAATTGAAGAAAGTAGGGAAAACCACTAGATCATTCAGGTATGATCTAAATCAAATCCCTTATGATTATACAGTGAAAGTGAGAAATAGACTCAAGGATTAGATCTGATAGATAGAGTGCCTGAAGATCAATGGATGGAGGTTCGTGACATTGTACAGGAGGCAGGAATAAAGACCATCCCCACGAAAAAGAAATGCAAAAAGGCAAAATAGTTGTCTGAGGAGGACTTACAAATAGCTGAGAAAAGAAGAGAAGTGAAAGGCCAAGGAGAAAAGGAAAGACAGATCCATTTGAATGCAGAGTTCCAAAGAACAGCAAGGAGAGATAAGAAAGACTTCCTCAGTGAACAATGCAAAGAAATAGGAGAAAACTATAGTATGGGGAAGACTGGAGATCTCCTCAAGAAAATTAGAGATACCAAGGGAATATTTCATGCAAAGATGGGCACAATAAAGGACAGAAATGGTATGGACCTAACAGAAACAGAAGCTATTAAGAAAAGGTGGCAAGAATACACAGAAGAACTCTACAAAAAAGATCTTCATGACCAAGATAACCACAATGGTGTGATCACCCACCTAGAGCCAGACATCCTGGAATGTGAAGTCAAGTGGGCCTTAGAAAGCATCACTACGAACAAAGCTAGTGGAGGTGATGAAATTCCAGCTGAGTTATTTCAAAACCTAAAAGATGATGCTGTGAAAGTGCTGCACTCAATATGCCAGCGAATTTGGAAAACTCAGCAGTGGCCACAGGACTGGAAAAGGTCACTTTTCATTCCAATCCCAATGAAAGGCAATGCCAAAGAATGCTCAAACTACTGCAAAATTGCACTCATCTCACACATTAGAAAAGTAATGCTCAAAATTCTCCAAGCCAGGCTTCAGCATTACGTGAACCGTGAACTTCCAAATGTTCAAGCTGGTTTTAGAAAAGGCAGAGGAACCAGAGATCAAATTGTCAACATCTGCTGGATCATGGAAAAAGCAAGAGAGTTCCAGAAAAACATCTATTTCTGCTTTATCGACTATGCCAAAACCTTTGACAATGTGGATCACAATAAATTGTGGAAAATTCTGAAAGAGATGGGAATACCAGACCACCTGACCTGCCTCTTGAGAAACCTATATGCAGTTCAGGAAGCAACAGTTAGAACTGGACATGGAACAACAGACTGGTTCCAAATAGGAAATGGAGTATGTCAAGGCTGTATATTGTCACCCTGCTAATTTAACTTATATTCAGAGTACATCATGAGAAATGGTGGGCTGGAAGAAGCACAAGCTGGAATCAAGATTGCTGGGAGAAATATCAATAACCTCAGATACGCAGATGACACCATCCTTATGGCAGAAAGTGAAGAGGAACTAAAAAAGCCTCTTGACGAAAGGGAAAGAGGAGAGTGAAAAAGTTGGCTTAAAGGTCAGCATTCAGAAAACTAAGATTATGGCATCCAGTTCCATCACTTCATGGGAAATAGATGGGGAAACAGTGGAAACAGTGTCAGACTTTATTTTTTTGGGCTCCAAAATCACTGCAGATGGTGATTGCAGCCATGAAATTAAAAGATGCTTACTCCTTGGAAGGAAAGTTATGACCAACCTACATAGCATATTCAAAAGCAGAGACATTACTTTGCCAACAAAGGTTCATCTAATCAAGGCTATGGTTTTTCCAGTGGTCATATATGGATGTGAGAGTTGGACTGTGAAGAAACCTGAGCACCGAAGAATGATGCTTCTATACTGTGGTGTTGGAGAAGATTCTTGAGAGTCCCTTGGACTGCAAGGAGATCCAACCAGTCCTTTCTAAAGGAGATCAGTCCTGGGTGTTCTTTGGAAGGACTGATGCTAAAACTGAAACTCCAATACCTTGGCCACTTCATGCGAAGAGTTGACTCATTGGAAAAGACTCTGATGCTGGGAGGGATTGGGGGCAGGAGGAGAAGGGGACGACAGAGGATGAGATGGCTGGATGGCATCACCGACTCGATGACGTGAGTCTGAGTGAACTCCGGGAGTTGGTGATGGACAGGGAGGCCTGGCATGCTGCGATTCACGGGGTCACAAAGAGTAGGACATGACTGAGCGACTGAACTGAACTGAACTGAACATATGTATAGAAAGAAAGAAAACTACCACCATGTATCAAGGATTTAATATACCAATAAATGCCTTCTCAAGTTTCTTTATGAAAGTCATTGCAATTACTATGCAGTCTTTGAGATCATAATGATCTTGTGGTTGATGCTCTGGAAGCTTCTTTATGTGTGTCCAGTGTTTTCCACTCATTTAATCACTCAACAAATATTTGTTGAGTATCTTCTATGTGTCAGGAACTATGCTAGGTATTGGTGATATGGCAATGAATACTACAGATGTGGTCTTTGTTCATAGATATTGATAACAAAATACTGAATGTAATGAAGGAGTAATGGGACCTTATTATAGGAACCTAACCAAGAGGAGCCAACTTGGAAGGTTTCCTTTGATAAAAATGTCATTTTAGCTCCATGGAAAAACTTCTGCTTGAAAACAAGGGACACAAAAGCTTTTTGACCAGGAAGAGCCTCTCTTTCTCTTCAATAAGGAAACTGTGTCCAAATAATTGCTAAAAAGTGAGTGTTAAAATCATGAGACTTTAGGATGTTGTCAATAGATTTCCTTGAGAAATGAAGGAGTTACTTTATTCAGGTCAGCAATGGTAACTAAAATAAAAGTTTTAAACAAATAAACCTTTTGTTTTAAGAATAAAATAAAAAAGATAGAGGAAAAGAAGAGAATATCTAGGAATAAACTTATCCAAGGAAGTGAAAGACATATACTCTGAAAACCATAAAACACTGATGAAGGAAATTGAAGATAGTACAAGTAAATGGAAAGTTATCCCATGTTCATAGAAGAGAAGACTTCCTAAAAATTAATTAATTAATTTTAATTGTAGGATAATTACTTTATAACATTTCGATGGCTTCTGCCATACATCAACATGAATTGGCTGCAGGTATATATGTGCCCCCCTCATCCTAACCCACCTGCCTCCCCACCTTATCCCTCTGGGTTGTCCCAGAGCACCGGCTTTGGTTGCCCTGCTTCATGCATGGAACTTGCACTGGCAATTTGTTTTACATATGGTAATGTACATGCTTCAAAGCTATTCTCTCAAATCATCCCACCTTCGCCTTTTCCCACTGAATCCAAAGAATGGAATAATTAATATTGTTAAAATGTCCATACAACTCAAAACAGTCAACAGATTTAATGCAATCCCAATCAAAATAGACATGACATTTTTTACAGAACTAGAAAAATAATCCTGAAATATATATGCAACTACAAAATACCCTGAGTAGCCAAATCAATCTTGAAAAAAAAAGAACAAAGCTGGAGGTATCATACTCTTTACTTCAGACTATGACTACAAAGCTACAGTAATCAAAACAGTATGGGTCTGGTATGGTAATAAAAACAGTCATAGGATAGAGAGCCCAGATATAAATTCATGCACTTAGGGGCAATTAATTTATGATAAAGGAAGTAAGGGGAAAAGACAACCTTTTCACTTTGTGGTATTAGGAATATTAGCTACATGTAAAAGAATGAAATTAGAACACTTACACCACATACAAAAATAAACTCAAAATGGAATAAAGACTTAAATGTAGAAACAGAAACAATAAAACTCCTAGAAGAAAACAGTATGCTTTTTGACATAGGTTTTAGCAGGATCTTTTTGGGTCTGCCCCTCAAGCAAGGGAAACAAACGCAAAAATAAACAAATGGGATTTAACCAAACTTAAAAGCTTTAGCATAGCAAAGGAAACTGTTAACAAAATGAAAAGGCAGTCTGCTGAATGGGAGAAGATGTTTGCAAGTGATATGTTTGATAAGGGGTTAATATCTAAAATATATAAAGAACTAACACAACTCCATTAAATTAAAAGACATTTACTCCTTGGAAGGAAAGTTATGACCAACCTGGATAGCATGTTCAAAAGCAGAGACATTACTTTGCCCACAAAGATTCATCTAGTCAAGGCTATGGTTTTTCCTGTGGTCATGTATGGATGTGAGAGTTGGACTGTGAAGAAGGCTGAGTGCTGAAGAATTGATGCTTTTGAACTGTGGTATTGGAGAAGACTCTTGAGAGTCCCTTGGACTGCAAGGAGATCCAACCAGTCCATTCTGAAGGAGATCAGCCATGGGATTTCTTTGGAAGGAATGATGCTAAAGCTGAAACTCCACCTCATGCGAAGAGTTGACTCATTGGAAAAGACTCTGATGCTGGGAGGGATTGGGGGCAGGAGGAGAAGGGGACGACAGAGGATGAGATGGCTGGATGGCATCACTGACTCGATGGACGTGAGTCTCAGTGAACTCCTGGAGTTGGTGATGGACAGGGAGGCCTGGCGTGCTGCGATTCATGGGGTTGCAAAGAATCGGACACGACTGACAGATCTGATCTGATCTGAATACAATTCAATATAAAAAACTCAGTTAAAAAATAGAGGACCTGAATAGGCATTTTTCCAAAGAAAACATACAAATGATCTACAGGCACATGAAATGATGCTCATCATCATTAATCATCAGAGAAATGCAAATTAAAATCACAATGAAGTATCACCTCAAACCAGTCAGAATGACCGTCATCAAAAAGAACACAAGTAACAAATGTTGGCGGGTGGGGGGAGGGGATAAAAAGGAACTCCTGTACACTGTGGGAATGTGAATTGGTGCAGCCATTGTGGAAATCAGTATGGTTTCCTCAAAAAACTAAAAATAGAACTACCATTGGACCCAGCAATTCCATTCCTAAACAGATACCCCCCAAAATGAAAACACTAATTTGAAAAGATACATGCACCCCAGGGTTCTTCTGAAAGTCTGATAAAGTAAAAGTGTTAATCACTCAGTCATATCCAACTCTTTGCCACCCCATTGACTGTAGCCCGCCAGGCTCCTCTGCCCATAAAATTCTCCAGGCAAGTATACTGGAGTGGGGTTGACATTCTCTTCTCCAGGGGATCTTCCTGACCCAGGGATCAGACTCAGTTCTTATCAGTATTATTTACAATTTCCAAATATGAAAGTGACCTAAGTGTGTGTCAACAGATGAATGGATAAATAAGATGTGAGATACACACACACACACACACACACACACAATGGAATTCTACTCAGCCATAAAAAATAATAAAATTTGTCATTTGTGACAACATGGGTAGATTTGGAAGGTATCATACTAAGTGAAATAAGTCAAACAGAGAAAGAGAAATACTTTATGATATCACTTATATGTGAAATCTAAAAAATAGAACAAGCTAGTGCATATAATAAAGAAACAGATGCACAGACATAGAGAACAAGCTAGTGGTTACCACTGAGGAGAAGGAAGAAGGAGGGGCAAAATAGGGGTAGGGTATTAAGAGGAGCAAACTCCTATGTATAAAATAAATAAGCTACAAAGATATATTGTACACACAAGGAATAGAGCCAAAATTTTATAGCAACTATATGTGAACTATAACCTTTAATATTGTGAATCATTAATATTGGAGAAGGCAATGGCACCCCATTCCAGTACTCTTGCCTGGAGAGTCCCATGGACAGAGGAGCCTGGTGGGCTGCAGTCCATGGGGTCGCTAAGAGTCAGACACGACTGAGTGACTTCACTTTCACTTTCACTTTCAGGGCAACTATTCTTCAATTAAAAAAGAGAAAGAGACTGAAATTTCACCATTTGCAAATATAACCAATATATTGGGTAGCAATATAACCAATATTTTGTAATGACTGTAAATGGAAACTAACTTTTAAAAATTGTGTGAAAATTAAAAAAACTTCAAATCCAAAATCAAAATAAAAAAAAAAAATAAATGAACAAAAACTCTCTTTGGAAATTTAAAGTGAGAGAGAATTGGAGCATCTAATGTGCCATGCTGATATATATATCTATATAACAATTGCTCAAAACTAAAAGAAAGAGAGGCTTCCCCTGTGACCCTGTGGTAAAGAATCTGCCTGCAATGCAGGAGGTGCAGGAAATCAGAGTTCAATCCCTGGGTCAGGAAGATCCCCTGGAGGAGGGCATGGCAATCCACTCCAGTATTCTTGCCTGGAGAATCCCTAGGGCAGAGGAGCCTGGCACACTACAGTCCATAGAGTCGAGAAGAGTCAGACATGACTGAAGCCACTTAGCATGCATGCAAAGGAAAGAGAGACTATGGAAATCTCTCACGCTTAGACGGCAGAATCCATAGGGCAAGCTTTTTGCCTTGCAAAACTTATAAATAGATGATAAAACGGTGTGTACTGTTTGAGGAAATCCTGAGTTAAGAATTGTTAGTTCAGAATTTTATTTTCCTTGAATTTTTAGCAAGCCACATGGAAATCCTATTTTCCAGAATTCCTGGAAAGATGAGAGAGTCAATTCCTAGGTAGGTCAATAATAAATCTGGAGTCCTGAGGAGGAGCGAGGGGTCTGGAGTTCTCAAAGAGGAGAAAAGGACAAACTTTTTTTTTCTTTAAGTCCAGAGCTGATGATTACACAACAAAACAACTCAGCTTAAACTCTGTACTAAGGCTTATGTAACAACAATGGATCCTGCTCTAGGACATGTTTCTCCTTCATGGGTCTGGTAAGACCTTTACAACCTTGAGACATTCTTTGATTTACTGTGATAACCAAGTGAAAAATTATATAAATCCCTTTCTAAAACTCGCAAGGGGGGCACTCTCCATCCCCCCTCCTGATGTCTGTGTCAGAAGCTTTCTCTGTTCCTTTTCCACTTTAATAAAACTCTGCTACACAAAAGCTCTTGAGTGATCAAGCCTGGTCCCTGGTCCCGAAGCTAAACCTTCAGAGATCACGAATCTGACATCGTTCACCATAAGCCAACATCTTGGGGGCTCATCCGGGATCTTCAGGACAAGGTAAGAACACTTAAGAACTCTAGCCTCTCTGCTTTCTCAGTATACATGTTTCTCTTCTTACTCTACTAACTCTACTGTGTGCTTGTGTGAATGAATGACACGCCCTGCGTGAAGCAAGTGATGAGCCCTGCTCTGTGGTTTTTGAGGTGCTCATAATGACTGAAGGCAGCCCAGAAAGGGGAGCATTGTTGGGGGTTTATACCGACCTGGCAATGCCAAGAGACACCGAACATCTGTGCAAGGGGAGCGGCCAGACATGGGCAAATCTTGTGGGCCAAACTTTCTTTTCTTGGTCACATTTTCCTGATTTCTTTGATCATTTTGTAATTGCATGGGGGAATTAAAACTACTAACCTAATCTATCAGGTTATAGACTTTCAAGGGAATTGTGATCCATACCATGTGCTTTTACTTAGACCCCAAGTATGGAAGTGTCTAACCTTGCTAGGAGCTGAAAGTTACAAGAGCACGTTTGGGAGTAAGGCAGAGGTCTAGCTGTAGGAATGTCTCTCAGGCTAGAGGGGCTTTGGAAGCGCTGCTAGTGAGCATGAGGTTTCTAAGAATATAGGCTGAGAATTCTGGACTGGAAGTACAGCAGGCTTCTTTTCCTTTGGTAATGCTGTTAGTGGATCAGAGGAGGCTCTCTGGTGGTTTTTGTCTCAACTCCTTAGATATTCCTTCTGTGGAATCTGTGGGAATGAACTGGAAGGGTCGGCCCTAGTAGCTTGAGGACAAAAATCACTTTTTCCTCACTGGTGACCCTTTTGTGATACCAGTATCACATATACTGGTATGGTGACACTCAGAAGGGACATCTTGGTTGTTCATCCCTTTATGACTGACTGCTGCTACTGTGGTGAGGACTAAATTCAGGAATGTGCATGGGCACATGGAAGACAGATGTTTCCCCTACTAGTCCTACCTCGGAAAACATTTCCAGCTCCACCCCTGGTGGCATCAGAGGAAAAGGCAAATTAAGCAAAGGTCTTGGTGGTAAGGAACCAGAAATCAATTTGAGATGTCATCAGATCTACCTCTGGTGCATCTCCACCTTGGTGGTAAAACTGGGAGGGATGAGTAAGGGCCTGCGTTGGTTAGGGACAGACTAAGTCCAGCTAGGGAAGGAAAACTTTGGGGGAAAGTCTGTCTACACCCCCATCTGGAGCAGGGAGGGATGCCTCCGGTGGAAAGAAGCCACGGCTGTGGAGGCCGCTTTTTTCTCTCTTACAGATAAGTGATCAAGAAGGAAAGGTATCTTTTAAAGAGTTGTCTTGCTGATGCCAGGAAAATGCTGCTCTTTATGGTTGAGCAAGTATTCCTGCTGCTGAGGGAGATTTGGTCAGTGTGTGGTGTGGATATGCAATGCATAGTGCTGGGAGACTTAGTCAGTTAGTGCTAGTTGCTTAGTCCTTTCTGACTCTTCGAGGTCCCATGGACTGTAGCCCACCAGGTTCTCTGTCCATGGGATTTCCCAGGCAAGAATACTGGACTGGGTTGCCATTTCCTTCTCCAGGGAATCTTCCTGACTCGCATCTCTTGAATTGCAGGCAGATTCTTTACTGTCTGGGGCACCACCATTTGTCCGAGGCTGAGTGCTGGGAGAGCGGAGGTCAAAGGGGAGAGAAGAATTTTTATGTTTATATTTTTCTCATCTTGCCATAAAATATGAATTTTATTTCACACTGGTGGTTATGTGTCATTAAACAGCATCAAGTGGATGCACTTACATGCTCAAGCTAAAAAACATATGGGTTATCTTTTTTTCATTCTCCACATTCAGTCCTTCTGTCTGTTCCTGGAACACATATTCATTTTTAATGAAGGGTCTTTGTATTAGGTATTCTCTGCCTGAAATGTAGATCACTTGACTTTCCTTTGCCAGATTCTTGTCATTCAAATGTCAGCTTAATGTCACCTCCAAGAGAGGCTTTCTATAAACGGTTAATACAAAGTAGCTCAACCTCTAATAGCCTTGAAAGACAAAGCAAATGTTTCTCTGCGGAGCAGGGGGCAATGACTTAACCAGACACTTGAGAGTGGCTCTGTGTCAGTAGGGCTTCTCAGGTGGCTCAGCGGTAAAGAACACGCCTGCCAATGCAGGAGACATAAGAGATGTGGGTTCAGTCCCTGGGTTGGGAAGATCCCCTGGAGGAGAGTATGGCAACCCACTCCAGTATTCTTGCCTGGAGAATCCAATGGACAGAGGAGCCTGGCGGGTTACAGACTGACGTGACTTAGCATGTACTGTGTCAGGAATGTGAGGTTTTGCAGTTACTGTTTCATGTGACAGACCCAGGCTTGAGGAACTGAACTTCTGGTTTTGGTCTACCAAAAACCCTTATTTCCTTACTACTGACAGCATTAATTTTAACTTTGTGGATACTTTAAGTGAACACTTCCTTATAGCCTTTTGGCTGATACTTGTGGGGCTTGCTGTTACATTGTTGCAATAACATCTCTCTCTCAGCAGAAAAGGAAAAGCTAAACACTATTTGAACAGCTTGCCTCAATCTTAACTCTCACATCTCAGCTGCATGAACAGGTAGAATATAGGGGACTCTTACTCTTCAGTTCTTGTCCACCACTTGCTCCAAAGCAGGGGTTCAGAGAGCACCTGAGTTGGTGAACACATTCACCATTTGGGAGAGGGGACCACCCCAATTCCATGGGACCTTCCCAGACTTCACCTTATGTCTTCATCTAACTGTTCATCTGTGTCTTTTCTAATATTCTTTATTATATAATAAACTGATAAACATAAGTGTTTCCCTGAGTTCTGTGAGAAGTTTTAGCAGGTTACTGAACCCAAGAAGGGGTCCTAGGAACCCTGGTTTATGGCTGATTGTTCAGAAGCACAGGTGATAACCTGAGACTTGTAAAGTGGGGGTAGTTTCATGGGACTGAGCCCTTCATCTGTGGGGTCTAATGCTAACCCCAGGTAGACAGTGTCAGGACTGAAATGACTGCAGGACACACAGTTGGTGTCATAGAGAATTGCTTGACAGGCAGGAAACCCACACTCTGGTGTCAGAAGGGTTGTTTTGTGAGTGTAATAGTGTTTTGAGTTTTAAAAAAGTGTAAAATTGAAGCATTTTGTAGGGGAGATGAAGAGTCTTTTTGTTTCTGCATATTCTGTTGGGTGACAAAATATTGTCTTACCAAAGTGGGTGCTCTTCTCAAAATTAACTTTTACACTGAATCTGGCTATGCTTTTGGGCACTGCATTAATTGTAAAAACAGGGGTTTCTTGCTTCTGGACAAATAAACATTTCTCAAATTCTTTTCTAACTTTGTTGTGGTCATTATAAAATGGTTTCTTTGGTTAATAACACAACCAGGGCTGTGGTCATTTTCTATTCATAGGTGTCTTTTAAAAAAAATATTTATTTATTTGGCTGCCTTGTGTTTTAGTTGTGGCATGAGGGATGTTTCACTGTGGGGTACAGACTCTCTAGTTGTAGCACACGGGCTTAGTTGTCATGCAGTATGTGGGATCTTAGTTCCCCGACCAGGGATCGAACCTGCATCATCTGCACTGCAAGGCAGATTCTTAACCACTGGACCACCAGGGAAGTCCTACTATCTTTGTTCTTATCTTTATCAACTGACTGTATTCTCCTGACAATTCTCTCAAATATTGCTCTGCTCCAAAGTAAGATCCCATGTTCCGAATTCTTAGGGACTCCTATGGTGCTTCGTCTTCTTTTTCTTTTGACACCAGATCATCTTTAGGGCTTCTTAAATGGGTGCTGGGTGGCCCCAGGCTTGTATAGCCTACCACACGACACACATTAACAGAAGGGTTCTAGGAATGATCAGGCAGGCTGGTTCGCCCCATGGGTCCACAGCGTCCAGTGGTATTGTACAAATTATGCTCTGTCAGGCCTCAAAGGAAAGAAGGCAGCTCATCCTCATTCATGGTGGCTTTGGTAAAGGTTTGGGTTGATTGTACAGAAGACAGGAATCAAGACCATCCCCAAGAAAGAGAAATGCAAAAAAGCAAAATGGCTATCAGAGGAGGCCTTACAAATAGCTGTGAAAAGAAGAGAAGCAAAAAGCAAAGGAGAAAAGGAAAGATATACCTATTAGAATGCAGAGTTCCAAAGAATAGCAAAGAGAGATAAGAAAGCCTTCATCAGCGATCAATGCAAAGAAATAGAGGAAAACAATAGAATGGGAAAGACTAGAGATCTCTTGAAGAAAATCAGAGATACCAAGGGAACATTGGTATGCAAAGATGGGCTCGATAAAGGACAGAAATGGTATGGACCTCACCATTCACCAGAAGCAGAAGATATTAAGAAGAGGTGGCAAGAATACACAGAAGAACTGTACAAAAAAGATCTTCATGACCCAGATAATCACAAAGATGTGATCACTCACACTCACCTAGAGCCAGACATCCTGGAATGTGAAGTCAAGTGGGCCTTAGGAAGCATCACTATCAACAAAGCTAGTGGAGGTGATGGAATTCCAGTTGAGCTATTTCAAATCCTAAAAGATGATGCTGTGAAAGTGCTGCACTCAATAGGCCAGAAAATTTGGAAAACTCAGCAGTGGCCACAGGACTGGAAAAGCTCACTTTTCATTCCAATCCCAAAGGAAGGCAATGCCAAAGAATGTTCAAACAATTGCACTCATCTCACATGTTAGTAAAGTAAATGCTCAAAATTCTCCAAGCCAGGCTTCAGCAATACATGAACCGTGAACTTCCAAATGTTCAAGCTGGTTTTAGAAAAGGCAGAGGAACCAGAGATCAAATTGCCAACATCTGCTGGATCATTGAAAAAGCAAGAAAATTCCAGAAAAACATCTATTTCTGCTTTATTGACTATGCCAAAGCCTTTGACTGTGTGGATCACAATAAACTGTGGAAAATTCTGAAAGAGATGGGAATACCAGACCACTTGACCTGCCTCTTGAGAAACCTGTATGCAGGTCAAGAAGTAACAGTTTGAACTGGACATGGAACAACAGACTGGTTCCAAATAGGAAAAGGAGTGCATCAAGGCTGTATATTGTCACCCTGCTTATTTAACTTATATGCAGAGTACATAATGAGAAACGCTGGGCTGGAAGAAGCACAAGCTGGAATCAAGATTGCCAGGAGAAATATCAATAACCTCAGATATGCAGATGACACCACCCTTATGGCAGAAAGTGAAGAAGAACTAAAAAGCCTTTTAAGGAAAGTGAAAGAGAAGAATGAAAAAGTTGGCTTAAGGCTCAACATTCAGAAAACCAAGATCATGGCATCTGGTCCCATCACTTCATGGGAACTAGATGGGGAAACAGTGTCAGACTTTATTTTTTGGGGGCTCCAAAATCACTGCAGATGGTGATTGCAGCCATGAAATTAAAAGACACTTACTCCTTGGAAGGAAAGTTACAACCGACCTAGACAGCATATTAAAATGCAGAGACATTACTTTGTCATCAAAGGTCCATCTAATCAAGGCTATGGTTTTTCCAGCATCATGTATGGATGTGAGAGTTGGACTATAAAGAAAGCTGAGCGCTGAAGAATTGATGCTTTTGAACTGTGGTGTTGGAGAAGACTCTTGAGAGTCCCTTGGACTGCAAGAAGGTCCAACCAGTCCATCCTAAAGGAGATCAGTCCTGGGTGGTCATTGGAGGGACTGATGCTGAGGCTAAAACTCCAATACTTTGGCCACCTCGTGAGAAGAACTGACTCATTTGAAAAGACCCTGATGCTGGGAAAGATTGAGGGCAGTGGAGAAGGGGACGACAGAGGATGAGATGGTAGGATGGCATCACCAACTCAATGGACATGGGTTTGGGTGGACTCCCGGAGTTGGTGATGGACAGGGAGGCCTGGTGTGCTGTGGTTCATGGGGTTGCAAAGAGTCGGACACTACTGAGTGAGTGAACTGAACTGAACTGAACTGGGTTGATTGTACACAAGAGAAGTGAATTTCACCTGCAGATGCTTTAGTGACCTTATGTACCTTTATGCCTTTATAGCATGTGTTCATAAGTAATCACTTAGGACTGTTGTAAATGATTTCTGTAAATCATTTAGAAATCTTTAAGAATCAGTAAATGATTTCTAAAGACACTATCTCTCACTTTGCAATATCTTTGTCTAATAATAGTCATCAGGGCACACATTCTGTGGGAGAGGTGATGAAATTTGTAAACCTTGAGATTCACTGCCTTGAAATTCAACGATTTCACTGCCCACCTCTCCAGAATGAAAAGAGGCCAATAAAACATGAATATAGAACTTAAAAAAACAAAATGGCCCAGGGTTGTGTCAGTTTATTTATCCAAACCACAGTGGCCGGATGTTCTGTCCATAACTTTAATGAACCTGAATGTTATAGCAAATAGAAAGCTAGAACTCTTCCCAAATGAAATACCAATGGGTAGGCCCATGACAGGTCTGGTCACTCGTGGCCACAACTGGTGAAACACCCATATATGATGGATAATGTGGCATTAAATTATTATAAGGTGTTACTGCTGCTTCTAAGTCGCTTCAGTCGTGTCCAACTCTGTGTGACCCCATAGATGGCAGCCCACCAGGCTTGCCTGTCCCTGGGATTCTCCAGGCAAGAACACTGGAGTGGGGTGCCATTACCTTCTCCTATAAGGTGTTAAGAGCAATTCATTCATGGGTTTAAGAAGCCCTGGCTCAATGGGTTCAGATCAAGTTGCATTTTCAGAGGACATTGCTTGAACTTTGCAGAGAGCTTTCAACTTTAAAAAAAAATGCATTTGTTTATGGCTGCATTGGGTCTTCATTGTTATTCGAGAGCTTTCTCTAGTTGTGGTGAGCAAAGGGTACTCTCTAGTTGGAGTATGTGTGCTCCTTACTGTGGTGGCTTCTCTTGTGCAGAGCATGGATTCTAGGATACGCAGGCTTCAGTAGTTGGGGTTAGGTGGGCTTAATTGCCCTGTGGCATGTGGAATCTTAGTTCCTGGACCCTATGGTTCATTGAACCTATGTCCCCTGCATTGGCAGGTGGGTTCTGGGTCACACCAGGGGAACACCAGGGAAGTTCCTCTACTTTTCTTTTGTTGAAAGTCTCATTTTTGACTTCATTTATTTGTTCCTAAAGTGTAATCTAGATTGTAACTAGATTCATTTATTTATTCTTAACTAGACTGTGTACCTATTTCTTCCCTTGAACAACATTTGCACCACTATCCTCCAGTTGAAAGTTAATTGTTGTTGCTGTTCAGTTGCTCAGTCGTGTCCGACTCTTTGCGACCCCATGGACTACAGCACACCAGGCTTCCCTGTCCTTCACCATCTCCCAGATCTTGCTCAAACCCATGTCCATTGAGCCGGTGATGCCATCCAAACATCTTGTCCTCTGTCATCCCCTTCTCCTCCTGCCTTTAATCTTTTTCAGCATCAGAGTCTTTCCTAATGAGTTGGCTCTTTGCATCAGGTGGCCAAAGTATTGGAGTTTCAGTTTCAATATCAGTCCTTTCAATGAATATTCAGGATTGATTTCCTTTAGGATTGACTGGTTTGATCTCCTTGCAGTCCAAGGGACTCTCAAGGGTCTTCTCTAACATGACAGTTCAAAAGCATCAATTCTTCAGTGCTCAGCCTTCTTTATGGTCCAACTCTCACATCCATACACGACTGCTGGAAAAACCATAGCTTTGACTTATATGGACCTCTGATGGCAAAATAATGTCTCTGCTTTTTAATATGCTGTCTAGATTTGTCATAGCTTTTCTTCCAAGGGGAATGTGTCCTTTAATTTCATGGCTGCAGTCACCATCTGCAGTGATTTTGGAGCCCAAGAAAACAAAGTCTGTCACTGTTTCCATTGTTTTCCCATCTATCTGGCACGAAGTGATGAGACTGAATGTCATGATCTTAGTTTTTTGAATGCTGAGTTTTAAGCCAATTTTTTCACTCTCTTCTTTCACCTTCATCAAAAGGCTCTTTAGTTTCTCTCCACTTTCTGTCATAACAGTGGTCATCTGCATATCCGAGGTTACTGACATTTCTCCTGGCAATCCTGATTCTGGCTTGTGCTTCATCCAGCCTGGCATTTTGCGTGATGTACTTTGCATATAAGTTAAATAACCATGGTGAGAATATACAGCCTTTACATACTTCTTTTCCAATTTGGAACTAGTCCGTTGTTCCATGTCTGGTTGAAACTGTTGCTTCTTGACCTTGCCACGAGCTTAGTACCACTATCCTCCACTCAAAAGTTAATGCTTTATTGTTTATCCTTCCAATCTTTCTGTGTGTCTAGGAAATACATTTATATTTTCTTCTCTGCCCACTTTTCATACAGATGATAATCTACTGTGTCTAAACTACTTTGTTATCTTGTGTTAAAACACAAAACAGATAAGCTGTATGATAAGTTTCACTGCATTAAAATAAAACACCTCTTGTTTGTTAAAAAAAATTCTTTGAAGAGAGTTAAAAAGATGCATCATAGATTAGGACTTCTCTATTTGCAATGTGTATATGTGTGTTATGTAAGGGATATATACGTATATGAAAAGTGAAAGTGTTAGTCACTCAGTTGTGTCCACCTCTTTGTAGACCCCATGGACTGTAGCCCTCCAGCCTCCTCTGCCCATGGAATTCTACAGGCAAGAATACTGGAGAGGGTTGCCATTCCCTTCTCCAGGGGATCTTCCCAACCCAGAGATCAAATCTAGGTCTCCCACATAGCAGGCAGCTTCTTTACTGTCTGAGCCATCTGGGAAGCCCATATATGTACATGAGTGTGTTAGTCACTCAGTTGTACCTGATTGTGTGACCTCATGGGCTGCAGCCCGCCAAACTCCTCTGTCCATGGAATTCTCCAAGCAAGAATGCTGGAGAGGGTTCTCATTCTCTTCTCCAGTTATATGTGTATATATGTATATAAATCCCTAATGAGTCAAGAGAAAGAAACAAATTAATATTAATTAATTAATTAAAGAAATATTGGGCTGAAAAGTTGACTGGAAATTCACAGAAGAGGGACTCCAAATGCCCAATAAACTATTAAAAGATCAGAGAAATACAAATTAAAATTGCAATATGAATTAAAGACTCACTTCACAGTCATCAGCAAAAATGGAAGTCTGACAATATACTGGCTATTACTATCTAACCAATACTGGTTATAGATGAGGCAACAGGAATGAGAATTGCTTCAGTTATTTGGAGAACAATTTCATAATATTCGATAATCCTGTTGAGGCCCCCACCTGATAATCTTGTAATTCTGCAGTTAGTAAGAGGACCCGCTGCTGCTAAGTCACTTCAGTCATGTCCGACTCTGTGTGACCCCATAGACGGCAGCCCACCAGGCTCTCCCATCCCTGGGATTCTCCAGGCAAGAACACTGGAGTGGGTTGCCATTTTCTTCTCCAATGCATGAAAGTGAAAAGTGAAAGTGAAAAGTGAAAGTGAAAGTGCTCAGTCGTGTCCGACTCTTCACGACCCCATGGACTGCAGCCTACCAGGCTCCTCCATCCATGGGATTTTCCAGGCAAGAGTACTGGAGTGGGGTGCCATTGCCTTTTCTGGGAAGAGGGCTTAGAGAAACTCTAAATATGGGCACAAGGAGACATGTGCATTTTCAGTCTTCTTTTAAATAAAAAAGCAAAGCAAAGGGGAAACAACCCTTAATTAAATACCCAGTTATGCCCAACCTAGACAGCATATTAAAAAGAAGAGACATTACTTTGCCAACAAAGGTCCATTTAGTCAAGGTTATGGTTTTTCCAGTGGTCATGTATGGATGTAAGAGTTGGACTGTGAAGAAAGCTGAGCGCTGAATTGATGTTTTTGAACTGTGGTGTTGGAGAAGACTCTTGAGAGTCCCTTGGACTGCAAGGAGCTCCGACCAGTCCATCCTAAAAGAGATCAGTCCTGGGTGTTCATTGGAAGGACTGATGTTGAAGCTGAAACTCCAATACTTTGGCCACCTGATGCAAAGAACGGACTCATTTGAAAAGACCCTAATGCTGGGAAAGATTGAGGGCAGGAGGAGAAGGGGACGACAGAGGATGAGATGGCTGGATGGCATCACTGACTCGATGCACATGAGTTTGTGTGGACTCCAGGAGCTGGTGATGGACAGGAAGGCCTGGCTTGCTGAAGTCCATGGGGTTGAAAAGAGTTGGACATGACTGAGCGACTGAACTGAACTGGACTGATTGTGGTTTATTCACATAGTGAAATACTACACAGCAGTGAAAACAAACTACAGCATCATGAATAAACATGAATGAAAATTTCAAACACAATGTTGTACAAAAAAGAAAGTTATAGAAGAATATATGTAGTATACTACTTGAAAACATAAAACCTTTTGTGAAAGGTATTATGTAGTGTAATATTTTAAAAATGCACAGGAATAATAAGCACCAGTAAACCTGGCAAATATACTTTACATTTTTAAAGAAAAGGTGATTTATATTGTAATTTTAATTTATTAAACTAGGTGTTGATTACATAGATGTTTATTGCTTCTGCTAAGTCACTTCAGTTGTGTTCGACTCTGTGCGACCCCATAGACGGCAGCCCACCAGGCTCCCCCATCCCTGAGATTCTCCAGGCAAGAACACTGGAGTGGGTTGCCATTTCCTCCTCCAATGCATAAAAGTGAAAAGTGAAAGTGAAGTCGCTCAGTCGTGTCCAACCCTCAGCGACCCCATGGACTGCAGCCTACCAGGCTTCTCCATCCATGGGATTTTCCAGGCAAGAGTACTGGAGTGAGGTGCCATTGCCTTCTCCTATCCCTTAAATTTTTCATTTGTCTGAAATGTTAAAAAATAAAATTTGTGGTTCTGTGTAGTGCTGTTAATTTTGCTGAGATCCAAATGTTATAATATTCAAATATTCATGTTAATTGAACATCTGAATAACACTTTAAAATTTCCAAAGCATTTTCTTATTTTATTTAGCCCACACATAATATTTGATCCTTGGTGGTAAAGAAATCTGCTAACTCATGTAATTTTAGCAGAGTTAAAAAGAAGTTTGCCAATGTAGGGAGACTCTATGTGAGCTTTGGAGCCTGAGCCCAGGTACCAGCTCTCCCACACGCATCCTTATTTGTTCCCCATTTGCCTTACCCATGGGTGTCTTTCATTTATGTTCTTATGACCCAACAGTGGACTCACAAATTTCCACTCACTTCCTCAGAGTATGGCCAAGACCTTCCTTTCAGGAAAAACTTTACTCTTGCCCAAAGGGGTGAGGTGTTTCCTTGGTACCTCAGCAGGCCTACCAGCTCCCCATAAGCAGCAATGTGTCACAGACAAAAGAGCTGGAGGGGTTGAATTATATTTAGCAAATTAATAGATAAATACCTTACTTATCACTGTGGCCCTCATCCACTGCAAGCTAATGACTAGCCCAAAATAACAGTGCAGATTTCTATGGGACCCCTGAAGTGGTCTGATGAAGGGTAGCTGTCACCAAGATTTGCCAGATTTCCCATCACTTGCAACATGTCATTCTAAGCTCAGCAATTGGACACCCGTCAAATGATTAATGGGATAATACTTCAATTTTACCTTCATGATCACTATCTTAGACTGGAATAAGAACTTAATAGACAAGAATCTTCTCCATATGCTGCTATGTCTATAGCTGGACCATAGTATTCACTCAATTGTAAACACTGGAGTTGGTCTATGTAACAGCAGAACTGGACCAATATGAGTCTTGGCCAGTGCAACTGAGGAGCTAAGGCCTTTTTCACACAGGCTCCAGGACTGAGAAGAATCCCTACAACACTTTCATACTGATTACCTTTGTAGGTGATCCTCACAAGGTAACTCACCACACAGCAGTGAAATCATCCACAATTTTTCATTTCTGGGCCATGCTTTGTGGGGTTTGCCAGCTTCAAATGAAGTAAGTAATCATCGATGACTGGTTTCACCACTGCAACTAAGTCACACATACCCACACAAGTATCCTTGAAAAGGGCATCTTTTGAGTAACAGGTAATGTAAGCTAAATGTAGGAAGATAATATGCATGTTCAGTATAAGTATTTATTTTCATTTTGAATTTTAAAAAATTCATGTTTAAGTTTCTTTAGAGTTTCTGAAGTAGTACTGGGCCATTATTTATGGTGGGGGTTACCAAGGGGACTTTTTGTATTATTAAATGATTAATTCAAGAACACAGAGGCCCAGGGATTAGATGTTAGATATCTGTGACACCACAGGCTGAGGGTATCTTAGGAATTTTTTAAAGGATGCAGCTGGGCACTTGGCTCTAAGTTTGGGGAAGCCCATTGTTTTGTCTTAATTTTAAAAAATTTTATTTATTTTTTGGCTGTGCTGAGTCTTTGTTGTTGTGTGGGCTTTTCTGTAGTTGTGGTGAGCGGGGACTACTCTGCAGTAGTGATGTGCAGGCTTCTCACTACACAGGCTTCTCTTGTTGTGGAGCACAGGCTCTATGGCTCACGGGCTTCAGTAGTTGTGGCAGATGGGCTGAGTAGTTGCAGTCCTGGGCTCTGAGGCAGGGCAGGGGCTCAGTAGTTGTGGCATACAAGCTTAGTTGCTTCGGGGGATGTGGGATCTTCCCTTAGGGATGGAGCCCATGTCTCCTGCATTGGCAGGCGAATTCTTTACCACTTAGCCACCAGGGGAGCCCCCTTCACTTCGTCTTAATTCACTTGTGAGTACCAGCCAAACTATAATGTTAAACTTGATGTCCTTTCCTGAAGTTTGAAAAAGAGAGTCACACTATGTTTACACTTCTGTATAACTGGACTTCTTTCCACATGCTTTTTCATTTTAATTAAGCTGGTTGAAACAGAATATAAAATGAGCCAGAGATTTTTAAGCTTTCTTCTGGTTCCAGGTTTCAACTGAACTTCCAGTCTTTGGTGCCTCTTGATGATGGGGAGTGGGGCGGGGTAACTTATGAAGGTGGAATATGGACCGTTTGGCAAGGTCCATCCTGTTTTTGCAGTGGCTACCTCCCACTTCCTATTTATTTTTTAACGTTCTATACAAAATAGCACAAATCCAAATTAAAAAAAAGAGTTTCAGAGTAGAAAACCCAACCCATCTGCTGACTCGGATGAGGCAGAAATCCACCCTGGTCTGAACAGCCTGTAGCTCTGTTTGAAAAGGGACTGCTGCTACTGCTCCCCTGGAAGTCTGACCAAGCCTCAGTGGCACAGCTGGGTCTGCTGGAAAGATAGGTTGGCATTTGTTGTAGATTCCTTTCTGGGCTTTGGTTCTTTGTGAATTGAAGGGATTCGACTGGTTGACTTCTAGGTGACTTTTTGAAGCATCTTGTTCTATTGAGTTTAGGGATCTCAATTTTGCACTCGGATGTTGGGGTTAGGAAGAATATGATTTAATTCTCTCTTGAACTCAAGTGCTGTGTTTACGTTTACTATGTGGAAAGTGGTGGTAGCTCTGTCCTAACTCCTAGTGGCTGCTTTCCCTTCAGTGCTGTCAGGGTGATCAATGATAATGGACTAAGGTGGACATGCAAGAGCATAAAAATAATCATCGCACTTGCATTGAGAATGTGCTCTTTAAAACATGTTCACATAACTTTTTGTGATTCTGAAATTTTCTGAAGAAATATGAGGAAAGAGAAAGGGATTCAATAATATGACTAACATCAGTTTATTTCCAAAGTGCCAGGCATTGTGTTAAGCTATTTATATACACTGTTAACACCTTTTTCATTTAAATTTATGTCTATACTTCATACTTGTGGTGGTCATTTTGGCTCATCTCAGGTCAGATTTGGAGAAGGAAATGACAGCCCACTCCAGTTCTCTTGCCTGGAGAATCCCATGGACAGAGGAGCCTGGGAGGTCATGGTCCACGGGGTCGCAGAGTCGGACACGACTGAAGTGACTAAGCATGCACATATACCTCATAACAGCTTTGTAAGATAGGTGCTATCACTACAGCAGTTTTACAGATGAGGGAATCAACACCTTAGTAACAATCCATCTGGTTACAGGGATGCCGCTTGCGAGCAGGCTGAGATTTAAACCTAGGTCTGTCTGACTCCAGAGCCCCAGTGCTTACCCACTCGGGCTCTAGGGTATGTAGGTTTCTGTGGTTGCGGCACACAGGCTCAGTAGTTGCGGTCCCTGGGCTCTGGATCACTGGCTCAGCAGTTGTGGTGCATGGGCTTTGTTGCTTCGGGGCACGTGGGATCTTCCCAGACCAGGGATGGAACCTGTGTCTTCTGCATTGGCAGGCAGATTCTTTATCGCTGAGCCACCAGGGAAGCCCCGCATTGTGTCTTAGTTGTGGCATATGAGATCTTCCCTGCGTCATGCAGGATCTTTCATTGCATTGCACAGACTCTAGTTGTGGCATGCGGGCTCAGAAGTTGCAATGGGCTTAGTTGCTCCAATGCGTGTGCGATCTTAGTTTCCAGACCAGAGACCAAGCCTCCATCCCCTGCATTGCAAGACAGATTCTCAATCACTGGATCACCAGGGAAATCCCTCTTCTTCATTTTTTATTGTGAAATATGTCCTACTCAGACTGTATTGCGTAAACTCATATTCATATGTGTATTTTATATCAAACCATGTAAAATGTTAATATTTTCTCAGATTTGACATATAAAATGGCAGTTTCATGCTTTAACATACTATATACTTTTTAATGAACTGCTTTAAAGTTAAAGCAAATTCTAGCATATACACCATCCAGTTTTAAAAATATAGCATTGTTTTCTGTGTCCCTCCCTGGTACCTGCTCCTTTTTCCCCTTTCTAGGTAACACTGTCCTGACTTTATGATTGTAATTTTTTTCCCTTATGGCTTAACAACTTTTAAACTTCAGGGTTGTTGAGTCAGTGAGTCAAAGTGGCTCAGTCATGTCCAGCTCTTTGCAACACCACGGATTGTAGCCCACCAGGCTCCTCTGTCCATGGAATTTTCCAAGCAAGAATACTGGAGTGGTTTGCCATTCTGTTCTCCAGGGGATCTTCCCGACCCAGGGATTGAACCCAGGTCTTCTGCATTGCAGGCAGGTTCTTTACCATCTGAGCCACCAGGGAAGCCCTTGGGATTGTTGGCATCCCTAAAAATATAGCTTCTTTTTGTTTGGTTATATCTTTATATAAACATATCATACCACACATGTTATTTTGACTATCTTATTTCATGCATCACTATGCTATGAGATTGAGCTAGAATGATGCCTGCAACTATAGTTTTTTTAAAAAGTGTATTTATTTAATTTTTTTTGGTAAATTATTTATTTGGCTGCTTTGGTCTTGTGTCATGCAGAATCTTTTCTTGCAGTGCATGGACTCTCTAGTTGTGGGACAAAGGCTTAGTCATTGTGGCACATGGGCTTTGTTGCTCCATGGCATATGGGATCTTAATTCCTCGACCAAGGATCAAACTCAAGTCCTCTCCATTGCAAGGGGGATTCTTAACCACTGGACCACCAGGGAAGTCCCTATAGATGGTTTTTTTTTTTTTTTTACTGTTGTATAATATTGTATTATGTGAATAAACCACAGTTTATTTATGCATTTTATTGTTGAAGAGCATTGGGGTTGTTTCTGGGTTTGAGTCAGTAAGCGCAATGCTTCTGTGAATATTCTCGAATGTGTCTTCTGGTGCACCTGTCAGGGATTCCTTCAAGTCTAGGGTGTACGATTATGGGTAAACTTTCTAAGTGGAAGAAAAGGTGAAACTATTTATACCAAATTTCTCTGCATCCAGCATGTATAACTTTTACCAAGTTTCCACTGCTCTGTATTCTCTTTTACACTTGATATTATCAGACTTATATATTTTTGTTATTTGAAGGTATGTAATGGTACTTCACTGTGCTTTTAATTTACATTTCTGTGATTATTAAAGAGGTCAGGCAATTTCTCATGTCTTCACCGAGCATTTGATTCTCTCCTTTGCCCTTTGGGAATTGCCTGCTTTTATCTTTTACCTCTTTGTCTTATTGTTTTTCTTTCTCTTTCTTCATAGGAGGTTATTATATATTTCCAGATATTAGTCCTTTGTCAGTTATATATGTTAAAAATATCTGGTCCCAGTTTGAGACTTGGTTTTTTACTTTCTTGGTGATTTCTTTAGGTGAACAGATTGAAAAAAATTTTAATGTGTGAGTATGATTAGTGCATTTTATGTTTTGCTTAAGGAATCCTTTCTTTTGCCAAGATCATTGATATGTTCTCCTGTATTATCTTTGGAAATCATTATATTTTTGCCTCTGATATTAAGGTCTTTAATATTCCTGGAGTTATGCTTGTGTATGGCATCAAATAGGTGGGAAGGGTCTAGTTGTTTTATTATGATTTATTTAAAAAGCTCATCATCATCCTAGTGATATGCACCACCACTTTTCACCATAGGTAATGAAAGCCATCCTGTTCCAGATTTGGGAACAATATAATTATTAACTTTGTAAACCTGCTGTTTCCTCCTCTCACTTGTTTCTGTGTGGTTATTTCACAGGTGTACTATTATGAAAATACTACAGTAATCAATTTTGACTACCTCTTAACTTCGTCTGCGTTGAGGACTAACACAATCATAATGACTTGTAAATTCCCCTGGATCCTGCCCCATCTGTCATCTTGCCCCACGCCACACAGATTGAGATGCTGTGTGGTGACTGTTGTCTATAGCTGACTCTCAGGTTTACAGAGTAACCAAGCAAAGAGTTTAGGAAGGGAACCAGGGCAGCCAAGTTGCATTCTGGGCCTGGAAGCAAGAAAGCCTGGGTCCCCTCTGTAACTGTTTTCTGTGTGACATTGGGCTGACCTCAGTTTTCTTATTTGTTGGGCTACATGAATAACAATGACTGTTTCACTTCTAAAATTCAAATAAGACTAAGTCATTACCTTTCTGTGTGACTATATGTATATATGAGGCTTCCCAGGTGGTGCTAGTGGTAAAGAACCCTCCTGCCAATGCAAGAGACATAAAAGATTTGGGTTTGATCCCTGTGTTGGGAAGATCCCTTGGAGAAGGAAATGGCAGCCTGCCAGGAGCCAGCACGGGAATTCCCACCTATGACAAGCTCATGCGGGAGAGCCCTGACGGGCAAGGCGAGTCAGGGCTCGAGAGGCCCCCTGGACCTGCCCGAGCATCTACCCTAAAACCAAAATTTGTCTGTTTTACTATTTCATGACTTTCACCAACTCTTCTGACATTAACAGGGGGCTATCCCTGACCACCTTTCTCTGAAGAAAATCAACTTAGAGCTCTAGTTAATAATTCTCCTGGGTATAATAGGAGTGTTTCAATTCAAACTCCTCTGATGACTTTCTAGCTTGCCTGACAGGTTTGTTCGGACTCCTGCAGCTACGCATGTGATTGCTCACAGCCTCCCAACCACGAGAGGCACGGGAAGCTTAAGATATTCTAACAATGCAGAGCTTCTCAGAGAGTTAAAATTTTTAGAATAGAACTAGTAGAGGATTTCTTTGTTGAGCTAATGCTTGCTGCCAAGTTTCCATATCCCTTACCTACTATGTCCCTGGGAGTGTATTGATTAATATAGTTGGTGTATAGAAATGTAAGTAGTAGCTTTAATGTTTGTAACCATGGACCCTTGAGTTAATTCTTTTCTTGTCATAGCCCATCACACTTTTGCCCTATAGGAATGCAACTTTATCTAATGCTTTTGGAGGGTGGTGCCTGACTTTAGAATAATCACCTTTAGAGAAAAATAAGTTTTCTGAAGAAAGGGTCATAAAATGTTAACAGGCCTCCTGGCCAGAAGATGATGTAAATCACCTAAAGCTTTGCATATGATAAGATTGCAGAAAGAAAGCCTGGCTTCGATAAGGATCAAGGACTGCTGACCTTGCATGACTCTACCCCGCTCCCCCCACCCCATTATCCTCTTTGCACAACTTAAGGTATAAAAACTACTTTGGAAAATAAAGTGCGGGTCTTGCTCACAGAAGCTTGGTCTCCCCATGTCCTTCTTTCTCTTCTTTTCCTTTTCAGGCTGATTCCCTGGAGCGCAGGGGCCCTCTGCGTTCACTTTCCTGCCTGGGCTTCTAAGACCCACTCGAGAAGGTGCCTAAGGTGGGGCACCTTCAGCTATTCGAGAGGGCGCCTGCGGCCTATGTGAACAGAGCAAGTCCCCTGCTGGGGCTTTATTGGCTTTCTGCATAAACCAAGGAATATCAGCCTCTTTTCTCTCCTCTATTTCCTTAACTGCAAAATTCTTTCCCTGTCTCTTTCTCCTTTTATCTATCTTTTTAATAGCCAATGCCGTCCTCCTGAGGGAATCCCTGGATCCAACTGGGGCTAGACCCCAGCAGCAACCCACTGCAGTATTCTTGCCTGGAGAATCCCACGGACAGAGGAGCCTGGCGGGTTGTAGTCCATAGGATTGCAGAGTTGAACACTACTAAAAAGACTTAGCACACATGCATATCTGTATACACATACATAGATTTTAGCTTCTTTTTCTATAGCTGTAGTTTTTCTTGAGTGCTTATTCAGTGTGAGTGTTTAATCAACATCTGATTTCTTACCCATTTGGGGAGAATAGCACTGGTGTATCCATGGCAGAAATGGAAAGAAGGTATCCCACATGGTGAGAGATGATCAGAAGTTTACAAGAAAGGGAAAGGCCCACCATTCTGCCCCCTCAATCCATAAAGTTCTTTAACAAAACATTTACCTCTTTGAAACTGCTTTCTTCACTTGCAAATGAGGATAACAGTACCAGCTTCATTACTTTATATACTTATTGAGAAGATCAAAGGAGATACTCCAAATGTAAATAATGATGTATTTTAAAAATGGAAGTAGTTACATACACACTCTCTGGATACTCTCTCCAATCCTGCAAAGGCAACACATAATCCGTTTCAGGCCTCTGGAGCTCACAATCCACAGAGACAACACGGTATAGTGGAAAAAATACTGCTGTAGGGAAAAAAAGCCCTGCTCCTAGTATTATATATGTTATGTAACCTTGACAAGTCTTTTAACATCCCCAAACCTGATATCTTTTATTTACAAAATGGGCAGGGAAAGATTAAACCATACAGTTGATAACATCTCTTTTAAATCCTCTGATTCTGGGCCCTTGGAGAAACTAAAACTATTCCTCCTCTTTTTTTTTTTTTTGTTTTTTCCTTCTTAAAAGAAACATTGTGGGTCAAGAAAGATGTGCAGAGGGACTTTGAAATCTTAGGGGGCTGTGTGAATGTGATGTGTGGTTATTTCTATCTTCCCCACTTTCTACCCCTGGTGTGTGTAAGTCTGGTGATTCTGTGTTAGCAAAGTCATTATCAGGTTGAAAAATCCCTTAACTAACACCCAAAAAAGTTTTCCTTTTCATTATAGGGGACAGGAATGCAAAAGTAGGAAGTCAAGAAACACCTGGAGTAACAGGCAAATTTGGCCTTGGAATACAAAAGGAAGCAGGGCAAAGGCTAATAGAGTTTTGGCAAGAGAACACACTGGTCATAGCAAACACCCTCTTCCAACAACACAAGAGAAGACTCTACACATGGATATCACCAGATGGTCAACACCGAAATCAGATTGATTATATTCTTTGCAGCCAAAGATGGAGAAGCTCTATACAGTCAGCAAAAACAAGACCAGGAGCTGACTGTGGCTCAGATCATCAACTCCTTATTGCCAAATTCAGACTTAAATTGAAGAAAGTAGGGAAAACCACTAGACCATTCAGGTATGACCTAAATCAAATCCCTTATGATTATACAGTGGAAGTGAGAAATAGATTTAAGGGACTAGGTCTGATAGATAGAGTGCCTGATGAACTATGGATGGAGGTTCATGACACTGTACAGGAGACAGGGATCAAGACCATTCCCATGGAAAACAAATGCAAAAAAGCAAAATGGCTATCTGGGGAGGCCTTACAAATAGCTGTGAAAAGAAGAGAAGCGAAAAACAAAGGAGAAAAGGAAAGCTATAAGTATCTGAATGCAGAGTTCCAAAGAATAGCAAGGAGAGATAAGAAAGCCTTCCTCAGCAACCAATGCAAAGAAACAGAGGAAAACAACAGAATAGGAAAGACTAGAGATCTCTTCAAGAAAATTAGATACCAAGGGAACATTTCATGCAAAGATGGGCTCGATAAAGGACAGAAATGGTATGGACCTAACAGAAGCAGAAGATACTAAGAGGTGGCACGAATACACAGAAAGGATATTCACGACCAAGATAAGCACGGTGGTATGATCACTCACCTAGAGCCAGACATCTTGGAATGTGAAGTCAAGTGGGCCTTAGAAAGCATCACTACGAACAAAGCTAGTGGAGGTGATGGAATTCCAGTTGAACTATTTCAAATCCTGAAAGATGATGCTGTGAAAGTGCTGCACTCACTATGTCAGCAAATTTGGAAAACTCAGCAGTGGCCACAGGACTGGAAAAGGTCAGTTTTCATTTCAATCCCAAAGAAAGGTAATGCCAAAGAATGCTCAAACTACCACACAATTGCACTCATCTTGCACACTAGTAAAGTAATGCTCAAAATTCTCCAAGCCAGGCTTCAGCAATACGTGAACTGTGAAATTCCAGATATTCAAGCTGGTTTTAGAAAAGGCAGAGGAACCAGAGATCAAATTGCCAACATCTGCTGGATCATGGAAAAAGCAAGAGAACCAGAAAAACATCTATTTCTGCTTTATCAACTACGCCAAAGCCTTTGACTGTGTGGATCACAATAAACTGTGGACAATCTGAAAGAGAATTGGAAATACCAGACCACATGACTTGCCTCTTGAGAAACCTATATGCAGGTCAGGAAGCAACAGTTAGAACTGGACATGGAACAACAGACTGGTTCCAAACAGGAAAAGGAGTACATCAAGGCTGTATATTGTCACCCTGCTTATTTAACTTATATGCAGAGTACATCATGAGAAACGCTGGGCTGGATGAAGCACAAGCTGGAATCAAGATTGCCAGGAGAAATATCAATAATCTCAGATATACAGATGACACCACCCTTATGGCAGAAAGTGAAGAGGAACTACAAAGCCTCTTGATGAAAGTGAAAGAGGAGAGTAAAAAAGTTGGCTTAAAGCTCAACTTTCAGAAAATGAAGATCATGGCATCTGGTCCCATCACTTCATGGGAAATAGATGGGGAAACAGTGGAAATAGTGTCAGACTTTATTTTTTGGGGCTCCAAAATCACTGCAGATGGTGATTGCAACCATGAAATTAAAAGACGCTTACTCCTTGGAAGGAAAGTTATGACCAACCTAGATGGCATATTCAAAAGCAGAGACATTACTTTGCCAACAAAGATCTGTCTAGTCAAGGCTATGGTTTTTCCAGTGGTCATGTATGGATGTGAGAGTTGGACTGTGAAGAAAGCTGAGTGCCGAAGATTTCGTGCTTTTGAACTGTGGTGTTGGAGAAGACTTTTGAGAGTCCCTTGGACTGCAAGGAGATCCAACCAGTCCTTTCTAAAGGAGATCAGTCCTGGGTGTTCTTTGGAAGGACTGATGCTGAAGCTGAAACTCCAGTACTTTGGCCACCTCATGTGAAGAGTTGACTCATTGGAAAAGACTTTGATGCTGGGAGGGATTGGAGGCAGGAGGAGAAGGGGACGACAGAGGAGGAGATGGCTGGATGGCATCACAGACTCGATGGACATGAGTTTGAATGAACTCCGGGAGTTGGTGATGGACAGGAAGGCCTGGCATACTGCAATTTATGGGGTTGCACAGAGTCAGACACGACTAAGCGACTGAACTGAACGGAACTAAACTGCAAATGGGTATAAGGGATCTTTTTGGGATGGTGGAATGTGTTCAAATTAGATTATAGTGATGATTGCACAAGTTTGTAAATTAACTAATAATTATTGAAGTGTACACACTTGAAACAGATGGATCTATGATGTGTAACTTACTTCAATAAATCTGTTTTTTTTTAAGTTCTTGAGAAATACACTGTATTGAGAAATACATTTTAAAAACAATGTATTTATTTTATTTTTTATTTTTTTAAAGTTCTTGAGAAATACAATGTATTGAGAAATACATTTTAAAAACAATGTATTTTATTTTTTATTTTTTTTATCAAGCTTGTAACAATTTTATTCATAATAGGAAAAAGTTACTTACATATATACACAAAAGACATTTATTTTCTTACTCTGACATAAAAAACACAGAAATATTTACATATGTACAAAATATTAAAACATACAAACTTAACAAATAAGGAAAACAAGCAAAACTTCACAAAGGATACTTTTTTTGGGAAATACACTCTAAAAAAGAGGTAAAACAAAGGAGACAAAACATTTACATGGAGACACCAGAAGCTGATATTTCAACAGATATTATTAATTTGGTAAAGCAAATAAAATAATCTGTTAATAGATGGCAAAGAAGATTTACTTTTAAGACTGTCTAGGTAAAATGACATGGTCTTCCTTTACCACAAAATGGAATGAATTTTATTTTACCTCTGAATCACAATCATCATAGTTCCCCTTTTTTCCTTAAAATATTTATATTTTCTGATTTACGTTGAGAATTTTAAATTTTTAAAATATTTTACAATTTAATAGTGAAAAAATTTAAAATTATCATGTAAATCAGAAAATATAAATATTTTAATTATTTATTTTAAATTACACATTATATATGTTTGAAGTATATGCTAAGATATTTTTAAGAGACTAGATTTTCAAATGAGAAGTTAAATCTAATACCTGGAAAGTTACCTGGAATATGTTAAAATGATGTAAACTTTAAAGGAAAGAATGTGAATCACCACTGAAATTATTCACTCATTCTTTAAAGACTTATTTAATTAGTTTTAAATTTACATATGGTAAAATTCAATCTTTGTGATATATACTTCTGTGGGTCTTCTCAAATGCATATAGTCATATAACCACTACCACACTTAAGATATGAAACAGTTCCATCACACTGAAAAATCCCCTTATGCTGCCCATATATAGTCAGCCTGTCTCCCACTCACAAACCCTGGCAACCACTGAGCTGTTCTCTGTCCCTATAGTTTTGCCTTTTCAAGGATGTTAAATGATATATAAATTTTGAAAAGATTTTCAAACCTAACAATTACTAATTTTAATTTTTAACTGAGACATAATTGACATATAACATTATATTAGTTCCAGGTGTACCAAATAATGATTCAATATTTTTTGAATCATTTGTTTATATTTCAATATTTGTTTGTATTGTGAAATGATCACTACAATATGTCTAGTTAACATTTGTCACCATACAAAAAAAGTAGTTACAATTTTTTTTTCTCGTGATGAGAACTTTTAAGAACTACAGTTTTAGCAACTTTCAAACATACAGTAAAGTATTATGAATTATAGTCACCATGTTGTACATTGCCTCCTGATGACCTATTTATTTTATAACTGGAAGTGTTTATTTTTTGACCCCCTTCACCTATTTTGCAGCACTCCCATCAAATGACACCACCAAATCTCTCTTCTGTATCTGTAAGCTTGTTTTTTGTTTTTGTTCTTTGGCGGTGGGTGAGGGGAAGGTTTAGATCCCACATGTAAGTGAGATCATATGATATTTGTCTGATTTATTTCACTCAGCATAGAGCCCTTAAGGTCCATCTCGGTTGTTGAATTTTAACTTTTGAATTAAAAAAATAATGGCTATTTTGGGGTTGTGGGAATTTCCCTACTGATAACGAGTCAGACTGAGAAGGCCGAGATAGTCACAGACAGGATGAGGTTAGCCTGAATTCAGCTGTATGTACAGATTCACATGAAGTTAGAACTGGAAGGAGTTTTAAAGACATTTAACCAAAATCCTAATTTTAAATATGAAGAAACTGAGATCCAGAGAAGAAAGATTTCAAGTTTATCTAACTAGCTGTAACATCAACCTGGCAGTCAGGTTCTTTCTTTTCTTTTTTTAAATTTAATTAAAAAAATTGAAGTATAGTTGACTTACAGTGTTTCAAGTGTACAGCAAAGTTATACATATATGATTCAGATTCTCTTCCATCATAGATTATTACAAGAAATTGATTACAGTTCCCTGTGATGAAAGTGAAAGTGGAGAGTGAAAAAGTTGGCTTAAAGCTCAACTTTCAGAAAATGAAGATCATGGCATCTGGTCCCATCACTTCATGGGAAATAGATGGAGAAACAGTGGAAACAGTGTCAAACTTTATTTATTTTTGGGCTCCAAAATCACTGCAGATGGTGACTGCAGCCATGAAATTAAAAGATGCTTACTCCTTGGAAGGAAAGTTATGACCAACCTAGATGGCATATTCAAAAGCAGAGACATTACTTTGCCAACAAAGGTCCGTCTAGTCAAGGCTATGGTTTTTCCTGTGGTCATGTATGGATGTGAGAGTTGGACTGTGGAGAAAGCTGAGCGCCGAAGAATTGATGCTTTTGAACTGTGGTGTTGGAGAAGACTCTTGAGAGTCCCTTGGACTGCAAGGAGATCCAACCAGTCCATTCTGAAGGAGATCAGCCCTGGGAGTTCTTTGGAAGGACTGATGCTAAAGCTGAAACTCCAGTACTTTGGCCACCTCATGTGAAGAGTTGACTCATTGGAAAAGACTCTGATGCTGGGAGGGATTGGGGGCAGGAGGAGAAGGGGACGACAGAGGATGAGATGGCTGGATGGCATCACTGACTCGATGGACGTGGGTCTGAATGAACTCTGGGAGTTGGTGATGGACAGGGAGGCCTGGGTGCTGCGATTCATGGGGTCACAAAGAGTCAGACATGACTGAGTGACTGAACTGAACTGAACTGAACTGTGCTATCCAGTAGTCTTTTCTGGTTATTTATTTTATATGTAGTAGAATGTATCTGTTGATACCAAATTCCTAATTTATCCCTCCCCATTTGGTAGTCATAAGTTTGTTTTTATGTCTGTGAGTATATTTCTGCTTTGTAAATAGGTTCATTTATAGAATTTTTTTTAGATTCTGCATATAAATCATAGCATATGATATCTGTCTTTCTCTGACTTAGTATGATAATCTCTAGGTTCATTCATGTTGCTGCAAATGACATTATTTCATTCCTTTTAATGGTTGAGTAGTATTCCACTGTATACCACATCTTCTTTATCCATTCATTTGTTAATGGATATTTATGTTGCTTCCGTGTCTTGGCTATTGTAAATAGTTCTGTTATGAATGTATATATCTTTTTGAATTACTGTTTTCATCTTTTCTAGATATATGCCCAGGAATGGGATTGCTGGGTCATATGATTACTCTATTTTTAGTTTTTTAAGGAAGCTCCACGCTGTTTTCCCTAGTGTTTGCACCAGTTTGCATTCCCACCAACAGTGTAGGATAGTTCCTTCTTCTTCATACTCTCTTCAGCATTTACTGTGTGTTGACTTTTTGATGATGTCCATTCTGACTGTTGTTAGGTGATATCTCATTGTAGTTTTGATTTGCATTTCTGTACCAATTAGCAATGCTGAACATCATTTCATGTGTCTGTTAGCTATCTGTATGTTCTTCTTTGGAGAAATGTGTAAGTCTTGTGCTTTTTTTTTTCTCTTGATACTGAACAGTATGAGTTGCATTATTTGCAAATATTTTCTCCCATTCTGTAGGTTGTCTTTGTTTTGTTTATGGTTTCCTTTGCTGTGAAAAAGCTTTTAAGTTTAATTAGGTCTGATTTGTTTATTTTTGCTTTTGTTTCCATTTCTTTAGGGCAAGTGTGTGTGCTAAGTTGTTTCAGTTGGGTCTGACTCTTTGAGACCCTATGGACTGTAGCCTGCCAGGCTCCTCTCTCAAGGGGGGATACTGCAGGAAAGAATACTGAAGTGGGTTGTCATGCCTTCCTCCAGGGAATCTTCCCAAGAAGGGGATTGAACCAGTGTTTCTTATGTCTCCTGCATTGGCAGATGGGTCCTTTACATTAGCACCACCTGGGAAGCTCATTACTATAAGAAAGTGAAGGTGTTAGCCACTCAGTCCTATTGACTCTTTGCAACCCCATGGTCTGTAGCACACAGGCTCCTCTGTTCTTGGGATTCTAAAGGCAAGATACTGGGGTGGGTTGTCATTCCCTTCTCCAGGGGATCTTTCCTACCCAGGGATTGAACGTGGATCTCCTGCATTGCAGACAGATTCTTTACCACCTGAGCCACCAGGGAACCCATGACTATAGGAGATGGATTCAAAAAAATGTCAGAGAGGGTTCTGCCTATGTTTTCTTCTAGGAGTTTTATAGTATCCTATCTTATATTTAGGTCTTTTATCCACTTTGAGTTTATTTTTTCATATGGTGTTAAAGAATGCCCTGATTTTATTTTTAATTATTTTTTCCATTTTTAAAAACTATTTTGTTATTGGAGTATAGCCAATTAACAATGTTGTGATAGTTTCAGGTGCACAGCAAAGTGACTCAGCCATTCATATACATGTATCCATTCTCCCCCAAAGCTCCCTCCCATCCAGGCTGCCACATAACATTGAGCAGAGCTCCCTGTGCTGTACAGCAGGTCCTTGTTGATTATACATTTAAATATAGCATTGTGTACATGTCCATCCCAAACTCCCTAACTGTTGGTTCCCCCATCCCTTCCCCAGTTCAGTTAGTTCAGTCACTCAGTCATGTCTCACTCTTTGCGACCCCATGAATTGCAGCACGCCAGGCCTCCCTGTCCATCACCAACTCCCAGAGTTCACCCAAACTCATATCCATCGAGATGGTGATGCCATCCAGCCATCTCATCCCCCTTCTCCTCCTGCCCCCAATCCCTCCCAGCATCAGAGTCTTTTCCAATGAGTCAACTCTTCACATGAGATGGCCAAAGTACTGGAGTTTCAGCTTCAGCATCAGTCCTTCCAAAGAACACCCAGGACTGATCTCCTTTAGAATGGAGTGGTTGGATCTCCTTGCAGTCCAAGGGACTCTCAAGAGGCTTCTCCAACACCACAGTTCAAAAGCATCAGTTCTTTGGCACTCAGCTTTCTTCACAGTCCAACTCTCACATCCATACATGACCACTGGAAAAACCATAGCCTTGACTAGACGGACCTTTGTTGGCAAAGTAACGTCTCTGCTTTTGAATATGCTGTCCAGTTTGGTCATAACTTTCCTTCCAAAGAGTAAGCGTCTTTTAATTTCATGGCTGCAATCACCATCTGCAGTGATTTTGGAGCCCCCAAAAATAAAGTCTGACACTATTTCCACTGTTTCCCCATCTATTTCCCATGAAGAGATGGGACCAGATGCCATGATCTTCGTTTTCTGAATGTTGAGCTTTAAGCCAACTTTTTCACTCTCCTCTTTCACTTTCATCAAGAGGCTTTGTAGTTCCTCTTCACTTTCTGCCATAAGGGTGGTGTCATCTGCATATCTGAGGTTCAAGAATGTTCTAATTTTATTCTTTTAAATGTAGCTGTCCAGTTTTATCATCGCCACTTATTGAAGAGACTTGCCTCCTTTGTTGCAAGTTAATTGACTATAAGTGTGTAAGTTTATTTCTAAGCTTTCTATCTTACTCCATTGATCTATGTGTCTATTTTTATGCCAGTACCATACTGTTTTGATTATTGTATGCTGAAGTCAAACAGCATGAATCCTCCAGCATCATTCTTCTTTCTCAAGATTGTTTTGACTATTTTGGATCTTTTGTATTTCCACACAAATTTTAAAAATTTTGATCTAGCTCTGTGAAAAATGCCATTGGTAATTTGATAGAAATTGCGTTGACTCTGCATATTAGCACTTAGCTTCTTAAGAGTCAGATTTCAGTATGCTTTTATCTATTACATAACATGGTTTTTAGTATTGGTGTTGTCTGACTTTCAGTTTCAGCACAAATTCTGCCTCATTGTAGTTCCTCTGCCATATTCCCCATTGCTGATGATCAAAACAATACTTGGAATATATCACTAATGCTGGAAAAGGATGATTTTAGACTACCATCTCATTGTTAATTCCTGACTCTTTGCATTATAAAACTGCATTTCAGTAACTCACTCACTAATAAACATAAATATTTATTTATATTATCTGATGGTTGTTCATTCTGCTTGTAGGATAAGTGCCCAAGAGAAAACACAATCCAGAATCAAGTCACTTTAAATGGTAAGGACTAGAAAGACATTTCTAGATCACTTGAGATGGTACTGAGGCAATGTTAGGCATCTGTTGAGTCCCCACCTGGAGCACCTTAATAAAGGGGTAAAGAAAGGGACTGAGTGGTAGCTGTGCTACCTCCTCTGATTAAACCATTTGGTATCATTATCATTATTCCTGAAAGGCTTTCTTTAACATTTCTTGTGGTGCCAGTCTGCTGGTAGTGATTCGGCTTTTGTATGTCTGAAGAAGTCTTTATTTCAGCTTTGTTTCCGAAGGCTATTTTCACTGGGTATAGAGTTTTAGGTTGATAGTTTTTTTCCTTTAAATTACTTATTTATTTTTGGCTGTGCTGGTCTTTATTGCTGCCCTTGGGCTTTCTTTAGTTGTGGTGAGCAGGGGCTATGTCTCACTGTGGTGCCTTCTCTTGTTGTGGGCTCTAGAGCACATGGGTTTCAATAATTGTAGTGCGTGGGTTCAGTAATTGTGGCACATAGGTTCAGTTGCCCTGAGGCATGCGGAGTCCTCCCAGTCCAAGGATCAAAGCGGTGTCCCCTACCTTGGCAGGTGAATTCTTTACCACCTAGCCACCAGGGAAGTCCACTAGGTTGACAGTTTTTGTCTCATTCTCAAGGTGTTGCTCCACTGCCTTCTGTCTTGCATTGTTTTCAGTGAGAAGTCTGCTTTTGTTCTTATCTTTATTCCTCTGTACATGATATGCCCCCTTTACTTGGGCTGCTTCTAAGCGTCTTTCTTTATATCAGTGGTTTTAAACAAATTTGATTGATACATCTTGGTAGAGTTTTCTTAAGTCTTTTTGTATTTGGATTTTATTGACTATCTTGAATCTATGAGTTTATAATTTCATCAAATTTGAAAAATTTTACTGCTATTTCTTCAAACTTTTTGCCCCTTCCGTTTTCCTGGACTCAAGTTACATGTATACTAGTCGATTTGAAATTGCCCTAAATGTCAATAATTCTTGATTATTTTGTTTTCATCTTTTTTCTATGTTTCATTTTGGTAGTTTCTGTTGCTACGTCTTTAAGTACTCTAATCTTTTTTTAATGCAGAGTTTAATAAGTTCTTAATTTCAATAAGTAAATGTTTTCATATCAGATGTTGCACTTTTTCATATTTAGAAGTTCAGTTTGGGCCTGTTTTATATCTTCCATGTCTCTCCTTTTTTTTTTTTTTTGGCTATGCCACATGACTTGCAGGATCTTAGTTCTCTGACCAGGGATTGAACACAGATCATGGCAGTGAAGGGCTTCTCTGGTGGTGCTAGTGGTAAAGAAACTGCCTGCCAATGAAAGAGATGTGAGAGACTTGGGTTCAATCCCTGGGTAGGGAAGATCCCTTGGAGGAGGGCATGGCAACCCACTTCAGTATTTTTGCCTGGGAAATCCTATGGATGGAGGAGCATGGGGCTACAGTCCATAGGGTCCCAGGTTTGGACATGACTGAAGTGACTTAGCACACACGCACATGGAAGCTGAAGTGCTGTGTCCTAACAGGGAATTCCTCTCCATGTGTCTCCTTAACATACTCATGCTTCTTTCTACCTTCTTGGACATACAGAATACGTTTATAACAGCTGTTTGAATTTCTTTTTCTATTCTTTTAATGATCTGTGTCATTTTTTGGTTCTGTTATTTTTTGTCCTCATAATGGGTCATATTATTGCATGCCTGATAATTTTTTTTTTTTTTTGATGTCACATACTGTGAATTTTAGGGTATTGGAAGTTTTTGTATTTTTTAAAAAATAATTCTAAGTTGTGTGTGCTATTAATTTACTTGGAAACAGTTTAATATTTTGACTTTTCCTTTTGAGCTTTGTTAGGTGAGATTAGGGCCAGTTCACTTTATTCCTTAGTATATACCTGAATTTCCATCTAAAATCTTTAAGTTTTAGCCTTAAGAACTTCTTTTGAAATTTCTTGTAGTGTAGGTCTTCAGGCTGTGAATTTCATCCTTTTATTTTTCTTAAAAGTCTATTTTCTAGGCCTTCTTTTCTGAAAGACATTTTCTCTGGATAGAATTCTAGATTTAGTGTTTTTTCTTTCAATACTTTTAAAGATGTTGTTTGCTTGCAATTTCTTTTTAATAGACATCTGCAATAATTCTTATCTTTCTTCCTCTGTATGTAAAACTCCTTTCCCCATGGCTGCTTTTAAGATCTTTTTTTTCTTATCACTGGTTTTCAACAATTTGGTTATGATATCACTTTTTTGTGGTTTTTATGTGTATCTTGCTTGGAGATGACAGAAATTCTTGGATCTGTAAGTTTATAGTGATAGTTTTATCAGATTTGGAATATTTTGGTCCATTATTCCTTGAAATAGCTCTTTGCTCCTCCCTTCTTGGGTCTCTGACTACATTTATGTTATTCTGCTTAATGGTGCCATACTTCACTGAAGTACTGTCTTTGTCTCTTTCTTAAAGTATTTCTTCTCTCTATTATTAAATTTGGATGGTTTTTATTACTATGTCATCAAGTTCACTGATCATTTATTTTGTAATTGTTAAGCCCAACAAGGGAATTGTCATATCAGATCTTGTATTTTTCAACACTACAACTTCTATTTGATTGTTTCCTGTGTCTTTCATTTTTTCTCACATGAACACAATAAGAATATAAGTGGAAGATAGAGAAAAGAACCAAATGCAGCATCAGTTTAAAACAACAACAAAAAAAATGAGGTAGTCATGAAAGTGTGCCACTGAGATCTTTTGTTGCATGAAGGTTAATTGATTGATAGTTCTAGCAGCATGCTCTGAATCCAACATTGTGCTTATAGTGGAGTCATGGTTTTCATGGGCTGCTCTTTTTCAATGATTGAATGTGATATGAATACTAATGCAGGCCTTTCCTTGCAAGATTCAGACTCCTCTGATGGGTGACTTTAACTTGAGGATTGAACAGCCTAGCTGAGACTGTCTTAGAAGCTGAGACTGTCTTAGAACTGCATGGCAGTCAGAAACTCTACCCATACAATTATTTTTCCTTTCCTCTCTCTTTTCCTAAGGGTCAGGTCTACAACATGGTCTCAAGAGTTTCCCTCTTTCTCCAGTTCTTTCTCTTTTTCTCATAAAAATCTCCCCCAATAAATCTTTGGCATCTTGTTCCTTGGAGGATCTGAACTAGTATATTTATTATTATTTTATTTTTGTTTTCAACAGTATAGAATTTCATTTAAATAAAAGATTCCAGAAATAAATTTTTTTGAGATCTAGTGATCTGTTTTATGTCACTTATAGTTTAGATACTGGAGCTTAGAGGTTCCTTCTGAAAACTGAGTTTGCAAACCTAAACCAACCTATGTTATGGCAATAGGTCATAAAGAGTTTTGCTCTTATCTGGTGGTCTGAGGTCCTGGACAAAGACTCAAGAGCCCTGACACACTACTAAATCTTTTTTGAACCTAACAAGCTACTCAACTTCTCTAAGCTTATTAAAGGGTTTGGGCTAGCTCACCTATATAGATCTTTTAACTCTAAAATGTAATTTTATAGCTGAGAAACCTTAAATAATTTACCTGTCCAATTATCCAAAATGTTGTTAAGGAATATCTGGAAAGAAAAGATATACCCATCTGAGTGCAGAGTTCCAAAGAATAGCAAGGAGAGATAAGAAGGCCTTCCTCATGATCAGTGCAAAGAAATAGAGGAAAACAGTAGAATGGGAAAGACTAGAGATCTTTTCAAGAAAATTAGAGACATGAAATGGGAACATTTCATGCAAAGATGGGCACAGTAAAGGACAGAAATGGTATGGACCTAACAGAAGCAGAAGATATTAAGAAGAGTTGGCAAGAATACACAGAAGAACTATACAAAAAAGATCTTCATGCCTCAGATAACCATGATGGTGTGATCACTCACCTAGAGTCAGACATCCTGAAATGCAAAGTCAAGTGGGCCTTAGGAAGCATCCCTACGAACAAAGCTAGAGGAGGTGCTGGAATTCCAGTTGAGCTATTTTAAATCCTGAAAGATGATGCTGTCAAAGTGCTGCACTCAGTATACAGCAAATTTGGAAAACTCAGCAGTGGCCACAGGACTGGAAAAGGTCACTTTTCATTCCAATCCCAAAGAAAGGCAATGCAAAAGAATGTTCAAACTACCGCACAATTGCACTCATCTCACACCCTAGCAAAGTAATGCTCAAAATTCTCCAAGCTAGACTTCAACAATACGTGAACCATGAGCTTCCAGATGTTCAAGCTGAATTTAGAAAAGGCAGAGGAACCGGAGATCAAATTGCCGACATCTGCTGGATCATTGAAAAAGCAAGAGAATACCAGGAAAACATCTCCTTCTGCTTTATTGACTATGCCAAAGACTTTGTGTGGATCACAACAAATTGTGGAAAATTCTTCAAGAGATGGGAATACCGGACCACCTTATCTGCCTCCTGAAAAATCTGTATGCAGGTCAAGAAGCAACAGTTAGAACTGGACATGGAAATAGACTGGTTCCAAATCAGGAAAGTAGTCTGTCAAGGCTGTATATTGTCACCCTGCTTATTTAACTTATATTGAGAGTACATCATGTGAAATGCCGGGCTAGAATCAAGATTGATGGGAGAAATATTAATAACCTCAGATACGCAGATGACACCACCCTTATGGCAGAAAGTAAAGAAGAACTAAAAAGTCTCTTGATGAAAGTGAAAGAGGAGAGTGAAAAAGTTGTCTTAAAACTCAGCATTCAAAAAACTAAGATCATGGCCTCTGGTCCCATCACTTCATGGCAAATAGATGGGGAAACAGTGAGAGACTTTATTTTCTTGGACTCCAAAATCACTGCAGATGGTGACTGAAGCCATGAAATTAAAAGACGCTTGCTCCTTGGAAGAAAAGCTATGATCAACCTAGACAGCATATTAAAAAGCAGAGACATTACTTTGCCAACAAGGTCCATCTATCAAAGCTATGGTTTTTCCAGTAGTCGTGTATGGATGTGATAGTTGGACTATAAAGAATGCTGAGCACTGAAGAATTGATGCTTTGCATTGTGGTGTTGGAGAAGACACTTGAGAGTCCCTTGAACTGCAAGGAGATCAAACTAGTCAATCCTGAAGGAAGTCAGTCCTGAACATTCATTGGAAGGACTGATGCTGTAACTGAAACTCTAACACTTTGGCCACCTGATTTGAAGAAGTGACTCATTGGAAAAGACCCTGATGCTGGGAAAGATTGAACACAGAAAGGGAAGGGGATGACAGAGGATGAGATGGTTGGATGGCATCACCAACTCAATGGACATGATTTTGAGCAAACTCCGGGAGTTGGTGATGGACAAGGAGGCCTGGCGTGCTACAGTCCATGGGGTTGCAAAGAGTCAGTCATGACTGAGTGACTAAACTGAACTGATCTGGATTGAACTTTTTCCCAACAGTCAACAAATGGCACAAGACTTTTCTTGTATTGAACTGTCTTTAGAAAAATACCTTGATAAAGCACTCATGGTGAAGGATGTAACCTGAGGAAATGGATTTGGGACTAATATAATGAAACAAAGTGGCTGAACTATTCTGAATAAAAAAGGGAAGGCATTTAATTTTGATTCTAGGAGGGAACAGAAAAGAGAAGGAAGAAGCAAGAAAAAAGCGTGAAGCTAGCAAAAGAGTAAGAAGCTATAGATGTACTTGAGGTGAACTTTCCTGGGGGTAGAATGGGGAAAGGGTTTTTTTTATTCTTTTCTTTCTTTTTTATATATTGTTTAAACTATGAAAGTATGATACCACATTTACAGGAGACTTGGAAAATACAGAACAAAGTTATACATAGTTCCACTATATATTACAATCATTTTTAAGTAGATAAGATTTTTAGTTGGAGTTTCTATCACAAACTCTCAAAAATTAATAAAATTAGTATGCAGAAAAGTAGAAGTATATAGTAGACCTGAAAAGCACTATAAACCAATTCAACATAATTAAGAATCACATAATTTTCACACAACAGTAGGATACAAATTCTATTCAAGTTCCCATGGACTATAAATGAGGAGACACTGGATCATATACAGGGACATAAAACAAGGTGCAAAAATTTCAAGGTCTAAAGGCACTGAAATCTTAGAGTCTGTTCTCTTATCAATGTGGAATTATGTTAGAAATCAACATCAAAAGATATTTGAAAATAACCCACATATTTTCAAATGGAATGTGATATTTATTAAGAGAGATCTTTGACTTAGCCATTGAAAGCCTCAGTAAGTTAGAAGACTGAAAAAACAGAGGGTGATTGCAGAGAAGAAAGCATTTAAATGAGAAGTTAATATCAAAATGAGAAATTAATATCAAAGATACTTTAAAAACTCCATGTATTTAGAAATTAAATGTCCATTTTTAAATGATGGGTCTCTAAGAAGCCATAACAAGGAAAATTAGAAAATATTTATGACAGAATAAAAATGAAAAGAGGATTTACCAAAATTTGTTTCATGCAGCTGAAACTGCCGGGAAAGGGCTTTTAAGGCTAGAGAGGTGGGTTTTTTTTTTTTTTTTTAGAGGTTTTTAAAAAATTTTGTATGAATTAGGCTTCCTGTTTGAAAGTAACACAAACCCAAATCAAAGAAGTTTCAATAAAAGAATCTTAGTGGCTCATAAAGTTTGGAAAGATTCTAGGAGAGTCTGTAGCATCTAAGGAAGAGTTATGGAAACCAGAGCTGTGGGAACTGGAGCCAGAAACTTAAATTAACATTGCCAGATCTCTCTCTCTCTCTTTGCCTTCTTCTCTCCTTCCTTCTCCTATCTTACTAATCTCTGCTTAACTCTTTCTTTCTCTATGTGGGTCTTACTCTTCTCTACTGCAGACAGGACTTTGCCATGTGGTAAGAGATATGACTACTATCAGACCCATCTCAGTGACCACAGAGAGTTTTCTTTGGGTACTAGTATGCATATCGGAGAAGGCAATGGCAACCCACTCTAGTACTCTTGCTTGGAAAATGCCATGGATGGAGGAGCCTGGTCAGGGGCAGTCCATGGGGTCGCTAAGGGTCGGACACGACTGAGTGCCTTCACTTTCACTTTTCACTTTCATGCATTGGAGAAGGAAATGGCAACCCACTCAAGTGTTCTTGCCTGGAGAATCCCAGGGACGAGGGAGCCTGGTGGGCTGCCGTCTATGGGGTCGCACAGAGTCGGACATGACTGAAGCGACTTAGCAGCAGCAGCAGTATGCATATAATGGGGCTTCCCATGTGGCGCTAGTGGTAAGGAAATAGCCTGCCAATGTAGGAGACTGTAAGAGACCAGGGTTTGATGGAAGAGGGCATGGCAGCCCACTCTAGTATTCTTGCTTAGAGAATCTCATGGACAGAGGAGCCTCGCTGGCTACAGTCCATAGGGTTATAAAGAGTTGGACATAAATGAAAAGACTTAGCACACACACATATATATAACAATCCTAGGGATCTTCTCTAATTAGCTTTACTTGGATTACATGTCCATCCCTGTATCAATCATCAGTGCCAGTGACATAGGGCACGATGATTGTCCTACACAAATCATGTGACTATATTTTGGCCTAGAGAGGAAGGGTCTATTATCAGAAGAATGGAGATGGAAATGTTTACTGGGAAGATAAAAATGATAGTGAAATCTTTGTGTTGCTTAAACCACCCCGCCCCCATTTCAAAAACCTTCAGTACAATCTTCTTTCCAGTAACAGGTTTGTGTAAATGGAATTTTTTAGCTAGAAATATTGGAAGGGATCTTAAGCCTTCCAAAGGTCTGGTTTAAGGTAGTAAAGAATAGGGAAATACACATAGATATCAAATGATCCATAAACTGAACTAATTTAGCAGAAGCAGGATTTTTAAACTGAACTAATTTAGCAGAAGCAGGAATTTGGAACCATAAGTGACTATGAGAATAATGCTATGAAAGAGGGCATTGGATTGCAAAAGATGTAGTGCAGAGATTTGAGCCCTTCTTATGTACCTCTATTACCTGGAAAGGGGCAGATTAATATTGTTGGCTTATTACAATGGGGTGTTGTAGGTTCTTCCAAGATCCCCCTGATGGGACTCTTTAACTGTAATTCCTGTCATGTGGGTGATGCTTCTTATCCGACTGGCTGGTTTTTAACTTCACCTCCCAGGAATGAGCCTCCTATAGTCAACATAGGGAACGTCTACGGCGTCATGAACTTTCAAACTGGCTCTGTGTGAACTCCATTTTAGAAAGCCTGTGTCTGGTATGAGGAAATATTCTTATTTCTGTTCTGCCATCTGTGGATGGTCAGCCTTCTTTTTTCTCTGCTCTGTGGCCCCAGGCCTGTCTATCTCCAAACTCCAGAGGACACAGATCATGCTGAATAATCTGCTGCTTATGATTCTATTGAAGCCCTTCCAGTCAGCTTAAGGTGATGGAAAATTCCCCTTCCCTGCACTGTGAACACAGCATTTACACAACTCTTCTAAAGAGATTCTGTGCTTCCTCTTCTCTTCAACTTTAACTCTTGATTACAGGGAATATGCTGAGGGTCACAAAGCCTGCTTTTGATTATCTTCTTTGTAAACTCCTCAAAAAAGGGCAAGCTTTGTAATGCGAGGAGAGCATGGCATCTACTGTTTTATTTTTGGTTTTGTAGACTTAGCCCAAACTCACAAAGAAAGAATACTGTTTTAAGTTCCTTTTAACAAGCATTGGGCTTTCCTGGTGGCTCAGACAGTAAAGAATCTGCCTACCTTGTGGGAGACCTGGGTTTGATCCCTAGGTGGGTAAGATCCCCTGGAGAAGGGAATGGCAACCTGCTCCAGTATTCTTGCCTGGAGAATTCCATGGACAGAGGAGCCTGGTGGGCTACAGTCCAAGGGATTGCAAACAGTCAGACAGAACTGAAGGACTAACAGACACACACGTACAAGCATTACCTCACTTAAACATTTCAGCATATTGGTCCCATTTTACACATGAGAAAATTGGCTTAGAAAGGTTAAGTGAATATTTGAGATCATACAGAGACTAAGTGGCAGGGATGGACTCTGAACCCAGATCTTCCTGACTCCCAGATCTTGATGTGTCTTTAACTTTAAAAGTGTTAATTGATTACCAGGGAGGCCTAGAGTTTTGTGGTTAATGCTCTGAATCAGATGTGAGGAGCCTTGATCAAATGCTGGTGCCTCTGATTCATTATGGTGTTGGTCCATTCACCTTGGTGTCTCACTTTTCCTTTCTGTGAGCTGTGGAACATAAAAGTAAAACTTCTATTTTATTTTTTTCTATTCCTTCCTGGTTGGTGTTGGTGAGGAGATTTAGGGGTTGGTGAGTAGGAAAAAGAATTGGTAGGATTAAAGTTTATTGAACATCCACTACTATGTCCCAGGCTGGCTCTGTGAGAGGCTCTTTATTATTTAATGTAACTGGTATTGACTACAATCATTTAGCAACAAGTATAGCACAGTCAATGACCAATTAGGATGATATTGGCCATTAACAGTCAGTAGGCTGCACCCTTGAGACCTGCCTGAGTGTGGGCCTCAAAGAAACAGGCTTACAGAGCAGCTCACACAGGTCAAACAACCAGTGAAGAGGGGCTTGGACAACTTTCTGGGCTGATTCATGACAAAGTCCATAATCTTTCCAGCTATTTGATGAATACTCAGGAGACAGTATCCACACAGAGTTGAGCTATTATTATCCTCAGATGTAGGTACTTTGATGTTACTTAGGAAAGGTAAACAAGGCTAAGAGCTTTTATTTTTATGGTTCTCCTTTCAAAAGAACACTGTTTTTCTTCTTTCTCTTATCTATGTTTTTCTCATGTCTCTGGTGAAATACGGAGAAAGCAATGGCACCCCACTCCAGTACTCTTGCCTGGAAAATCCCATGGACGGAGGAGCCTGGAAGGCTGCCGTCCATGGGGTCGCTGAGGGTCAGACACGACTGAGCAACTTCACTTTCACTTTTCACTTTCATGCACTGGAGAAGGAAATGGCAACCCACTCCAGTGTTCTTGCCTGGAGAATCCCAGGGACGGGGGAGCCTGGTGAGCTGCCGTCTATGGGGTCGCACAGAGTCGGATATGACTGAAGTGACTTAGCAGCAGCAGCCAGTGAAATAACTAGTTCAGTTACAAGCCTCAAAACCTTATATTCAGAATCTTACTTCCTCCTGTTGTGGCAGGTCTCCCTAATCAAGATACATGTACACGACTAAGAACAACACAAGAGAAAAAAGAAAGAGGGACAGAGGGGGAACAGATCAAAAAGAAAGAAAAGGTGACAAAGACAGAGAGGGAACAAAGGAAAGAGGGAAGAAAAAGCAAACAAACAAAGATGCGGTTCAGACCAGGGCTAGTTCCGGAGCTTGTTTCTACAGATTAATGAATGGAAAGTTTGCAAATTTGTAAGTCATTTCTGACTCCCTAACAGCTTTCAACATCAAAGTGCTTCAGTGTCCCCAGTGTATTCACTTAACCCCAGGGCTCTGGTAATGCCCACCTGGGAGGGGAGGTAAGAAAGGTACAGACTCAACTGTTACTTGTGGAAAAACCAAGGCCAAACAGGAAGAATTAAAACAGAAAATGACTCATAAACCATAGAAAGGGGCACTTCCTTTACTTTGATCATTCATCTCACAGAAAGCAGCATTTCCATTGCTTTGTTTTTAGGAGCTTTCCCTCAACAACTCAGCCTCTCCTAACTCCCTCCTATGAGGCAAGTTCAGTTTTTCCAAAGAAGTCATGACAAACTTCCCTGGCCTCTTCTTTCACTCTGACTTCTCTTGAGCTGAATACTTGTGTTGAATATTTGCTATTGAAGATATAGGAATAGTCGACGATTTATAAATGCATTGCTTATAAAAAACCACAGCAGCAGCTGCAAATTTTATGGGCCTGGTAAAATCCTTTAGAGAAGTGATAGGTTTAGAAAAGCTCCTTAACAGGCCTCTTCTTGGTTTAGATGCTGTTCAGATCCCATTCTGAAACGGGAACTACTGTGATAGTTGAAATTGGTCTGCATAATAGAGTAACAGATGTCTTTCAGTTTTCCCCTTGGGGTGTGCTATCATATGTTTAAAAACCACTTCTCTAATAAAAACAACAGCAAGCAAACAAAAACCCACAAAACACTGATTGGTAGCGCCTGTCTATTCTGTGGTATCATTTGCATAAAAAATGTGTACTATTATGTAGTATTTCTACTTTACCTGTACAATACATGTAAATAGCCTCAAGAGCATAGAATAGTAAAGTGTAGCAAAATAATTAGGAAGTGAGTGCTAATTATCTTTTAAAAATGTATTTTATTTAAATGTAACCTTATATAACTTCGCTTTTAATAATGGCTGTGTTTAACAACAGGCTTGTGAAATTTCTGAAAATTTAACAATGGACTTAAGTGAACCTGTATGCAATAATGAGCATACCACTAGCTTTGGGGGCCCTGAAAGTTTGAGAGGAGGGGAAAGAGAGTGAGAATGGGCTCTCAGGAAGTGTACATGCCAAAATGACAGCAAAGTGATGCCCAATGAAAAACTCTCTGTGCATAGACACCAATGGACTTTGAGGACAGTGATTTAAATAAAGTAATTTAAATTTGTTCTCTATTCCAGCCTTTTCCCTCAAATCTTAGGCCTGTTAAATAATGATTAAAGAAGACAACTTAGGTGATAAAAGCAATCTTTACTTAACATTTTATGAAGTAGACTATCTCCATTGGACAACTGCAAAATGAGGCGGAGGGCAGGAGCTTTTCTATTTTTTTTCTGTTTCTCTTTTTCTTGAAGTGTAGTTGACTTACAATGTGTTAGTTTCAGGTGTACAGCAATGTCATTCGTATACATACACATACATATACATATGTGTTAGGGGAAGCACACTGATTGAAACCGCCCACCCTGGCCAGGCACCGTAGTAACCTTATGCACCAGTTGTTTTATGACAGGAAATCCTGATAAGGAATACGGAGCTAATAAGCCACCACCAACCAGAAGAGTTCGGGAAAGGTCGAAAGGAGACACTGCGTGTCCGTCCATTTCCCAGAATCCCTCTTGCTAGCATCCATCTTGGCTGAGCGATGCGTGCGCCACCAGGAAAGACTCTGAATTAGAATGATTGGCCAAAGACCACCCGGAAACTAATCCCATCACCATAAAACCCGAGACTGCGAGCGACGCGGCACAGCAGTTCTCCTGGGTTCCCTTACCCTACTGCTCTCCACCCGGGTGCCCTTTCCCAGAACCAGTACAATATTGTAAAGTAATTAGCCTCCAATTAAAATAAATAAATTTAAATAAAAAAAAAAAGAAAAAAAAATCTCTTGCTTTGTCAGCACATGTGTCTTCTCGGACAATTCATTTCTGAGTGTTAGATCAGAGCCCAGTTTTGGGCCCTGGAAGGGGTCTGCCTTCCTGCAACATATACATTGCTGTAGGTAAATGTGTGTGTGTGTGTGTGTGTGTGTGTGGATACACACACACACACACACTTTTTCAGATTCTTTTTGGCAGGAGCTCTTATATGATAAAGAATAAGGCAAAAGCAAGGAAGTATAGAGCCCAGAGTTGGCTTGCATATTTTACACTCAAGCAAGCAGAGTGTAGGTGAGCAAAATGTGCCACCCCAAAATATCTCTTTGGCATGAGAATTATTTTGAACTGAAAACAAGCAGGTCCCAAAAGACTCAGGAAGAAACTTTGACCTTCTCCCTAATTGCCTAAAAGAATTCAGATAGAGGGCTTTTCCTGGAATAGAGCTATCACCAGAGATATCTGCAAAGACTATGGGCTAGGAGTGGTGGGGAAACTCAACAGGGCCCAGCGATCAGGATCCACTCTGTGTCTCATAGTTTCTGCCTGGCCCGGCAAACATTTGTTTACCAAACATTTGCTTTCCCATCTCCGTGTGAATTGCCCTCTTCCCTCTTGAAATCCCAAACCACTACCCCAACACCCTCTTTGTTTTTAGCTAAATATGGTATATAAGGTTAGAGTTTGGACTATTTTGCAAGTTACTCAGTTTTCCTGTGTCTTTCCCAGGTATGCATGCTATTAAACTTTTCTTTTCTTCTGATCATCTCTCTCATGCTGACTTAATTCTTGGGTTAGCCAGAAGAACCTAGAAGGAAAATTTCTATTGGCTGTCTTGGGTCTTCCTCCCTGCATGGGCTTTTTTCTAGTGAGTGGGGGCTACTCTCTAGTCATGGTATGTGGGCTTCTCATTGAGGTGGCTTCTCGTGTTTCACAGCATGGGCTCTAGGTTGTGTGGGCTTCAGCAGTTGTGGTTCCTGGGATTTAGAGCACGGGGTCAATAGTTGTGATGCATGGGCTTAAGTTACTCCAAGGCATGTGGGATCTTCCAAGACCAGCAATTGAACCAATGTCTCCTGCATTGGCAGGAAGATTCTTTACCACTGAGAAACCAGGGAAGCCATTCCAGAAACTTCAGACATTCAGATTACCTGACCAGGAGTAATAGTATATAAAGAAAAGCTAGGCTCCTAAAATGGCTGCCACCATGCCTTTGTTTATGGCTTTGTAGGAGAGGCCCTTGGATCATCTTTCAGAGTCTACCAAATCTTAATTCACATGAAATCAATGGCAATTTTATTTCTCAGACCACAGCAAAAGTGAAATATCAGGCTAGAAGGTACTAGGTTATAAGAGAGAGTTTCTACGATAAAGGAAATAACTATTGTTCTCCTGATATAGTAGGAGACTTTAGGAAAACATGACTGCTGTTGTTCAGTTGCTCAGTTGTGTCCGACTCTTTGTGATCCCATGGACTGTAGCACACCAGACTTCCCTGTCCATCACCATCTCCTGGAGCTTGCTCAAACTCATGTCCATTGAATCGATGATGCCATCCAACCATCTCATCCTCTGTCATCCCCTTCTCCTTCTCCTCCTGCCTTCAATCTTTCCCAGCTTTAGAGCCTTTTCTAATGAGTCAACTCTTTGCATCAGGTGGCCAAAGTACTGGAGCTTCAGCTTCAATATCAGTCCTTCCAGTGAATATTCAGGATTGATTTCCTTTATGATTGACTGGTTTGATCTCCTTGAAATCCAAGGGACTCTCAAGAGTCTTCTCCAGCACCACAGTTCAAAAGCATCAGTTCTTCAGTGCTCACCTTTGTTACGGTCCAACTCTCACATTCTACTGGAAAACCATAGCTTTGACCATATGGACCTTTGTTGGCAATGTGATGTCTTGCAAAATTCAAGAAAACCTGGTAGAGTACAGAAGTTAATAGTTATATTGACATACATGATTAATCAAGAAATGGAAAAATAATAGTTGTTATCTTCTGTTTAAGAAAGAGGGTGCTAATTAACTATTCTAGACAGATTTCCATAAATGTTTATAATACAAGAAAATTGCTTAAACATGTAAACTTCAGTTCCTGAACAAGTTGCATTAATACAAATCACATTGTTCCTTAAAGATCCTGGTGCATGCAGATTTATTATCTAACTTTTACATTTGAGTTTTTTTTTTTTTTAAGATTTTATTATTTATTTATTTATTCTTTTGCCATACTGCCTGGCATGTGGGATCTTAGCTTCCCAACCAGGGATCAAATCTGTGCGCTCTGCAGTAGAAACAAGTCTTAAGCACTGGACTGCCAGAGAAGTCCCTCTGTCTGAGGTTTTTTTTTTTTTTTTTTTTTTACTTTGCAATATTGTATTGGTTTTGCCATATGTATAACCAGTTTCCTAATTTTTCAGTCATTTGTTTGAATATTAACAAGAAGTCTAAATTATGCCTCTGGCCACACTTTTCCATCTGATGTTCGGCTTTCAATCTCATTCTCAATTTATTTACAACCAGACTCATAAATTTTCCTATGAAATAATAGAAAAAATATATATTTCTCTTTCCCCGGTTCATGGCACACAGCTCTCAAAACCCTGGTAGTTCCTTAATTCTTAAGGGCACTAGGAATATCTTCTGTTCTAATATTTGGTTTTTGATTTTAGCTTCTGACACAGAGCAACTAAATATCTTGGAATTCAGGAAATTCGCGTGGCAGAAATGGTTTTTTTTGTGCTAATGACTCTTGGTGGGATCCTGGATAGTTCAGGTTGGGGACTGGTCACCAGAAAGACCAAAGTATGATTAGAAGTGTGGAACTTTCATCTCCATCTCCCATCCTCCAGAAAGAAGAGAGGGCTGGAGACTGAATTAATGATCTATCATCTCTGTGTGATGACAACACCATAAAAATCCCCCAAATGTTGGGGTTTAGAGAGCTTCTGGGTTGCTGAACACATGGAAGTGCTGGAAAGAGAGCGTGCCTAGTGAGGGTGTGAACACTTTGAGCCCTTTCCCCCATTCTTTGCCTTACACAACTCCTTCTGGATGTTTTTCTGTATCCCTTAACATGTCCTTTTATAATGAATGAATAAATATAAGTAAGTGTTTCCTGAGTTCTTTGAAATATTTTAGTAAATTATGGAACCCAAGGAAGGAGTTGTGGGAACGCTGATTTACAGCCCATTTGGACAGAAGTTCAGGTAACAATTGAGGACTTGTGATTGGCATCTGAAGTGAGAGCTGGGGTACAGTTTCATCCAACTGAGCCCTTAATCTGTTGACTGCTGTTTTTCAGTTGCTCAATTGTGTCTGACTATTTGCCACCCCATGGACTGCAGCATGCCAGGCTTCCTGTCCTTCACCATCTCCTGGAGCTTGCTCAAACTTATGTCCATTGAGTTGGTGATGCCATCCAACCATCTCATCCTCTGTCGTCCCCTTCTCCTCCTGCTTTCAATCTTTCCCAGCATCAGGTTTTTTCTAATGAGTCAGCTCTTCACATCAGGTGGCCAAAGTATTGGAAGTTCAGCTTCAGCATCAGTCCTTCCAATGAGTATTCAGGACTGATTTCCTTTAATATTGACTGGTTTGATCTCCTTGCAGTCCAAGGGACTCTCAAGAGTCTTCTCCAACACTACAGATCAAAAACATCAATTCTTTGGTGCTCAGCTTTCTTTATAGTTCAACTATCACATCGATACATGAGTACTGGAAAAACCATAGCTTTGACTATATGGACCTTTGTTGACAAAGTAATGTCTCTGCTTTTTAATATGCTGTCTAGGTTTGTCATAGCTTTTCTTCCAAGGATCAAGTATCCTTTAATTTCATGGCTGCAGTCACCATCTGCAGTGATTTTAGAGACCAAGAAAATAAAGTCAGTCTCTGTTTCTATTGATTTCCCATCTATTTTCCATGAATTGATGGGACCTGTCAGATCTAACAGTAGCTCCAGGTATTAATAGATAGTGTCAGAACTGAGTTGAATTGTAGGACACCCAGTTGATAATGGAGAATTGCTTGCTGTGTAGAATACCACATATCTGATGTCAAGCACATTGTGAATATGATAGTATACTTTCTGTTTCTATGATTTTGATGACTCTAGATACTTCTTGTAACTGGGATCATAAAGTATTTGTTCTTTTGTGTCTGGCTTATTTCACTTAGCATAATGTCTTTAAGATGCATCCATGTCGAAGTATATAAGAGGGTTTCCTTCTTTTTTAAGGCTGAATATCTATTGAGCTTTCAATTTCAGTGATTATATGCTTCATTTCTAGAAATTAATTTTCTAAATCTTACTTTTTGTTTTACTTTATGTCTTTAATAATTTTAAGCATTAATCATTAGTTTTTGTCAACCTACTATTTTCTGTGCTTGAGGGCTCTAATTTTAACTTTCCTTTTTTTATATGCAGACTTTAAATTATAATGAATTGTTTCCTTGTGTGCTTTACATGTTTTAATGCGTGCTCACAGATTTTTGTTAGATAACTAATTCAGGTACCACAAGTGGTTTTCCTAAGTTTACTGTCTTACTAGTTTAAGGCCTTAAATCTATCACTAATAATCTTAACCTAGTATTTTAATCTTCTTGACTCAGATCTTCATTTTTAAAACTTTATTTATTTATTTAGACTGCATCAGGTCTTGGTTGCAGCATGCAGGTTTGGTTGCTCAACAGCATGTGGGATTTTAGTTCCCCAGCCAGGGATCAAACCCACGTCCCCTGCATTGGAAGGCCAATTCTTAGCCACTGGACCACTGGGAAGTCCCAGATCTTCATTTTTATCACCCTCTTCTATATCCACAAACTAGATCTTGCCAAATGCCATCTAGAATGGTTCTACCTGTCTGGAATATTAAACCTCTATATCCTACCTTTTGACAGCTTTTAATTTTGCTAACTTTTGTGTCATTTCTCTGCACAAATTACAAGCCTCATCAGTATCTCTAGTCCAATGACCCACTCTTTTTTCCCCCTCAATTTGTCTTCTCTCTAGCATCACTATGATTTTCTGTATGTTGAATACCCATATCTTTTGGAAACTCCTTTTCTTTCCTTCTACATGGTATTGGTAGGGCTGCTGATCACATGTTTCATGTGCTCTAGCCATCCTTATCATAGATGCGTGCCCCTGACCCAGGCTGTCTGGGCAATCCTTGTTAGGGATTGATATGTACACAATGAGAGCAATGATCAGGGTCAGCCTGTGAGGTCATGAGATGTAAAGAATAAATAAAAGTCGAGCTTCTGGAGGTTGTCCTGCCATGCGTACTTGGAGAGATTTGGGAGAGAATGAAGTCAAACAGGAGCAAACAGAGCTGAGTGATGAGAACAAAATCCTTCCTTCTCATTTACCAGCATTCACTCCCATTTAACATCTAAATCTTCTTTCTCTACTGAACTAAGCTTCTCAAAATAGTAATTTCCAATTTAAGTCTCTACTTCCATATCTTCCAGCCATTTTCTCAATTCATTGTTTACCAGCTTCAACAAACCATGCCAGTGAGGCTGTCTTTGCTAAGGTTCCTTATAACTTCCTACTTATCAAACTCATATATTATATAAGTTTACTGCAGAATTTACATATATCCTATTTCTTAAAATAATTCCCTTTCCTTGAATTTTTGCAACACTAGGATTTTCTGGTTTTTCTAAACTCTCTTTTGATTCCTTTTTCTTCTTCAGGTGGGAGTCTCTTCCTTAACCACATTACCTAGGGCTCTGTGTAGGTAATCATCTTTTTTTTTTCATGTCTTTCCTTTTCATACATATATACACACTCCTTGGGTGACCTTACCAATATTATAACTTCAGCTGTCACCCAGATTCAAATTGTTCCGAAATCTATATTTCCAGCTTCAACCATTCTCTTTTGTTCAGACCAAAGAAAATGACAATTGAGCAAAGACCAGAAGGAGATGAGGGAGTGAACCTTACATCTGGAAGACTATCATTCTAGAGTGTGGAAATAGCAGGTATAAAGGCCCTGAGATGGGAGTGTACTTGGCATGTTCAAAGAATGACTGAGAGTGAGGGGGAAATTAATGGAAAATGAGGTCAGAGAAGTAATGGATGGGAGAAGGTCATGTCATGTAAGGTCTTATTATAGATCATTTTAATGACCCAAACTTCTGCTCAGAGTGAGATGAAAAGTCAGTGGAGAGATTTTAGCAGAGGAGTGATGTGTTCTGTCTGATGTTTTCAAAAGGATCATTCTGTGATGAGAATAGACTGAAAGAGCAAGATATGAAGCTGGGTTATTATAGGCTACTGCAGTAACTTAGATGACACATGTTGGTGATCTGGACCAGGGTAATAGCAGTGAAGGAGCTGATTATGGATCTATTTTAAAGGGAGAACCAATAGCATATGATGACAGACTGGATGTGGAGTCTGAGATCATAGGAGTATTCAAAGATTATTGTCTCAAGTAACTGGAAGGATGGGGTCACAACTTACTGAAGTGGGGAACTTTGTAGGAAAAGAAGGTTGTGGGAACCAGTTATATATGAGATACCTATGAGACATTCAAGTGTAGAAGTCTTGAGGCATCTGGATAAAGGATGGAGTTTAGTGCTTAAATGGATTAGAGATATTAATTTGGCAATTATCTTCCATAAATAACATTTAAACTTATGACAGTAGATGAGATCATCACTGGAATGAGAATAAATAGAAAAGGTAAATATTCTAAGAACTGAGCTTTGGAGTAATCTACTGTTAAAAGGCAAGGAAGACAAGAAAACTAGCAAAAGAAACAAAGGAGTAGCCAGAAAATGGAGACAAAATCAAGAGAGTTTGATACCCTGGAAGATGATTGAAGAAATGTTTCAAGAAGAAAGGAGGGACTGATCATCAAATGTGGCTAATAGGTCAATTACATTGAGAACAGAGTATTTCAATGGGTTAATAAAAAGAGAGATTTCACTGAAAAAAAGAAGCAGTAGCTGGAGAGGGAAGTAGGATCAAGAGAGTTTTCTTTTGTTTGTGTTTGTAATCTGTTAGGGAAGATCTGGTAGGAAGGGAATTTGTCAGAGCAGAAAGAGAATTGGGAGAATTGCTGGAGCAATGTCCTTGAGTAGGTGAGAGGAGATGGGTTCTGGTGCATAAGGAAAAGAACAATCCTTTTCCCGACACAGTGAAATTTGTCTATAGTAACAGGAGAGAAGACAGAGTAGGGTACAGACATAGGTAAGTAGATACTTACAATGGTAGCAAATGGAAATACTCTTCTGCTTTCTATTTTTCTCAGTAAGGGAAATGAGAGTGAGAGGATGAGTGAAGAAGAATTGAAAAAGTGGCGCCCCTTATTTCTTCCCTGCCTTTATCTTCTAGTTGTTTAGGAGAATGAGAGAACACACTGGGGAAATAAAATACAATTGCCTGGCAGCATGGGCCTCCCTGGTAGCTCAGCTGGTAAAGAATCTGCTTGCAATGCAGGAAACCCTGGTTCAATTCCTGGGTCGGGAGGATCCCCTGGAGAAGGGATAGGCTACCCACTCTAGTATCCTTTGCCTGTAGAATCCCCAGGGACAGAGGAGCCTGGTGGGCTACATTCCATGGAGTCGCAAAGAGTCAGACATGACTGAGTTGAATGCACATGTTGAAGTCAGGGATCATACATGTAAGAGAGACTAGTCATGGCATAGTTGTATGCCTTTCTCCATCTACCTTTAGATGTGCAAATTCAAGCACCAAAGAGCCCAATAACTGGATTTAATCAGTATTGATTTTTTGATTTTTTTTTGTTAGACAAGTACAACCCCAAATGGAACAAGGCAGTTGAGGGTGTAAGGGAGGGAGTGGGATGATAACCAAACAGAATTTAAACTAGGTAAGGGGAAAAGTGATAACATAAGAGAGATGATGGATCATGAATAGTGGTTAGGTTAATGGACCATAGATCAGAGGATGGAGCTTAAAGGATTATTGGTATTGGGGAAAAATAGTGAGTGAAATGGAAAAGAGAAAGGTGGTGGTTAGAGAGAGTGGAGTGCTTGGAATTAAATTATAGAAGAACTGTAACTTTTGGTACTAGTGCATAGCTATAGGAAGTAACCAGTCAGTGAAACCTAGGGGGACAAGTCTATGATGGTACAAGAATCAGAAGAGAAACCAAGTCAAGGAGTGGTAAGGAGGAGCTAGAAAGAGGAATATACTAGGATGTTCAAGAGGAGAGGAGGAGAGGAGGTCAAGAATCTGAAAAACTAGGTTAATGCATGGATAGAATTATGACAGTAGTAGTGTTGAAGGATATGAGCTAGCTAGAAGCTAAACTTTTCAGGAAATGGGGGGCAGTGACTTGAGGATAGCAGATGACTGTAACAAAGCAGTGGTGTTATAGTCTTAAAACACAAGGTTAGAAGCTAAAATTGCTCATCTTGTGGTCATGCATGACATCCTACTTACAAAAAAATTTTGTCTTAAGTTTTCTGCAGAATTTTTCATACTTCCACTTTCTTCAACTTCTCTTTTCTTTAAACTGTATGACCTTGAGATCACTTAGTTCTCCTACCTGTCAATTCTACTTTTTGTCATCTCTTAGATTCTCCTTCTCAGTGGTGTTATTCCTGGCTCCCTATATGTTCTTTTCTCTCCTCACTATATGCACACTCCGAGTGATCTCACCAATCTTATGGCTTTAGCTGTAACACAAATGCATGTGGCTCTTAAATCTGTAGCTCCAGCCACAGCTATGCTCCTTTGCTTTAGACCTGTATTTCTGATTGCCCACTGAATAGCATTAGGATGGGTTTTCCAGGTGATGCAGTGGTAAAGAATCTACCTGCTAATGCCGGAAACAAAGAGACACAAGTTCGATCACTGGGTCAGGAAGATAACTGGGAGTAATAAATGGCAACCCACTCTAGTATTCTTACCTGAAAAATTCCATGGACAGAAGAGCCTGGTGGGATACAGTTCATGGGATCACAAAGAATTGGACATGACTGAGAGACTGAGCATACACACATGCTTCAGATACCTTAAATTCATTCAAGACTGAATTAATTATCTTCTTCTTTAAACTTTTCTTCATCTTTGAATCTCAGTCACTAAGATGACTCACCATAATTCAATTCCTCTTTCTCATGTCCCAAATATAGTCAAGTTATGAATTTCTGTGAATTTCATTTCTCTACTGAATTCTATTTCTGAATTGTCAACACTGATTAAATCCAACTTTTTGACTTCTTCAAGGTCATATCTGTATATCAAAAATTTGGTGAAGAAAAAGGCATTACCCTAATCTCATGGAAATATAGAAAATATAGTTATCAAATGTTCTATTTTCTATAGCACAGGAATGCACTTGTAAGGAAGATGGAAAGGATGTTGAATGTCTACTCATCACCCTGACATATCAGGTATGGGGTATGGGGCTTCTCAAAGAGGAAGAGAATTTTTCTATTTTTTTTGTGTGTGTTTATATACATCAGATAAGAAGTTTTCATTGCATTTTGATACTTGTAAATTAAAAAACAAAAATGAAAAAGTTACTACTTCAAGAAGCCTTGCTTGATCACCCTATCTAGGTAGGCTTTTCCCTATTATTCTCTAATTGTTCCTTCATTGATTTATCAAATACATAGAGTACCTATTTTGCATCAGTTACTATTCAGTGGTAGGAATACAGTGAAGAAAAGGGACAAAATCCATATTTTCATTGATCGTGAGAATGGTGGGGGGAGTCAAACAAGAAACCTGTATGGAAAAGAAAAGTAAATCTGTATGGAAATACACAGTGTATTTTTGAATAGTGATAGTGTCATGAGAAAATAAAGGATAATAGAACAGAATAAATGGTGGGGAGGCTGGGAGCAATTTTAGGTAGGAAAATCAAGGAAAGCCTGATTTTTGAGAAGATGAGGTTTTAGTGTAGATATGAATGATGAGAAGAAGGTAGCTAGACAAGGACCTCGGGAGAGAGATCTCCACAAAGAGAGAGCAGCAATTGTAAAGACCCTGAGGTGTAGGAGGTTGGCATGTTCAAAGATGCTGTCAATATCTCTGAAGGCCTCCTTCAATCACTTATCACAGTGATAAGTGATTATCACATTTATCACTTATCACAATACACTTATCACATGTAATAACATGTTTATTTTTGTTTACCTATTTGGATCTATATATATTTATTATCTTTTATTTGTTTATTGTCTTTTATTCCCATGATTCCTGAGGACCAAGGCTGTGTTTATCTTGTTAAAGATCCATACTTAGCACCTGGCACAGAGTGAGTAGTTCAATGTTTATTGAATAAATAAATAGTAACAGCTATTCAGTAAAAAATTTTATTTGTAGTATTAGTTATTGAAATGGTACTTTTTGTTTTCTAATTATAGAATTATAATTTTTACTATGCTTTTTCAAACTACATATCCTGTCCACTATAGTAAATAGGCTCTTTTCCTGTGCCTTTCCTCCCTTGAAAATATCTGTTCTAAGAAGTTTAATGTTAAAGTTTCTTTTCCCTTTGTTTTCAATTGTTGTGAATTCACCCTGTGATTTGGATTGTTATCAGACCCCAAGAAGGGCTTTAATAGAGACGCTCTCCTTTCCTTGGGTCACTATAAGCATTAATTATAGTTAGCCTATAGAAATGAATAAAGGGAGAAAGAAAAGTAGAATTTAAGGTGATTATGGGACATTCAAGAGATATCCAATCAACAGAGTCTAGGGAGACAAGTCTGTTTATGGAACAGGAATTGTAAGAGAAGCCAAGTTAAGGAGAGGTAAGCAAGAGCCAGAAGGATGGAAAAGAAAACTAGGATGGTGCAACGTAATGAGAGCTGAAAGGGGAAAACTTAAGGGTGAGGAGGATTCTGTAAGGTCAAATGCTGCAGCGAGCACCAGAATACAGAGTAAAGACCTCTGTGTCTAGACATTGGCACCTTTTATGATCGCAGCTTCAGAAGAGTGGTAAGGCTAGATGTGAGGAAATGAAAGCTTTGGACATATGCCATTCATTCTGGAGCTCTGATAGTAAAAGAGCAGTGATTTTGTTCCTCTCCTTCTTTCACACAGGAAATATCTATAGCCCATCTCCGGGAAGAGGAAAGTCAGGGGTCATACTCACTTCCTCTCTAGTTGAAAAGTCACATCTCAATCCATTGTCGTCACCTTGAAATTCAGGATGAAATGTCTGTCTAGTGACTCTGGAACAGGGTTCCCTTCTCTCTGTCCCACATCCATCTGCAGCAGTCTTCTCATACACTGGACCCCGAGGGAGAGGTTGGGCTGTTCTTTACTAAAAACTTCAGGTAAATATTCTAAAGCCACACAGGGTCCAAGCATTGTTTTGAGGGTGAATTGGGGAGTGGGTAAGGAAGATCAAGCATTGTTATTTTGGGTGTGGCTAATTTGCCCCTTTTTACCAACATGATATGGGGCAAAGCTTCATGGTTTAGTCCAGGAGTTGAAAAACATTTACCAGGCAGATATAATAAATGAAAGAAATAGGCAGGTCAGGCCAGGGATGAAGTGTAGAGTGCAAGTCCCATTTAGAATAGGATTAATGTTACTCCCCAGTGCTACTCAGCACCAGATAATTGTTTCTCTGTAGAAATGTGGTTCCACTGTGGTCAGATATCTGGAAAACAAAAACAAAAACAAACACAAACCAGGATCTTTAAGTGAATTGTTCCAATTTCTCATGTTACTATTCTGTTTTTGCATTTCCTTATAAATTTTATTTTCATGTTATTAATTTTTTAAAAAGCACTGTGGGGGCCAAATACCTGTAGATAGAATCCTGGTCTCCAGCTTCCAGTTTGTGATTGTTTTTTTTATTTGTTGCTGCACAGTTTGCAGGATCTTAGCTCCCCAACCAGGGATTGAACCTGGGCCCTTGGCAATGATAGCAAAACTCCTAACCACTGAAGTGCCAGGGAATTCTTAGTTTGTGATTTCTGGTTTAGAATGTAAGAAAGTATGCCAAGGAATAGTTTAGTCCTTTCTTAATTCATACTGGTCACTCCCCACCTCTACAATACTTCATGGCGTCCTGGGCCACTTTTTCTAAAGCACTCATTGATTGATTCCGGGTTATTTTCTCCTCCATCTTTATCTGTTGGCCCTGAGGGAAGTAGAAGGATGGGCAATACCCAAAAGATAGGAATGAGGAAAAGACTGTGTAGCTTTTCCAACTCTTTTAGTTTCTCAAATTCACAAGAAGGCTATTAGGTTTCTCTTACAGTACCTGAGATACCATGTGAGGTTCTGGAGAATTTTCTACCTTCTTGGAATTTCAATTCCAGTGGAGATATATGTCTAGATATATGGATATATCAATCATAAAATTACATAAAATCTTATAAAATTATAAGCTTTATAAATAATTGGGGAAATACAGGAAGCTATGAGATTATATAACAGACAGCTGACTTAACTGGGTATGAGGATGAATATGTCAAAGAAGACTTCTCCGGAGAAATTATGTAGAAGCTAGATCTGGAAGACTAAATAAGAATTAGCTAACCTGCTGTGTGTGTTTGTGTGTATGTGTGTAGAAGGTATTTCAGAGGGAACTCTTTATGTTAAGCCACAGAAGCAAGAGAGTTTGGAGAATTCTAGGAGCTGAATGAAGACCAGTGTGATTGGGATGCTGTGAAAGAAGGGGTGACAAGGTAGTAGGGGTCTTGGAGGCCATGCCAAAGGTTTGGAATTGCCAGTTGGTGTGACTGGGGTCTGCTTAAAAGGGAAAAGGACTTTTCTTCCTTTTTATTACCTTTCCAGAACAGTCAGTCACAATTGTCTTACCTCAGTCAAAGCAGTTTAATGGTGATGCATTTCCCTCCATTTTATTAAGGAAGAAGCTTACTTTCTGGACAAAGAAAAAAAATTTTGGTAGAAATTTTGTAGGCATTGCATGTTTTCTTCCCTGATTACAAAATTTATCTTTTGGGAATGGAGCATGCAGATCTTCATGGGTTTGCCTACAGAATAGTAGATTAGTTACAGTTGGTTAATTCCTTTTGTCTCCCGCAAGAAAGAAAACGGTAATTAATTACATGGTGAGTGTTGGGTGGTCTTCAGGCCTAGAGAGAGCTCTGACTGAGAATGTCCCATAGCAGTGGTGCCATTTACTCTTATGAGAAACAGTAGCATAAGGAAAGGCTTGGAGAGGGAAATCCAGAGATTTTAAATCTAGAGATTTTTTTACCCCTCCTTTTTGACATCCTAAGTTTGATATGTGAATTAGGGGTAGAGTTGAGATTCCAAAGAGACAGTCTGTGAGGTAAGGTCAGAGGTTAGGGTTAAGATATAAATTTGGGAACCATTAGCTTATAAATGGTATTAAGGCAATGAGAATGACTGACATCATATAAGAAGAACATGTAGGTGGAGAAGTAAAAGGGTCCCATGTCTGAGCCTTAGCTCCAGTCCTTACTGGTCCTGCATAGGTGAAGGGGGTTCAGAAAGAGACTGAGAAGCAGCTAATAAGAAAGGAGGAAGGCTAGGGGAATCTGGTGTTATAGATTCCAAAGGAAAAGAGTGTGTCATTGGTAATACATGTGGAGGAAGTTTAAAAGGTTCAAGGAAATATAAGAATCAAGAAGTCTATCTTTTATTTCCTGGTCTATACTGAAACGTAAGCTGTTTTTCTTATAAGCTCTTTTCTTATTTGCCTCTTAGGTATTCATAGACACATTCCTAGTTCTTGTTTTAGTAGTGATTCCCCAGTGCTATCCAGACTTAAGGTGCATTCTGGTAGATTTCCTACTCTTGATGATTTAGCAGTCCCTTCCATGCCATGATTTCTAATTGTTTTTGCTGTTTTTGGGGCATCCTAGATGTTGAAGATGTTTCTCTACCTGCCCTGACTTCCACATTATTCTGATTTTTTCTCCTTTGAAAGACCTTGGAAATCTTTTTTTTTTTCTTGATCTCCTTGAGAAAAAGGCACTCTCTACCCAAAGAAATTTTCCCCAAACTTTAGGCCATCTTGCATGGGCATAGACATAACTCTTCTTTATTCTTTGATTCCTCCATGACTCTATTACTGAATGAAGCCCTTCCTTCTTCCTGTACAAATTTCTCAATCCTGTTCTGCTGACTGATAATATAATTAGTAGCCAATGTGTGTTTTAGTCATTCAGTCATGTTGGACTCTTTGTGACCCCATGGACTAGAGCCTGCCAGCTTCCTCTTTCCATGGAATTCTCCAGGCACGAATACTGGAGTTGGTTGCCATTTCCTTCTCCAGGGGATTATTCTGACCCAGGGATTGAACCTGGGTCTTCCGGATTGCAGACAGATTCTTAACCATCTGAGTCACCAGGAAAGCCCTAATTAATAGTCAGTATTTGAGATTAATTTAACTTTGGTGAATTTTGTTTTGCTCATTTACTGTTCCCATTATTATTTCAGTTCTTCCTTATTCAACTCTCCCACTCCTTCCCATTAAATCTTGAGGTCTTGAGAGCTGATCTCCCTTACATAGTCTCCAGCACATGGGCTCTCTCCAACAGTCCTGGGCTGTTTAAATAAATTTTTAAATTTCAGAAGAATCTGATTGGCTTCAAATCCACCAAACAGGGTTTCCCTGGTGGCTCAGTGGTAAAGAATATACCTGCCAATACAGGGGACAGGGGTTTGATCCCTGGTCCAGGAAGATCTCACATTCATTGGACAACTCAGCCTGTGAGCTGCAACTACTGAGCCCATGCACCACAACTACTGAATGTGCACCTTGAGCCCATGATCTGCAACCAGAGAAACCACTGCAATAAGAAGCCCCCACTAACAACAACTGGAGGTGTAATTAATTGCTACATGCATTTTAAAGCTCTATTTGAATTTTAACTATCTGTAGGTAAAAACTTAATCAAAAGCAAAAAAAAATGTCATAGAGCTACATGTTTTGACATTTAAATTTTGTTTAAGAAATACTCTTAAGCAAAAAAAAAAAGAAAAGAAAAGGAAAAAAAAGCAAGTTCTAAAAAAATTCCATTCTGGGAAAAAAGCTCTTTTAATATGGAATCACAGAACTTCCTTGGTGGTCCAGTGGCTAAGATGCCATGCTCCCAATACAAGGGGTCTGGGTTTGATTCCTGGTTGGGGAACTGTATCCCTCATGTCACAATGAAGAGTTTGCATCTCACAACTAAGAATTCACATGCTGCAACTATAAAAAAGATCTGGCATGCCACAGCTAAGAGATCCTATATGCCACAACTAAAGATTCTGTGTGCTTTAACTAAAAGAATCCACATGTTCTGATGAAGGTTGAAGATCCTCTGTGCCACCACTAAGACTCAGCGCAGCCAAATAAACAAAAAAATTAAAAATATGGAATCATTAATAGTGGTTATCTTAGAGATTGTAGGCAATTTTTGCTTGTGAAATGTTTGAGTTATTTACAATGTGCATATATTTGTTATTTTATGATCAGAGAAAGATACACTTTAAAAAGATATATTAGAATGACTTCAATTAGATGGTAGAATAAGAGATTCTAGTCCATGTCCTACGACAGAAACACCAATTTAACAACCTTTCATGGACAAAGATACCTTTATGAGTACTCCAGAGTCCAGCTGAGTGGTTCTAGCACCCCAGTGGAACATAAACCCCGAGAATGAGAAAGGTGGCAGAAGCTTATTTAAAGAAATAATAGCTGAAAACTTCCCAAATCTGGGGAAAAATGGATATCCAGATTCATGAAGGTTAAAGCAATAGAAATAGGTTGAGTCCCAAAATGTCTACACTAAGACACATTGTAATTAAATGGCCAAAAGTCAAAAATAGAATTTTGAAAGCCTCAAAAGAAAAATGACTTGTCAAATACAAGTAAATTCCCACATAAAACTGTCAAAGGTTTCTCAGCAGAAGCCTTGCAGTCCAGGAGGGAGTGGAATAATATATTCAAAGTGCTGAAAGAAGACAACTGCCAACAAAAATATTTTATACCTGGCAAAACTATCTTTTAGAAATGAAATAGAAAGACTTTCTCAGACAAATAAAAACTGAGGGAGACCTGCCTTACAAGAAATGCTAAGGGAAATTCTTCATATTGAAATGAAAGGGTGCTAAACAGCAACACCAAAGCAAATGAAAGTACAGATCTTGTTGATAAAGGTAAGCACAGGCAATCCCTAATGGTTCAACTTACAATTTTTTGATTTTACAATCGTGTGAAAGTGTTATGCATTCAGTAGAATCCATACTTTGAATTTTGATCTTTTCCCAACTATGAATGTGTGATATGATACTCTCTTGTGATGCTGGGAAGGGCAGTGAGTCACAGCTCCCAGTCAGCCACATGATCATGAAGGCAAATAACTGATACATTTATAACCATTCCATACCCATATATCCATTTAGTTATTTCAGTACAGTATTTAATAACTTACATGAGAATTCATCAATACTTTATTATAAAATAGGCTTTGTGTTAGATGATTTTGCCCATCTGTAGGTTAACGTGAATATCCTGAGCAGTTTAAGGTAAGGCTGAGTGACTTCACTTTCACTTTTCACTTTCATGCATTGGAGAAGGAAATGGCAACCCACTCCAGTGTTCTTGCCTGGAGAATCCCAGGGATGAGGGAGCCTGGTGGGCTGCCATCTATGGGGTTGCACAGAGTCGGACATGACTGAAGCGACTTAGCAGCAGTAGCAGCAGCAGATTTATTAAATGCCTTTTGGTTTATGACATTTTCAACTTCAACTGGGCTTTTGGGGAAACAATCCCATTGTAACTCAAGGAAGAATAATGTAGTATTGTAATAGTGCCACATAAGTCATTTTAAACTCTAGTATATTTGAGATTTTTTGTATTTCCATACAAATTGTGAAATTATTTGTTCTAGCTCCATGAAAAATACCATTGGCAGCTTGATAGGGATTGCATTGAATCTATAAATTGCTTTGGGTAGTATACTCATTTTCACTATATTGATTCTTCCAATCCATGAACATGGTATATTTCTTCATCTATTAGTGTCCTCTTTGATTTCTTTCACCAGTGTTTTATAGTTTTCTATATATAGGTCTTTTGTTTCTTTAGGTAGATATATTCCTAAGTATTTTATTCTTTTCGTTGCAATGGTGAATGGAATTGTTTCCTTAATTTCTTTTTCTGTTTTCTCATTATTAGTGTATAGGAATGCAAGGGATTTCTGTGTGTTGATTTTATATCCTGCAACTTTACTATATTCATTGATTAGTTCTAGCAATTTTCTGGTGGAGTCTTTAGGGTTTTCTATGTAAAGGATCATGTCATCTGCAAACAGTGAGAGTTTTACTTCTTCTTTTCCAATTTGGATTCCTTTTATCTCTTTTTCTGCTCTGATTGCTGTGGCCAAAACTTCTAAAACTATGTTGAATAGTAATGGTGAAAGTGGGCAGCCTTGTCTTGTTCCTGACTTTAGAGGAAATGCTTTCAATTTTTCACCATTGAGGATAATGTTTGCTGTGGGTTTGTCATATATAGCTTTTATTATGTTGAGGTATGTTCCTTCTATTCCTGCTTTCTGGAGAGTTTTTATCATAAATGGATGTTGAATTTTGTCAAAGGCTTTCTCTGCATCTATTGAGATAATCATATGGTTTTTATTTTTCAATTTGTTGATGTGGCGTATTACATTGATTGATTTGTGGATATTGAAGAATCCTTGCATCCCTGGGATAAAGCCCACTTGGTCATGGTGTATGATCTTTTTAATGTGTTGTTGGATTCTGATTGCTAGAATTTTGTTAAGGATTTTTGCATCTATGTTCATCAGTGATATTGGCCTGTAGTTTTCTTTTTTTGCGGGGTCTTTGTCAGGTTTTGGTATTAGGGTGATGGTGGCCTCATAGAATGAGTTTGGAAGTTTACCTTCCTCTGCAATTTTCTGGAAGAGTTTGAGTAGGATAGGTATTAGCTTTTCTTAAACAGGTGGTGCTGGGAAAACTGGTCAACCACTTGTAAAAGAATGAAACTAGAACACTTTCTAACACCATACACAAAAATAAACTCAAAATGGATTAAAGATCTAAACATAAGACCAGAAACTATAAAACTCCTAGAAGAGAACATAGGCAAAACACTCTCTGACATACATCACAGCAGGATCCTCTATGACCCACCTCCCAGAATATTGGAAATAAAAGCAAAAATAAACAAATGGGACCTAATTAAACTTAAAAGCTTCTGCACAACAAAGGAAATTATAAGCAAGGTGAAAAGACAGCCTTCAGGATGGGAGAAAATAATAGCAAATGAAGCAACTGACAAACAACTAATCTCAAAAATATACAAGCAACTCCTACAGCTCAATTCCAGAAAAATAAATGACCCAATCAAAAAATGGGCCAAAGAACTAAATAGACATTCCTCCAAAGAAGACATACAGATGGCTAACAAACACATGAAAAGATGCTCAACATCACTCATTATCAGAGAAATGCAAATCAAAACCACTATGAGGTACCATTTCATGCCAGTCAGAATGGCTGTGATCCAAAAGTCTACAAGCAATAAATGCTGGAGAGGGTGTGGAGAAAAGGGAACTCTCTTACACTGTTGGTGGGAATGCAAACTAGTACAGCCACTATGGAGAACAGTGTGAAGATTCCTTAAAAAACTGGAAATAGAACTGCCTTATGATCCAGCAATCCCACTGCTGGGCATACACACTGAGGAAACCAGAATTGAAAGAGAGACGTGTACCCCAATGTTCATCACAGCACTGTTTATAATAGCCAGGACATGGAAGCAACCTAGATGCCCATCAGCAGATGAATGGATAAGAAAGCAGTGGTACATATACACAATGGAGTATTACTCAGCCATTAAAAAGAATACATTTGAATCAGTTCTAATGAGGTGGATGAAACTGAAGCCTATTATACAGAGTGAAGTAAGCCAGAAAGAAAAACACCAATACTGTATACTAACGCATATATATGGAATTTAGAAAGATGGTAACAATAACCCTGTATACGAGACAGCAAAAGAGACATTGTTGTATAGAACAGTCTTTTGGACTCTGTGGGAGAGGGAGAGGGTGGGATGATTTGGGAGAATGACCTTGAAACATGTATAATATCATATATGAAACGAGTTGCCAGTCCAGGTTAGATGCACGATACTGGATGCTTGGGGCTGGTGCACTGGGACCACCTAGAGGGATGGTATGGGGAGGGAGGAGGGAAGAGGGTTCAGGATGGGGAACACATGTATACCTGTGGCGGATTCATTTTGATATATAGCAAAACCAATACAATACTGTAAAGTTAAAAAAATAAAATAAAATAAAAACTCTAGTAAAAGTTAAAAGATAAAGGTATTAACCGTAAATATAAAAATCTATTAATGGATACACAATTTTTAAAATATGCATTATGACATCAATAGCAAACTATGTAATTAGAAATTTTTGAATGCAACTCTTCTATGGAGAGTTTTGCATGCAACTAAATTTAAACTATTATTAGCTTAAAATACACTATTATGAGATGCTATATATAGGCCTCAGGGTAACCACAAAAAAACACCTAAAGCAGATACACAAAAGAAAAAGAGAAAGAAGTCAAATCATATAAACACAAAGAATTATCAAATCATAAAGAGGACTTCCCTGGTGGCTCAGACGGTAAAGCATCTATCTACAATGCATGAGACCTGGGTTAGATCTCTGGGTCGGGAAGATCCTCTGGAGAAGGAAATGGCAATCCCATCCAGTACTATTGCCTGGAAAATCCCATGGACAGAGGAGCCAGGTTACAGTCCATGGGGTCAAAAAGAGCCGGACACGACTAAGCGACTTCACTTTCACTTTCAAAGAGAGAAAAAGAAGAATAAAAAACAGCAAAATAAAAAAATATTAACAAATGACAGTAGTAAGTCCTTACGTATCAATAATTACTTATTAATTTAAATGTAAGTGGACTAAACTTTTCAATCAAAAGTCTTAAAGGTGCTTGAATGGATACAATAAAAAGATCAAACTATATTCATTCTACAAGAGACTCACTGGATAGCCATAAGCTGAAAATAAAGGGTTAGTAAAAGATATTCCATGCAAATGGTAACAGGTATATGAAAAGATGCTCAACATCACTAATCATCAGGAAAATGCAAATCAAAACCACAATGAGACATCACTTTATACCTATTAGGGTGACAATTATTTTAAAAAATCAAACAACAAGGACTATTGTACAGCACAGGAACTGGTATAGTTCAACATTCAATATCTTGTAATAACCTAAATGAAAAAGAATCTGAAAAAGAATATCTATGTATCTGTATCTGAATCAGTTTGCTGTATACCTGAAACTAACACAACATTGTAAATCAACCATACTTTGATGAAAAAAATCAAAAGATAAGTGTTGGTGAGGAGGATGTGGAGAAAAGGGAACTCTTGTACACTGCTGGTGGGAGTATAAATTGGTACAGCCACTGTGGAAAATCGTATAGAGTTTCCTCAAAATTGAAAAATAGAACTACAACATGATCCAGCCATTTCACTTCTGAGTATATATATACAAAGGACATGAAATTCATGGATGAACCTAATGGACACTATGCTAAGTGAAATAATCTAGATGTGGGAAAACAAAGTATACAACCCTATTGATATGAGTAATATAAAACAGTTAAACTTATAGAAGAAGACAGTAGAATGGTGGTTACCAAGGTATAGGAAGAGGGGAGTAGAGAAGGTGGAATAGGGAAGGTGTTGGTTAAAAGATACAAAGGCTCAGTTATGCAAGAGGAATGAGTCCCAGAGATCTACTGCATAGCATAGAGCCTATAGTTAAGAACATTGCATTTATACTTAAAAATGTAAGAGGGCAGATCTTATGTGCTCTTATCACACACAAAAAATTAAAAATTAAAAAGAGAGTGGAGGAAACTTTTGGATGTGATGATATATTACTATTTACAGTATTGATTGTGATTTTGGTTTCATCAATGTATACTTATCTTCAAATCATCAACCTATTTGCATTAAGTATGCACAGCTTTTTGTATGTCAGTTGTTCCTCAATAAAACATTTTTTTGAAAATTGGAGAATTCAACCCTGGGAAAAAGGAGGATTATTTCTCAAATGAGGTAAATGAATGGAATTAGAAAACTTGAGCAGAGACAGAATAGGAAATAATGTGGAAACGGTATACACAGACAGTATATCATTTTTCCTTTCTTATTGTGCTGAAGACCTGTAAGATTATATTAGTTCAGGTGAATGTAATTTAATAATAATAATAACAAACGTAAGAATACAACAATAATGATGGCTGACTCTTAATTGATTGAGCTCTTTTATTTGCTAACCACAATGCTAAGAGTTTCAGGTGATTGTTTTACTTAATTCTCACGAAACTCCATTACTTCATAAACAACCCCATTTTATTTATTTATTAAGAATATTTATTGAACACTTGCTATATTTTAGGGATATGGTGATAAAATTATCATGGTCCCTCTTCTTGAAGACCTTATGGTATAGTAGGAAAAACAGACATTAAACAAATGAAAATAAATATTTAATGACATAATAAATGACATAGAAGGTGTGATAGAATAATAGGGGGATATATTTCAGATAGAAGGGCCTGGGAAGGTCTCTCTTGGAATGTGACATAGGTAAGCTGACACCTAAAAATAAGGAGGAGCCAGGCAGGCAGAGGAAGGGCCTTGAGGCAGAAGTAAATAGGTCTATTAACATAGATCATGAGAAATGCTGGATTGGAAGAAACACAAGCTAGAATCAAGATTGCCAGGAGAAATATCAATAACCTCAGATAGGCAGATGACACCACCCTTATGGCAGAAAGTGAAGAGGAACTCAGAAGCCTCTTGATGAAAGTGAAAGTGGAGAGTGAAAAAGTTGGCTTAAAGCTCAACACTCAGAAAACGAAGATCATGGCATCCGGTCCCATCACTTCATGGGAAATAGATGGGGAAACAGCGGAAACAGTGTCAGACTTTATTTTGGGGGGCTCCAAAATCACTGCAGATGGTGACTGCAGCCATGAAATTAAAAGATGCTTACTCCTTGGAAGGAAAGTTATGACCAACCTAGATAGCATATTCAAAAGCACAGACAACAACAACCTCTGCCAGCAAAGGTCCGTCTAGTCAAGGCTATGGTTTTTCCAGTGGTCATGTATGGATGTGAGAGTTGGACTGTGAAGAAAGCTGAGCACTGAAGAATTGATGCTTTTGAACTGTGGTGTTAGAGAAGGCTCTTGAAAGTCCCTCGGACTGCAAGGAGATCCAACCAGTCCATTCTGAAGGAGATCAACCCTGGGATTTCTTTGGAGGGAATAATGCTGAAGCTGAAATTCCAGTACTTTGGCCACCGCATGCGAAGAGTTAACTCATTGGAAAAGACTCTGATGCTGGGAGGGATTGGGGGCAGGGGGAGGAGGAGATGACAGAGGATGAGATGGCTGGATGGCATCACTGACTTGATGGATGCGAGTCTGAGTGAACTCCGGGAGTTTGTGATGTACAGGGAGGCCTGGCATGCTGCAATTCATGGGGTTGCAAAGAGTTGGACATGACTGAGCGACTGAACTGAACTGAACTGAACATAGATCATTCTTTCCTCTAATAAGAGAGATAAAAGAAGGTCTAAAAGGCTAAATAGAGATAGTGGAGGAAGAATGATGCTAGTTGAGGGTGGGATGGGCCAGACTGTCTAAAGCCATGTATATTCAACTTTTATCCTGAGTGCATTAGGAAGTCTTGAAATATTTTAAGCAGCCAAGTGAAGGATCTGATTTATGTTAAAAACAATGCTTTGGCTAAGTCATGGAGAATGGATTGGAGGGAGCCAAGAGCAAATATTGGGGAGAATTGCTCTGAGTTTATTGTAGCATTCAGGTTGAGAGGATAATGGTTGTACATCGGATGGTGGTTGCAGATTTCGAGAAAAGTGGAGAGGTCCACTAATTGGAGGTAGAGTCCAAAGGGCCTGGTTATAGAGAAGCTGAGTTCAGTTCAGTTCAGTCGCTCAGTTGTCTTTGACTCTTTGTGACACACACCGTGGACTGAAGCCAGTGATAACTTAAGTCCTTCATTTGTATAATAGGGCTGATCCACTGCTAGCTTCCTTTTTCAGTGTAGGAGACCAAAGCTGGAAGAGGTTAGGTAGCATGTTCCAGGAGATACATCTAGTAAATGATGTATTATGATAAGACCATGGGGTCCGCTCCAGAGAAAATACACATAACCAGCACACTGTATTCCCTCCCAGTGAGTTACAGTCCTGCTGCTTTCTAAAAGGAGAGAACTGGTTGTCTTCTGAATTATAGCCTCTCTGCCAACCATGAGTCCATTTGCTTAGTTACCTTAGAGAAAGTCAATAACCAGACTCTTTTTTTTTTTTTTTAACTCTTTCCCCCGGTAACCGTAAGTTCATTCTTTAAGTCTGTGAATCTGTTTCTGCTTTGTAAATAAGTTCATTTGTATCATTTGTTAAAAAGAGCTGCATATCACTTAGTATAATAATCTCCGGGTCCACCCATGTTGCTGCAAATGGCATTATTTCATTCTTTTTGATGGCTGAGTAATATTCCATTGTATAAGTGTACCACATCTTCATTATCTATTCTTCTATTGGTGTACACTTAGGTTGCTTCCATGTCTTGGCTATTGTAAATCATGCTTCAATGAATGTTGGAGTGCATATATTCTTTTGAGCCACTTTTTTCTTCAGATGTATGCCCAATATTGGAATTGCTGAATCTCATGGTAGCTCTACTTTTAGTTTTTAAAGGAAACTCCTTACTGTTCTCCATTGTGGCTGTATGAATTTACATTCCCACCAACAGTGTAGGAGGGTTCCCTTTTCTCCACATCCTCTCCAGTATTTATTGTTTGCAGATTTCTTTGGCTACTCAGGGTCTTTTGTATCTTAATACAAATTTTAAGATATTTTGTTCTAGTTCTGTGAAAAATGCTATTGGTAATTTGACAGAGATTTCATTGAATCTATAGATCGCCTTGGGTAATATAGTCATTTTGACAATGTTGACTCATCCAATCCAAGAAAACGATATATGTTTCCATCTGCTTGTGTGGTCTTTGATTTCTTTCATCAGTGTGTTATAGTTTTTGAAGTACAGGTTTTTGTTTCCTTAGGTAGGTTTATTCCTAAGTATTTTATTCTTTTTGATGCTGTGGTAGATGGCATTATTTCTTGAATTTATCTTTCTGATCTTTTGTTGTTGGTGTATAGAAATGTAACAGATCTCTCTGCATTAATTTTGTATCTTGCAACTTTACCAAATTCCTTGATGAGCTCTAGTAGTTTTCTGGTCTCATCTTTAGAATATTCTATGTGTAGTATCGTGTCATCTGCAAACAGTGATGATTTTACTTCTTTTCCAGTTTGGGTTTCTTTTCTTTTCTTCTCTGATTGCCATGGCTAGTACTTCTAAAACTATTTTGAATAAAAGTGGTGAGAGTGGACATCCTTGTCTTGTTCCTGATCTTAGAAGAAAAGCTTTCAGCTTAACTGTTGATTATGATGTTAGTTGCAGGTTTGTTTCATGCTAAGTCACTTCAGTCATGTCCAGCTCTGTGCGACCCCATGAACAGCAGCCCACCAGGCTCCTCTGTCCACAGGATTCTTTAGGCAAGAATACTGGAGTGGGTTACCATTTCCTTCCCCAAGGTTTGTCATATATAGCCTTTATTATGTTAAGGTAGTTTCCCTCTATGACCACTTTGTGGAGAGGTTTTTTTTTCAGTTTTATTTATTTATTTTTAAAGAAATTTATTTATTATAATTGGAGGCTAGTTATCTTACAATATTGTAGTGGTTTTTGCCATACATTAGCATGAATCATCCATGGGTGTACATGTGTTTCCCATACCAACCCCCTCCCCCACCCTCCCTAAGAGTTTTTTAAAAAATCTTAAATGGGTGTTGAATTTTACCAAAATCTTATTCTGCATCTATTGAGATGATCATATAATTTTTATCCTTCAACTTGTTGATGTAGTGTATCACATTGACTGATGTGCAGATATTGAAAATCCTTGCATCCCTGGGATAAATCCCACTTGATCATGGTATATGATCCTTTCAATGTATTGTTCAATTCAGATTGCTAGTATCTTGTTGAAAATTTTTGCAGGTGTATTATATGATGTATATTTTGGCCTGGAGTAGATTAGAAAATGTTATTTGGGTCACATTCTGGAAATGATGTTATTCCTTAAATGTTTGATGAGGGTAAGCAGATTCAAGTCTGATAATCCTAGATATTCAAATTGTGTTGTCAGGCAGAAACCAAGCTCTGTTCTTTCTCATGGGATCAGGATCAGATATGTAATTCTGAAATTCCTTTGAAGTCTTTCAGAAACCTACACGACGTTGTGATGGGCAGCTGTCCTGGTATAAATGGGCTTTCTCTAATAGGAAAAAGAAAAATAAAGAAGGTCAATAGAAACCAGAGTGTCAGGCCATTTCTTGTTATAGGGGTGTCTGGAAATCACTATGGGCAGATAGGGATATTCACAGCCTAAGCTAAGATTAAATTAAAAGAAAAATAAGTAGCTTACATCACTTGCTGTATAGCAGATATTGGCATAACATTGTAAATCAACTATACTTCAAATATAAATAAACAAACAGATCTATATTTTTAAAAAGTAAGTTAAAAACTCAGTTAAGTGTGGTGATCCTAATATTAATACAAGATAACGTGTTTTAGGTGTGTCCTGAGACTTTCTGTAGCCTGTACTTCTGGCATCTGTAAAATGGTCCCTTTGCTATTACTATATTTGTGAAATCTTAGGTGTGAGAAGAGAGGTAAGAGTGTAAGAACAGCTGGCAATTATGGGCTTACCTCTTGGGGATGATTAACTTCAGAGTAAATTGTGGTGGAGTCATAGTTTTTCACAAGTTTTGGGATTTTTGTTTCCTGTAGAACACAATTATATTGACTTGGCTTACATAAAGAAATATGTACTCATGCACACATATATTCACATAAAGAGATATAAACTCATGCAAACAGATATATTCTTGGGAAAGGCAGTGTGACGAAAGAGGGATGATGTCAAAATTCTTCAGGAGGAGGGCTATGGAGTGTTTAGCAAGAGGAACTGGAAATCAAGCACTACTAGCTCTCAAATTTGTGAAGGATCAGTCACCTTTCCTGAGCCCCAAACTGAAGCACAACACTCCAGCAAACCAGTGGGATTATGAGCCAGAGAGACAGAAGGGTGACCCTGTTGGCAGGTGGTGTGAGGGAAAGAAACCATTCTTGTCCTGCATCCAACTCTACTCTCTTTCCTCCATTTTTAAGAACTGACCTACAGGGACTTCCTTTGTGGTCCACCAGTTAAGAATCTGCCTGCCAAGGCAGGGGACATGACTTTGATCTCTGGTCTGGGAGGATCCCACATGCCATGGGGAAACTAAGCTCGTGCGCCACAACTACTGAAATCTGTGCACCCTAGAGCTCATGCTCTGTCACAAGAGGAGCTACTCGTGCACCACAACTACTGAAATCTGTGCACCCTAGAGCTCATGCTCTGTCACAAGAGGAGCTACTGCAAAATGAGAAGCCCACGCGCTGCAACTAGAGAGAGTGACCCCTGCTCACTGCAACTGGAGAAACCGTGAGCAGCAACAAATACCTAGGGCAGTCGAAAAAAACAAAACAAAACAACACAACAAAACACCTAACCTACACTACCAGAGAGTCATTGTATTACATCTTTGGTCTCAGATCTTTACTACCTATAACTGGAGGTATTGCCTGCTCTGTTTTGCCCCTGTGATTCTAATAGCCTGGTCATCATGTCATTGGGGTCTCCTTGAGCATGGAGAACTGTTAGAATAGGAATACCTCATCTTAAGAATGGCTCTGCTTGGAATAAAAAGCCTGATGATAACAGAAGTCCCCTGTGCTCATAGTTTTTGGCATTTTAAATGAATTAGGGTGTATCTAGGGTGTTACCAAAACCTCTGAAACTCTCCAAAGTACCAGGTTTTGCTAAAGAAAAAGTTAGCAAATTTGTTGGAGATTAGATTCTTGGTTTGTTGTGAGTGATTCATCTTGTCATCAAGAGAAAACTGGAAAGGCAATTGAAATAACTAAGGTGAAAGCATCTCTTCTTGTTTGCTATCTTTAAAGAGCCTACTTTGCAAACATCTGTAAAGGGCTTTGTGAGGGGAGATTTGCTGTGGAATCCAAGATTTCTAGCTAGACCACTGCTTCCATTATTGAAGAATGCTGGCTCTCTTGACTTATTTTTCGTTAGATGTGGAACTGGTCTCCCAGGATGTGTAGTGTTATTTAGAAATGAACCATTTGCAGGTGCTTTATTTTGGGGCTGATGAGGAATTACTGATGCATGGCGGGGAGTTCCTGATGCCTGACCAAGGCCATCCTGTTATGTCGCTAGAGGGGAGGGGACGATTGAGGGCTGCTCATGCCTTTAGTGTCTTTCACAGTTGAGGGATTGCCAATTCTCGTCACTCTTTCTCTCTTAAGAGGCTCTTCTGAGCCCTGCTATTTTCCCTAAAAAAGGATGAGAAGTCCCCTGATACAGAATTGTGTCCTTTGGGAACTCTCAAATTTAACTGAACTTTATCCATCCAGCAGATATTTACTGGGCTTCATGCTAAGACATAGGGGAAGAGAGAGGAAGACATAATTTTCACTTCCAGGCAGCTTGTAAGTAAGCTGAAGGGACATGACTTACTGATGCATTACATAGTTAGATTAAGCAATGTAAAGCAGGGTATGAGTAAACATTCCACCGGCGTGAGAGCAAAAGGGTGTAGAAAGGTCCCAGACATAACTCTTGTCACTGCCTTCACTTCACCTCAGTGGTGGACATCGTTTGGATTTAGTCAGATGATTGTGACAAGTTAATGAATAATGACTGTAAAAATAATGACCATGATGGAGTATAAAGCTGAAAGTACTCACCTTGTTTGAATGGGTGACCTGAGCATACACAGTGTTCCCTGAAGAGAAGGAAGCGTACTCTAAGTTACTCACAGTTTCTGCTGTTAACACAGGAAGACACAGTCAATGGCTGAAGAACTCTGGTCTGCTCTCCCAGGACCTTGTCAACCCCATGTCACTCTCTGGCCCCAAAATGGTAGTTGTTTGAAACATTGCCCTTCCTTAGGGTACATTCATGTTCCCAGTCTTGGGAGTTCAGGGTTGAACCAGAACCTTTTCATCCATTTGATCTATTTCTGACCTCATCTCCTAGGAGAATATGGTCTTGAGCTACCCTAAAGCCTCTGAGTCTCTCTGGATTCACATGAAGGGAAGCTTCTGGGACAAAACAGCACTGGCTCCATGGGAGCTAGAGAATCTCACTGGTGAGCATAACGGAGCCAGATTGTCTCACGTATATAATACTATTCAACTTTTCAGAGCTCCTTAGAGTGGGTTTGATTATATTAGAGATGAGAAATTTGAGGCTTAGAAAGTTTTATTGCCTTGGTGCAAATTTACACAGGAAATGATCAAACAAGAATTTGAATGCATGCTGCCTGCAATGCAGGAGACCCCGGCTTGATTCCTGGGTTGGGAAGATTCTTGGGCTTCCCTTGTGGCTCAGCTGGTAAAGAATCCGCCTCCAATGCGGGAGACCTGGGTTTGATCCCTGGGTTGGGAAGATCCTCTGGAGAAGGGAATGGCTACCCACTCCAGTATTCTGGCCTGGAGAATTCCATGTACTGTACAGTCCATGGGGTCACAAAGAGTCAGACATGACTGAACAACTTTCACTTCAAACTCAATTCCCAAACCCTGGCTGAATAGAGTGATGGGGTCAGGCAGTCATCTTTGGGCATTTGATGCTCTAGTCCTATCTTTACACTGCGCCTGCTGTTGATAATGGACAGGCCATGAGCCCTTTCACTGGCACTTAGCTCTCCATTGACAGGATGGGGGAATGGCCCTAATCCCATCCCAAGAAATTGCCTGAGTGACCAGTTTGCATTCTTGTAAGGGACCCTGTAGGTCCCACAGGGGATAGACTTTCACAATTCCAGGTCTTCTTCCCTTGCACCATCTGGTCCATCTGAATAATGACATTCTGACCTCCTCCTCTCTCATTATCTAGCCCTCTGATCACCCCCCTTCATTTTCCATCTGGCTCTTGCCATCTGTTTAGTGACTGGGAGCTAAGAGTCTGGAAGCTCACCATGACACTGGGTTTGCTGAGTAGACAATTGAAAGAAACCTGAAAAATAAAATCAGGGAAACTGAAATATGTGACTGTAGTGAGAGAAGCCTTCCATCCTCTACCCCTGTAGGTGTGTCTCTGGAGTAACAGCCCCCAACCCTTTGGCACCAGGGACGGTTGGTGGAGGGGGTGGTTTTGGGATGGTTCAAACACATTACATTTATCGTGCACTTTATTTATATATTGTGGCAATCTCAAGATATTCTGCCTTGACTTTAGGGTTAGAGTTCTCATTCCTATGAGAATCTAATGCCACTGCTGATCTACAGGAGGTGGGGCTTAGGTGATGTGAGTGATGGCGAGTGGCTGTAAATACAGATGAAGCTTCATTCGCTTGCTCACTGCTCACCTTCTGCTATGTGAACTGGTTCCTAAGAAGCCCCATACTGGTACCAGTCTGGGGCCTGGGTGTCAGGGAACCCTTCTCTAGAGGATGTGGTGGGAAAGGGACCCAGAAAGGAGGGCAGGCAGGCCCCGAGGCTGGGTCCTGCATTTTCTAGTAGGACAGTCTCCTTAGGAGATTAGCACATGTGTATTCACAGCCCAAGTGTTGTCCCCGTGGACTGACTGAGCCGGGTTTGCATCCTCCCCACCTTTATCTGTCTTCTGCAAGACAGAGTCTTGTATCAGCCCCAGACTCTAAGTCTCTGAAGCCTGAGAGAAGTAACAATAAGAAGAAAGGAAACCTGCTACTTTTTTCCTCTGAACAAATATTAATATGAATGCAATGAAGAATATACATGTCAAAACAACCACAATGATAATCCATCTGATATCCAGGTATTCATTTTTCCCATTAATAACACCTGCAAAGAAAAAAACAAAAACAAAAAACGTTGCACTTGAGACACATCGAGTGAGGCCCAGAGTGGTATTTTAGAGCCTCTATTGCATCTCTTCTAGACTATCTTTGGGGGTTGGGTGGGTTCATCTATACCCAGAGGTTCTGGGGGTCTGGGCAGGATTTCTGCAAGTGGGAGTCTCATTTAGGCAGACAGGGCAGTGTGGAGCCTGGTAGAGACAGAGAGAAGAAGCAATCTTGCCTTCCTAAGGACTTTGCTCCTGGGCTCTGGGAGGCTTAGAGAAATGGTTGGTGGAGGGGGAGGGAAAAGGAGAGCATTCTAGAGGAGTAAGAGACACAGAGCTCCAGGGGGTGTCTGTCCTCTCCCAGCATCACTCAGCTGTCTCCCACTGGGCCTCTGTTTTAGGAATCATAAAGGGCATGAGCGACACCCCACACCCCACAACACTCAAGGCCCTCAGAGAGACCTGAGACAGACTTACCTTCACAGACACTCTTGTCAGAGACAGAAAAGGATAAATAACTGACAGGATTCTCAGCTATGCAGGTGTAGGTCTCTTCACTGAGGCTCTTGGGGTCCCAGGATATAGAGAGATTTGCTTCACTATGATATGGATTTCCTGCGACCTGCCACCTGAATGAGACGTTATCATTTGGATTCTCCACAGAGCACATCAGCTGGATCTCACAGGTATTATTTTCAGACCACGTGGTGTGATGTGCAACTTGTAAGTTGCTCAGTCGTCCTGTGTGCAGAGAAGAGTCCTGGATGAAGGACAAATGGCTTGGCTCAGCCCTCTGTGAAAAATCTCTATCACCTCTATGTTTCCATGTATCCCACCTGACACTGCTGTATACTCTGTAAATAACTTTGTGTGTGCTGCCTAATCGATGGGATTGAGGCCTCTGGTGACCAAATGATGAGGGATGTCAGTATGAGACAGAGTAGGCAGTGGAAGAGAGGGAAGGGAAAGACTGGAGTTTTTGCCAGCTAGTCAGGGGATTTTGAGCTGATCACTTTAATTTTTGGAGCTCCAGTTTATTCCTGGGGTCCTTCTAGCCCTTGTTCACTGCCCTTTGTGTAAACATAATTTGGAGACTATGCAGCCCAGCCTTAGACAGTTCAGAAACCAGAAGAGCAGGTGCGTGAGCTCTGTTTCCTCCATTATCAGAATTTTCCTAGCTGGGATGGAAGATAAAAGCTTAACTTACTTGGAGAACCAAATTTCCCACAACTTTGTTGGGATACTGGTTCTCATTGGATCTGGTGCTGCCTCAAATGATAACAAAGAGATCTTGATGCAGAGTGTCAGCAAGTCAGAAAGGGGTGTGTTGAGAACTAAAGAATTAGGGAAGGAAGGAGTGAAGAAACAGAGCAAGCAAGCAGTTCATGGGAAGGAAGAAGTGCAATAGATTTGGGCATTTGAGAATACACATGATGCAGGTACTTCTGAGAGTGGAGACCAGAAAATATTACCTAAAACTGTGTCAGCAGCTGTGAACCAGTGTGAACATGGGAGCAGTGCAGGAAAACCTTCCGACCTAGACTTGGCCCAAGGGTTGAAATAAAGATGACCCAGTAAAAAATGGAATGACTCCAACTATCTCATTAGAAGAGATTAGGCAAAGCATTAAGTTTAGCTAACTGAGTAGGGGTTGTGGAACATACCTTGTTTGAAAGGAATTTTCATGTCATGGCAAGAGTGGATTTGGAGTTAGGAAGACCGAGGTTAGAATCACGGCTTTGTCATTTATTGGCTACATGACCATGGACAAATTTTAGTCTCTGCTTGCCCCAATTTCTTCATCTGTAAAACTGGGCAATAATACCTACTTCTTGGATAATTATGAGGATTAAATTAGATAGCACATAGCACAGCAATGGCAAATGTTTGGCTTGAATATTTACCTCCTTCAACCAATGTCCATTGCTGGATTGGTGCTGCCTCAAATGATAGCAAAGAGATCTTGATGCAAAGTGTCAGCAAGTCAGAAAGGGGTGTGTTGAGAACTAAAGAATTAGGGAAGGAAGGAGTGAAGAAACAGAGCAAGCAAGCAGTTCATGGGAAGGAAAAAGTGCAATAGATTTGGGCATTTGAGAATACACATGATGTACTCTCAAAACATCTATATTAAAAACCTATATTAATATCTTACTCCACTTGATGAATATATAATTACTCACTTGACATTTCCACCTGAATATAATGTATATCCCCAAGTCAACATGTCCAAAAATATCCTCCAGTTGTTCTCCACCCGCCAAAAGTAGAAGCCAAAGTCCTTGTGAAGGCTCCCAGAGCCTTAGATGATGTGACTCCCTATTTCCTTACTGACTTTATTTCCTGTTACTCTCTCTTACTCTGCTCATTGACGTTTGAGCCTGCCAGACACAGGGAGGGCCTGTGCTGGATAGCTCTTCCCTCAGATATCTGCATGGCTCACTCTTTCACCTCCAACTGGCCTTGGCTCTAATGTCATCTTCTCAATGAGGCCTATTATGACTCCTCCATTTAAAACAGACTGCTGCTTTCTGGCATTTCTGGTGGTCCTTATATTGTTCTAATCTCTTTTTCCATGAGTTTCTCTCATTGCTTACTTACTATGTTCTTTGTTCATATATAATGTGTATTTTTATCATTGCCTCCATATCCTCTACCCAGAATGTCAGCATCATGATGAGGTCAGGGATCTTTGTTTTGTTCACTGATGTATCTCAAGGGACTAAAACAGAGTCTCAATATCATTCATGGTTAACAAATACTGTTGACTCAGTAAATAAACTTAACATGACTCACATTTTTCTTAACACTGAATCTTAGGCTGCTGCTGCTGCTAAGTCACCCCAGTCGTGTCTGACTCCGTGCGACCCCACAGACAGCAGCCCACCGTGCTCTGCCATCCCTGGGGTTCTCCAGGCAAGAACACTGGAGTGGGCTGTCATTTCCTTCTCCGAATCTTAGGCTGCTGCTGCTAAGTCACTTCAGTCATGTCCGACTCTGTGTGACCCCATAGATGGCAGCCTACCAGGCTCCCCCATCCCTGGGATTCTCCAGGCAAGAACACTGGAGTGGGCTGTCATTTCCTTCTCCAGTGAATCTTAGGCAGTTACTCCCAATTAATTGATATTGACCCATAAGATCAAATCTTTGCTATCCCTAGCCTAGTACACACAGATTAATTGGTCAATGTTTTAAAAAGCCAATAGTTTTTATCTTAAAATTCCTTTGCACAATTGCAAAAACAAACATGTTGGTGTACCTTACGTCTGTTTTTGTGTATGTGCTTTAGAAGGAGAGGCACTCCAAAATGCCCTGGGAATGTATTGGCATTCAGTCTCAGGGGTGTGGTTGTTGCAGAAGTTGTACTTGGTCTTCTAAATAGTCACAGAAGAAACTTGTCTCAACAAGTATAATGGAGCCTGGTACAGGGTCAAGGAGTCATAAGCTTTAGGTTCTAATCTCAGCTCTGTCACTAACTGCTGTGCAATGTCATTGAACTGTTTTGTTTCTGGACCTCAGTCTAGCTCCAAATGCCATACTTTTTACCACGAGTCTATAGTGCATATTTGCAGTCACATAGAATTGAAATTGTACTATTTTTTAGTCCATACAAAATTAAGCCCAAGTTTTGACTCACTGAAGATCTGCAGGTTATAATCGGTGTTCAGAGAAGACGTTGATGTGGTTATCTGGGCACGGTAATGTCCCACGTCTGCCATTGACAGATTGTTGAGGTGCAAGGAGTAGGACTCAGTGACATTCAGTTGATCTTTCCGTTTTGGATCAGTCACCTGTATTTTTGCTTCTTTTGGCCATATGAAGATGACAGAGCTTCCCTCGTGAAGCCAGGTGATGAACGTGATATTCTCTTTCACAGGAAACTTTGAGGGAAGAGTTACAGACTCCCTCAGGACCCCATTCACAACCAGTGGGGTTGAGCTGGCTTCTGAAAATGAGTTCCCTGTGAACACAGAAAGCAAACTGTTGTGACTCTCCCTTCCCTACCTCCCACACCCTTTCTCCTTACGCTGCCAGTCTGTTAGAGCTCACTGATACTGAAGTCCAAAGATAAGATGAAGAGGAAAAGGGTTGGGAGGAGTGCTGAAGCAGACAATCACAGAGGCTCCACCAACAAAATGCCTGGCACCCTTGGTTGATGAGTAGTTGGTCCCAGCCAGTCTACCTGTGACCAGCTGGATGCCACACTAGCTGGTCACACCTGGGTCATAGCCATACTATCTGACCCCAGCCTCTGAGTTATCTGGGCATGAGATGGAGAGGGACAACTGCATCCAATCCCTGGCACAGATTTCAAAAACTGCAACTCTTTACTGATGAAATATAGTTAAAGCTTGACATTTAGTAAATACCTGCTGTGTTCAACGTAGTAGGCTTGTGAGATTTAAAGGACTAATAATAGGAATTTACAGTTCTTATACATTATTTCATCTGATGCTGACAACAACTTTGACAAGTAGGATGAATATTATCATATCCATTTACAGACAAGGATCTGAGGCACAGAGTAGTTAACTAATTTTCCTAGAGTTGCCCAACTAAAGAATAACAGAGTTGGATTCAGATCCAACTCCTTTGACTCTAACTATTTTGTGCTCCTTGCATGATACCAGAAGATATCTTTTCTGCTCCCAAAAGATAACTGTCTAGGAGTTGAGAAGATAAAAACTGGTAAGTATAAAATTAATACATATAACTTCAAAGTAACATGTAATGGCTACACTCTCATGAACCTATCTCAGAGCCATTAATGTTTGAGCAAAAAAGGTGAAATGGTTATAATCATTTTTAAAGAAGATTCTTCCTTAACATCCTCTGCCAAATTCCTAGCATTTATCATACCATTTTGTAGCCTTCTGTTCTCTTGTTATCTTAACTTAATCATCTTATTTAATAGTTATCTTAATTATCTTTATATCTGAGCACAGAGCGTTACACAAAGTAGGATCTGGAAATGTTTGAGTGAATCAGTGAATAAGTAACCATTACCACTAGGATTCAGCAATATGTGAACTGAGACCTTCCAGATGTTCAAGCTGGATTTAGAAAGGCAGAGGAACCAGAGATCAAATTGCCAACATCCGCTGGATCACAGAGAAAGCAAGAGAATGCCAGAAAAAACATCTACTTCTGCTTCATTGACTACACTAAAGCCTTTGACTGTGTGGATCACAACAAACTGTGGAAAATTCTTAAAGAGATGGGAATATCAGACCACCTTATCTGTCTCCTGAGAAAGCTATATGCAAGACAAGAAGCAACAGTTAAAACTGGGCATATAACAACAGAGTGGTTCAAAATTGGGGAAGAAATATGTCAAGCCTATATATTGTCACCCTGATTACTTAACTTATATGCAGAGTACATCATGTGAAATGCCAGGGTGGAGGAATTACAACCTGGGATCAAGATTGCCTAGAAAAATATCAGCAGCCTCAGATATGGAGATGATACCACTCTAATGGCAGAAAGTGAAGAGGAACTAAAGAGCCTCTTGATGAGATTGAAAGAGGAGAGTGAAAAAGCTGGCTTGAAGCTCAAGATTAAAAAAAAGAGCTAAGATCATGGCATCTGCTTCCATCAATTCACAGCAAATAGATGGGGAAAAAGTGGAAGCAGTGACATATTTTATTTTCTTGGACTCCAAAATTACTGCAGAGAGTGACTGCAGCCATGTTGTTGAAAGATGCTTGTTCCTTGGAAGAAAAGCTATGACAAACCTAGACAGCATATTAAAAAGCAGAAACATCACTTTGCCGACAAAGGTCCTTATAGTCAGAGCTTTGGTTTTTCCAGTAGTCATGTACGGATATGAGAATTGGACCATAAAGCAGGTTGAGTGCTGAAAAATTAATATTTTTGAATTATAGTGCTGGAGAAGACTCTTGAGAGCCCCTTGGACAGGCAAGGAGATCAAACCAGTCAATCCTAAAGGGAGTCAACCCTGAATATTCACTGGAAGAACTGATGCTGAAGCTGAAGCTCCAATATTTTGGCCACCTGATGCAAAGAGCCAACTCATTGGGAAAGTCTCTGATGCTGGAAAGATTGATAGCAGGCAGAGATGGGGGCAACAGAGGATGAGATGGTTGGATGGCATCATCAACACAATGAATATGAGTTTAAGAAAGCTCTGGGAAATGGTGAAGAACAAGGAAGCCTGGCATGCTGCAGTCCATGAGGTCGCAGAGTTGGATGTGATTTAGAGACTGAACAATAACAACTATTACCACAACCTCAACTTTCTTAAGACCCCTTAGTTCTCAGGAGAGAATCTGAGTAGGGGAGGAAATATCTCTTAGGATTTTTGTGCTCAACTCCTGGGTGAGCTCGCACTTCCTCTCTCTCAAATTGTCATATGCATGCCTGTCACATGAAAACGACTTCACCCCTTACTACATTTTTCCATCAGCATTGTAACCTGCTGTTGTTTGTCATTTGGCCCTTCTTCCCTCTTGGAATAACACGCGTGAATATCACAAGCAAAATCTTGAGTGAAAAAAGAAAATTCAGATACAAATAGAATACAGTGGCATGCTTCCATTTATTTAAAGTTTAAAAACAAGCAAAATAAATCTATTCTTTTAAAAGTTGGGATAGGGTTACCTTTGCAGTGGAGGGAGAGCAAGTAGGAGGGAGCATAGTGGGGGCTTTCTGGGCTGCTGGTTATGTGCCGTTTCTTAACCTGTGTCCGGATACACAGATTTGTTCATTTTATGATGACTCATTGAGCTGACACTTAGGATTTGCAGTTTTCTCTATTTCAGTAAAAGAGGTTAAACAACAAAAAGCAAAACAAAAAAATTGCAATGGCCTATGTGGGACAAGAGCTTCCCTGGTGGCTCAGATGGTAAAGAGTCTGCCTGCAGTGTGGGAGACCTGGGCTCGATCCCTGGGTCAAGAAGATCCCTTGGAGAAGGAAATGTCAACCCACTCCAGGACTCTTGCCTGGAAAGTCCCATGGACAGAGGAGCCTGGCAGGCTACAATCCATGGGGTCACAAATAGTCAGACATGACTGAGCGACATCACTTTCTATGAGGGACAAAATGATCTGATTCTTTTTCTCTCTGGCCTAATTTCCTATAACTTTCCACCTTCTTCCCTTCCTAGCTCACATTATGCTGGCCTGGTTCTTCCTTGAAAGGCCAGGGTTGTACACTTGTAATTGCCCCTGTCTGGAATGCCCTTCGCCCAGGTATCCACATGGCTCACTCTTTTTGTCTCCATAAGGTCTTTAACTTAAACTTGCCCTCTCAAGGAGGTCTTCTATGACTACACTTTCCTCACCACCAGTCCTCACTGCTGTACACTCACTGCCTTTGAATTTGTTTTTCTCTGTAATATTGTCTACCACACTTTGTAATTCGCATATTTGTTTTACTGTTCTTTCCCCCTTCCACTAGAATATAAGCTCCATGAAAGCAAGAATTTTTGTCTGTCTTGTTCAGTGTGGTGGACACTCTTGAACAGTGCTTGGCACATAGTAGGCCCTGGTGGTTCAGTGGAAAAGGATCTGCCTGCAGTGCAAGAGATGCAGGAGATGTGGGTTCAGTCCCTGGGTTGGGAAGATTCCCTAGAGGAAGGCATGGCAATCCATTCCAGTATTCTTGCCTGAAAAATCCCACAGACAGATGAACCTGGCAGTCTGCAGTCCATGGGATTGCAGAGTTGAACAAGACTGAGTATGAGCATGAATATTGTTAAGTGAATGAGTACATCTCCACTCTTTATCTTGGAGTTTCTGTGCCAAGGATGTTTAGGTCCAGTTCCTCTTTGTAAGGAATCTTGGCATATCCTGTGGCCAAGGACTCTTCAGGAACTGTTATTCTTTGTCTAGTACAGACTTTTAAGCTTTGTTTTTACAGGTTGAAATCCTTCATTTATTTAGCAATCATTTTACTATTTGCTCAGCTCTATGCCAATTCAGTGAATAAAAGCCTTAGAAATCACGGCATTCAGAGCATATTTATTAGATTCCTTTTATATACCAGTTTCTGGGCTGATGACTGTGAATACAAATATGAATAAGACACTGCTTGTCCTTCTTAGAGAAGCCTGACAGGTAAACGTGTAGCTGCGGTGTGGCGAGTTAGGCATAGACCTAGGATAGAGTTTGCTTCCAGACAGCTCTCACATCACTAATTTCACCCTGCACACTCACTATCAAGTGTTTCTTTCTCTTAGCCATAATTACGAGGTTGCTTTCCTCTATTTTGCATACTCTTGAGTGTAGGGATTATGCTTATTATCTCTGTAACCCTAGCCTTTAGCACAATTTTGAGCCCAATAAATGTCAAGTTGATAAGAGGTATATGCTCTCAGTTCAGTTCAGTGACTCAGTAGTGTCCAACTCTTTGCAACCCCATGAATCGCAGCACACCAGGCCTTCCTGTCCATCACCAACTCCCGGAGTTCACCCAAACTCATGTGCATCGAGTCGGTGATGCCATCCAGCCATCTCATCCTCTGTCGTCCCCTTCTCCTCCTGCCCCCAATCCTTCCCAGCATCAGGGTCTTTTCCAATGAGTCAACTCTTCGCATGAGGTGGCCAAAGTATTGGAGTTTCAGCCTCAGCATCAGTCCTTTCAAAGAACACCCAGGACTGGTCTCCTTTAAGATGGACTGGTTGGATCTCCTTGCAGTCCAAGGGACTCTCAAGAGTCTTCTCCAACACCACAGTTCAAAAGTGTCAATTCTTTGGTGCTCAGCTTTCTTCACAGTCCAACTTTCACATCCATACATGACCACTGGAAAAACCATAGCCTTGACTAGACGGACCTTTGTTGGTAAAGTAATGTCTCTGCTTTTTAATATGCTGTCTAGGTTGGTCATAACTTTCCTTCCAAGGAGTAAATATCTTTTAATTTCATGGCTGAAATCACCATCTGCAGTGATTTTGGAGCCCAAAAAAATAAAGTCTGACACTGTTTCCACTGTTTCCCCATCTATTTCCCAAGAAGTGATGGGACCAGATGCCATGATCTTTGTTTTCTCAATGTTGAGCTTTAAGCCAACTTTTTCACTCTCCTCTTTCACTTTCATCAAGAGGCTCTTTAGTTCCTCTTCACTTTCTGCCATAAGGGTGGCATCATCTGCATATCTGAGGTTACTGATATTTCTCCTGGCAATCTTGATTCCAGCTTGTGTTTCATCCAGCCCAGCATTTCTCATGATGTACTTACTCTGCATGGCAGTGCAAATAGTGAAAATGATGGGGCAGGAAGGGTTGGAGGTTGTCAGGAAACACATCACAGAGAAGATACCATTGTAGTATGGCTTTGAATAAAAACAAGAGATCCTTCATTGCTTGATTATTTCAAGAATGTCCTACTCTTTCTTTGCTCTGTTGTTCCCTTTGACTGAAACACCTTGCCCACATTTTCCCCTCGGGTGAGCTCCTATTTATCCTTTAAGGGTAAGTTCAAATTGCTTATATTTGTGGGGTTTTGCATTGATCCAGGAAAGTTGAAAGGAGTTTGTAGTGGGAGAAGAGGAAAAGGTATAGAAAGAGGAGAAGGGGTTGGTAGGAGTCGTTCCCTGCAGGTCTAAGAATAAGATTTAAACCTCTGTGCTTAAGGAAGGTGAAGGTCAGAAACTGCTTTTGGAAAAGCTCAAAATTACTTTTGAAAAAGTTCAAAAGCTACTCTGAAAGACTTTGGACTGAAGGAGAGCTGTTTTGGGGTCCAGATGATACAATATGGCCCAGAGAGCACAAGGTCTTTTTCTCTACTCTACCTGGAATCAGCACTGATGCTTTGGGAATGTCCTAGATCTGTATCCTTGGCATGAATATTGATGTTCTCTGCAGAACATTGAGGTCTCCCCTAAGTGGTTCAGCTGGTAGCAGATTTGGTTAGGACTGGAACCAGAAGAGATTAAGAATTGGGAAGATGTTTCATGACTGCAACAGAAGGCTGCTTTAGTGATCCATGGAAAGTTCTCTTTTTAGTCACTGGGGGCCACTTGGAGCATGGGGTTGGTGCTGAGGTCTTGCTCATCCTCTGGTGTGGATGTTGAGTCAGCAGAAATTTGCAGTATGTTTGTTTACAAGTTTCACTCACTCTGGGAACATGAGTAGTGTCTTCATCAGCTTATTATGCCCTTAGAATCTGGCCCAGGGAACCTGGAATACTGCATAGGTTGAGATTAGAATGTGAAGTGACTTGAACGATTATCTGAATGATTTTTTTTTAATGTGGTAAGAAAAATGGAGTATTTTTTAGAAATGAGAAGGAATAAAGAAAGCAGGTAAGACTGAGTTGATTCTGGAAAAATGGCAGAGAAACTTTGGGTTATCTAACCTAGGGGACTGGCTTAGGCCTATCTAAGGGAAAAAGAAATATAGTGGGCTGTTTCAGCTCAGCATGAAACAAGTTCAGAAGGAGGTTAGAAAATATATGAATAGCCAATAAGCACACGAAAAGATGCTCAGTATCATTAATTGTGAGGGAAATGCAAATCAAGAACCTCTATGAAATGTCTTTATATCTACTAAGATGGTGACTAATAATAATAACAACAATAAAAATAATTGAAAAAAAAAAAAGAAAAAAAAAAAAAAGAAAAATAAGTGTTGGTAAGGATGTGGAGAAATTAGAACACATTGCTGGTGGGAATGGAAACTGGTACATCCACTGTGAAAAAACTGTTTAGTGATCCCTCAAAAAATTAAGGACAGCATTATCATATGATCCAGCAGTTTCATTCCCAGAAGAACCGAAAACAAAAACTTGTACAAAAGTCTTCATAATAGCACTATTTGAAAAAGCCAAAAGCTGGAAACAACACCAATGTCCATCAGGAGGTGTGTGGATGAATAAGTTATGGTACACACATACAGTGGAATATTATTGAGCAATTAAAAGGAATGAACTCTCGATACATGATACAATAGGAATAAACCTTGAATACATTTTACTAAGAGAAAGAAGTTAGACATAAAAATTCACAGATCACATGATTTCATTTATATGTAATATCCAGAATAGGTGAACTCATTGAGACAGAAAGCAGATTAATGTTTGAAGGGGGGTAGTCGGGGAGAGAAATGAGAAGGGATTGCTTAATGAGTACAAGGTCTTCTTTCAGGGTGATGAAATGCTCTGGAGCAGTAGAAGTGGTGGTTTCCCAATGCTGTGAGTTTACTAAATGTCACTGAATTTGTACACTTTAATATTATTATTTTATGTTTTGTAAATTACACCTTAATGGAAAAACAAAACAAAACAAAAAAAACGGAAGAAAGACAACAGTCTGCTTGTGCATGGAGACACAACTGAGACTAGATCTGGAGTGAGACTGAAAACTGGGAGGCTTGGAAGCCTGGCAGTCCAGTGGGCGGTGACTGCAGATTCTGAGAGGTGGAAAGACCCAGTTGTTCTTGATGATAAGACAAAATGTAAAACAACTCTCTGCCTGTGGTGAGCAACAATAAACATTGATAGGTATGGATGGTTGGTAAGAAGTAGATAATGCTGCTCAAGGGAAGGGGAGTCATTGGATTATAGTCTCTGAGCAGAAAAACCTGCAGAGTTTTTGGCTCAAAACCTCAGAATCATTTGGTTGGCCCATGTGTATTGGTTGTAACATATATTTCCTACTGCTGTTCTCTCTTGCACATCAGAATACCTGTATCTGCTTCTTGCAAACACACTCAAAGAACTAGTTCTTATTTCTCCATCCTTCCAACCCCATTGTGACTAAAGTCTCATATGTGGTCCATGGAACAGCACTGGTGTTCCTTGGGAATTTGTCATAAATGCAGAGACTTAGTCTCCCCTCCAGAATCAGCATTATAATAAGATGCCCTAGTACTTTGTATGCATGTTAACATTTGATAATGTTTCATGTTCACTTTTCACTTTCATGCACTGGAGAAGGAGATGGCAACCGACTCCAGTGTTCTTGCCTGGAGACTCCCAGGGACAGAGTTGGACATGACTGAAGTGACTTAGCAGCTAACATTTGATAAGTTCCCACCTAGAAAGAATTAAATGTAGAAGCAAGTGAGATTCATTTTCTCCAGGGCATGATGACGTTTGATCTCAATTATACCTTGAGCTTCCCTGGTGGCTCAGATGGTAAAGCATCTGCCTGCAATGCAGAAGACCCGGGTTCGATCCCTGGGTTGGGAAGGTCTCCTGGAGAAGGAAATGGCAACCCACTCCAGTATTCTTGACTGGAGAATCCCACGGATGGAGGAGCATGGTAGGCTACAGTCCATGGGGTTGTAAAGAGTTGGACACGACTGAGCGACTTCACTTCACTTCATACCTATTGGAATTATTTCTTAACATGGTTTATCTTTACAGTTAAATTTCCTAAAAGGAGCAAGTTATGGTGTCTGGCTCCTTGAAAGAATGTAGGCTGGCATGAGTCATCTTCCTTCATGCTTGCTTCAAGATTGATTTGTACCATACTCTTGTCACAGTGGTTTTCTTTTCCTTCCTTAATCATTCTAAACTCTTCCCTGCACCAGGGCCTTTGCACATGTAATGTCCACTGCTTTGAATGCTTCTTCATTAGACTCCTCCCTTGTTTGACTTCTCTTTAAATATCAGTTGAGATGCTACCTTTCCAGAAAATCCTTTCCACACCACTCCATCTAAAGAAGGTCCTCTTGTTTTTCTATCCCATGGTCCTGAAACCAAGCAGGACCCTGTGGGGCTCATGGACACAGAAACCTTTCTGTCCTGCATATCTTGTTTGTAGGGAATAGACTCCAGCATTCATGACCTTCAAATCTTCCCTGGTGTCTCAGACAGTAAAGCGTCTGCCTACAATGTGGGAGACCTGGGTTCAATCCCTGGGTTGGAAAGACCTCCTGGAGAAGGAAATGGCAACCCACTCCAGTATTCTTGCCTGGAAAATCCCATGGATGGAGGAATGTGGTTATGCTACAGTCCATGGGATTGAAAAGACAGACTGAGCACTTCACTTTCACTTTCATGACCTTCCCTTAGTTCCTAAGGGCAGATTATAACAATTGCTAATCTGGAAAGGGAAGGGATGCAGACAAAAGGAGGAGCAGTAAAAACAATGGTGCAGCCTTGGGGCAGGGTCCTGGTTCTGCCTTAGGGATGCACAACAATATCTTTGAGCTCTTTATACTAATAGAACTAACACTCCCATAAAATGGAAGATGCCAGCATTCTTCATTCCAGATTAAAGGAACTAGAGAAGCTCTTCTAGAAGACCACCTCAGGCCATATTAAAGGAACTACAGAAACTCATCAGATTATCTGAGACCAGATTAAAATAGTACTGGCCCTGCACACACCCTAATCTTATTAGCAATCCTACCCTTGAATGGTTGCTATAAAACTCTTCGCCAAACCCTCCAGGTTGGAACACATGGTTTTCAAGAGCAGAAGCCTTCTGTGTCTCCCTTTTCCTGGCAAACCAATAAAACTATCCTTTTCTACTTCACCCATAACTCTGTCTCTGAGACTTGATTCGGCACCAATGCACAGAGGCCGAGTTTTCAGCATCAGTACCCTGCTTATTATCTTCTTAGTATCACAGTTTATAATTCCAAATACATTTATGTGAATATATAGCTGTTTGTAAACTATGCAGCATAGTAAAATGGTTATGAATAGACTCTGGAGCCAGTTTCCCTAAATTATAACCTTGTAAATTACTGCTTTCTTCCTGGACCTCAGAACACCTGCACACACATTCAAGTATGTTTCATTTCCTAAACCATTCACTTCCCCCGCAGCAGTGTGACAGTAAGCAAGTTACTCAAGTGTTGTATGCCTTCATTCCTCTTCCTTAAAGTGGGGATAGGAATAGTGTATATTTCATAGGGCCCTTATGAGAAATATTAATGGGAATGGGGAGAAAAATGGGAATTTTAACCTGAGGACATTCAGAATATTGAATTCTAGAGATGAGTTCAATTTTGCAAGGAGGTAAAGACAGGGATCTCTTGTCTTTGCCTCCGTGGCTCCTGGGCCAGGGAGTAGCTCTTGAATGTATAATTTTTTTCTCTTTCTGCTCTTGTACATATTCCCCAAGTTTCTGTCCTTACAATTTTATCCTTAGCTTTATTTATTATTTCTATGCTGTGAGTTCCAAGCCTCCAGCCTCAGCTCTACCTCTAGTCCTAAATTTCCAGCTGCTTTCAGGAAATTTCATGAATATCACACTAACATCTTAAAATTAGTAGGTCCAAAATTGAAATCATCTTCGCGTCATGGCTGCTCCCTCTTCCCCTCTCCCAACTTTGTAAACTTTTTGGCTATTCTGTCTGAAATTTCTCTGCCCCCAACATTTAATCTCTTCTCTCCTTGCTTGATTTATTTCCTCCTTATCATCTATCACTATCCAATATACTTATTTATTTTGCTTCACTTATTTGTTTTGTTTATAGCTTGTTTCCTCGGCTAAAATGTTAACTCCGTGAGGGCAGAATTTTTTTCTGCTTCATTCATGGTGTACACTCAGAAACTAGAATAGTGCCAGGCATCCAGTAGGTGCTCAATGATTGTTTATTGGATGACAATGAATTCTCTCCCCACTTCATTCCCATTGCCAGGTAATCTAGCTAATTCAACATCTGTGGTGATTCTTGCTTCTGCCCTTTCTTGTGCTGCTACCATTTTGATTCAGCTGTCACTGTTCCTCAAAACTATCACAAGAGCTTGCCACCTACTGGCTAATGAAATCTGTGTGAGTTATTTCAAAAGGGAATAATAATAGTACAGACTCCTAGAACTGTCAAGAAGCTTATGTGTATGATGTAAGTATAGCATTTGACTCAGTGCCTGGAACAGTACAAGCCCACAATGAATGTTAACTATTTTTACCTGCTACCCTGGGCTAGTTCTGGGATAGCTTTCTTGTCTTGTTTTCTGCCCCTTCCTGTACTTTGGCCCCAGTGGACCGCTTGTGCTTCCCCCAAACCTGACATGAACCTTCAAGTTTTCCACATAATGGACAGCAGGGAATGAGAAGCATGTAGGATCTGAGAATTCCTGTCTGGCAGATTAAGTATTGCTGGACTAGCTAGTCCCTGATTTGCATCAAAGGAAAGGAAAGCTGGAGAGTAGTTTTTTTCACAGTACGCAAAAACCGTAAACACTGAGTGTTTTAGTTGGGTTCAGAAATTTCAGCTAAACAGAACCATAGATTTTCGATATTTTCGATGAGGCAAGAAAGAACATGTAGCCTACTTGTGATCACACAGTAAGATAGCAGCTACTCTGGTGAGAAGGCTTCTTTTCTTAACCTTGCTGCTGCTGCTGCTGCTAAATCACTTCAGTCGTGTCCGACTCTGTGCGACCCCATAGACAGCAGCCCACCAAGCTTCCCCATCCCTGGGATTCTCCAGGCAAGAACACTGGAGTGGGTTGCCATTTCCTTCTCCAATGCATGAAAGTGAAAAAATAAAGTGAAGTCGCTCAGTCGTGTCTGACTCCTAGCGACCCCATGGACTGCAGCCCACCAGGCCCCTCCGTCCATGGGATTTTCCAGGCAAGAGTACTGGAGTGGGGTGCCATTGCCTTCTCCGTTCTTAACCTTAGCTCTCTTTATATCACAACATGCTGGCTGTAAACCCCAGTCGTATCTTAGAAAAGCTCATTTCCCGTGCTCCAGAATATAATTCATTTAAATGCAGACACAGTTGAAGCTGTTAACTCCAGATAATCTCAGGCTGTAAGCTGTTAAGTTGAGAGGCAATGGCAGTTTATCAGGCACCTCTGTGAGCCCCACCAGATCCCTTAGTAGAGATACAGACAGACACCTAAATGTAGGTGATTTAGATCAAGCAAACTGCACAAAACCAGGAGTCAAACATGACTACATGGGTATACTTCAGCATTTACCTGGGCCACGGCAGAAGAAGACAAGTAGGAGAGCCTGGAACAGCCAGATCATGCTCTTAGCAGTGGAGAATGGTGTTGGAGACTTCAAGATAGTCAGTGCTCTTGCCATTCTTTCATAAACTGAAAGTGCTTCTTATCGACACTGCCTGTTTCCTCTTAGAGGCGTGGCAAGACCTTCTTCCCCTGCACTAAAAGTCCCAATTTTATTTTGCATATTTGTTTACTTTTTTTCTGAGCTAAGTGCAAAAATCATGTGTGATGTGAACTGGAATCTTCACTACTGTTAACTTAAAAAATAGTTACAACCTAAAAGTTGAGAGTTATGTTTTATTTGCCAGAAATTTTTAGGACTTCAGACCTGGGAGACAGCATCTCAAGTAACCCTGAGAGAACTGTTCCAAGGAGGTGGGGGGAAGGGTCAGGCTCTACAGAAGTTTGCAACAAGGGGCAGGTAGTCCAAACATCAAAAGATTATTGTTAATTAAATATCTCAAGTTAAGGAATTTAGCCCTTTTCTATGTATGGAAGATGCAAGAGTCTGGGCTTACTGAAATCATTCCGTTTATGTGCATCTCAGCTCCCTGGGGCCAGCATCCTGCATTTTTTTACATCCTTGGTTCCTCGAAGTGAGTGGAGGCAGCATGATAGCTGCTGGACCGCAGGTATTCTTCTCTTTCATGGTTAGCCTGGAGGACTGGAATCACTGATGACTGTGACATTCTTGTTGATTGATATGATAGGAAATACTGTTTCCTACTATCTACATCCTTTCTTCTTTTATTTTGATTTTTTTTTTTAATCGTGGTAAAACAACTGTCAACTACAACTTGGCACTTGCTATGGGCACTTGCTGTCTTCCTTTACAATGGTTAAATCATGTGTTGCTGCAGCTGCTGATCTTCAACAGCTCCTGAAAGGAGTTCAGGGTAGAGAATAAAAAGAGGCACTCTGTGCTCTGGGAAAAACTGGCAGGACAGGTCTTCAAGTAGTTAGGTTGCAAGAAGGGGGACCCCTTCCAGGACTTGAAAGTGGGTTCTTGTCTAACACTCAGAAATGAATTGTCTGAGGAGACACATGTGCTGACAAAGAAGGAGTCTTTATTGGGAAGGGGCACCCAGGCAGAGAGCAGGAGGGTAAGGGAACCTGAGAGGGCTGCTCTGCCATGTGGCTTGCAGTCTTGGGTTTTACGGTGATGGGGTGAGTTTCTGGGTTGTTTCTAGCCAATCACTCTGATCCAGGGTCCATTCTGGTGGCACACACATTACTCAGCCAAGAAGGAAGTCAGTGAGAAGGATTCTGGGAGGTGGTAGGACACATGGCATCTCCTTTTGACCTTTGCCAAACTCTTCTGGTTGGTGGTGGCTTACTAGTTCTGTATTCCTTACCAAGACCTCCTGTTGTAAAATAACTCATGCAAGTGGTTCTTTTGGTGCCTGGCCAGGGTGGGTGGTTTCAGTCAGTGTGTTTAGTCTAACAATTAGGTATTTTCAGGAATCAATTTTATGAGCCCAATTCTTGTATCTCCTTATATCTAGAAAAACACTAAAATCCTTCCTGGTGACAACTGTTCCTTGATGTCAATCCAGGATTTTGGACTGACTCATTGGACTGACAAATCCAATGAGCAGAAAGTTTCACCAGACTAGCAGAAACCTTCTGGGAATATATGTGCTTGAGTGCATGTATTTCTCCTTCACCAAAATCACATGCATACCTACCTTCTCCCCCTGCCTCTTTGGAACAGTTTATCAGAGCTATCTGAGGTGCTGTCTCCTGGGCTGCAGTCCTCATTTTTGCACCAAATAAAACTTAACTTGCAGCTCTCATGTTGTGCATTTTTTAAAGTTAATACAACCTAAATTGTATATTGTGGTTATGTAATCCAAAACTTACTGTTTTAACTGTCAGTTCAGTAACATTAAATAAAAACCATGTTGTGCAACTGCCAACATTATACATTTCCAAAATGTTTAATTACCTTCAATATTGTGATTCAACTGTATCATTCAGATGACTGAATATATGTGAGATAGATATATCTGTCTTACATATATTTGGTCTTTGTCCACAGCTCTCAAAATCTTCAGAATTTCCTGAGCTATTAGAATAATGCAAACATCTTTTGTTATACTATTTGGTCCCTCATCTTCAATTTCTGAAATCACTTTTGTTGTTCAGTCGCTAAGTCACATCCGAGTTTTTGTGACCCCACAGACTAGAGCATGCCAGGCTTCCCTGTCCTTCAGTATTTTCTGGAGTTTTCCCAAACTCATGTCCATTGAGTCAGTGATGCCATTCAACCCCTTCTCCTCCTGCCCTCAAGTTTTTCCAGCATCAAGGTCTTTTCCGATGAACTGACTCTTCGCATCAGGTGGCCAAAGCCTGAGGAAGTATTCATTCAAACCTCTGATATGTAGCTGGGAGGTCAAAAGCCCAAGTGACAGCTTGCACTTGTGACTGGCGTCTGAGGTGGTGGTGTGGGTGAGGGCAGTCTTATGGGACTGAACCTGTAGCCAAGCAGGACCTTATGGTGCCTTCCCCAGACTCAACCTCCCATCCCATGTCTTCTGCCTGCCTCTCTTTTTTTGTAGAAAAGTTTTATTCTCCAAGGCCTCCCCTGAGTCACAAAAGATGAGCTCAAGAATTGACTGAATTGAGGTGAACTTGAAGTAACAACAACAACGAAAATTGGGGCCAGGAAAACTGGTAATGAATCAAACTGTAAATCAGCCACAAAGCAGCCACAGAATGTTGAGCTCCTCCCTGAAGGACATAGATACAGTGTCTGACGCACATTTCTGAGTTGTCTTACAGATACTAAAACCCTCACCAAACTGAAGAAGCTAACTAGATAAAGACAATGAGCCCCCAGACTGCCTGGAGTCTGAGGACTTATGATGTTACCACCTGTGACACCACCCTATTATTCACCATTAACCAGTCAGAATTGTGCACGAGGTGATCATACAACCTGTGACTCCCCTCCATCACTCTGCCCTTTAAAAAGGGTCCCTGAGAGCCATGAAGACATCAGGTTTTCTGAGCATCAGATGCCTGCACGCCTTGTTTGGCATCTACAGAAAACACTCTACTTTCTTTCAGCATAGCCTAGTATCAGTAGATTGGTTTACTTTGCACAGGTGAGTGGACTGAAGTTTGGTTCAGTAACAAACCCCTAACTTATGGAACCTGATGTTATTTCCAGGCAGAGAGTGTCCAAATTGGGCTGTATTATCAGTTCAGTTCAGTTCAAGTTGCTCAGTCATGTCCGACTCTTTGAGACTCCATGGACTGCAGCACGCCAGGCCTCACTGTCCATCACCAACCAACTCCTGGTGTTTACTCAAACTCATCTCCACTGAGTCGGTGATGCCATCCAACCATCTCATCCTCTGCCGTCCCCTTCTCTTCCTGCCTTCAATTTTCCCCAGCATCAGGGTCTTTTCCAGTGTCAGCTCTTCGCATCAGGGGGCCAAAGTATTGGTGTTTCAGCTTCATCATCAGTCTTTCCAATGAACACTCAGGACTGATTTACTTTAGGATGGACTGGTTGGATCTCCTTGCAGTCCAAGGGACTCACAAGAGTCTTCTCCAAGACCACAGTTCAAAAGCATCAATTCTTCGGTGCTCAGCTTTCTTTATAGTCCAACTCTCACATCCATACATGACTACTGGAAAAACGATAGCCTTGACTAGACAGACCTTTGTTGGCAAAGTAATGTCTCTGCTTTTTAATATGCTATCTAGGTTGGTTATAACTTTTCTTCCAAGGAGTAAGCATCTTTTAATTTCATGGCTGCAGTCACCATCTGCAGTGATTTTGGAACCCCCCAAAATAAAGTCTGACACTGTTTCCCCATCTATTTCCCAAGAAGTGATGGGACTCGATGCCATGATCTTAGTTTTCTGAATGTTGAGCTTTAAGCCAACTTTTTCACTTTCCTCTTTCACTTTCATCAAGAGGCTTTTTAGTTCCACTTCACTTTCTGCCATAAGGATGGTGTTATCTGCGTATCTGAGGTTATGATATTTCTCCCAGCAATCTTGATTCCAGCTTATGCTTCATCCAGCCCACCCTTTCTCATGATGTACTCTGCATATAAGTTAAATAAGCACGGTAACAATATACAGCCTTGATGTACTCCTTTTCCTATTTGGAACCTGTCTGTTATTCCATGTTCATTTCTAACTACTGCTTCCTGATCTGTATACAGATTTCTCAAGAAGCAGGTCAGGTGGTCTGGTACTCCCGTCTCTTTCAGAATTTTCCACAGTATGTTGTGATCCACACAGTCAAAGGCTTTGGCATAATCAATAAAGCAGAAGGAGATGTTTTTCTGGAACTCTCTTGCTTTTTCGATGATCTGGCAGATGTTGGTAATTTGATCTCTGGTTCCTCTGCCTTTTCTAAAACCAGCTTGAACTTCTGGAAGTTCACAGTTCACATATTGTTGAAGCCTGGCTTGGAGAATTTTGAGCATTACTTTGCTAGCATGTGAGATGAGTGCGATTGTGTGGTAGTTTGAACATCCTTTGGCATCGCTTTTCTTTGGGATTGGGGTGAAAAGTGACCTTTTCCAGTCCTGTGGTCACTGCTGAGTTTTCCAAATATGCTGGCATATTGAGTGCAGCACTTTTACTGCATCATCTTTTAGGGTTTGAAATAGCCCAACTGGAATTCCATCACCTCCACTAGCTTTGTTTGTAGTGATGCTTCCTAAGGCCCACTTGACTTCACATTTCAGGATGTCTGGCTCTAGGTGAGTGTGAGTGATCACACCATTGTGATTATCTGGGTCTTGAAGATCTGTTTTGTACAGTTCTGTGTATTCTTGCCACCTCTTCTTAGTACCTTCTGCTTCTGTTAGGTCCATACCATTTCTGTCCTTTATCGAGCCCATCTTTGCATGAAATGTTCTCTTGGTATCTAATTTTCTTGAAGAGATCTCTAGTCTTTCCCATTCTATTGTTTTCCTCTATTTCTTTACACTGATCACTGAGGAAGGCTTTCTTATCTCTTCTTGCTATTCTTTGGAACTCTGCATTCAAATGGGTATATCTTTCCTGTTCTCCTTTGCTTTTTGCTTCTCTTCTTTTCACAGCTATTTGTAAGGCCTCCTCAGACAGCCATTTCGCTTTTTTGCTTTTCTTTTTCTTGGGATAGTCTTGATCCCTGTTGCCTGTACAATGTCATGAACTTCTGTCCATAGTTCATCAAAGACTCTATCAGATCTAGTCCCTTAAATCTATTTTTCACTTCTACTGTATAATCATAAGGGATTTGATTTAGGTCATACCTGAATGGTCTAGTGGTTTTTCCCTACTTTCTTCAATTTAAGTCTGAATTTGGCAATAAGGAGTTCATGATCTGAGCCACAGTCAGTCCCAGTCTTGTCTTTGCTGATTGTATAGAGTTTCTCCACCTTTGGCTGCAAAGAATATAATCAGTCTGATTTAGACATTGACCATCTGGTGATGTCCATGTGTAAAGTCTTCTCTCGTGTTGTTGGAAGAGGGTGTTTGCTATGACCAGTGCAGTCTCCTGGCAAAACTCTATAAGCCTTAGCCCTACTTCATTCCGTACTCCAAGGCCAAATTTGCCTGTTACTCCAGGTGTTTCTTGACTTCCTACTTTGCATTCCAGTCCCCTATAATGAGAAGGACACCTTTTTTGGGTGTTAGTTCTAAAAGGTCTTGTAGGTCTTCGTAGAACTGTTCAACTTCAGCTTCTTCAGCATTACTGGTTGGGGCATAGACTTGGATTACTGTGATATTGAATGGTTTGCCTTGGAAATGAACAGAGATTATTATGTCATTTTTGAGATTGCATCCAAGAACTGAATTTCAGACCCTTTTGTTGACTATGATGGCTACTCCATTTCTTCTAAGGGATTCTTGCCCACAGTAGTAGATATAACAGTCATCTGAGTTAAATTCAGATGGGTGAGTTAAATTCACCCATCCCAGTCCATTTTAGTTCACTAATTCCTAAATGTCGATTTTTTGCCATCTCCTGTTTGACCGCTTCCAATTTGCCTTGATTCATGGACCTAACATTCCAGGTTTCTATGCAATATTGCTTTTTACAGCATTGGACTTTGCTTCCATCACTAGTCATATCCACAACTGGGTATTGTTTTTGCTTTGGCTCTGTCTCTGTGTTCTTTCTGGAGTTATTTTTCCACTCTTCTCCAGTAACATATTGGGCACTACCAACCTGGAGAGTTCATCTTTCAGTGTCAAAACTTTTTGCGTTTTCATACTGTTCATGGGGTTCTCAAGGCAAGAATACTGAAGTGGTTTGCCATTCCTTTCTCCAGTGGACCTCATTTTGTCAGAACTCTCCACCATGACCTGTCCATCTTGAGTACCCTATGTGGCATGGCTCATAGTTTCATTGAGTTGGACAAGGCTTTTGTCAATGTGATTAGATTGTTTACTTTTCTGTGACTGTAGTTTCAGTCTCTGCCCTCTGATGCCCTCTCCAAGGGCCTACCATCTTATTGGGGTTTCTCTGACCTTGGACGTGGGGTATCTCCTCATGGCTGCTGCTCCTGACCTTGGACGTGGGGTATCTCCTCTTGGCCGCTCGCCATTCACTATTAGTATGGGGTAATTCCTTATTGGTGTGAACCCTCCCCCCAACCCCTGCCCCATCAACATAGGAACTGGGTACAGAACATTTTGGAACCATTAAGCAATGACTCCCTGATTACCTTGTCCTTCAACCTCTACCAACCTCTAATCTATGTTCCATATCTATGAATTTTCTTTCCCTAGATACCTCATATAAGAGGAATCATGCAATCCTTACCCTTTTGTGCTTGGCTAATTTTACATAGCATGTCTTTAAGATTAATCCATTTGGAGCATGTATCAGAATTTTGTTCTATTTTTTATGGCTGAATAATATTCCATCATTTGTATATATATGACTGAGTCCAAGCTCACTCTACTTGTCAAACAACAGGTCAGTTAATCAAAAGACAAGATGTTGAAACAAGGAATACAACTTTATTTGGAAAGCCAGCTGACTGAGAGAGGGGCAGACTAAAGTCTCAAAATAGCCATTTTATCGGGGTCTGGATGCCAGGTTTTTTATAGATCAGAGAGTGGGAGAGGTGAGGAGGTAAAGTTAAAAAGGTCATTAATCTTACAGATATTTCCTGGAATGGCTAGCCTTGGGGGGATGTGTTAATTTCTTCCTTCCTGTAGCCATCCACAGGTGGACAGGGTCCTGAACAAAGATTCAGGCAGAGGGGCAGGGTTCTCTGAGACAGGTCATTCTGTATGGACAGTATCCTTTTAGTGAACAAAAGCAATGGGAAACAAAGCAAAGCAAAGGGAAAAAACAAACAGATCCAACATGGAGACCATTCTTCCCTGTAACATATATACTACATTTTCTTCATTTATTCATCTGCTTATGGACATTTTTCATATCCCCTGCTTTTGAAAGATCCACTTTGCTTCTGTGAAAGACCTACATTAGTACCTGTTTTCGCTAACTGAAGGAAATTCAAAGATGATTTTTGCATTTGTGAATAAAGGCAAAAAAGCAAAAATCGTATTGAACATTTGTTTTGCAAGAACTTTTACAGAGGCAATATACACCCTGAGCATTGAGAGTGACACCACCAAGCTTCTTCCCCTGGAACTACTTGGCATATCGGCATCAAGCTGCTGTAACTTTGAACTGTGTCGGTGATTTATCTTGATTTATTTTGTGCATCTGTTAATAAGATGTTTCCTAAAGCAATTGCTTCTTTGGTTTATGCTCTCTCTGCTTACAAAAGGTTTCAGAGGGACACTCTAGTTTTGGATAGCAGGGGGAAATCTGTATTGTGAATAATGCTACAGTGAACATTGGAGCATGTGTATCTGTTTAAGTGTTTCCTTTCATACAATAATTCTATGTTTAGCTTTTGTCCTAAACTGTTTTCCATGGTGTTTTCTACACCATTCTACATTCACACCAGCAATACGCAAGAGTTTCAATTTCTCCACATCCTTGCCAAAGTTTGTTCTTTTTTTTTTTTTTAATAATAACCATCCTAATGGATGTTAAGTAATAGCTCATTGTGGTTTTGATCTGCATTTCTTTAATGATTAGTGATGTTGAACATCTTTCCATATGCTTATTAGCCATTAGTAATTTTTCTTTGGAGAAATGTCTATTCAAGTATTTTGTCTACTCAAGCCTTAAATTTTTTGTCGTTATTGAGTTATAAGAGTTCTTTATGTATTTTAGATCTTAATCACTTACCAGATATATGATCTGTAAATATTTTCTTCCATTTTGGAGTTGTGTTACTTAATAGTATCTTTTTTTTTTTTTTTACTTTTTTATTTTTAATTGAAGGAAATTTGCTTCACAGTATTGTGTTGGCCTCAGCACACATCAACATGAGTCAGTCATAAGTATACATGTGTCCCCTCTCTCTTTAACTTCCCTCCCACCCCTTCCCACCCCTCTAGGTTGTTACAGAGCCCCGATTTTAGTTTCTTGAGTCATATAGCAAATTCCCATTAGTTATATATTTTACAAATGGTGTATATGCTTCCATGCTGTAGTATCATTTGATGTACAAAAGTTTTTAGTTCAAGTGAAAATTGATTTACCTGTTTTTCTTTTTTTCTTTTGGTGTCTATGCCTTTGGTGTCGTATTCAAGAAATCATTGCCAAATCCAACATTATGAAGGCTTTCCCCTTTGTTTTCTTCTAAGTGTTTTATATTCTTAGCTTTGATATTTATCTCTTTGATACATTTGAGTTGGCTATTGTACATTGTTTAAGGCAAGATTCACCTTCATTCTTTTGCATACAGATGTCTAGTTTTCCCAGCACCATTTGTTGAAAAGACTGTTCTTCCCCTATTGCATGTTCTTAGTATCCTTGTTAAAAATCATTTGTCCATATATTTGAAGGCTTATATCTGGTCTCTCTGTTTTATTCCACAGGTCTCTATGTCTATCTTATGCCCCTGCCACACTATTTTGATTATTGTAGCTTTGTAGTAAGTTTTGAAATCAGAAAGTGTGAGTCCTTCAGCTTTGTTCTTTTTCAAGATTGGTCATTCAGGATTAAATTTACTCAAATACATTTTTTTTTGAATCTGTCAAAATGATTATTTCTTTTCTCCCCTTTAATATGTATTAACAAAACACTGCAATAAAATAGTTCTTTAACAAAATATAATCCAAGTCTTGAAAGAGAGAAATCTTCAACCTAGAATACTCTACTTAATAAGATTATCATTTAGAATAGGAGAAGAAATAAAGAATTTCTAAGACAAACAAAAACTAAAACAGTACTTTGAAAAGAAGTACTGAAAGGTCATCTCTGAACAGAAAAGAATCAAGAGGCAATAGGAAGGGAGAAATTGAAAAACAAATCACTTAAATTGACCAGTATACAGATCAAAAAGAGGAAAAACTATTTGTGAAAGCAACGATAAACACAAGGAATGGGAAAAGAATAAACATAAAGATGTAAAAGGGAACATCAAAATTATAAAATGTGGGGAAGAAGAGTAACAAAATGCATATTCTTTTTCTTTTTTTTTTTTAGAATGTGCTTGAGCCTATATGATTATTAGTCTAAAGCAAGCAGATATAGGAAGGGGTTAACATACTTGAGAAACAGGGAAATCACAAATAGTAAAATATACAATAAATTCACAAAAAACCTAAATGAAGAGACCACAAGCATAAAATAAAAGGAAAATTTTTCAAGCCACAAAAAGAAAAGCAGAAAAAAAGAGAAAGGAACAAAGATGAAACAAAGAATCAACTGAGAAACAAGGTTTGAAATGACAATAAATATATATGTATCAGTGAAAGTGAAAGTGTTAGTCACTTAGTTGTGTCCGACTCTTGTGACACAATGGACTATATAGTCCACCAGGCTCCTCTGTCCATGGAATTCTGCAGGCAAGAATACTGGGTTGGGTTGCTACCTCAAATGTCAATGAACTAAATGCTCCAATCAAAAGACGTAGAGTGACAGATTGGATAAAAAATAAGAGCCCATAAAATCCTGCATGCAAGAGACCCACTTTAGGGCAAAGGACACATATGGATTTCAAGTGAGGAGCTGGAAAAAGACATTTCATGAGAACAGAAATGACAAGAAAGGAGGAATTGCAATACTAATATTAGGCAAAACAGATGTTAAAGAAAAGGCTATGAAGAAAAATAAAGAAGGATACTACATAATTATAAAATGATCTATACAAAAAGAAGATTTTACACTCATCAATATATATGCATCTAATATAGAAGTGGGCTTACCTAGTGGCTCAGCTGGTAAAGAATCTGTTAGCAATGCGGGAGATGTAGGTTTGATCCCTGGGTCAGGAAGATACCCTGAAGAAGGGAATGGCTACCCACTCCAATATTCTTGTCCAGAAAATCCCATGGACAGAGGAGCCTGGCAAGCTACAGTCCATAGGGTCACAAAGAGTTGGACATGACTTAGCAACTAAGCAAATACAAATGCTAACAGACATAAAGGGAGAAACTGATGGAATACAATAATATTAGGAGACTTTAACACCCTACTCACATCAAAAGATAGATCTTCAAGAATCAATAAGGCAACAGAGGTCCTAAATGATACAATAAAACATTTAGACTTAATTGATATTTTCAGGATACTACATCCAAAAAAAGCCAGAATATACATTTTTTCCAAGTTCACATGAAACATTCTCCAGTACTGACCTCATCTTAGAGCACAAAACTAACCTCAATCAAATTAAGAGTAGAGAAATTATTTCAAGCATTTCTGAGCACAAGGGCATGAAACTAGAAGTCAATCACAGGAAAAGAAATGAGAAAAAATGAATATATGAAAACTAAATGATATTTACTAAAAAACAAATGGGTTAATGATGAAATCAAAAAGGTAAATAAAAATACTTTGAGACAAATGACAATGAAAACACAACCTACAAAATTCTATGAGATGCAGCAAAAGCAATTCTTAGAGTGAAGTTCATAGTGATATAGGTCTTCATAAAACAAAAACAAACAAAAGACAAGAAAAATATCATGTAAAAAACCTAACCTACTACCAAGAAGAATTGGAAAAAAGAAGAACAAGCAAAACTTAAACTTAGCAGAAGGAAGGAAATAATAAATACCGGGGGGGGGGGAGGGGGGTGTAGGAAATAAATACAATAGAGATTAAAAATGAGAGAGAAAAAAAATCAACAAAACCAAGAACTGATTCTTTGAAAGGGTAAACAAAACTGACAACCCCCTGGCCAGGTTCACCAAGAAGAAAAGAGAAAGAACCCAAATCTGACTGATAACCACAGAAATAAGAGAATACTATAAACAATTATATACAAAAATATTTGACAGCCTGGAAGAAATGGACAATTTTCTAGAAACATCAGCTCAGTAGAGTCACTCAGTCATGTCCCACTTTTTTCGACCCCATGAACTGCAGCATGCCAGGCCTCGCTGTCCATCACCAACTCCCAGAGTTTACTCAAACTCATGTCCATCGAGTCGGTGATGCTATCCAGCCATCTCATCCTCTGTCATCCCCTTCTCCTCCCACCTTCAATTTTCCCCAGCATCAAGGTCTTTTCCAGTGAGTTAGCTCTTCACATCAGGTGGCCAAAGTATTGGAGCTTCAGTTTCAGCATTAGGCCTTCCAATCAATATTCAGGACTGATTTCCTTTAGGATGGACTAGTTGGATCTCCTTGCTGTCCAAGGGACTCTCAAGAGTCTTCTCCAACACCACAGTTCAAAAGCATCAATTCTTCGGCACTCAGCTTTCTTTATGGTCCAACTCTCACATCCATACATGACTACTGGAAAAACCATAGCCTTGACTAGACAGACCTTTGTTGACAAAGTAATGTCCTGCTTTTTAATATGCTGTCTAAGTTGGTCATAGCTTTTCTTCCAAGGAGCAAGCATATTTTAATTTCATGGCTGCAGTCACTATCTGCAGTGATTTCCGAGCCCAAGAAAACAAAGTCTGTCACTGTTTCCATTATTTCCCCATCTATTTGCTGTGAAGTGATGGGACCGGATGCCATGTTCTTAGTTCTTTGAATGTTGACTTTTAAGTCAGCTTTTTCATTCTCCTCTTTCACTTTCATCAAGAGGCTTTTTAGTTCTTCTTCACTTTCTGCCATAAAGGTGGTGTCATCTGCATATCTGAGGTTATTGATATTTCTCCTGGCAGTCTCGATTCAAACTTGTGCTTCATCTAGCCCAGCATTTTGTGTGGTGTACTCTGCATATGCATTAAATAAACAGGGTGACAATATACAGCCTGGACCTACTTATTTCCCAATTGGAAACCAGTCTATTGTTCCATGTCCAGTTCTGTTGCTTCCTGATTTGCATACAGATTTCTCAGGTGGTCTGGTATTCCCATCTCTTGAAGAATTTTCCAGTTTGTTGTGATCCACACAGTCAATGGCTTTGGCATAGTTCATAAAGCAGAAGTAGATATTTTTCTGGAACTTTCTTGCCTTTTCTATGATCCAATGGATGTTGGCAATTTAATCTCTGGTTCCTATGTCTTCTCTAAATCCAGCTACAACATCTGGAAGTTCTCAGTTCACGTACTGTTGAAGTCTACCTTGGAGAATTTTGAGCATCACTTTGCTAGCATGTGAGATGAGTGCAATTATGCAACAGTTTGAACATTCTTTGGCATTGCCTTTCTTTGGGATTGGGGTGAAAAGTGACCTTTTCCAGTCCTGTGGCCTCTGCTGAGTTTTCCAAATGTGCTGGCATATTGAGTGCAGCACTTTCACAGCATCGTCTTTTAGGATTTGAAATAATTCAGCTGGAATTCCACCACCTCCACTAGCTTTGTTCATAGTGATGCTTCCTAAGGCCCACTTGACTTCATATTCCAGAACGTCTGGCTCTAGTTGAGTGATCACACTATCGTAGTTATCTGGGTCATTAAGATCTTCATGTGTGTTGTTCTGTGTATTCTTGACACCGCTTCTTAATTTCTCCTGCTTCTGTTAGGTCCATATCTTTTCTGTCCTTTATTGTGCCTATATTTGCATGAAATGTTCCCTTGGTATCTCTAATTTTCTTGAAGAGATCTCTAGCCTTTCCCATTCTATTGTTTTCCTCTATTTCTTTGCACTGATCACGTAGGAAGGCTTTCATAATCTCTCCTTGCTATTCTTTGGAACTCTGCATTCAAATGGGTATATGTTTCCTTTTCTCCTTTGCCTTTAGTTTATCTTCTTTACTCAGCTATTTGTAAGGCTTCCTCAGACAACCATTTTTGCCTGTTTGCATTTCTTTTTCTTGGAGATGGTTTTGATCCCTGCCTCCTGTACCATGTCATGAACCTCCATCCATAGATCTTCAGGCACTCTGTCTGTCAGATCTAATCCCTTGAATCTACTTGTCACTTCCACTGTATAATTGTAAGGGATTTGATTTAGGTCATGCCTGAATGGTCTAGTGGTTTTCCCTAATTTCTTCAATTTAAGTCTGAATTTAGAAATAAGGAGTTCATGATTTGAGCCACAGTCAGCTCCCAGTCTAGAAACATACACCTCCTCAAAACTGAATAAAAAATATATAATTTGAACACACCGATCACTAGATGTGAAGCAGAATCTTTAATGAAAAAAAAAAAAAAAAAAAAAACAACAACAACAAAAACTTCAAACAAAGATTCAAGACCAGAGGGCCTCAGAGTCAAATTCTATCTAACATACACAGAAGAACTTATATAGATTCTTCTCAATCTCTTCCAAAAAAATGAAGAGAAGGGAACAGTTCCAAAAACATTCTATGAAGCCTCCAGCATCCTGATACCAAAGCGAGACTTAATATTGAGATTAAGTCAAATAATCTTCTATAAAAAATTGAAATTGTTTATTTGTGTATTTCAAGTGGTTTCTTTTGTTAATGAATTCTTCAAACTTAAAAGAGAAGTAAAACTTTTGCAAAATAATGGAACCATTAAAACAACAACAACAACAACAACAACAACTAAGTAGGAGACATAACTTTCCCAGACTTCAGACAATACTAAAAAAGCTACAGTAATCAAAGCAGGTGGTATTGGTACAAAAACAGACATACAGATCAATGGATCTGAGTCAAAAGCCCAGAAATAAACCCATACACTTATGGTCAAGTAATCTTAGACAAAGGAGGCAATAATATAAAATGGAAAAAAGCAGATTCTTCAGCAAGTGGAGCTGGAAGTTTAGGCAGCTGCATGTAAGTCAATGAAGTTAGAACACACCCTCACACCATCCACAAAAACAAACTCAAAATGGATTAAAGACTAGAAGAGAGCACAGACAAAACATTGTCTGACATGAATCACACCAGTGTTTTCTTATGTCCATCTCCCAAGGCAATAGAAATAAAAACAAAAATAAACAGGTGGGACCTACTCAAGCTTACAAGGTTTTGCACAGCAAGCCATAAAAAATCTGAAAAGACAATCTATGGAATGGCAGAGAATATTTGCAAATGGTGCCACAGACAAGGGCTTAATGTATAAAATATACAAAAAACTCATACAATTCAACCAAACAATACAGTCGGAAAAATGGGCAGAAGACTTTAATGGACATTTCTCCAAAGAAGACACACAGATGGCCAATAGGCATGTGAAACTATACTTAACATTATAAATTATTAGCGAAATGCAATCAAAACTACAGTAAGCTACCACCTCACACTAGTCAGAATGGCTATCATTAAAAGTCTACAAATAAATACTGAAGCGGGTGTGGAGAAAAGGGAACCCTCTTACACTGTTGGTGGGAATGTAAGCTGGTACAGCCACTATGGAAAACAGTATGGAGGTTCCTCAGAAAGGTAAAAACAGAGTTACCATATGATTCATACCACTCCTGGAAATATACCAAGACAAAACTATAATTCAAAAAGATACATGTGAATACAAGCACTATTCACAATAGCCAAAACATGGAAATAACTTACATGTCCATTGACAGATGAAAGCATAAAGACATGGTACATATATACAATGGAACAGTACTCAGCCATAAAAAGAATGAAATAATGCCATTTGCAGCAACATGGATGCAAGTAGAGATTATCATACTAAATAAGTCATAAAAAGAAATGTATATACCATGTGATATCACTTACTTGTGGAATCTAAAATGTAGCACAAATGAACCCATCTACAAAAACAGAAACAGACTCAGACATAGAGAACAGACTTGTGGTTGCAAAGGGGAAAGTGGGGAGGGGGAGGGATGGACTGGGAGTTTGGGGTTGATAGCTGCAAATTATTACATTTAGAATGGATGAATAACAAGGTCCTGGTGTATAGCACAAGGAACTATAATCACTATCCTGAGATAAACCATGTTGGGAAAAAATATAAAAACACAATGTACATATGTGTATAATGGAATCACTGCTGTACAGCAGAGATTGGCACAACATTGTAAATCAACTATATTTCAAAAAGATTTCTTAAAGATAAACCATTTTTGCATTTTGGAGAGAACATCTACTTGATTGTACTTTTTCCCCTTTAATTCCTTGCTTGGTTCAATTTAATAAAATTTGAATTAAGATTTTGAATATTTATATTTGCAGGTAAGACTGGTTTATATAAGGAGTTGACAAATGACAGGGTTTTTTTTTTTTTTTCTGTAAAGGTCAAGATAGTGACTATTTTAGACTTGGGTCTATTTGGTCTCTTTGCAACTACTCCACTTTGCTCTTGTAGCATGAGAGCAGTCACAGTCAATAAATGAATGAGTATTGGGAGTGTTCTAGTAAAATTTTATTAACACTGAATTTTGAATTTCATAAATTTTTGTATATTATCAAATATTGTTCTTCTTTTGAATTCTTCCAATTTTTAAAAGCTGTAAAAACTATTCTTAACCTACGAGCTATATAAGAATACCTAATAGGCTGGATTTGTCCATAGGATGCAGTTTGCTGATTTCTGCTCCATATTTTTCTTTTCAGGGAATCATCCTTTAGTAGTTTGGAATCAAAGTTATACTAATAGTGCTCAGTGAATTTTGAAGTTTTCCAGTATTTTCTTTGCTTTAAAACAGTTAAAATTACATAGAAATTATCATCTCATTAATGGCGGTAGAACAAGTTCACAAGACCTTCTAGGCTCCGTGCCTTTTGGGGTATTAGATGACAATATCTTTTCCATTTTTTTCTCTGACTAAAGAAGTTCTAGTTATAAACTTTGAGCTTATGAACGCCTGTGGATGGAAAGGTATATACCAGAGCAATTTATTGGTTCTGCCTGCCACCAGATGGCATTGTCACATCTGTGTTTTGGAAAGATCACTCTGGCTATGGTGTAGAGCAGTGGTGACCAATCCTTTTGACACCCAGGATGAGTTTTGTGGAAGACAGTTTTTCCATAGACTGGTAGGGTTGGTGGGGGTCAGGGTGGGAGTGGGATGGCTTCAGGATAATTCAAGCTCCTTATGTTTATTGCACACTTTGTTTCTATTATTATTACGTCATCTCCACCTCAAATCAGCAGGCATTAGATCCTGGAGGTTGGGGACCCCTGGTGTAGAGAATGGGTTGGATCAGGGCAAGTGTGACTACAGGAGGTAAAGTGCTGTTGTCCAGGTAAGAGATGATAGTGGCTTGACTACTGTAGCTACTAGTGGATGAAAGAAGAAAAGTTGGATGGATTATAAAAACATTCACGGAGGTAAGTGCGGGATTTTCATGACCACTTCCACGTTCAATGGTTCACTATGAGGATGTGTAGGATCCAGCATATGTTTATACTCATGGCTATGAGTAATTACAGTGAATAGATACAAAGTAAAATCAGTGAAAGGGAATGGTACATAGAATGATATCCAGGAGAAGCCAAAATACAAGCTTGCAAAAGTCTTCTCCCAGTGGAGTCACATAGACTGTCCTTAATTCCTCAAGTGACATGTGATGACAGTACATGTGTCATCACAATGTTTGCTGCTAGGGAAGTTTACCTGAGCCTAGGTTTCTAGGGTTTTTATCAGTAGTCACTGTCTTCCTAGCATGTACAAAATTTCAGAATCCAAAAAGGAAAGCAGGTGTTCAGCACAAAGCAAATTGTTTGTATAGTTTTAAGTTCAGTGAATTGCTCTTAGGAAATGGAAGAATCTCCCTAAAACCAAGTTCCTATACACTAGCTAAGAGTCAACCTTGTAAGTACACCTTTCAAAGGATAATAGCCTTAAGTCTGTATTGTTAAGGTTAACTCTTTTCTGTGTTTTCTAATCCTTAACCATGCTTTCTGCAGAGGAAGTAAAGTCAGTATTTTTCTACTGTGTATCCACCCAAAGGTTGGAAACTTATTAAGGAAATACGATTTAGGAATAAATAGCTTTGTCATTGAGACATGTGCCAAAGGATTGTCATAGTCCAGCTAAGGTAAGGCAGTTAAAGGCTGTAAAAACTGTTGCATCTTCACTAATTAATCAAGATATTATACATTGAGGACTTCCTCTGTAACTTGTGCAGGATCAGACATTGTGGTTACAAATGATGAGCAAAATCAGATGTGATCTGCCTCCTGATGGAGCTCACAGTCCAGTGGGGAAAGAGAGAAATTAATCAAATAATCATGAGGAGAGATATTTAAAGACAAATTATAAAAACTGCTGTTGTAGAAAGAGATCTAGAACAATCAGAGTAAAAACAGGCATCAGACATGGCCTGAGGACTAGGAAGACTTCCCCAAGAAAGGGACATTTGAGCTGAGCCCTGACGAATGAGTGGGCATTAACAAAGTGAAGTTGTGTATTAGAGGCAGTGAGGGTAAGGAGTCAGTGATAAAGCATTTCAGACAGAGGGAGAGGCTTAAGGCTAATGTTTAGATTAAATTAAATGAAATCTGCCAGAACCTCAGAGGGCACTAGAAAAACACCACGAATTTTGTTTTTTTACTTTACAATATTGTATGGTTTTTGCAGAAAAATTTTAAAATCTTCTCAAGATTATCTGTATCTGTTTATAGAGTCCTTCACAAGGACCCTGAAATGGGTTCAATTTCAGCCCAACAAGAAAACAATAAAGAGATTTATCTGTGGGAGGCCAAGCATATTTGCAAAGAGTTGCTCAGAGCAAAGGATGTGAAGCTTCTTTGATAAGTTAGACTAAAGGAAGTGGTTTCATATCTAGAAGCTTCCATTTGCTATTTCACATTATCACCTTTTAGCAAGTCACTTAAGTTTTACAAAACATCCTGAGGCCCTTCACCCACAGTTCTGAGGTAACCACACCTAGTCTCCTCATCAAAAAAGGTGGCACTGTGGATGATCCAGACAATCCTACTCTCCAGTTCCCTAGAAACAGGCTCTGAAAGTGGTTTCCAAGACTTCTTTTCTACTGTTGATATATGGGTCCCAATCTGAGTTCAGTTCAACAAATATTTATTAAGCTGTCTTAGGCAATGACCCCACGTCTGAGGTCAGGGGCGGCGGCCGAGAGGAGCTATCCCACATCCGAGGTAAGGGCCGGTGGCTGAGAGTGCCAGGCTGCGACGGTTCAGGAGTGGCTGAGAGGAGCTACCTCCCACACGAGGCCAGAGCGGGCAGCCAGGAGGAGCTACCCCATGCCCGAGGTCAGGGGCGGTGGATGAGAGGAGCAACCCCACGTCCAAGGAGCGGTGGCTGCGCAGGCACAGGAGGGCCCAAGAGAGCTACTCCACGTCCAAAGTCAGGAGGGGTGGTGGTGAGTAGATACCCCTTGTCCAAGGTAAGGAGGAGAGGCTGTGCTTTGCTGGAGCAGCCGTGAAGAGATACCCCACGTCCAAGGTAAGAGAAACCCAAGTAAGATGGTAAGTGTAGTGAAAGGGCATCAGAGGGCAGACTCACTGAAACCATAATTACAGAAAACTAGTCAATCTAATCACATGGACCACAGTCTGGTCTAACTTAATGAAACTAAGCCATGCCGTGTGGGGCCACCCAAGACAGGCAGGCCATGGTGGAGAGACAGAATGTGGTCCACTGGAGAAGAGAATGGCAAACCACTTCAGTATTCTTGCCTTGAGAACCCCATGAACAGTATGAAAAGGAAAAATAATAGGATACTGAAAGAGGAACTCCCCAGGTCAGTAGGTGCCCAATATGCTACTGGAGATCAGTGGAGAAATAACTCCAGAAAGAATGAAGGGATGGAGCCAAAGCAAAAACAATACCCAGTTGTGGATGTTACTGGTGATAGAAGCAAGGTCCAATGCTGTAAAGAGCAATATTGCATAGGAACCTGGAATGTTAGGTCCATGAATCAAGGCAAATTGGAAGTGGTCAAACAGGAGATGGCAAGAGTGAATGTTGACATTCTAGGAATCAGCGAACTAAACTGGACTGCCATGGGTGAATTTAACTCAGATGACCATTATATCACTACTGAGGGCAGGAATCCCTTAGAAGAAATGGAGTAGCCATCATAGTCAACAAGAGAGTCTGAAATGCAGTACTTGGATGTAATCTTAAAAATGACAGAATGATCTCTGTTCATTTCCAAGGCAAAAAATTCAATGTCACAGTAATCCAAGTCCATGCCCCAACCAGTAACGCTGAAGAACTGAAGACCTTTTAGAACTAACACCCAAAAAAATGTCCTTTGCATTATAGGGGACTGGAATGCAAAAGTAGGAAGTCAAGAAACACCTGGGGTAACAGGCAAATTTGGCCTTGGAATACAGAATGAAGCAGAGCAAAGGCTAATAGAGTTTTGTGAAGAGAATGCACTGGTCATAGCAAACACCCTCTTGCAACAACACAAGAGAAGACTCTACACATGGACATCACCAGATGGTCAACACCGAAATCAGATTGATATATTCTTTGCAGCCAAAGATGGAGAAGCTCTACACAGTAAGCAAAAACAAGACGGGAGCTGACTGTGGCTCAGATCATCAACTCCTTATTGCCAAATTCAGACTTAAATTGAAGAAAGTAGGGAAAAACCACTAGACCATTCAGGTATGACCTAAATCAAATCCCTTATGATTATACAGTAGAAGTGAGAAATAGATTTAAGGGATTAGATCTGATAGAGTGCCTGATGAACTATGGACTGAGGTTCGTGACATTGTACAGGAGACAGGGATCAAGACCATCCCCATGGAAAAGAAATGCAAAAAAGCAAAATGGCTGTCTGGGGAGGACGTACAAATAGCTGTGAAAAGAAGAGAAGCGAAAAGCAAAGAAGAAAAGGAAAGACATAAGCATCTGAATGCAGAGTTCCAAAGAATAGCAAGAGGAGATAAGAAAGCCTTCCTCAGTGATCAATGCAAAGAAATAGAGGAAAACAACAGAATGGGAAAGACTAGAGACCTCTTCAAGACAATTAGAGATACCAAGGGAATGTTTCATGCAAAGATGGGCTCGATAAAGGACAGAAATGGTATGGACCTAACAGAAGCAGAAGATATTAAGAAGAGGTGGCAAGAATACACAGAACTGTACAAAACAGATCTTCAAGACCCAGATAATCACAATGGTGTGATCACTCACACTCACCTAGAGCCAGACATCCTGGAATGTGAAGTCAAGTGGGCCTGAGAAAGCATCACTACGAACAAAGCTAGTGGAGGTGATAGAATTCCAGTTGAGCTATTCCAAATCCTGAAAGCTGATGCTGTGGAAGTGCTGCACTCAATATGCCAGCAAATTTGGAAAACTCAGCAGTGGCCACAGGACTGGAAAAGGTCAGTTTTCATTCCAATCCCAAAGAAAGGCAATGCCAAAGAATGCTCAAACTACTGCACAATTGCACTCATCTCACACGCTAGTAAAGTAATGCTCAACATTCTCCAAGCCAGGCTTCAGCAATACGTGAACTGTGAACTTCCAGAAGTTCAAGCTGGTTTTAGAAAAGGCAGAGGAACCAGAGATCAAATTGCCAACATCTGCTGGATCATGGAAAAAGCAAGAGAGTTCCAGAAAAACATCTCCTTCTGCTTTATTGATTATGCCAAAGCCTTTGACTGTGTGGATCACAATAAACTGTGGAAAATTCTGAAAGAGATGGGAATACCAGAACACCTCACCTGCCTCTTGTGAAACCTATATGCAGGTCAGGAAGCAACAGTTAGAACTGGACATGGAACAACAGACTTGTTCCAAATAAGAAAAAGAGTACGTCAAGGCTGTATATTGTCACCCTACTTATTTAACCTATATGCAGAGTACATCATGAGAAACCCTGGGCTGGAAGAAGCACAAGCTGGAATCAAGATTGCCAGGAGAAATATCAATAACCTCAGATATGCAGATGATGCCACCCTTATGGCAGAAAGTGAAGAGGAACTACAAAGCCTCTTGATTAAAGTGAAAGAGGACAGTAAAAAAGTTGGCTTAAAACTCAACATTCAGAAAACAAAGATCATGGCATCTGGTCCCATCACTTCATGGGAAATAGATGGGGAAATGGTAGAAACAGTGTCAGACTTTAATTTGGGGGGCTCCAAAATCACTGCAGATGGTGATTTCAGCCATGAAATTAAAAGACGCTTGCTCCTTGGAAGGAAAGTTATGACCAACCTAGATAATATATTCAAAAGCAGATACATTACTTGGCCAACAAAGGTCCGTCTAGTCAAGGCTATGGTTTTTCCAGTGGACATGTATGGATGTGAGAGTTGGACTGTGAAGAAAGCTGAGCACTGAAGAATTGATGCTTTTGAAGCATCAATTTTGAAGTGGTGTTGGAGAAGACTCTTGAGAGTCCCTTGGACTGCAAGGAGACCCAACTAGTCCATTCTAAAGGAGATCAGTCCTGGGTGTTCTTTGGAAGGAATGATGCTAAAGCTGAAACTCCAGTACTTTGGCCACCTCATGTGAAGAGTTGACTCTTTGGAAAAGACTCTGATGCTGGGAGGGATTGAGGGCAGGAGGAGAAGGGGACGACAGAGGATGAGATGGCTGGATGGCATCACCAACTCGATGGACATGAGTTTGAGTGAACTCCAGGAGTTGGTGATGGACAGGGAGGCCTGGTGTGCTGCGATTCATGGGGTTGCAAAGAGTCGGAAACAACTGAACGACTGAACTGAACTGAGGCAATGGCTTCTGTGATGAGTGCTGTTAGTGGAAAGATGAATAAGACATACTTTTTTCCTGGAGGGAGATGGGCCCCAAACATGTGACTAAGTGCCTAATTTCTCTGTTTCTAGGATGATCAAGGTAGAACTCCCTGCTCCATCTCTAACCATATGGCTCTGCTGCACTCCAGTTTCTTGTTTCTGATACCCTGTCTTTAGATTTTCCATCCTGTCTCAGGATCCTGGTCATGCCTCTTGCATCAGACTTCATTTTTGCTATTCTGTTTCTGAATTCCCCTCAGCCCAAGGTGCCTTTATGTCTCCTCAGGGTCTGAGTTCTCAGCTTTACAGAGCCTTTGTCATAGTGTTAATAGAGCATTTGCTGCTTTAGCTACTTACCTTATCTCTTATTTTCTTGTGAAAAACAAAGATAAGAAAAGAATAGAAGCATCATCACATACTTTTTCTGTTTACTTGTTGAAATGAAGCCTGTGGTCTCATTTCTTAGGCACTTACAATGTGTAAATAATTTTATTAATGGAAATTTACAAATGCAAGAAATAAAAGATGACATGGAGAAAAGACAAGCTACCCTGTTACAATCATGGCATCTAGCTTCTGAAATAGACTTAGGTAGCATTTACTGCTAGTGAGCATGTGTGCTGTGCTTAGTCACTCAGTCGTGTCTGACTCTTTGTGACCCCATGGGCTGTAGCCCACCAGGCTTCTCTGTCCATGGGGATTCTCCAGGCAAGAATACTGGAGTGGGTTGTCATGCCCTCCTCCAGGGGATCTTCCCAACCCAGGGATCAAACCCAGGTCTCCCTCATTGAAGGTGGATTCTTTACCATCTGAGCCACCAGGGAAGCCCCAAAGAATGTGTTGCCTCCCCACTGGGGAATTGAATGCCGGTCTCCCACATAACAAATGGGGCTACTCACCACTATACTAATGAGGATGGCACTGGTGAGCATAATCTTCACGTTTGTATTAATCAGTTAATTAATCTAATTCTTTTTTTTTTTTTTTAAGGATCCAAGGTTAATTAGGTACTGCAGACACAAAGAAGAGAAGAGTCTTCTGAGCCAAAACAACTTATTGGCCACCTGGGGACACAGTTGAGAAAATGCCACTGCTATATAATTATCATAGAATATGATAAATGTTACTTTTATGCACTTATGTACTAAATGTTACAGGAGTGTAAACAGGAAGCTATATATTTAGCTTTGGGTGGGAGGTTTTAGTGGAGAAGGAAGTTGTAACTCACTCCAATATTCTTCCTTGAAAAATCCCATGGACAGAGAAGCCTGGCAGGCTACAGTCCATGGGGTTGCAAAGAGTTGCACATAACTGAAGCGACTTAGCAAGCATGCCTGGGAGGTTTTAGAAGGCTACACAAAGAGAGGATACTTGGTCTGATCCTTGAAATATGGAAAAGTCAGAGATAGAAGGGAGAGAAAGGCATTTCAAGTGGAGGACATAGCATGGGCAAAGGCATGAGAGTGGGAAAGGATTTGATATGTTCATGGATCCATGATATTTCTATGTGGCTGGAGCTAGAGAAGAGGCAGGAGAGGGGCCTGGAAACTCTCGATGGGTCAGATTGTTAAGGGGTGAGGTCCCACAGGAAAATGAATTGATAAGTTCCTTGTTTTACAATAGAAAGATTGATTTTTATGTGATAGCAGCCCAGGTAATGAATGTTAAAGGGATGAACTGAAAGACTGGGATGGAGAGACAGAATGTGTTTGAGGATTAGACACATTGAGGGGACATGGTTGAGAGGAGCCATAGAAAGGAGCTGGAACTGACAGACTACCGGGGTCCAGCCCCGGTTGGATCCAGGGATTCCCTTGGGAGGACGGCATCGGCGATTAAAAGGATAGATAAAGAGATAAGGAAAGAATTTTGTAGTTGAGAAAATAGAGGAGAGAAAAGAGGCTGATATTCCTTGGTTTATTCAGAAAGCCAATAAAGCCCCAGCACGGGACTTGCTCTGTTCACATAGGCCCCAGGCGCCCTCTCGAATAGCTGAAGGTGCCCCACCTTAGGCACCTTCTCGAGTGGGTCTTAGAAGCCCAGGCAGGAAAGTGAACGCAGAGGGCCCCTGCGCTCCAGGGAATCAGCCTGAAAAGGAAAAGGAAAGAGAAAGAACGACACGGGGAGACCAAGCCTGATGAGCAAGGCCCACACTTTATTTTCCAAAGTGGTCTTTATACCTTAAATTGTGCATAGAGGATAATGGGGGGGGGGGGGCGGGGAGTGGGTAGAGTCATGCAAGGTCAGCAGTCCTTGATCCTTATCAAAGCCAGGCTTTCTTTCTGCAAACTTATCATATGCAAAAGCTTTAGGTGATTTACATCATCTTCTGGCCAGGAGGCCTGTTAACATTTTATGATCCTTTCTTCAGAAAACTTATTTTTCTCTAAAGGTGATTATTCTAAAGTCAGGCACCACCCTCCAAAAGCATTAGATAAAGTTGCATTCCTATAAGGCAAAAGTGTGGTGGGCTATAACAAGAAAAGAGTTAACTCAAGGGTCCAAGGTTACAAACATTAAAGCTACTACTTACATTTCTATATACCAATTATGTTAATCAATACACTCTCAGGGACACAGTAGGTAAGGGATATGGAAACTTGGCAGCAAGAATTAGCTCAACAAAGAAATCCTCTACTAGTTCTATTCTAACAATTTTAACTCTCTGAGAAACTCTGCATTGTTAGAACATCTTAAGCTTCCCGTGCCTCTCGTGGTTGGGAGGCTGTGAGCAATCACAAACGTAGCTGCAGGAGTCCGAACAAACCTGTCAGGCAAGCTAGAAAGTCATCAGAGGGGTTTGAATTGAAACACTCCTATTATGCCCAGGAGACTTATTAACTAGAGTTTTAAGTTGATTTTCTTACAGAGAAAAGTGGTCGGGGATAGCCCCCCGTTAATGTCAGAAGAGTTGGTGAAAGTCGTGAAATAGTAAAACAGACAGATTTTGGTTTTGGGGTAGACGCTCAGACAGACCAGGGGGTGGCCCTTGAGCCCTGACTTGCCTTGCCCGTCAGGGCTCTCCCGCATGACCTTGTCATGGGTGGGAACTCCCCGTGCTGGCTCCCGGCAACAGACCCTAACAGCTGATTAGATACAGCAGGGAAGTTGAGGTGAAAATAGGAAAGAAAGAAGACAAGGATAAAAAAGCTCTCTGCTTTTGGTAGCTGATGATGGGTAGAGCAGCAAAGAACAGCAATTCAGGACACAGACCTTGGAGTTGGAAGGCTAGGAATTGATTTCTAAGTTTTAATATTTGCTTGTCTGAATTACTTAGCCTTTCTGTGACTCAGTTTCTTAATTTGCAAAATGGGGGATGACTGCATTTTCTTTAGGGTAGATAAGTTTTAATATTTCTTATTGGCTTTAAATGAGTGAATATATATAAAACATCAGGGTGGGAATAGTACATATTAAGCACTCAATAATTGTCAGCTATTATGATTTTGGTAGGTTATTAACTAGCACAGGGAAAACAGACTGAAAGCAACTTGGGGAGGCTGAGGAAAGATCTGTGAGTTCAATTTGGGGCACACTGAATTTAAGGTGATTTCTGACATCCATGCAGAAATGATCCGTAAATAGTTGGAAATATAGGTTATAAATTAATCATTGTGATTATGTATTTGAAAAAAATTCCTTGACAGATAATTTATGCAATTATTTGTCTACTATATGATCTCATAAGAAAAATTTCTCAGTTGCAAAGATATGACCACTTTGAATTCCCAGAGTTGATTCATCTGAACCCTGAACCTTGTGCAAGGCTATTCAAAACTGACTGGGCAATCAGCCAGCAAGAGTGATGACAGTAATTATCATTCAAAGAAAGAGTGGTTCTGTTTATGCATTCTTCTAAATAAATTCACAAAGTCTACAAGTCTCTAGAGAATGTACTATTCATTACTCTGCTTCCTCAAATCAGAACTTCAAGACTTATACTAATGGTCTTTGTCAAAATGTATTTACACTTTAATCTGATTTGAACAACCATCGAGGGCTCCTCACACTTGGACTGCAGATCATTAAAATCTCAAGGTGTGTAGCTGTTTCTTAACCATGAAATAGTATAGCACAACTCCCCAATTCTGACCTCTTTCATTTCTGTTTCTCTTGTGGCATAAATAGTGCAAATTTACACTGTATCTCTCTCATTTTGTAACAACTCATTGGAAATGCTTGACACCTGAATTCCTTGTTTTCTAGGAAACCAGTTCTGCCCAAAATGCAGGCACGGTTTTTATACAAGCTTCTTTAGTAGGTGTTTCCCAAATGAAATTGAGTGGTTATCCAGAGAACAACAGAATTAATATGTGTACACATTTACCTGGAGCTGCAAATGGCACCCCACTCCAGTACTCTGGTCTGGAAAATCCCATGGACGGAGGAGCCTGGTAGGCTGCAGTCCATGGGGTCGCTAAGAGTCAGACACGACTGATCACCTTCACTTTCACTTTTCACTTTCATGCATTGGAGGAGGAAATGGCAACCCACTCCAGTGTTCTTGCCTGGAGAATCCCAGGGAAGGCGGGGCCTGGTGGGCTGCCGTCTATGGGGTCGCACAGAGTCGGACACGACTGAAGCGACTTAGCAGCAGCAGCAGCAGCAGCAGTTTTAGTATCTCTAAAATATCATTATATGTACATATTCATTCAACAAATACTTGTGGACCACCTATTATGTGTCAAACAAAGTGCCAGGTGTGGGCTATACCTGACGCAAAGTGTCAGGTGTTGGGAATCCAGAGCAGGCAGCATGGTAGAGTCCAAGTATGGACTCTACTCACTCTCATGGTAGAGTCCAACATGGTTCTTGGTGACAAGAAGTCCTAAGTTCAAATCCTTGCTAAGATTTTTATTCGCTTAGCTTTAATGTAAACTAGAAGAATTAATTTCCACTTTACAGCATCCAGTGTAGCAGTTGATATACAAAGTAAGCTACCAGTTAAATATTATAGGCTCCCTGCCCTCAAGTAGCTCTTTATTTCCTTCACTATTATTCAGACATAGCCCCTGTTCTTTCACTAGTTGAGGAGACGGGTATGCTATCAGGTAATTAGGATGTGGTGTGGTAAATTAAACAATAGGAGCAGATCTTGATCTAGGAGGATTAAGAGTTAAAAGTTTGATATACAAAGTTAATTTAGCACAATGTCAGATATATTTCTGTTGCATGGACCTTTATAACTTTGGTTTTAGCATCTTATAATGGTTTCAGGCCTGCTGCTAAGTTGCTTCAGTCATGTCCGACTCTGTGCGACCCCATAGATGGCAGCTCACCAGGCTCTGCCATCCCTGGGATTCTCCAGGCAAGAACACTGGAGTGGGTTGCCATTTATTTCTCCAATGTATGAAAGTGAAAAGTGAAAGTGAAGTCTCTCAGTCGTGTCCGACCCTCTGTGACCCCATGGACTGCAGCCTACCAGGCTCCTCCATCCATGGGATTTTCCAGGCAAGAGTACTGGAGTGGGGTGCCATTGCCTTCTTTGTTCAGGCCTATAATAACAGACCTATAATGATCCAGGGCTTTACTGTGTGTGGGCATGGAATACCTCTTTTAATACTCACACGAATCCTACACAGTAAGAGCCAGTATTATCCCAATTTTGCTGCTGCTGCTAAGTCGCTTCAGTCGTGTCCGACTCTGTGCGACCCCATAGACGGCAGCCCACCAGGCTCCCCCGTCCCTGGGATTCTCCAGGCAAGAACACTGGAGTGGGTTGCATTTCCTTCTCCAATGCATGAAAGTGAAAAGTGAAAAGTGAAAGTGAAGTCGCTCAGTCGTGTCCGACTCTTAGTGACCCCATGGACTGTAGCCCACCAGGTTCCTCCATCCATGGGATTTTCCAGGCAAGAGTACTGGAGTGGGGTGCCATTGCCTTCTCCATCCCAATTTTACTGATGGGCAAATTGAGGCACAGAGAGGTTAAAACAAGAAACTAGGATTCAAACCCAGGTACTCTAGCATCAGAGCCCACATTTGTGACCACTCATTATACTTTGACTGCAGCCATGAAATTAAAAGACGCTTACTCCTTGGAAGGAAAGTTATGACCAACCTAGATAGCATATTCAAAAGCAGAGACATTACTTTGCCAACAAAGGTCCTTCTAGTCAAGGCTATGGTTTTTCCTGTGGTCATGTATGGATGTGAGAGTTGGACTGTGAAGAAGGCTGAGGGCCAAAGCATTGATGCTTTTGAACTGTGGTGTTAGAGAAGACTCTTGAGAGTCCCTTGGACTGCAAGGAGATCCAACCAGTCCATTCTGAAGGCGATCAGCCCTGGGAGTTCTTTGGAGGGAATGATGCTGAAGCTGAAACTCCAGTACTTTGGCCACCTCATGCGAAGAGTTGACTCATTGGAAAAGACTCTGATGCTGGGAGGAGGGATTGGGGGCAGGAGGAGAAGGGGACGACAGAGGATGAGATGGCTGGATGGCATCCCTGACTCGATGGACGTGAGTCTGAGTGAACTCCGGGAGTTGGTGATGGACAGGGAGGCCTGGCGTGCTGCGATTCATGGGGTCGCCAAGAGTCGGACACGACTGAGTGACTGATCTGATCTGATCTGATTATACTTCTTCCTATTATGTCCTTAAGCTTCATTTTACAGTCAGAAGTTACATGAGAGAAAATGTTTACAACTCAAGGGAAATTCAGGGAAAAGCCTAATAGAAGGAAAGAAATGTATCTTGAAGAAAATATAGTCCGATCATTTCTGTTTTCCAGGAGGAACATGAGAAGTGCTGTCTGTTGACATAGCCTGGACCAGCCAGACTCCTTCCTATGCCCACTTTCCAGAAGTGGCCCAGTAAAACTCTTCTCTTGTGGGCTGTGCAGTTAATAATGTTCTATAGCTTTAAAAAATTTTCATTTAAAATCAGCTTCACTCTCTTTTTCTGAGAGGCATGCAGAAAAATCTGCAGCATTTTTCACTTTCTCTCCCTGGTAAAAAGCCCATGGTGACTTGAGAGGGAATGTCTTGCCTTACCACTGCTTTCCACTAGAGGCCTCAGCCCCTGAGATTTCAATTTCAAAATACACTAAAAAAAAGCTGGCACATCTTGGTCTGATACAAGTATCTGATACAAATACCTTATATTAACACATATATATGGAATCTAGAAAAGTGGTACTGATGAACCTAGCAGAGAACGGACTTGTGGGCATAGTGGGGGAAGGTGAGGGTGGGACGGACTGAGAAAGTAGCCTTGACATGTATACACTATTCTATGTAAAAGAGATAATTAGTGGGAAGTTGCTGTATAGCACAGGGATCCCAGTTGGAGCTCTACGATGACCCGGAGGAGTGTGATGGGTACAGGGGAGGGAGGCTTAAAAGGGAAAGGATATATATAATTACAAGTGATTCATGTTGCTGCATGGCAGAAACCAAAATAACATTGTAAAGCAATTTTCTACCAGTTAAAAAGTAAAGATTCTGTTCCACTGAAAGAATAGTTTGATTTTATACGCCTGCTGGTCGTAATATAGCTTATATGGAAAGACGTGAAGGGGAAAATAAGATCCCATTCATATTACAGAAGGATAATCTGAGAACTGAATGGGAATGCAGTGAGTAGCTTATGCCTTCATAAATCAGAAGATTCATAGAGAAGAATCAAACACGGTGCTCCTGAGTCCCGAAAGTCACTTGAAGAGTTTCTGTGCACTGGCTGCACCCCAGGTTTGTTCTCCTGGGAAGACCCAAGGAACTCTTAGTTCTAGTTCTTTCATTTCTTCCTTCCTCCCTTCATCTTTCTTTCTTCCTTTCTTTCCCCTTCCTTCCTTCTTTCCTTTCTCCTCCAACCCCTACTTTCTACTGGGGAATTAGAATACTAAGAACATGACTCAGTAAGCACACCAGGGAGAGGCAGGGGCAGCAGTTACCGAATGCATATGTTCATGAGTGATCTCTCAACTCACATAAAGAAGTACTTTTATTTTAGGAAAAATATCTTATTCAGTGTGACTTTGAAACTTCTACATCCTTTGAGACTATGTCTCTTATTTCTTCTTCCATACCCTTCCCTAGGGTGACTGCCTTATACCTGGTTCATTGCTCTACTTGATGTTTTAGAAGATCTGTCTAACTCTGAAAATCTTTTCTCTCCAAATGCCCCTGTACTGGGAATGGCCTCTGATGTTTTCATGTTGATATTTAGTGCTTGCTGTAATTTGATTCCACTATGCTTATTGGCTTATATCCATCAGTACTTCCAATATATACCCTTTTTTCAAGCTAGCTGATCACTTTCAATTCTATTCAACAGCATTTATAGCTCATAAAGCAAGGTGCAAGGCACCATGTTGGCTGATGATAAATGCAAAGACGAATAAAGCTAATACGTCTCATGATCACCTTTTCTTGATCATGAAGTCATGGGCCTTGCCTTTAAGTAATGAACAATACATAAGGAAACAAACAATTATCTATACTGTAAGGTAGAATGAAATGAGTTTTAGTGACAGAAAGACAATAGGGGTGGGGAAAGGAGTGCAAAAAGAACCATAGTTATTTTGACTACAGAAAGCTTCACAGATAAGGTGATATTTGAGCTGGGTATTGAAGGATATATAAATGAACAAGGGATGGGGCCATACATTCCAGCTGAGCACTATGCCACACATAGGCAAGGGACTGTGATCGTGCATGGTGTGTCTGGGGTCCTGCTGTTTTCTTTCTCTATGCCTTCCTCACTTGGAGGCTGTCTGTCTTCTTCATTCTCTGCCAAATCCCATCTACACCTTGAGGTCCACCTTCAGCTTCATTTCCTCTATGAGGTCTCTTCTGACTGTGTTAGGTCACTCCACCCCTTGTAGCATGTAGTTCAGGATTTGACTGTAGTGTTTGTGCTGTAGTTAGACCAAATCAGACATCATGTGCATCTTATACTTTGGAGATCTTGAAGCCCCCAACATAGTGATAGATGATTCTATGGGCCCATTAATGGGGACTAACACCTTCATTCTCCTAAAAACAGTTCATTTCTGTTATTGAGACTGGAATTGTTCATGGTGGTTTAGGATTTAGCTGGTTATGCTTGTTAATACATGAGGGAAACAATTTTTTCAAATGCTTACCTGAAAGTTTCCCTTAGGGGAAGAGGGAGGATCACTAACCATAGCTTGAACCCCACCACTCTCTGGGCTAAGCCTTAGTAACTAGGTGGACACAGTTTCATAATGTGTATCATCATCTCCCAAGTTCCCTCTGGAGAATGACTGCTTCCTTCAATGTCTTTTGTTCTGATGTTTGGGTTTCCCTAAAATGCCAGAAATATAGCTGAGTAGTTAGAAGAAGAACTAAAGAGCCTCTTGATGAAAGTGAAAGAGGAGAGTGAAAAAGTTGACTTAAAGCTCAACATTCAGAAAACTAAGATCACAGCATCTGGTCCCATGACTTCATGGCAAATAGATGGGGAAACAGTGGCTGACTTTATTTTTCTGGGCTCCAAAATCACTGCAGATGGTGATTTCAGCCATGAAATTAAAAGATACTTACTCCTTGGAAGGAAAGTTATGACCAACCTAGACAGCATATTAAAAAGCAGAGACATTACTTTGCCAACAAAGGTCCATCTAGTCAAGGCTATGGTTTTTCCAGTGATCATGTGTGGATGTGAGAGTTGGACTATAAGGAAGGCTGAGAACCAAAGAACTGATGCTTTTGAACTGTGGTGTTGGAGAAGACTCTTGAAAGTCTCTTGGACTGCAAGGAGATCCAGCCAGTCCATCCTAAAGAAGATCAGTCCTGAGTGTTCATTGGAAGGACTGATATTGAAGCTGAAGCTCCAATACTTTGGGCACCTGATGCAAAGAGCTGACTCATTTGAAAAGACTCTGCTGCTGGGAAAGATTGAGGACAGGAGGAGAAGGGGATGACAGAGGATGAGATGGTTGGATGGCATCACCGACTCAGTGGAGATGAGTTTGAGTAAACTCTGGAAGTTGATGACAGACAGGGAGGCCTGGTGTGCTGTGGTCCATGGGGTCCTGAAGAGTTGGACATGACTGAGCGATTGAACTGAACTGAGTTCCTTTTGGAGAATGGCTTTATTGAAGATGCCTTCTTTTTCATGATGATCAGGCAGTTTGGAGTGTATCTTAGCCTGGTTTTGTAGAGAAACAGAATTATAGGAAATAGCTATAAAGGAATTGACTCGTGGTTACAGAGATTGAGAAATTCTGAGATCTGTAAGCAAGCTAAAGAGGTCTGAGTTGAAAGGCCTGAGAACCAGGAAAGCTGATGGTGGAAGTTCCAGTCCAAATGCAAGGCAGAAGACTAATGTCTCAGCTCAAGATGCTCAGCTCTCAGACAGTCTGTCTGAGAGAGAATAGATTCTCCCTTACTCTGCCTTTTTTTCTATTCAGGTTTTCAATTGATATGGTGATGCCCACCCACATGGGGGGGGGGTGTTGAGAATTAATCTGCTTTACAAGGTCTATCAATTCAAATGCTTATCTCATGCTTCACACTCACACCCTGAATAATGTTTAACCAAATATCTGGGCAACCCATGTCCCAATCAAACTGACGCACAAAACGAACCATTACAGAGGGATACAGAAGGAAAACTTAGCCAGAAAAAAATATTATGAGGTTTCTGAAGTGGAGTCTAAAGAAAAATGCCCCAGAAGTCTAGTCCCTACAGAAAGAACATGTTCCAACACTCGTTTGGAAGAGTGTGTCTGCACAGCTGAGACCCACAGCTCTGACATCTTTCCATGCCACACAGTGATATAGGGTTGGGCTGGTCCAGCCAGGTATACCCTGAACAAACGTTCCCAGGCAAAGGGACAAACAGAGCCTGAAATGCAGTCCACACTCTATACATCAAGTCATGCACTTGAGTGAGAGGCTTATCTGCCCAAGGTACAGGGGGACTGGGTGAGGCCATGCACCAGGGCTTCTCCCATATATTGAGTATGAACAGAGGCTCTTAAGTGGTGTGTCATGGCAGGTTACAGGTGTGTAAATATTGATGCTCCACATATGGGATTGCTGGGAAGAGTCATCCCATCCAGTCATATTCAGCCTCCAGCCATGAGCAATCTTGATTGCTTATTCCATTGTATCATAAAAATTATTTTCTACATGTGCTGCAGCGTGAAGAAGGATGGGAAGCACTGTGCCAAGGGATCTGCTTTGTTATTTGTTAGGAAGTGAGCCATCTTAGAAAGGGCATGATCCATTTGTCTATTTCAGTACAAGTTATGCCCAGCATAACCAAAGAAGTGTCTCCTTCTTTGCTTACATGTTGGAATCTGGTGATCTGTAATTTCTGGGTAAGATCTGGGCAGAGGAAGTCTAGGTCTGGATCATTTGCCATATGTGTGGTTGCAGCTCAGTTTCCATGGGGAGAATTCCATCTAGGAGCCTAGATCACAATTTCATAGCTTGAAGTCCCAAGAGGTTTGCTGTTCTGAGTGCTGGTTTTCTCCATCTGTACAAAAGGGAGAAGAGGGAAATGCTGACGTAAAGGCACTGCTCAGGAATTCCAGTCCCACAGGAAGCCTTTAGAGAGACACCTTAGATTTCCCTGGTTCTGGGGTACTCTGGGGTAGCAGGATCTTGCCCTTTGCTGAGTCCCTCACCTCTGTTCCAGTCACTCCATTTGGAAGCCCTCTTAACTCAGAAAAAATAGCAGGTGGGAATGTAGGTATCTGCATTGATTTTGATTATAGGCTTGAAGCGGCATTCAGGCTCATGTGACCTGCCTTCCTTGTTCCTAGGTAAGCCTTCATTTCTCCTTTACCCCAGTAACTTCACCTTGGCTTATATGTAGTGGTGTCACTTTCACTGGTGTCATATGCTATAGTTACTTAGAATACTGCAGACAACTCTTCCACTGGCTCATGGAGTCCTAGGTTTTAAATTACATACTAACCAAACTAGTAATTACCAACCAACTTGTCTAGAGAGTTTACTATGAGATGTCTCAATCCAGGAGTCCCTGATTAATCCTTCAAATCTACTACTTCCCAGTGTATTTTCTTCTGTTTCCTCCCATTCTCCTTCTAATCCTGGTGCAGACCGTGAAGGTCTGCTGAGGGAACCAGTGGCAACTGGGATTCAACCTGTGTTCTGCCTGCCTATCTGTGCATCTGGTATGGCCCTGTGTCTGCCTGGGGCATGGCAGACCTGCCTTCCAATTTATACACTGTGAGCTAGCAATGGCTCTGGATGTTATTAGAGGCTGAAGTTTCCACACTGCAGTTCAGAGACCTAGATGCTCCTTCATAGAAAGGCTGGGAACAGAAATCAAGGAAGTCAGCTTGTAAATGGCCTTGGACCTGGGAAGCAGAGCTGTATGCATGTGTGGAAGGAGATCAAGGCTATCAGCAATTAATCCTGAGAAGCACAGAGTCCCAAGGGAACTATTTTACTCCTGTTTGGTTAGATAAGATGCCAAAGAAAAGTTGGAACAGACAGGACAACAGTGATAAAAATCAGACAGACTTTACCTTATCAGAGTACTGCATTATGGAGTAAACTGTGTTCACTGGCTCCTCCTTGGTGGGGAGCACCTGTAAAACACCCATCTTGCCCTCAGTGAGGGAGCCCAGGCAAATCTCTTACTTCTTCCTCTGCCCATCAGCCCTCCCTGCTCTCACTTTCACTAGGTGGTCTCCTCTCCCAGCTTCACCTTTGGTTCCATCCAGGTGGAGAGGATCAGGGTGAAGTTGGAGTGGGTATAGGTAGCAATTGGACAAGAACCTCAGAAGCCAAGAAGAACAGTCTGGTGGTTCAGACTGAGTCTTGCTTAATCAGAATTTTAGCTTTCCATGGGCTCTACAAACCCAGCTGAACTATTAGTCCAAGTACAGGGCTGGATTGACCAGGCAGACTTCAATTTCCCTTTCTCTCCTTAGAGACTTCAGGAGAGCAGGCTGGTAGAAGCACAGAGGAAGGCGATACCATGAGGAAGCCTGGTTACGAGTGGAGGTGAGGGAGGGGCAGGCAGGTAAAAGGAAGGTGGGAGGGCAGGCTGTGGGACAGAGTGAATCAGCCTGTGGAGAATAAGCTGCTGCTGCAGCCAGACCAAGAAGTCAAGTTCAAGTGGACCTCTCTCCGTTTTGTGCACTTGAAATCCCCTTAGCAACTTGTTTACTGGTCAGTGGCCACATAAAAGCTCTCACCTCATATCAGAGGCTCCCCTGGTATGGGTCCCCTATAGAAGGTGCTTTACTCTTAGTCATGACATCTAACATGGAGCCAGGCCCAATTAGAAGCATGAGGTCTCAAGTCCAGGAGGCTACCAGGGGGTGACACATGGCCACTTTCTTGTCCTCATAGAAAGATTCGAAGGATCATTTCCCTGACATGGTATTTCTTGGTCGGATCCCACACCCCCAGCCTCTGGCCTGTGGCTGCTACCCATGACTCCCTGTTTGGGGTGGTGGTGGAGACCTGTGAGTAGCACCACCTTACCTTGGATTGGGGGATCTCATCATAGATCCTGGACTCTGCTGGCTGGGTGTTTCTTGAAACTGTGATGTATGTGTATATTGTTTTCTTTGAGGAAGCATCTGAGTCACAAACAAGCATAGAACCACAGTACATGAAAATGTGGATGAATTTTTAGAGATGACTTAATGTTCTCTTTTTTCAAATAAAGAAATGAAACCCCAAGAGGTTAAATGACTCCTGTCCTCTTGAGATGGATGTTTGAATCCTTGCTTGGGGATTGAATCCCTTTCTTAGGGATGCCATGCAGTACAGGAGACACCTGGCTCAGGTCTTACCCAGAGCTCAGTGGGAATTCTTTTCAGTCCCCATTAGGATAAAGAGATTCTCCCCAACCTCTGTGTGGGCACTGCAGGTAGCTTTTCCACCCAGGGTCTTCCTTAGTATCTCCAGCATTTAGCATTGACTGCCTTGTATGGCTAGTCTTTTCATGTGACGGTCTTAGTTTTTCAATTAGATTGATTCTCTCTAGTTATACACTGTGTTGGTCTCTTCTGGTACATATCTTTCTTTTACCACTTCAGTGTTAGACATGTAAGAGGTACTCCACACATATTTGTTACTTGACTGATTGATTCAAACATTTGTTAAACTCTCTACCTGCCAAGCTCAGTGAGAGGAATTTAAGAATTCCTACTTTTAAGAATTCAGGGTTCACCTAGTGACTCAGATGATAATCTGCCTGCAATATGGGAACTGTGCTGGGCTTAGTCATGTCTGACTCCTTGTGACCCCATGAACTGTAGCCTACCAGGCTCCTGTGTCCTTGGAATTCTCCAGGCAAAAATACCGGAGTGGGTTGCCATGCCCTCGTCCAAGGGATCTTCCAAACCCAGGGATCGAACCTAAGTCTCCCACATTGCAAGCAGATTCTTTACCATCTGAGCCACCAGGGAAGCCCAAGAATACTGGAGTGGGTAGCTTATCCCTTCTCCAGGGGATTTTCCCAACCCCGGAATACAACTGGAATCTCCTGCATTTCAGGCAGATTCTTTACCAGCTGAGCTACAAGGGGAGACCAGAGTTCAGTTTCTGGTTTGGGAAGATCCCCTGGAGAAGGGAATGGCTGCCCATTCCAGTATTCTAGCCTAAAGAATTCCATGGACAGAAGAACTTGGTGGCTACAGGCTATGGGATTGAAAAAAGTCGGACACAACTGAGTGTCTGTTTTAAGAATTCATGGACTAATAGATGCATTTCTCCCTTTGTACTGCTTTTCTTTGCTCCTAATGTGGAACATTTGAGGGTCAAGTTGAAAACAGATAGCCAGAATTGAGGGCCTTCATATTCCAAAGCACCAACATATCTGCAGACAACAGGTCTGGGCTGAGTGCTATTATTACAGGGATCAAGTGTTTCAGAGTTTAGTCCTGTCCCAGTCCCTGCCTCTGGAGAAGGAAATGGCAACCCACTCCAGTGTTCTTGCCTGGAGAATCCCAGGGACGGGGGAGCCTGGTGGGCTGCCGTCTATGGGGTCGCACAGAGTCGGACATGACTGAAGCGACTTAGCAGCAGCAGTCCCTGCCTCAGACTTGGTGAGTGAACCAGATTCAGTGCTCTCTCTTATTTCATTTGCAGATGAAAAAATAGGACTTCTTCCCTTCAACAAGGCTGTGAGGGATTGAGGGCAAAGGCCTCTTTGAGGAGCCCTGAAGATCACCTATGGCCTGAGGAGGTGGTGTGACTTCTCCCCATCAAGAGATTATTTGAGCTACAGTTCATATTACAGACTCTCTTCGCCCAGGATGCCTCCTTCTGTGCCAAGCCCAGGTATGTCAATTGTAAGGATAGTATCAAAGTACTCACGATGTACCAGGCACTTGGCCAAGTCCTTTATATGTGTAATTCATTAAATCTGTTCAGTAAGTATATGCTGCACAACCTGGTTTTACATGTATTTTACAACTGAGAAAACCAAGACAGTGATAAAATAATTGGTAGCTGATAGATGGTCAAGCTGGGACCTTCACCCCAGATGTCTGCAAAGTACAAGCTTAGGCTTCACCACTCTACTGTGAACTCATCTCTTCCAGTTGTCATCCAGGGAAACTAGTGGTTGAGAACTTACCAGGGTTCTTACTGAAGTTCTTCAAGAAGGAACCTGAGGAATCAGACCCAAAAGAGAGTTAGGAACATGGAATCAGAGGTAGAACCTCTCTACATCCATGGTTGCTATTATGATGGGTGGGAAAGGAAGATTTTGAGTGGACACAGAATTAAGAGGAATAGAAGGGTGGACTCACCTAGGGCTCAAGATCAGGTTTTCTGAGTTTAGAATGGTTACAATTACAGAATGATCCAGAGGGACCCAAAGGGATCTAGTGACAACTAATACTTGTCCCTCAATGACATTTCAAAGGTCACAGTTTTGGTGGACTTGGAAGTGACCTTGGAGACTTAGTCCAAATCTTATTTCACGTGTGAGAACACTGAGTTGGAGAGGTAAATACATGTGCCCCATGGAGCACAGTTTGTTAATGGCAGTGCTAAACTTGAACCCAGGGGCTCTCTTTGACTTGAGGTGTCCAATTCTGATTTTCCCTACAGGAGACCTGGAGAAGGAAATGGCAACCCACTCCAGTATTCTTGCCTGGAGAATTTCATGGACAGAAGAGCCTGGCAGGCTACAGTCCTTGGGATTGCAAAGAATCAAACACGACCAAGCGACTAACAGTTACTTACTCACTTAAACTTGGACCGAAGTTCTGGACCCATGGCATCCTGCTGATCCCAGAAACATGTTTGGAAGACCATTCAGGGTAATGTAATACAGTAATCAGGGCTGTCTTTCTGGGAGAGGGTAAGATGGGGCACTGAGGAGTCTAGAAAGACTAATTCCCTGGAACAAAGGACATTTCCACCCCACCTTGGATAACTGACTTCAATACCAGAAAAAATGAAGGTACATTTCTACATTTACCTTGTGAGAAAATCTCCTACCTTCTCCTTTCTTGCACAAAAGGAACAAAACCACTGAAGGTAGAATGACTATAAGCACAGAAAGCACAGCCAGCCCACTCATCAGTCCAGTGTGGCGAGTATGGGGGGTCATTGTGATGTCTGAAAACAGAAGATTCAATGAGACTTGACTCTCAGGAGATGGGCCAGAGAGGTTAGGCAAGCTTGTCCACATTCAAGAGCACTATCCATACTAGGTGCCCTCCAGGGGAGTGCCAAAGCTACAAGGAAAACTGTACTGCCCACTATTAAAGGTCAGGATCAGAAACTGAATCAGGCAGCTGAGTGGGGACTGCCTCAGAATACCCTGAAATGCCTGGCATCTCCCAGAAGGCTTTGGACTCTTTTCTGGGGCTTACTGGGAGGAGAAGCACCTTGGGTCCAGCCATGCCATAACGAAGGCACCTTCCTCTGGAGAACTTGGGCCAGTTTCAGGCCTTGCAGCAGGTCAGAGTGAATTTTGAGACTCCAAGAGAGATGGCCAGAGATGCTTGGTTACCTGCACAGAGCTGCTGGGCAGAGATGGAGTCAGAATTGTTGCTGACAGGGTTCCACGCTGTACACGTGTAAGTCTCCTCTTGGTTGTCAGGGGTCTGGAAGATTTGAAGGACATTGCCCTCTTCCCCTCGTGGACTCCAACTGTATGTCACATTCTTTTCTTCTTTATCCACAGAGCACATCAGTGTGACATTACAGGTGCTGTTCACAGATGTCACGAAACTCTGAGTAATTTTTGGCTTCTCAAGACGACCTGTGAGGAGAAAACACATGAGCCAGTGGTAAGCTGGAGATGACCTATATCAGCCTGAGGGAGTCAACTATTAAATTTTCAGACATTTTCATGAGGGTTGTTAAAAACTTACAATGAAATACATTTTATTAATAACAAAGCTAATAAATCCTCAAAACTCATCACTTTCTAATGTTTTTAGACAATTTACTTTTTTATTTGTTTTTTTTTGGCAGTGCCATGAGGGATCTTAATTTCCCAGCCAGGGATCAAACCCATGCCCCCTGTGGTAAAAGTGCGGAGTCTTAACCATTAGACTAATAGGGAAGTCGCAATTTACTGTTATCTATGCTCTAGGAGTTATTTATATCTATCATATTTATTCCTTGTAATGATGTAAAATGTCTTCCCAACTCTGCATGACTTAAAATCAGCTGTAGTGGGAGTATTTACATCAAAGGAATTGGCAAATGCTACAAACTAGGGCTTGATTTATTGCTTTTCTGATTGTCACTTCAGACTTAAGAAAGGAATGGAGGAGAGGGTTCTAAAGCAGATTAAACAAACAAAACTGAAGATTTTACATTGTGACTAGCACACAAAAAGTCAGAAATATTCTTCTAGAATTTGAGAACCATCATCCAGTTCAGCAAAGAAGTTACTCACATCATTGATGAACAAATGAAGTTCCAATACATGTGTCTTTGCTGAATCACTTTTTTCTTATTAGTAAGCTTAAATTAAAATGTCAACCAATACTTATGTTGATTGTGTTCATGCATTTTCATGTTGGTTCATTTATCAGTTGCAACCACATGTTGGCTAGGGATATAAATGCTCAGCGAAAACCAGTGAATGCATTCTGTGAGAACAACTGGCTATATGGAATTTACAATAAAGGCTATTGTATATTATCACTTATACAATTGTGTGCCACATCTCCTTTATGTCAATACAGTTTATAGTGTGTGTATACAGACACACACATCATTAAGAACTGGTTGAAAATTTATCAGCACCCCACTGTATGACACAATCTTTAAACATTTTTGTTCGGCTCTGTTTTCTGGTCAATGTGTGTTTTCTTTTCTTTTTTTTTTTTCATTTATTTTGTTTTAAAGTGCCCATGATGAAAACTTCAAACCTCTTTAAAAGTTCATTTCAAAAAATGGTTTTACTAAAACAACCAAAAGGTAAATGATAAAAGTTTTAGGTGTAAAGGATTACGAAAAAACCAATTATATGTAAGTTCATGCAATAACTAGATCTGGAGCTGGAAGAAGTACAGCTGGAAAGATCCTTTGCCAGGAGATAAGAAAAGGACCATATTCAGAGTATATAAGTTCAGTTAATTCTTGGCAAATCTGCTATGATGTGGTTTGCCCCTCCACTACTGCCATGCAAGGGAGGGAATAGAGGAAGGAACTGGCACATAACTTTCTAATTAACATAGAGTCTGTAAAAGCAATACATTTGGCAGTGTAGAGACAGAAACCATTTGTTTGTACCTGTGAGGATGTGAAAAATGGGAAGTAAGAGCTGTAAAGGCTTTGATTCCAACCTAATCAGAAACTCTGGTTCTAAGAGTCTCTTGTGCATGCTTACACTCTTTGTGACCCTGTGGACTGTAGCCCAGCAGGTTTCTCTGTCCATGGGACTCTCCAGGCAAGAATACTGGAGTGGGTTGCCATGCCCTCTTCCAGGAAGAGTCTCTTAGAGGGGAACATTCCAGATCAGAATTAGTGATGACTTGGCAAAAAAGCTTCTAAATAAGTTTGGAGTAAAGACCTTGATTAGCTGTGACAGTGATAGATACAGATATACATGGTGAAAAAGGAACCAAACTGTGTGTTTCCTCAGAAACTTGATTAACAACAGTGTTTCAATCTCTGCTTGTTGTTCACTTGTTTTTAGAAAGTTTTTTTTTTTTTTTTTTTAGTGAATGTTAAGGTGGTGGATAGTGGTGAAAATAGGATTCCATCTCATTTTTCTCAGCAGGCAAAGAGATGTTACTGTTAGGTAGTTAGAATAGGAAAAAGAAGTCCAAAATGGTGGTGGCTAAAAGACAAAGAAAGAAAAAAGCCCACAGAAACAGAACAAAAGAAAATCTGAGGACCAGACTGAGAACCTCAGGTGAAACAAACAGCTTTCTGGGTTAGCCCAGTTTACATAGGGCAGGCTCAGGGGGAGGAGACAAAACATGTAAAAAGAGGAGCCAAGATTGAGACTCTCTCCTTTTGGGTCAGCCTGCCCTCATGCTTCGAGGGTGTACTACCTTTTGTTTGCCAAATAAAACGGAGCTGTAATCAGGCTATAACACTGGTCCACCATTTCAAATCTTTGCTGCAGTAAGACAGAATCTAGGAAATTACACACTCCCCTGATGACATATCTGGTGCCATAACTCGGATGTAACCTGGCTGAAACAACCTCAGCTCAGCCCCATGAGGCAGAGACCAAGCACAGAAGAAGCCCGACAACAGTCACGTGGCAAAAGGTCATGTGGTGGAAGCTGAATGCCAAGGAAACCCAGCCCAGTGGAAGTGACAAGAAGCCTAGTATGCTGAAAACAGGGACAGCAAAAACAAACTCAGCAGAAAGTTCACACAGCTCAGTCTCAGATTCCAGAAGACCTCCAGTTAAGGTAAGAGGTCCTTGCCCCAGTCGCTGGAAGGACATATGGCTAACAAATCTTAATTCCTTTACAATCTCGAGTTTCTTGTTTCCTTGAACCCCCTGTGAACAGGTGAGCAGCAGTGGGTGCAGTTGAGGGTCTCTGGCACGGGGCTACTTCTCAGTGTGTCCTGAAGGCTCCACTATCTGCTATGCCTTAGTAGCTGTTGCCCAAGTGGGTGAGGGTTATTCTGTTCTTAATCTTCTTTGTGCCAAGGATCAGGCCAATGAAAACTATGGGTACAGGTCAGGCATTTAGCAGTTTTTCTGACAGGCTATGAAGGGAGTTCCTCGGCATGCTTTTCCCACTGCTTTTTTTTTTTTTTTTAAACTTTACAATATTGTGTTAGTTTTGCCAAATATCAAAATGAATCCACCACAGGTGTACATGCGTTCCCCATCCTGAACCCTCCTCCCTCCTCCTTCCCCATACCATCCCTCTGGGTCGTCCCAGTGCACCAGCCCCAAACATCCAGTATCGTGCATTTTACATGCTTCAATGCCATTCTCCCAAATCTTTCCACCCTCTCCCTCTCCCACAGAGTCCATAAGACTGTTCTATACATCAGTGTCTCTTTTGCTGTCTCGTACACAGGGTTATTGTTACCATCTTTCTAAATTTCATATATATGCGTTAGTATCCCACTGCTTTTTCTCCCATTCTTCAGCTCCTCTCTCCATCTGTGCCACTGTTTACAAAATATTGGGCAGGTCGTCATCTTTCCATCTCCAAAAGTTGTGTTTGAAACTGTTTACCTAAGATTGGGACTCAAACTCATATGGCAGGACCTAATGAAACTCAGGTTTTTGATGTCTCATTGCAAAAAAATTCAGTGAGAGACACAGTGATAGGTAAGGGGTAGATTTGTTTGGATTCAGAGAGAAGCACAGGCCACAGAGTGTGTGCCATCAGAGAAGGTAAATGCGTTGGCCGTGAAATGTGTGGTTAGTTTTTGTGAGCTGGCCGATGTCATATGCTAATGGGTGGGAGGATCTTTCCAACAATTGGGGAGCCACCCACTCCTTGGTCTTTTGGTAGTGCCTTGGAACTGTCATGGCGCCTTTGGGTGTGTCATTTAGCTTGCAGATTGAGGATCAAGGCCTAGTTGAATTTGACTTGTCTGCCATCTTGGACCCATTTGATTCTAATCAGTTTATGTTATGCCTATGCCCTTGGGCTATGTCATTCTTTCAAAAGTTGTGCCCTGGCCCCTTCCCTCCTGTTTCATGCTCTTACAGGCCCACCATGTTGCCTCTACAATCTTCTGGAGGGACAACCAGAAAATAGCTGGCCCTTGGGAGGGAAGTACTATATAATATCCAATCCCTCTAGAGATTCAGGCCTTCATCTTCCATGTTTTCTACAACATGTGTATCAACAGCGCCTCTCAGTGAACCTGTTAGGGGGGGTGACAGGCCCACAGTGCCTGCTAGAGGTCCATCTGTTGGTGGCATCCCTTCAAGAGCAATTGGGCTTCCAGGGACAATGTTTGCCACTTTGGGAGTGAACCCTGCAGGCCTTTTGGGCCCAAACCCTTACCACCCTTCCCCTAAAGTTACAAAAGTAGTGAAAGCGAAGTCGCTCAGTCATGTCCGACTCTTAGCGACCCCATGGACTGCAGCCTATCAGGCTCCTCCGTCCATGAGATTTTCCAGGCAAGAATACTGGAGTGGGTTGCCATTGCCTTCTCCAAGGAGAAGGTTACAAACATAACCCTGATCAAATCTCCACTCCACTTTTATGGAACACCTGATCTGTTGCCTCTTATTAATTTGTTCTCAAGTCACTTACTAACTCCTGCAACCAGGACCCTGCCCCCTTGTAGGCAACATCACCACCCAGCTTATTATTAAAATACTCTTAATGCCCCTAACAGGACCAGGTAACCCTCTCCTTTGCCATTACTTCTGTTACTACCTAAAGTGGGCCTATGACAATGAAATGTTGATCTCTAGGAGATTGTCAAGCCTCAAACTCCCTGGGGATCTGCACCTTGACCCTTAGCTCTCAGGTTGCAACAGTACTGGGTAGGATAACCTTTAGAAAGACTCACCCCTAAGGAAGTCCACCCATAAAAATAGAAGAAGGTCTATTAGTTTCTTCTCCTTTTTTCTTTTTCTCCCTGTCATCACTGTCTTTTAGATGGGAAATAACCAATCAACTTCCTTACAGGTGCCCTTGAGATGCATCCTTGATAACTGAAAGTTGTTTGATCCTCTAAGGAAAAGTTGCTTAAAATTCTTTTGTGCCACTTCGTGGCCACAGTATTCTCTGGGGGATAAGGAACACTGGCCTGATGATGGGAGTTTAAATTACAATACCGTCCTACAGTTGGACTTATTCTGCAAAAGATAAGGGAAATGGACAGAGATCACCTATGTCCAAATTTTCTTCCACCTAAGAAATATGAAGGAACTCTGTCTTAAGTATGGGATTGTTGTACGCCCTAAAAGTGAGCCTACTAGGCAAATGGTGTTAGGCATAGACAACTAAGAGAAGGAAGCCTCCCATGAAGGCTCACCTCCCATGGCTCCCGAGTTGCCTGGTGTTCTTTCCTTGTATCCAAATGTGCCCCCATATCTGGGAGCACCCCCTCCACAAAAGCCAACTCAAGTATGTCCCTTAGTGAAACTGGAGGAGAATTTGGATCAACCTGGGTCCATAAGTTCTTCTCCCACTTAGAACTAAGACTGATAAAACAAGACCTGGAAAGCTATCCAGATGACCCAGGCAAATATGTAGATACATTCCAATACATTACCTTGGCCTTTGACTTGACGTGGAAGGACATCATGGTCATATTGAGTCAAACTTTATCTGACCCTGAGTATGCTAGGGTCATAAAGGAAGCCTGAGGGTATGCTACAGGGCTTCAACAAGTCAAGCAGTAAATATCCAGTGGGGGAAACTGCAGTCCCCTCCTCAGATCCTAACTGAAATTATAATGACCCTGAGCACATCTGGGAAAGGGATTACTTTCTGATCTGTGTAAAGGTAGGGCTAAAAGCAGCCCAGCAAAAAGTAATCAGCTATGCCTGGGTCTCAGCAATAAGTCAGCAGTCCAGTGAGAACCCCACTGCCTTTCTGGAAAGGCTAAAAGAGGCCCTCCAAAAGTTTACCAATCTGAACTTCGACTCTTACAAGGAACAGGTGATTTTAAAGGACAAATTCCTGTCCCAATGTGCATCAGATATTAGGATAAAGTTACAACAACTACAGCAGAAGGACCCTTCTGCTTCTTTAAATGGGATGGTCCAGACAGCCACCAGTACCTTTTATAACAGAGAACGAGAGAGGGACGTCAAGGTCGAGGAAAGGGAGAAAAGGAAAGAGACAAGGCATACCCAGATGCTGGCCGTCCTCCAGGGAAGCACTATGGCGAACCCCGAGTTCTTAAAGGACAAGGCACAAGGCAAATGCCTAATCTGTAGACAGGTGGGACACTGGGCCAAAGAGTGTCCAAACCATGACAAGTCTCCTAAATGGCTTGCTACAAATGCCATCTATTGGGACATTGGGTGGCATTCTGCCCTTGGGACCCAAGAGCCTCAAGGTCAAGCTTCAAGCCTTCCCTCACGATGGTTTAACAGGACTGAAGTGGCCCGCTCCAGCCAGCCTGCCTGTCACAGATAATCATCACGGGGCTGGAGCCAAGGGTGCAGCTGGATGTGGCAGGTAGGTCTGAGAATTTCTTGGTTGACACATGGGCTACCTACTGTGTCCTGACCTCCTATTCTAGAGGCTTCTCCTCCCAAACCTGTACCATTTTGGGTGTTACAGGAAAAACAATTACAAAAAGATTCACCCAAGCACTTCTTTGTTGCTGGAATGGACAAATATTTTCCCACCAGTTTCTGGTGGTCCCTGAGTGTCCTACTTCTTTATTGGGAAGAGATAAACTCACTAAACTGGGGACCACCCTTGTGACAGGAAGCTTTTCTACAGCTTCTGGTTACTACTGAGGAATCCAATATACCCTCTCCAATAGGGAGGGACCAAAAACTATGGGAGGACAAAATTAACCCCCAGGTTTGGGACCAGGGAACTCTTGTACAAGCCCACCAAGCTGAACTGGTCATCATTGTCCTCCAAGATCCCACTTGGCTTCCAAACTGGAAACAATACCTCTCAGAAGAGAAGCTTGGGAAAGACTACAATCGCTAATAAAATTCCTTGCCTGTGGGCTATTGGTCCTCACCAGTTCACCGTGTAACACCCCAATCCTCTCTGTAAAGAAAAAGGATGGGACCTGGTGAATGGTTCGAGATCTCTGGATTATAAATGAAGCTGTGGTCCCCCTCCATCCCACAGTACCCAATCCCTATGCACTCTTGGGATAAATCCTGCCCAGTGCCAAGTAGTTTACAGTCCTGGATCTTAAGGATGCATTTTTTTGCATGCCACTGGTTAAAGAATCCCAATATCTTTTTGCCTTCGACTGGGAGTCTCCAGGAGAAAAACACCAACAGATGACTTGGACAGTATTACCTCAGGGGTTCAGAGATAGCCCCTATCTGTTTGAGCAGGCTTTTAGCTGGGATCCCCTAGATCTGATTCTGGGACCTTTGGGAAAATATTACAATATGTAGAAGACCTACTATCTGCTCTCTGGATGAGAAAAATGCCCAACAACATGCAATTCAGATTCTTAACTTTTGGCAGAGAGGGGATATAAAGTCTGTGCTAAGGCACAGATGGTCGAGACAAAGGTCACCTACCTGGGAGTTCAGATTACACATGGGTCATCTAGGAGGTTGTCCTTTGATCAAGTACAAGGAATCTTCCAGTTGCCCTCCCCCACGACTCAAAAACAACCATGAGATTTCCTGGGGCTAACCGGGTATTGTAGAATCTGGACACCCAATTATGATCTAATTGCCCAGGCCTTATATGAAAGCTTGAAGGGAGGGGGTGATTTAATTCCCACATTGATGTGGGGAAGTCCTCAAAAGGAGGCAGAGGATACACTAAAAGAAGCCTTAACTCAAGAACAGCCTTGAGATTGGCAGACCCAGAAAAAGCATTCCACCTGTACATGCAAGAAAATGAAGGAATAGCCTTGGGAGTGTTAACTCAAAGGTTGGGACCTGAGCCGCAGCCTGTAGCTTACTTATCCAAGAGGCTCGACCCAACTTCCCAAGGCTGGCCTCCCTGCCTTCTAAATCTTGCTGCTATTGCAGTCCTGATAGGAGATTCTTTAAACTCTCTGGAGAAGGCAATGGCACCCCACTCCAGTACTCTTGCCTGGAAAATCCCATGGAAGGAGGAGCCTGGTGGGCTGCAGTCTGTGGGGTCGCTAAGAGTCGGACACCACTGAGTGACTTCACTTCACTTTCACTTTCACTTTGGGGGCAAACTAACTACTTTTACCAGCCACCTAGTGAAACAACTCCTGAATAGGAGAGGCCATTTATGGATGTCTGATCAAAGGATCCTCAGATATTAAGTAGTGCTGATGGAAAATCCAGGCCTGACTATATCCCCTTATGAGGTTCTTAATCGAGCTACCCTCCTACCTACCCCCAAGGGCTCTCTCCCTTTCACTCTTGCCTAGAAACTTTGGATTACTGGACAAAACCCTGAGAGGGCTTGTCAGAAGATCTAAACAATCCTGAGGAAATCTGGTACACTGATGGAAGCAGCTTTGTCTTGGATGGAAAAAGAAGAGCTGGATATGCAGTAGTTTCCAATTTTGAGACCATAGAGGCTAAACCTTTTCCAACAGGTACTTCAGCCCAATTGGCTAAGCCTATAGCCCTGACTCAAGCTTTAGAGCTTGGAAAAGGAAAAAAGAGTAGCCATTTACACTGACTCCAAGTATGCCTTTCTGGTGCTACATGCACGTGCTGCTATTTGGAAAGAAAAGAGGCCACTTGACCACCCGAGGGTCCCCAATCAAATATGGTGATCAAATCCTTAGGCTCTTGGAGGCAGTCCATCTGCCAGATGATGTTTCAGTCTCCCATTGTAAAGGACACCAAAAAGGGAGCACAGAAGTGGCACAAAGGAACCAAGCAGATGATCAGGCAGCTAAGAGAGCAGCATTAAAAAACAGTGATGTAGTAGTGGTTGCCACCTTAGTTCCATGGGCTAATTTGCCAGAAATTCCTTCATATACTGAAGGTGAGACTCTTAAAGCTAAGAGTGAGGGCTTTCAGGAAGATCATATGGGGTGGTTCCAAAAGGAGGGACTCCTTTTTCTGCTTGGGAACCTTCAATGGAAGTTGGTTAACTCCTTACACACCACCACTTATTTAGGGGAGAATGCCCTCCAAAGGTTACTAGAAAGGTCCTTCAGAGGAACAGGCCTCCAAACAGCTGTAAGGCGATTGGCCTCCTCTTGTCCCACTTGCCAATTAAACAATCCCCAAGAAGCTCAAAGACCCCAGCTGGCCCAGCCTGTCCAACGGTGTGGGACCTAGCCAGAAAAGGACTGGCAGATGGACTTCACCCAGATGCCAGTTTCTCAAGGGTATAAATATCCTACTAATCATGATAGATACATTCACAGGATGGATTGAAGGTTTTCCCACCCAGACTGAGAAGGCCAAGGAGATGGTAAAAAACTGCTCCATGAAATCGTTCTGAGATTTGGCCTGCCCAAGTCATCACAAAGTAACAATGGGACATCATTTACTTCTAAAGTCACCCAAGGGGTCTCTAAAGCGTTGGGCATTACTTATTATCTCCATTGTGTCTGGAAGCCTCAGTCTTCAGGAAAAGTAGAAAGAGCCAACCAATTCTTAAAATCAGCGATAAAAAAGATAACCCGGGAGATCTCCCTGGGATGGAAGGAGGCTTTACCAATAGCTCTCCTCCACACCTCTATTGCCCCTAAGGAACAGGTTGGTCTTAGTCCTTATGAGATGCTATATGTGAGAACTTTTGTTTATGCCAATGACCTCTTCCTAGATCCAGAGGCTCAGACCCTCGAGTCTTACACTGTGGTCATTGGGTAATTCCAACCAGATATATTCTTGTGGGGTGTCAACCAGGACCCAAAAGATTCTAAAGAGCCACCACTATATGCTTCAGTGACTCAAGTCCTAATTACAGTCTGGAAAGATGGGTCCCCAAAGACTCAACTCCAGCCCACATGGAAGGGCCCCTACGCTGTAATACTTTCTACCCCCACAGCAGTCAAGTTTTCAGGGCATGATTCCTGGATTCACTACTCATGAGTCAAGCCATGGAAGAAAACAGAAGAAGACACTCAATACACCTGTGAGCCCCTGGAAGATCTCAGAAAACTGTTCAGGACCACAAATGAGTGCCATTCTAATGAACACCCCCAAAATTAAGTTTCTGGGGATAAGATTTCTCAGGACAGCTCTTAAGAGCCAACACAGCCTGGAAAGGGTTATACTCCAAAATAGATAGGAGATAGCTCTCCTGATCCCTGAACAAGGAGGGACTTGAGCTATCTTGAATGAAATGTGTTGTTTCTGGGTAAATACCTCCAGCCAAGTTAAAGAAAGTCTCACAGTCCTCAAGAAAAACATTCAGATCCTATGGGATCTCAAAAAACGAGCTGGAGAATTCTTGGGGTGGCTACAATCTCTCCTTGGGAATCCTTCTCGTGGCAAGGGAGGATTTGGAGTTGGCTAATATCCCTACTAATCCCTGTTATCACCATTTGATGCTGCTTATGATTGCTCCATGTATTATCAATTGTCTAACCCATTTTATCTCTGCTCAAGTCAACAAGCTACAACATGCGGTGCCAATTCAACAAGGATGTATAAAACTATACCTGACCATGGGAAATATCACTCACCCTTAGATGGACACCGCTATAAGGACTCTGAGGATTGCGATAAGCAAGAGGGGGAGGCCCAATGCCCTTTGGTGTCCCAGCTCAGCAGGAAGTAGCCAGAGAGACCTCGAGGCCCTATTCCCAAAGAATTGGGCCACCCACCTCTTGAGGGGGGAATGTTAGGTAGTTAGAATAGGAAAAAGGGGTCCAAAATGGTGGTGGCTAAAAGACAAAGAAAGGGAAAAGCCCACAAAAATGAAAGAAAAGAAAAGAAAATCTGAGGACTGGAGTGAGAACCTCAGGTGAAACAAACAGCCCTCCTGGCTAGCCCAATTTACATAGAGCAGGCTCAAGGGGAGGAGACAAAACATTTAAAAAGGGGAGCCAAGATTGAGCCTCTCTCCTTTTGGGTCAGCCCACCTTCACACCTTGAGGGTGTACTATCCTTTGACTGCCAAATAAAACAGCTGTAACCGAGCTGTAACACTGGTCTACCATTTCAAATCTTTGCTGCAGTGAGTCAGAACCGAGGAAATTACACACTCCCCCAACATATCCTACACAAATCCGATGGGCAGTGAAGATCAGAGTTGTGGCCGACAGGCTTTCATCTTTCCAAGTCAAAGAATGGGGAGGCCATTGGAGATCCGCTTCAGAATCCAGGCTCCACTGTTCTCTAACTATAAAATTGTGAAGAAGGTATCCAGTGGTACTGAGCTTCAGCTCCCTCAATTTTAATGTGGGGACAACAAATTTCTCTAGCTAGGGTGGTTGAGAGGATTAAATGAGTTATTACACAGATAGACCACTCTACTATCCATCAATTTGTCTATCTATCATCCTCTATTTATGCTCATATGTACTTTAATTTTCTATTGAAGAGGCAAAATAAACTGATAAGAGTGACTGCCCCTGAGAAGGGAGAGTTGCATTTCACTGTATTATCTTTTGTGGGTATGTTGCCTAAATATGTATAATCTTTATGTATTTTTAAAAATTAGTAGAATGTCAGTCAAGTACTGTCCAGTAAATGTCAGTTTTTTCTCTTTGTCTTCTCAGCTTACTATTCCAAAAGCACAGATTTTGTTGTATGGGAATTCTCTAAGATTTTACAGCAGAAGGCAATGGCACCCCACTCCAGTACTCTTGCCTGGAAAATCCCATGGATGGAGGAGCCTGGTAGGCTGCAGTCCATGGGGTTGTGAAGAGTCGGACACGACTGAGTGACTTCACTTTCACTTTTCACTTTCATGCATTGGAGAAGGACATGGCAACCCACTCCAGTGTTCTTGCCTGGAGAATCCCAGGGACGGGGGAGCCTGGTGAGCTGCCATCTATGGGGTTGCACAGAGTCAGACACGACTGAAGCGACTTAGCAGCAGCAGCCTTAACTACAGATGGTAAAACATCTAAAGACTGAGTGGGTAAAACTAAACATATAAAGGGATGAAAACAAATATCATAAAAATTGAACGCCCTCTTTATTTTCACAAGCAAAGGTCTTGAATGAGTCAGATATTTTCTGCAGTGTCCAACTTGGGTATGGTTCTTTCAATTATGCTATATTAATTGAGCACTTATTATCACCAGACCTTGTATTAGGACCCGGGACTACTATGCTTAACTTATTCTTTCATTCAACAGATACTTCTGCAGCACCCACTGTATGCCTGGCAAGGTGGGAGCTGGGGATATAGTGATACACATCATATACAAATCTCTGCCTTTATGGAGCTTGAATTTTAGTGGACTAACTATATACCTGAATTGTATTAGCCACATTTCTGTGTTTTTCTACTGTGGGGCAGATGGAGATGGTAAAATCCTTGAGACATGATTCAAATATTCTCTATGCTAGAAATTAGTGCTGAGAAAATGTTACTCACTTATGTCATTTAAGGTTTTCTAATGGTGAAAATAAACAGGTGATGTAATAATATATTTTATTTAACTCACTATATCCAACATGGAATCAATATAAAAATAATTAATGAGATATTTTATGGGTTTCTTTTTTGATAATAAGACTTTGAAATTGAGAGAGTAACAGGCAGGAAGGTTTGGGTCCCCAAGCGGAGGAAATAGACTGCAAGTAACAGACGCTTTTTTTCCACTCTTTTAAGTGGCAGGAAGAAACAAACTACAAGTGTCAGATGTTTTTTTCCCTTCTCTATACAAAATTAAAAGGAGGTTTCTTTTAAAATTCAGTGTTGCCATGACGACACGTGGTTGCCTGAACTTTTGTCAAACCTTGAGCTAGTCAATGCGTTTTTCTTATGAAGATGTTCTCTTAAGCTATGTTAATGAAACTATGTATTTGCTTGGAAATCTGCCTTTCCTCAAGATTCATGTCAATTGTTTTATGACCCAGGATAACTCACCTTGTGCCAATGCTATCTTAAATGCATGTTGTGGGTGAAATGCCTGGTGCAACTTTCTCAGTTTTGAGGCATTTTCTTTCTCTAATTAGCAGCTTGCTAATAGGTATAAATTTTATTGGCATCACCAGATGGTCAACACCAAAATCAGACTGATTATATTCTTTGCAGCCAAAGATGGAGAAGCTCTACACAGTAAGCAAAAACAAGACCAGGAGCTGACTGTGGCTCAGACCATGAACTCCTTATTGCCAAATTCAGACTTAAATTGAAGAAAGTAGGGAAAACCACTAGACCATTCAGGTATGACCTAAATAAAATCCTTTATGATTATACAGTGGAAGCGAGAAATAGATTTAAGGGCCTAGATCTGATAGATAGAGTGCCTGATGAACTATGGAATGAGGTTCGTGACATTGTACAGGAGACAGGGATCAAGACCATCCCCATGGAAAAGAAATGCAAAAAAGCAAAATGGCTGTCTGGGGAGGCCTTACAAATAGCTGTGAAAAGAAGAGAAGCGAAAAGCGAAGAAGAAAAGGAAAGATATAAGCATCTGAATCCAGAGTTCCAAAGAATAGCAAGAAGAGATAAGAAAGCCTTCTTCAGCAATCAATGCAAAGAAATAGAGGAAAACAACAGAATGGGAAAGACTGGGGATCTCTTCAAGAAAATCAGAGATACCAAAGGAACATTTCATGCAAAGATGGGCTCGATAAAGGACAGAAATGGTATGGACCTAACAGAAGCAGAAGATATTAAGAAAAGATGGCAAGAATACACAGAAGAACTGTACAAAAAAGATCATCACGACCCAGATAATCATGATGGTGTGATCACTCACATAGAGCCAGACATCCTGGAATGTAAAGTCAAGTGGGCCTTAGAAAGCATCACTATGAACAAAGCTAGTGGAGGTGATAGAATTCCAGTTGAGCTATTCCAAATCCTGAAAGATGATGCTGTGAAAGTGCTGCACTCAGTATGGCAGCAAATTTGGAAAATTCAGCAGTGGCCACAGGACTGGAAAAGGTCAGTTTTCATTCCAATCCCAAAGAAAGGCAATGCCAAAGAATGCTCAAGCTATCGCACAATTGCACTCATCTCACACGTTAGTAAAGTAATGCTCAAAATTCTCCAAGCCAGGCTTCAGCAGTATGTGAACCGTGAACTTCTTGATGTTCAAGCTGGTTTTAGAAAAGGCAGAGGAACCAGAGATCAAATTGGCAACATCTGCTGGATCATGGAAAAAGCAAGAGAGTTCCAGAAAAGCATCTATTTCTGCTTTACTGACTATGCCAAAGCCTTTGACTGTGTGGATCACAATAAACTGTGGAAAATTCTGAAAGAGATGGGAATACCAGAACACCTGACCTGCCTCCTGAGAAATCTGTATGCAAGTCAAGAAGCAACAGTTAGAACTGGACATGGAACAACAGACTGGTTCCAAATAGGAAAAGGAGTACGTCAAGGCTGTTTATTGTCATCCTGTTTATTTAACTTATATGCAGAGTACATCATGAGAAATGCTGGGCTGGAAGAAGCACCAGCTGGAATCAAGATTGCCGGGAGAAATATCAATAACCTAATATGCAGATGACACCACCCTTATGGCAGAAAGTGAAGAGGAACTACAAAGCCTCTTGATGAAATTGAAAGTGGAGAGTGAAAAAGTTAGCTTAAAGCTCAACACTCAGAAAACGAAGATCATGGCATCCGGTCCCATCACTTCATGGGAACTAGATGGGGTAACAGTGGAAACAGTGTCAGACTTTATTTTTCTGGGCTCCAAAATCACTACAGATGGTGACTGCAGCCATGAAATTAAAAGACGCTTACTCCTTGGAAGGAAAGTTATGACCAACCTAGATAGCATATTGAAAAGCAGAGACATTACTTTGCCAACAAAGGTTCGTTTAGTCAAGGCTATTCTTTTTCCTGTGGTCATGTATGGATGTGAGAGTTGGACTGTGAAGAAGGCTGAGCGCCAAAGAATTGATGCTTTTGAACTGTGGTGTTGGAGAAGACTCTTGAGAGTCCCTTGGACTGCAAGGAGATCCAACTAGTCCATTCTGAAGGTGATCAGCCCTGGGATTTCTTTGGAAGGAATGGTGCTAAAGCTGAAACTCCAGCACTTTGGCCACCTCATGCGAAGAATTGACTCATTGGAAAAGACTCAGATGCTGGGAGGGATTGGGGGCAAGAGGAGAAGGGGACGACAGAGGATGAGATGGCTGGATGGCATCACTGACTCGATGGACGTGAGTCTCAGTGAACTCCGGGAGTTGGTGATGGACAGGGAGGCCTGGCGTGCTGCGATTCTTGGGGTCACAAAGAGTCGGACACGACTGAGCGACTGATCTGATCTGATCTGAATAGGTATAAAAATCCTTGCTAAAAACCAACAAGGGGGCACTCTTTCTGTCCTCTCTGATATCTATGTCAGAAGCTTTCTCTATATCTTTTATACTTCAATAAAACTGTATTACACAAAAAGCTCTGAGTGATCAAGCCTCGTCACTGGCCCTGAATCAAATTTTCCTCCTCTAGAGGCCAAGCATCCCAGTGTCGTTCACAGCTCATAGCAGCAACCTTTCAAAATCTAGTGTGTATTTTACATTTACAGCACATCTCGATTTGTACTCATCATCTTTCAAATACTTAGGAGCTACATGTAGCTACTGACTACCATATTGGACGGGGCAACTCTAGATGAGCACTTCTCAAACTGTAGCACACATAGGAATAGTCCAGAGAGAATGTTAAAATACAGATTCCTGGACTTCACCACCAAAGGTAAGGACTGGGGCCTGAGAATTTGCATTTCCAATAAGATGCTGCCACATACAGACCATAACTTGAATAGCACTGCTTAACACACCACACACCTGCCAGTGAATTCAATTTTAGTGATAATAACTGTACTAATATTTGACCTCTTAAAAGCATTTTGCATTAGCTACTGGTGAAATTAAGATTAAAAACCAAAATGAAATATCACTACACACTCATCAGAATGGCCAAAATAAAATATACTGACAACATTAAATGCTAGAGACACCAAATAATTCATACATTTTTTATGGGAATGCAAAATAATTTGGCAATATTTTTAACACTAAAAATGACTTAAAAGTTTTGGAGAGAGTTATCAAGCCATGAAAAGGTATGAAGAGAACTTAAATGTATTTTATTATGTGGAAGAACCCAACCTGAAGGGGTTACATACTATGTGATTCCAACTAGACATTCTGAAAAAGACAAAACCATGGAGACAGTTTCCTCTTTGAAAAAACCCTGATGCAGGGAAAGACTGAAGTGAAAGGGGAAGAGGGTGGCAGAGAATGAGCTGGTTAGATAGCATCACTAGCTCAATGGACATAAATCTGAGCAAACTCTGGGAGACAGTGAAGGATGGAGGAGCCTGGCATGCTGCAGTCCATGGGGGGTCGCAAAAAGTCAGATACAACTTAGTGACTAAACAACAACAATTGAGACAGTAAAAAGATCAGTGGTTGCCAGGGGTGGTGTGGAGGGGTGAATAAGCAGAACACGGAGGGTTTTCAAGGCAGTGAAGCTACTCTGAATGATACTATAACGGTGGATAAATATCATTGTATTTTACCATTACCCATAGAATGTGCAATACTAAGAGCAAACCCCTAATGTAAACTATGGACTTTGGTAATGATGTATCAATATACATTATTAACTGTAATGAATGTATCCCTCTGGTGGGAGATATAGACAATGTAGGAGTCTAGAACTCCTGTACTTTTACTCAATTTTTTCATGAACCTTCAACTGCTCTAAAAAATAGAATCTATTTAAAAGGGGAAAACAAAGTTCTGAAGAGTGATGATGATTGCACAACAATGCGAACGTATTTAATGCCACTGAGTGTTACACTTAAAGATAATTAACATGTTAAATGTTATATATATTTAATCACAATAAACAAAAAAAGAAAAATGGATTTAGCATATGATTTCATTCTTGGGCATTTATCTTAAAGAAACAGAAAGTCATTTAATGTAGAAACTTGTACACAAATATTCATAGCAACTTATTTGTAATTGCCCCCAAACTAGAATAGCTTCTTAGGTGATGCCAATGCAGGAGACATAAGAGGTGCAGATTTGATCCCTGGTTTGGGAAGCTTCCTGGAGAAGAAAATAGCAACCCGCTCCTGTATTCTTGCCTGGAAAATCCCACAGACTGAGAAGCCTGGTGGGCTACAGTCCATGGGGTTGTATATAGTCACACACGACTGAAGTGATTTAGCACCGAACTAGAAACAACTAAAATATCCCTCAGTAGGTGAATGGTTAAACAAAGTAGCACATCTATACCATGAAATACTATCCAGCAATAAAAATATATAACCTACTGATAGTTGCAATAATTAGGGTGACTCAAAGAACTTATGACGAATGAAAAAAGCATGCATACTGCGTGATTCTATCCACGTAACATTTGTGAAGTAGCATAATTCTAGATATTAAGAGTGGATTAATGTCTTCCAGGAGTTTGGGAGGAGAAAGAGGGTGGTGATGAGTGACTGTAAAGGATGAAGGAATCTTGTGACGTTGGTCCACTTAAGTTTGTTGATTATGGTAATGGTTACATGAAGCTATTAATGTGACTAAGTTGTACAGAACTTCACATATACACATAAATGAGTGCCTGTATAACTGCTGAAATCTAAATAAGCGCTATAGGTTGTACCAATGCCAATTTCCTGACTTTGATATTGTACTCTAGTTATGTAAGCTGTTACCGTTGGGAAAAGATGGGTGAAATGCACACAGGCACTCCCTACACATTTCTTTACACCTTTCTATGCCTCTATAATTATTTCAAAATAAAAAGGGTTTTTTAAAAGTACTTTGCATACTCTATCTTACTTGATATTCACAATAACTATGGGAAGTAAATAGTATGATTATTTTCATTTTATAGAAAAGAAAAACAAGGTTTACAGGAAGAGTACATTGCTAAATGCAAGCAAAGCCATACCCTCTCCATAAGCATCAATATATTTATGTAAGTACTTATAAGTATGAAAAGATTTAGGGAACCCAACTGTCAGAAATAAAGGTGTTTTTACATAGCAAATTGCAAAGTAAAAATAAAAAAAACAAGCCTTCTCTCTTTCTACAACTTACGATAGACTTGAAGGTTGTAGGACCTGGTGGTCGTCACTTTAGAGGTCTCTACATTTATGTCGGCTTTGTAGATCCCTGAGTCTTCAATCCTCAGATTTCTGAGCTCCAGGTTATAGTTCTGACCTGAGACACTTATTCGTTCATGGTAATTTTGGTGGGTTATGGTAACTATGGGTTCTTCTCCAAAGTTTCCTGGTTTTACGAAAGCAACAGATGTTTTGGAATGCCAAGAAATGATGGTAACTTTCTGTGATGGTTGGATATTTAAGGGAAAAGTAGCTGACTCCCCCAGAATCCCATTCACTATGAAGATGTCTGTGTCGCTTCCAGCTGCTTCCAGACCTGAGAACATAAATAGAAAACCATAAACATTTGACAAAACCATAACCATTTGACTGTTGCTCCTTTTAGAATTCTCTTTCTCTCCAGGCTTGAATCTCCCTGAGGAACAGCTGATCCAGTTTCTTGACGATACCTTTTTTCCTCTTTTTTTTGATTTTACTTTAAACATATTTAACATGTTATGATGGCTAACTTTTCTAAAAGATTCTCATTCAAAAATTAAGTTTCCCAGTGAATTTTTTAATTATAAATTTATTTAATTGGAGGCTAATTACTTTACAATATTGTATTGGTTTTGCCATACATTCATTAAAACATATTTATCTAGACACCTAGACTCTAATAAGAGTTAGATGGAATTTGAGAGATTAAGGCTGTAAATCTCCATATTTAAACCTCTGAGGTCTGAGATAGTAAATATTTTCTTTCCCAAGGTCAAATTGCCAAGTGGTAGAAGAGCTGGGGACACGAGCCTGTGATGGCTGCCATGGTCTTTACAAAAAAAAGAGTTACATTTATGCCTCTATTCCTAGAAGATATAGGCAGAGAGTGCTTTAGAGGTCCTGGAGTAAATATGCCCCAAGTTAGTGATTTTGAGGGCTCTTTTTGCTTACTGTCATGACTCCAGTCTGTAGATGAGTACCTGACACATAGAGGGTGCTTAGCAAATATTTGTGGGATGATTTAATAAATTAAATTCAGTTATGTGTTGCCTAGGCTCTTTTGGAGCAACTTCTGAAGTAAGCAAAGTTCATTTATTCATTTATACTTTTATGAATGAATGAACATATTTATTCAAGGACAACTTTGTTCTAGATCTTATAGCAAGTATTTATTAATTTGATTATAATACAAATGCTTGTTGAGCCTCTACTCTTTAAAGCATGATGTCAAGAGACTGGGGTACAATGGAGAGTAAAAATAGACATGGTTTCTGTTCCCTGGAACTTAAACGAAGAGAACAAGTTTGATAAGGTAACTACAAATAAGATAAAGGTTATGGTACTTTGAGAGAGAATAGGAAAGGGACGTGAGTCATTCTGGGAATCCAGGAATAATTTTGGGATTGTAGTATTCAGTATAAAGCTGAAGGATGAAAATCTAACATAGAAAAAAAATTAAAAGTTTATTTTGTTCTCTTCTCCATTACCTTATGAACATAAACTGATTTAATACATAGTTTGTAAAATGAATAGCAATATAATTATAAGGTGTTATTTTCTCCCTTTTCTTCTATTCTTTCATTACTCTGTTATTCTCACTGAGCTATATGGTATGAGAGGGTGTTTTGAGCCAGCATGCATGATATTCAAAACATTTAATAACAAATAGACACAAGCACTGACCAATCAAGAAGAGCTTCAGCCATAAACACTAACAGGGCCATTCTGATGAGTACTGACTGCATATAAGCCCCAAAGAGCAGGGCAAAACTTTTCACTTAAGTGGGTTCAGCCTGACTCTAAAGTTTATTCAGGGCTTGGCATAAAGAGGATAAGAATAAAGGTCACTGAGAATACAAGTCATTGTGATGCGTCAGAAAAGCAAAGGGATTTCTTAAACTGATGATGCTGTCTCACTATGACCACCCTTGCACTCTAGCCCAGTACTTTCTGGACAAGCCAGGGACTGCTCACATAAACCTCTTTCCTTTCAGAACATCCAACATTTTCCCTTAGAAGGAATATCCCAGGCAAGGACTGGTGACTTAGTTGGGGTGGGCTAAGTAGAGATGGAGATGTAACAAGGTCCTGGGGTGGGGAGAAGAAGGAGACTAAGGACCCTTATCTACAAACATTTATTAAGTGCTAGGGCTTCCCAGGTGGCTCAGTGGTAAAGAATCGGCCTGGATTGGGAAGATGCCCTGGAGAAAGAAATGGCAAGCCACTCCAGTATTCTTGCCTGGGAAATCTCATGGACAGAGGAGCCTGGCGGGCTACAGTCCACCAGATCACAAAAGAGTGGGACATGACTAAACAAGTGCCACTCAGGGATGAATAGGACATGGTGGCAGCTCTGAGGAACTCAGAGCCCAGAGAATAAGATGCATGTGCATGCATGCAGACAGTAATACAATATGATGAGTACTAAACAGTAAAACAATAGCAACCAAACTACTGGGGGAACAGAAAGCGAGACTAAGCTTGTCTTTGGTGGCAGGAGTCAGAGTTAGCCAAAATCCATTCCTTGAAGGTTAATTCTCCCCAGATAAGCTCTGCCACTGTGTTGATGAGATCTGGTAGAACGGCACTTGGAGTGTCCCAGCCTGAATCCTTGAATGTCCCCAACTGGACATGTGACCTGTGCAGGGTACAGAGACTTGAGCTCAGAAGGACCTGAATTTGATTTAATGCTGTTGTGTTGTCATGAACTTCTTAATATTACTTGTAAAAAGACCCTATATTTTCATATTCTACTGGGTTCCACAAAGTGTACAACTGGCCCTGGTGCCAGATCTCACAAGGTTTTTTTCTTTTTTTTAATATCAAGTCCTTGTGCCTAATTTCCATTTCACTCTTTGAATTCAGGTTCAGTGTGAGAAGATGGAAAAGGTGGGGGTTCCATAGACTCATAATTCTGGTGGGTTTTCTCATCAAATCCCAGGAAATGGTGGGCAGTTTACTAAGGCTGAGATCTTAGTAGGAGGGCAGTTGTGCAGCCACAGAATGGTTGGTGGGTGGTGTTGCTTTTTGAAGTATATCTTGTCTCCTCTTGCGAGTCATTCAGGAAGTGGTGCTTGGGTATCAAACAGTCAGGGTGTCAGAGAGCTAAGCTAGAGGAAGTCCTTTTACTATTTTGTGCTGTGGTGCTGCTGGTAAGACTCCTGGGCTTTCTGAGAAAAAGTGTAGGGCTTGCACAAGCATAATATGTACCTTTGAACACCCAACGGAGGTATGAGGCACCCACAAAACGACAGCAGGCAAAGAAAAGATAGGGAGGATGAAGTCATAGGTGCTATGAGCAGCCATAGCTGCTACTTCTACATATGAGCTGGTCAACCTTAATTAAGTCACGAGGCTTTTCTGAGTCTCAGTTTCTTCATCTACAGAATGGCAATAGTAACTATAAAATTTGCTTATCTAATTAGTGATCAGAAAAATCATATATGAGTGGAAACTCTTTGTTGACCATCAAGGCAAAATCAGATCAGATCATATCAGATCAGTCGCTCAGTCGTGTCCGACTCTTTGCGATCCCATGAATTGCAGCACGCCAGGCCTCCCTGTCCATCACCAACTCCCCAAATGCTAGTTATTTCTGAGGTTATTAATGATAATGATTCTCATTCTCATCCTCATCTTAACAATTAGGATATGCCCTTTAGGACTTCCCTAGTCCATTTCTATGATGACCTTGGTAACACCAAGATCATACTGAAGAATGTATGAAGAACCATTATTAAGGGCCAATTCAGGAAAAGCACAGAGGGACAGTTTTCAGTACCACTGCACTTGGTGGCCCCTCTATTCTTCTCTTAAAGACTTTGGTGTTTTAAGAATCTCCATATCAGCCAATGTTAATATTTATTTTTCTAGGTGCTGGGGGGACTCGAACACTATATTAATGTTGGAGGCAACTTTAAGAAAACTTAATTTCAGAGAGAATTTGTGGCACAAAAATATCTTAAGGACTTACTACGAAAAGCACTATGCAAGTCTATGACCAAGACAAGTTCTCTGTCCCTTTTAAAAATTTCATATATGGTTAGGGAAATAAGACACACACACATATACACACTCATAACTCACCTTTGCAATATGATCTGGTAAATGATAAATTCAAATGAATGGTAGAGACAGTAATTACAATAGGAATTTGAAGAAGGATAGATCACTTTGATCTGCAGTGGTTAGAAAAAACTTCTTGGAGGAAACAGAATTTGAAGAGGACCTTGAAGAATGAAAAGAATGTTACTAGATAGAAAGGGAAAGAATTAGTGTCTCAGGTCTTCAGGTTCTGAATAAAGGTTTAGAAAGAGAAGAATGTGTGATGCAGGTTGAATAAGTATAGATTTGCTTAACAAAGTAGAGAGCAATCAGGCTAGAAATGTAAATTTAGGTTTAGATTTAGGACAGACCTGAGTTTGAAGTCTACACCACAGGCAGGGGGAAGCTATTAAAGTTTTTGAGAACGAAGGCTAATAATGCTTTAGGGTTAGGGTCATATGGTAATAATTTGTAGAAGGAATAAGAGGAAAGAAAAGCTGGGCTTGAAAGACCATTTCAGAGGCTACTGTTAGCCATCTGGGCATGAATCGAGGGGTAATGGGAATGGAAAGGAAGGGATAAATTTGAGAGATAGGACAAAGAAAGGCAAGGAATGAAGAGGCATGTCATAAAATTCAACAGTATATTGGGTGTCTAGTTCATGAGAGTGGAAAACTAATAGCTACTGGAATTTGATTAAGTTTATGCTTGGAAGAAGTCAAAAGGAGAAGACAAGTTTAATGTCAGAAACACTGAATGTGAGATGATGGTGCACCACTAAATAAGAAGTTAGAAGAATGGAAGATAAGAAAAGTAAAAATGTATTCAAAGTATTGTTTGGGGGCTGTGGCAGAATCTGCTGGTTGTTTTCCAATATTTGTTTTCTACTTCATTCTTAGTAATATAATCCCTAATTTTTAGCAAGGTGTATGGTCACCTTGCTAATAAATATTAGGGCGAATAAAGATTATATCGCCCAACTTTCTGCAATCTCAGTTTGGTCATGTGACTAAGTTCAGGTCCATGGGACGAAAGTGCAAGTATTGTATTGACTTTTATGTCGTTAAGAAGACGGCGTTTGCTTTCTTCTTCTCTTCCTTGCTTGTTATAGGCTGGAATGCCATGACAGTGGATCTTGGACATTTTGGATCAAGAAGAGGAAGCCAAGTACTGAGAATCATGGAGCAGGAAGACTCAAAAAGTGTGGATCCCTGATGACCTTGTGAACTATTCTACCAACTGAACTGCCAACTCCAGTCATTTTACACTAACAAGGAATAAATTTCTTTCTTCTTTAAGGAATTCTTATTTTTGAGTCTCTGTCACTTGCCATCAAACTGAAATCCAAGTGGTTTAGGAATCATCTATGGAGAGGAGGTGATTGAAGGAGAGGGTCACTCAGGAAGAGTAGGCTGAAGTCCAAGGCTGAACCTTGTGATAAGTGCTTACAGTTACAGAAGAGGCATTATCAAAAGAAACTGAACAGATCAAGCGATACGGTGGCAAGAGGGGCACCAATAGCAGACAAAATCATGAAACCCAGGAGGAGGAAGAATCTCAAGAAGGTAACTGTCACTGACGTCTAGTGATCCAGAGTCTTCAAGTGAGTTAAAGGCTGAAAATGACCCCTAGATTTGTCCATTAGGAGGTTACTGATGGCCTTTGAGAATGTAGTTCAAGTTAGGATGATTCAAATGGAGGCCAGAGTGTAGTGGATTGAGGATAGAAAAAGTGGTAAAGAAGTGGAGAAGCTTCATAGTGAAAGAAAGGTTATAAAATATAACAAATAGCTAGCTAGAGAGCCAAACAAAACCGATTTATTTTATTTTATTTTAAAATAGATGATACTGAAGGGGGAAGTGTGGTATGGAGAAAAAGAAGATAGAGATGTCCCTGATCTGGGATGGATGTCCCTACGCATGGAGTTCTTTGTTTCTCTCTCATAGGACTTGCCACTCTGGGTGGTAGTCATGAGCCCACATGTCTGTTTCTGGACACTGAGCCACTTGAATCCTGGGATCTTGTCTTAAAATCCCAAGCACCAAGCACAGTGAAATATACACAGGCCACTAAGACTTGTGTGGAACAAAAAATGGAAGGGAAATGGTGTGCAGAGAAAGGTATATGTTTTCAGTCAGAGGAGGGTCATGCCTTCATCTGAAGTGGAAGGAAAAAAGGAAAGGATGTGTGAAAGGATATTGATATTTTGAGGTCTTGTTGGGAGTGAGGATAGGAGAAAGTTTGCTTGGCAAGATGGAAGAAGCGCACAGTTTGAGTCCAATGGGCCTGTGTTCTATTCCTGATAGTTACTGAGGCCCTTATCTTACTTAGCTACAAGATAGGATATAGTAATACCTACCTCATGAAATTGTTGGGAGGACACATAGATGTTGCTTAATATGTAGTGGACATTTTGGAACAGAGAAGATAAAATGCTAACTAGTCACCTGGGACTGCAAGGACATCCAACCAGTCCATTCTAAAGGAGATCAGTCCTGGGTGTTCTTTGGAAGGAATGATGCTAAAGCTGAAACTCCAGTACTTTGGCCACCTCACGTGAAGAGTTGACTCATTGGAAAAGACTCTGATGCTGGGAGGGATTAAGGGCAGGAGGAGAAGGGGACAACAGAGGATGAGATGGCTGGATGGCATTACCGACTCGATGGACGTGAATTTGAGTGAACTCCGGGAGATGGTGATGGATAGGGAGGCCTGGCGTGTTGCGATTCATGGGGTCGCAAAGAGTCGGACACGACTGAGCGACTGAACTGAACTGAGTCATGCTTGATGGCCTTCATATCTTCAGTAATGTGGGAAGCAAGAGGAGGCAGGAGAGGGACTACTTAAGAAGTGTAAAGTTAGGGGCACAGGTCTTGAATCTAGGGATATTTGAGCCTAGATATGTTATTTGGTGGGAAACTATTGAAATTCTCTGATTCTTAGGTTCCTTACCTTTAAAATATAGGTAATTATTAAATGCAATTATGAAGAAAGAACACTAAGCACAAATTCCTGGCACATAAAAATGATAGTTGCTATCATTATTTTGATGAATGTAAAATTTTTGAGGAAATGCTGCTCTAGGGAACACGGCCAGGAAGTTAACAGTTTGACTGAGGGGATGAAGGGACTCGTGAACAGGCTTGGGGCCCAGTGAAAAAGAGATGACTCGTATTTATAATATCTCATAATGAGTGTGAAGAAAGCAAAGAACTAAAGAGCCTTTTGATGAAAGTGAAAGAGGAGAGTGAAAAATGTGGCTTAACACTCTACATTCAAAAAACTAAGATCATTGCATCTGGTCCCATCACTTCATGGCAAATAGATGGGGAAACAATGGAAACAGTGAGATACTATATTTTCTTGGGCTCCAAAATCACTGCAGATGGTGACTGCAGCCATAAAATTAAAAGATGCTTGCTCCTTGGAAGAAAAGCTATGACCAACCTAGACAGCATATTAAAAAACAGAGACATTACTTTGCCAACTAAGGTCCATATAAGTCAAAGCTATGTACGTGATATGAGAGCTGGACTATAAAGAAAGCTGAGTGCCAAAGAATTGATGCTTTTGAACTGTGGTGCTGGAGAAGACTCTTGAGAGTCCCTTGGACTGCAAGGGAATCCAACCCATCAGTCCTAAAGGAAATCAGTCCTGAATATTCATTGGAAGGACTGATGCTGAAGCTGAAACTCCAATACTTTGGCCACCTGATGCAAACTGACTCTTTGGAAAAGACTCTGATGCTGGGAAAGATTGTGAAGGCAGGAGGAGAAGGGGACAACAGAAGATAAGATGGTTGGATGGCATCACTGACTTGATGGACATAAGTCTGAACAAGCTCCAGGAGTTGGTGATGGACAGGGAAGCCTGGCATGCTGCAGTCCATCGGGTTGCAAAGAGTCAGACGTGACTGAATGACTGAACTGAATGAGTGTGATTTCCTGATTCTCATAGCCAGACCACAGCAGGATAGGGTGGGAGAAACGCAATACTTCTAGAAGAGAAGCAAAGGCAAGAAAAGGCTTGAACTCCGTGATGTGGGCTTGGATGGAAAAATTGGTTCCCCATGACCTCTAGATAGCTATGGTGAAGAGGTAACCGGAGGGTCAGGATGACCCCAGCTTGAACAGACAACACCATGGACAGTCTATTCACTGGAGCTGGGTTTCCCCTCCTGGAAGGGAAGCTGGACATCTTTCTCAGCCTTATATATCTTTTGTGTTTTAGATGATAACTCCTGTTTCCCTGGATGAACCCATGTGAATGGGTGAACTTTACAAACATACATTTCATGATAAAGTAGCTGCCCAAAACCACTGATTGAAAGAAGGAAATAGAGAATATGAGAATAAGAAATGTGTTTGGAAAAAATAAAGACTTAGAAACTTTATCTGGGTTAGAAATATTGATGGGGTAGGAGGAGGTTAACTGGCCAGAGGGAAATTCTTCAGACCTGAGTAAGGGAAATTTACTGAGAAGTAAATTTACTAGAAGTTGGGTAAAACCCAAAGAGATTACAAAATAACAATTACTGATGGCAACAGAGAGGGCATTTAGACCTAAACTTCATAGTTCTCCTTCAGTTCCGTTCAGTTCAGTCCCTCAGTCATGTCTGACTCTTTGCAACCCCATGAATCGCAGCATGCCAGGCCTCCCTGTTCATCACCAACTCCCAGAGTTCACCCAAACTCATATCCATCAAGTCGGTGATGCCATCCAGCCATCTCATCCTCTGTCGTCCCCTTCTCCTCCTGCCCCCAATCCCTCCCAGCATCAGGGTCTTTTCCAATGAGTCAACTCTTCACATGAGGTGGCCAAAGTATTGGAGTTTCAGCTTCAGCATCAGTCCTTCCAATGAACACCCAGGACTGATCTCCTTTAGGATGGACTGGTTGGATCTCCTTGCAGTCCAAGGGACTCTCAAGAGTCTTCTCCAACACCACAGTTCAAAAGCATCAATTCTTTGGCGCTCAGCTTTCTTCACAGTCCAACTCTCACATCCATACATGACCATTGGAAAAACCATAGCCTTGACTAGACAGACCTTTGTTGGCAAAGTAATATCTCTGCTTTTCAATATGCTATCTAGGTTGGTCATAACTTTCCATCCAAGGAGTAAGAGAGTCTATTAAAAACAAAGACAGTGTACATTTGGGGTTTCAAGGGACTCCTCCCTAGTCTCTTAGATCCTATCTCCTCCCACCTGATCTCATATCCTTCTCTCCACTGCGCACTCTAACCACACTGACTTTCTCATTCTTCAAACTGGCTAAGAACACCTTAGAACTTTTTCTATTAAATACTTGCTGCCTGGTAGGCTGCAGTCCATGGGGTTGCTAAGAGTCGGACACGACTGAGCGACTTCATTTTCACTTTTCACTTTCATGCATTGGAGAAGGAAATGGCAACCCACTCCAGTGTTCTTGCCTGGAGAATCCCAGGGACCGGAGATCCTGGTGGGCTGCCGTCTATGGGGTCGCACAGAGTCGGACACGACTGAAGTGACTTAGCAGCAGTAGCAGTCCTTTTTTTACAACACCCTTTCCAGCACTCCTTCACTGTGAAACTCTGTTCCAATGTCATCTTCAGAGAAAGCCTCACCATGTTTAAGTAGCCGTCTCTTTCCCATCACTCTCTATTGCCTTGCCTTATTTATTTTTCTTCACAGCAGTTATGACTACTAAAGCATTGCATGTGCATATTTACTTATTGTCTTCCCCACCTTTCACCCCCATGAGAATATAATGGCCATGCAGTCTTTTTCTGTTTCGGTCACTAGTACTTCCCTTACAATTAGTGGATGATTATTAAATATTTGTTAAAAGAATAAATACTTTTTTGGCAACTGACTCACTTTCCCTTTTTCTAGCAATAAAAAGCAAGATAGAAAACTTAGAGTAAGAGAAACAGTGAGGACAAGAAATAACTCTACATGTCTCTGGCTCTTGGTAAGGAAGGTTCAGAGTATAAACTGATTAATAAGAAAGAGCAGTTGGCTAACAGTAAATTCTTTCCACTCCAATATTCTCATATTGTTAACAAAAATTTGCATATGTCCACAGGCTAGGGAATCATAGCATGGTGAGTAAAAGATCAATAAACAAGACTGAGCCAAGGTTCTATTGCCAATTAGCTAAATGACCATGACTAAGCCAATTACCTGCTAAACCACAGGATTCTATTGGTAAATGAAATAAAATTTCTCTACTACTTTTGAGGAAGTATGAAAATTAGATGACATGACACCGCTCTCAGATATATACAGCAATAGAGAAGAAACTAGAGACCCCAAAGGGAGAGTTGCCCTGAGGGGCACCCTCTTTCTGCCCCTGTGTCAGACACTATGACTTAGTAATGAAAAGCCAGACTGCCTGAGCTTGAATCCTGCTCCTGCCAGGTTCCAGCCATGAGGCCTTGGGAAAGTTAACCTCTCTGTGCCTTGGTTTTATCAGCTTCTAAATAGACTAACAGGAGCACTTCATAGAAGTGTTATATTAAATGAGTTATTATTTGTAAACCTATTAGAAAAGTACTTGGCATATACTAGGCACCATAAGTGCTTGTTATGTAAAATAAGAAAACATTGTTGCAGAGATTAAAATAATACCCCTAGACAACTCTTATGGAAAAAAGGAGAACTGGAGTATTATGGAGATGTTACAAAAGGCCAGCATGAAGGTTTTCATATGAGTGGAAATAAGGAAGGGTGTATTGTTGCTTAATAGCTACCCAACCCCCCTTGCTTCTTTAGGACCCTTCAAATCAGCATTTCTTGATATTTCTTCAGTCATAGCTAACTTTTGCCTTGTCTCCTCCCATCCACTGCTTCCCTGAGTATGGCAGGTCTGGAAAAGAGTTACCAGAGGCAGCAGCACCCAGAAGAGAGATGGTTGTAACTGGTTATTCTGAGTGCAGGGAAAGAAGGACAAAGAGGAAGCAAAGGGTTAGCTGCAAGAAGCTTTGTGTCTTTCTCCATGAAAATGGAAATTCCTTGCTTATGAGGGTTTTAAAACAAGGAACCTACCACCTCCATACAGTTCAGTTCAGTTCAGTCTCTCAGTCATGTCTGACTCTTTGGGATCCCATGAACTGCAGCACGCCAGGCCTCCCTGTTCATCACCAACTCCTGGAGTCCACCCAAACCCATGTCCATCTAGTCGATGATGCCATCCAACCACCTCATTCTCTGTTGTCCCCTTCTCCTCCTTCCCTCAATCCTTCCCAGCATCATGGTCTTTTCCAATGAGTTAGCTCTTCGCATCAGGTGGCCAAAGTATTGGAGTTTCAGCTTCAACGTCAGTCCTTCCAATAGTATACTATTTTCTGCTGGCTTGTTTTTTTTTTTTTTTTTAAATTTTATTTTATTTTTAAACTCCACATAATCGTATCAGTTCTGCCAAACATCAAAACGAATCCACCACAGGTATACATGTGTTCCCCATCCTGAACCCTCCTCCCTCCTCCCTCCCCATACCATCCCTCTGGGTCGTCCCAGTGCACTAGCCCCAAGCATCCAGTATCGTGCATCGAACCTGGACTGGCAACTCGTTTCTTACATGATATTTTACATGTTACAATGTCATTCTCCCAAATCTTCCCACCCTCTCCCTCTCCCACAGAGTCCATAAGACTGTTCTATACATCAGTGTCTCTTTTGCTGTCTCGTACACAGGGTTATTGTTTTCTTTACTTTATATAATCTTTATTGAGATTTAGGGTGACATGAATCCTATTCTGCAAAATAAATACACACACACACACACACATAGATTCTCAAAGATGAGATCCTGTCACTCATCATTTTATCATTACTTAGCACTCTATGGACATGAATCTGAGCAAACTCTGGGAGACAGTGAAGGACAGGGAAGCCTGGTATGCGGCAGTCCTTGGGATCACAGAGTCAGAAACAACTTAGTGACTGAACGATAACAACAGCACTCTAAGCATATAATAAAAAATGGAGTATAGTGAAGGAAAAGGTGTAGTGGGTATGTACCTCCACTAACATCAGTCACCCAACTGACTGCTCAGACCTCTTTCTTTTCTAACTTCCACATAGCTGAGTCTAGTTACCCCCAAACTTACAGATTCATCCTTCTCTTAAGTTCAAGAGAACAAAAGTCTGATTTGGGAATTATTCGAGTAGCCCAAGTGACCTGGCATTGACCTTTGGGCTCCTGTTGTGGAAGCACTCTGGCTGCTCTGGGGTCACACACTGATCTCCAGGGCTGCTCTGGCATACTGGGTTGATGAGGGGGTCACTACCCCCTCTACTGGAGTCTCACGTTGTTATAAGGATGCAGCCTCAAGCATCTCTTGGAGACTGGAATTTAAAGCTAATGTCCTGATATCTACTTTTCTCCATACATAATATATTCTTCCATTTCTGTAATTGGGCTTTTGTTTTTAAGCCCTTCTGGAAGGTCTATGGCAATAGTCTGCTCAAATCTCTTTCTACAACAGAGGCTTTGTCTTTATCTTGAAGGTGAAAGTCACTCAGTTGTGTCCGACTCTTTGCAACCCCGTGAACTATACTGTCCATGGAATTCTCCAGGCCAGAATACTGGAGTGGGTAGCCTTTCCCTTCTCCAGGGGGTCTTCTCAACCCAGGGATCAAACCCAGGTCTCCCACATTGCAGATGGATTCTTTACCAGCTGAGCCACCAGGGAAGCCCAAGAATACTGGAGTGGGTAGCCTATCCCTTCTCCAGTGGAGCTTCCTGATCCAGGACTCAAACTGGGGTCTCCTGCATTGCAGGTGGATTCTTTACAAACTAAGCTATGAGGGAAGCTGAAGGCCCCTCTCTAATAGGACTTTGGACTAATGGCAAATTGACACTTGCCAGGACTCTTCTCCAGGCATGAAATCTTATCTCCAACTCTCTCCCCTATTTCTTGTGTCAGCTGCTGGAATGCCTCATGACTGTGCTCTACATTCAGCAGAACATTGAGATCTTGTTGACACTGGATCTTTGCTTGTTTTGAAAAAGCAAATTCAAATCATTCTATAACCATGCTCATGTGAATGGTACTTGATCCACGTCTCGAGATGGTTATTTCTTTGGATATTCTACCTTGCTGGCCTGCCTAAACTTCTGTTACTGGCAAAGGCCTGCCCACCAGCCTCCAACCTCCTCTGTAGGTGGGTACAGATAGGCCCAGTCTCTGCTGAATAAACACCACTCATGATAAATCCCAAAGTGTGATAACCATCAGCCTCAGAGATAATATACTATTCTATTTCAGCATCAAAGTGGTGAAGGCATCACTGTCTCAGTGGTTAAGTCTGTAGACAGGAGTTCAAATCCTACTTCCTCCACTTTTTGGCTAAATGACTTCTGTTTTCTTCTGTAATATTAATAGTACCCATCTCAAAGGGTGTTATGAGGATTAGACAAAATAACATATGCAGACTACTTAGAGTAATGACAGATATGTAGTGACTGATCCATAAGTGGTTAATTATTACTATCGTTGATAAGAGAGGAGAAGGCAGCAAGGGGAGTGATTGAAGAAAGAGAAACAAGAAAGGTATGGAGAAAAGGAAGAATTAAAGGAGTGTGAGAGAGAATATGTAGAAGGAAGTGAGTATGGAGCAAAAGCAGTGGGCTCTTGTTTTTTATCCCAAATGGTTGGCGGCTAGTAGAATACTTGGAAGGACAGTCAGAGTCACAGTATTCACAGGTCATGATGAGGAAGCTGAGATCACAAACATAAGACTGTGAGTCTTGGCTCTTCAAGAAAACTTTTCCAACATGGAATGGTCATGAGCTTGCACACTCAGACTCCTCTTATTTCAGTGCTTTCCAGCGGAAAAGGGGATTTTTTAATTCCCTTTTCCCATTGCATCTCAGCTGCTTAAATTGTTCAGAATTCATTCCAGGGAAGTAAGTACAGTCAGTGTTGACATCTAAGCTCAATGCTAAATATCAGGGACCATCTTTGTCAGGAATAGCAGCAAGAGAGATATGGGGTACACTTTTGCACTCAGGAAATGTTGGTAGAATAATCTTTAAGAGGCAAACATATCCATTCAACAAAGCCAAATGGTACATGAAAGTACTGCTGGTTTTTCTGCTATAAAAACAAACTCCCACCTCTCATTAATGGGTCCTTGACAAAGGGAATATTTCATCCCTGGTTTTCTCTTTGGGAACTTCAAAAGCCCACACCTAAGTTCAAATTCATACCATCTTTTCACCGGCTCATGTTCCTTGGATCATCCTAAACAGAGGAATCTTGGCCAAGATCTCTGTGTAAGAAAGCCCTGGCTCTTTCCTAAAACCATATGAAAAGCAGGTGTGAAAAACAACAGCATTAGCTAGTATTTGGTAAGCACCTACTATATTCAAATACTGTGCCAACTGTCATACCTGGGTTATCACTTTGATTCTCAAAAATCTTATTGTACTAAGAGTTCTCCCATTTTGAAGTCTAAATAACAGTGTTGGGTTGGCTGAACCCAACCCAGCCCAGGATGGATTGCCCCCAAATATGCCACTATGACATATGATTTTTTTCTTTTTTTTTTTTTTGTCGGCATCATTTGTGGGAATCTCAGTTCTCAGACCAGAGATTGAACCTAGGCCACAGCAGTGAAAGCCCAGAATCATAACCACTTGGCCACCAGGAGACTTTCCATATTGATTATTTTGAATAAAAGTTGATTGAGAAGAAGACAGTGCAAAAGAAAAACTCTGATTCTTCTCTATCCCCCTGAAAGCAGAAAATAAACCTCACAGCATCTGGAGGTATAAGGACATCCTTATCAACAAAGACAGGGAATCTGGGGGCAAGAAGCTTATATAAACAAATCTTGTTATTTTAATCTACCACTTCAAGCCCCAAGTCTGTTTACACTCTTCACTAACTGATCACCAAAAGCCTGAGTTTCTTTGTCCTGTTGATTCTTCACAAATTTATTGTTTCTTTGTCTAAAAAGTAAAAGCTGTTTGTTTTGGCCACTTCTTAGTTTCCATTTCTATGAGACCTCATAGAAAATTAAAATTTAATTAAATTAATTAAAATTAAAATTAAATTTAAAATTTTAAAATTAAATTAAAATTTAAAAATTAAAATTAAATTTAAAATTTAAAATAAAATTAAAATTTATTTAAATTATTAAATTATTTAAATTATTTAAAATAAATATAATTTATTTTAAATTTAAAATATTTAAAAAATAATATTTTAAATTTATTAAATTTATTTTAAATTTATTAAATTATTTAAATTTATTAAATTTATTAAATTAAATTAAATTTAAATTTAAATTTTTTTATTTAATTTTTTATTTAAAATTAAAATTTAAATTTTTAAATTAATTTAAATTAAAAAATTAAATTAAATTTAAATTAAATTTAAAAATTTAAATATTTAAAAAATATTAAATATTTAAATATTTAATTTAATTTAAATATTTAAATATTTAAATTTTAAATATTAAATATTTAAAAAATATTTAAAAAATAATTTAAAAAATAATTTAAAATAAATATAAAATAAAATAAAATTATTTAAATTATTTAAAATAAAAATTAAAATTAAATTTAAAATTTAAAATAAAATTAAAATTTAAAAATTTTAAAATTAAATTAAAATTTAATTAAATTAATTAAAATTAAAATTAAATTTAAAATTTAATTAAATTAATTAAAATTAAAATTAAAATAAACAAAAATTAAAATTTGTTACTCAGTCTCACAAACTTAGAGAATGAACTTATGGCTGCCAGGAGAGAAGGATGGAGGGGACAGGATAGTTAGGGAGTTTTGGATGGACATGTACACACTGCTGTATTTAAAATGGATAGCCAACGAAGACCTACTGTATAGCCCAGGGATGTTATGGGGCAGCCTGGATGGGAAGGGGGTTTGGGGAAGAATGGATACATGTATACATGTGGCTGGGTCCCTTTGCTATTCACCTGAAACTATCACAACATTGTTAATTGGCTCTGTGTGTGTGTGTGTGCATGTGTGCATGCGTGCACACATGCTCAGTCATGTCTGACTCTTTGCAACCCCCTGGACTGCAGCCTGCCAGGCTCCTCTGTCCACAGAATTTTCCAGGCAAGAAAGGGTTGTCGTTTCCTACTCCAGGGGATCTTCCCATTCAGGGATCGAAACAGTGTCTCTGGTGACGCCTGCATTGTCAGGCTGACTCTTTTACCACCGAGCCTCCAGGGAAGCCCCTAATCACCTATACGCCAATATAAAATAAAAAGTTGAAAAAAAATGTTTATTTTCTCCTGCAGTCTATCCCATATCATTTTTTTAAATTTATTTTTTAATTGAAGGATAATTGCTTTACAAAATTTTGTTGTTATGTCAGTTTTATTATTAGTCCAGCCACAGAACTCAAGAGGCAGAAGAGAGAAATATTCCCCTTTCTGACAACAGGTGGATTTTATATAACTTTCCCAAAGTTCTAAAGCTAATGGATGAATGATTCATTGCTAGCTAATTCAATAACTTTGATTTCCATTTTAGTAGATGAGGCAAGTGTACCTTAGAGCTGCCTCTCATGTAGTGTACAGTAGCCCTTTGAAGAGCATCAGGGACTTGAAAACTGTGAGTGAAAGGTCAGAAAAATGTGGAGCAGAAAGAACTATAGCCCTGGGATTAACACAACAAATGTTCATTTTCAGCTCTACCAATTTCAGGCTGTGAAATTTTAGGTGAATTGTTTAACTCAAGTCTTAGATTCTACTTTTTTTTTTTTTTGCATAATGAAATTAAGAACATCTATCTTGCTTATTTCAATGATCTTAGTATGTATCACATAAGAGTATGTACATAAAAATCGTGAATGCTTTGCTAGTTAAGTGGTATCAAATGCTTCCCTGTCCAGCCCTTCTTTGAAAGACTGGGGACATCCCTAGATTTCCACTTAGGTTCTATCCAATATTTTCCCCCATCTACTTGCATTTTCTACTTGTCTGTTAAAGGGTGACTAGCACAGGCTCTAAAAATTTGACCTGCCCAGTGGATACAATCTCAAGGAAGCTCACATGAAGGAGCCATAGCTTTAAGCGGTCAGGGGAATCAGAGATACCACAGTGCACCAATTGTACCTTTTCTAGAAATCCTAACCCACTAGATTCTCTGTGTTCTAACTCATGCCAGGAATTTGCTAGTGCATTTCCAAAGCTGGTAAGAGACACTATAAGTATTTTTAGAAATGATACTTTTTACATAAACAAGGCAATTGTTCGGATTCAGTGAGATAATATATGCAATGACAAAACACTCCCAAAGCTATGTTAATGTTACATAGTGTCCTTTGTACTAACAACAAGCAATATTCATGTGACCATTATACTTTACTGTTAAGCCTTATGTAACAAAAACAGGATTTTTAGTTCAACTTCTCCATTTCTTTTTTGAGAACTAATTTGTTTCTAAAACATGGATAATACTCTCTTCTCCATTAATTTTAGAGTTTTTGGAGGACAGAAGCAGAGTAATAGCTTTGAATGTGCTTTGAAAATAAAGGGAACTTAAAGAGATGAAGTTTTTATAATGATAATTATAGCCATGCGTCACTCTAATCTGCTGGAGCAAGAAATAATTAAGTCATATCTCTGTTAAAATTTATATAACACATTCTAAAGCCCCAAAAAATTGCTTCTAAGTTTTTCAAAGTTTTGGACTATCTATTCCTTTGTTGGTTTTCTGGGCAGGTCTACCATGAGCTGATGCTTCTGAGCAGAAGAGTTTTTCTCAGATGTTTAGAGGCTGAGTACAGATAAAATTCAGATATATAAACTATAAAGCTGAAAACCAGATAGGTTTGGATCTTAAGTCTCTTCCCAGTCAGGAGGATCCCTTTGGAGACCCAGGGTGTTTCTATTAAAGCAGGCCAAAAGGACATTTCAATAGCCTCCTTAAGGGCAATTTCCAAAACTTAATAGAAAATTACGAGGATATCAGCAAGGGGCAGAACTCACAGGTTTGTAGGCAAAAGAGCAAGATCCATAGGTGGTGATGAGCCATCGTTTTCACTATAAACTTCTGCACACAGCATGGCATTCTTTCAGTGGAGAATCAGCTTCACTTCTGTTGCCTTTTTATAGCCACAAAGCAAAGGAAGTTGAGTTAACTCATGATGGACAGACTAGTTCTTTTTCCTGTTGTATAAAGTGCTTAGCAATAA